>NW_022681455.1:58740159-60050153 GCF_009764315.1 Trachypithecus francoisi
CTCACCCAGTAGAGTGCAGTGGGGCGATCTCAGCTCACTGCAACCTCCGCCTCCAAGGTTCCAGAGATTCTCCTGCCTTAGCCTCCCGAGTAGCTAAGGCACCACACCTGGCTAATTTTTGTATTTTTAAAGTAGAGATGGGGTTTTGCCATGTTGGCCAGGCTGGTCTCAAACCCCTGATCTCAAGTGATCCACCCACCTCAGCCTCCCAAAGTGCTGGGATTACAGGCGTGAGCCACTTCACCCAGCCTATTATACTATTATTGATATCTTCATGTGCTGTGCATCTTTGTATTAGTAATTGTTAGGCCTTTATTTTTTTTCACATGCATATAGAAAGCTTATTTGGATTAATTTCTTTTAAGAAGCACTTAAATTATATTAACCACTATTGTACATTTTTATCAAACAGCCCAAGATTTAGTTTTTCATATATGTTTCTAATTAACATTTCATCTATTATATCTGACATTTCTCACCTCTTTTTATTGAATGAACCCTTAATTCTCTTTGATTTTCTTTAATATGCTTAAGTGTCAATCTTTTCTGTTTCAGATAATGAGAATTACTCCATTGCTCGTATTCACATAGGTTTAAAATCTGAGCTGTTTTAAAATTTATCCTATTGCCTTTGGGGTACAGGGATGAAGGAGAAGGATGCTGTTTCTACTTTCTAATTCTGTTTCTAGAAGACTACTGGAAATAAAGTTCTACCTCCCAGGCAAAAATAAACGTACTTTAAAGGACTCAAATTACCATATTTCTCAAAATCTATCATTATCTTTCCCTGGACTATAAAAATAAGCTATTAACTGGCATCATCCAACCTCTGGCCCCACCTCTCTAATTTATCCTACACTTTTAATCTTCACTAAAGTATATTCCATTATAATATTTCTCTCCTCAAAAATTTTCAGCAAATACTGCTTTCCTATTAAAATTAGTATAATTTTTAGCATATTTTGGCTTTTCTGACCTTCCCATGCCACACTTTACTAATTCCTGCATCTATCTTATAAATCAGATGAACAGGTTCTTTATTTTTCCCATTCCCACACATTCTTATAATGATCTAATGATATCCTACTGCCTGGAATGACTTTACTTCTAGTACCCTTGTTGATATTTTACTTGTTTCTTATGGCTCATGTAAAAATCACAGGTAATACAAAATCTCATAAAAGCAAGAACTTTGTCTTATTCCCTAGTTAACTCCAGTGACCAGAACAGTGCCTAGCACAAAGTGGAAATTCAATCAATCAATCAGTATTAATTTATAGTTGAATGAAGGAGCTAATAGCATTCATATGTCCTTGATACTCCTGTTCACTCTCCTTCTTCTGAAATTATGAAAAGCTACCTTTCTATTATATTCATATTCTGCTGTACATTTTAGTTATTTGACTATTTATCTTTATTTTCCTTGTAATTGTTCATTTCTTATTTCCTGAATTTTGTAATACAGCACCTTACACTTGATCTCTGTTCAGTTAATATTGGCTGAATTAAATTAATCAACAGAGGCCAATATGCTCACTTTGGAAATTGTATCTGCTTTGCATTGTTTTTGCTGCAGGCTGATTTACATAAATATTACATGCCTAGAAGGAGAAAAACTAGTTGACAAGATAGACTCTAGGTATTTTAATTATTCAGTTTTTACTAAAAATGGTGGATTTCATGACATTTTGTTTGGGAATTACTGAATCATATAGAATGTGTCTTTTAAAAACAAATGTGATTGACATATGAGTTCACACTAGTAAAAATAATTCAAAAAAGAAAAGTGTAGCTTTTGAAGCCAAGTATATATAAGTATTTACCCATTTTGCCAATAGTCAGTGATAGCAGAGGTCCTCACCACCTTTTTTTTTTTTTTTTTTGAAACGGAGTCTTGCTTTGTCACCCAGGCTGGAGTGCAGTGGCAAAATCTTGGCTTACTGCAACCTCCGCCTCCGCCTCCCGGGTTCAAGCGATTCTCCTCCCTCAGCCTCCCGAGTAGCTGGGACTACAGGCACATGTCACTACGCCCAGCTAATTTTTGTATTTTTAGTAGAGACGAGGTTTCACCATGTTGGCCAGGATGGTCTTGATCTCTTGACCTCGTGATCAGCCCACCTTGGCCTCCCAAAGTGCTGGGATTATAGGTGTGAGCCACCGCGCCCAGCCCAATGAGGGATACAGTTTTCTATGTCACCTTTGAGATCGGTGTTGGTGCCAACGGAATTTTAAAACACTTCTCATTAAATGGCTACTGGCTGGTTAGGTCACTGGTGGTGAATGCAGAGAGAATAAATTTGAGAAAGCCTCTCTATACATCATTCTTTCCAAAGAACAGTAGTGTTTCATAGATGCAGCACACCTCTTGTTTCGTTACTATTATTGTAACTATCATTTCTAGGTGATATTGTTTGGAAACTTGTCCCCACCCAAAACTCATCCTGAATGTTGGAAGTGGCGTTTGGTGGGAGGTGACTGGATCATGAGGGAAGATTTCTCATGAACTGTTCAGCTCCATTCTCTAGGTACTGTCCTCATGACAGTGAGTTTTCATGAGATCTGGTCATTTAAAAGTGTGTGGTACCTCTCTCTCTCTCCTCTTTTGCTCCTGCTTTCACCATGTGAAATGCCTGCTCCCACTTGGCCTTCCGCCATGAGTAAAAGCTCCCTGAGGATTCCCCAAGAGCATATGATTCTATGCTTCACCTGTACAGCCTGCAGAACCGTGAGCCAATTAAACCCCTTTTCTTATACATTTCCCAGTCTCGGGTATTCCTTTATAGCAATGTGAGAATAGAATAATACACTAGGCAAGAGTAAAATAGACTAAATTATAGACTACTGATTAAATTGCACGCTCCATAGGGAATATTTTATATGTAAATATATAAATAAATCTATCACATAATAGAAAATCTAACCACAGTTGCTACCTTTGTTTACCCCAAAGTGGCTACAAATTCCATAAAATGAGTCACATAGACGTGTTTCATTCATGTGTTACTACTTTCCTGATTGATTACCTAGGGCATGGTAATGACTATTGGTTGAGAATGAGCTCAGAAAAGTCTGCCCTGAGCTGGATTTCACCATCCAACTCATCCTATTTGAAAATATTTCCATCGAGAAAGAAGAGTTAAAATTTAAAAAATACTACTAATAAATGATTTGCAAATACAATTTTCTCTATCCACCAAGAAGTCATGTAATGATTATATATATTTATAATTCATTTTTCTCAAAAATAGCAGACTTTCCTTGTAAGTGTTAAATAATTGCACAAGGTAAGAACTCGAAAAAAGAAACACTGGAATTTGGTAGTTCTAAATAAGATATAGCCCTTGCAAATACACACATATATATGTATGCATACCGGATAAGCATAGGACACTGTTGATTAATTTGCTGTTTAAAAAGTGCAAAACATCTTAAAAATTACATTTACAATAATTTTTCCTTCAAAGACTTTTAGAAAAAAAGATGCTATTTTGTTCTAGTAATATGACAGCTATCCAATTTTGTGTTAGTGTTGTGAAGAAAGAGTGTAAATAAATCACAACTGTCATAGTTTTTCTTCAGAAATATACCTTGGTTTCAAACATGTATTAAGAAAATTTGTATTTTATTTAAAATATATTTGGACATTTTATACAAACCTAGATGAACAAGTGGTTCTAATTTTGTCTTCTATTTTGTAAGTTTTCACCATGTTTCTCCTAATGTTTATTTTTTATAGGGTAAGGACAAATACAGTGAAAAATAGGCTAAATTCTCACTGTTGAAAATAAGGGAAGAGATTTCCTTCTTCTCCATTTTCTCAGAGCCTTTACTTTAGAATACTTATATTTGTAAACACTTTCTCCACTCTTTGAAATGTCCAAAAATCCTTTTGAAGACTAGGTAGGCCTATTGTCAGCTTTATGACCTACAACTGTCTTTCCCAGGGACTTGGGAGCTAACTTTGGTGGGCATTTTGCTCCAAGTTACAGAACTACCTTCTGTCATAAAGATATGAGAAGTTTGTTTTCATCTGGTTTAGTCAATTAGCTACCACACATAGTCAACCCAACTACCATATAAAATTAGGATGAGCTATGTATGTGTGACAAATGGTGCCATTAAGTTCTCTTACTTGAGGACTAGCTATTGTTTATGTTCGAAAACACGTACGTAACAGGACATATCTGCTTAGCTATATAAAAGAGGGAGTTTTCTTTCTGTCTTTGTAATCTCCTAGTGGATTGCCTGTGATCTGCACCATATTTTGGTTTAGTAATTACTTGATAATAAAAGTGTTTTCTTTCTCAACTTCCTTTATGGAGAGGGTTTCCGGATTGGGAGAATATTTTATTTTTAACTATATTTCTTCAACAATTTGTAAGTTACTAACATATATAGGTATGCTACATCAGAGCAATGAATGTAAATCAATCAATTATATTTTAGAGGTCAGAATATATTTAACAAATACTTTAAAATGATTGTTTCTGCTTAATGTTACAAGCTAATTCTATTGTTACTAAACTGAAAATTCACTGCCCTTCCATAATTGGTATTTGTGACATACTTTTGCATTTCTCTTCTACTTGGGTTACTGACTGGCAGCACACTCTTAATAATCACTACCTCTGGCCAATCTTCTGTTACCATACTAGCTCCTGTGGTTCAGTTTACTAAATAATTGCTTGAGAATCACAATGTGCCATGCTATATTCAGGTACTTGGGGTACAAGGCAAGGCAAGATAGTATTTTGGGGAAGTGGTTTCAGGAACCTGTCTTTTTAACAAGTCTTTTAATTCTGATGCAGGTAGCCTATAGCCCACATTTTATGAAACACCATTTGTGAAATTGACTACCTTGCCTCTATTTCATTCCACATTCAAAATCCTAGAGCTTGACATATCTGTAGAAAAGTGCTTATGTAAGTGAACAAGCAAGTCACAATGCTGCATGTCCAATACTAAGATGTATAACACTCCCCATCTGGAAATAAAGATAGAAGGTAATGCTCCAAAGGTTATATTGTGAGAGAAATGGAGGTATATATACATTTTTTTTTTACTCAATTCCAGGCTTTTTTCATATATCCTATCTGTTCTTCAATGAGCTGTGTCTCAACTGATCCCTCTGAAGCACTTTTCTGGTCACTGAAACCTTAAATCACTGGCCTAACTCGAACTACTGCAACCACATATTTATATCTCTTTTATGATGTTTACCATAATAATGTGCATACTTTTTACTTTCCTTTTTAAACTGTAAGCTATTTGAAGACAGGGTAAATTTTTTATTTATATTTCGATCTATGATAAGTTGAAAAGCAGACAATTTTGAATAGTTAAATAAATGCATCTTTACATAAACTTTACATAAACTTGAATTTAAGCATTTTGCTGCCAGAAAAATTATCCAAATCTTTGAAAGAAAGCAAAAGGATGGGTAACACAATCATTACATATCACACAGGGCAACAACTACCCAAAGTTTTTCTAGAAATGTACGTGGTTCATTTCACTGTTTTCTCCTGAGTTTGCTTGTTAACAAGCAGATTTTCTTCAGTAGAGACACAAATATTTCCTGTCTAGTGGAACAGATAACCACAAAGATTGATAGCCTGTTAGAAATTAACCAGATTGTATCTTATCCTAATATTTCTTGTTAAATTGACTATAAATACCTTAGCTTCTTAAATGTTGCTTGAACTGATCATAATATCACTGGTTCTCTAATTAATTGTTAAAAAGAATCTTTGACACAGGTTCCTGTGATATTTGTCTGAGAGTAATGATTTTACCTCTTTGGAAATTATTCCTTCACATGAATATTTTCCTTATTAAACGAATGATTTATATTTCCAAATATCACTTAGAAGTTGCTTGCATGTGTTAAAGTCATGCTATTTTGAAACATCTACATTATTAAATAGAAACAATAAAGTATATAACTTAAGTCCTATTCCAATTGAAAATCTCTTTAATGAGTTCTAAAATAGGAAATTTAACATTTTTCTTTGGATTATCAATATGAATGAGTTTTAACTATTAGCTTGCTAAGTATGACAGAATGTATCTGTTCTTAGTATTGACTTTGGATTTCAATGGCCTGACAAGTAATGTCCTTCAGAGAAACAAAGCTTTTTTTTTTTTTTTTTTCCTAAACTAAATCTTTCCCAAAGACCCAGAAGGAGCTTTCAATGAGATTCATAGAAAGCTATTAATATGAATCATAGACTATGATTAAGCCTCTTTTGAATTTGATAGCAGCTAAAGATCTCTTAAGATCTCCCTTGTGGTTCAACGTTTATTAGAACTAATCTTAACCTTATGGTAGAAACAGAAAATAGCACGTTGCCCAGCTGTCCTGTGGATGAATCCTACGGCTTACTGAATGGGATGGAAGTGCTAGTATCCAAAACTATTTTAACTTAAATTAATTTACTAGCATCTCAATTAACGTAATCTGTCTGAACTTTGATAGACAAAAATATTTTTAGATAATAAGACTGGTACCCACAAATGCTTTCTAAAATCCAAGCTCCTCAGAGTGGTAAATTAGTCCTTGTCCCTCAAAGACATGGGTTAACTCTAAGCCTTTACACTTGTTAACTCTCCATCTTTGAGTTACCTTTCAGAGCTTCAATCTCCTACAAGGTAGAATGGAGATTTCAAATATTCATTTTAACGTTGGGAGGATAGACCGAGAAAAGTAATATTATTTATATTAGTTTTTTGGACTAAGCATTTGCCTAGACCAAGACCTGGTAACACAAATCAGACTTTTAATATATGTCAGCTATCATTTAACAAATTCTTTTGGCATCTGCTTTTTGACCAGCCTCAAGTCAATCCTAACTAATTGTAGATACCTAGTGTTTGGGGAAAAAATATAGTCATTTTCATTGTACCATAGGGAAACACATTTGCATTTATTATAAACAAATAATTAGCAAGAAGAAAATTACTCTTGGAAAATTAGTGGATCCCAGCCTTAAGGCTACCGCTGATATTTCCAATTTCATCTAGTCATGTGATGTTGCTACAGTATCTGAAGAGGTTATATAAAATAACTCACTTATAATTGTATCAATCACACTTCAGAAAAGGTCAATCATGGTCATTTGACACAAAATTTATGTAAAACACACAGAGAATTTTTTCCAATAAACTTTAGTTATTGTAATTTCAGGCCCTAGTTTGATTTCAAACTGTCAACTACCTAGGATCGAGCTTGTGTCAATCCAGCTGAGATAACTGTTGAGGGGACGGTGAGGCAATGCCTTTGAAGGGGACGGTCATGAGATCTAGGGATGTGGTGGGCCTAAGAGAACCAACAGGACAACAGGGAGCCTTTAGAACCTCAGTCACCTCCCAAATCATTGCTGCCACAAGTCGCCACAACCAAAGGATTGTTATATCCTCCAGGCTTGTTCTAGTTGGGAGAAAGTTGCAGATTACTTGTTTAAGAAATAGAAAATGCACCCTGAATGACTACCTCACCCAGTACCCTTGCCTCAGTATTGTGGAGGACCTCAGGGTCTTCCTCTTGAACTGTAGCAGTAGCATCACAGTTGGTCACTCAGCTCCATTTTTTCATTATAGATTCTGCCCTCTACAACATTGTTAGGATTAATTATCCCTAAATACATATAATTATTTCACTTCCTTTACTAAAAGCCTCTTTTGAAAAAATGAGAAAAAATATATATACACACATACACATATATATGTGTATATATAGGTGTGTGTATATATATGTGTGTGTGTGTGTGTATCCTACTTGCTTTAATACAACATAAATCCACGCTTTTGGCATCTGTATGTTGTTTGGGACTGAACTGTGTACTAAAAAATTCACATGTTGAATTACTAAACTCCAGTATCTTACAATGTGACTGTCTCTGGAGACGCGGCTTTTAAAGAGGTAATTAAGGTAGCATGAGGTCATATGGGTGGGCCCTACTCCATTATGACTGGTGTCATCATAAGAAAAGGAAATCGGGACACAGACAATACACAGACTGAGAGGCAACTAAGCTAAGGACACAGCAGGAAGACGGCCAGCTACAAGTCCAAGAAAGAGGCCTCAGAAGAAACCAAATCTGCGACAACTTAGTCTTGGACTTCTAGCTTTCATAACTCCAAGAAAATACGTATCTGTTGTTTGTAGCACCCATTCTATAGCATTTTGTTATGGCAACCTAGTGAACTATAATACAGATGTGTTAAAAAAGATATTCAATATGTTTTATTATTTATATGCTATTACATCAGTGAATTAGAATACAGTGAGAGGTGAAGAATATCAATATTCAATTTATAGAATAACTGAAATTATGATATAAGTTTAAGAAAATGTGCATACTCTGAATTAAATAAATGTAAACCAGGCTGGGTGCAATGGCTCACGCCTGTAATCCCAGCACTTTGGGAAGCCGAGGCAGGTGGATCACCTGTGTTCAGGAGTTCAAGACCAGCCTGGCCAACATGGTGAAACCGCATCTCTACTAAAATTACAAAAAACTAGCTGAGCATAGTAGTGGATGCCTGTAATCCCAGCTACTCGGGAGGCTGAGGCAGGAGAATCACTTGAACCCGGGAGGCAAAGGTTACAGTGAGCTGAGATCACGCCACTGTACTCCAGCTTGGGAGACAGAGCAAAACTCCATCCAAAAATAAATAAATAAACAAAATAAAATGAAGTTAACCAGAATAACACTGACTTTATCACTTATCAAATAAAGAGTTTTTCATGCCTGTAATCCCAGCACACTGGGAGGCCGAGGTGGGCAGATCACAAGGTCAAGAGATTGAGACCATCCTGGCAAACATGGTGAAACTCCATCTCTACTAAAAATACAAAAATTAGCTGGGCGTGGTGGTGCACGCCTGTAGTTCCAGCTACTCGGGAGGCTGAGACAGGAGAATAGCTTGAACCTGGGAGGCAGAGGCTGCAGTGAGATGAGATCACGCCTCCTCACTCCTGTGTGGCAACAGTGCGAGACTCCATCTCAAAAAAATAAAAAATAAAATAAAAAAGATTTTTCCCCCTTTAATTATTCTGCTAATACCCAGTGTGATTAAAGGAGGTCAAATCCATTACTGTTGACAGTCCTGTTTGTTACAGCCTTTATAGAAAGGTTTTATAAGGCTACTTTTTTAAAGATAATTTTGTAAACAGATTTAACAAAAACATAAACTATACAATGGCTTAGCAATTCCACTTTTCTTAAATAATTTATTAAAATAATCTTAAAAATTGAGTGTGTGTGTATGTGTATGTAGCGAGTTCTGTTTACTTTTCTTTATTGAAATATTATTTACAATGAAAAATTAAAAACCACCTACATATATGACAACAGTATATTAAGGACCTTAACTCTACCCACCATACCTAACCATTTAAGCTAGAACAATCTTCTAAAAGGCTATGGCCCTGTTTCCTCCATCTTCACACACCCACACACATATTTTTTGGGATACTGATCTATTGCCATTGGATCTTGCCCCTGAGCTCTGAGCTTCTGGCTATGAACACAGACTCTTTTGTCTTTGGCCTTTACATATTTGGCATCTGGTACCAATATTTTCCTTGACCTTGGATTCAGCCCTACTCTATGGATTCAGCTTTCCTGTTCTCTGCTTTTTGGTCATTATGTTTCAGTGAGTTTTTGCTTAGGCTACAACTCTCTAGAGTCTCTCTCCAAATCTACTCACTGAGCTGGTTATTAAGGCTATTTTTAGTTCCCTATTTCACATTATATAACTATAAAATGTACTTACCACATAATTTAACAATTTATAGCCATTAAAATTTTTCTTAATTCTGTATCATACTGTAGAAAAATGATTATAATAAAAAGTTGCATAAATATAATTACAGTTCTGTGATCAAAAACCTAGGCATAAAAAAAGACTAGAAGAAAATGTACTAAAATCTTAACGAGTACTTTTGTCTCCTCCCTTCTTACATCCTGCTGACATCCTGCTGACATTGTGGAATCTCCTGAATGTAAACATGGATTGATAAGGAAAGGTTGCTTAAGCCAACATTTGCCATTTGATACATCATCTGCAGCAAAAGCAGTAACATTTTATAATTGATAGATTTTTGTCTCGGTATCCACTAGGATTAGCTTCAGGGGCAGAAAACATAACACCCCAAATAAAGGTAAGTTGGACAAGATGAAATCTTATTGCTCTTTCACATAAAAAATCAAGGTGGATGGTTTTTGGGCTGATGCAATTTTTCATACATCAGCTATTTCTATTTGTTGCTCTATCCTACATGACTTTGATATTAAGGTTTGTAAAAGTAGCATCTGTTTTTCATGCAGCTTAAGCTGGCTGAAGGAAAAGATAACAAGAGATAACCTTTCATGCTGTCTTAAGAATGTCTTTTAGAAACTACCACAGAATGTTTTACATTGGCCAGATCTTGGTCACATGTCTCTATTTACCTAGCTGCAAGGGAGTCTGGGACATCTAGTCCCTATTTGGGATTTCCTTGGTCACAGTTATATATCTATTTGTATGAAAAATGAAAAAAGTTAATAAAGAGAAAACTCACCATTTCTGGAACTCTCTCAGTAATTCTGAAAATTTTGAAAAATAGTTGCAGAATTCAAGTCCTGGAATTTTGTTTGCTCCATGGCAATTTTATCATAATACTCGAAATTTTTTTCTGCCTCTTTGTTTCAACAACTTTGACTTGTATAATCTTGATTTTTAAATTTCTTATTTCATATTTTTTCTTTGTTCTATCTTTAATAACTTTTATAGCCATTTATAACTTAACTACTACATTTACTCATAATAGAGCAAATTTTTTTATATATTGGTTTTAAAAGATCTATACACACACACACACACACACACACACTGTTTAAAATTTCATGTAGATACTTTTTCTTATAATATTCTAATGATTATCTTGCCAATACTCTTGAACCATTAACTGGTATGAGACCTTAATACACTGAAATCATTCCAAAATGCTTTAAAAAGGCACAGTTTGAGCAAACTTGAGCTTTATGAAACAAAATTATAATTTCCTTCTTGTAACTCATCCATATCTCGCTATTTTATGCCTACAACTTATTTTAATCAAAACTTGATCTTTATCATTTTAAGAAATTCAGGCCTAAGATGATTACATAGTCAAATACCAAAGTTATTTACAGAATTGATTGCTTTTGAAGATGAACCAGAATAAAAGGAGGTATGAGAATATTTACAGAGGAAACAAAATTTGTCTTGATAATGAAAAAGGTAAAATATATTCACCAAGTCTTTGAAGACCATAATTAGAGATAGTTGAATTAATTGATGCATATGGTGACTTTGGATTTAATAGTGCAAGAGACCTTCTTGAAAGACCATATATTTTCTGTGCTCCATATGCCATGCATGGCTCCCCATATAAACTAATTTGTATTCACATGTAGGACTGTCAAAAGTCCCCAAAGCAATGACAATGAATTTCATCTCCCCTAATATTCAAAGTACACAAGAATAAAAAAGGTTTTCTATTTATTAACCAGTCTGAATGCACTGAAACCTCAATTTTTCCATACAATGACTGCCTCAATTTTGGGTGGAGGGAGTGTTGTTCTTTTATTGACACCGTAGGAAGGCATTACTAGGAGACATGCCATATCCTTTGTAAATAAAAATTAATTCTATAAGTAGTTCTATACTGTAAATTTTAAACATCATAATGCTGTTAGGATACGAGGATCATTTGATTTTTGTAAATATTTTAGGAACAATTATTTTGTTAAAATACATAGACTTTTGAAACTGTATTTTAGTTGAAATCACAGCTCTGACCATTACTTGTTGTTCTACTTCTGGTAATTTACTTATGTGCCTTAGCTTTTCCATCTGTAAAATGGTAATGATAATAATAGGTGCTTCCTAGGGTTTCTTTGAGAATGAATTGATTTCATGTGTGTGTGTATATGTATATATATGCATACTGTACCTTCATGGTATACTAGAACTATATCTCTTTGGTACATCTTATTTCAACCTGGCTGAAATTGATGATTCTAGGCACACTGCTAGGTTCAACATCAAGTACGTGCCTGGTGTTTGTTATGTTTTGTTGTTTTCCCCTGCAGTCTAAGATACGCAGTCCACACAGACATAACCCAGAGGTTCCAGGGTACTCAATGTCCTGAGGAACAGTAGTCTATAGATAAATGTCCCAGTGTCTCTTTCCTTTGGTGAGACAGTTCTGAAGTGCTTTCAACATCGTTCCTTAGGGAGTGAGAATGAGGTCCTCTTTCCCAAATAGTAGCTGGCTCATTAGCACACCCTTCATTGCCTTTTTCCCTTTCTCTCACTCAGCCCACTCCTTCCATTTTGGTTATTGGGATCTCCTCTTAATAAATTACTTGCACTCAAATCTTTGCTTCAGGCTCTGCTTTTGCCATAATACAAATGGACAGATGTTACCATTATTACATCCTATGTGAGTCACATCTGTGATTTTTGTCCAACACTTCCTGGTCTCACTGCCTTTTCCTTTTTTGTTATGTATAGTTTTTATACAGTGTTTTCCCATCTCTCAGATATTTGATGTTAAAATTTCACTATGTGTTTTCATACTCCATTTAGTATTTTAATTTGTCTATGACTCCTCTTTCTTGCCCCTTGTATTACACTGTATCAACACTGGAATCCCTGTCTTGTGGCTTCACACTTTAGTGTCTAAGCTTCACTTAGTAATGGAGAACAAGTAACATAGTGTCTAAGCTTCACTAGTGCAATGGAGAACAGGTAACATTGATTTGCCTGAAACCCGCTGGCTATTTTATTACCCTGATAACAACAGAAACAAAGCCTCTTTTATTTTTACTTCTTTGCAATAGTCACTTACTTATTTTCACTCAGAGCAGATGGTGGAGTCTGAAGAAATTTCCTCAAATCTTCATAAACTGTTTAAATGTCTCCTGTCTTTACTTTACTTTAAAATAGAAGAAAACTATTGGATATGATAAAAATAAAAATGCTTGTACTATGATTGCATTTTTTTAAAGAGAATTGTCAAGTATTTCTTATTCTCAAGATAAGTTTTATTTTGCAGAGTTTCTTTTGCCTTTAGGTTTCGGAAGATTTAGAAAGTAGATGTAGAAGGTCTCTTTCCAGGTTACTGAGTTAGTATGTTGTTTTGTAAAACTGTCATAGCCTGTCCTCTTCTTTCCCCTAGGTGTACAGGTGTATTTTCATGCTAAACTCCAACTGCAGTGGCTTTTAAGACTGACAGGCACTTAAAGAGGACAAGGCATACCCCTGGGATTGCTGGAGGTAGAGTGGGGCCAGATATGTGCAGTAGTTTTGTTAATCCTTTCATTTTACATATAGTACTGGTAGAATAAATTGGGAAAAAAACAGTTTGTCCAGAAAATGAGAACAGTTATAAGATTGAAGACTCTGGCCTTCTTCACATATTGTGCTGAAGTGCATAGCACCAATGTGAAGAATGGATCTAAAAAAAGGATTCTTTTTTTTTTTTTTTTGAGACGGAGTCTCGCTGTGTCGCCCAGGCTGGAGTGCAGTGGCCGGACCTCAGCTCACTGCAAGCTCCGCCTCCCGGGTTTACACCATTCTCCTGCCTCAGCCTCCCGAGTAGCTGGGACTACAGGCGCCCGCCACCATGCCCGGCTAGTTTTTTGTATTTTTTAGTAGAGACGGGGTTTCACCGTGTTAGCCAGGATGGTCTCGATCTCCTGACCTCGTGATCCGCCCGTCTCGGCCTCCCAAAGTGCTGGGATTACAGGCTTGAGCCACCGCGCCCGGCCTAAAAAAAGGATTCTTGCTTTAGGGCACACTTCATCTGGTAATCATATATTAATAGTAATTCCAGTAATGATAATAGAGTCAAATCAACTTTTATTAAGTAACTAGCCTTCCTGGAGGTCCTTTCTTTTATTTTTAAGATTCATGGATTTCAGTAATTTTATGAACTACATATTTCATCAGTAAATGGGAAAATTTTCTGTTGAATAAATCCTGGATATAATTGCATATAACTAAAATATTTCAAAATATAACTTTCACTACAAAAGTTGACAGGATGATTAAACATCTCTCTTAAATTTCCATGACTTTATAATGATGTTCCTTTTTATATCAATCATCCACTTAACTATAACCATGGCTTAAAAATAGTCTCAAATGATCAACCACACTCGTGATAAGAAATGGGCATATATGGTGGAGAAAAGTTTTTTTTCAAATCAAGGCTGGCATATGGACATCTTCTTCTCTTGACTCTTCAAAATAATATTTGCTGGATTCTGATATAACTTATAATCAATGTTTCCATGGATAATGGAAAATGTGATTGTTTACTTCATATTTAAAAAAATAAAATTTTCATAGCACTTTTAAGAAAGAGCCATGTTAGCAACATACTGATTTTGTTGCGAGAGTGAACCCCAGCAACTTATATACACAGAGCTTCCCCTTGTAGCTTTTGGAATTGATTGAACAGTATGATTTCATAAACCTCAAGCAGGGCAATGCCGATGTGACTATAAATCATTTGTGGCAACTCCTGCTCTCTGCAATACCTTGAAATTACTGGTATCCAATAACCTCCTTTATTAAAACATAGAGTGCAACATGATGGAGATTTTTCAGATATTAAATGATATGTATGACCTCTACATATAGGACAAATCTATTCAACTTGCCAGATGATTTAAAATTTATATTATGTTATAATATGTATATGTTATGTCTATTATGGCACACTGTGTCATAATATATCATATCATATATCATATC
Source organism: Trachypithecus francoisi (assembly GCF_009764315.1). Taxonomy (NCBI): domain Eukaryota; kingdom Metazoa; phylum Chordata; class Mammalia; order Primates; family Cercopithecidae; genus Trachypithecus; species Trachypithecus francoisi. Next base: position 58,754,956 of record NW_022681455.1, read on the forward strand.
ATATGTTATAATTGTATGACATCTAACGAATGTTATAGGTCAAATAACATGGACTCACTGTGAAAAATAAAATGCATTCAAGATTGACATCATGGTATAGATTTATATTAGTCATAGTGTCAAGCAGCTTGACTTATTTGGTTGATTTTTCTACCTTTGATACAACCAAATGAGCACCTCAGAATAACTTATTCCTGTTTCCCATTTTACATTCTCTGTAGTGTCTATTTGTATCTGAGAGACTTAATATCTTAATTTTAAGAATCTCTCATGCAACTTAAGAAAAAAAATATAATTCTACATTTTCCATATTATGCAAAAAGGGTAAATTTACTCTTGAAGAGATATAATACTAGATATGTAATCTTATTATTGCATTTTCTGTTTTTACCAAGTGAGCAATTTAAAATCTGGTGTAAGTTTTTTTTTTTTTTTATTTCTCAGTATTAATTTTTTCTGTATACTACCATTAATACCTCCCCTATAATTTTAAATTTTAACTGAAAATGGTTGCGACCACTGTAAAGATGTAACATGAAATTTTGTGAAAAGACACGTACTTACACTAACTTATTGCAATATAAGATCATTTCTTACTTTACAAACAATAATAGCTTCCTATTTTACTGCATCAATTTTCCAGCATAATGAGGTCCATACAAATCCTCCTAAAGGTTAAAATTTTGCTTAACTTTTACTGAAGTCTATAAAGAAATCAAATTTTCCACTATTTATTGCCTGTAATTAAGGAAATCAGTAGGTTTGAATCAAAATTTTATATTCAAAGGTGTATCTTCTCCAAGATACTAACTTTACAATGTAATACATAATAGCTAGTTTGTATATAACAGTTGTATATTGGCAAGATTCTGGGGAAACCTATTCAAGTAATATAAAATTATTTAATTTAACATTCAACTTATTGTATAGTTGTATATATATTGCGATTCATAAATTTAAAATTATTTCTACACATGGATAAAAACTGGAATATATGGAACAAATAGAAGTTATTCTCAACAATATCATTGATGAGAAATTCAGTGAAAGCTCTTTTACATTGTGTTAGACTTTAAAATGAGGAACAAAATGCTATATTAAAATATATACACTTAAAACTATGTAAGTGCTATATTAAAATATACATATATTTAAAATTATATAGGTGGGCAGATATAAAGGAATTCCTCGAGAGCTTCAAATGATTACAAGATGTGATTCTGGAAAGTATGTTAACGACTCCAAGTTTTTCTTCAGTCTCTACTTACCCATGCTGCCAACTGTTTAATTTTTAGCAGGCTGCATATACGCTTGGGGCAGGAGATACACACATTAGCACAAGAAAAGTAAAAATCATGTAAAAAAATTCCACAAAAACGTTAAAATCACTTTTAGAATGACACATTAGTGGGTAATTGGGAAACATACTGTTTAAGAGATAAACACGATGAAAATATTATCCTGAAAGGGTCTCATCTCTGAGTCAAACTGAAATAAAATCTCCCATTTATATGGGGTTTGGGCATATATTCATAACACTAATTGATTGAAATCCCTGCAAATAAAAAAGTCGCTTACGGCCTCTTTGGCAATGCTCCTAGAACCCTGGGAGGTATAAGTGTGTATACCTTTGCACTTTAAACCCAGGACTCAATGGATTCTCAGCTGGCACTTCATTAATCACACGGGAGAATAAGTCATCATGAATATGAATCAACATAAACATGCAAGTGCACGTATCAGAATGACAGAAATGATATATGTATATTTAACATATGTATATAAATAGACAAGGGCAATTGAGAAGAGAAAACACGAGGCAATAAAATTCAACCAAACTGGAATATAGAACTTTTAGAAGTTGAAGATACAATAATTATAACAAGGAATTCAAATATCATATTAAAAGAAGTAAATTGAAAGAAAGATCTGAGAGATTACACAGATGCCTGAGAACGAGAGGAATATGGGACATTGTTTGGGACACAGAGAATTGTGTGTGAAAGTTCAATGTATCATAATCAATGTTTAAGAATAAAAAAATAGATGGATTGAGAAAAGGGAATTTTTGAAATTACAAGAGCTCCCAGAATGGATAAAAAATACTAACCCACAGATCTAATCAATCTTCAAATCCAAAGTAGAATAAATAAAAATAAATCCACACTTAGACACCTCATGGTAAAAACAGTAGGACATCAAAGATGAAGAAGTTTAAAAGCAACCGAGACACACAAATTCCCCACAAGAAGAGACAGACTCATAGTTAATGTCCTTTTGTGTGTGTGTCATGGGGGTTTGTTTTACAGATTATTTCATCACCCAGGTATTAAGCCTAGTATTCGTTATTTATTTTTCTGGATCCTACTCCTCCTCCCACCCTCTGCCCCCAACAGGCTCCAGTGTGTGTTGTTTCCCTCGATGCGTCCATGTGCTCTCATGATTTAGCTCCCACTTATAAGTGAGAATGTGTAGTATTTCTTTTTCTGTTCCTGCATTAGTTTACCAAGGATAATAGCCTCCAGCTGCATCCATGTCCCTGCAAAGGACAGGATCTTGTTCTTTTTTATGGCTGCATAGTATTCCTTGGTGTCTATGTACCATATTTTCTTATCCACTCTATCATTGATGGGCATTTAGGTTGATTACATATCTTTGCTATCATGAATACTGCTGCAGTGGACATATGCATGCATGTGTCTTTAAAATAGAATGATTTCTCTTCCTTTGGGTATATACACAGTAATGAAATTGCTGGGTTGGATGGTATTTTGTCCCTAAGTCTTTGAGTAATTGTCACACTGTCTTTCACACTGCCTTTCACAATGGTTGAACTAATTTACCCTCCCACCAACAGTGTAAAAGCATTCTTTTTTCTCCACAATCTTGACAGCATCTGTTCTTTTTTGACCTTTTAATAGTAGACATTCTGGCTGGTGTGAGATGGTATCTCATTATGGTTTTGATTTGCATTTATCTAATTATCAGTGATGTTGAGCTCTTTTTCATATGTTTGATGTCTGCATGTACGTCTTCTTTTGTGAAGTGCATATATTTAGGACCTTTGCCCACTTTTCAATGAGGTTGTTTAAATTAGTTTGCATTCCTTATAGACGCTGGATATTGGACCTTTGTCAGATGCAGAGATTGCAATATTTTTCTCCCATTCTGTAGATTGTCTGCTTATTCTGTTGATAGTTTTTTTTGCTGTGCAGAAGCTCTTTACTTTAATTAGATCCCACTGGTCAATTATTTGCTTTCGTTGCAGTTGCTTTTGGTGTCTTTGTCATGAAATCTTTGCCTGTGCCTATGTCCTCAATGGTACTGCCTGGGTTTTCTTCTAGGGTTCTTATAGTTTGGGTTTTACATTGAAGTCCTTAACCCACTTTGAAATAATTTTTGTATAAGGTGTAAGAAAGGGGTCCAGTTTCAATTTTCTGCATACGGCTAGCCAGTTTTCCCAACACCATTTATTAAATAGGGAGTCCTTTCCCCATTGATTCTTTTGGTCAGGTTTGTCAAAGATATGATGGTTGTAGATGTACAGTCTTATTTTTGGGGTCTCTATTATGTTCCATTGGTCTATGTGTCTTTTTTTGTACCAGTACCATGCTGTTTCAATTACTTGTAGCCCTGTAGTATAAATCCGGGTAGCATGATGCCTCTAGCTTTTTTTCTTTTTCCTTAGGATTGCCTTGGCTATTCAGGCTGTTTTGGAGTTCCATATGAATTTTAAAATAGACTTTTCTAATTCTGTGAATAATGTCAATGGTAGTTTAATGGGAATAGCATTGAATCTACAATTGATTTGGGAAGTATGATCATGGATAGTGATTCTTCCTATCCATGTGCTTGGAATCTTTTTCCATTTGTTTATATCATCTCTGATTTCTTTGAGCAGTGGTTTGTAGTTCTCCTTGAAGAAGTCCTTCACTTCCTTTGTTTGCTGTATTGCTAGGTATTTTGTTCTTTTTGTGGCAATTGTGAATGGGAATTCATTAATGATTTGGCTCTCTGCTTGTCTATTGTTGCTATATAGCAATGCTTGTGATTTATGCACATTGATTTTATATACTGAGATTTTGTGGAATTTGCTTATCAACTTAAGAAGTTGTAGGACTGAGACAACTGGGATGGGATTTTGTAGATACAGGAAATCTCTGCAACCAAACGTAGTTTGTAAGCAAAGATAAAGTTTGACTTCCTCTTTTCCTATTGTCATCTGCAAGCAAAGATAGATTGACTTCCTCTAATCCTACTGTCATCTTCAAGGAAATATAGTTTGACTTCCTGTCTTCCTATTTGTATACCCTTTATTTCTTTCTCTTGCCTCACTTCCCTGGCCAGAACTTCCAATACTATGTTGAATGGGAGTAGTGACAGAGGCTATGCTTGTCTTGTGCAGGTTTTCAAGAGGAATGCTTCTAGCTTTTGCCCTTTCAGTATGATATTGGTTGTGGGTTTGTCACATACAGTTCTTCTTATTTTGAGGTATGTTCCTTCAATACCTAGTTTATTGAGAACACTTAACATAAAGTGGTTTAATTTTATTGAAAGCCTTCTCTACATCTATTGAGACAGTCCTGGGGTTTTTGTCTTTAGTTCTGTTTATGTGATGAATCATATTTATTTATTTGCATATGCTTAACCAACCTTGCATCCTGAGGATGAAGCTTACTTGATCATGGTAAATAAGCTTTTTTGATATGCTGCTGAATTCAGTTGGCCAGCATTTTATTGAGCATTTTGGCACTGATGCTCATCAATGATATTGGCCTCAAGTTTTCCTTTTGGTGATATCTCTGCCAGGATTTGGTATCAGGATGATGCTGGTATCACAGAATGGGTTAGGGAGGAATCTCTCCTCTTCAATTTTTTCAGAATAGTTTTAGTAGAAATGGTACCAGCTCTTCTTTGCACCTCTAGTAGTATTCATCTGGTAAGCTATTTATTACTGCCTCAATTTCAAAACTCATTATTGGTCTATTCAGAGATTCAATTTCTTCCTGGTTCAGTCTTGGGAGGGTGTGTGTCTCTTATTTGTCAATTTTTCCCTAGATTTTGTTATTTATATGTCTAGAGGTGTTATAATATTCTCTCATGATTGTTCGTATTTCTATGGGGTCAGTGATAATATCCTCCTTATCATTTATGGTTCTTCTTACTTGAATCTTCTCTCTTTTCTTATTAGTCCAGCTAGTGGTCTTTTTCCTTATTTTTTTTCAAAAAACCAACTCCCACATTTGTTGATCTTTTGAAGGTTTGTTTTTTTTTTTATTTTTTTTGTCTCTCAGTCTCCTTCAATTCAGCTCTGATCTTGGTTATTTCTTTCTTCTGTCAGCTTTAGCATGTCTTCGCACTTGCTTCTCAAGTTTTTTAGTTGTGATGTTAGAATATTAACTTGAGATCTTTCTAGCTTTTTGATGTGAGCGTGTAGTACTATAAATTTCCTTCTTATCACTGCTTTTGCTGTGTCCCAGATAATGTGGTATGTTGTATCTTTGTTCTCGTTAGTTTCAAAGAACTTCTTGATTTATGCTTTAATTTCAGTATTTACCCCAAAGTCATTCAGGAGCAGGTTGTTCATGTATTTATATGGTTTTGAGTGAACATCTTAATCTTGAGATATAATTTGATCGTACTGTGATCCAAGAGACTGTTTCTTATTATTTCAGTTCTCTGCATTTGCTGGGGAGTGTTTTACTTAGAGTAAGTGCCATGTGGCAATGATAAGAACATATATTCTGTTGTTTCTGGGTGGAGAGTTCTGTAGATATCTATCAGGTCCACTTGCTTCAGAGCTGAGTTCAGGTCCTGAATATGTTTGCTAATGTTCAGACTCAATGATCTCTCTAACATTGTTAGTGGGATGTTAAAATCTCCAACTATTACTGTGTAGTAGTATAAGTCTCTTTGTAGGTCTCTAAGAACTTGCTTTATGAATCTGGGTGCTCCTGTGTTGGGTGAGTGCATATATATTTAAGATAATTAAGTCTTTTTGTTGAATTGAACTCTTTACTATTATGTAATTTCCTTCTTTGTCTGTTTTGATCTTTGTTGTTTTAAACTTTGCTTTATCAGAAACTAGGATTACAAACCCTGTTTCTTCCTGTTTTCCATTTTTCCTCCATCCCTTTATTTTGAGACTGTGTTTCTTTGGATGTGAGATGGGTCTCTTGAAGACAGCATACGGATAGGTCGTGGTTCTTTAACCAGCTTGCCACTCTGTGTCTTTTAATTGGGGCACTTAGCCCATTTACATTTATGGGTTAGTATTGCTATGTGTGGATTTGATCCTGTCAACATGATGCAAGGTGATTATTTTTCAGACTTGTTCATGTGGTTGCTTCATAGCATTATTGGTCTGTACACTTCAGCATGTTTTGTAGTATTGGTAATTATTTTTCCATTCCATATTTAGTCCTGCCTTCAGGATCTCTTGTAAGGCAGGTCTTGTGCCAATGGATTCCCTCAGCATTTGCTTATCTGAAATGGATCTTTATTTCTCCTTTACTTATGAGGCTTAATTTGGCTGGATATAAAACTCTGAGTTGACATTTCTTTCCTTTAAGAAGGCTGAATATTAGCCTCAATCTCTTCTGTCTTTTAGGATTTCCCTGAGAGGTCTGCTGTTAGTCTGATAAGATTCCCTGTGCAGGTGACCTGGCCTTTCTCTCTGGCTGCCCTTAACATTTTTTCTGTCATTTTAACTTTGGAGAATCTGATGATGATGTGTCTTGCAGAATGATCTTCTCATGGAGTATCCTACTGGGGTTCTCTGCATTTCCTGAATCTGAATGTTGTCCTGTCTAGCCAAGTTGGGAAAGTTCTTCTGGATGATATTCTGAATTATGTTTTTCATTCTCCAATTGCTTCCATTCTTGATTGGTACCTCTTTCAGGTATACCAATCAGTTGTAGATTTGGTCTCTTTATATAATACCTTATTTCTAAGAGGTTTTATTCATCCCTTTTCATTCTTTTTTATCTGTTCTTGTCTGCCTGTCTTATTTCAGAGTCTTCAAGCTCTGAGATTCTTTCCTCTGCTGGGTCTCTTCTGCTATTAATACCTATGATTGCATTGTAGTGTGTTTTTCAGCTCTGTCAGGTCAGTTATGCTCCTCTTTATACTCGCTATTTTGGCTGTTAGTACTTGCATTGTTTTATCATGATTCTTAGCATCCTTGCATTAGGTTACGAAGTGCTCCTTTAGCTTAGCAAAGTTCATTTTAAATTCACATTCTGAAACCTACTATATTAGTCTCTTTTCATGCTTCTGAAAAATACATACTAGAGACTGGAAAGAAAAGCAAGTTTTAATGGACTCACAGTTCCATGTGCCTGGGGAGGCCTCACAAGAATGGTGGAAGGCAAGGAGGAGCAAGTCATGTCTTACATGGATGGCAGCATGCAAAAAGAGAGAGCTTGTGCAGGGGAACTCCTCATCATAAAAACCATCAGATGTCATGAAACTTAATGTCACAAAAACAGCATGGGAAAGATTCCCACCATGATTCAATTACTTCCCACTGGGTCCCTCCCACAACATGTGGGAATTCAAGATGGGATTTGGGTGGGGACAGAGCCAAACCATATCATTCCACCCCTCGCCCCACCCAAATCTCATGTCCTCATATTCCAAAACCAATCTTGCCTTCCCAAAAGTCCCCCAAAGTCTTAAATCATTTCAGCATTAACTCAAAAGTCTACAGTCCAAATTCTCACCTGAGACAAGGCAAGTCCCTTCCATCTATGAGTCTGTAAAATCAAAAGCAAGTTAGTTACTTCCTAGATACAATAGGTACAGCATTAGGTAAATACACCCATTACAAATGGGAGAAATTGGCCAAAACAAAGGGGCTACAGGCCCCATGCAGGTCTGAAATTGAGTGAGGTAGTCGAATCTTAAAGCTCCAAAATGATCTCCTTTGACTCTATGTCTCATATCCAGGTCATGATGATGCAAGAGGTGGGCTCCCAAAGCCTTGAGCAGCTTCAACCCTGTGCCTTTGCAGGGTAAAGCCTCCCTCCAACTGCTTGCATGAACTGGTGTTGTGTGTCTCCAGCTTCCAGGTACACATTACAAGCTATTGGTGGATCTAACATTCTGGGCTCTGAAGGATGGTGGCCCTCTTCTCACAGCTCCACTAGTCAATGTCCCAGTAGGGACTCTGTGTGGGGGCTCCAACCCCACATTTCCCTTCCACACTGCCCTAGCAGAGGTTCTCATGAGAGCTCTGCCCCTGCAACAAACTTCTGCCTGGACATCCAGGAGTTTCTATACTTCCTGTGAAATCTAGGTGGAGGCTCCCAAGCACCAATTCTTGACATATGTGCACCGGCAGTCTCAGCACCATGTTGAAGCTGCCAAGACTTGAAGCTTGCACACTCTGAGGCCATGGTCCAAACTCTGTGTTGGCCCCTTTCAGCCATGGTTGGAATAGCTGGGATGCAGGGCACCAAGTCCCTAGGCTGCACACAGCATGGGGACCCTGGGCCTCTGGGCCTGTGATGGAAGGGGCTGCTGTGAAGACCTCTGACATGCCCTAGAGACATTTTTCCCCATTGTCTTGGTGACTAATATTTGGCTCCTCATTACTTATGTAAATTTCTGCAGCTGGCTTGAATTTCTCTTCAGGAAATGGGACTTTCCTTTCTATCACATTATCAGATGGCAACTTTTTTGAATTTCTGTGCTCTGCTTCTCTGCTTTGCTGCTTAGAAATATCTTCTGCCACATACCCCAAATCATCATTCTGAAGTTCAAAGTTCCACAAATCTTTAGGGCAGGGGCAAAATGCTTCCAGTCTCTTTGCTAAAACATAACAAGAGTCACATTTGCTTCAGTTCCCAACAAGTTCCTCATTTCCATCTGAGATAATCTCAGCCTGGACTTTATTGTTCATATCACTATCAGCATTTTGGACAAAGCTATTCAACGAGTCTCTAGAAAGTTCCAAACTTTCCCACATTTTCCTGTCTTCTTCTGAGCCCTCCAAACTGTTCCAACCCTTGCCTGTTACCCAGTTCCAAAGTCACTTCCACATTTTCAGGGATCTTTTCAGCAGTGCCCCACTCTACTGGTACCAATTTACTGTATTAGTCCATTTTCAATGTGCTGATAAAGAGGTACCTAAGACTGGGATGAAAAATAGATTTAACCCCTCCCTGCCAGGCACTCCATCCCAGGGAGAAATAAGAACTCTGTCAGCCTAGAGCACCAGCGAGGGTGGCTGCAGGGCCCGGTTGGGAGATCCTGGCCAGTGAGGAGGAATAAATCAGGGTCCTGCTTAATGTCACAGGGAGAAATAAGAACTCTGTCCATAGAATACTGGCAAGGGTGGCTAGAAGCCCCAGCTGGGAGGTCCTGCTCAGTGAGGAGGAATGGATCAGGGTCCCACTTAAAGAAGCAGTCTAGCTGCATTTTGGTAAAGCAACTGCACTTTGCTGGGGACAGGGGTGGGGGCAAGGTCTCTTCCTCATCCAGGCCATTTGGACTCTCCAAAGCCTGCAGGCTGTTTGGCTGAATCCTTCAAATAACAAAGGTGGCAGCCCACCCCTCCCCGACTAAAGAGACTTACTATTAACAGACTGACAAAGTGAACTTCTAAAGAATGTGTGTTAGGTAGTGCTCAGGTGAGCACTACCCTGTTGCCAGTGGCTATCTGTAATTCCAAGCCAATGAGTCTCATCTTGTGAGGTGCCATGGAAGTAAGGGCCACAGGCTGAGGCTGCTCAGACCCTGGATTCAGCACCCTTCCAAAGGGTGTTATGGACCTCCCGGCTTGCCTGAGTTGTAGTCTCCTTTGTTGGGGATCCTGGGACTGGAGCATGTAAAGGTCCTGGGTGTCTGTGCTTACTGAGCAGCTGCTCTGCTGAGACTCCACATAGCTCTGTGTGTTGGACCCAAGACGCTGGTGGAGTGGGTTCAGGAGGGGATCTCCTGATCTGAGGGTTGCAAGGATCCATGGGAGATGCTTGGTTTTTGGAGGGGTCACACATTCACTCACTGCTTCCCTTGGCTGGGGTTGGGGGTTCCCTTGCCTCCACATTGCTCCTGGGAGGGCCATCGCCCTGCCCTGCTTTTCTCCATACTCCATGGGTCAAGTTGTTTTCCTGATCAATCTCAATATGAGTACCTGGGCATTTCAATTAAAGATGCTGTATTTACTCAGCCCTTTCATTCCTCTCTGTGTATGCCATGCACTGCAGCTGCTGCTTCACACAATTTTCTATTGTTTTTGCTAATTTCTTAATAGCAATGTTAGAAGCAAGTGGAATATCGTCAATATAGTGAGAGAAAATATTTGATGACATAGAATTATATAACCAGTGATAGTACATTTAGTAACAAGGCAAAATAAAAATATTTTAGGCAAATAAAAACTGAGAGACTTACTATTAACAGACTGACAAAGTGAACTTCTAAAGAATGTGTGTTAGGCAGAAGAAAATTTATCCAAAGAAGGTTTGCAAGCAAGAAGACATGATGAAATAAGAAAATAGAGAACAGATTGCTGGCAAGATGGCAAAATAGGAACAGATCCTATCTACAGCTCACAGCTCCCAGTGAGATGGACACAGAAGATGGTGATTTCTGCATTTCCAATTAAGGTACCTGGTTCATCTCATTGGGACTGGTTGGACAGTGGGTGCAGCTCGTGGAGGGCGAGCTGAAGCAGGATGGGGCGTCACCTCAAGCAGGAAGCACAAAGGATTAGGGAATTCTCTCCCCTACCCAATGGAAGCCATGAGGGACTGAGCCTGAGGAACCCTGGACTCCGGCCCAGATACTGTGCTTTTCCCATGGTCTTTGCAACCTGCAGACCAGGAGATTCCCTCCAGTGCCTATGCCACCAGGGCCTTGGATTTCAAGCACAAAACTGGGCAGCCATTCAGGCAGACACCAAACTAGCTGCAGGAGTGGTTTTTTTTGTTTTGTTTTGTATTTTGCTTTTTGTTTTTTTCCCCATACCACAGTGGTACCTGGAATGCTAGCGAGACAGAAGCATCCCCTCCCCAGGAAAGGGGTGGGGGCTGAAGCCAGGGAGCCAACTGCTCTGGCTCAGCAGGTCCCACCTCCACAGAGCCCAGCAAGGTAAGATCCACTGGCTTGAAATTCTCGCTGCCAGCACAGAAGCAGTCTGAGATGGACCTGGGATGCTCAAGCTTGGTGGGGGGAGGGGCTTCCGCCATTGCTGAGGTTTGTGTAGGTGGTTTTATTCTCACAGTGTAGACAGCCACTGGGAAGTTTGAACTGGACGGAGCCCACTGCAGCTCAGCAAGGCCGCTGTGGCCAGACTGCCTTTCTAGATTTCTCCTCTCTGGGCAATGCATCTCTGAAGAAAAGGCAGCAGCCCCAGTCAGGGGCTTATAGATAAAACACCCATCTCCCTGGGAGAAGGGGCGACTGTGGATGCAGCTACAGCAGACTTCAACATCCCTGCCTGACGGCTCTGAAGAGAGCAGTGGACCTCCCAGCATGGCGTTTGAGCTCTGCTAAGGGTCAGACTGCCTCCTCAAGTGGGTGTCTGACCCCCACGTATCCTGACTGGGAGAAACTTCCCAGTAGAAGGCCGATAGACACCTCATACAGGAGATCTCCAGTGGGCATCTGGCAGGTGCCCCTCTGGGACAAAGCTCCCAGAGGAAAGAACAGGCAGCAATCTTTGCTGTTTTGCAGCCTCTGCTGGTAATATCCAGGGAAACAAGGTCTGGATTGGACCTCCAGCAAACTCCAGCAGACCTGCAGCAAGGGGGCCTGACTGTTAGAAGAAAAACTAACAAACAGAAAGAAATAGCACGTCCACTCAGAGACCCCAACTGAAAGTCACCAACATCAAAAACCAAAGGTAGATAAATTCACGAAGATGTGGAAAAACCAGCGCAAAAAGGCTGAAAATTCCAAAAACCAGAATGCCTCTTCTCCTCCAAAGGATCACAACTCCTCTCCAGCAAGGGAACAAAACTGGATGGAGAATGAGTTTGACAAATTGACAGAAGTAGGCTTCTGAAGGTGGGTAATAACAAATTCCTCTGAGCTAAAGGAGCATGTTCTAACCCAATGCAAGGAAGCTAAGAACCTTGAAAAAAGGTTAGATGGATTGCAACTAGAATAACCAGTTTAGAGAAGAATATAAATGACCTGATGGAGCTGAAAAACACAGCATGAGCACTTTGTGAAGCGTACACAAGTATCCATAGCTGAATTGATCAAGTGGAAGAAAGGATATCAGAGATTGGAGATCAACTTAATGAAATAAAGTGTGAAGACAAGATTAGAGAAAAAGGAGTGAAAAGGAATAAACAAAGCCTCCAAGAAATACGGGACTATGTGAAAAGACTAAATCTATGTTGGATTGGTGTACCTAAGTGACAGGGAGAAGGGTACCAAGTTGGAAAACACATTTCAGGATATTATCCAGAACTTCCCCAAACTAGCAAGACAGGCCAACATTCAAATTCAAGAAATACAGAGAACACCACAAAGGTACTCCTCAAGAAGAGCAACCCCAGGACACATCATCAGATTCACCGAGGTTGAAATGAAGGAAAAACTGTTAAGAGCAGCCAGAGAGAAAGTTCCAGCTACCCACAAAGGGAAGCCCATCAGATTAACAGCATATCTCTCAGCAGAATCTCTACAAGTCAGAAGAGAGTGGGGGCCAATATTCAACATTTTTAAAGAAAATAATTTTCAACTCAGAATTTTATATCTAGCCAAACTAAGCTTCATAAGCAAATGGGAAATAAAATCCTTTACAGAAAAGCAAATGCTGAGACGTTTTTTCACCACCAGCCCTGCCTTACAAGAGTTTCTGAAAGAAGCACCGCATGTCCTCACTCATAAGTGGGAATTGAACCATGAGAACACACGCACATAGGGATGGGAACATCACACACTGGGGCCTATTAGAGGGTGGGGGGCAAGGGGAGGGATAGCAGTAGGAGAAATACCTAATATAGGTGATTGGTTGATGAGTGCAGCAACCATCATGGCACATGTATGCTTATGTAACAAAACTGCACGTTTTGCACATATACCCTGGAACTTAAAGTATAATTAAAAAAAAGAAAGAAAACAGAAGACAGACGGGTGAATCTAAAGCCAACATGTCACATAAACTATAAATTCAATATCTATATTTAGGAATAAATTGGAAAACTCCTAAATAGCACATATAATTTGAGAGAGGCATTAGAATTAAAGCAATCTTAGCTCCCTGTGTTATTTAGGAGGCAGTTAAAAAAACTGGTAGATTTTGTATTTTGTTAAGTATAATGCATGTGAATCCAAATTTGTAGCCCAAAGAGTCTTTGGATCATTAGAAAATGTAATAAATTTTAGAAATATTTCTGGGTATAATGTAAATTCATAAGAAACATAAGAAATATTTCTGGATATGACATGAATATCCAAAATTTAAGTTGCTATACAATAAATATAAACAGAATAATGACAATAATAATTTTTAAAGAGTTATTAGGTATTAAAGTAACATAAATATAAGACAACTAGGCCTAAAAAATGTGAAATGTATGTAGAAATATATTAAACTTTATTGACAGTAATTAAAGAAGAGCTAAGTAAATATAAATATAGGCCATGTACAAGACAAATAACTCAATATAATAAAGATGCTAATTCTTTCCCAAATAATATATCAATCTTATTTTTATGTGGGAAAACAAGACCAAGGTAAGCTAAGATGGTACCAAGGAGAAAAATGAACCAAAACATGTTGTGTGACTAGTGCCAAGATTCAATTAAAAAGCTATGAAAATTAAGTTGGTGTTATACTGGCTTATAGAAAGAAAAACAGAGACCAGAGAACTTGGAATCTGATCTGCACATCTATAAACCTGCTATATATGAGATGATTTTGCACATTTATGGGTGAAAGAACAGACTAAATACATTGCACTGATAAAATTGGTTATCCATGAAGGGGGGAAAATGAAACTTAAATATCTTCACATACGATATGTAAAATCTGTTCCTGCTGAATTAACCTGGAGGAAAAACAATATCATTTTAAAAAGATAACATAGGAGAAGATTTTTATGACCTTGGAATAGAAAATAATTTCTTATATAAGACATAAAAATCATAGTCTATTAAAATAAAACTTAAATATTCTACCACATTTAAATAAGAACCTCTCTTCATCAAACATCATAAAAGAGAGTGAAAAGATAGAATCACAAATCAGTGGATGATTTTTTAAAAAGATATAAATGGCAAATAGTATCCAGAATATATAAAGAATTCTCACAAATAAATGCAAAAACAAACAATACAATAGGAAAACAGGCAATAGTTATGCAAGCATTTCCAACAAAATGGAAGTAGCAACACCCAATAAATTTATGAAAATATACCAAATTTCATTAGTAATAATAAAAATGCTAATTAAAACAATAAAAAAATTTGATTTCATACTTGATTAGTTGGCAAAATGTGGAGAACTAAGGACAGTAATAATATACTAGGTAATTTAGTATATCTGCCTAGAAGAACAATTTACCTCAAACAGTTGAACATTCTCATTCTTTATGACCTAGCACCAGAAAGCAAGCACAAGAATGCTCATGTTGTTCACAAAAGCAAAAAAAAAAAAAAAAAAAAAAAAAAGAGGAACTGTCCAAATGTTTATATACAACAACGTGGATTTTTAAAAGTCTGGTATTTTTGTTAGTAAAAATGAATCAGCTATGCTACATGCATCAATATGAATAAACCTTAAAACTTAAAATATACATAGTGTGAGTCTCTTCTTTTTAAAGTTTAAAAAGAAACAAAGTAAACATAATAATTGTTAAGAGATACATATAAGCAATGAGAGAAAATCAAGGTGATAATTAAAATTCAGTTCAGGTCAATATATCTGAGGACAACAATGGGGATAGGATTGGACAAAGATGCATGGGGGGCATTCAGACTTGTTTTGTTTTCTAATCTGTGTACTTTGTGTGTGTTTATTTTATGAATATTATTTTTAAACTACACATTAATGGTATAAACTCATATATATAATTCTTCACATTAATAAAAATGGTGAAAGCAACTGTTTAGCTAATGGGATTAATATATTTTTATTTTTTGATAATTGTCTTTGATTATATAATTTTTTATATGAAATGCTAGAGGAATTTATTCATTTGAAGACTTTTTTCAAATAAATAGTAACTAACATTTATTACACATATACACAAAAATAGCTTTAATAATATATGTCTTCACCAAAAATAAATGCTGATAATTAATTTTTAATGAAATCTAATATTTGACACCTTTTTCAAAAAGTACCTCATTTAGAACATTTGTCAACATCATATAATAATTCATGCTGATTGAAGAGGATAGCTAGCAGAACAAGCACAAAATCAGTCTCTAATGTATATCAGGAATTAATGTTGTTTAGCCCCCTCCTTCCTAAATGTGTCTACTTTTTTCCCCCTTCTTCAACACCAGTAATCACTACTACACATATACTTTATTTCCTTATCAGTAACTAGTCAGTATTTGCTTGGATGCTTCTCTTTGTATAACCACAGCAATGTTGACCCTGGTAGAGAAAGCTGTGTCTTACAAGAATGCAGAGCTCAACATAGGTAATGAGAAAAGCACCTCATCTAAATGTGTCTGAAAGAGCTTCATAATGAGAGTCAAACAAACCTGAACAACCAAGTCTGAAAAATCAAGGAAATTGAGTAGAGGTTGGCTCAATCTCCCTGCTCCATATGCCCATCCGGGTATCAGTATAGGAGTCTAGTCAGAACTGATGCCATGATGTAAAATCCTCCTGGTATTTCTTAAAATGTCCAACTCCTGGCAGGGATTCCACATTTCTTTAGAACTGGCTATCTAGCTGATAAAAGTCAGTCATTTAATTGATTTTTTAATTGAGCACCTATTTGCGAAACAATATAGAAAATAAATGAGAATAAACCCTAGCATGTCCTCTGTAAGGCCTACCATCTAGCAGAAGAGACAGGCAAGTGTGTAACTACTACCTGAAAGGCCGACTGGACTAAGCATTACTTTTTAAGATGGTAGCTAAGGAATGGGAATGGGAATTTTGATTTGGGGACCTGATAGGTTGAATAGATCCCATCACGGGTAAATGTGTGAGTGTGTGTGGGTGTGGGCGTGGTGGGGGGAGGGATAGAGAGAGACAGAGAGTGGTGTTGAAAAGCAGAAAGAATTCTATGCAGAGTCAAATTAGGGAGGTATGGAAACCCATATAATTTTCTGTGCACAGTAAATAGAACAGGCCGAAGCTAGGCTTATAGAGTCAGGATGTGGGGGGAGATGGAGCGAGAAGCCAAGCTTGTCCATAAAAGCCCAGTTCCAGGGTCAACAAAAATGCCCTATAAGTATGTTACACATGCCAATAAGTGAAATCCTTTCAATCTGCTTTACTCAGACTCTACTCTTGCCTAAAGATGACACTTTTCAGAAATTATACAACCTACACTGTCAGGACTGATTCAGGCTTAACTCTGAGAAATAGGTTCCATTACATCTATATAACTGTTTGTCCTTCACAGACCAAAGGAAGCCTTGAACAAGGAACTTTCCACACTTCCACAAAGTATTGTATCTATCCTTCTATTGAACTGTGTCATGATTACAACATATGTCATTAAAATCAACCTTCTACCAGGCACCAAATACAAATAAGACTTTTTACCTTCTGCAGCTAATGTGATAATTATTTTATTCTCCATGTCCATAATA
This sequence comes from Trachypithecus francoisi, assembly GCF_009764315.1. Lineage (NCBI taxonomy): Eukaryota > Metazoa > Chordata > Mammalia > Primates > Cercopithecidae > Trachypithecus > Trachypithecus francoisi. The sequence continues at coordinate 58,771,699 of NW_022681455.1, forward strand.
GTTAATTTTATAGTTCTTTAATCCTGAATTCAAACTAGCAGATTTGGTTATAACTGTCTAACTTTAAATGTCGTAGTTACCCTCTTATTTATTTTTTTAATTATTATATTCTTTTTGTCATTTTCTGTATGATTTGGGTTTTTGTTTTCTTGCTGATCTGTGAAGTTGGGATAATCTTAAAAGATTCAGGTATATTTCTCCCATATTTAAAACAATGTCATAGAGAAAGACATTATTTATTTTTTTATTTGCAAATGTGAAGTACCCTGGAGCAGGAATAGTTGACAAATAAATGACCAACTTAAAAGATTAGGTTTTGCAGCATCTTGCAATTTTTCACTTTATGCCCTCCAAACCATTACCTTGAAATTCAGTTGTTCTCTCTATGCCTTACTGATTGCTGAAGTCTTTAAGTGGCCTTAATGTCAAATCTAAGGTGCTAAATTTTACAACAAGATCAATTTCCACAACATTTTTACTGCCAAACACATTTTTTAAAGGATGCATTAAATTTGAGTCTGTCTAAAGCATGATGGCTAACAGGTTCTTTCAGAAGAAAACAAGTAGTGCGCTTGTGTGAATATTTATCTGACAGTAGCTTACAATACTAGATTATTACAAATGGCAGGGACCTAGCACTACCAGTGAGGTGACACAGAAGAATTTATCATCAGAAGTAGGTAGCTATATAGAATATTGGTATTAGTGTACCTACATTCTTCTAAAAAAATACGAGGATCCAAGCTCATTTATCATTTAGCAAGACACTCACCTGCCTGGTGCCTTCATCATCTAGCCTTCTGAAACTCTGCTGAAAATGAGATTTTTTTTTTTTTTTCCTTTAATGGCATTCGGTTGTTGCAGTGAGCAATTTGGCAATGTGCTGCATCACTTATGTATCTTTAAAAGGACGGGAGGAGCTTGAAGTCAAAAATAAGTATATGCAAACTGCCATCTCTGAGAACTGATAGAGTAAATTTGACATGATTTTATGTAATGTTTCGTCCCACCTCTGTGTCATGCAGCCCCTATGAGAAAAGGAAATAAATGGCCTTGGGTAATTTAACCAACTTAAAATTCCAGGGACTTTTTTTTTGTCACCATTGCAGAAATATGTTCCTTGTAAATTTGATTCTGATATCTGTCATGAGACCCAAATACAGTAGGTGGTATACATTAGACTGGGAGTTGGCAAACTATGACCCATGGGCTAAATCCAGCCTTGCCACCTGTTTTCATAAATAAAGTTTAACTGGAAAATAATCACTCTACTCATTTGCATATTGTGTATGGCCACTTTTGTGCCACAATGGCAGAGTTGAGTAGTCATGATAGAGACTGCATTGCCTACAGAGCTTAAAACATTTATTATCTGGCCCTTTATTTACAGGCAAATATTGTTGACCCCTGCACTGGACCTTCAGTCTTACATACCCTCTAAATTTTCTTGTTCTGATCTGGCTAAAAGACCCAAAGGAACAGAAAGAAAATTAGAGAGCCAGAGGACCTAGAAATGCCTAGAAAATACATTAGAAAAAAGATAATTACACACTTCCTATAGTGTGTCTTTTAAATGCCTTCCTGGGAGTGGAAATAGAAAATTCAGTGGAGGATTTATGGAAAAGGAAGACAATGTTTCTTAGTAATCAGAAAGTTCTGTTTTTTTTTTTTTTTTTTTTTTTTTCTGTTTTTTCCCTCTCCCTTACCCACATTGCTTCCCTCCTTTAACTCGGCTGAGTTTACATTCTCAGGGGTTACAGCACACGCAAACCCACACTGCTCCCCTGAGGAGCTGCAGAGGCTCTGCAAACAAACAAGTAATTTCCGACAAATAATAAAGACACAAACTACTTAAAAAAAAAAAAAAAAAAACTATTATGCAACTGGAGCAAGGGCTAAAATTGCCTTTGACAGATGGGTACCTCTAAAAAAACGGTGTAAAAAACCACTGTGTTTCAGTGATAGTATGTTTAAAACATCTCTTTAGAAAATGGTTCAAGCATTTGGCTAAAAAATCTGTAGTCATTACATGATTACCTTACATTATTTTACTTATAGTAAAAATATAGATATTACTTTTCTAAATCTTTTTAAAAAATCTTATGAAGATAGTTTTTTCATAAAAATTATCTAAAATGTTTAATAGTCTAAGCTTTTATCATTATGTAGATGAATTAAAAATGATTTATAGTAAAAACAAATATGATAATATTGAATAGTATTCCATTTTTAGATTATCTAAAATGTCTTATGTAATGACAAAAATTGTGGAATTATTTCCAGAGCGTGGTCCAATTAATTTACTATATGTTCCATAGTGTTTCCTATAGTTCCCTCTTTTCTGTTCCATTCTTATTTAGGTCATTACATAACTTCCAACGATACTTCCCATCTCTGCTTGTCTACCTGCTCCGGTCCCTGCTGCCCTGCACAGCCACATTAATCTTCATGAAGTACAGTTTCTTAGGTGTCTCAGAAACATTGAACAACCCCCCACTAATAACCAACTTAATTATTAAGTTTTCTTCTAGGCAATTCTTTTTCACAATTCATTGTACTACTTTTCCCCTAACTTATTTTTCAAGCTTTTTCTCCTGACAAGACCTTGTTTTTATATGTTCACTTATAGTCCAGGTAGATTGACCAAGTAGTTCCTTCAAGTATTGTACTTATTTCTTTTCCTTTGATATTATCTGTAGCTGACTGTCTAAATGACACTTTTGTTGGTTCCCCAGGGATAGCCGAGCAGCATGAACTAGAGCTAGACGCTAGACGGCTGATTTTGAACTTGCTGTTCTGCTGCTGGTTGCCCGGATGATGTTGGTTGAATTATTCAATTTCTCTGGATGTAAGCTTTCATATCTAGGGCAGGAATAATACTTATACGGGTGCCAAGAAAATAACTTGAATCTATATGTATACAGCACTTAGACAAGCACCCGCCATGTGTTAAACGCTACATTGTTACAGCTTAGAGGCTATGAGCACCACTTTTCCAATCAAACTTACGAACACTGGCTCTGTCACTTACTGGCTAGGCAACTTTGAGCATATTACTTAACCTCTTCAAATCTGTTTGTAAAATGAGCATAATACCAATAAAAACATGGTTACTGCAAAATTAAGTGCTAAAGGTAAAGACCTTTGCCTAGTGTGTAGATCATAGTAACTACTTAATTATATTAGTTGCTTCTATTATAATTTTCATTATTCCCATTGTTTGTGTTGCTACTATTAATATTCTAGACTTCTAAAGAACTTGACTATACATCTAACTGCCCTAGTCTTTTCTATCCTGACTACCATAAAGTTGAAGACTATTAGTTGCTTCCCCTCCACCAAATTCCCACGTACTTACTATATCAAACAGAAAGCAGTATACCTACTTAGTTCTTCAGGCTTTCTGAGTAGAAGCAAGGCTAACAAAAAACCTTACAGATATATTTAGTTTAATGGGATTTCCAGCTGCTACTACTTCACACCCACGTTATGAGGTAAGTCAGGAAAATATCAGCATATATCTAACAATGAAGTCTGGAGTTCACCCTCACAAATTATATTCTGCCCTGTATCTGTGAGCTTTATTTTTCTCCAGCTATCTTACCTGTTTCCTTTTTAAAGCCAGGGACTCTGCCTTTTACATCTTTACATGTTGTTAGCTTTGAAGACAGACCTATCTGGCTCTGTTATCAGGCCTATGCCTGATATATGTATCTAATTATTAAACCCTAAAACTCCTTAATGAAAAAAACAAGAATTATGCCTCTTAACTTTTATTATTGTGATATTAAATACATAAAGTCCTAATATATAATAGACATCTAATAAAGGTGACCACCTTTTTATCCTTCATTGCCTCTGCCTGTGGAAATTAGCATAATACAAAATGGGGAGTCTATAAACATTAAAGTAAATTTAGTCAAATAGCTCAGTATCCTTTAACGTACTAACATCTTAAAGTTGCTGCTAACTATATCTACTATTTAATTTAGGACTTTTGTCTCTTGTTCATCTATTTAAAAATTTTTTTTTTGGTCAAAATCTTATTTGAAAATGAAACCATTAGTTAAGAGTAAGTTCATCTTTATCTTCTCATAATATTTATCTCAGAACATTATATATCTTTATCTTCTCATAGTATTATATATTTATATATGTAAAAATTTGAAATGTTAACCTTTAGGTAACAGGAAGAGATTGATGTTTTTAAACAAAGAAGTGATAAGATAAATTTAGCATTTTAGGAAAATAAATCTGATTTAATATTTGAGACAAAACAAAGAAAGAATCAAATTAAAATCTTTAGATTTTTTTCAGGCTCAACTAAGTGGAAGTAGGCAAATCAGGAGGAATTCTACATTGGAATTGTTTGATGAAATCAGGTTCGGATGCGTGAGTATAAGAAGAGAGGTACTCCGAATGGAAGAGTACACACAAAATTGAAGACTGTCGAACAGATATGACAATAGAGAGAGTCAAGATTTAAGATAGTTGTGGAGATGAAAGCTGAAACTGTGGTGTTGTAATAGCCCTGTAAAAACTTATAATAGAAAAAATACAAAATATAGCTGGAGGAAAACTGTTAATTTGGGAGCCAATTTTAATAGAGGAGATTGCATTCTGGAAGGGAGAGGATTTGGTAGATTTATTTTAGGGGTAATATCTGCTGCCTAAGTGACATATGAAACAATCATATTCTGCTGTCTAGATCTTAAGTGTATATTTTACGTAAAAGAAAATCTCAAACAAAATCTAGATAGGAAATGATTTATATTTTTGCTTCATTATATTTACAGATCTATATGTGTAATTCTGTTCTGTACCAGATACATTGCTTAAAACATTTTAATGTATTTGGAATATAAAACAGGCACATTTTCTAAAGATCTGGTTTCAAACATATAAGGGATCAGTTTCTGCTTAATGAGTAAGAAGCTACTTTTTAACTGACTAAATCCCCAGAAATATCTCCTAAAATCTTTTCCTGCCTCCAAGTGTGTTTTCTGTCTTACAGTAAACTATACTCCTGTCTGCACAACTATAACTTCTTACTTTTGGGTGAAGTCTTAGAAAGAAGTGACATGGAGGGAAGAATATTCTTACATGATTTCTATCAATCCTGTTTCCAAGAAGAAACCACTCTGATAAATAAAGGAAAACTAGGGTCCTTCATTTTGTTTATGCTGCTGACAAACATTTGCTTCCTTAGGAGTGTCATTAACTAAAAAATAAAAGGCAGAGGATGTGGCAGGGATTGTGTGCAGCTTCTAGAAGGCCATTAGGTTTCTGAGGAGGAAAGATAAGAGGAGATATTTGGGCCACAGAAACTTCGTGCGTATATGTACTTGGTATAAGGGCTCAAACATTCTCATATGTCATGTTCTCAGCCTACTCCCTGTAATTTTAGAAAACCCTGAACCTCAGATCCACACGGGTGCCAGATGACTGACATGGAAGGCCCATGATTAAGTGCATTTGTGCCTTTTCTTCTCTCCTTGTAATATCCATTGGAAAAAGAGTTGTAGGGAAAGTCAGCAGATCTATGATTGGCATTGCCAGTCGTGTGACTTTAGTTAGTTACTCTCCTAACTTTAATTTCTCCAACATTAAATTAAAATAGTGAACTCAAAAAGACCTTTTTTTTTTCAACATTCAAAATGCATGAAGTCTTTTGCATTCAGGAGATTCTACATAAATGCTGCAGAGAGGTAGTGAGGTCCATTAGATTATGTTCAACCCTCTTTACAGATGTGGGACACACTGAAAGATTAAGAAAGAGACAGTGAGAAAGTTCAACATCTTGACAGGCAAAGTACAGGGATTTTTGAAGTCACAAATGCATCAGCACTGTGATCACACAAGGTTTTGGTGCAGTGCAACCATCTGGCTTAGACATCTGCTTCAAGGACTTCAATAGGGAATCCTCCTAATCTCTAATTTAGTTGACTTAATTTGTCTAGTTGGGAACACCTGTAGTGCTGAATTTCTAAAATTCACCGGTATGGAAGTGTTGCAATATTCATAGTCAGTATGGCTCAGGCACCAACAAATTGAATAGGAGGTCTGACAACAATGGGTGCTCTGTACCTGTGCAGAAGGGCAAAATATATTGGCTGTGGGCACCAGTTACCATTTAGGTTGGTTATTTGTTATTCTGCAAAGGTATATATTGTAGCTATATTATTTAATCCAAAAATATTGCAATATAAATTACAACATGGGCTAAATTACAACAAAGGGCATCAGCTTTTATTTTCAAGTAGTTTACAACATCCAGTACTGCTGCACAAGAGGAAGAAAGTGAGAACATTAGAAGCAAAATATCTCTTGTTCTCTTTGATACACAAACTCTGTGATTCTTAACATGTGAGGTTTTCTCCCCCTATACCAAGAATAGAAAAAAATAAGAAAGGTCTCAGGCTTATTTGTAGATGTTGAGAAGAAGAAAGAAAAGATCACTTGAAATAACAAATTACTCATCCCCCAGCAACCTGCACCTTCTATCTGGCACTCACACCAGTTGTATCTGCACATCTCCAACTCTGTTAGTATCCATGAAAGTGTAAAATAAAAACTCACTTTATATGGATGTTTATAAGTCAGAGGTATTGCTGAAGAATGAATGTCAACATTTGAAGAAAGATGAAAAAATAAAAAGCCATCAGTATATTCTCTATTTGGTTTCTAAGCAATGCAGCCTATTCTCTATTTGGTTTCTAAGAAATACGAGGCAGAAGGAATAAACAAGCGTCCTTTCTGTGTCCTTCCTCTACCAAATTGACCCACAACATGGTTTCATATAAAGGAAACGTGATTTTCCATCTTCTACGACGAAGACAAGTAGTCTTAACTCAAATCTTGAGATTATTACAAGTTATTGCAAAGAACATCTGCAGCCTCCCTAGTAAAAGCCTTTGGATCATAAGGTATCATAGAAAATAATCACAAATATCTGTTTCTGATAGAAGGATTTAGCAACCTCTATTTTCCACTAAATAGGGAATTCATAACAGAAAAGGTCCAAAATGTAGAAAAGATCTCAATCCTAATTAACCATTCCTATAAAGCTTTCTGCAAAGCTGGTGACAATCTTACTAAGTAGGCAATTTGTATTGACATTTTCCTTGCCAGAAAATTATAAGGGTGGTGTTGTCAAAACACAGTGATGAATGTTTTTCAGCCAACAAAATCTAAAGTGAATTTTAGGATTCTTAGGTATGATTTGTAACTCAATATAGGGTGTTAATTTTTCCGTGGGAGTATAATTGTCAAAACTATAATGAACTCAGAAGGAAAAAATGATTTAAAATTATTAATTTGTACCCAGCATAGCTTTTTAGGAATATACCTATAGAAATAAATCAAGGTTCAACTCACTTTCATTTTTAATCCTTAGGCCATGTGTATGATCAAAAGATAGAAAATAATATAGCCTAAAATATACAAATAATGTTGCAAAAAAATGGTAGAACTCCTTGAGGCTGTGATGGCAGTTTGTCATTTTTGCCACTGCTGTCCTCCCTGTGTCTACAGCAGAAATTGCATAAAGATCATGGCATTTTTTACTCCAACAGAGCCTAGAGGAAACTTTAAAATACTTTATGATATAATACTTTACAGCAGCTAGAAGCCATCTCAAAATGGCACAGAGAGAAACCTATTTTCATCCTTGTAAGTGTTACAAAAGACATTAGTCATCATGTTAATTATAAAGTACAGGTTTGAATATAATTCTGAGTATTGTAGCCAATAGAGGAATCTGCATTTGTTCTAAAATGACTTAAAATTTAAACATAATGCTAGAAGAAGGATGGCTTATTCGAATTTCAACTGCAGAAGAAGAATATGTGCAATTTTAAAAGGTGACATCTTACATAACTATTGGAAATAAATGTAATATCTTAACAGTATTTACATACCTCTGCCTTTTTCTTTTCTATGAATAGTTGAACCGTAATAGTATTTTGTCCATCCTATAGTTTCACAATACATTTCATTAACCTTGCATGTTTCAGTTATTTTAAATATTAGTTACATTTCAAGAAACAAAACTCTGTAATGCATCCTGGTAAATTAGTCTCTAATAAATGGGGACTAGAGCATGAAACTCAAACAAGAATGTTTAATGGAATACAAATATCCAGTCTAAAAATGCTAATAAAAATCTGCCTTCTTTGGGTAAAGGTTCTTGGCTATTACACAAAAAACCACACGTGGCTCCCCTCAAAATGCATTATAGACCAGGCTCATAATCTTTCCTTGCACAAAAATGGCACAAGAATTGATTTCAATTATCATTTAATACCTATTTCCCTCTCCTGTCAAAAAATGTTCCATACACATGAAACTGAGGGTTGGCAGCCTGAACTCATTTATGGAACTTTTAAAGACTATTGATTTACCATTGAATTTTCTAGTTTTCTAGTTCTCTCATTGTTACTGGAAGGATGCCTCAGAGTCTGAATTAGATGATAGGAAAGGCTGGAATGCTGATAGGCTTACTCAAGGCTGATGAAAAGAGAAACTTCTCAAAAATTTGTCAAAATGCATTTTATAAATTAGGTTAGCATGATTGATTATAGAGTCAACATTTCTCATGTCGTGCTGAACTGAATGTTAATTATATCTCTTCTTGCTTTGTTGTGCCCCGATACATCTCCTTGATGTCTGGGTGTTAACCCTTAGAGAAAATATGAAATAATTTAAAAATAAATTAAACATATGTCTTTAGAAACTAGAAACTGTTTTGTATACCTGAAGTCTTTGTTTTTGTTTTTGATCTGCTTTTTAAAAAGCTATACACCAACATATGAGTTACAAGGGAGTGCTTATATAAGCAGACTTTTATGTTGTCAGTATGTTTCCATAGGGTGAAATGTTCTGACTGACACTTCCAGAAGCTGTGTGCCTTTACATGCACATAACGGTAACCTTTGTTACTGTTACACTATATAACCTTTGTTAAAAGGACAGCATTTCCACAAGGAATAGCATACTTATTAACAGCACTAACTTGGTTCTAGCTAAGCAGAGAACAGACTTTTAGTACCAGAAGGAAACTAAGGTGACACAGTTTTTTCTTTAAACACTCTCTCACTGCTCTGTCCCCCTTAGAGATGTGTATTTTCCTATAAATGTTGCCATTATTTTCCTCTTCAGGGTGGGATGCAAAGTTTATGGGGCCTCAAAACTATATAATTTTGCATTCTCTGTTTAAGAAAAAGATTTAAAAATTATGTATACATAGTTGGCAGGAAAGTGAATATTTATTTTGAATGAGAAAAGCAATAACAAACAACTGTAAATTTTCTAAACCTGAAAATACTATTAACATCACAAAATCTAGAAAACAATACAGAATTTCTGTTTTGTTAGTCAACGAATCCCTATGCTTTTTGGAGGTCTACGTTTTGATCATCTTCTAATATGAAAATAATTTTGATAATATTTTCTATAGAGAAGAAAGAAAATTAAGGATTTTTTTCTTTAGCTGGTTGATAGAAAAAAAATAGAGTTGTTACAGATAGTTTTAAAAAGTGCATTTCTGTTTCACAACTCATTGCTAGTTATGTTATAGCCATTAGCATTGTTCTGATATTTGGGGAAACTTCTGTCAAGTCTGTTTCATAGCTGAGCTGAATGATTTGAAAGAGTTGTCCACAGAGCATAATCTGGCCCAATATAATTCAAACCTTATTTCTCCTCCACTAATCACGTCTTTCCTGTATCAGTGTTGTAGTTCACAATCGATAGCCGTAAAACCTCTATCTGTGAATACTTGTGTCACAACACTAGGTGAGATGGTAGGAGTATTCCTGGAAATATTTCTACAACAGAACAGTAGCAATATCTAAATAATGCAAACAAAATATTTCTCTAAACCCAAACTAAATAAATGTCTAACTCTTCTTCACAGATAGTCATGCCCCCTCTACCACCATTTGACCCAAAGGGCAGTGTGATAGGTGGGGATGTCACCTGGGGATTGCAGGTAAAATTCCTTACTTTTGCAACAAAGAGTGACGACCATGTAAACACATTTATAATCCCCTCCCACAGCCATGGAGGGAGCTTCTTTAGCATCAAAGTCACTCCTTCACTGTCCACCCCTCCCCATTATGGCCTTCCTTCCTGTGCCTCTTCCTTTAACCATTCCCATGTACAAACACACATTTGAGTGAGGCCTGCTTGGTTTTTCTTACTCTTTCCAAATGCACTTGCCATCAAACCTATTGTTTTTACCTTCAGCTTTACCTTTGGCCTGAATACTTCCAGTCTCATCCCTGTCATCATAGGTAGGACCACATCTCAGTAAGCCTCACTATTGTTAATTCCCTAAATCTTCTCCTTTCTTCATCCTCTTCTTTAATCTACCCTAGACAACTAAGAATTATGAAATTCCCCAAAACCTCAGGTTACCTTCTGCTATGAAATCTTCAGGTGGCATTTTATTATAAGTGAAGTTACAACCTCAGCCTTGAGGGTATATGTAACTCTTCTCTACTTTTCTCTCCATTATTTCCCTGCTATCTTAAAGAAATTCTATGTCACCAAATTGTTCTTCCAGATTCTTTAGACTTGCTTTGAAAGTTTCCTTTTCTTGTCTTTGCTCTTACCATCCCTTCTGCATGGAGTTTTCTCACTCTTGTCTCTGCTTCTAAATGTTATAACTATTATCCTGGTCTCCTTGCAGTTGTTTTTCTTACCCTCTTAGAGGTTTTCTAAAACAGCCATATAGCCATCAGTGATAATTCCCTTTACTGGAGCAGGCATATTTTCTATTTGGTACTTATTATATGCCATATTCTACTGTCATAATATATATGTTTATATATGTATTAGCATGCATATGTATAACCTTTTCCCCTAAATATCATAAGTAGGTTCAATTCAAAGCACTTTACTTAGTACTGAAAAGAAAAAGCAAATTTAAGAAACACTGCCTTTAGGATGTATAAAATCTTGTAAGTGAGATAAGATAATAGCAAATGACTTCTAATAGAGGGAGAGTAAGATAAGAGCCCTATATAGCAAATGCATATATGTTAATTGTTGGACTAATGCTGTCTCTCCCACTAGATGGCATACTTTTTAGAGTACAGTTTCTCTTTAACTACAGTTTGTATATTTCCAGCACTTAGTTTCTGGAGGTATTGAGTTCTCTGTAGTTGGAGGTATTCATGTAGGTATAAATACTGGGAGATGTCCTAAGTACTGCTGAGAGGACTAAAACACTGGCTAGTGGTCTAGATGGGAGTATGAAGTACAACTGATCTGTGTGAAACGGTGTGAGTTCTCTGTGAGACAGTACTCTACAGGATACTTTATGGTTCTTTACCAAGAGGAAACACAATGCATCAGGTAGAGAGGTTGTAGAGACAGAAAAGTGGATGCAATTCTCAGTTCCAAGCTTCAGTTTCTTTACCTACTAAAATAGTAAAATCTAAAACTAGTTGCTAGTATTATCCTGAGATTAAGAGAGTTAATATACAGTGACTGGAACCTAGGAGGTATTCAAAAGTTTTAGTTTTAATTTATTCTCTTTTAGCACTGGTAGAGCTGATAATGCTTAATATTTTGTCCTATGGAAGCTTTTATTGAAATATTATTTTTGATTCGGCAAATCTACTTCAATCATGAAGATGGATCTACAAAATGTAAATATACCGTCTTAGCAGAAGGTCAATGAAAAAAAGCTTTAAAATATTTAAAGTCTGGGTTACGATGTGTAACACACTAAAATTCAAAAAACTTTTAAGACTCAGCTAACACTAATGATGGTTTTAAACAGCATTCTCAATTACAGTAAGCTGTCTCTTGTCAGGCCAGCTGCCAGGAGTGGATTTGATTACCTAAATACATTCTATGTGGTCAGAAATTTAACACGGAAAACCCAGCAGGGGAGAAAGAAGTCTGAAGAGTGAATTGACTCATAGTGTGATTTACAATAAAAGGAAGCTTTTCTAAGAAATTTTATCTGAAAGTTAAGAACTCCTTTGAGATTTTCACCATCAACTCAGCACGGTGCTATTATTTTGTTATTGAAACACTTAAACTTTTGTTTTTCTTACCCCTTGCAGAGGAATCAATAGTCTAAAATTAGAGCAGAGAGTAGCAGCTCTTGAGTGCTAATCGGGGTTGGGCACTAAGGATTTCAAAGATTGCAGCCAGCAGCCTATCAGCCACGTATTAAACCTTACTCATTAAATTGCTTTTAGAAACAAAAATAATGAAAATATAATACAGGACAGGTTTTCATAAAATATGCTATAAACAGTTTTTCAAAAATATATCTATATACTTTTTACCATTATCAATAGTATGTTCTCCTAGATAGATTTTGGGATGTCTGCCAAGCTCATAATACTTTTTCCTCTCTAAAAATTAGTGTCTCTCCATGTTGGGGCTGGGTTCCCAGTAACTACGTTTATATTGTGCAAACTTCTCCCCTCCCCTTGCCATTGGTGACTGATGAGTGGTAGATCCCAGACCTAATTTCAATTGACTTCTTCCCTATAGTTAGTGACTGACTAGTGCTAGACACCTGACAACCCTGGCTGAATGCCATTTTCCCACCGAGGATATGGAACAGAATGGACAGGCTAGTATCTGTTGGTGACTAGAGCTGAACAGAAAAACATGGCAGCCCTGGGTGGAGGTATTTTACCACATGTAAGTCACATTGTCAGAGGAGCCAAGAAAAAAAAAAAAATCCAGTATGTAGATAAAATGGAATGGAAACACATGCAGACAAAACAGAGATGAGATAAAAAGAGAGATTCCTTATAGTTTTCTAATTCCCTTTTTATTTTTATTTATTTATTTATTTATTTATTGAGACAGACATTCTGTCGCCCAGGTTGGAGTGCAGTGGTACGATCTCGGCTCGCTGCAAGCTCTGCCTCCCGAGTTTAAGCAATTCTCCTGCCTCAGCCTCCTGAGTAGCTGGGACTGTAAGCACATGCCACCATGCCCGGCTTTTTGTATTTTTAGTAGAGACAGGGTTTCACCATGTTAGCCAGGATGGTCTCAATCTCCTGACTTCATGATCCACCTGTCTCGGCCTCCCAAAGTGCTGGGATTACAGGCGTGAGCCACCGCGCCCATTTGGTACAGACCTTTCTTAAGCTCAGATGGAATTCCTGGCATTCCTATGGCAGGATTTTATGAACTAATATTCATATGACACTTCCCCCAAAGCCAGCTTTTTAAAACTTTTACTAAATGAAGTTGAAAGTGCGTCTGCTTTTTGCAATCAATAATGCCTGATTCACAAAAAATAGATTATAAGTATCTATGACTTCAAAGCGTCCATAACTTATCACAAACAAAAATTAAAGAATATTATATATGATAAAATTTTATGTAATAGTTACCTTTTACTGAATACCAACAACATTCTAGGTATTTACACATGCTTATAAGTGCTTATGAATATTTATTTTTAATCTTCAATAGAGTCTTGAGAGGCTGAAACAATTATTCCCATTAGATAGAAGAGAAATCCAAACCTCAAAGTGTTTATAAAATTACACAGGTAGTGTCAAAGCTAGAATTCAGACCTTGAGATGCTGCTGTTTTGAAATGCCACATCTTGTCCACCCAGTGACACTTAGGAATCTCAGACTGAACCTTCAACTTCCCTTGTGATATCTTCATTTCAATAAACAATGTCTCAATTTAATCCAGTCATTCAGTCTAATCACCTTCACTTTATAAAAACATTCCTTTACTCCTCTTTCTTTCACACATCCACATATTTTCCATCATCAAATCTTAACAGATGATTTTTGCAGTACACTTAGAATTGAACGTCCTCTCATCCCTTCCATCATCCTGTCATGGGGTGGGTGCGGGGGCACCGCAACCAGTTAACAGTCTCCTTGTTTCCACTTGTGTGCCTACCTCCACCCTCATGTTCTATTATCCACGGTGTAGGCAGAATAAACCTTTCAAAATATAAATCTAATCATGCCACTTTCCTCCTCCGCACCCTCCAACAGCACCATGAATTGGACTGTCCACTGCCCCAGTGTTATTTGCTACCTCTCCCTCACACATTCTGCTCCAGCTTTAATGTCCTCCTTGCTGATCCCCAAATATTTCAAACAGGTTCCACTTCAGGGCATTTATGCTTGCAGTTTTCTCTACCAGGGATAAGTGTTTACAGAGGCAGCCACTGGCCAAGACCCTCAATTATTTTAAGCATTTGCTCAAATGCCTCCACTTCAGTGAGACCTTCCCTAACCACCCATTTTCTGGCAGTGGACTCTCCTCATCTCTCTCTAGAGCACTTACCTCTACATCACTAATTTTTATTCATTTGTTTACATATGTTTGTTTTCTGTCTCTTCCCACTAAAATGTAAGCTTTATGAAAGCAGACATTTGGTTTGATTTGTTCACAGATATGTCTCCAGGACCTTGAGAACACACCTAAAATAAGATGGCGGCTCAGTGACCCCTGACTGACTGAATAGATAAAAGCAAGTGGGTTGATTGTCTAAGTTTTTAAATATTGATACTTGATGTAGTAAAGATGCTTAGATGAACACATTTCATCTGTTCCAGTAGAAGTGGATTTTTACACTTACTTCACTCTTATAGATAATAGTCAATATTTCATATTTAAGCAGTAACATTATTCCTAAAAATGAATACATGATAAAATTAATATACTCTTAGTAATACCTATAAACTATATTCACTTTATTTTATAGCTAAGTTTTGACTATTAACCAGTCCATATGTTTTGAGTGCCCCGTATGTGACAGTAACTGTATTTGACGAGTTTGTTTAATGAGCAATAATTTATGTAAGACGTTGAACAGGACAGCACGCTTATGGACAGTTGCGTGAAACAAATACCTAGATCAGGAGGTGGACATGCTGGAGAGGTTAAAGGCAAAATAAATCTTTTTCATAGTACAATGATCTGGCTTGCATCAGTTAAATTTAACATTTATAGACGACTTCTTATTGTTACACTGTTAGTAAATTTTCCCTTTTCACAAGTTTCACAATCTAGTCTGAGAAATGAACACAGGGACCACGATGTAATTAGTGGAATACTGACAACCAGAACTAAAGGTTAAAAGATGTGTAGATACATAAGATGACCAAAAGATATAGTAGATAGGAAAGGAGGGGGATGCTTGGAAACACTGCATTTCATCTGCTCATTGTATACTTTTTTGAATTTTTTATGCCAATCCCATCTTTAACATGGTGAAAGAAAGAGTCAGGATATATAAATGAAAGACCAGCCACACCGTCTTACAATATTCCCAAAGTGTATAATATAATCATATTATATTTGTCAAATATTTCTGAGTTTTATGCTAATCTTTATCAAGTTCCAGAAATCTCTGAATACATGGCAATTCACCTTTTGTTTATTATTATTTCTCATTTGAAATCTGATCAAACTTCCTAAGGATAAGAAAGCCTCGGGATAGTTTGGTTCTTAAAATACAAGCTCTTTAACTAGCACTAACAGTGATGATACCTGTAAAACAAAACCTTTTCTCAAAATGCTCTCATTTAAATGCACTGCTTAAATTCTGTTGCAAATGACATTCGTTTCTGTAACAAACATTACCTGCTATATTCACAGTATATGAACAGTTTGAGATGTAGCTTGTTAACTAATCAATTTAACTCATCCTTACAACTGATTTCTTGAGAGTACTTACATATTCTTCATAAGCTTCATGGGCTGGAGGTGGAGGCGCTCTGTATCCTGGCACTGTTGGTGCCCCCCGGGCTCGAGGGGTAGGGACACCTCTTGCTACAGGTGGCACTGGAAGGGCTCCACGGGTTACAGTACTTCCTCGAGGGGTGAGAACACCTCGTCCAGGTGGTGGAGGAGGAGGAATGGCACCCCCACGGCCCCTAAGACAAACAAGTCATGTATAGATGAGAAACAGGTGATGCGAGAAAAGAGCCTATCACAGAAAAAGCTTTCCTCCCACAGCCTCCATACAATGAAAGAAATACAAATTTCTCTCTCTCTCTCTCTTTGTGTGTGTGTGTGTTTAATAGAAATTATATAAGATACAAAGTGTGTTGATATCTATGGAAGACAATAATTGTAAATACTATGATTAGTTCTTGTAAAAACCATGTAAAATACTTTTTTATTGTCTTTTACATAACTAAAAACCCAAAGCAAAGAAAAAAACAAACAAAAACCCACTCTGAATATAACCCTATTAAATTCCAAATTCTCCAAGAAGACACAAATCAGAGCATTGTCTGATATATGACTCACTGGACCATCTCTGAAACTGAGCAGCTAGATGTCTACATCTCCTCTATGCTGGGGATTATAGACAGTGATGGACAATGCTGTCATTCACCAAAAAAAAAAAAAAAAAAAAAATTGTCTGCACTTAAATAAAATGTGGAAGTCTAACCATAGTGATATCATTTTATTACAGGAGCTTAAGTTTGAGGTCACTTGAAATCACAACTCTTTGTCACTGATTTATCATCATGCATGTAACCCCCTGAGCTGGTGCTGTTCCTGACAGAACATATTTTCTTATGGTAACTACGGTGTTAGAGGAATACTTTAGTATCTGTAATAAAAATAATAGACTGAATACTTTGTATTGCAGTTCTTGATACAAAATTAGCTTGCAATAAAAGTGTAAGATCAAATGGTTGTAGCCAATTTTTATGGTATTTTGAAGCTTTTAGAAAGGTTGAGTGTTTTTCTGAAGTCTTTGGGCAAAAGCACAGTTATTTCACTTTTTATTATGTCTGAAAGGTTGGCCTCTAGATAGCACTGCTTTCAGTGGGAACACTAAAGCTTTGGAAAAAAAAAAATGATGATCATTGGGATGTCAACAATCACAGTATTTGGCTGTAGCCACATATGGGGACGTAGGTTATGCTGTCTGCTATGAATAGCAGTCAGATTGCTCTTTCTTGCTTAAAATAAAAGTGAGCTTTTATGAGTGAAGAATACCAATGCGGAAAAAGCCTTTAAAATTTTTAAATAGCTTATAGAGCTGATGAATAGAGAAATGATCAAAGAACTTATTGTGAGTCTAATGTATAAAGAATACTCTCCTAGATTGGGAGAGGGTGAAACACAAAGATCCAGAGGCCCAGTGCTGGCTTCAAGTACAACATGGCTGAGAATACAGTATTCTGTATTATCATGATAATATATAAAGGGATGTAAAAACCAGTTTTGCCTTCACTGCTCCTCCAAACACATTTCTGTTTCCTCATAAGCAAGATGAGCATATGTCCAGGTTTTAGAACTGTTGTCCTAGCTTCCTGTTCAGTTTAGCATTTTAACACTCTCAAAAGTATCCATGTGTGGACAATAAATTATATGGTCACCCTACTGTAAACTATATGCACAAGTCTTCACTATACCATTGAATAGTCATGGGTAAGTATTATAATTACCCAGGCTTGAGGTAGATATATTTTTCTAATGAGTAAAATGCAGATTTCTAAATTTTTAGTACTTCCTTCTGCTCTAATATTATATGATGCTCATCATATCAAATCTAATTTTCCATTTTCTTCCTTCATCAACTGACTACCAGACACAGCCCTAGCAAACCTGTCTCCTGAACCTGACTCATTACCTCTTATCCACTATGTTCTTTCGCTGGAATATTAACCTCCTTGTTCTCTCCTCCAACTTAACTCACATCACTTTTTTTAGGATACTGCCCCTGGCTAAAACCACACCACAGTATCCTTTCCTTTATTTGTCTGACTTCCTCTACATTTCTGAACTGAATGTTATCAGTCTAGTTCTTGCTTTCACCCCTCTATTGAAAGTGCTCTTGGCTGAGATCACCAGTAGCCTACTGATTTCCAAATCCACTAGATTTCTTTACAGTTTCCATGCCACAGCACATTTCTACTATTTTTAAGATTGTGGACCATTATCTGGAAAATGTTTCTTCGGACTTTATGACTCTGCTTTTCTCTACTTTTCCTCATTCTTCCTTCTTACTCCTTATCCTCTTTCACTGGCTTCTGGACCCACTTGGGAATCTGGATGTACCCAATTTCTATCCTTGATCTCATGGTTGTACCCTGCAATCTCTACCTCTGATGATGACTATAATCTCTTTCTTCC
Organism: Trachypithecus francoisi; assembly: GCF_009764315.1. Lineage (NCBI taxonomy): Eukaryota > Metazoa > Chordata > Mammalia > Primates > Cercopithecidae > Trachypithecus > Trachypithecus francoisi. Next base: position 58,789,813 of record NW_022681455.1, read on the forward strand.
TAACACAATGCCATATCTTGGCTTGTCTTCTTTATATCAGAAGTTTCTTAACTTGCCTGCATGTTAAAGTTACCTGAGAATCTTTTGAAAATTCCAAATTCCAGGCCATATCCTAGGCCAATTAAACCATAATCTCTGGAGACAGGGAGCTCCCAGCGATTCCAAAATACAGGCCAATTTGGGAACCACTGCCTTAAAAGAATACTCCAATTTAAGCATCTTGACAAGCTTGTCATGTGGGCAGTTCTAAACTATTTTAAACATAAGTTGAGATATTAAGGCATGGAGGGTACAAGTTACCTGCCCAAGGTCACACCAGCCATCCACAGAGCTCAGATTATTTACAGGAATAATTATATTCTTCATTTAATTTGATCCTTCACCTACTCTTAATGATATCATCAATTTCTCATCAATCTAGACACCAAAAATTTATCTTTCTCTTGGGGAACCCTTCTTATCCAACATCTAATTGGCATTAATTCATATAAATGTTAATCTCTAATCTGGCCCTATCCCTATCTATTACAAATGCTGCTCATTTTTATCTGCCTTGGATGATGGACTCATTTTCCCATTGGCTCCCTTGCTATAAGATGGTTTCTCCGTCTCTGTCTCTCTCTCTCAATCACTGTAACTCTTCTGCATCATCTACAGGGATAACTGAGTAGTCTTTCATATAAATAAATATGATTACTCTCCTCTTTAAAAAAACTCTATTAGTTCCATGTATTAGTTCTCAATGTGGTAAACAAAAGCCTTCAAAATTTATCCCTAATGTTTCATTTTCCAGTGACTGTACTCACTGCAACATGGAGTGGTGATACGTGTTAGAGATGTCATATATTTTCATTCATCAATAATGCAAAATAAATTATTATTACAATATATAGATGTAATGCTTTATTCTCTGTTGCACATTATTATTGGAAAATTAAAGTTATAGACAGGATTATTGAAATGTAAATTGTTTTAATTAAATATATTTTCAACAAATTATATAATTTAAAAATATTCTAGACATCATCTTTTTTAATATAAGTGTAATTAAATAACTTCATAAAGTAATAATTTCATGACTTAATTCAAATTAGCAACCATTAACTCATGCAAAGTTCTCTTATTAATATGATTTTCTATTTTGCAAGGCTATTTTCTTACTCATTTTATATTGTAGATACAGTTTATCATACTGTTTGAAATAGAAGACAATAAAATTCTGTTTCATTTCCTCTCATTAATGCTAGCACCACTAATGATATCAGTACAGCACTGGAAGTGAAATTTAATTTTTAATGTTAATTTTATTTTATTTTTATGTATATAGTATCAGATCTGTATGTTATATGAGATTAAACAGTAAAATCTTTCAATCAAATTTTTCTTCTAAGAAGATATATTAAAATCCAGACCATAATGCACTATCCTATATTCAATTATTTAAATGGATTAAAATCTTAGAATAAGGCTTCTCTGGAATTAAAATCTTATATGGTCCACTCAAAAATGCCAGATGCAAAATTCTACTAAGGGATATCAATAACAAAACAAAATCTATTACTATGATGATTTCATACTATCAAATGCAGATAAATTCATTATTTTAATGCCCCCCCCCCATTTTAAGGCATATGAAATAGAAAAGTGTGTGCCCTCCTCAGGTATCCTAAATATATACTTAGTTTCTTTGTTTTTTTTCTTTTTTTATTATTATACTTTAAGTTCTAGGGTACATGTGCATAATGTGCATAACGTGCAGGTTTGTTACATATGTATACTTGTGCCATGTTGGTGTGCTGCACCCATCAACTCGTCAGCACCCATCAATTCGTCATTTATATCAGGTATAACTCCCAATGCAATCCCTTCCCCCTCCCCCCTCCCCATGACAGGCCCCGATGTGTGATGTTCCCCTTCCCGAGTCCAAGTGATCTCATTGTTCAGTTCCCATCTATGAATGAGAACATGCGGTGTTTGGTTTTCTCTTCCTGTGATAGTTTGCTAAGAATGATGGTTTCCAGCTGCATCCATGTCCCTACAAAGGACGCAAACTCATCCTTTTTTATGGCTGCATAGTATTCCATGGTGTATATGTGCCACATTTTCTTAAAACAGTCTGTCACTGATGGACATTTGGGTTGATTCCAAATCTTTGCTATTGTGAATAGTGCCGCAATAAACATACGTGTGCATGTGTCTTTATAGCAGCATGATTTATAATCCTTTGGGTATATACCCAGTAGTGGGATGGCTGGGTCATATGGTACATCTAGTTCTAGATCCTTGAGGAATTGCCATACTGTTTTCCATAATGGTTGAACTAGTTTACAGTCCCACCAACAGTGTAAAAGTGTTCCTATTTCTCCACATCCTCTCCAGCACCTGTTGTTTCCTGACTTCTTAATGATTGCCATTCTAACTGGTGTGAGATGGTATCTCATTGTGGTTTTGATTTGCATTTCTCTGATGGCCAGTGATGATGAGCATTTTTTCATGTGTCTGTTGGCTGTATGAATGTCTTCTTTTGAGAAATGTCTGTTCATATCCTTTGCCCACTTTTTGATGGGGTTGTTTGTTTTTTTCTTGTATATTTGTTTGAGTTCTTTGTAGATTCTGGATATTAGCCCTTTGTCAGATGAGCAGGTTGCAAAAATTTTCTCCCATTCTGTAGGTTGCCTGTTCACTCTGGTGGTAGTTTCTTTTGCTGTGCAGAAGCTCTTTAGTTTAATTAGATCCTATTTGTCAATTTTGGCTTTTGCTGCCGTTGCTTTTGGTGTTTTAGACATGAAGTCCTTGCCCATGCCTATGTCCTGAATGGTAATACCTAGGTTTTCTTCTAGGGTTTTTATGGTATTAGGTCTAACATGTAAGTCTCTAATCCATCTTGAATTAATCTTCGTATAAGGAGTAAGGAAAGGATCCAGTTTCAGCTTTCTACTTATGGCTAGCCAATTTTCCCAGCACCATTTATTAAATAGGGAATCCTTTCCCCATTTCTTGTTTCTCTCAGGTTTGTCAAAGATCAGATGGCGGTACATGTGTGGTATTATTTCTGAGGACTCTGTTCAGTTCCATTGGTCTATATCTCTGTTTTGGTACCAGTACCATGCTGTTTTGGTTACTGTAGCCTTGTAGTATAGTTTGAAGTCAGGTAGCATGACGCCTCCAGCTTTGTCCTTTTGACTTAGGATTGTCTTGGCAATGCGGGCTCTTTTTTGGTTCCATATGAACTTTAAAGCAGTTTTTTCTAATTCTGTGAAGAAATTCATTGGTAGCTTGATGGGGATGGCATTGAATCTATAAATAACCTTGGGCAGTACGGCCATTTTCACGATATTGATTCTTCCTATCCATGAGCATGGTATGTTCTTCCATTTGTTTGTATCCTCTTTTATTTCACTGAGCGGTGGTTTGGAGTTCCCTTGAAGAGGTCCTTGACGTCCCTTGTAAGTTGGATTCCTAGGTATATTATTCTCTTTGAAGCAATTGTGAATGGAAGTTCATTCCTGATTTGGCTCTCTGTTTCTCTGTTACTGGTGTACAAGAACGCCTGGTGAAACCCCGTCTCTACTAAAAAATACAAAAAATTAGGCGGGCGAGGTGGCGGGCGCCTATAGTCCCAGCTACTCCGGAGGCTGAGGCAGGAGAATGGTGTAAACCCGGGAGGCGGAGCTTGCAGTGAGCTGAGATCCAGCCACTGCACTCCAGCCTGGGCGACAGAGCGAGACTCTGTCTAAAAAAAAAAAAAAAAGAATGCTTGTGAATTTTGCACATTAATTTTGTATCCTGAGACTTTCCTGAAGTTGCTTATCAGCTTAAGGAGATTTTGGGTTGAGACAATGGGGTTTTCTAAATATACAATCATGTCATCTGCAAACAGGCACAATTTAACTTCTTCTTTTCCCTACTGAATACCCTTGATTTCTTTCTCTTGCCTGATTGCCCTAGCCAGAACTTCCAACACTATGTTGAATAGGAGCGGTGAGAGAGGGCATCCCTGTCTGTGCCAGTTTTCAAGGGGAATTTTTCCAGTTTTTGCCCATTCAGTATGATATTGGCTGTGGGTTTGTCATAAATAGCTCTTATTATTTTGAGTACGTTCCATCAATACCAAATTTATTGAGTGTTTTTAGCATGAAGGGCTGTTGAATTTTGTCAAAAGCCTTTTCTGCATCTGTTGAGATAATCATGTGGTTCTTGTCTTTGGTTCTGTTTATATGCTGGATTACGTTTATTGATTGCGAATGTTGAACCAGCCTTGCATCCCAGGGATGAAGCCCACTTGATCATGGTGGATATGCTTTTTGATGTGCTGCTGAATCCGGTTTGCCAGTATTTTATTGAGGATTTTTGCATCGATGTTCATCAGGGATATTGGTCTAAAATTATCTTTTTTGTTGTGTCTCTGCCAGGCTTTGGTATCAGGATGATGTTGGCCTCATAAAATGAGTTAGGGAGGATTCCCTCTTTTTCTATTGATTGGAATAGTTACAGAAGGAATGGTACCAGCTCCTCCCTGTACCTCTGGTAGAATTCAGCTGTGAATCCATCTGGTCCTGGACTTTTTTTGGTGGGTAGGCTATTAATTATTGCCCCAATTTCAGAGCCTGCTATTGGTCTATTCAGGGATTCAACTTCTTCCTGGTTTAGTCTTGGAAGAGTTTAAGTGTCCAGAAATTTATCCATTTCTTCTAGATTTTCTAGTTTATTTGCGTAGAGGTGTTTATAGTATTCTCTGATGGTACTTTGTATTTCTGTGGGGTTGGTGGTGATATCCCCTTTATCATTTTTTATTGCGTCTATTTGATTCCTCTCTCTTTTCTTCTTTATTAGTCTTGCTAGCGGTCTATCAATTTTGTTGATCTTTTCAAAAAAACATCTCCTGGATTCATTGATGTTTTGGAGGGTTTTTTGTGTCTCTATCTCCTTCAGTTCTGCTCTGATCTTAGTTATTTCTTGCCTTCTGCTAGCTTTTGAAGGTGTTTGCTCTTGCCTCTCTAGTTCTTTTAATTGTGATGTTAGAGGGTCAATTTTAGATCTTTCCAGCTTTCTCTTGTGGGCATTTAGTGCTATAAATTTCCCTCTACACACTGCTTTAAATGTGTCTCAGAGATTCTGGTATGTTGTATCTTTGTTCTCATTGATTTCAAAGAACATCTTTATTTCTGCCTTCATTTCGTTATGTACCCAGTAGTCTTTCAGGAGTAGGTTGTTCAGTTTCCATGTAGTTGAGCGGTTTTGATTGAGTTTCTTAGTCCTGAGTTCTAGTTTGATTGCAGTGTGGTCTGAGAGACAGTTTGTTATAATTTCTGTTCTTTTACATTTGCTGAGGAGTGCTTTACTTCCAACTATGTGGTCAATTTTGGAATAAGTGCGATGTGGTGCTGAGAAGAATGTATATTCTGTTGATTTGGGGTGGAGAGTTCTATAGATGTCTATTAGGTCCACTTGTTGCAGAGATGAGTTCAATTCCTGGATATCCTTGTTAACTTTTTGTCTCGTTGATCTGTCTAATGTTGACAGTGGAGTGTTGAAGTCTCCCATTATTATTGTATGGGAGTCTAAGTCTCTTTGTAAGTCTCTAAGGACTTGCTTTATGAATCTGGGTGCTCCTGTATTGGGTGCATATATATTTAGGAGAGTTAGCTCTTCTTGTTGAATTGATCCCTTTACCATTATGTAATGGCCTTCTTTGTCTCTTTTGATCTTTGATGGTTTAAAGTCTGTTTTATCAGAGACTAGGATTGCAACCCCTGGTTTTTATTGTTCTCCATTTGCTTGGTAGATCTTCCTCCATCCCTTTATTTTGAGCTTATGTATGTCTCTGCATGTGAGATGGGTCTCCTGAATACAGCAGACTGATGGGTCTTGACTCTTTATCCAGTTTGCCAGTCTGTGTCTTTTAATTGGACCATTTAGTCCATTTGCATTTAAGGTTAATGTTGTTATGTGTGAACTTGATCCTGCCATTATGATATTAACTGGTTATTTTGCTCGTTAGTTGATGCAGTTTCTTCCTAGTCTCGATTGTCTTTACTTTTTGGCATGTTTTTGCAATGGCTGGTACCAGTTGTTCCTTTCCCTGTTTAGGGCTTCCTTCAGGGTCTCTTGTAAGGCAGGCCTGGTGGTGACAAAATCTCTAAGCATTTGCTTATCTGTAAAGGATTTTATTTCTCCTTCACTTATGAAACTTCGTTTGGCTGGATATGAAATTCTGGGTTTAAAATTCTTTTCTTTAAGAACGTTGAATATTGGCCCCCACTCTCTTCTGGCTTGTAGAGTTTCTGCCGAGAGATCTGCTGTTAGTCTGATGGGCTTCCCTTTGTGGGTAACCCGACCTTTCTCTCTGGCTCCCCTTAAGACTTTTTCCTCCATTTCAACTTTGGTGAATCTGGCAATTATGTGTCTTGGAGTTGCTCTTCTGGAGGAGTATCTTTGTGGTGTTCTGTGTATTTCCTGAATTTGAATGTTGGCCTGCCCTACTAGGTTGGGGAAGTTCTCCTGTATGATATCCTGAAGAGTGTTTTCCAACTTGGTTCCATTTTCCCCCTCACTTTCAGGCACCCCAATCAGACGTAGATTTGGTCTTTTTACATAATCCCATACTTCTTGCAGGCTTTGTTCATTTCTTTTTCTTCCTTTTTTTTTTGGCTTCTCTTCTCACTTTGTTTCATTCATTTGATCCTCAATCGCTGATACTCTTTCTTCCAGTTGATCGAGTCGGTTACTGAAGCTTGTGCATTTGTCACGTATTTCTCGTGTCATGATTTTCATCTCTTCCATTTCGTTTATGACCTTCTCCGCATTAATTAGTCTAGCTGTCAATTCTTCCACTCTTTTTTCACGATTTTTAGTTTCTTTGCACTGGGTATGTAATTCCTCCTTTAGCTCTGAGAAGTTTGATGGACTGAAGCCTTCTTCTCTCATCTCGTCAGTCATTCTCTGAGCAGCTTCGATCCGTTGCTGGCGATGAGCTGCGCTCCTTTGCAGGGGGAGATGCGCTCTTATTTCTTGAATTTCCAGCTTTTCTGCCCTGCTTTTTCCCCATCTTTGTGGTGTTATCTCCCTCTGGTCTTTGATGATCGTGACGTACTGATGGGGTTTTGGTATAGGTGTCCTTCCTGTTTGATAGTTTTCCTTCTAACAGTCAGGACCCTCAGCTGCAGGTCTGATGGAGATTGCTTGAGGTCCACTCCAGACCCTGTTTGCCTGGGTATCAGCAGCAGAGGTTGAAGAAGATAGAATATTGCTGAACAGAGAGTGTACCTGTCTGATTCTTACTTTGGAAGCTTCCTCTCAGGGGTGTACTCCACCCTGTGAGGTGTGGGGTGTCAGACTGCCCCTAGTGGGGGATGTCTCCCAGTTAGGCTACTCAGGGGTCAGGGACCCACTTGAGCAGGCAGTCTGTCCCTTCTCAGATCTCAACCACCATGTTGGGAGATCCACTGCTCTCTTCTAAGCTGTCAGATGGAGTCGTTTGCGTCTTCAGAGGTTTCTGCTGCTTTTTTTGTTGTTGTTGTTTAGCTGTGCCCTGTCCCCAGAGGTGGAGTCTACAGAGACAGGCAGGTTTCCTTGAGCTGCTGTGAGCTCTACCCAGTTCGAGCTTCCCAGCGGTTTGTTTACCTACTTAAGCCTCAGCAATGGCGGGCGCCCCTCCCCCAGCCTCGTTGCTGCCTTGCAGTTAGATCACAGACTGCTGTGCTAGCAATGAGGGAGGCTCCGTGGCCATGGGACCTTCCCGGCCAGGTGTGGGATATAATCTCCTGGTGTGCCTGTTTGCTTAAAGCGCAGTATTGGGGTGGGAGTTACCCGATTTTCCAAGTGTTGTGTGTCTCAGTTCCCCTGGCTAGGAAAAGGGATTCCCTTCCCCCTTGCACTTCCCAGGTGAGGCGATGCCTTGCCCTGCTTCAGCTCTTGCTAGTCGGGCTGCAGCAGCTGACCAGCACCGATTGTCCGGCACTCCCTAGTGAGATGACCCCAGTACCTCAGTTGAAAATGCAGAAATCACTGGTCTTCTGTGTCGCTCGCGCTGGGAGTTGGAGACTGGAGCTGTTCCTATTTGGCTATTTTGATCCGCCCTATCTCTATACTTAGTTTCAACCACATAAAGCTGTAAAATTGGCATTTGTTGAACTACAAAAGTTGCAATTTCATATGATTTAACTTATAATTAAATCCATTAAAGATGAAGTCTCTTTTTACCTCATCAAGATGAGTTTAGAAATGTACACGGTTTTATAAAAACACTCATCCCATAAAAAAGTACAGTATTGTATTATGTCACATTAATTCTTAGCATAAACAAATGATCCTGAACAGCATTAGACAGCTTATTTTTGATTTTTTAAAGATAAAATATAAATAATCTCTAGAACACATTCAGAAGTTTTGCTTTTAGTGAAACAGAATTTCTAGAATTACTGCATTTTACCTCTAGTAAATAGTATTCCTTGATATTTTATTTGGTAATTTATCCTTCTTTACTTTTGTTTCTGACCAGTGAGAAACATTTTGAGATATTTTTGATTTAAGTGTTACAAACAGTGGCTATGTTGATAGTGGTAGTTGAAAGTATTTGAGGTATAATTTAAGTAAATAAACTGAATCTGAAAAGTATCTTAGCATATCTTAAGATAATTTTTATGTAATATATTAAATAATATTTTAGATCTCTGTCCTTTAGAGATTTAAGGGCCAATTATAACAAGGTGAAGAGAATGATTAAATCACATAATTGTTCTGTGAAGGCTATATTTTTTACTTTAACTCTTTTCAAACCAATGCCTTCTATTAAAATCTTGAACAATTCAGAATCCTGCAAAACAAATTCTAATACAAAAAGATGCCAATTTCTTTGTAAATAAGCAAAATCAAATAAAATCCTCTCTGATCACCAAGAGGAGCTATAAATACCCCCTGAACTTTGAGTATCCTTACCATCAGCCATGCAAGAAGTGTTCTGGCCTTCTGGGCTGATGGCATGTATGTTATCTGTATCTCTCTCTGCATTTCTATCTATCTACTTCCTTATCTAGCAAGACTATATCAAATCAAGGACTATTTAAAACACAGAAAAAGTTTACAGTTTTCTCTTCATACAAGGGTTTCTTGGTTTGAAGAGGTGAATAGTTGTATAATCTGTGTGTTCTTACACTGAGGATAGAACAGGAAAGTAGAAAATCTCCGATTTGCTGCCTTATTTTCTCGGGGTAGTTGTTAAGAGTATAAACTGAATTCTGGAGTCAGACTGTCTACGTGACCCTAGGTTAATTTCATACACCTTTCTCTACTTCAATTTCTCACCTATAGATGCTAGTTATCTCCTAGTATGGAGGATTTGGTGAGTTAATATGTTTAAAGCTCTTCTGTACCTGATAAGCTTTCATCGTTATTGTTTTTGCTGTGGTGGTAGTAATTGTGGCTGATGTTGCTGTTTACTGCTAGTGATAATCATGACATAAAGCAGGACAGAAAAGGCCTGCCATCATCCTTAATTTATTTAAAGTAAGAATGAATGTACCTTGAAGGAGCTGTGGGAGCTATTCTGATCCCTCTGCCTCTAATACCTCGGCCACGACCAGAGTCCTCTGAGCCATTTAAGTAAGATAATTCACGTAGTTGTTCCTGACGAATTTCATCATTGTAGTCCTGGAAAAAAAACATGATGCGAGGAGTTAAAAATAGGACATGCTGTTCTCAGAGTTGGAAAAAAAAAAAAAAGAAACAAAACAAAACACAATAGGAAATAATTTTTTTCATTTGTTTCCTGGAACCTTATATGCAAAAATATAAAATGATATTAAAAAGTGTATATACTTTAAATTCCTTTTTTTTTTTTTTTTTTTTTTTTTGAGATGGAGTCTTGCTGTGTCACCCAGGCTGGAGTGCAGTGGCGCGATCTCGGCTCACTGCAAGCTCCGCCTCCCGGGTTCACGCCATTCTCCCACCTCAGCCTCCGAGTAGCTGGGACTACAGGTGCCCGCCACCACGCCCGGCTAGTTTTTTGTATTTTTAGTAGAGACGGGGTTTCACCATGTTAGCCAGGATGGTCTTGATCTCCTGACCTCGTGATCCACCCACCTCGGCCTCCCAAAGTGCTGGGATTACAGGCTTGAGCCACCGCGCCCGGCCTAAATTCCTATTTTTATATAGACAAATTGGAATTGTTTATTTTATCAAGAAAATACTCAGCAGGACATCACATTAGATTTGCTGAGATGTGTTAGCTGGAAAAGGGAAGACAGCAACATAAAACAAAAACTTGGAATGTACTAAAGTTATGATTGTTAACATGACAATTACTAAAAAATAACTTCATTTGAATGAATGTGTGTAGAATATGAATGACTATGTGATATTCAAATAGCTTCTGATGCATAAACAAAAAACAGCAATCCCAAGGGTCCAGAGTAGATACTGAGCATGTATTACAACCATAAAGAAGTAGGATAGTATGTCTCTACTTCAGACAACCAGCAGCTGCAGAATCCAACTAAATAGCTTGATGTGAAATATTTATTTATTTATTTATTTTCACTTTTTATTTATTTTACTTTTTTGAGACACAGTCTCTGTCACCCACGCTAGAGTACAGTGGCATGATCTCGGCTCACTGCAGTCTCCATCACCTGGGTTAAAGCAATTCTCCTGTCTCAGCCTCCGGAGTAGCTGGAATTACAGGTGCACACCACCATGCCTGGCTAAGTTTTGTATTTTTCGTAAAGACAGGGTTTCGCCATGTTGACCAGGCTGGTCTTGAACTCCTGGCCTCAAGTGACCCACCCACCTCGGCCTCCCAAAGTGCTAGGATTACAGGCATGAGCCACTGCATCTGACCGCAGTGTGAAATATTTAAACACTACAAATTTTGTACGAGTTCCAGTATTGGCCTAAGGGAAAGTGTGAGCCAGAGAAAAAGGCAAATTTCACAATAACAACCAGAGATTCAGTCAAAGTCAAAGGGACTTTTTCTTTTATCAGGGCAGAAATATACCAGCCAATTCAAGAGGACACAAGAGTGGAGCTGAATCATTAAAGGTAAATGCTACCTTCAAAAAACAAGTGCCAGTGTCACCTGTTTCTCTTTTTACTAATCAACACACACATACACACACACACACACACACACACGCTCACACACCCCTGGTTGAATAGTACAAAATTGAGTAACTGGTTATTTGTGCCAAATGGCCAATCTGATCAATTATTTTTCTGGAAACATAGTTTAAGTGAAATCAATCTAGTGGCTCTTCTAGTGGTGAGGAGAGAGGTCCAGGAGTTAACACTATATTTGTAGAGGTTTGGCTAACAGCAATGATGTCTGAGGCCTATCTGTGAGACTAAAAATTAAGATTATCATCTGCACCAAACGATGTCAGTGTAGCTCTGCATATGTGTGGTACTGATGAAAACTGCATAGGGTCACCCACACACCTCTGTCTAGAAAATGGCAGGGAAGCATTCAGCCTCCAAGGATTTCTTTGGCACAGCTTTACCTCATGCTCTAGAAACCACCTAGATTACAAGCAAAAAGCCCCAAAGCATTTCACTTAATTTTATTTTTAGCATGTTGCGTTCATGTTTATATTCTTCAGCATCTGATTATAGTGATAATAGTCTCAACACAGTTAGCTGACAGAAGAGCCATAGAGTAGAAAATTATAGTTTCTAACAAGCTGTATATTATTCAATTTCTACCTCCTAATTTTCTCATTCAAACAACTAAACTTAAGAAGAAACATGTCTATTATTTTATTAGAATCAGGAAATATAGTGAACTGACCAGGTACTATCAAAATGAAACATTAATCCCATAATTTCCCAACGTAATGTTTACCAGTTTCAAAGGGGATATTTGTAGCTTCTTCTCTGAGGAAAACACATAGATACTTGGGGTGCTTATGAATTGTAGAAAGATATGGATTGTCACTGTTGGCAAGACTGAGGGTTAGAATAAACATTTTAACAAATTTCAATTGAATTCAACATAGATAGAAGTGTACCTTAGAGCATAAATATTTTTTATGCCAGAATCAGAAAATATAAGAATGTAGATGTGCTCTTATTCATTTTATAATAATAAAGAATATGAAGAAGAAGAATGAGGAATAGGAGGAAAAGGATGAAGTTAAGGAGGCTGGGGAAGAGAGAGAGGAAGAGCAACACACTAATCAGATGGTGTCACAGACTAAGCCAATTTGTTCAGGATTCCCTGCATCCATATCCTTAGATAGTTTCCACCACACTGACTCTGGGATTTGCCATGTGATTTGCCTTAGCTAAAACATCATGACAAAAGCAGAGATTAGAAAAGTGCTTGTGTATTGGAGCTTTCCTTTTCTTCTTACTGGAAACCCCTATGCCACCTGGTGAAGAAGCCTAGACTAGCTTTCTGGAGGATGAGAGGTAACATGGAGAAAGGCTCCAGTCATCCCTGCTCTCCCTGCCATCCTGTCTGAGTATCCAAACATGACAGTGAGGATTGAATCTCCAGATATCCTAAGCCACCCTGTTCCAGTCAAGCTGGTGCAGTCAGAAAAATCACCTGGCCAACCCCAGAATCTGGAGAAATCAATAATAAATTGCTGCTTTATGCCAGTAAGTATCGTGGTGGTTTGTTTTGTGCAAAAGCTAACAAATACAGAGGGGACCAGTCAGCACGGTACATGAGAGATATACTTCAGGAGCCTCTCTCCAGCCCTGCCTAGAGGGGGAGTTCTTGGGTCCATGTGTGATCTGAATGTTTCTTGGAGCAGCTGTAGCCTTAGTTGGAGGCGAATATATCCAAATGTCATATCCTGGTGTCACTACAGTTTGAATTGCCCATTTAAATCTTTGCTCAGAGTCCATGCTCACCAATTCAACTGCATTGGAGTTCAGCTCCTAGACAGAAATCTAACATGGAGAGGATTTATTATTATTATTATTATTATTAATATGAATATTTGACACTGCAGGTTAATTCTTAGTGTAAGCAAAGCAACTAATATAATGTAACTGAATTTCTTATGAGCTTAGCTAGAGGGCTATGCTTTGAGAAATAAACCACCTGTCAGAGTTGTGGTGGCCAAGAGAATACAGACCAGCAACTACGGATGTAATTGACCAAAGATTCCAGTTGCTGTGCTCTAAAATCCTATTGCTTCCAAGGCTATGCTACCCAAAAGCTTCTCCCAGCTGATGACCAAATGTAGTTAAATGCTAACACAGATCCATTCCTGGCCGCACAGGATTGCTCTAACTATGCCTCCGGGGATTCCTTAATAGCACTGCTGAACTTACCTTATAACTTCATTGCACCAGGGCAATCCATAAGGATTCCACCCCTCTTTCCTCGAGGTCAGACATTGTAGGGCGAGGGCTCTTCAGCCTTCCTTGGTTCCCTCTTTTTTTGCCACAAGAAAATTTTCCTAATATAACTCTTACATGTTTAATCCCATTATTACATCTGCTTCTTGGAGGACCCAAACTAATATACGGACTGCTGATAAAATCAAGTTCCTAAGATCACAAGGCTGAGAGCTTTGGTAAATCCATTTATGATAATGATAGTCAAGCCTATCCCATTCAACATACTTTATACTATGTATGATTAAATTGAACTGCTTGTTTCTCTTTTACTTTAAAGTGGCTAGAGAATGGTTAAACATGAAACTGATTACTGATGACCAAAGAGGGTAGTAATGAGTATTTTTAAGAAAATAAATTGTATGTTGTCCAATTTTTTCAATACTTTACTTAATAAGAAAATAACAAAGACTCATGAAGATGGGCAAACACAAATCATATCTTGAGCCAGAGATTGGAACAAATTGGTTGACACAAATTGTGGCAATAATGAAAAGATTAGTGCGTTCATGTGTGTGGTAGAGTATGAGAGAGATAATATGGGCAACCACAGGTCGTTTAAGAGTGCTCTAGTAGAAGAAAATACATGGTATGAATGGGAAAGGTAGAAACAAATGAAGTTTCCAGGTGCAGAAATGGCCAGAAGCATAATGAGACATTAGCCAGAGAAAAAGGGAAATGGAAAAAAGTTTGAAGGTGGAGAATTTGTATTTGGTTCGAATAACCTTCTGTTTAAAATGTCAGAGAGACCTTCAGGCTTATCTTAGAAATTCAGATCTGGGTTAAGGGAGTACATTTGAGTGTCAACTACACATACTTGAGATAACTGAAGGATGAAGACTGTGTAAGAAAACAATAAAATTATGTATAGAGACAGAAATTTTCTAATCACAATTTAAATGCAAATTTATATCACAGAAAATAGTTGATTTATTAGTTGCAATATTTATATCATTAAATGCTAACTCACCCAGATTTTTAATAAATTCTGATTTTCCTGATTAGACAATCAAAACATATGTACCACATTATTTATAGCAATGAGGCACTTAAATGCTTCAAAAAAAAATACAGAAGAAAACTTTTATTTATTTATTTATTTATTTTTTGAGATGGAGTCTCACTGTATCGCCCAGGCTGGAGTGCAGTGGTGTGATCTCGGCTCACTGCAACCTCTGCCGCCCGGGTTCAAGCGATTATCCTGCTTCAGCCTCCTGAGTAGCTGGGATTACAGGCACCTACCACCATGCCCGGCTAATTTTTGTATTTTTAGTAGAGATGGGGTTCCACCATCTTGGTCAGTCTGGTCTTGAACTCCTGACCTAATGATCCACCAGCCTCGGCCTCCCAAAGTGCTGGGAATACTGGTGTGAGACACCGCGCTTGCCAAAAAACATTTTTTAAAATGTCCAAATCTAGGGATAGTTGAACTCTTAAATATTGTCTAGACTGAACATATTCTGTGCCTTATATTTTCAGCTATTAAAATTTTTATTTAAAATTATTATGGGTATATCATATATATATATATTTATGGAGTAAATGTGATGTTTTGATATAGGTATATGATTTGTAATAATCACATCAGGATAATTGGGGTATCTATCACCTCAAGTACTTGTCATTTCTTTGTATTGGGAACATTCAAATTCCACTCTTTTAGTGATTTTAAATTATACAATAAATTATTGTTGACTATATTCACTTCGTTGTGCTACCCCAATACTAGATCTTATTCTTTCTATCTAACTATATTTTTACACCCATTAACCATCCCAACTTTCCCCTCTCCTTCCCACTATTCTTCCTGGTCTCTGGTAACCATCGTTCTACTCTATCTCAATGAGTTCAATTGTTTTAACTGTTAGTTCTCACATATGAGTGAGGACATGTAAAATTTATGTTTCTGTGCCAGGCTTATTTTGCTTACCCTGATGACTTGTTCCATCTACGTTGTTGCAAATGACAGGATTTTATTCTTTTTATGGCAGAATAATATTCCATCCTGTATACCAAACATGTTTTCTTTTTTCATTCATCCATTGATGGATGCTTAGGCTGATTCCAAACATTAGCTATTGAGAAGAGTGCTGCGATAAACACGGGCCTACAGAAATCTTTTTGATATACCGGTTTGCTTTTTTTTTTCTTTTGGATATATATACCTAACAGTGGAACTGCTAGGTCATATGGTAGTTCTATTTTTAGTGTTTTGAGCAACCTCCATACTGTTCTCCATAGTGTTTGTATAAATTTACATTCCTATCAAACAGTGTATCAGGGTTCCCCTTTCTCCAATTCCTTGCCAGCATTTGCTATTGCTTGTCTTTTGGAGAAAAGCCATTTTGACTGGGGTGAGTTGATATCTCATTGTAGTTTTGATTTGCATTTCTCTGATGATTAATAATGTTGAGCATTTTTTTTCACATATCTGTTGGAATTTGTATGTCTTCTTTTGAGAAATGTCTATTCAGATCTTTTGACCATTTTAAATTCAGATTATTTGCTTTTTTCCTATTGAGCTGTTTGAGCTCCTTATATATTCTAGTAATTAATCCCTCGTCAGATGTGTAATTTGCAAATATTTCTTCCATTCTGTGTATTGTCTCTTCACTTTGTTGATTGTTTCATTTGTTGTGCAGAAGCCTTTTAGCTTACTGTGATCTCATTTATCCATTTTTGTTTTAGTTGCCTGTGTTTTTTGAAGTATTACTCATGAAATCTTTCCCCAAACCAATGTCATAGACAGTTTCCTCAATGTTTTCTTTTAGTAGTTTCATAGTTTGAGGTCTTATATTTAAGTCTTCTATCTATTTTGATTTTATTTTTGTATACGGTTAGAGATGGGAGTCCAGATTCAATCTTCCAAATATGGTTATCCAGTTTTCCCAGCAACATTTATTAAAGAGACTGCCTTTTCCCTAATGCATGTTCTTGGTACCTCTGTCCAAAATGAGTTCTTGTACATTATTTTTATAACATATATAGTTTTCTAAACCCTGAAAGTTTTATATTATAGTGCTTTTTTTCCAGTCCTTTCTTAAGCATCAGGTCTAACTTTGAATTAATCGTCATTCATTAGTACATGAGTCTAGCTGAAACTAGAATATCCTGTTGATGTTTATTTGTTGCATGTGTTGCTGATGCTTCTGTTATATAAAACTTTCAAGATATGAGTAAACAAATTATTCCAAGTTTACCTTGGAAGCAACATCAGAAATATACTACATATTAATTCACTTGAGTAGTATTGAGTTCCAAGATTTGGGAGTCATACGATACATATGAATGAGTGGTTATAGTTTTATAGCATTTACAAATTTTATGCTCAACTTGCTAACATAGATAATCACTAAAAAGTAAAAATATGAGTTCACAAATGGTAATGAGGTAATTTATAGTTACATAATATTATTTTAGTATTGTTTTATTACTTTAGTATTAAAACACCCTGGAGAGATAAAGAGTTAGAGATAGACAAATATTTACCTAAGTATGTGAATAAAGACAAAAGAGACAAAGGAAGGTAAAGTTATGGCAATTCAGAATGAACAAAGAGGAAAAATTAATTTCCAGTCATTAAAAATCAATACATAATAAAAGAAAAATTAACATATGTATTTCATTTTTCTGGAAAACTAGAATATTACAAAACTTAAATAATCCCTAGGCCTACCCATATTATGAAGATAATGCTCCACTTGTCAAAAAAATGTAAGTTATATCTAGGGATAAACCTTAATGGTATGTTAGATAGAACTACAAATTACTGGGATTCCACACTTCAAATAGTAAAGAATGCTTTACTGTTTTGGCATATACCTGCAGTAAATGAAATATATACACTCTAAAAAGATTCCTCTTGCAAGATGAATTATAAAGTAGCTTTAAAAATGATGATTAGTTTAATCTATGGCTTTGATTTCAGACAGAAAAGACTAAAGTTTGAGTAAACCTTTAAAATATCTACTGGGGCTTAAATAGCACATGCATATCATACATATACATATACATACATATATACATATACACACACACACACACACACACACACACACATATATATATGTATTTGAGATGGGGTCTCTCTCTGTTGCCCAGGCTGGAATACAGTAGCATGATCTCAGTTCACTACAAACTCCACCTCCCAGGCTCAAGAGATTCTCCCACCCTGGTCTCCTGAGTAGCTGGGGCCACAGGTGCAGGACATCATGTCCAGCTATTTTTTTTTTGTAATTTTGGTACAGACAGGGTTTTGCCATGTTGGTCAGGCTGGTCTCGAACTCCTGAGCTCAAGCGATCCGCCCGCCTCAGCCTCCCAAAATGCTGGGATTATAGGCATGAGCCACTGTGCCTGGCCTCGTAGATATTTTTTATAATTGATCCGAATTTTAAATTTATTTTCCTATAGTGTCCAAATAATCTGCTTTTTTGCTATCAAAATAAATTTTAAAACTTTGTTATTTGAAATAATAGCAAAGATATTCACAATAATTTTCCATATTCCTTTTGTCCAAGGTAAGGCCAATTCCCCCATCAAATAATTTCCATGAAATTCATGAGTGCTCCTTTTTGCCTCTCTGACAAGGCCCTCCCACCGTGACGCCATATGGTGTAAACAGTATACACAAAAGCTCAGACCAGACAGATGTTTGGATGTTCCTAGAAAGGACCTATGCTCATAGTCTGCATATGTAATATATATGCATAATTTCCCAGTTACATACACTCATGTCCATCTGTTACAATGGCATTTTGCCCAAATACAAATTGGGAAGATTATTTCACTTGAATATGGATGCCAGGTAATGACAGGTGTAGACAGGCTACCTGGTGGTGCAGTGAGGAACCATTTTCCTGCCAAATTCCTTCTTCTGAGGATATAATGGACACTGGTGCTGCACATTTAAAACTGTGATTATAGCCACTGGTAACATGTGAATGTACACTCAACTCTGGTAATGCCACGACTTTCAGAAATCATCAGAAATGATATGTATGGAAATGATATGTAGTTTTTAGCCTTTCTGGGCCATGACAAAGAGAACTGGAATTTTCTCAGCTCCTACAAACAGATTAGGGCACTTTTACCGCAGTAGTAAAGAAGGCGTGGAAAGTATTGGGTTCTGCCCAATATCAGACCTGCAACTAAGTTGGAATGGGTAGCAAGCTATTTCAGAAAACAATAAGCTATTCCAATTAAGTTGGAACGGGTAGCAAGCTAGTGCTGTGGTGGATATTATTTAGCAAAATAGAACATGCTATTAGATAACATCTCTTAGCCACCACAGCATGAGTTTTAATCAGCCCAGACTCAGAACCAGAAAAACCTCATTATCAAAATGTAGTCAAAGAGCAGTCAATTAAGATTTATTAAGCATCTGCTTGTGCATGACTCTGCATAAGTTTTATATAAAGACTTTATAAAACTTATTCATCAAAGAAGATTGGATATCATAAGGTCAAAATATTGTGGGCTTTGTATCTTAAACAGTGAGTGATTGTAAATTTCTGTACCTAAACAATGTTTTATCTTATTTTCCCATTACTAAAGTCATATTGCCCATTACTCAAAAATAATCAAAGCATAAGATAATATCAATACAGATACTATTTAGATATTTTGCAGGAAGATTGGAAAGGCTTATTTTCTATCTTATTTTATTTGACTTTATTAAACTTTGACCACACAAGGTTTTAAGACCCCAGACTTTGTGAATGAGCAACAAAAAACTTATGTATTTGGCATTATGCTTTTATCCATCCTACCCTAGAAAATGAATCACTGTTCAGGGTAAATTCAGGATAGTAGACAAATGTTTAGATAATATTAAATGACAGATTTGACTTGTAATTATAAAAGTAACAAGTTTCATTTGTCTAGGTAAAGTCAAAATGGCTACTTTTTTCAATAAATTTTCTTGGCAAATTATTGTACACATGATATAGGAGCTTTATTTCATTTAAAGTCAAAATAGGCATTGATTTAATACTTCAGCAAGTTATCCACCTTTATTTAAAAGTATATAAAATGAACTCTTGGTTAAGACAGAATTGATGGTTCTCAGTATGATCTCATGGGACCAAATCTTAACCAAGAAACTATAATAATAAAGAAACACTGAGAGAAAAGTGTACACATGCTATGCATAAAAAAGGTTGATAGGATATAGGTCCTGTGGGTGATATTTTACCAATAACCTAGGAATTCCAGGCCTTCCTTTGGACATGGAAAATTTATATATTCAAGACAGGGATGCATTTAACCTGTTAGATGTTTTTAAGTTCCTGAAGGAGTTTTGCTAAATAAATCATCCTTTTATGTAGTCAATGCATTTCTGAGGAGCAGGTAAGTAGCAGGCACTAACGTAGGTTCTGGGGAGAGAGTGGAGGAAAGTTCTGATCCAGGGGAGTTAAAGCGCATGTAGATGACTAGCTCCCTACACTTGTTCATGTAATGTAATGGTAAACAACAATTAAAGAAACATTTTAATAAAACAGTAGGCACGGATGGAAGCCTTCTTTAATACTCTCTGAATCAGCACATGCTCAATTCAACTTTGATCCTTTTTGTTGGTTTAAAATATTTATTTACAATATTGTACCAATTATTTAGTGGCTTCTGCTTTTTGTTTTATTTTTAAAATGTTGAATTCTACATTTTTGGTTTAGAAAGAAAGACATTTGCTATATTTCCTCATGAGAAAATCCCTCCTAGAAGTTCTCCTATATATTTCCCCAAATGAAAATGCTGTGATGATTCCTTCTAGCTGTAGTTTTGTCAAGCTATTCTGTCATAGTAACTTTCTTGAGGCTCTTTGTAAAGAGTATACAATATTGCCATGCCTGCCTCTTTACAAAAAGTTATCCTTTTATTTGGCTTGCAGTTTCTAGCTCCCCTCAAATTCAATCTTGAAAAACAAACAAACACCCTGCATACTATTCCTACTATTCTTTCTGAATATTTAATCATATTAGAATAAGATAGTCCTTAAAAACAATTATTGCGCCACTTTTTCTAACCAGCATAAAGCAACAACAATTGCCAGATGGGAAAAGTGAATCTAACACAGAAAATAAGCAAAGCCAAGCAAGAGTGAGAGAGAGCAGGCAAGGGTTAAGAATGTTAAGTGAAGCGTTCTAACTGAGAATACTTATAAAGGGGAAAATGATGAAAAAATTTATTTCCATTGTCAGTAACTGAAGAAATGAACTTGTAAAATGTAATACAGTACAATACAGTGAAAAAGTATTTGGAAAAAAAATACATCAAAAAGATGTGTCAAAATATGATGTCAAAGTTCCCCCAAAACAACATAAATCAGAATTACAAAATGTAAAGAACACAGATTTATACTGAGAAGACACAGGTATATGTCATTTATTCCTTTCCTTGCTTCCATTGGTTCTGCCTCAATTGGAAACATCTCTTGAATTGTTCAGCCAGGCTTCTTTCCTCAATTACCTGAGTCCTTTCAATGGTCACAAACTGCATTTGCCTGTCTTTGAGGTGAATTCACCCATAATTCCAAATGGGTCTTTTGTCCAAGCCTTTCTAGCAGGAGCAAATCTAAATAGGGAAGACCTGGGTTCTTTGCTCTAGTGGGCCCATGACAGAGCAACTGGTACAACTAGGTTCTCCTCTGAAGGGTGACATGTCATCTCTCTGCTCTCAGGCTTCCCCCAAGATCTGCTAATTCCACAGCCCATCTGTGTAGGTCTCTGCAAGAGCACTATAGTTAGCTGAATCAGGCAGCCCATTTTCTGTCCTCTGCAAAATATACATGCACAGCAAGTGGTCAGAATCAATCCTATTCTGTATGTTACAGAAAGGATTTACTGCAAAGAAGTCATGAGATATTCTTAGCAATCATGGGAATGATTGTTGTTTTCTAAGGCTCCTTTCAGTTCTTGGATCTCTTCCATCTCCAACCCCACGTTTCAAAGAGCAACCACAATGCCTGCTCTCTTGGAATCACTCTCAATATGAGGTATTTTAAGATCGTTAAGCCACACTGCTAAGCTGCTTGTGTCTATCAAGTGCCTTCATCACGGACATGGGAGAAGACCATGGTATCAAGAGTCAGAATGCAAGTCATCATTTTTCCCCAACCTCTTTCCTTATTCATTTTTAAAATTCATTCTTCAAACTCTGATTGTGAGAAGGTAACCATTTAGTTGTATAAGGCCATTTTTGAGCTCTATGATTAATGTTACACTTTGATTCTTTTTCATCCAATTAGAGAAATGATGGGATCTCAAGAAGTAGAGATCAGCTAAAAGAAATTCAGTTTCAAGGAATATCTGGATACTACCCACGATGCTCCTGTCCTTTGCCTGAGGTGGGATTTTTATATAGTTCTAAGATGTGGAGTACTGGAACAAGCTCATACTACTCAGCACTGGAGGGAGAAAACTGGGTTTCTGTTGAACTTGTGCAACATCACCAGGCATGCATTCCAAAGGGCAGGAAGGGAGAATTTGGGATTTCTTTATTGCTTTCCTCAGTGAATAAATATATTATTATTAAATATATGAATATTATATATAGTAAATAAAACAAATATGTGGGTTTATTTATATATATATATGTTCTAGGTGGTAAGAATATAGTGAAAAAGCCCTCATTGAGCTTACATTCTAATGTGGGGAAAGACTAAAAAAACACAAAGGAATAAATAATCTTAGTTCAGAGAGTAATACTGTGAAAAAAGAAACTGAGCAACAGGATTGAGGGACTGGGGAAGCTGGTTTAGACGGGAAGTCAGCAGTGCCCTACTCGAAGAGGGAATATATGAACTGAGACCCAAATGCAAAGGAGTCTGTCATGTGAGGATGTGGTTCACTAGTCTTCCAGGTAAATGGAATGTGAAGGTCAGGAAGGAGCTGAGCATCTTTAAGGAACAGGGAGAATGCCAATGCATATATATCAAAGGTTTAGTGAGCAAGGTTGTAAATGATATTAGGTCAGACAATAGGTAGGTTCTGTATCACGGCGGTGCTTCTTGGCTTTATTGTAGGTATAACAGAAGGCCTAAGGAATATTTCAGATGGATAGTGAAATAACCAGTTTTTATCTGAAAGAGAGTATTCTGGCTGCCAGGAGGTAAATGGATTAAAGTAGGACTAGACTGGAAATGAGAGAGGGGTTAAGACACCATCGTAAGCTGTACGTGCATTAGGTACTGCAGTCATCTTTACCAGTACCATTATAAGTGGTGGAGAGAAAGGGCAATTAGATTATTGCTGATGGATTAGACATGGGAAATAATGAAAAAAATGAACTTAAAGCTGTCTTCTACATTTTTGGTTTGTGTAACTGATTCAATTGTAGTGCCATCACTGAGATGGAAAAGTTACTGAATGTGGGCTTCCCTCTTCTCTCTCTCAAATTTTAAATAGGGAAGCAAATAGCATTTCTAAACAAAGAGACTTTTTAAATTGGGAATCTTTCAGTGTGATGTGATTTCTCTCTTCTGTAGATAGCCTGTCTTCTGAGTAAATGGGAAAATCATTAATAATCTTGCTTAGGAAAAAAAATAAAAAGACAAAATACATAGTCTGTTAATCATAAAAAGGAAATAAATACTTTTACATGAAGACATCCAGTGATCAAAAATAGAGTTGGGAACTTGTCAATTAAGAGATGAAAAAGAGCAATCCAGGTAGATGTCCATGTGGGAAGTCACGAAGCCATGACAGAAAAGTAATAGAGTTAGAAGATAGTTGTGACAATAGTCACAATAATAATAATCCAATCCAAAATAATAACCCAGTTTTCCTAAGCATTATGTCAGGAGTGGACAGTAGAAGGGTATGTAGATGGAAGCCAGGCTGGAATATTAGAGTCTTGTGTTCTTAAGGTAATGAATCCTCACAAGAAGGCATATCACCACGATGGCCTTTGGAAGGATCATTCTTAGGAATGTGGATGAGGAACTGGAGTTGAAGGGATGTGTGGAACAGTTCTACAGAAACCAATCTACTACAGAAGACTCTTATAACAATCCAGACAAAAGGCAATGGAAGTTGGAATGAGCGCAGAATTCAAGTTTTGCTACTAACTAGTTTTGTCCCTGTGAACAAGTCATATCTGCCCTCATTTCTGTATGCGGAAAATAGGAAGGTGGTCATAATGACCCAACTAAGTATTTCTCAAGGTGTCTCCATAAGATCTTCTCATGAAGGAGCTTTCTGTGATAGCAAGAGGAAGGCAGGCTACTGAATTTTTATTGTCCTACAGTAGAATCAAAATCAAATGATTAGGGTCCCATGTACACTTGGAAATGTGGCTGAAGGTCTATTTATATAATAATTTATTCATAAAACTCCTACTCAAATAACAATTTGCTTTCCATACCATCTCATTTTATGCATTACTTTGCTACCAAGTCAATGAGGGAAACAGAAAAGAATATTTTTAAAAACCAGATTTAAAAACATTATAAACAAACCCTCTCGAGGAGAAAGAGAATGTTATAAAAAGAGTTTTATGGTTTGGTGTGTTAGCTCAGCTTCAATGTTGATATAGACTCTGAATTGAGATTGAAGTCTTAGGACTTTAATGGCAGCAAAGGGCTTTTGTGGTTATTAAACACTGCAATTTTACTTAGGCATTTAGCAAACCACAAAAGCCATTAATTGGCTGTCTTTTGCACTGTCGTGGATATTGCTTCCAAAGCATCAGTAAGTACAGAGCAGATCTGTGATCTCTTCCCTTTCTCACCATACAGATAATTTATAGATTAAATATACATACTCCAATTGTTATTTTGTAATGGTCAAAAACATTTTCCGAGAGATTTGATTTACATAGGTTTCTGAAGCACTTAATTCTAAACTTAATTCTCCAGATGCCTGCAAATCAGCCATCTGAGGTTTAGAATTCAGTTTGAGAGATTTTCATATGGCCTTGCTCTGAAAAGCTAAAATATATTTGTAAAATGTTGTTGGTCTACAGACCTGTATCGTTTTAAGTTATTGAATGTTACACAGGCAAAGTTGTACATATAAAGACAGAGAATTCTACTCTCAAAAAATTACCCTTGCTATTCCTTTAAATTATTTGCAACACAACTGGAGTTTTGGGACTCCACCCAAGCTTTCCAGAGATCTCCACCTTTATTTTATCCATATTTAGAATGTAACTGTGGTATATTTAAATATATATATATATATATGTCAATATTAGAAAAATTGTCAAGTTATTCCTCAGTATTACAAAGGGACTTTTATGTTCATCATTGCTATCAATGCAAACACTGACTTAGTTAAAAAAAAAAAGTGAAAAATGATGCAGGATAAATTTTTAAATGTATCTGGATTTCAAGAGAATGAGAAGAGAAGCCACAGACTTGGAAAAAATATATTTACAAAAGACATCTGATCAAGGACTGTCATCCCAAATATACAAAAAATTCATTACAAATCAACAAGAAGAAAACAACTTAAAAATGAGCAGATCTAAACATATCCTTCATCAAAGATGTACAGATGTATAGAATTTAGTGAGCAAAGGTGAAAGTGGTATTAGGTCAGACAAGTAAGTGTATGAAAAGATGCTCAAAATCATACGTCATTAGGGAATTGCAAATTAAAAGAGGGAGATACCACTATGTACTTCTTAGAATTTGGAAAATCCAGAACGCTGACACCACCAAATGCTGGTGAGGATGTGGAGCAACGCAAATTCTCATTTTTTTTTTTTTGCTGGTGGGGATTCAAAATGATATTGAAACGTTGAACCACAGTTTGTCAGTTTCTTAGAGAACTAAACATACTCTTACCATATGATCCAGCAATTGTGCTCCTTGTTATCTATCCAAATGCGTTGAAAACTTACATGCACACAATAACCTGCACACAAATGTTTATAGGCAGCTTGATTCATAATTGCCAAATCTTGGAAGTAACCAAGATGTCCTTCAGTAGGTGAATGGATAAATAAACTGTGGGCCATCTAGAAAATGAAATGTAATTCAGCAATAAAAATAAATGAGTTTGTATGAAGCCATGGAAAGACATGGAAAAAGCTTAAATGCATATTATCAAGTGAAAGAATTCCATCTGAAAAGGTTACATACTATATGATTCCAAATATATGACATTCTAGAAAAAGCAAAATTATGGAGACAATAATGAATCAGTGATTGACAGGGGTTAGGGGAAGGATGGAATGAGTATGTGGAGCACAGACAATTTCAGGTAGTGAAACTATTCTGTATGATACTATAATTGCGGATACATGTCATGCCTTTGCCGAAACCCAAAGAATGTACAACATTCACAGTAAGCCCTAATGTAAACTATGAACTTTGAGTGACAACGATGTGTCAATGTATTTCATTGATTGTTAACAACTATACTACTGTGGTGCAGGTTGTTGATGGTAGGGAAGACTGAGGGAAAATGGGTATATAAGAAATCTCTTTACCTTCCTGTCAATGTTGCTGTGAATGTGAAACTACTCTAAAAATAAAAGATCAATTAATTTGTTTTGATTGATAAGAATATGATTTCAATAGCATGATGTTATGAAATATAGACCATTTCATCAAGTTGAAACACCCTGTTCAAGATTAAAAATATCATATTGCTAAATAAGTACTTTTTTCCTCCTCTTTAGGGATAGGTGGATACTGAAGCCTCCTCCACATTCATTCCTGATCTTCAAGGAGACCTAAGTGCATCTAGCCAAATTCATCTTTATGGTGCCCTGGCGAATGATGAAGCATTGGAGGATTATTACCCCATTTATGGACTCAGAGGTTAAATGATAAATGTGAGGCAAATCACAAGCAGGGATTTTGTGGTAGAAAACACTTTAAATGCCTTTCATTTCTCATCTTTATACCAGTTAACTTATTCCTTTTTTTATTTTCCTCTTGTTTTGACATTTTGTCAGAGACCTATTCAAAATTAAGAATGCTGAAATCAATAGCTCATACATACCTAAATCAGAGTTCTAAGCACTTTACTCTGCATACGTTATAAGGGACTATGCTATTGGCTGAATTATATCCCCCTCCCAAATTCAAATGTTAAAGCCCTAACCACTCATGTGATATTATTTGGAGGTGGGGCCTTTGGGAGGAAACCAGGTTTGGATGTTGTTAGGAGGGTGGGACCCTCATGGTGGGATTATTTCCCTTATAAGGAGATACACCAAAACATACTCTCTTTTTCCCTCTCTCTCTCTCCACCACGTAAAATCACAGTGAGAAGGTGGCCATCTGCAAGCTAGGAAGAGATCCCTCACCAGAATCCAACTATCTCAGACCTCCAACCTTCAGAATTGTGCGTTGTTTAAGCCACCCAGTCTATAGTGTTCTGTTAGGGCAGCCTAAGCTAAGACAGGCTGTATGAGTGCTATTCTGAATCAGTGTACTCTTTCTGAGAGAAGAAGTAATCAAAAAATATAACTTTGCTCTTGCTGTGAAACTGGTATTATTGTTGCTACTGTTGGTGCTGATGGTGTATGTGTGTGTTTGACATGCATGTAAAATGTGTGCATTTTAGCTGTTTAATGAATTGAGACTAAGTAATCAAATTACATAGATAAATCAGATAGGCTGCTTCTTAGGCCTCAACACAGGAATTCTGAGCTCTAGTTCAGAGTCTATGCGGCATTACAGAAATCAGCTTTCTTCTCTCTACAACCTGTTTTATGAATTTCTAAATAGACTTAAATAAAACTTGGCCCCACATCTGGAGATTTGAAAATGATTCAAACTATATGGCGAACTTCTAGGTAACCACATACCATCCTCATACATGTTCATTTACATTTATGTGTGTCTATTTAGAACACATCTATGGGAACAAGACTGTATACAATTAGAAAGGAAATAAAAACTGAGGGCAAGGATTAGATGAATAGACACGTCAAATACACAGCAGAATGGGTTTATATAAAACATGTGATTGAGTAAGAATTTGTAAAGAAATACAAAAGGAAAACATCTGAAGAATCCAAAAAAGGGTTAGCAAAGCAATAGAAATGTGGCTAAGGGAATGAGAAAAATGGGGTCGAGTAGCTCACATTATAGCAAAATGGGCAATAAATGACAGCACAGTCATTTGTAGGCACATTGGAAATCGACAGTGCAGAGCTTGATGAGGTCTAAATTCTACAGTGTGATTAGATACAACTGTAATGTCAAAATCATTTTTGTAAACCAGCTGGCTCAGAAGACCATTTTTTGTCTCAATTCTGATGTATTGACTACTTTTTATATAACTTCTATTTGTAGAAACATGACTACAACATGATCTTTCATTTAGTGTCCTCCTTCTAACAGATATTATTTTGTTTAATTTCTTCATTTTAAATTATTTATGGCCATGTTCACTACGATGTAAAATCTTAAAAACCCTGAAGAACAACAACAACAACAACAAAACCCACCAAACCATCACACTTTTCACATTTTGAAGACCATTGGTTGGCGTACATAAGCAATAATAAGAGAAGACCTGCTCTCTCTTTTTGGGAAGCTGTAATATCTACTATTCTACACGTGGTACTCTTAACACTTATCACTTTAGTACCCTTTTTTCCTCTTATGTGATTCTGCGAATGGTTTGACAAATGGTTTGAGAAATTCTATTTTTATGTATTTTGAGTTGGAACCAAAATCAATTTTTATTAAAAAAGATACATGACCCCAAGAGCTTAAAGTAGATGAAACGCATGATTATAGCATACTACATAGAGGTAACATTTACGTTGCTTAATTTCATGATAAAATTTGTGTAATGCCAATTTTCAGAAATTAAATTTTAAAATTGTGAGCTGAAATTATATATATTAGATTCTGGAGAGGTTGTTTCATGCAGCAATTACGAATATCACTATGTGGCCCCACTGCCTGGGTGAGAGACATTGACACTTCGTGACTTAGTGTAAAATGCTAGTCATTCTGAGGCCTAAATTTACATATCCTAAAATAGATCAATAAGAGTAATAAGCAATATAATATGGATGTTGGATGGATTAAACAAACATGCAAATTGCTCAAAATGGTATCTAGCACACACTGAGCACCTGATAAATGTTAGCTCTTATGCTCCCCAGGGGGATTATAAAATTGCTTACTCTCCTATACCACCTATTAGAAAAAATAAGGTAAATCTGTTACTTCTACCTTACCTTATTTCTTTGAAGAATTTTAGTTAAAAAAATAAATCATTAAGTGATAAGTATATGTGAATGCTTTTTTTAAAAAGTTGTAGAGAATCTTTGGACTACAACAAATTATTAATTGTAAAAAATGATTTTTGGCTATTTATCCTTGGATGATTAAGGCCTAGGGTGAGAACATTTTTACAGGCAAATGGTTGAGTCAGAAGCTATTCTTGACTGAGTAGTTGGAAAGGATTCAGTCCTAAAAAAAATGCTGTCAGAGTACATTTAGACATAGTGATTTTAGTATCACTGGTATGAAATGAAGGTCTAAGGAAGACCAATAAAACAAAATACTGACTCAAGTGAAGATTTTGTAGAAATATAGATGGAAAGAGAGCAAAGTAAAACACTTATAATAAATTAGGAGACTCAAGCAGGTCCCTCCATAAAGGCAACAATTAATAAAATGGCAATGTAAATGAAAATAGCTATTCAGGGAAAGGAGGCAGGTGGATTTCATATTTCAAAATCAGTTTAAATGAAAAAGAAAACTAAAAGGCAAAGAAAAGTTTAAAAGAACAGAAATGCTCAAGACAAAACTTTTAAATTCAATTCACTTAGGAGAGATGTATAAACAAAGATAATGTAAATTATGAATTCATTAGTGAAAACTAGTAATCCCAACTTAAATTGCATGGTAATATCCTCGGGCAATGAGCCATATAGGTCAAAGTTGCAGGACATGTCAAAGCATTTTAAATGCTCCTGTCATTTCCACTGCCTTGTTTTCAGAATACATGCTAAATTGTACCAATCAGCAAGTGTTCTTATATTATTCATCTACTGAGTAATTTCTCTTGCAATTCTAGATGAACAGGATATTATACTAACTCCCAAG
Source organism: Trachypithecus francoisi (assembly GCF_009764315.1). Taxonomy (NCBI): domain Eukaryota; kingdom Metazoa; phylum Chordata; class Mammalia; order Primates; family Cercopithecidae; genus Trachypithecus; species Trachypithecus francoisi. Next base: position 58,819,185 of record NW_022681455.1, read on the forward strand.
TTTCATTTTGCACACATTAAAGCAGCCCTCTTTACTGATATTTGTTCAATATGTGGGTGAATATTTTAGCAAATTATATTGGACTCTGGCTGGCAACTTTCCTGGAATTTTTAAATTGTTATTACATTTTTTTAAAAAAATTGTGAAAGCAATACCTGCTCAGTATAGGAAGTAATGTGAGTCAAATATAAATTCTTTTAGAAGTTAATATTATCAGGCCGGGCGCGGTGGCTCAAGCCTGTAATCCCAGCACTTTGGGAGGCCGAGACGGGTGGATCACGAGGTCAGGAGATCGAGACCATCTTGGCTAACCCAGTGAAACCCCGTCTCTACTAAAAAATACAAAAAAACTAGCCGGGCGAGGTGGCGGGCGCCTGTAGTCCCAGCTACTGGGGAGGCTGAGGCAGGAGAATGGCGTAAACCCGGGAGGCGGAGCTTGCAGTGAGCCAAGATCCGGTCACTGCACTCCAGCCTGGGCGACAGAGCGAGACTCCATCTCAAAATAAAAAAAACAAAAAAGAAGTTAATATTATCTTTTTATGACACATCTCTAACACACTCTTTTACTGAATAATACCTCATGACCATTGCCCCAAGACAATGAGACAGAACTCATTCTTTTTAGTAGCTAATTAGTTTTCCACAGCACACCTGTAGTTCACTAATACATTCAATTATTTATTTATGGATGTTTTAGAGTTTTCCACTGTTTTACCACTACAATTCTAAGATTATCATTCTATTACATGGTTCCTTTAAATCCTGAGATTAGATTCTCTAAAAAGGAATTATTGTGTTGAATGACATGCTAGTACTTTTAAATTTTAATGCACATTGCCAGACTTTCCATAATGATCATATTATATGACTATCAACAGAATATTAATATGCTTGTTTCTTCAAACATTAAGATGATTTCTTTAGAATGGCAAGGCATCATTTTTTTTTCTTTGACATCCATATAGTTAAAAAAATATATCTCATAGTAAATATCATTTTATATGTATTAGCCATTTGGATTTTCTCCTTTTTGAATTGGTTGTCTGCATTGAGATGTTTATAATTTCTAAAAATCTATTTATAGAGACTTATGCTTCCAGTCAAGATAGAGTAACTTGGACCACATTTATCTTCCCCTCTGAACAAAGCAAAAAAGTGGGCAAAATATATTTTTAAAAAATTTCAAAGCACTGGACATCAGGCAACTAAGGCTAGTGATTCCTGAACTATGGGGAACAACTGCAGTAAGCCCTATGACTTCCTGCCTTTAGTAAGTCTCAAAATTACGGCACGGAGAGGAATAATCTAGGCAGAGTCCAGCAGACTCCCTGAGTGGTAGAGACATTGTTGACAGTCAAGGAGACCAGGGTGATTAGACTTCCAGAAAGAACAACAAAGAGCTGCAAAAACAGACAACTCTGGAAATCTGAAGATGATCTTTTCTGGAGTATTTAACAATTCAGTGCCTGTGTAGGAGGAAACTATCTAGGGCCAGGAAAAGAACCACCAGAAAAGACTAGAAGGAACAGTTCACTGCACTCACAGGGAACCAGGAGTGGAAGAGGACCAACTACAGTAGAAATGCCACAATTCACATGGACATCAGGTACGCTGCTCAGAAAGATCTTGCATCAGTGATAGGGAATAATGATCTCCTTGAGGGGGAATAATTATCTCTATATTAAACAGCTCTTCAGTCTTGCTTTTAAAAAGTTATAAAAGCAAGACTCAATAGAGTCCAACAATTTATAAGTAACTTACTGGTATTCTAGAATAAAGTTTGAGAATATTTATAGAAATAAATACATTTAGCACTTAATATAGCAAGATGCACAAGGTGGTAATCAATTCAAAATCACCAGGCCTGCAAAGAAGCAGCAAAATATCATACATAATGAGGATAAAAATCAGCACATGGAAATTGACCTGGAATTGATACAAATGTTAAAATTAGCTGTCAAAGACATTAAAATGGTTATGATAAAATGTATTTCATATAATGAAACCATTAAGTAGACATTGATGAAAAACAGTCTAAATTGAATTTCTGAAGATAAAAGCGATAAGATTGAGATAAAAAATAAACTAAGTGAGATTATGACAGTTTAGACACTGCAGAAAAGATTAATAAACGTGAAGACATAGCAACAGAAACTATCCAAAATGAACACTAGAGATAAATAAGAATTACTAAAAAAAATAAAAAGAGAAGACACAAACTACTAGCATAAGAAATGTGAGAGGTAATAGCACCACAGATTATGCAGATATTAAAAGTATAGTAATGGACTATTATAACCATGCAAATAAATTCAACAATTTAAAGGAATTAGAAAAAATTTGTGGAAGACAAAAACTTCCAAAGTGCACTTAAGAAGATATATGTAATGGACACTCCAAATAATACTTTGTCTCTTAAAGATATGTAAGGCCACATAGGCTTTATCCCAGGAATGCAAGGTTGGTTTGATATTTAAAAATCAATCAGTGTAATTTATCATAATGACAAATTAAAAATGAAAATCCATATATTAATTTCAATAGATGTGGAAAAAACATTTACTAAAATCCAATATTCATTCCTGACCACAAAAACTCACCTAAACAGAAATATAAGAGATCTTGCTCAATTCAATAACAATAATTACGAAAAACCAACAAATACCATAGCAGTGTGAAAGACTGAATCATTCCTCTGAGATCAGCGAAGAGGCAAGTCTGCTCTCCCCACTTCTAGTCAACATTGCACTGGAGGTTCTGGCTAATTGAACAAGGCAAGAAAAGGATAAAAGGCATTCAAATTAGAAGGAAGTTAAACTGCATTGGGATATGACATTGGTTTATGTAAATAATCTAATGGAATATATTGAAAAGTAAATAGAAGCAATTAGTAAATAAATTCATCAATGAAAAATAATATAAAATATATATAGAAAAAATTGTATTTTATTTACTAGCAATGAACAATTAGGAATTGAAATTACAAAATCATACTCTTTATAATAAAAAATTGGCCGGGCGCGGTGGCTCAAGCCTGTAATCCCAGCACTTTGGGAGGCCGAGACGGGCGGATCACGAGGTCAGGAGATCGAGACCATCCTGGCTAACACGGTGAAACCTCGTCTCTACTAAAAAAATACAAAACACTAGCCGGGCGAGGTGGCAGCGCCTGTGGTCCCAGCTACTCGGGAGGCGGAGGCAGGAGAATGGCGGGAACCCGGGGGGCGGAGCTTGCAGGGAGCTGAGATCCAGCCACTCACTCCAGCCCCAGTGACAGAGCGAGACTCCGTCTCAAAAAAAAAAATAAAAAAAATAAAAAAAAATAAAAAATTACATAAATTAGATATAATCTGGCAACAACATTAAAGACTTATACACTGAAAATTAGAAAATCTTGCTGAGAAAACCTTGCTTAGAAAAATTCAAGAAGACTAAATAAAAAAGAGATGTACACTATGTTCATGGGATGAAGGAAGGATTCAACATTGATAAGTTATCAATTCTCCTGAAATTGATGTACCCATTTAATTCAGCCTAATCTATGGTGCCTTCCTGCAACAGTAAGTGGGCCATAGTGATGCCAGGAGGAAGATTCTTTTTTACCAAGGGCCATAAGGAAATTTTAGGGGTGATGGAGACATTCATTATTTTGACAGTAGTGAGTGTTTCACAGATGCATACATCAAGACATTAAATTATCCCTTTTAAAGGCTAAAATTTCTAATCAAGTTACAATAAGTCAAATTAAAAAATTAATTTTAGGTACTTCTTTTATATTATGAATATTAATCTTTAAACTGTGATGAACACTATAATTTTTAAAAGTCTAACAATGGTCTTCTGATTTTATTCATTGTATCTTTTACTGTTTATGTTTATCATTGTATAGATAAATATGTCTCATCAGATACATTTATCTAGTAATTTATTTATATAATCTGTGATACCTAGATTACATTACAATACTGGCAGAAACTAAGGTCATATAAATATTTTCTTATATTCTATTTAACATTTAGTATTTTATTTTAAACTTCATTCAATTTACAATTTACTCATTTATTAATTTATTATTTCCAAATAAATATGTTTTAATTGTTATATACGGATTATTATTGCTAGTAGTTATACAAAAATACATGATAACCTAAAACTTGGAACTTCATAGTTAAGCTTAGTTAAGAGAGCCCACTCTCTTTGGCTCTACATTTGTAATAGGATAGGGTGGTCAGACATTCATAGGTTGAATTAATTAAAGCCAAAGGCATAATATGGGCTTGCATTTAAAACTGTTAATACTAATTTTAAGCCATTTAATTATTTCACATTAATGACCATCATTTTTATATTGTGGTGCCTCAAACAGCATGTAGTCTTGTAATTGAATTGGTTGATATTAATACTTGCAAAATTAACTTGCTAGAAGAGTGATCACTAAGATTTCCAACAAAAGGTAGAAGAGTTAAATGGATGCTCTATTTCACAGGTATGTACTGTGTGTTGCGGTTGGCAAAATGTGTTCAATCCCTACTCAGTAGTGATTATATTATCTAATTTATATTGCTATATGTATGATCCTCACTTTTTGAAATAAAAAAAGAAAGATTCAGGATTACCAACATAGAGATGTAGAGATGTTAAGGAATAAATAACTAATTCACTGGATCTCTCACAGTTCCAAAGGCAAATAAGATGTTATACTTTCATTAAGCAAGTTTGGTCAGGTACAGTGGCTCACACCTCTAATTCCAGCACTTTCGGAGGCCAAGGTGGGAGAATTGCTTGAGCCCAGGAGTTCAAGGCCAGCCTTGGCAACATAGTGAGACCTTGTCTCTAATAAAATTTTTTAAAAAGCCAGGCATAGTGGTGTGCACGTGTACACCTATAGTCCCAGCTTCTAGGGAGGCTGAGGTGGGAGGATTGATTGAGCCTGGGAGGTTGAGGCTGCAGTGAGCCTTGACTGAACCACTGCACTCTAGCCTGGGCAGCAAAGTGAGGCCCTCTCTCTCTCTCTCAAAAAAAAGAAATTTGTAGTTTTGTGGGGCAATGAAAAAAATTTGAATAAAGATTAACATGTAAGTATTACATAAAACTTTTATTGAAAGTAGTTCCCAGTGTTGTGCTGTGATAGTAAAAGGTGGTTAGCACACTGCATTATGGAACATTTATTGAGTACTTATTAGGTATTAGGCATTTTGTTTTGCATGTTTTATATCTCCAATGTCCATATGTCTATGAAGCAGGTAGTAATATTATCGACATTTTAATAATGAGGAAGCCGACACTGAGATAAAATGTATGTCTATACAAGTAGTATAATTATGAAAACTTAAGTATGTATACATAAATAATTATAGTTTTAGTGTTACGTAAAAGTATTGTGGGTTTATATAAGAAAGTCCTAGGGCATGTAGGAGTCATAGTAGAGAAAACGTGGGTAGAATCTGGGTGACAGAAAAAAGGCAAATTATGATAGAAGGAATCATATGTGTAAAGGGAGAATGTATTTTTTTAATAACTGTGTAGGAAGTATTACTCTTAGATGGGTGGTGTATAGGACTGGGTGGGCTTAGAAGGGAAAGGGAATGAGCTTGGAAAGGTAGTTTGGAAGCTGACTGTGAAAGTAAGATTCTTTGGAATTTGAAGTTAAACCTATGCAGGCAAGTGGATTACAAAGGCTTTTTATCTAGAGTGCTTTTGAAAGACAGGAATTGAAAAGCAATAGAATTCTCTCCTAAGCTATTAACTGTTTATAACATGCTAGAAGATGGAAAACAAAAATGGGCCAATTCAGAGTGCAATTCTGGAGATATTAGAGAAGGAAAGAACGACACTCCTAGGCAGGTGTTCAAGTCCAAATCATACCACTCAAGGGGCCGCAGCAAACTGGAATAGAGTTGGGCCAGTAATCATCTTTAAGGGTCTTAATGAGCAGCAGAGATTTAGGATTATTGGTAACAGAAATTCTTGGTATCAACTAGCACTGGGTTAGGTATTGAGTCTGTAGGTTTGAAACTCAGGAGATAATTTTAAGCAAGAGTTTTTGGTGTCATTTGCGAATTGGTGAGAGTGACAGCCAGTAGAGCAGAGAATATCATCCAGAAACGAATGCTTCAAAGAGAAAGAGATAAATGATCCATAGACTAAACAACATTTTCCTGCATTTCTTAGTTATTTTTTTTTCAAGGTGTTCTCTTATGTGTGTGTAAAATGAAAAACTTTGGGGAAGATTTCAAATAAGTCTCTAGTATAGTGATGCTATTTGCCACTTCCATTATCCTTAGCAATCATCATCTAGTGCTTATTCAGGAGCAGGGTCTGATTGACCCTATGTCACTCAGAATAAACTGCCTAAGATTAGGATTATGGCCAGTTTTAGGTTACTAACTTTGTCAATGAATAGCTGGGTAAACAGGAAAATTTCCTTAACTTTTCAGAGGCAACAGTAACAACAACAACAACAACAATAATATAAAGTTATTCAGCTTTTAGGGTCCTTAGGAGAATAAATGATAATAAATGGAAAGTATAACTTTGGCACATAATAGATTTATAGATTTATTTTCAAAAAACATATGTTATAACTATTATAACCTAAATATTGGTAATGTTATTATGAACAAGTAACTATTTTTACTCTCAAGCAGCATAAAATCTAAATGACAAATTATCCTATAAGACATATAGTCACATCAATGTTAGTCATCAGAATTTCAGCATACTCTGAACTAGGTACCGACAACTTCAAAAAAGTGGTGCTTGTCACCCAAAGTGTTGTTATAGAAACCTTCTACACAGTCTCCAAGGCTGTTGCTCATTTAAACATATATAAAATAACATTCTGCAATCTTGAAAATAAAATTTCCTTGACTGTCTAAAGTAAATAACGGATTGCCCAAACTCCCCAGTCTATTGCTTTAACAGTCTAACAATTTGGTAGCCCATGGGAGTCTTGTAATCACATTCATAATCAATCACTTTGAAAACACAGGTTGACTCAATTCACAATAAATGGATGGAAGTATGCTATAATGCATAATACCATAATGGCCATCTGTTGCAGAGAAAATGGGAAAACACAAAGATGACAAACTTATTTTAATTCTTACAGCTGAGATTTTCAATCAGCTATAAAATTGTGGCATGTGATAGTTCTGCATCTACAAATTAAGTAGGCTGTGAAAGGAGATAAGTATTGGAAACTGTTATGCAGATACAGAGATTGATACATTGACTCCACTGAGCTCTGCCCAATCTTGGATACTGTTTACACAGTATCTTTCAAAGATATGAAGTATCTTTCTGGTGGTCAGAGGAAATACCTGCTGGGTTCTACTTACTGCTTGCATTGACAAGTCATACAAATTATGTTCTTGTGTTTACCTTATTATGTAAAATGCTAAGAACTTTCACAGGAGAAATGGAAGTTTCATACAGAAAACAATGTGATTGCTATCAACTCACATTTTGCTTGCCTATTCAAATGCAGCATATAATGCAACAATTCTTGTTGGCTTCTATACTCAAGTTCATGCTTGCTTAGTCATTGTAGTCCCTGCAGCTTATTTGTCATAAATTGCTAAGCAAAGCTGAATGAATTCACGAGGAAATAATTCCTTATTCCTTCTTCTTATTTACAACTCTCCAATCCTCAGAGGAGAAAAACACTATTTTCATGATAAAATTATAAAATCACTGTGTGGGAATAGGTTAGTAAAGAGGAATTATGAGTCTATTATTTGTATAATTCTCATTCTGTTGTGGCATGAGTATTTTAGGTACTAAATTATTCATATTGTTATTCATAATGATCAAATATCACACAATTACTTCATTTTATTTACTGACTCTACTCACAATATATTTTTCTGCATATTTTAAGATGATATAATCATAACAAATATTCATTTTAATGGAGAAACACTGTATGCAATGGATTTAAAAGAGGATTACATGCAAGCCATTACATTTTAGCAATATAGATAGAACAATTATAGGACATATATGTTTTCTTAGGTTTTATCATGCTTGTGTTTTCTACCTATATGTTTAAAGCAAAGATAATTTATGATATATCCCATATTTATGGCTGAAAATTAGATTTTATGAGCTTTAAAAAGATATTATAAAACTAGGATTGTTTGTTACACTATAAAATTTGTTTTCTTTCTGATTCCCTTTTCCATTGTTATCATTATTTTTTAAGACTCCTGGCAGCTCTTTGGTAGTGAAATTTGAAAGTGAAGAGTAATACTTATTACACAATATCATATTTTAACAGTTACATAAAAAATTACAAGTCTGCTACAAGCAAATTTCCTTCCTCTAAAGATGGCTGCCAAAAAACATCCAAATTAGGCAAGGAAGTACAATATCAATCTATGGGAAAGTTGAATGTAATGTAGGTTTGCTCCTGTGTGGTTATAAAAGTCACCAGAAAACAATGGGAAGAAGTGCTGAAGTGGGAAGTCATAAAGCAAATATGGGGTTGTGTAGTCTTTTAATTTCAAGTAATTACTAGAAAAAATAACTTTGGAAGAATATTCTAATTTTACTGATAGTTGCACTGTAGTAGTGAAATCTTCATACTGATTTTTCATAGCTGTCTTTAACAGGTGTGATAGAGGTCAAAATTAAAAGTGAACATCAGTTTTTCAACCTGCACAAATTTGGCTTACGGAACATTTTATCACAGTAACTAATTTTCATCACTTAGTCATTGTAATAGCAATGTAATGTGAGTCTGCCCAAAGGCCATTCTACCACCTGTATACCTGTAATTTAGTAAGAACCCCCTCAGTCATTCACATTCAACTTACTGAGAAATAGGAGGAAAATCCAGAGATATTAAGAAGATTCGGGTAGTTTGAAACATATCACAGAGAAAGATAAAATTGCTTACTCAAAATGCACTAATTTAGTGTGACGCTCTGATGTTATTAAGTTGCTGAATATTATCATGAAATATAACAAAAAACACACTGCAAATCTGGATTCCATTACAAGCAGAAAACTAAAAGCTAAAAAACGATATCATTTTCCTTCAACAAATGTTAATCCACACTTCGTACAGATACATATTCTATTCAAAATTGTTAGATGAAATTGTTTGATTTAACATAAACATGTCATCTCTGGGTTGCCTCAGTCTCCTCATCCATTAAATACTTAATCGTAACTATTTTATTTCTTAACCTCCCTCCTTGCTATGGTCTGAATGTGCCTGCCAAAATTCATATGTTAAAACTCCACTGCCAATGTGATAGTATTACGATGTAAGGCCTTAAAGAGGTGATTAAGTCATGAGGGCAGAGCCCTCATGGATAAAATTCCCTCATGGATAAAATTAGGGCCCTCATAAAAGGGCATGAGGGAGGGGGTTCATTGCCTTCCACCCCTTCTGCCACTTAAGGACACAGTATTCAGACCTTGCAGAGGATGCTGGAACAAGATGCCATATTGGAAGCAGAGAGCTGACTCCACCAGACACCAAACCTGCAGGCACCTTGGTATTAAACTCCCCAGACTCCAGGACTGTGAGAAATAAATTTTTCTTCTTTATAAATTACCCAGTCCGTGGTATTTTGTTATAGCAGCACAAATGGAGTAAATTAACACCTCCCTCAAATCAAACATCTTATGACTTACGATTTCTATTTGTAAAAACAATGAAACAGAAGTGTTAAGAAACAACTAGTTCTCATAATTGGCAATTCTTATAGGAAATGCCCAAGGGGAATAACTTCTAGTTATCATTGTGTGCCAAGTGTAGACTTTCTGAATGTATTGGGAGGTGATAATGGACTCTATACAGATCCTAAAAAAAAAAAAAAAAAAAAAAAGTGACTCGTCCAGTTACTTGGGAGGCTGAGGCAGGAGAACTGCTTGAACCCGGGAGGCAGAGGTTGCAGTGAGCCAAGATGGCACCACTGCACTCCAGCCTGGGCGATAGAGTGAGACCCCATTTCAAAAAAAAAAAAAAAAAAGAAGGGAAGACGGCTAATCAGTGTAAGTCAATGTAAGTCAAATGAAAATTAATATAAAAAAGAGACTCATAATAAATACAAATAAAGAATGAGTTTACCTGAGCAACTTAGTTCATGAGTTGCCTGGAGGAAGCTAAGTTTCATTTCAATGTTAAACCTAATAACACATTCTTTACTCAAAGAAAGATTATTCAAATTTAACACACGGCAATTTTTCTACTCAGGTGGATAGAAATATCCTGCTGAAAATTTTTGTTTCAAATAAGCAACTCTTCTGCATATGTAATAAAATACCATCTAATTTTACATAATAATGTGAATCAACAAAAAATTCAATCATATTACACATATACAATAACATTTTTATATTCATCGTTATAATAAAAAAAGTATATTTTATTAAAAATATAAGAAGTTGCATCCAAAATACTACTTATGCATCTTCACCAAAAATCACTATAAGAATTGCAAACTAGTCAATTTTTAAAAATTGACAGATTAAAATTGCATGCTTTTACTGTGTACAACATGATGTTTTGAAGTACAATCACCCTTGAACAGCATAGGTTTGAACTGTGCAGGTCTACTTATATGCAGATTTTTTTAAAAGAAAAGTTGCACTGAGTGTGCCTGCCTATCCTGTCTCCTCTTCCACCTCCTCCACCTCTTCTGCCTCTGACATTCCTGAAACAGCAAGACCAACCCGTCCTCTCCTCCTCCTCCTCACCTTACTCAATATGAAGACAACAAGGATGAAGATTTGTATAATGATCCACTTCCACTTAATAGTAAATATATTTTCTCTTTCCTCGGATTTTCTTAATAATGTTTTCTTTGCTCTAGCTTACTTTATTGTAAGAATACAATATATAATACGTATAAAATTTTTGGAATGTGTTAATTGGCTGTTTATGTTATTGGTAAGCCTCCCAGCTAACAGTAGGCTATTTGTAGTTAAGTTTTTGGAGAGTCAAAGTTATACATTGATTTTTGACTGTGCAGGAGGTCAGCACCCCTAAGCCCCCATGTTGTTTAAGGGTCAACTATACACATACATTGTGGAATAGTTAAATATAGCTAATTAACAAATGTATTATTTTACATAGTTATAATTTGTATAATGAAAGAATATAACATCCACGTTCTATATTTTTCAAGAATACATCATCATTAACTATAGTCACCTGGTGGTACAACACATCTCTTGAAATTTACTCCTCCTAACTGTAATTATGTATTTTTTGATCAACATCTGTCTCTCCACTAACCACTCCAGCCTCTCGTAACCATCATTCTACTTTCTGCTTCCATGAGATCAACATTTTTAGATTCCACGTAAGAGTGAAGTCATACAGGCCTGGCGCGATGGCTCACGCCTGCAGTCCCAGCACTTTGGGAGGCTGAGGCAGGCAGATCACGAGGTCAGGAGATGGAGATCATCCTGGCTAACATGGTGAAACCCCATCTCTACTAAAAATACAAAAAAAAAAAAAAAAAAAAATTAGCCAGGTGTGGTGGTGGGCGCCTGTAGTCCCAGCTACTCGGGAGGCTGAGGCAGGAGAATGGCGTGAACCCAGGAGATGGAGCTTGCAGTGAGCTGCGACCGCGCCACTGCACTCCAGCCTGGGGGCAGAGCAAGACTCCATCTCAAGAAAAAAGAAAAAAAAAAAAAGTGAAGTCATACAGTATTTGTCTTTCTGTACTTGGCTTCTTTCCATTAAAATACTGTCCTAAAGGTTCATCCATGTTGTTGCAAATGGTAGGATTTCATTCTTTTTATGGATTAATTGTATTTCATTGTGTATATAGATGACATTTTTTAATCCATTCATCTATTGATAGACACTGTATTAATCTGTTCTTGCACCACTATAAAGAAATACCAGAAACTGGGCAATTTATAAAGAAAAGAGGTTTAATTGGCTCACGTTTTCACAGGCTGTACAGAAAGCATAGGTGGGGAGGCCTCAGGAAATTTCAATCATGGCAGAAGGCAAAGGGGAAGCAGGCACATCTAACATGGCTGGAGGAGGAGGAAGAGAGAGAAGGAGGGTGGTGCTACACACTTTTAAACAACCACAACTCCTGAGCACTCACTGTCACCAGAACGGCCAGGAGGAAATCTGCCCCTTTGTTCCAATCACCTCCCATGAAGCCCCTCCTCCAACACTGAGAATTACAATTTGACATGAGATTTTGGTGAGAAAACAAATCCAAGTCATATGAGACACACAGGTTGATTCTATATCTTGGCAATTGTGACTAGTGCTGCAAAAGACATAGTGCAGATATCTCTCTGATACACTGATTTCAATTCCTTTGGATATACAGTTATGCACTGCTTAACCATGGTTACATTCTGAAGACTATGCCATTAGGTGGTTTCACCACTATCATAACATTATGGAAGGGATTTACACAAACCTAGATGGTATAGCCTACCACACACCTAGGCGTATACGGTACAGCCTATAGCTCATAGGCTCTAAACCTGTTCAGCATGTCACTGTCCTGAAAACTGTAGGCAACTGCAACACAATGGTATTTGTGTATCTAATCAGAAAGGTATAGTAAAAATACAGTATTATAATTTTATGCGACCACTATGTATATGCAATCTACAATTGAGTGAAATATTGTTATGCAGTATATTGCTGTATAACCAGTAATGTGGATTGCTGGATCATTTGGTAGTTCTATTTTTTAAGTTTTTAAGGACCTTCCATATTATTTGCCATAAATAATATGGAATACTATCATATTGTAATATCATACAATACTATCATAGCTTGTGTCTTTACTCTGTTGTTTCCCTTGCTGTGCAGAAACTTTTTGGTTAGATGTAATTCCATTTGTCTATTTTTGCTTTCATTGCTTGTGCTTTTGAGGTCTTATCCAAAAAATCCTTCCCAGACCAAGGTCATGAAGCATTTCTCCTAGGAGACTAACTAATTCTTAAATCTAATAGAAAAGTGAAATATCACACAGATAAAAGCTGTAATCGAGTACATGCATTGTCACAACTTAGGATACTTATAAATATACCCAATCAATAACATCTATTCAAAGAAGTAGATTATCTTTTCACTATGAATTGTACGATCCAGTGTAACATAAACTTGTATTTATTTAATTTAGTTTTGACATTAATAGGTCATTTTTCTGATTAACAGAAAAATAGTTAAGAATGTCAGAATTTACCGTATTAGAAACTAAAAGAAATAAACTTCATGTTGTGATTGAATTATTATTACTTTAGTGGATGGAAGAATGCACTCAGAGTCTCAAATTGGGGTAACAGGAATTTGGAGTTTAAGAATTCTTACAAAGTTACTGGAAAAGTAATTCAGGAGACTGAGGATTTACAAGGATGTAAAAACAGACACGTAGACAATTAGGAAAAGCATACAAGACTGAGTAAACCCATGGGATTTCTTTAGAGAAACTGAAGAGTGATCTCAAGAGCTTCACCATTGCTACTAAGTATGGCTTCTAACAACTTGTCTCTCACAATCAGTTTCTTCCATTCTCTCTCAAAATCACCTTGCCATTTGAGGTGTTCTGAATTTTTAGAGTTCTAGCAAGAAAGGAAGAAGAATTAGGAGTGGCGGGGAGTCAAACTTGTATGAACCCTATTTCTATTTCTAAAACCCCTAATTTTTCACTAAGAAAATTTAGGTAGATTCTTGAGGGTTGGGATTTCTATACAGACATTTAAAAGAGGGAGTAGAGAGCATGAGGTAGTAAATATTCCCTAAGAGATAGCATCCCTGGAATATAGGAAAGTATCAGTGAATTTTGAATGAGAGATGTTTAAAGCTCATTTATCCTTCTTTTTTCCCTGACCATTGCCAGTATCACCTCTGTCAAGTCTGTCCTGGACTAACAACAGGACAAGAGAAAGACAGATAATGGCTAAGGGATATCCAGATAGCAAAGGGATGAATCAGTGGTACTCAGCATGACTGGTGGTGAAAGAAAGCCCACGTTATTCTTCAAGAATCATCCATGAACAATACTTTGCATTGCAGAGGTCAGAACACGCATGAATGCTTAACATTTTATTACCTAAACAATTACAGTCACAGTTAATTATCTGAGGTTTTACAATACTATCATAGAAATTATGCACATTATTCTGTAAATGGGAAACAAATTCCCCTGAGTGACATTGCTTTGCTCAGTGCTGATAAATCTTCAGTATTATTTATATTCTGCACAGTGTATTAGGATTGAATGAGTGTTGTGAGACATTTTAGTGCAATCTACTCATTTTAAAGTTAGTTAAATATGAGAAACAGTAAGATAAAACCCATTTATTTAAGGCCAAAGCTGGAGATAAACTGCATGGTTCTGCACCCCATCTTTATTTGAAAACCAAAAGTGAGCAGGAGTAGCTATACTTAAATCAGATAAAACAGACTTTAAGTAAAAAATAGTAAAAGAAAAAGACAAGGAAGGTCATTATATAATAATAAAGTGATCAGTTCAACAAGAGGAATAACAATTCTAAATATATATGCACCCAACACTAGAACACCTAGTTTCATAAAGCAAGTATTATTATATCTAAAGAGAGATATACTCCAATGCAATAATAATAAGGGACTTCAACACCCCATTCTCAGCTTTGGACAGTTCATTTAGACAGAAGATCAGCAAAGAAGTATTTGATTTATACTGGACTTTAGACCGAATGAACTTAACAGAAGTTTGTAGAATATTTTATTCAACAACTGAAGACTACACATTCTTCTCATCAGCAAATAGAACATTCTGCAGGATGGTCCATATTTTAGGCTACAAAATAAGTCCCAACAAATTTTTAAAAATCAAAACCATACCAAGTATCTTCTCAGATCATAAGGGAATGAAACTAAAAACTCAATACAAAGAGAAACTTCAGAAAGTATACAAAAAACATGAAAATTAAACAAGTTCCTAAACAACCGCTGGGTCAATGAAAAAGTTAAAATGAAAATCAGAAATAACTTGAAACAAGTGAAAATGGAAATACAATATTCCAAAATCTGTGGGACACAGCAAAAGCAGTACTAAGAGGAAAGTTTATAGCAATAAATGCCTACTTCAAAAAAGTAGAACGATTTCAAATAAACACTGTAACAATGCACCTTAGGGAATTAGAAAAGCAAGAACAAACCAAACCCAAAATTAGAAGAAAATAAATAATAAAGATCAGAGCAGAACTAAATGAAACAGAGACTAAATGAACAATACAAAGGAGCAATGAAGTGAAAAGATTTTTTTTAAAATAAACAAAATTGATAAAGTACTAGCTAGACTAACCAAGAAAAGAAGTGAGAAGACCCACATGCAAATCATAAATGTAAAAGGAGATGTTACAACTGATACAACAGAAATACAAAAGATCGTCAGATACTATTAAGAATAACTCTGGTAACAAATTGGAAAACCTAGATTAAATGGATAAATGCCAGGAAATATAAAACCTACCAAGACTGAATCAGGAAGAAACAGAAAACCTGAACAGACCAGTAACAAGTAGCAAGATTAAATCAGTCATTAAAAAGTCTCCCAACAACAACAACAACAACAACAAAAATCCCAAGACTGGATGGATTCACTGTCGAGTTCTACCAATGTACAGAAAAGAGCTAATATCAATCCTCCTCAAGCTATTCCAAATAAAATAAAAAGGAGAGAATCCTCTTTCATTATATAAAGACAGCATTATCCTGACACCAAAACCAGTAAGGACATAACAAAAATAGAGAAGTACAGGTCAATGTCTCTGAAGAACATATATGTAAAAATCTTCAACAACAACAATAAAAAAAAAATAGTAGACCAAATTCAACAGAACATCAAAAAGATAATACACCAGATCAAGTGGAATTTATGCCAGTGATACAAGGATGGTTTGACATATATAAATCAGAAAATGTGATACATCACATCAACATAATAAAGGACAAAAATCATGTAATCATCTCCACAGATGCAGAAGAAGAATTTGATAAAATTTAATATCCCTTAATGATGAAAAAAAATCTGTCAGCAAACTAGGCATAAAGAGAACACACATTAAAATAACAAAGGCCATATATGACAAACCCCATCTTACATCATACTGAAGTGGAAAATCAAAAGACTATCCTCTAAGAACTAGAATAAAGATAGATACCCACTTTACCACTAGAACAAGAATAAAGATACCCACTTTACCACTCCTATTCAACATAGTACTGGAAGTATTAACCACGCAATCAAGCAAGAGGAACAAAATAAAAGGGATCCAAATTAGAAAAGAAGAAGTCAAACTGTTCCTCTTTGAGGATGACATGATTACACATTTAGAAAAAACAAGACTCCACAAAAAGCCCTAAGACCTGTTTAGCAAATTCAGCAAGGTCTCAGAATACAAAATCAACATCTAATTATCAGTAGCCTATCTATTAATCACAATGAAATAGTCAAAATAAACCAAGAAGGCAATCCCACTTATAGTAGCCACCCCAAATTAAAATACATACGAATAAACCGAACGAAAGAGGTGAAATAACTCTACATGGAAAACTACAAAATAAATTGAAGATGCCACAAAGAAATGGAAAGTCATTCCATGCTCTTGGATTAGAAGTAATATTGTTAAAATTACTGCACTGCCCAATCAGTTATACAGATTCAATTCACTCCTTATAAAAATGCCATCATTTCTCATCAAAATAGAATTTTAAAAAATCTTAAAACTTGTATGGAACCAAAAAAGAGGCAGCATAGCCAAAGCAATCCTGAGCAAAAGAACACAGCTACGTGACTTCAAATTGTGTTACGTTCCAAGGTTATAGTAACCAAACTAGCATGGTATTGGTATAAAAACAGACATGTAGACCCATGGAATAGAAAAGATAACTTAGATATCAATCCACGTATTTGTAGCCAACTAATTTTAGCACAAAGGCACAAAGATTCCAAGAACATATATCAGCGAAAGATACCCTCTTCATAAATGTTGCTGGAAAAATTAAATTGCTTCATGCCAAAAACATGAAACTGGATGTCTATCTCTCACCATATACAAAAATGAACTGAGAATGAATTAACTACTTAAATACAAGACCTAAAGCTATAAAACTACTGAAGAAAACATAGGGAAAACACCTCAGAACATTGATCTAAGTAAAGATTTTATGGCTAAGACATCAATAGCACAGATAATTGAAACAAAAATAGTCAAATAGCACTATGTTATACGAAAAATCTTCTGCACAGCAAAGGAAACAATAAATAGTGAAGAGACAACTTACTGAATGGTAGAAAATATTTGCAAAATATGCATCCAATAGGGACTCATATCCAGACTAAGCAAGGAATGCAAACAACTGAACGGTTAAAAAGAACCACACAAATAATCTTATTAAAAAATGGGCAAAAGACAAGCATAGATATTTCTCAAAAGAAGATATACAAATGGCAAAGAAGTATGTGAAAAATGCTCAGTATCAGTAATCATCAGGGAAATGCAAATCAAAAGCACAATGAGGTATCAACTCATCCCCGTTAGAATGGCTATTATAAAAAGACAAAAAACAAACAAACCCACGAATGCTGGTGAGGATGTGGAGAAAAGGGAACACTTATACACTACTGGTAGGAATGTAAATTAGTACAACCACTACGGAAAACACTGTGGAGATTTCTCAAAACAAAAATTAGAACTATCATACAATCAAGCAATCCCACTACTGGGTATCCAAAGGAAAACGAATCATTATATCAAAGGGATATCTGAAGTTGCACGTTTATTGTAGCACTATTCACAATAGCAAAGATGGAATCAGCCTAAGTGTCCATCAATGAATAGATGGATAAAGAAAATGTGGTATACACACACAATGGAATACTATTAGTCCGTATAAAAGAATGAAATCATTTCATTTGCAGCAACATATATTGAACTGAAAGTTATTATGTTAAGTGAAATAATCAGGGCACAGAAGGACAAATACTACATTTTCATGCATATGTACAAGGTAAAAAAAATGATCTCTCAGAGATAATAGAATGATAGATACCACAGTTGGGGAAGGGTGTGAAGGTCTGAGAGGGAAGTGAAGAGATGGTAGTGAGTGGGTACAAATTTACAGTTAGAAGAAATGTGTTCTAATATTTGATAGCAGATCAGGGTGAGTAGCAGAAAGCAACAATATATTAACATATTACAAAGTAGCTAGAAGAGAGGACTTCAAATGTTGCCAACACATAGAAATGATAAGTAGCTAATGTGATGGAAATCCCAATTACCCTGACGGGATCATTACACAGTCTATGTATGTAAAAAATACTCACATGGACCCTATAAATATGTAAAATATTACGTATCAGTAAAAAACATATGTGGCCAGGCGCGGTGGCTCATGCCTGTAATCTCAGCACTTTGGGAGGCAGAGGCAGGTGGATCACTTGAGATCAGCAGTTAGAGACCAGCCTGGCCAACATGGGGAAACCCCATCTCTACTAAAAATAGAAAAATCAGCCAAGGGTGGCAACATTTGCCTGTAATCCCAGCTACTTGGGAAGCTGAGGTAGGAGAATGGCTCCCACCTGGGAGGTGGAGGTTGCAGTAAGCCGAGATCATGCCACTGCACTCCAGTATGGGAGTCAGAGTGAGACTCTGTCTCAAAAAATAAAATAAAATAAAAATACACACACACACACACACACACACACACACACTTGTCTTGATAAAGTTTATTTTTAATAGTAAGATTTTATTGATTAAAAATTTAAAAACTCTCATTTAACATCTCAATAATTTAAAACCATATTTTAAGGTAAGTTTCATGAAAATAAAACAGATTACCTTATTTAGACCATTTGTGAAAATTTTCATAAACAGTATGTTTTAAAACATATAATTACACCCTAGTATTTATTGTACTAAAAATTTTGCTAAGCATAGCCAGAGGCAGAATTTATTAATATTTCTTCATCTGTATCAGTTTCTCCATTACCACAAGCTTTATTTACAATTCATAGCAAGATACAAAATGCACAACTTAAACCACATCTGTATTTTTTACTGAATTTAATATTCAAACACGTATAGGAATATTTTAATATAACATTTTATTTATTTAAAAACTTTTTTGCAATGTGTTCTACTCTGTTCCCTGAAAATTAGATTTTTATGGATTTAATTTTAAACATGCTTCCTTGATTTCAATTTTTTCCTACTATTTTTGTATAAAACTAAGCCAAAAACACCTTTCAAAGTTAATAGAAATGTCTTAGATATAAATAAACATAATTGAGACTGTCGAGCAAAAACCCATGAAAAAAATATGACAGGATTCCTAGAATAGTAACATCAATACATAAAGTCCATTTATGTCTATTAATAGCAAATACTTATTCATACAAGAATGATTTTCCACTTAAACAAAACGCTAAAACTGCACACAAAATGCCACAATCCAGGTAAATAAAGAACTAGTAAGTCTTCCTTTATAAATCACATAAATATTTTATCTTTGTGTCTGCCTATGCATGTGTGCACACTCAAACTCAGAGGAAGAGATTGAAAGAGAGAGAGTAATGAGAGATGATGCAGGCATCATCTCTTTTACAAAAGTATGTCATCCTCCTATGCAAGAACTGGGAAATAAACCACATAGGCATAAGATGCAATTCAGAAATCTTAAAGACCAGAGAATCAATGTCCTCCTCTACATCTGAAACAACTGGACATTATAAGCATATTTGTATACTACTCTTTCCTCTTATTATTTCTTAGGTCCACAATGAATTAATCACTCAGGTTAGATTCTTTTAGAAATATCATAATGAAAGAATAGCATGTATTTAAAAATGCACCAAAGCTACTTCTTAAAAATTATATTTTGCCCTCTAGCAAGTTTAAAGATAGAATGGCATCCCCCTTAGATCATCCACGCTGATGTCTTGCTTGGCACTAGACCTGTGTACAGGAGAGTGCTCTTTTACAATTGTTTTTCAAGTAGTCAGAATATGGTCCTAAAGTCAAGCCTCGCCTAAAATGTTTCAAACCTTCTTTTTAAGTTAAAAAATGTCCTGTATCGGTCAAATCCAGGCAAGAATAAAAACTTACCACAGATGACTCATATGAACATATTTTAATGGAGGGGCTATTTGAAGAAGTGTGGGCTAGAGAGGATAAGCCATCCTGAATCTAACAAAATGGCAAGCTATGACCATCGCTGGTATTGAGGAGATGAGGGTAGGAAATAGCTGTTGGAGTGCTGGCATTACGGAGGAGGAACTGCCAATGGAAGTTAGTCCTAAGGAGATGTAGCTACCACCAAGGATGTTGATCTGAAGCAAAGAGAACCAACCCATGAAATATCCAGATCTCTCTCTTTCTTCTGACCATCTGCTATTGCCTTTCACTGGGACAACTCCAACGAAATCAGCAGGCTAGGAAATAAGGGCATACAAGATTCAGGGGTCATCCTTCCTTATTTTATAGAAGAAAAGAAAGAAGAATGGATCTTGGGTGGGCAAATGGATAAAAATCCAACAGAGATATCATCTTTTAAAACTGTATTCTTGTTTCACTCTAGAATCATATATTCAACCAATTAAAGAGATTGAGAATTAAGATCTTAAGCATTTATCTAAAACTATATGTCAATTTTGTCTTTTACATCTTATCTATTGACATTAGACAGCTGACAATCATCCATTTCCTACCTGTAACCACTATGATAAGACATCCGCAAAATGGATGTTAGTGCTCATCAGTCAGTTAATGTGAATTGGCAATGGAGAATCTCAACAGAACACAACAGTCTCTAAATAATAATTTGGAAAAAACTGCACAAGATGATCCAATTTCACTATTAAAGATACTGCCCAATTCATTACTCAGCTCCAGGGCACAATGACATGCATTTTCATAGATCCAGTTCCTGACACAATATCAACAAATATGAAATGCCCACTAAATATTTGTAGGATTAAGTTCTCTAGTATGAGGTAGAGATATTGTTAATGAAGAAGCGAGTTGTTTAGTGAAGAGGAGAAAAACAGAAGTGGAAAGGCTAAGGGAAAATACAGTATCAGGTTTTGCAGCTAAGAATCCATGAGAGAGGAATTAAAAATTTTATTCTAGGACAGTGCGGCTCCTAGGGGATCACAAAATAAACTTAGTAGGTTTTGAACAGGGTTTTAAATAAAGACATACAAGAAAAAAAATGTAGTGTGAATTTTCAGCACACAATGCAAGCAGTAGGAATATGCATAGTGAAATGGTTGCTTCATATTTATATTTATAAATATACTGAGTCATAATATGAAATGTATCTTATTGTGCTCTCATTTCAAAATCTTTGAAAACCACCGGCACATGGAAGTTAGGCACCTCCTTGATTTCAGTTAGGAACAAAAACCAGAGGCATGATAAAACACACACACACACACACACACACAATAATAAAACAGAGGTATGACAAATCATAAGAACATGAAGTTCAGGATAGCCGCAGAAAGATAACATAAATATCATAAGAGTACATAAAGGGAAGGTAATTTGCTAATACTTCAACTAGGAACAATATACAAGAAAGCAAAGTCTACGAAGACTGGCATTTCAAATTTTATACTGCAAAGCAGATGCTTGGAAAGAAATCATTCGGAGAAAGCAAATGACAATAAGAAATACAAATTATAGAAAATTCAAGCAATTATGAAGCAATATCAGAATATTTGTACAGATAAATCATGAATGTACCTAAGTAAGTGACTTTTTAGTCTAACTTTTCATTTGCTTTAATATTTGTTCATTATTTTATCTTTGTGATTTATGTAATTGCATTTTAAGCTATAATAATTGCACTGAAAATGTAATAATTGCAGCTAAAAAGTTCTCTTTTTTAGCTGAATAAAAACTTAGTCGATGTTTAAAAATGCATACTTTTGCCACTGGGTAGCCATTTCTTTAAATTACAGCAGTGATACCCTCATAATTTAAGAATCGAAAGAATGAGTTTGGCATATCCAACCATCTATGTACCTCTGAGCAAGTTACCTAAATTCTCTGTCACCCAATTTCCTTTCTTATAAAATGAGATTGTAATTCTTGCCGTAAAGCATCATTGTGAGGGTTAAGTTAAAAATAATGTGTTGGTAAGCAGTATATTCCTCACTTGTTGTTGTTATTATTATTATTTTAGAGATGAGGTCTTGCTATGTTGCCCAGGCTGGTCTTGAACTCCTGGCATCAAGCGATCCTCCACCTCAGCCTCCCATGTATCTGGAACTATACGCACATGCCTCTTCACCTAGCTTATACCTCATATATTCTAAATCCTTACAAATCAGTGGCTTTGGTGATAGTGTTGATGGTGAGAATAACAATGCGATAAAGCCCTTATGCCCCGCTTTTCAGATTTCCATGTGTGAGTATTTACACTAGTGGAATACTTCAAGTCTCTCCATCCACCCGTGGGAGCAACCTACAGTTTAGCCGATATATAAGAAGAAACTCAACTATTCAGCTCAGTCTCTTCTTCCTTCCCTCTTTTGGGAACCAACCTTCCTCCAAGAGATCATTCTCATCTTCTCCAAGCTATAAACATCCAGGACCAGGCCCCTTGAAAGAGGCTGTGATTGTCCTCCTGTCCCACTGAATAGTGGCAATTCTGTTTAAGTAGGGGTGAGAATAATTAACCTCTTTTGACTGAATATTTAAAGCTTCTCAATTTATCTTAAATGAACCTGGTATTATTTTGACTTGTGACTTGATTCTCAATCTACTTTGAACTCAGAAGGAAAAGATAGGTGGGTTTATTAGCCTCCTGCATTCTAAAGTCATGGTGAATAATACTTCTGTACTTGCTTTATTACATGTTGCATGCTTTTTATGGTGAACAAACAGAATGACCTTCCCTTATTAGAGACATTGTCTCAAGAGAGTTAAAATCAGTCTTATCTTCAGCAATAGGGCATATTTCACAATTATACGGTTCTACATATATGCTATAACTTAAAGGGTATCCATCTCTGTTTACAGGAACAATATACGATTTTTTTTTAAAGTTTTGCCCAAAAGTTTCTGTTACCTCTTACATTGGAAAATACGTTGGTAATGTCTTTATACATGACATACTAGAAAATTTTATCTAAATCCATTAAATTTACTATCTATTGTAATTTTATTTATAGATTTATGTTTATAGGTAGTTTTTTTGTGTATTTATATAAAAGTATCTGGACAAAATTTTAAAAGAATAATACATATCAACAACAATTTATTTATATTATCAAGAATAAATATTTCATAGGTCTAAATATATCTTCCTAAACACAAAAACATCCATAAATTATTTTATCTTCCATTCTTTTACCTCATGTTTTAAACTTGAAATAGAAATTGGCAATTTTAGCTATCACTAGTTCAACTGTTTGAAAGTGAAATATTTGTCTTGAGTCAGTAAAAAGTTTATTAGCACAATATTCAAAATCAATATGCGGTGTTTCATTACAGCTGATAGTTCTGAAAGCTGGTCGTTGCTATTTCTTTCAAAAGTGCCTAATAACAGAATCAACAGGAAGGTGGGTGATTACATGACTAAAAATTCCTGTATGTTTGGAAATAGCACTGTTTGGCAAGTTTATTGGGTGACAGCTGATATACTGTAGAAAAGACTCTCTGTGTGAAAATGCTATTTTGTCGCATCTTAATTTTCTTTCCTTGGATATAGTACAGTTCCAAGACTTGAATGGCTTGCTATTTAACAGTAAGCGCTGATGTTGAAAATTCAATATATTACTTTGGTGTAAATGATTGTATAGTAATCACTACTGATATCACCAACTTCCTTCTGAAACAGATGCTAGGAAATGAATTTCCTCAATAAGATAGTAGAATGCTGAAATGCTAACTAAAAGTTAACATTCCAGATGTTCCAAGACTTTTAATTCCAGATTTTTTTTTTCATATAGATAGAGCTTCCTTCTGTTTCCCCGATCAATCAATGATGTTGATATGATTCTGGATTCTGTATTAATACACTTCATTTTGAGTGCTATGAAAATCTATATTTTCTATGTAATTCTATTATCTTGATGTATTTATTTCAACTATACTAGTTATGAAGTTATTGTCTTCCCTGGAGTAGGATTATTTGTCTTTACAAGACTTACAATGTGTAAAAAAAGATATCTCCTGAGGGCTTTAAGTGATATTTTCTCGAAGCTGATTTTCCTTAAGGTAAAGCTGAATGCCAAGTCAGAGAAGGAGAAGAAACTGAGTTCCACTGCCATATCTTTGTATTTCTTTCTTTATACATATTAATAAACTTAAACATGCAATGTACTAAGTTCTGTGATGTTTACAGTAAATGAGAATCTCACTACTAGTATTTTCATAATTAGGAAATGTATGTACAAATTTGGGGTGACTGAAGTAACAAATATTACAGGCATACATAAACACTGAGAGCTAAGCTGTATGACTTTTATATTTTTCCTTCCAGAGAAGCATGAGGCATGAGGTGGAATGGAGATTGGCTGCAAATTGCCTGTTTTATCTTTTCTGTTCTATGCAGAAATAGATAAAACATTCTATGGTTCTATAAATACTTTCAATATTTCAAAAATGAGTAAGAATGAGTAAGAAAGAAACTTCGTGTGATGTCAGTGAACCTGTGTAAGGGGCAGGTTTGTCACACCAATACAATTACTAGAGAAAAGGTGCCTTTGCTGCTCTAAAAAGGTAGACTTGAGATTGACAAACGGCTCCACATACAAATAGGGAGTAAATTCTCTTTGGAGAAGAAATTCTTCATGTGACTATAAAGTGGCGCTAAAATATATTGGGCATGGGAAAGTAACTGGACAATGTATACTTATCAACCTACCAATCATTTTACATTGACATGCAACAAGTACATTTTAACTTTTAAAAACTTTATCTATTAGTATTGTACTAGAAATTCTAGTATCATTGCTACCTTCATTATCATAAACATTTCTTAAGAAAATGCTTAAGATTATGCCTCCTAACATATGGTCAATAATTTAAGGCATTTGTATAACACTTTGGCATGCTAACATGTGTGATTGCTCACTCATCCAGTTCCTTTAAATGTATTAGCCACACAGTAAAGGTACTTTAATGAATTCAAAGACAGAATTAGAAAAACTAGTATACAGTATAAATTACTGAATGCTCATAGAGGCCACTAATCTGGGATTAGTGGCCATAAAGTGACTTTGATGGAGCCATTTATGGCCATGTTTAAGGTGCATAATTTAACCTCAAGTGAATAACAGGTGTTTATCACATCAGTGTCTCCATAAGCAATCCCTCATTCTCTTGTTGAGATTTTTTTTAAGTTGGCATACTGTCAGACAAGTTCAAAGGACACATTAAAGAGGTTCTGTAGTTATTTTTTTTTCAGTTTAAATAGCTACACTAAAGTGCAGTAAAACATTATCTGTACAACCAAAGAAAGCCACTCCTTAGACCAAGAACTAAACTGTTGATCAGAATTCTGTAATTATACTCAAAACTTTGCACTGGAGAATAATGATGTAACTTCCATCTGTGACACTGTATTTATTTGATGATAATGACTAAGGCAAAATTTGTAAGATTACATGAATATTTTCTAATTTATTTTTATTTACAACTGAGCATAAGCATACATATCCCTTTTTTACTTTTGAGCAATTATATAAAACTAATTGTTTTTAAAGGGTGGGTTAGGAGAACTTTTCAGTTAAAAACTACATTGAAAAGGCAGACTTGGAGCTACACAGGTCAGAAGCATCACAATAAGGACAATTTAGCTGGGGACAATGGCTTTAGTGTCAATACACCACTGACACAATGAACACTGGAATAAAAAAACATTTTTGGATCTTCCACCTAATCTTTTTTTCTATAATCTTGTCATGATAATTTTTTTAGTTTCCCACTTTGGACATTTAGAACTTTTCACTGAGTGCACTGAACATAAATTCAAAACTAGTAAGTACTATACAGACATGTTTTTATTAGGTTAGTGCAAAAGTAATTGTGGTTTTTTGCAATCATTTTCAACAGCAAAAACCACAATTACATTTGCCCAAACCTAATATAAGCTCATGGATTATCCCATGACTCACATCTATCTTCCCTTACTCCATTCACTATAGCTTTCCAAGCCAAGTACAATTTTCCACCTGGATATCATTACATACTTGAAATAGAACTATAAAGATTGTATGATTATCATAGCTTAATGTGTCAAGTGCATTACACATGATCACAAAATGTTGCCATGACTTGCAACTGCCATTAATAAAGTTAAACAAAACAAATGTGTAAAACGGTTTAGTATTCCCACTAATCATTTTACTACACTTCAACTCACAACACACATTATCTGCATGTATATTCTATTGTCTTCTCATTCACATTCTGTCTGGGGGAACTGTGTTGCTGCAATATGGTTTCTTTGTATGAATGCAATAAGGTTTCTTTCTCTGAAACATATGCTTTAGAACTTACTCTTTTTGTTATATTTGTAAACATTTTTAATATATTATACTTATTCAAAGTTAAAATAACTCAGAGTTTAAAAAAACACCTTTTCGTATTTGACTCAACTTAGAAAATTCCCCAAAATGTTATGTACTTTATTTATAATGAAATCTTATATTTATTTAGTATTTTCAAATCACTTTCTTATATATTAGGTAACTGGAGATTTATAATGACCCAGTGAAAAATAGAGAAGCAATTATCATTTCCGTTTTAAATATGAAGAAATTCTGTCTTAAATGATGCCATCCAAGACTTTATATATTCTCACCCCAAACAATCTATGTGAGTTTTCCAAAACTTACAAGAGTTGTAAATTTATAGTTAGTCCTTGATAAGCACTAGAAAAACAAAGATTGGAATGATCAGTATTTTTGCAATTTTCCCCATCTCTGCTTGTTACATGCAGTGATACACATGCTGAGTCAGAACCACCTAAACTGAAAAAGGTAAATTGAAATTTAGGAACATCATTACATTGTTTTAAATTGTCTAAGAAAAACTCTTATTATGCCAGCTCCGCTTTGACAGAAAGTGCCGAATTTTACTTTATACTGCTAGCATTTTGACATAGCTGCTTTTGTATCTGATGACAAAAACACCCTTCAGCCACAAACTGAGAAAGCAGGTTACTAGAACATTAAGTATAGCTCCCAGAAACAAAGTTGTAAAAATATAAAAAATGAGGATCTCTTTTCATGTTCATGAAATTCATTTTTCTGCAGGAAAATAAAAAGCACATGACCCATCCATGCTCTAGAAATCAAAACAATTTGCTGACACTGTTGGAGAGAGATAGTGCCACGACCTCTCTGTCTACTTAAAAGATCCAAGTGCAGCTTGAGAGAGAACAAATTCAGAGGCTGACTCAGAAAGAGTGAGGGGAAGTGCATGGGCCCCAGGCAAATAAACCTAAGCAAGACATCACAGTTAACTTTGCAGCCAGCAGAGAGAAGAGAAAGCTGTAAGTAACTTAAAGAAGACTATGACAAGTTTCCAGACTGAGAAAAAGAGACCAGGAAAGGAAACAGATGGTGATAGAAACACGACAAGTGAATAAACAAGACATCAGGACAATGTTGCCACAAAATCAAGGTCTGTCAAATAGTAACAGAGAAATATTCTGGCAGAGGGAGGCTCCACAGGCATCTCAGAGTGCCACCAAGCATAACACTGAGAAATATGCTTCAGCAGTATGTCATTGTTTCCAGAAGCACCTGCCAAGGTCTGGAACTGTCTTGGTTTAAATTAAATACATAAACTGTCTTAGACAATTTATATATTTTATATATAAAATAAATAAACTGTCTTAGAAAATTTAAATATGCACACACACACATACACACACACACAGATATATATATATATATATATATATATATAGAGAGAGAGAGAGAGAGAGAGAGAGAGAGAGAGAGACAGAGAGAGAATACAACCACTAGCATTTAATGAACATTTTCAAGTGCCAATCATGTATTTCAGTGCTCAGAATGATCCTATGAGGTCAGTGCTATAATTATCTAATTATCTTCTTATTCAATTATAGATTATTCAATTAGAGATTATGAAGCTGAGACACAAAAGAGTTAACTTTGCCCATAGCTACAGCTAGTTAGCAAAGGAGCAAGAATTTGAACGCAGAAGTCTAGCTATAGATTTCATACATATCGAGACCATCCTGGCCAACATGGTGAAACCCCATCTCTACTAAAAATACAAAAATTAGCTGGGCGTGGTAGTATGTGTCTGTTGTCCCAGCCACTCAGGAGGCTAAGGCAGGAGAATCACTTGAACCCGGGAGGCGGAGGTTGCAGTGAGCCAAGATCACACCACTGCACTCCAGTCTGGTGACAGAGCAAGAAAAAACAGACACTCTTAATTTATTTTCAAAGCATAGCACACCAGTATATGTAATTTTTTTCCAGCATATGTAATTCTGATTCTCATGAACCAATGTTAGTGATTTGGTTTTACTGTACACCATCAACTAGTACACTTAAAAGACATCATAGGGGGTAAACTGATAAACATCCCAAGATTCACTGACAAAATTGAAGACACAACCCTTTTTTCTCTTTGATTTCATGGGACACAGTTGTGGTGTTTCATTTGGTCATCTCAAACACCTTCAGCCAGTATATCTTTTTTTACTTCTCCAGGACACTAAACATTACAGCCACTGTCAGAGCCACAGTGAGCACTCAGGAAACAAATCACAGAACACCACCAATCTCCCTTCCCTCACTCTTCACATATGCACAGAGAAAAGCCCACGAGGGGTTAATTGGTTTAGTGTTTAAAAAATGAGACCAGGTAAATTCTCCATTCTCTACACACCCCTATATTCTTGGCCACTGAACAAAGTTAAACTCCACCAATCTTTCTGGCTTCTCCACATATCAAGCTGTGTGACTCAAAACACTAAAAGTCTGTGCCTTAAATACATTTTAAAGTGCAAAAAAAAAAAAAAAATTGATTTTTTCAGGTCTGAGTTAAGTTGCTTAGAATAGCACCTTACACATAGCAAACATTCCATAGTTGTTGGTTTTCATCATTATCATCATCATCATCATCATCATCATCATAATTTACTTTTATCCTCTATTCTCATTCATAAAGTTCTGATTGACCTAGTCTCTAATCCAGCAACTTATTTCTCTATTGACATCTAAACCATTTCCCTCTGTTCTCTGTACTCCCATTCTATGGTGTAACAGAAGACACACAGAACAATATCCCTTCTATTCTTAAATTCTTGGTGGACACAATTTCCATTTTCTTAACTGAAGTCTGGCTTCTTTGCAGTCCAGTTAGTACATGCTGTTTCTGCATATCCTGTATCTGTCAGGGTCAAGAAGCAGAACAGTTACCCCTCTCATCATCAATGTTGCTCAATTGTATGGACAATTACTTTCCTGTTTGGGGGATAAAAATGCCCACACCCTTGAAGAGAAGGCCATTTGGCCACCCTTCATGCTGCTTTCTGTAAGCTGCCTATAGACAATTTCATTCATTTGTGATTTTAAAGTTTGGTTTATTCTAACAAACTATTCACTGATATATAATTTTCCTCTCACCAACACTGGTATTTCTCTGTATTCCACTTCAGTGATCCATTGTAATCATCACACCCTTGAATTTGCACCACTCGGAATTGTTTCACTTCTTAAATATTTTCTTTTGAACACCATGAGCCTTGTTTACAGAATTGTGCCAACTCTGTCTTAAATATTCTTACTCTACAGAACCTGAGCTTACATAATATACTCTATTTCACCTAATGTCTTATTTTTCTGTTGTAAGCCCTCCTGTCTTCTGTCTTTATTCTCTGCTCTGTTGAGCTTTGACCCTCTGATCTATAATTCAATCTATGCCCTTGACAATGCCTTCAGTTCTCTGGGCTCCTCATTCTTACATCAAACCAGCCTGACACAAACCCACTCGGAGTCAATCCAAACCTCTGTCGCTTAGTATCCATACTTAGATTGCTGTGGTCAGTGAGAGGGAGAGACAATGCTGCCGAACAATGCACTTCAGTATCAATGGTGCCACTACAACCTCAACTGGTGTCACTTCAACAATGTCTGTTCTTCAAACGTTTTTGTGTTTGCCTAGTTTCTTCTATTGTCCACAATGTTTAAATGTTTTACACATCTTTCCCTGTTTCCAGCCCAGTTTCTCCTCCTTCACAATCAGCAGATAACATTGCCTTCTACTTCACAGGGAGTTATTGGATGAGATTGTTAAGAATAGAAAATATTGATTTAGGTTAAAAATTAAAGGACATACTCTTAGTTACCACATCGCTTGCCACCTGTATTTACAGACTGCCTATTGAGAAGAATATTTAAAGCTATCAGTGGTTTCTTTGAAGTTTGAATCTTAGATGTCATGAAATTTCATTTAAGACAAATGGGAAACATTGACTTGTGAAACTTCTTGAATTTAAATTTTATGGATACATCAAAAAAAGTAAATCAAGTCTGGTAGCTCTTAATGAAGTCAGAGAATAAATTAAATGGAACAACACACACGTTTCAGCAAGATTTCTTTTGGCATTAACAGGCAGTAAAATGATCCACCACACACTGCCAAGCTGCAGAATTTCGTAGACCAATTCTGAAATGTAGTATGTAGTTTGTGGCAACCATCTGCTGAAATCTCTTTACTTCCTGTCATTCGGCTCACATGAAATTAACATATCGATAGAAACAATTTCTGCAGGGAAATTGGAAAAGTTAATACGTAAGTCAATTAAGGGTTTCATGAGATTATATAGTCTTGTTTCTTGATACGTTTACTATTCTTAATTATATAACAAGACCAAGAATAGAATATAAAATGCAACAGAAAGTAGACTCTGCTAAGTACAAGCTAAATATGAAGACAGTTATGGGTTAGGTAAAATGCAATACAATATTAGATTCATGAAAATGTTAAGTCTGCATTCAATGGCAGCCATATTCATAGAAAATTTCTAATAACAAAGTAAATCTTAGCTCTACAATAAGATATTAAATATGCTTAAATGTTTCTGTTAGAAATTCTTGGCTCCCTGCCTCTATGCTCCTAAATTCTAGCTAGGTATATGTTTTTCCTTTTCAATGAACTCAAGGCTTGGTTCTGATTTCATTTAGGAAAATAAATAAATAAGAATCCTCTGTTTCAGAAAATATTGCATCACTATCAAGACTGGTCAATGAAATGTAAAGTTTAGAATTTGCACTTAATATCTTGTCCCTTCTCGCCAAATATTTCCCTGTAGTTTTCAGGTACTTGCTTGGCTTCACGCTCTCTGTGATGATCCCCGGGGCTCAGAAGGTACCCACCTTAAAAACCCCTATTTGAGCTAATCTGCACCATACAACCTGCCTCTCCACCTGGGCTCATAGTACTTATTCTTTTGTCCTTAATCTAGTAATCTATCTCTTTCTATTGATATTGAGATAAGTATCAAAAACTACCCAATTCTAAAAAAGATTTATTAAAAAAAAATCATGAGCCCTGATCCTTTTAGAGCAGTTACAAATAAGAGTGTTAAATATTTTTCTAATTTATATTTTTAAAGCAACATAGGAAAAAATTGCATCTAATTGGTGCAGGGGCAATTTTACACTCAACTAATCAATTATTAACTACCACAATTATGCATGACCACAACACTGTGGTGAAATAAAAGAAATATTTCAGAAGCAATAAACATATTGATCCTTAGATCAATGAAAACATGACTAGCTTACAGGGATGGGTTTTATAACATAAGCACAAAAGGTCATATTTGTAACATTTCAACAAAAAGCAGAAGGCCTCCATTAACAAAACTCAAAATTCAGTAACAGATACATTATTCTAAGCATTTTAACAAATTTCCTGCAAGAAAATGACCAATTTTTCTCCTTATACATAAATTTATTTTTGATAGACATTATGTACATTTGGGAGAAAATTTTGAGATTAAAGGCTTAATCTTTATGAGGTAAAGAGTAGAAGAATTCCAATAAGGCATCGTCTTCAGGGTAAGATGAAGTAAGCATACTCCACGATGTTTTATGCACTGAGTACATGAAGCAGTTATTTGAAGATACTAAAAGGTAAAGAGTATCATGCAGATTGGGGAGTAGAAACCACAATTTATAATACAATTGAAGTAGTGTTCAGTTTATCACTTTTTTCCCTTCCTTTTTCCCCCGGCCCAGACTGAAGTCAGTCCACAGCTTAGAAGTGAGACTTGTATGGATAAAGAGAAACCTGAGAGAAATTTTCCTTATGAGATCCCAAGAAAGTGAGCATTATACTATGTTGCAACAACAGCTTTACAATAAACTTTCATTCATGGACTAAGCCAACACTTACTCACTGAGTGCTTACTATGGCCAGGGATTTTTCTTATCTCTAATGATAGTCAATGAATAAAACATCCAATAAAAAAATGGATTGTACATTTTAGTAGGGGAGACAGATAATAAACAACAGCAATAATTAAGCTTATTATAAGGTGGTTTAGAAGGTGATGCATGTGAAAGAAGGAAAGAAAAAACAAGAAAGAAAGAAAAAGAAAGAAGGAAAGAAAGAAAAAGAGAAAGAAAGAAAGAAAGAAAAGAAAGAAAGAAAGGAAAGAAAGAAAGAAAGAAAGAAAGAAAGAAAGAAAGAAAGAAAGAAAGAGAAAGAAAGAAAAGAGAGAAAGTAAAGAGACAGCACTACAGGGCAAGGGGAATCAGGAGTGCTGGCAGGGGGAGCAAGATGTTTTAAGTAGGGTTGTTGGAAAGGCCTTATTAGAAAGAACGACATTTGAACAAAGATTTGAAAAAGCTGAAGTGCTGAACTGGAGACTTGTGGGAAGGCTTTCATACTCAGGGTTTGTTCAAAGACTCTAGAGAGAAAGCAAGTCTGACTTGCGCAGGGCACAATGAAAAGGTTTGAGTGACCAGAGGGAAAAAAGGGAAGACCATGGCACATGAGGTCAAAGAGAAGTTGTTGGGTGGGCAAAATCATACAGGGCCATTATAATTTCTATAGCTTTCACTCAGCATGAAGGAGAGAGCCAGTGTGGGCCTTTAAGAACAGGACTGACATGATCTGGATTATAGTTCAAACAGGATTATTCTGTCAGATGTGTTTAAAATAGACTATGTAGGGATCATATAATAAATACAATAACATATTTTATATGGTTTTATATATATATTTATATATCTATATCTATCTATCTATCTATATCCATAATATATATATATATAATAGAGAACCAACAAGAACCTGTGTTCTGTGAAAAATACACTAGGAAAGGTAATGCATGAATGAATTCATGCTCTAAAGGCAGGTAAATCTTACAGGCAATCTTCAATAAACACTATTTCTCACAAGTAAGCTTTGCTAGAAATTGAGCAGCTGAGTGGGTTTATAATCTCTGGCAGAAGCTGAATGGCAATTCTGTTGTATTGCCAATCAAAAGTATAACCAAACGCTTTGAAAGTTCATGGTTAGGTTCTAAAAAGCTGGTTTCCCCAGGCTCCTGCTTCAGTAGAAGGAAACATGACTTCTCCTCTTGATCAGCTTGTGATGAAGCAGTAACTGTGGGCACAACCAATAATATTCTCAAAAACTTGCTGCTCTAACACATGAACAAAATAGTATGTGTGGCCTGTAGATCTGTGCTCCCATTTCAGTAGTTCCCAATCTGTGGACTGCACACTCTAAGTGATTGTAATTTTGTGTGTGTGGTAGCGGTCAAGGTTTTGCAAAGGTATTTTTTTAATACTATATTTGCATGTGACCTTTCAACTAATACAAAGTACAACTACTACACTGTAGAAGATCCACTAACTTTTTCAACATTAAACTTGTAAAATTTGGGGAGTTCTTTTTATAGTTAGAAGATGCTTACAATAAACAAATTAGCATAAATAAATTTGGAGGATATCTGTCAAAAGTGATCATTTTCATTATCAATTTTCATCTTTGCTTTCTGACAAAAATTAGATAGTCATGACTGTAGTCTAGGCCAGGTCACTCATAGGGGTGACAATAAAATATCATGTGAATTTTATACAAATCAGATTTAGAACCTTTGTTCCACCAACTCTCAATGTGGGATTTTGGCTATGGAAGCTCAGATTTGCAGTTACTAAAAAGGGAAATGAATTCACATTTTATGTGATAGCAAATGTGTGAATAGGTCTTCACTGGTAAGCATGTATGATTAAAAGGAAATGAGTATCAATGTTAAATATTTGTGCTGACCATTCTGTTTTTATTTCACACACTGACAGCAGCAGACTTATTCACTACCAAACACGACATAAGCTGGTTACTATTTAATAGTGAAATAAAACATGGCAGTAAACATGATTGCAGGGAGTAAGGGTGCCATCACAAATATATGCAAAGCAGATAATATTCCAAATCAGTTTGGTTACCTGAGGCTATGTTCTAAGCATGAGATAAACCCCTGGTTTAATGTAATTATAAATTATGGCATTTAGTGATATGGAATATGCTATGAAAACATGAACAATTACATTTTAGCAGTCTAAGAAAATACCTGAGGATACAGAAATTTCAGAATGAGGGAAATGCTATTGTTTTAAGAACTAACTAACTTTACAAAAGCTGAAATACTGCTCTAACATAACCATCTCTAAACTATGTTGAGACGAAGTTAGATAACTTCCTGAACAAGGACCACTTGGTCAAATAAATACGCAAACATTGGATTGAAAAAGTTTAACTTCTTCACTGCAGGACTCCTCAGAGCCTTTACATGGTAATTACAGCTGTGACTCCATGAAAGGGGAATACTGAAGACAATATTTTCTAAATTTAATTGAGTACAGGGGCCCTCTCACTTTTTATTTTTCAAGAGACCACTGTGTGAAATAAGTGTTCTACATAGTATTTTGGGAAATGATGTCCTAACCCAATCTAAATTAAGGAAAATTCCCTAACACAGTCTAACTGGGACACGT
The DNA here is from genome assembly GCF_009764315.1 of Trachypithecus francoisi. Lineage (NCBI taxonomy): Eukaryota > Metazoa > Chordata > Mammalia > Primates > Cercopithecidae > Trachypithecus > Trachypithecus francoisi. Next base: position 58,854,188 of record NW_022681455.1, read on the forward strand.
AGCCTGCAGAACCTCACAAGAGTTTCTCTTCATCCCCCACAGTTTGATGCCCAATCCTGTATATGGGCCCAATAAATCCAAGTGAAAGGTTTCTTCTCAATATCTAAGGGAGATAACTTCTGTGATCTATAAATTAGAATAATTTCTTAGCCATATTTTTAAAAGTAAGCTGAGGAAAATATTGTTTCTTCCTTTACACCTAAGGTTTAAAGGAAGTTTTCCATAACAAAAAGACAACTTTTAAGATTCCCAACTTGTGCCCAAAGGAATGATCAACTTTAATTCTGATTTCCAGTTGACTTTATCAAGTGTAATGACATCTAAAGACATATACTTCTTTCCCTCTGAATATACCGCAATACAAAATATCGAATCTCCTTGCACTGCAGCTCATCACCACAAGTTCACTTACAGAAAAAAATTGAGCTTGAAGCCAAGATTTATCACATATAGTTTGTCGTATCAATTGGTACTATAGAGGAATAATGCTGCTCTCTAGGAGCCTACACATATATATGTTGTAGAATAATTTCTGGCTAATGCAAAAAATCATTTAAACATTTTTAGCCTGTTCACATTGTAAGAGGCTGTGTTCATCAGTCAATATTTATTGAGAATGATGGCACATGCAATCGCATCAGGCAGCATGGGGCTTATAAAGTATAATCAAGCTTTGATTTCTGACTTTAGGAAGCTGCATTTCATGAGGGAGTGAAGAGAGACACATTTGTAAATAGCATATTCGCTGTCAACTTACATGTCTCCCGAGCATATTAGATGTGCACTAGTGTATTTACCAATCAAATTTTTAATTTATGAAAGCAAATTGACTATTTCTAAAAAATAAGGTTTTTTTCTCCTTGAAATTAAAAGCCTGTTATTACTTGTGACTTGATTTTTGAATTATTTTAAAGTAACACTTGATGGATTTAATTAGCTAATGTGATTTACAGATACTGAGTTATCTAAAAAAATAAATTGAGGAATCATTGTCTTGGTCTAGCTTTCAAGTGATTCTGACATTTGAGTTGTAACATAAATAACAGATGAATGAGCCAAATAGCAGTGGCAGAAATGTGCTCTAAAGGAAAAGCACTTAAACAGATTTCCACACAGGTGTTTAGGCAAAAATAGAGTCTGCCAACAGGATAAAAAATACTTTAGTCAAATATCTGTACATTTTGTTCTACACATGGGTAAACATCTGTATACCCAGAAATGTTTAGATATTTTAATGCTTCACTTTATAGTTCAGTATACGTGTGTATTCATGAATATTGATGTATATTGCAGAGAATTTGTTAATCTTTGCACTTGGGTGAATGTAAATGAAGTTATGTTGCGTTTTGGAAAAGGGGAGTTTGATGTTGGATTGCTAGGGTTGCGATGTAAAAAAATTGAAAGGGAAATACTAAATTCCAGTGACAAGAGTCCAGAGAGATTTTCCACTCTGCTCTGGGAGGGCTTATGGTTTGCCACGTGCCAGGGGCCAATTTCAGGGCACTTGAAACCTCTGCTCCCCCTGCTTACAAATCAGTTATAGCCTTTATGTGTCCAGAAGCTTGAAAGTCTTGGAAAGAGGCAAAAGGATCCAGTCTAGACTGCTGCAGGTATGGCCCACCGCTAGGACTGGGAAGGAGACAGGCGGATATTAGGTGTCCTGCTCTTTCCTGATCACTAAGTATTTACCACATGACAAAAGTCAGGTGGGGTTTGGAGAGGCGTGTAGTTTTCGGGTCACCATTATTCCCTGCAATTTCTTCTTCTTATCTCCGAAAACTGCATGATCAGTGGAGGCAAATGTGGATTAAAAAGCAAGAGAGGGTAGATATTTTCCAGATTGGTTGAGAGTTAGGTAGTGAAAAATCTGTTATTCTAAGAAGGGTCACTCTGGTTACCAATACATGGTAGTATTTCTTTTTTTATAATATTTTAGTTATTTTTTATTTCCAAAGAATCAGAAATAAATAATATGTACAATTTATAGATATGGAGATTCTGGACTATGGTAAAGTTGTCCTACTTTACAGGATAAGTTAAGGCATTTTCTTGCAGAGGAGAGCAGAGAGATATGGGACTACTGATATTTTGATGAATAATGTTTAGAAAGTCACTTAAATTGAAAGGAGATGTCTGAGTGACTGCAATAAGTTAATTTAAAATATAATAGACATTCCATAGTCAAGTTTCCTCACCTTTGTGTGTATTCTTTATAATGAGCTACATTTCTTGATTTTATTACTTAGATAAGAAGTTTAGGGTCAGTCAGCAACAGGCAGAAAAGCCTCCTATTATTCACAGTATACCGACTCTCATTCTTGCTCCTGCAGATCAAGTGTTACGATTGATATCAGAGGAAAATAAATATCTGGATGCAATACATTCTAACCGTACTCTAATTGACATAGAATTTGTTTCATGCTTAAAATAAAATTTGAAAATGAGAATTACACTGAAAGGTAATGAATTACAGTTTGGTAGTAAAATTATCTCATTGTAAGATAAAATACTCATTCATTTAAGAAGATAACTGTAAGAAAATGTACTTTTCTATTACAACTATCTTCGGAGAGTTTGAGGCAAAATGACCTGTGCTTTTCAATACAGATCATTTAATTTTCTAATATGAAGTAAATTTAGCATTTTAATGCAATTTTAGTTATGCATTTTAATATTTCTTTCTCCCATACTATGACTGTGATGCCTCTAGTGAAAGTCTCCTTCATCTTTGATCCATGAATGTGAATTCCCTAGACCTCTGTTGTCTGGGGAACATGATAATGTGCATGTGCATTTTTCTGGGCAGAGAATCTAGAGGTTTCTTCTCATTTTGAAAGTGATCTCTAAGTAATCATTGATCTACTTGACCACGGAAAATACAAATTACACAATATCTTAAGAAGCCAAAATTCAGCAGCCCAGTTCTTCAAGTTCTTCATGCTGTCACTAATCACATGGCATTCCATAGTAACCCAAAACTACTCTAACTTCTAACTGTAACTTTATTGTTATTATTTTTTGGAATATGGGTTTTGAGAGTCTTAAGCTTCCACAAAACCATTACAATAAGTTTAGTTTCCTGGCTTAGAAATTTCTTTTTATTTTCCTTTTTTTTTTCTGCCTTTCCCTATCATGCACTTAAAGGAAACCTCTCCTTAAACAGTACAATAGTCAGAAATGTTCATTCATTCATATATTTATAATTCTAAAAATGAAGCTAATTTAAACTAAAAACATTTGGTCGATTTGTTTTAAAATTCCTAATTATGTTTAATAAATGAAGGGGATAGTTTTATACACTGAGATCTATAAAAATTAAGTATATCTTAGCTGAGATAAATTTTAAAGAAAAATAGAATTGTGGTAATTTCCTTTATAGTTTTAAAATCATCCTGTTCATTTCAAGTCATACAAATATAACAAGACACATGAAATTACAATTGTGTGCCATGTTTAAATTATTAGATTGGAGTAGGATTTCTTTCCACTACATTTGCACACACCAAAAATTGGATAAATGAGCCCACTGAAATTTTAGACTTAAAGGAAATAATAAAACAAATTAAAAAATGAAATACTTTATAACAGTAAATCATAGTTTATCTGTGAAATTCGAGAGAAAAGACTTTAATTTATTTGAAAGTGCTTTGAAATGTAAGCCATTCTCCAAGTTGGATGCTGTGAAGATAGATAGATAGATAGATGATAGATAGATAGATAGATAGATAGATAGATAGATGATAGATAGATAGATGATAGATAGATAGATAGATATGGATGAGAACAAGCAGAAGCAGGGTGGGCTGTAGCTGAAAGGAGTTATAAAGGGCCAGTGGGGAAAGGAGAGGGCAAGAGCTGTTATAGCAAACCCAGTTTCAGAGGAGTTCCAAACCAGGAGTGAGTAGAAGCTCTGAAGCAAAGGAAGGAGAGTGGAGGTAAGCAAGCAGGTTGGGAAGAGGCTGAAAGTGAATAAGCACACAGAGAGAGGTAGATTATTTTAATGTTGAAGTTATTTATTAGATTTCCTACACTGTCTAGGACTCACAGTTCTTTGTGAGGCTTTATATTATTATTTTGCGTGCTCTTAAATTTTCCATGAGAATCTCCCTTATCTCTCTCTCTCTCTCTTTCTCTCTCTGGCCCTTTCTCTCTCTCTCAATACATACACACACACACACACACACACACACACAAACACACACGCACACCCATATTTATATACACACACACACACACATACTGAAAATATGCTCCCTCCCTCTGCTCTCCTCACAGTGTATGGCATACAAGAGAAGAGGATCTTGAAGCTTTAGAATGTTACTGTAATTTAAATAGATAGTGTTTTCTTTTATTCCCGAGAATAACTGATGATATATACACATTTCCATGCCAGTCCCTCTTTTGCTTCTGAAATCTAGTTTCTAAATATATTTCAGTACACTGCACTATTAACCATTCTTACTAACTGTGAGAATGACCACATCATAATGTAAAAAGGCATCATCTTGCTTCTAGATATGAGTATTCCTGATAATGTTTGGCAATGCATAATTCCAACATACGATATGTTCATGCCCCTACACCTACCACAGTTCTGTCACATACTCCTTGCCTATGTTTAAAACAACCACAAAGTGATTTCACCAATGGTTATAATATGTTTCTGCCATGAAAATAAGAAAGTGAAAACAAGAAAGAGGTCCCCAAACAGAATAGCCTTATGAAGATATCATTGAATTAATGAGTATCTAAGAATGTGCAGGAAAAATTGTACCTGTGTTACCACTAAAAATAATATTGGCAAGTGCTTACTGAAAGGTAATAAGTCCAGAGTTGTCTATGTAACCAGAAATAGGCATTATATGATTCTCTAAATACAGAGAAGCCTAACACTAATTGCACAAACCATTGCCACCTGCAAGTTACTTATTTAGTGCCCTTCAATACAGCATGAGAAAACTTACAATATTTGGGCCTGCATATTTTGGTAATATCCTTGATGAGGAGGCATCTGATCAGTCTCTTTTTTGTTGCCTGACCTCGGGCAGTTTAAGTAACCATGCTGGCCTTTAGTATCCTCACTGGTAAAATGCGTGTTAGATTCCACCTGTGGTTTTCAAATAACCCTCTTTGGAGCTCTATGGCTTCTGAAAATTCTTTAGAGGACTGACAAAAATAAAAAAAAAGAAAAAAGAATGAATTTCAAGTACTTTCTTCCAAACGTTAATATTTGAATTGCCTTAGAAACCTGTTAATTGTTTTAAGTATCCCTTCCAGTTCTATAGTTATAGAAATGAATCCACATAGGTATTGAGATAAAAGCTTTTACATAGAAGATCTTTTCTGTGATAAAGTGAACTGGGCTTAATGCAAGGGTAGCAAGTTTATCTAAATAAAGAATTTTTGGATAACAGATTATTGTTGCTCATAGAACCTAAGGCTGATAATGCAATTCTTATAAGAAGTGACCTGTGTTTTGCCACATTTTGGTGAGGACATCATTTAGGTTCTATAGAAAAGGTTGCTCTCCTTGTATCACTAACATGCACAGTTACTAGCAAATTGTTAATCATAACAATTCAGTACACTTCTCTAAACAAAAGGATATTATAAAACTATGTTTTATGCAGTGAGTTTCTTTTGCTGTAAAAATGTGTCTGGTGTAAAAACATGTCTGTACTTTGCAGGAGGACTAGTTTTAACCGAAATCTTATCCTAACTATAACTTGTCTATTTATAGGTTGAAGGAGAGTAGTCACATACCCTTTATTTCTAAAACATTCTTTTTTCACTTGTAAAATAAATTTCCTCTGATTCTGATATCTATCCTGGTTTATAAATTGTCTTTCTAAAAGCTTCAAATTCCTCAAATAAGAAGTAGATTAGGAATAAGAAGAAAAGAACAGAAGACGGTTAAAATGTAATTTATGTTGGAAAAATGTGCTAATTTCATCAGATGGCATTTTCAATCCCTTCAGTATGCTATGGGTAACAGACAAGACCAGTGAAATTGAGTGAAATTATTATATGAATTAGTGTATTCAAATTTTATTTTGACCTAAATAAAGATAAATACTAGTTGGAGTATGTAGAATTCTAAATGAGAAGTGTGGTTGAAACAAACCATATAAAATCTCTTAAAATTTAAGATGTTATTATTCTTGGTATAAGAGAGCAACTACAATTTCCTTATCATAGAAGCCAAGCCCTAAAATTCTAAACTTCAGAAGAGGGAAAATGAAGAAAGGGAATGAAGGCCATATGAGAAATAGTAGCAATATAAAAGGAAACAGTTTTGGAAAATTACAGTTGACTCATTATGTAGATAGAAATAACATAAGTGATTGTCATCTATCTATATATATATACACATACACACACACATACATATTTATATATATAATATCATACAATCCTGGTGACTGATTAATTAAAAATGGTGCTATTACTGCCATCATCATATATCAATAATTCATTATTGAACTCCCATGTTACTTGATTGGGTCATTTAAAGAAAGTTTCTTGTTTGCATGAATAAAGTAAAGAGATGATTAGTTCAAAAATAACTGCATATTTTCAGACTATTTCAAGTGCATTTTTTAAAAAACACATCATTTTATTTCCAGGATGGGCTGATGAGAGAAGAGCAAAACCTGAGCATATCTTGGTAAAATGCCTGAACTCTAAGGATAAGGTAAAATAATCTTACAGCTCTCAATCAAAAAGACCAAGTTAAGTACATAGAGCAAAGCTGGCACGCAACACTGGATGCAGGAAGATGGTAGCCTAGCATTTCGAGATTACTCAGAGGAACACTTCACTGTGAGAACCCTGAAGACATCCAAGAGTCCACTGAGCTAAAAGGAAGAAAGCCATTTGAGGATTTGCAACAATTCTACTGGGCTATCATTCACATATCCCATCAGGGGAAAGTATTTGAAATTAAGACTCAGACCAACCAGGCCAACCAGATTACTACAGGACCAGTGTTACGCCTCTCTTGCTCTACTTTCCCATCATCGACCAGTCTCATTCTCCATGACCTTTTCACAAAGCTCTGGGAGCACTCAAAGCTGGAGGCTGTACAAGGAGATGGATGAGTATACCATGCCCTCTTCCCACTGCTACTCCCCAAGCTGTAATTTTGTTCTAAACCTGTGGGAGGAGAAGAGTTTTGTATTATATTTGAAATGGCAATTATAAATTGGAAATAAGTGGGCTTCCTAAAACCTCAATTGCCTAAATTAAGACTCTTCTTATAGAAGAAGGAGTAGAAAACTACGTTATTTGTTCAAGCCGCAATTAAGAATAAGAACGGGAGAACGACAGTTGTTACAAAAAAATAAAGCCAAGTCCTATTTGTATCACATTGAGTACAGACCATCCAGTAAGCCATTTGTACTTGTATTTTAAGGCATTGTTACATATGCATCCTTAACATACACTATATAGAGAGACTGGCCTGGAATGAATGGGAAGGGAACAACAACAACAACAAAAATACTAAAGATGAGATAGAAGTTATATTTTTGGTAGAACAGGGATTCTCCGAAGTTTCCTGGCTCTCTAGTTTAAATACTGTCAGGAGGAATCAATACATTTTTCATTGTAGCTTGCTGAGTTTCAAAGTAGTAAAATGGGATCAGTTAATCAAGGAAGGGCAATTCAAAAAAAATGTTTTATGTTACTTAGCTCTTTAAAAAGTAAGAACTAGTTGCTAGAAGTTGAACATACATTTCCGAAGTACACAATTTTGTTAAAAAATCTGTTTTTAAGTATGCTCTTCTCTGGAGGTGTTTCTTGTTGTATTTTAACATGTTCACTGTGAAATAGAATCTTTGGCTGTGAGGTCATCAATATTTTCAAGAGGCTAATTGAACTCTCTTTCTCTCTCTCTTCCTCTCCCCCTTCCACTTTCTTTTACTCTGTCTCAGTAGATAAATTACCCCTGTTTGTATGGTGGTGGTCTTTGTGAGCAATTGATTTTCGTTGACCCTAGGAATATCACTTTCTGTTTGATCAGTGTTTCCTGTTCTATTGTTGCCACCCTCCTTCCTTAAGCACATTACTATCCAATCTGGTTTCCCATTTCCAGTAGGTCTCAAATAAATCTTTATAATCTTTATCTTTTATACTTTGGAAATAGTTTTCTGGTTCTTAAATTCTACTAGGTCAGTGGCTTATGTAACATACATTGCCAAAATTGTGCCTGGCATATATTGGTGTCAATAAATATTTGTTGTGTTAATTAGTATGATCTATTCACTTATTTCCAATTCTTTTCTCAGATAAAAATTACAAACCTTATTTAACAGATTCTGATTACTGAGCACCTTTTCTTCTCAATCTCCAGTAATCATGAGTCTTTTTGAGTTGCATTCATCTAAAAGCTATTTGCAGGTCAGTGTTGACACATGATTATTATGCCAACTGCTTCTTTTATCTGTCTTCCAAGTTATGCCAACCAATTAGCAATGCTACAGTAGTCCTGGATTTCAATGATAATAATCGTGATTCTTATTATTTTTCTATTCTAAGAACTAATAAGAATTTTAGTTTTTTCTAAGTTGAAAGCCTGTATTATCTATTACAACTTATCAGATAAGAAGAAATACTCCATAGATGATTACAGATGGCTTCCAATAAAATCAGACTATTATCAGAGTGCTATAGCACTATAGTAATACAGGAAATATTTCTGAGCAAGTAATAATTACATAAATACACGTGGCTTTATGCTTACCGCCATTAGCTACCACACTATCAGAATACAGTTAGTTACAAGAAAGAAAAAGGAATTAATTGGTTTTTAGATAGCAATATGAGGGAACTCTTGACAACATTTTAAGAACCACAACAATGAAGGAATGAAATCTGGGTTATGGATTCTGCTTCCCTCTCTGCCCTGAAATTTGTTTTTAAATTCTATAACCAATCATTCTCTTACTCCTAGGATATTATTGCTATAAATGTTAAACTCCTGCTGTCAGTCAGACAAAATGTATCTGCCATCTCTCACCTTTTAGGTCTTGCCATTTATCAGTTACTTTTGCTGGCTGGTGGGGTTTAATTGAATACATTGTTTTCCCTGTATATTCACTTGCATAAAAGATTGATCAGCCAAGTGCAGCAGCTGATGCCTGTAATCCCAGCATTTTGGGAGGCTGAGGAAGGTGGGTCATCTGAGGTCAGGAGTTTAAGACCAGACTGGCCAACATGGCAAAAGCCCATCTCTACTAAAAATACAGAAATTAGCTGTGCATGGTGGCATGCGCCTGTAATCCCAGCTAAGGCAGGAGAATCACTTGAACCTGGGAGGAGGTTGCAGTGAGCTGAGATTACGCCACTGCATTCCAGCCTGGGTGAGAGAGCGAGACTCTGTCTCAAAAAGAAAAATAAAAAATAGACTGATCAAATTTTCACTTTTTCTCAAATTATGGCATCAATTTCAGGGACACATTTTTATATTTATCATCTTCTAAAACTTTATAAAATTTTTTTAGTGTACAAAAGTTTAGATCTATCTACTAAACTGAAAATATCCTGCTTCCCTTTTCTATTTTTCCTTACATTTACTTACTTTCCAGTATGATTGCTGTTAGTGATCAGTGTCATTTTCCAATTTCAGAGCTAGGATTACAGTGTTTGAAGAAGGAAGGCAAGAATATCCTCCATTTGCTTTTGCCATAAAGAAGAAAAAGATTTTACTTTTCCTCCATAGTCAGGCTCTTGGTAGGTTTCCTAGATGTGTTACCAGTATCTCAAACTTGAAATGAGATAATACACCCTAATTGCCCCATTTCAAGAATCACAGTTGTCACCAAGACACACATCCAACTAATGCAGGAAAGAAAGGACCTGAAATGATCTGTATTTTTTCTGTCTTAAATTGACTTAAAATCTTATATATGAGTCTAGTAACAGATACACACAGGCACACACACGTTTCCATAAGTATAAAAGTTATATATATCTTTTCTTTAAATTATACAGACCTCTAGTGATAATCATTAAAGACTTAAACCTGGCATGGCAAAATTTTTCAAGTTGTGTCAACTCTGCTAACATTGCAATGCTGTGCAACATGCTGTGTTGGGAAGATTCTAGGCCATGATGGGCCAAGGTAGAAAACAGCATCACAATCTCTTAACTATGTCAATAGGATAGTTATTGGAATAGGTAAAAAAGCAATCTATTTGTTATCCATGACCTAATCAAATTATCTGTGCAAAAACTCCTCCTTTCATCTTTTTAATGAAATATATAAACACACATTCAATGAGCAGAATTTGATTGAACACTTCATAATTTCTAATTATGAGACAATGTATTATGTTTTCAGTCATGAGTTAATAATTAAGCATTAGTAAAACTTATTAGTTCAATTAAACTGAAGGTGAGAATAAGCCAATTTAGGAAAATAAAACAGTGTCATTATTTTGAAGTAACCTACTGAGAAGGATTAGAAATAGGGAAGTTGTGTTCATGGTCCTAGGGAGCACATTCACAAACTATGGTGTAAAAGTCACCCCCTAGAGTTGCACAACACACAACTCTCACAACCATATGTGGCAATCCTAGTGTCTGAACTATGAAAGAAATAAATAGTATAAAATATAATAGTGGCAATACATGTTTATCTCTTTATGGAATATAAAGGGAAGAGGAGTGCATCAACATTATTGAAGCATATATTAGTTTAGGATTTTATATCCTGTTTGTCGTTACTCATCAAATAATTTATTTTACAATTTTAACCTGTATTTTTAAGATAAATAATCAAATAAAATGAAAAATTTAATACTTCACCTCCCAAAAGTACTAGAGATTTAAAATTAGCAATGTTCAAATTAAAGGTATTTTACTGACGCTTGACACTCTACTTGTTTTCAAAATACTATAGTGTGTCTGGGCGCAGTGGCTCACATCTGTAATCCCAGCACTTTGGGAGGCCGAGGTGGGTGGATCATGAGGTCAGGAGTTCGAGACCAGCCTGAACAATATGGTGAAACCCCATCTCTACAAAAAATACAAAAATTAGCCGAGCATGGTGGCAGACGCCTGTGATCTCAGCTACTTGGGAGGCTGAGGCAGGAGAATCGCTTGAACCCAGGAGGTGGAGATTGCAGTAAGCCGAGATCGCACCATTACACTCCAGCCTGGGTGACAGAGAGAGATTCCATCTTAAAAATAAATAAATAAATAAATAAATGGCTACCGTGTGTGAATGGAGACCAACAGGCTGGAAATTGTCCCCAAGGCAATAATAATTATTTTGTCTTCAACAATCTACTTAAAATGTTGAAACTGGGTTGTTTACCAACATCGTAAGGCATTCAGACAGCTCACAAGGAGTTCTATGTTCCAAAGTTCATTATCTTGGACAATTACAACTCCTGGACATACAGCAGGTTGAGTAAATTCTGGATAACATACAAGAGGTAGAAGAAGGTAAAAAGTTCTACCATGGAAAATTACTCCCTTTTGTAGAAGAACAAGATGTCAGTGGAATTCCAGTCTTGCCCTATATTAGCCTTCTTTGTTGTTCTAGCATGCCTCTTACTGCTTAGAATTCTTCATCTACAATGTTTGTAAATGTTAATGTATAGATATGTTAGCATTTCTGTGGGCTTTAATACCAAATATCAAAAGAAACTTAGATCACCAAGTGAGTTCATAGAATAAAAAACACTGGCAGTTCATTTTTGCCCCTGGCGGTTCTCCCATTCTTTGCTTTCTGCTGATACAAGCAAGGCAAATGGGACAAATTTATGACTTTCATTGATGGGAAAATATACTAATAAAACATTGAGAGACATATGAGAAGAGCCCTCATGACATTTATATTCTAATATAATGGCATAGAAACCAACAATAAGCAAGACACACACACACACACACACACACACACTCACACACATAAAATATCTGAAGGTGATAGGAGCTATGAGGAAAATAAATAAGTGAAAAGGGCTAGAGTATAATGGAACAATGAATTATAACGTTAAATACAGTGGTTGGTGATACTATGTACAAAATATTGTAAGACTGTATGATAGAAGGTAAAGGGGGCAGCTACTTTAGATTGTGTGGTTGGGGAAGAGTTTTCTGCAAAGCTAACATTTAAGCTGACAGCTGGATGCTAAGCAAACAGCCATATCAACACTTTGGAGAAAAATCTTCAAAGGCGCTTAATGAATAGCGAGCCTGGATTGTTGAATGAACAAAAGCCAGCATGTCTGAAGTGCAATGATAAGAAGTTAGATATACAAGATGAAATCACAGAGGTAGGTATGGCCATGTCACACCAGTCATGGTAATATTTTCATTCTTCAGCTGTGTCTGTATACATGGTGCATCTTGATTGTGGGGTATTAGCCCCAAAATTTTACCTGGATAGCTAGTTTATCCCCTGCATCACTCCTCATGCCTTTAGTCAGCCATTCCATCATTCCATCAGTCAAACTATCAAATAAAGATTTATTGTGCTAGGCATGATGCTAAGATGGGGATATAGTGTTGGCCAAAAGAGATACTACCAGCCAGCCCTATCTTCACACAGTATATATTTCAGAGAAGAGTATATAAATGAAATAATTACAAGAATCATTATATCTAGGAAGTGAGCAAGTGAGATGTATTACTGACATTTCTAATAAAGGAGTGTTAACTTAGCCTACAGAGTAAGCCATACATACATATATATATATGGCATGTGTATATACATATCAATTAATGACTATGCAGAAAATCATCCCTAGATATTTCTATTATATTTTCCATAATATATTTAAACCATACATTAATATTCTGCTTTATAATTTTCTAAGTCCTTTCATACGCATTACCCCATTTAATATTCACCATAACTGTGATAGAGGCTGGTCAGTGATAACTATCTTCATTTTAAAGATGAATAAACTGAAACCTCGAGAATTTAAGTGACTTGAAGTCACGAAGTATGTTAGTAACATACAGTCCTAGTCTCATTTCTGTACTATATATGTTACCAGAGGTATGGTCTGAACTAAATACAGTAAAATTCCTTACACAATACAGCACTAGGCATTTAGTTTGGAGGCAAAAGGAAAAGAAAACATAGCACCCTCATTCTTAATAAATATGAGATCTAGTTAGGGAGATGTTCAGATGAGCACCAGATAATAAATTGTGCAGAAATTCTGTGTGCAAATGAAGTTAAGGAATAATCAGAACAGTCTGCAATTATTCTATAACCTTGTCTTGAGAGAAATTAATTTTTAAACTGGACATACAAATAAATTATGTGACTAGATCTTGATACTTTTAAATTCTTGAAATTCTCTGGTTTTATTTTTATTTTTCCATTCTTAAAATAACCGCCAATCAATGAACCTTACCCACCATTTCCTCTTAGTTTATTGCTTATTTAGAAATCTACAGTTTCTTCATTGTGTAGATCTATCTTAGCTGCGTGCTTTCTCTGTTGAAGACTCTGCCAGACACTCCAGAAAACTTTACTCAGCATTCTCTTCTAATTATCTTATTCCCAGCTCTAAGCCTGATGCCAAGATTTCTATTTGAACGACTTCTTCCTAGAATGCTAAATTGTCAACCTTTAGGAAAGCTTCATTCATTTAACCTTCCTCTATTTCTTAGAAAATCAGTAGAGAATTCTACTCAGTATGCAACCCTGAATTTCTTGCCCTACTAAATAAACATTCTCTGTTGCCGTCACATAGTAGGTGAGTTTATTTTTCCAATTTTTGCTTAAAATCAACACATATCTGGCTTTACTAATATAGATTATTTTATATTATGTTTTATTATGAGCCAACACCTGGCATACCATCACATGAAAATACATTTGATATGTTTAGATGATATCATTGTCTTATTTCAAATTATTACATATCTGATCTCTTTCCCTTTTCACTATACCAGGAAATAATTTCCCTATTAATTGTAAATTGCAAACGATAACCTTTCAAGTGATTAAGATGCAATAAAAAAGTCTACAACTTCAATTATATATTTATGTTTATAAACATGTCTTCTTCTTCATGACTATGAACTGGTGCCTGGCATGACACCAGCATGACAAATATTGCTGTTAAACCATCACTATATGACAACATGCCAGGTCCTGTGTTAAACGGTTTTGGTATCCTGTTTTATTTTAGCTTTGTATTGACCGATGGATCGATCATTGGTTTGCAATATGAGTTTCCTTTTAAAAAGTCAGTGAAGATCAAAAGTGCATTTTAAAATAGAAGCTGATAAGAAACATCACTGTAAAAAATGAAAGACACTTACAGGAACCAGGAATTTTTTAATCTCTTCCAATGCATGGCTCATACGTGAATAAGCTTCCCCAGGTGGAGCAAACACTTCAATTAATACATGAAGCTCATCACTCAAGTGGGCATATTTGGCTTCCCCACTCTTCCTTAGTTCTTCTTCCTGTGAAAAAGGTTATTTTTAGAAATACAAATCCACTCATTGTACACTGATTTAACATTTACTGAGAATATGACAAAGGGGTATAATTTAAGCAAATTTTCCATAAGTAGAAAGAAACCCTTTGAGAAATAAAAATCTGCTACAAGCCATTTAAAGATTTTAAAATCATTTTTGAGTGTTTGAATGATTTAAAAAACTGCCATAATTATCATCTACAACAGATTTTAATTAGCTAAATGAAAATGCTAAACCCCTGAAAATAAGTCAGAATTACCATTAACACTGCAGTCTACATGACTACACTGTGGAAGGAAAGAATTGTTTTGTGCTTGATGTTTAGCATTTTGCAGATAGTAAGTGAAAGATTATCACTGTGTTCTTTAAGAAAACTAGAACTTTCTAGCTACTTTTTGAGAAGTTAGGAAGGTTACTTGATTGTGATAAAAAGTAGGCTAACTATACAAGTCAAGGCTTATTTCCAAGTCTTTGTTCTCACCAGCCCAGATTATCAGCAAGCCTCATACCCGCAGCTTTTCTATCTCTTGCTGCCTTTATTTACTTATCTATTTATTTATTTAGTCAATAGGGGAATATTAAAGGGTGGTTGTTTAACATTTTGCTGGCATTGATTCTGCATAGGCTACATAACTTCTGGTTAACCAATGATACTAGGTTGGTGCAAAAGCAATTGCCATTAATTGCTTTTAATGGCATTATTTTTAATGGCAAAAACCACAATTGCTTTTGCACCAACCTAACACATTTCTATTGGAAGAGACTTTTCCTAGTATTGTGCCCAAGTCATTATTGAAACCTGGTTAATTCAGTACAGGTGCAGCACAAATCAATATATGATACATATATTTTGTTAATGTATACTAAGTACTTTATACATTTCATCTTTAATCAAAATCATTTTGTACATATTCACATGTTTCAGATTATGAAACTGCAGTTAGAAGACTTAAATAGCTTCAGCCAAATTTGGATCCGGACTCAGTTCATTTTGCAAGCAGATTTGCATTTTTTAGAATTTCAAGATGTAAAATTTGGTGGAAAAGTTAACATAAATAACATTAATTATGTTTTATCTTTCTTGGACCTCACAGAAACAACCAGCAGTTACTTCACTAAATTTCAAAAAATAAAACTAAACATGTAATTATTGGTTTTATGTAGAGATTAGAGACATGACATGAATAGAACTTACCTGGATTTAAAAAACAACAAATTTGCTGTTGATGTCATGTGAGTTAACTGTATAACTCACGTTAATGTGAGTGTTTACCTGATCAGAAATGCTCATTGTTTTAAAAGATGAAGGATCCCTGAAAGAGATGGAAAGGCATCCCTGCGTTCCTGTATATATGCTCTTCACATACTCAAATCCTTCTGATAATAGCACCTTGTAGCCTGGAAATCCACTCTTCACTTCTCTAAGGATACTTTCAAACTCTACCTAGGACTTCAGAGCTTTTCTTAGTGCCCAATTATCAGTTTGGGGAGGAGAAGCAGCACTAGACTGAATGAAAATACACTCATGAGGTGTAGTAAACATTCATTTTCTCTTCGGGTCCTGCTAAGGTGCAAGCTGCTTGTTCACTCTGGGGCCAACTGGTTTTGGCACACATGATGAAATAATTAAATCAGAGATTTCTTGACATCGTCCCTTTCTATCACTTCTTATGTTGATGCTCATGTGGTTATTTTTGTGTTAACCTCTCCTTACACCTAGAATTTCCTAGGGAACTCAAGTAATCTTCAACTGTATTAAGTAAAATAATATGGTTATTGATTGATATTACCTAGAGTGACATGACTAGCTCATGGTGGAGCTCAACAAAATAAAGAAAACAGCAGTTAATTGACCCTACTATCCTTGGAAGACACAGTGTTGATCGTCATTTGCTACTTGGGATGACCCTTTGGAATCACATCTTCCAGAAGCAGTATATCCAATAATTTTATAAACCCATCTTAGAAAAAGGGAAGTGGCAGGATAATAGGATCATCATAGGGAGAAGGTCAGCAGTAAGACATATGAATAAAGATCTCTGTGAGATGAATAAGTTTAAGGAAAAGTGCTGTGCCTTGATATGCATATGCAAACATCTCCATAAACCTTTTTAGTGCATAAAGAGCAGTATTGCCGCTAGGGTAGCATGTCCCACCTTCAGCCCTAAGGCGGTTTTCTCCTTTCTCAGTAAACAGAACATACAATCCGGTTTTACACTGAGATATTCCATTGCCCAGGGACGGGCAGGAGACAGATGCTTTTCTCTATCTCAACTGCCAAGAGGCCTTCTTTCCTCTTATACTAGTCCTCCTCAGCACAGATCCTTCACGGGTGTCAGGTTGGGGGACAATTAGGTCTTTCCCTTCCCACGAGACCATATTTCAGACTATCACATGGGGAGGAACCTTGAACAATACCTAGCTTTCCTAGGCAGAGGTCCCCGCGACCTTTGGCAGTGTACGTGTCCCCGGGTACTTGAGATTAAGAGAATGGTGATTACTTTCTTTCAGGCACTTGTTTAACAAAGCACACCCTGCACAGCCCAAAATCCGTTAAATCTTGAGTCACCACAGCACATGTCTCTTGCAAGGACAAGGTTGGGGGTAGGGTCACAGATTAACAGCATCTCAAATACAGAACAAAATGGAGTTTCTTATGTCTACTTCTTTCTATATAGACACAGTAACAGTCTGATCTTTCTTTTCCCCACAATTTACCCTAGGTAATGTGATGAAGAAATAATTGGAAACATTGATTTTATAACCATAGTTTGGACTGGAATGTCATATTTGAGAATTAAGTGCATCAAATCAGATATGATCAGGCAGTTTAGAATAGAGTAACATTTTTTCTTTCTTTCTTTCTTTCTTTTTTTTAATAGTGACTAAGTCTCACTATGTTGTCCAGGCTGGTCTCAAACTCCTGGGCTCAAGTGCTCCTCTAACTTTGGCCTCCCAGAGTGCTGGGATTATAGGCGTCAGCTAAGACTGATTTTATAGAGCCACTGCTTACAAAGGTCTCTTGGAAAAACTGGCCTGATACCTACTTAGATTACAGGGTTTCTAGCCTTTAAGATAAGTAACAAAGGTCACTTCTGGGTGGGTTTAGGATACTTGGGATAGTCTGGGGACCTGGAGAAGAGAGGAATTCACAAAAATTTATAGGTACTGCAGGTGAAGTAAGGTGGTTGGTTCTTGGCTTGGTTTCACAGCATTGAGAAGGCTTTTAAAAGTCCAATCTGAGATTCCTTATGTTAATAAAAAAATTCAGCAGAGGAAACTTAAAAAGATCGATGTGGTCAGTTATCATTATTGCTTCACTTAGGTTATAATCAAGCCAAATCAAATGTAATCAGGACTTGTTTTGCAAACAAGAATAATTTTCATTTGATTATCATTGATTAAAAATCAGGTGTACTGTAAAGACAAGGTTTACGTTTCAGTGGAAAACTATAAACTACTCTTACAGGTTATTAGATTCTAATCTTTATTGTTTTTTAGCTACTTGCATCTCTGTGTAAACTGGGTCCTACCATCTTCTTAATTTTGTCATCAATTAACAGTTCTACTTTTTCTACCACCCTCCTTACTTGGAATCACTGAGAATTAAAACTGCCACTTTCCCCAAATTCCATAACAAAAGCTTTCTGACTTCACGTAAACACCAAAAGATTTATTGCTGAAACAGTTTGGACCACTCAAAAATTTCACCAGAACACTTGCAGCTTCCATGCTGTGCTCCAGAAAATAACCATGACTACACCTACACCACTTCTGTTCTTCCTTAAGATACTTAGAGCCCAACATCAAGAACCCTTCTCAGTGGGCTATACCATGAAGTTAAAAACTGGATTCATCCTATGCTCCAATCATTAATCTTTTTCTGTTTCCCTTTTACAGATATCATATTTTATAATTTTTAACCTGAAATTTCTCCCCAGAGCAATCAACCTAGCTATTTTTGTGAAATTTCTAGGGAAGTTTCAGATGGGAAAAATGTGGAGACCCATTTGGAGCCCCAGGGGTTCATACAAATGTTATTTTAAAGTGAAAACAGTTGAGCTAAATAAGCAAAAGAAAAATATGTTCTGAACATAACCTAATCTTACTAAAACAGAGATTTACCAAAGTCAGCTACACAACCCCTAACTCTGGAGTGGTCTCCAGTCAGGGAAGAACTGATCTTAGGCACTAGGACATTCCAAAATATTGTGTAAACAAGGCTTATCAGAACCATCCATTCATTAAAACCTGAAAACACCCCTTCCCTAAAGTTTGGTATATAAACTTTATCCCTGGCTATTCAGTGAACTACTCAGTACCGAGCAACCGCCACATGCCTGTGTAAGTGCATTTTGTCTTTTCCTCTGTTAATCTATTGTCTGTTAATTTGCAAGCCTCCAACCAACTGGACCCAAGTTAGAATAGGAAGTTTTTCCGCCAGCATTAAATACGTAGATTCAGTTATAATTCATTTTATGATTAAAAAACTATGCAGTTAAAGTATGCACAACATCACATATATTTTTCTGCAATTATAAGCACAAACACAGGCTGCATAAATAAACAAATAATAGAAGGTTGTAATCCAAAAGACTATCGCGGTGCTCATGAACAAATTAGGATAAGTAACTTTTGACAATAGCCTCTCCCACCTAGTCTCTCCTATGGCTTGTTACCTTACTCGATAATGGTATGGGCAGTTGCATAGGTTCTAATTAGTATATTTCAACTTTAGGAGAAACAATAACTGTATAAATATAATGCTTACTCTTTCACCCTTAAATCAACCTTATGAATCTTTAGAGTCCAAAGAGAAAGGTCCCAAAGACTGGAAACTTTTTAGTAATATGGGTTAGCCTCAACTGCCACAATTTTAAAGACCATTTTTTTTTTTTTTTTTTTTACTTCTCTCTGTGTATTGAAACAAATATTTCAAAACTCAAATTTCAATATTTCAAATATCAACCTTTCCTGTAGAGATTCTTATATAGCCCAGGGTCCA
The DNA here is from genome assembly GCF_009764315.1 of Trachypithecus francoisi. Taxonomy (NCBI): domain Eukaryota; kingdom Metazoa; phylum Chordata; class Mammalia; order Primates; family Cercopithecidae; genus Trachypithecus; species Trachypithecus francoisi. The sequence continues at coordinate 58,873,650 of NW_022681455.1, forward strand.
GGAAGAGCCCTGACCAGAAGTTAAAGCTACCTTAGAACTACCAACTGTGTGAAACTGCAGCAAGTAGTTTGCTCTTGTGGCTCCCAGTTACTTCATATGCAAAAGAAGAGGAGGTAACCCAAGAGGACATTTTCAAATGTTGTTATAGGGAGTCACAGGGGTTCCAAAGGCACTTCAGAGACTGCCATGGATCAAAATGAGGATCTTTTCCTATGCATTCAACGACATCAACTCAAGTTGGACCTCATTATATGTAAAAATTTCAGGTGAGATGATACTGTTCTGCAAGTACAATAAACCAAAAACAGTAGGCAACATTAGACATGATGATGTCTCCGGTTTCTCACAGCTTCAGTAATTTATGACTTAGCATGTGACTTCCCCTCACAGGCATCCTGATACTTAGAACTTCAGTATTAGAAAATACTACTATCCAAATACAGTGTCTTCTATGATACATGACCAGCAAAATTAAACATAAATGACTACTTTTATGTGATTATTTAAGCATCTACAGTAAAGACATTCCTGCATATTTTATGTACATATGTAATTTAATCTTTATAGAACCAGAGAAACATTGGGTGGATTTTGGAAGCACTAGAGTATATGGTTTCTTAAAAAATGAATTTTGGAGTCAGAGAAATCTAGATTTAAATTAATAGCTCTGATATTTATTATCTGTGATGTTTGAAGAAAGTTGTTTAATTTGGGAGACTGTGGACCTCTCATGAAAAGATGAAATGAGGTAATATACATAAACTGCAAGTACAGTGCCTGGCATAGTATAAACACTCAAAGAAGGTTAGTTTTTCTCTCAGAGAAGCTAAGTAACTTGGTTGTAGTTATTCATTTAGTAAGGGGTTTGAAAATGGTCTGCCCTATGCCAAGGTCACACTTTTATGTTAATGAATGTTTATTCTATACATTAAAATCACTTGAGATCATATAATTACAAAAGTTTCCAATTAAATGTTGCTGTGGTATAACGAAGAGTGTATCAGTTTGATGTTGGTTTAGTTATTAATTTAAATGTATAACTTTAAGGAAATATATACTTGAAAATTATTCTAAACCAAAAAGCTCAAGTGTTTTAGAAAGATAAGGAAAAATAAACATCACTATATTTCTTAGTCTGGTCAGGTTGCTATTGCAAAATACCATAAACTGAGTGGCTTATTCAACAGACATTTGTTTTTCATAATTCTGAAGGCTGGAAAATAAAAATCAAGATGCTAGCAGGTTCTGTTCCTGGTGAGGGCTCTTTTCCTGGCTTGCAGAAAGGTCACCTTATTTTTGTATCCTCCCACACGTGGCAGAAGAGAGAGGGCTCTGGCACCTCTTCTTACAAGGGTACTAATCCCACCATGGGGGCCTCCACCCTTATGATCTCATCTAAACTTAAATACCCACAAAGGCCCCACCTCCAAATACCATCACATCGGGGATCAAGGATTCAACATATGAATTTTGAGGGACACAAACATTTAGTCCACAGAATCATGTGTACTTTCATGAAGTTGTACCTTTCAAATAAACTGTAGGGTTATTGTCTACAATATGTTACATGGATCACATAACATGGACCACATATCATGGCAATTAACAGCACAGCTTCTATTTCATGATGGCCAGAATTTAAAATTCCAGCTTTTCCACTTAATAGTACATAAACTTGGAAAAGTAGCTCCACTATTGCAGCCTTCTAATTCCTCACTTATAAAATGTAGGTAGTTATAACGGTAGTAACACAAGACCAAATCCAATATTACTGTTACTAAACATTATTATAGGAAGTATCTTAGTTGTTGTTTTTTTTTTTGAGATGGAGTCTCACTCTGTCGCCTGGGCTGAGTGCAGTGGCCGGATCTCAGCTCATTGCAAGCTCCGCCTCCCAGGTTCACGCCATTCTCCTGCCTCAGCCTCCCCAGTAGCTGGGACTGCAGGCGCCCGCCACCTCACCAGGCTAGTTTTTTGTATTTTTTAGTAGAGACGGGGTTTCACCGTGTTAGCCAGGATAGTATCCATCTCCTGACCAAGTGATCCGCCCGTCTCGGCCTCCCAAAGTGCTGGGATTACAGGCTTGAGCCACCGCGCCCGGCCGAACTATCTTAGTTTTAATACAATATGCTAAATTATATATGAACCAAAATAATTAAACTTCTAAAATCCCAATTATTCTCACAGGAGTAGCTCTTCCAATGACAGGAATAAACCAAATAATAAAAAAGTTGAAAATGCATGATATACTGTATGTGCAAGTTTTATACTTTTATTTTTGCTTTAGCAATTATTACTGTCATATTTTACCTCAGAGTTATAATTTACTAAAGTGCTTTTTGCAGGTTTTTTCTTCTTGATGCCACAGGGTACTTTCTTTTAACATAAATCTTCTTCAAAAATAAGTAAGTCTATTGTCTGCACAGCTTTTACCATCAAGAAATTCAAATAAACACACATTTATTATTTATACCTTGCCCTGAATGGGATTGTTCTGAATTCCCAATTTAAAGACATTTTTAAATGGGCATATGTGGAAATTCTTTCATGCCAGAACAAATTAGTTGCCCCAAATTTACACACACAAAAGGATTTTGTACAAATGGATACATACAAATGCATGATAGAGAAGCAACAGCCAGATCCTAAAGAGCACCTTCAAACTCTTGTCACTTCACTTCTAAATGCCTGCTCTCTTTGAATTAAATGTGGCAAGAATTCTTCCAGGATCAGGCCATCCATACTCCAAATGGTCACCTATGAGAAGGGAAATCTTTTCACAATTGCACATCCATACAATACTCACTAGATTCATTTAGGGCACAGAAAGTACTAGAAGCATCAACAGAACCAAGGGTGATATTTTAAAAAGTATCACAGGATTCTGAATGCAGAGAAGTGGTTAGTGCCAAACACAAGTTTACTTATCTTGAGTTTGTAGTCTGTGGGTTTACTAGAGAGTAGGAAGCTTAAATCATACACTCTAGGCTATATCAAGGATGGTAAATTCCTCAAATAATAAAAGGGTGTTGTCCAAACAGTGAATGAGTGTCTTGATACAATAAGAACAGCTGTTTAATCAAGGAAAAGAAGGCAATTGATCTTGATCAAATGGAATCTACAGAAAAGTTTATAGGTCTTCACTCTGAATTAACATATGAGAGACTTGTTTTCCTACATTTCAGCTGCCTATTAATTAGTGTACTCACAAATACTTGTTTCATGGAACAGGGCAATATGGGAGTACACTTATCTCAATGAGCTTCTCTTATGTTTTCTTTCTCAATTCCAACTGAATACAAATGGACTTTCTTAGGGTTCAGTAGAAGAAACTGGTCTAAGACTACAGAGGTACTTGCCAAACAGCGTTGGAATCTAATGAAAATACATAGAAAGTGGGGAGTGGGTGCTGGGAAGAAACTGGCACTCAGAGATCTCTGGACTCGGAGAGGAAGTGCATATAAGTGTTCTAGTTCTCTCTGACTTCGAAAGCTGAGAAGAAACCAAGAAACGGGTTGAGTATACTTTGCCTTTGAGACTGGGAAAAATCAGAAAAACCGAAGAGCAAAGGTATCAGGAGAGGCATCACAGGTCCACAAGGGTGAGAATCACTTTGGTTTCCACTATTTGAAGGATTCCTACACTATTGTATTTCAACAACTATATCTCCACTAACAAATAAAAACAGTAACTAATACTAGCAGCCATAAAGAGGAAAATCAGAAAGAACATTTGAACACATGCCATCTGAACACATGTCAATTGAATTGCTGGAAGAAAAAGATGAACACTTGAATAAAAACACTTTTAAAAGCAGTTGAAGAGATAAAATGCAGACACAAAATTTATGGTGTTAAAAGACATGATTTACCATGTAAGGACAAATACAAATTAAAAATCAGAGGCTAGATTGTCCCTGTTGAAAACAGATTTCCCCACTCTCCTTCTTCTCAGAGCATTTATGTTAGAAAACTTGTAATTATAAGTGCTTTCTCCTCCCTTTGAAATGTATATAAATCTTTTTGGAGACTAGATAGGACTTTTGTCAAGTTTATGACCTAGTAATGTCTTTCCCAAGGGCTCAGGAAATCATCTCTTTAAAATTTAAACATCATTGGCGATAGCATCCCTGTCTCCCATTTTCTGTCAAAGGATAGGAGCCTAACTTTGGTGGATGTCTTGTTCCAAGTTGCAAAACTAGTTCCTGCCATAAAGATAAAAGAAGTTTGTTTTTCCTTTGGATAAAGCCAATTAGCTAATTCAGATGCTCATCCCAATTGCCAGGTAAAGTTAGGGCGAATTATGTTTGACAAATGGTGCTGTCACATTCTTACTTGAGCCTACTTACTGTTTTCCTTGAAAACACGTATGTAATGGGTTGTATCTGCTTGGCTATATAAAAGTGTGAGATTTCTTTTTGTCTTTGTGATCTCTTAGTAGATTGCTTTTGATGTACATCACATTCAGGTTTAATGCTCATTCACTAATAAAAGTGTTCACTTTCTCTGGAAAGTAGAGTTTTTCTGGGTTGAGAGATTTTTGTTTTTAATTGTATTTCCTCATCACCCACTGAAACAAATGGTAACAGATTCTGTTCATACTCTGCCCATATCCCCATGCCTTAGTAGCTCCATGCAATCAGCATTGATTTGTCTTTTTCGCCTGAGGGCTTGCTCTGGCCTGCGGATCCCTCCACCCTAGCATAGAACAGGGAAGAAATCTGCTTTCCAAGGCTCAACTAGTGACTGGGGCGAGGTTGGGTGTATAAATAGCCAAGGTTGTTCAACCTTTGCATGTGCTAACTTGTATGTTCTTTCTCAGAGTTCTGTGGTGGAATAAGAAACAGTTAGTTGCCCACAGTTTTAACTTGCTTGAGAATGCACCCTCTCTGGGTTTCGTTCATTTCCTTATTTCACTTCTCATGCCTTTACCTGGACCACCAGAGATCTTCCAAACAAACCTCACATAAGTAAATTTTGCCACAGTCCTTCTGTTGGGGGAACTCAAACTAAGATAATTCAGTAGCTTAAATTAAGAAAGAGATAGCCGAAATCAGAATTTTTGTCCAGAAAGTGAGAGGTGACAACGTGCTAGCAGCCCTCACTCTCAGCTCCTCCTCTGTAACGTCTGTCCCCACTTCCAGCATAGGACTCTAGTCAAGCCCAGAAGAGACCGGCCTCTAGGGAACCCACCACAGTCTCCCCAGGCCAGCGGCACCAATTCGGCCCACCTGGGCTTCCCCTCTTCCACTAGAAAGCCCTGCCCCTCCTTGTGGGCCTGTGACCTGTGAGCCTACCATCCTGTGCCAGCGTGAGTAATTCAGTACGCCACTGCACTGTGGGAACCCTTCTCTGGGCTGGCTGAGGCCGGAGCCTGCTCCTTCTGCTCGCAGGGGGAGGCGCGGAGGGGGAGGCGCGGAGCGGGAGGCGCGGAGCGGGAGGCGCTGGCGGAAAACAGGGCTACACCAGCCACTCACAGGCCAGCGCGAGTTCCCACGGGTGCCGGAGCAGATGGCTCAGCACTTGCAGGGAGGGCCACTGCCGCATTCCCTGGACAGTGGGGGGCTTAGCACCAGGGCTAGCAGCTGCAGAGGGTGCACTGGGTCCCCCAGCAGTGCCTGCCTGCAGGGGCTGTGCTGGAATTTTCGCTGGCCTCCTCTGCCTCCCTGTGGGGCAGGGCTCCGGACCTGCAGTCCACTATGCCCAACACTCCCCTGTGCCTGTGGGCTCCTGCGGAGCCTGAGCCTCCCCAAAGAGCACTGCCCCCTGCTCCGCAGTGCCCGGGTCCCATCAACCGCCCAAGGGCTGAGGTGTCCAGTGCACCAGGCTGAACTGGCGAGCAGCTCCACCTGCAGCCCTAGTGCTGGTTCCATTAGGTGAAGACAGCTGGGCTCCTGCGTCTAATGGGGACTTGGAGAACCTTTATGTCTAGCTAAGGGATTGTAAATACACCAATCAGCACCCTGTATCTAGCTCAAGGTTTGTAAATACACCAATCAGCACTCTGTGTCTAGCTCAGGCTTTGTAAATACACCAATCAGTGCTCTGTATCTAGCTTACCTAGTGGGGACTTGGAGAACTTTTCTAACAGGCTGTGTCTAGCTCAGGGATTGTAAATGCACCAATCAGCACTCTGTCAAAATGGACCAATCAGCTCTCTGTAAAATGGACCAATCAGCTCTCTCAAAATGGACCAATCAGTTCTCTGTAAAATGGACCAATCAGCAGGATGTGGGTGGGGCCAGATAAGGGAATAAAAGCAGGCTGCCTAAGTCAGCCAGCAGTAACCCACTGGGGTCCTATTCCGCACTGTGGAAGGTTTATTCTTTGGCTCTTTGCAATAAATCTTGCTGGCGCTCAGTCTGGGTCCATGTTGCCTTTATGAGCTGTAACACTCACTGTGAATGTCTGCAGCTTCGCTCCTGAGACCAGCGAGACTATGAACCCACTGAGAAGAATGAACAACTCCAGATGCATGAACAACTCCAGATGCACTGCCTGAAAAGCTATAATGCTCACCGCAAAAGTCTGAGGCTTCACCCTGAAGCCAGTGAGACCACAGACCTGCCAGAAGGAATAAACTCTGAACACATCTGAACATCTGAAGGAACAGACTCCGGACCCACCATCTTTAAGAACTGTAACACCACAAGGGTCCGCGGCTTCATTCTTCAAGTCAGTGAGACCAAGAACCCACCAATTCCGGACACAAAAGTTTAAATGCAAAATAAAGCCATAAAGTAACAAAGATCATGAAGAAAACATTAGGGAAGGGGAGGTTAGACTCAGCAAAGTCAATATGGCAATTTTTTTTTAAAAATCTACTTATATAAATTCTAAAAAGAGAAAACATAACCCAAGAAATAACAAAAATGAATAATGAATCTGCTGATTGCAATGGCTTATTTAATTTCACACAACTGGAAAGACTCACAGGGTATATCACATTAAAGTCTCCGACCTTTAAGTGAAACAAGAACAAGAGCTCATACAAGCTTCTAGAAGTAGAACTACAAAGAAAAAAATTCAATTGGTATTGAACTTCTCATCTATGAAAATTTGAATTTAGAAATAAGAATAATAAATAACATCCTCTGAACAGCAAGCTCTGTGCTGAGTACTTCACACACATAATTTCATTTTGTTCTTCAGAAACAGTACCTAGCATTTGATAACCTTTTTATTTTTTATTTTTTGGGTCTTGCTCTGTCACGAGGCTGGAGTGCAGTGGTGCGATGTCAATTCACTGCAACCTCTGCCTCCTGGGTCTAATCAATTCCCCTGCCATAGCCTCCCATGTAGCTGGGACTACAGGCCCACACCACCATGCCCAGTTAATTTTTTGTATTTTAGTAGAGACAGGGTTTCACCATGTTGGCCAGGATGGTCTCAATCTCCTGACCTTGTGATCCATCTGCTTTGGCCTCTCAAAGTGCTGGGATTACAGGCATAAGCCACAGTGTCCGCCCTGATAATCCTTTTTTGCATTGAGAACTATATGACTCCTGAGTTCCCAGGGCCATGGATGATTATAGTACAATAAGGTGATGTGTCATCATTTTGACTTTTCCACTACAAAATGTGATATTCTTCCAGGAAATGCAATGTTCAGACCACCTGGAATTAAGTCCGTTAAAACATTTTCACTAATGCAAACAGAAAAAGCCTGTTTCTAAGAAGGCTCAATAGCCTAAAATTAGTGAGAAATTAAAATGCTCTGAGTATATACCAAATAAAGTAATAAGCAAATCAAAAGCTGTTTGTCAAGAACATGTTTGTAGACAGTATTTTGAAATCACTTTATGCAGCATGCTGAGTCTTAGGGTAGTTGGGTCCTGTTTTCTATTTCAAGAAGAGGCATCCTTGTGAAGAAACGGCTTAATGAAGTATGAGACCGGCATGCTTTGAGTTTGGAATTGGGCCCAGGAAGAAAGATGGGTTGAACAGAAACTTATGAAATCAATTAAAAAATGAAGACAGCCAGTGAGCCTGGCAAGAGGATCACAATAAAGAAATCTTCCCCCAGTAGATATTGCCAGAATCACTTCTGAGCCTTATGATGTTGAAAGGGTGAGCCGTAACTGCCAACCAATAATGGAAAAGCAAACACAAGTGAGTCCCAGTTGACAGGGAGCAATAGGCTAAATGCCTGTTTTTGAAAGAAATTTTCAAAGTGGAATATCAGTTTCTGGGAGGACATCTTGTTTGTGGAGGAGCCAGCAGCAGGATGCCCAGTCAGCTCTGACCCAGGGCTCTGAATGGAGTGACTAAGCCAGAGAGGGGAAAACAAGAACAACACAATGAAAGGCTAAAAAGGCTGCTGAAGAAGGTCTTGCAGAATTGTATAGATGCTGCCCACTGGGAAAGCAATGGTTGCAGTCTGATCAATATGGCCCTAGACAATGTCATATGGAATGTTTTACTTTGGACAGAAGCATTATGCTGTTTTTCAGGCAAATGAACTGAGAAGTAAGCACCATCAGGACCTATAAAGTGGCTAACCACTTACTAGAACATAACTGGTATCAGTGCGAAAGGGCATCCAAATTTACAGCATGTACTCAAGGTCAGTAAATGCCAGGGGCAGAAAGTATATACTGCTGCTACTTTTAGCTTTTGAAAATCAAACTTGATCATATTAGTTCCTGCTTACTTACAAGTCTTGGCTACCATCTTGTTTACCTAAACTTCAACAATTTTATCCTGGCATTTCAGACTTTTAAAATTTGACACTGGTTTAGCTTACCTGTTCTATCTTCTGCCATCTCCTTTGTGAATACCATTTTTCAATCACAAGAAAATACCTTTCTTTGAAATTACCATCCTTTTTTAAGCCTCTGTGCACATTTCTTCTTGCAATGTTCAGATTGAATATACTTAGCCAGACTCCACAGACTCAGCAATGCAGAATTGCGCCATAGTATCTTCCATGTAATATCTTCTAAATGATATTAGATCATAAATATTTGGTATTATAGTAATAATATCAATTGTATCCTGCCTCATAATAGTTGGCTCCATGGGTCCTTTTAAACATGGAGTATGTTTTTCTGTAGGGGTCTGACGTGTATGTGTGTGTGTGTGTGTGTGTGCGCGTGCGCTTATACGTGTAACCAGAATGGGAAGAGTATAGTTAACTGAGGCTTTTAAAATCATATCTAAATGGTTAATACAATATATAATATTTATATACATTTGTATAAATCATTTTAATCAATGAAACAGCTTTCTGTTACCTGGAAAACAAATATTTTCCAGGGGGAATGAAGGACACAGAAAATTGACCTTTTAAATATTGCAATGTCTTATCAAATGGTCTTTTTCCCTTTCTATCCTTTACTTTTGTCAACTTAATGAATGCTCTACCAATACTGGAAAATACAACCCTAGTACCAGAGATGCCTGAGAACCTGTAAGAGATAGAGTATATGGGAGGAAGGGTGTACTGGTGCCCTTCTGTAACTAAGCTTCAAGCGCAGCTGCTTGCCAGGAAACTGATATGATATTGAAGCTGCTACAAAATTTCTCTTGGGCCCTGAAGAGCCCTTTTGCAGAATGTTTTCTCTAAGTCTGCAAAATTGACGTGTTTGGGAAAAGTGTAAGGGCAGAGTATGGGAGGAAGAGCTAAGGCCTGGATATGGGCTCCCCATAATGCTTTATACTTGTTAGCACACATCTTATTTCATATGGCCCAGAAAATATGCTTGCCAGGAGAGAAACTTTTCCCTACTAGCCATGACAGATGTTTTCTTCATAGTATCACCGAAAACCTTTCATCACCACCTACCTATGTTTACATAGGGCTTAGACTCACTCTTTCTTTACTCCAGGGCAGCAAGCATATTGAGATGCTACATACACAGAAAGAAAAATAATAGCTTAAAATAAGTGTTTGTCCTATAGAACTGATAATTATAGAAGAGATACAGAAATATTAACAGAGTCTGCAAAGTTTTAATCCAATCTCTTCTCAGCATATCCCCCACCCCACCACTGCTAGCCTCAAAAGCCAGCATGCCTAGAGTTTGGCAGTCAGCAGTAATGAACATATCTGGAGAACTAAGATCACAGACAGGAGGGCTACCACTGCCCTCTTACTCCTTCAGCCCCATAAAATCATATATATGTTTTTTTGATGTGAGCTTATATATTCAGCTGCTTGCTCTTGGTGCTAACATTGCTACAGCTCTGAAAAGAAAAACAAACATATATTGGCTATCCACAATGTCCTACAACAACACTAGGGATTTTCTCACCTACAAACTTATTTAACCCTTATAATAGGTTAATGTTATCTGCATTTTGACTCTTAAGGAAACAAAAGACTTTTTGACCATACTAGACTAAACTTTAGGAAATGAATGGACTCAAATGTTCAGCTCAATGGTAACTGTCAAACTCACATGTGATAATTTTTATCTCATATAACAAACTAGAAAGTAAAGTCAAGCCTGAGGCTGGATCCTGATCTACAGAGTATTTTGCTGTTTACCTTGCTGCCTGCTGCTCAAGGAACTGACTGGCAGGAATGCAGCTGATACTGGAGCACAAGAAACTCCTCCTAGTGAGCTAAATGTAAGGTACCAAATAAATTACGATTTTCCTGATTTCAGTGGTCTCAGGAATCCTAACAAAGTCTTAATTCTCAAGGGAGGATTTCTGCAAGGAGGAGTAATCCAAGGATATGGTCACCTCAGTCTTATAGATTGAAAGAATCCCTTTGCCCAGAATAGGCATTGGGATAGAACTCACCTCTAAAAGAATGTCTTTCAGGACCAGCATGAATTGACAGATTACTTTTATTCCAGAGTCAGACTGGTAAGAAGAAACTAATCACTTTCTTAAGAATCCTCTATCATTCCCCTTTTGAGACTGCCTACATCTGCCTGGAAAACAAGGATCCAGAAAGACGGCCTTAATGGTTCTGCTCTAAACAGTCACTAACATAATGTTAATGTATTAATGTAATAAATATTTAAAATGCACGGTCTTGTGAGGATTCTGTGTTGAGTTTTTAGGGGTGGTCTCTGACCTGAGAGAGCTCATTGTTTACATAGAGAGATAAGGCAACTATATATAATAAATTCTGGTATGAGATAAAGGTCAGAAGAAAAGTTATGGGAAGTTTGTTCATGGGCTTATATACTCATTCAGCAAAGTTTACTGAGTAGGGATGCAAAATATTTATTGTAAGTACAATAAAAGAAACAAAAGGGAGTGGAAGATCCTGGTAAAATGGTGTACTATTTGGACAGAGTGTGTGTGGGGTCTTCGTGGTGAGTAATGAGAAGGTGCTCACCTCCAAGGACACCAGGGGTGAGGGGGTGAAGCATATTGCAGGCACAGAGGAGAAGAAGGGAAAATATTCTAAGGGAGGCAGGAAAAAATGGGCATGTCTGAGGAGCAGAAAGAAAGCCTGTGTGGTTTGAGCGTAGAGAATAAAATAGAAAATGGAAGCAAATAAGGTTTGAAGTAGCAGATGTAGACAAATAATATAGGGCTTTGTAAGGCCACAATAAAGCGTTCCTTTTTCCTGCTTTTGAACCCTTTATCATGGCCTACAAAGCATTATATTATGTATAATATATAGGGTATCTATATGTTGCTTATTAGGGGAGATGGGAACTTTGATCCTGAATTTTACACACATAGTTAAGTATATCACAAAAGGTACAATTAATTGAGAAGAGTTCAATGGTAAGAAGTGTCCAATTGTCAAGTGATAAAATTGCTAATATATCAAAATATTAGAAAAACAAGACTTTATCCTAGAAGTTACTATTTTTGCTTTACTTTTTAACATATTTAATGTCTACTTTTCTAACATACAAAGTATGATAGAAGAGGTATTGGCTCAGCTAGGCTTTGAAGAATTTCTGGGATTTAAAAATGAGCAGTGAACAAGGAGCAAGTCAAGAAGAAGGAACATCAAGAATGTAATCTCACCTGCCTATTTGGTTTGGGAAGTCTAGGGTTTTTACACTGTTTTTGTCCAATAATTAATGGTACTTCCTTTCACTCTCAGAACCCACTCAAAAGGCAGGCATGCAAGGGGTCCAGATGATCTCACGTGCAAAAGTCAGGGTGAGTCTCAGAGTGGGGACTCCGTAGTTATACCTGAGAGATTGGACTTTAGTTACTTTAACTGAGAGTGGGGAAGGATATTGAAGATATATGAGGAGGATAATTAGTAATATGTTTGAGAGAAAAAAGTCAGCTAGTAGTTTAAAAAATGTATCTGTCCACTTTTAAGTTGATTCACCACTCTTCTCCACATCAATTATTTATTTGTAAATAGATGCCTTAAATTTATGTCTTTTAAGTATTATCTTACAAGGATCTTTATCAGTTGCTTAATTTTAAATGAAAAATTACTGTGTGAAAAATACATTTGTCTAGACTTCCATCAATGCATGCTAGCTTGAGAAACTTACAGATAATCTAATAACACTGGTTAAAAAGGAAAAGAGACAAAGAAATTGAACACAAGTATAACTATTTCTGGAGATATGACCTCATGACTAGCTATGTGAACTGTCTTTCAAGTTAGATTTAATCTGTCTACAGGGCAAATGTTAAAAATGTTTTAATACTTTGTAAAAGGGTATCTGTGACTTGGAAAGAAATCTCCAATTAGAGCATCACACAGAGTTTCAAAAAAGTATTTACATGAAAATAACTTACATGAAAATCAAAATGATGTGCTAAGGAAAGCTTTTAAATGACTCAAAGATTAGCCAAATAAGATACTGATGTCAAGAGTTTGAAGACATTAAATATGTGAGACAAATAGAAAAATAAAGCACTATTTAAATCTCTATCCAATTTAGTTAATATCATTAAGTAGATATTTGCTTTATATCTATATTCCTGCATTCCTTGATAATCAAATTTGCTAAATGTTTTTTTCGGGGCCTTTTTATTGACAAATTGGATATTCACTTTGCATTTTGGATTATGTTATATCAAGGAATGGTTAGTAGAGGGCAAAGTGGATATGTTCCTCCTCTGAAAAGGCAACTTCTTCCAGTTCAGGCACTCCTATTTCTTATCATTTTCTCTAAATTGAATTAAGACAAAATGAACTTTTTACTGTTATCTATTGCTCTTTTTGAGTCACATATAACTGTAATATCTTTTCATTGTGATAGCCTTTTAAATATTAAACAAACATACACACACACTTCCCCCCTTCCCCGCCCCCCGATACAGTTTTGTTCTGTTACTGAGGCTGGAGTGCAGTGGCACAATCTCGGCTTACTGCAACCTCCGTCCTCCAAGTTTAAGCAATTCTCCTGCCTCAGCCTCCAGACTAGCTGTGATTACAGGCGTCCGCCACCACACCCGGCTAGTTTTTGTATTTTTAGTAGAGAAGGGGTTTCACCATGTAGGTCAGGCTGGTCTTGAACTCCTGACCTCATGATCAGGCCCGCCTTGCCCTCCCAAAGTACTGGGATTACAGACATGAGCCACCATGCCCAGCTCATCCACACATATTTTTAAACTAAAACATTTTTCATTATTTGTTTTTTTATTTGTTTTCTGTGTTAAAGCATGTTTTGTACCTTTCATCATCCTAGACTCTTTCATTCTGATAAATTCTACATTGTTAATATTCTTCTTAAAGCATAGCTTTCAGCTGTCCACAAGTTTAAATGTATTATTTTGTCACAGGAAAGAGAAAATAATTATCACCCTATTGATTCTGAGTGCAAAGGTACATAAATACTTGATAAGATAGGATTGCCCCACACTTGACTCCTCTTTGACTTATAGTAAATGGAGACCTCTAGGATTATGTGACATGTATTGCTGGATGCTCATAAGTAATATCACTGATATTCTGAAATTAGCTGTTAAAATTTTTCATTGAAATAACTAAAGGCAGCCCACTGTTTATCTTTACCAGTTTTTCTCAAACATCCCTCGCTAGGTCCCTTCTCTTGCAAATTTGTTGAGGATGTGATTGTCACTGCCATCTAAGCCCACTGATAAAATGACCTTACCTAAATTTAGAACCTTCTTCTAATTTAACACCAATCCATATACATGAGCACTTTTAGGGTTTAGCCAGCTATGAATCCTCCTAATTCTCAATAAAGCCCTTGAGGGTATAATGAGCAGTATCATACATACTGACTCTGGAGAATCTTCTCTCAAGGCCTTGTTTCCTACTAACTCCCAGCCCAGGTTACATGTTATTTTCCTAAGCAATAGATATTCTGTTGCTACTCTCCAAAGATCAATGGACACCATTCTATAAGAAATGTACAGTACCACAGAGGAGAGAAATAACTACTGCACATTCAGAAAGAGTTAGATATTCCAAAATATGGCTAAACAAATGCTTAGAATAAAGAAGGTGGAGCCCACAATCAACTAGAATTAATAGGCCTGGTTTACTAATGTTCTCTAAAGTTTGGAGATATAGCAATTGTAATTAATTTTAAACCTGAATTATAGGTATAAATTAGCATTACATAATTTACTTATTGTGCATACAGTGGTACTGGAAATGAAGTACATTTACTTTTAAATACATTTAGTTAAATTAAGAACCTGAATGAGGGAGACTTACTGAAAACTTCAAAGTAGTCTCAAAAGCCATTAGTAAAATAAAAAATCTTTAATGCAATTTAATTAAGGCAATTTTATTTTTTATTTTATTTTATTTATTTATTTATTTATTTTTGAGACGGAGTCTTGCTCTGTCGCCCGGGCTGGAGTGCAGTGGCCGGATCTCAGCTCACTGCAAGCTCCGCCTCCTGGGTTCACGCCATTCTCCTGCCTCAGCCTCCCGAGTAGCTGGGACTACAGGCGCCCGCCACCTCGCCCGGCTAGTTTTTTGTATGTTTAGTAGAGATGGGGTTTCACCGTGTTAGCCAGGATGGTCTCGATCTCCTGACCTCGTGATCCGCCCATCTCGGCCTCCCAAAGTGCTGGGATTACAGGCTTGAGCCACCGCGCCTGGCCAATTAAGGCAATTTTAAAGAGTAAGAAGCAATTGAATTAATTCACTGAACAACTATTTCCATCTTGTAATCATACTTCATTGATAAAATTTACTCATACTACAATTAGTTGCTATTTCTTACACTCCTGAAAAATTCAGTCAAAGGTGTCTGGAAGACATTCAATTCCCTCTAGCAAAATGAGATTTTCTTTTTGTCATAATATCTACATTTTGGTTTTAAGTAATACTGAATCTCTATCTTATGAACAAAACGAAATTGGTCAAACATGCCAATTTTGATGGGATTTCTTTCCCAGAATGGAAAACACACATTTTCTTTTTTATCTTTATTTTTGGAGGTCACTTTAAACAAAATACATAGATACAAGCTCCAGAAAACATTGTTTTATTCTTTCTTTTTGGCATATCTTTTTCGTATTTTTTTGTGTGTTTTATCTTTTGTCCTTCTGCTTTCCAAATTCATGCCAATAATTAAAAAGGTCACCTTGGTTAGAAATAAAAGGAAATAAAAACTCTGAACCATTTGAAGTAATCTGCAAAACTCCAGGGCAAAACAGCTTTCTGCTTCTCTTGACATTTCCTGCTTCAAACATTGACCTTGAAGTCATACAAAATACTTCCTGTTCATCTGTTCATCTAAGTATAACTTTATCCTGTATATAAACATATACTATATCACATATACACAAATATATGTACATATATATTTTAAACCATATCTAATAAGCTTTAGGCTTAGCTATATTTCTAAAATTTATGTTTTCTTTGCCTACATTTTCTCATTTGTTTTGTTTTGAGACTTGTTATCTTTATATACTTACAAGCTGACTAAAATTCTTTCTTGCATTAAGGCAAATTATAAATAAATTTGAAAATATTCAATAATTGGGAGGAAAGAAACAAAACTACACTTATAAATTGACCTAACAAATGACCTGACTCATTTACATTAGGGTAAAAATCTATTCACCAATTTCCAACCTCCAACCCAAATAAAAGCATCCTCAAGTGATTTTATTTAAATGCCCAGAGAAATGCTATCTTTTCTTTCTGTATTAGCAAACAAGCATTCCTGTAAATAAAAATTCTAATCAAGGTTTGCATAATTACAGAAATGGACATTTACTATGTTATGTACATATGGAGAACAATTTCTATAAATTCTTACCTGGTCAAGCATCATTATCATGAGTAATAATGCTGATATAACTTAAAATTGTTTTCAGTATAATTCTTTCCTTTATATAATGTGGCACATGTTTTTGGGTGTACCAAAAACACATCCTTTGGATGTGTTATGGCACATACCTTTGGATTTTATGGATCCAAAGCTATGATCCTTCTTAAATTTCAAAAATAGTTTCTACAGTGCTTAAAATTACAAATATTTTTAATATCCAACAATTTGCATAAATTTCAGTCTACCAACTCAAATCAGATAGAAAATTATTAGACCAGGTGAGTTTTGGTAATACTAGCACAAAATGAATTTTAAGGCCAGTGAAAAGATGTTAAATTATGGAAAGGCATCTTTGTCTTTTATAGTTTTATAGTTTTTTTCTTCCATCAAACTCACTGTAATGAGTTTGAGTTTTTATTTGATAAAAAACATTGTACTAATAACATAAAATATATTATAACATCATTATTAAAATCAGAAACAAAATTAAAGTTAGGTATTAGATATCTTATGGTGAAAAATCAATGGACATTAAAATGATTTTCCCACTACTATAATAACAAAACAAAAACTATTCTTTTATAATGTATTCTCATCTTAATATCCTTAACTTAATTACATCTGCAAGTATCTGTTACCATATCAGATAATGTCTACAGTTTCCAGGATTAGGATGATATCGACATCTTTAGGAGGCCCTTATACAGACTACCACAATTGTGTGAGTGTGTGTGTGTGTTTATGCACATGCACACGTGTTTGCTGGATCATGACATAAAACAAACTTCCTATAGTGAGTTCTGGTTTAAAACGATCTGAAATACTCATTTAGATCCAGTGATAGGCAGATACGCAGAAGAAGTTATACCATTTCCCAAGTTATACAGCCTAGAAAATGTCACTAATTGATCCCAATTTTTTTTTCCTGCTAACCTCAAATGTAACCTCAGAATCCTTCTCAACACAGATTTTAACAAAATATTAGTTGTTTGGATTTGGAATGTAAGTTTTTCACTTTTTACTGTATCTCCTAATTGCATTACTGTTGAAAGAATAAGCAACAATGAGCTCCACAATTAAACTGAAAATTTCATATTTGTCAAAGAAGTGATAGGAAAGTGAGAAAAAAGTATCAAATCAAGCACCATAAAGATTTGTGAGTGTTAAATCAGTGTTCTTGTAAGTGGTCAATATAGGCTTTACATATGTCTGGTAAAAGCGTATAGGGAATCAGAGAAAAAGATGCCGGAGGTTTCAGTTCTGGGAAGGCTTCCTGCAGAAAGTGGCACTTGGCAAGATTTATCCAGGTGGGCAGGAAGGTAGAGAACTTCAGCAGAGAGCCAGTCTCATGAAGTTCTTCCAGAATAGCTGTGCTGCATGGCCTCCGTCGGCGTCACATGTTCAAAATATTTTGAATTTTCAAACAATTCAAAATTGGAAAAGTATAGTCCTTCAAGAGCAAAAATAAAAACAAAGTTGGGTATTATGAAAAACTAGTACTATTAATTGGTCAAAAATTCAGCAGAAATATGTTTAGTTGGCATATAAATAGTTCAAAAGAAAAACTAAGAACAGGAAAGTGCTGCTAAAGTAACACAAAGTGACTTTGACAAGCAAGAGCCACCATTTGTGCTTGAGCAATAATGTGTGGTGTTTGAGAAGCAGCCCTTCCTGGCCTCATTCAGACATTATTGGAATAGCTTCTTGTGTTCTGGTCATCTTACTTGAGGACAATTTAAATAATTAGTGAAATGTAAAACAGATAAACAATTTAAAAGCAAAGTCCTTAAAGAACATGCAAATTGGGTTTCAGCCTAATTAGTGGAGATAATGGATCAGTAGTCTCAGGGTTAAAGTTTAAAAACTATCAACTATACAGAGTTTCATCAAACAAAGAAGGTAACACATGATTATCTATGAATAGAATATTACTAAGTAAGTTTATTTTGTGGATGTATGATGTAAAATTGAAATCCTTACAATCATTTATTTTATTGTTTTTACATATTGGTGCTCTTCTTACTGTGACACTACATTAAAACATGGAATATGTTGGAAAAATGAAAATATTTTTCAAAATAACAGATACTTTTACGAAGAATGGGATAAAATTGCTAACTTGAAACTGCCCAAAGTGAAAAATTTACAGAAAACCAAGACAATAAAGTGATACTTAGCATATCCATATTCTTAATAACATTACATTTTAACAGCTGGTAAATATATTCACTTTTCAATGTTAATGCAAGTCATTCATAGACTCTGCTGGTATTGCTTCTAGAATTTGTTGAATATGAATAGACTAATTTGGTCTTTCCATGAAATAGCACACAGAGAGTCTTTGCAAATATTAATGATACATACAGAAGTTGAACTAAAATGACACTCAAGTGAACAAATCTCAGGTGAAAAGTTATTGAATTTTTGTTTCAATTTTCTTTGTGCTTACTACTGACATATCTATTTCATCTTTAGGTTGAAGAGGATTATCTTGCATGGATTTTACGGAAAGAAGGTTATTTGAGAAATTATTTTCAAGAAGCAAGTGAACTTGCAAAGTATATCAAAGGGAAAATTAAATTTTAGCATGATATGACACTGTACTCACTTTACCTGAAGCATAGAAAGTGTAATGTTCCCTGATATCTGTAAAGCTTTTACTGAATAGTTAGAGCACCTTTTTGATTACTTTGAGTAATCAGAAAGTGCACACATTTGAAACCATTCAATTTTGACATTTTAAGCTTCCTTTATGAGCATTAAGAAGCATAATCACCACAGTGATTTAAAAAAAAAAATCCACCAAAGGTGTTTGATATTCATGGGCCTCTAAAATTTCCTATTACTCAGAATAAATCATGAATGAAGTAAGATGATAATATTGGATAAGTGCTTTTCTCAGTACATTGCTATTGCTTGAAATAACAAAATAAAAGTGAAGGTTTATTTATTTATTATATATCTTTGCATCAGCTAATATTGGGCTACTTTTCTGACAAAAATGTATTTTCAAATATGTTCATTAAACATCATAAATGACTGTCTTTTCTATCATTTTTGCTTTCTGTAACAATTTCTATATTAATAATAGTTATAAAATTATTTAATTTTCTCTTTTATACACACCTCTCTAAATAACAGTATTTAACCTTTTAAATACTATATTATTCTTTCTAAAAATAAATTGTTTATCTGAAAATTTAATTGTAATGTAGAATAGAGCAATATAAAAATCATTATAATTATTTTAAAATGTCAATGATTCAATAAAAATTACAAAGAAGGTAATATAAATGGCATTATCATCAAAGTCTCATCTATTGCATGTTCTTTTTCTATAATTACATTTTAGTCACAAATGTCATAACACAAAGATAAAATATATTATAGGTTAAATTTCTTATAATTTAATTTTCTTATTTTCATTATTGTTATGTCCTATATGTTCAGTTAAAATATGAGAATCTATAGAACTATTTTAAAATAATAACATGCAATTTAGAACATTGAGACCATTAAAATTTCGTAATTCTTCCATTTTATCAAACCATTCTGAGGATTTAGTAATACTATTAATTCATATGTATAAATTTCATAGTTAAACCTAATGCACATAAAATCTAATCCCTTTCTTTTTGGCAAAATTATACATTTTTTTCCAACTGATTAAGTAATTTATCTTTGCATGTAAACATACTTCCAATTAAGACAATAGTCCTTATCTTTCTTAATAACACTGTCTCCTAGTCATGAGTTTCTACATATGTAAAACATAGAATAGCTTGAGCTCAGGAATTCAAGACCAGCATGGGTAATAGAGTGAGCTCTCATTTCTATAAAAATTTTTTAAAATTAGCCAGGTATGGTGACACTCGTCTATAGTCCCAGCTGAGGTGGGAGGATGACTTCAGCCTGGGATGTCAAGGTTGCAGTGAGCTACTATTGCACCACTGTACTTCAGCCTGGGTGACAGAGTGAGACATTGTCTTTCAAAAAAATAAAATAAAATAACATTTGTACCCACATAGATGGATATTATATTTTAGAATAAAATCATTTATTCAACTAAAATGTAATTCTTGTTAGCTAAACTCTCAAGTTATTTCTTGAGAGTAGAAAATCTTTCAACTTCATGATGGAGCAACAAGAAGAGTTAACTATTCTAAATATATAGGTACCCAGTACAGGAGCACCCAGATTCATAAAGCAAGTCCTTAGAGACCTACAAAGAGGCTTAGACTCCCACTCAATAATAATGGGAGACTTTAACACCCCAATGTCAATATTAGACAGATCAACAAGACAGAATGTTAACAAGGATATCCAGGAATTGAACTCAGCTCTGGTCCAAGTGGACCTAATAGACATCTACAGAACTCTCCACCCCAAATCAATGGAATATACATTCTTCTCAGCACCACAATGCACTTATTCCAAAATTGACCACATAGTTGGAAGTAAAGCACTCCTCAGCAAATGTAAAAGAACAGAAATTATAACAAACTCTCTCTCAGACCACAATGCAATCAAATTAGAACTCAGGGCTAAGAAACACTCAAAACCGCACAACTACATGGGAAACGAACAACTTGCTCCTGAATGATTACTGGGTACATAACGAAATGAAGGCAGAAATAAAGATGTTCTTTGAAACCAATGAGAACAAAGACACAATGTACCAGAATCTCTGGGACACATTTAAAGCAGTGTGTAGAGGGAAATTTATAGCACTGAATGCCCACAAGAGAAAGCAGGAAAGAGCTAAAATTGACACCCTAACATCACAACTAAAGGAACTAGAGAAGCAAGAGCAAACACATTCGAAAGCTAGCAGAAGGCAAGAAATAAC
Organism: Trachypithecus francoisi; assembly: GCF_009764315.1. NCBI lineage: Eukaryota > Metazoa > Chordata > Mammalia > Primates > Cercopithecidae > Trachypithecus > Trachypithecus francoisi. The sequence goes on from NW_022681455.1 coordinate 58,894,652, forward strand.
TAAGATTAGAGCAGAACTGAAGGAGATAGAGATTAAAAAAAAAAAAAAAAAAAACCCTTCAAAAAAACCAATGAATCCAGGAGCTGTTTTTTTGAAAAGATCAACAAAATAGACCGCTAGCAAGACTAATAAAGAAGAAAAGAGAGAAGAATCAAATAGATGCAATCAAAAATGATAAAGGGGACATCACCACCCATCCCACAGAAATACAAACTACCATCAGATATTACTATAAATAGCATTTTGCAAATAAACTAGAAAATCTAGAAGAAATGGATAAATTCCTGGACACATACACCCTCCCAAGACTAAACCAGGAAGACACTGAATCCCTGAATAGATCAATAACAGGCACTGAAATGGAGACAATAATTAATAGCCTTCCAACCAAAAAAGTCCAGAACCAGATGGATTCACAGCCGAATTCTACCAGAGGTACAAAGAGGAGCTGGTACCATTCCTTTTGAAATCGTTCCAATCAATAGAAAAAGAGGGAATCCTCCCTAACTCATTTTATGAGGCCAGCATCATCCTGATACCAGAGTCTGGCAGAGACACAACAAAAAAAGAGAATTTTAGACCAATGTCCCTGATGAACATCGATGCAAAAATCCTCAATAAAATACTGGCAAACCAAATCTGGCAACACATCAAAAAGCTTATCCACCATGATCAAGTGGGCTTCATCCCTGGGATGCAAGGCTGGTTCAACATATGCAAATCAATAAGCGTAATCCATCATATAAACAGAACCAAAGGCAAAAACCACATGATTATCTCAATAGATGCAGAAAAGGCCTTCGACAAAATTCAACAGCCATTCATGCTAAAAACTCTCAATTAAATGGGTATTGATGGAACTTCATGTTTGAGAATCCTAGCTGTCTTTTCCTTTAATTTAAACAAAGTCAAAACACATTCATTTAAAAAGTTCATTTAAAAGATCTGAAGTTCTTATTATAATCTCTTGATGTTCTTGGTGTATATGTCATATTAATGATCATTAATCAGTAGGGTTATGTCTACCACAACAGTAAGTGATTTTGCAATCCTCTCCTCTTCCTCATCAGCAAGGTAACACTTGCAAACTACCTACTTCAAAGGAAAAATTCAGATATATAACTGATTTTACTTATAACAAATATAACTGACATGTAAAGACGTTATTAGTAACCTTGTTTTTGTTTGTTGTTTGCTATTTCTATTTCTGTCATCATTATTTTGAAGCCACTGCAATACTCTCCAATTAAAAAAACTTATTTGTACTATAAGAAGATAAAATCAAGTTATTTAAATATGCTTTCATAAAAGATTAGATATTTTGAAGAGTTATCTCCTAAAATATGAATTTTCCTTGTAGAAATTACAACAAACATACCTTTCAGCACATTTATAGACTTACAAGAGAGGAAGGAAAGTCTTTAGGGACCAAAAATCATATTCATTTAAATATTAGTAACACTAAAAAAAAAAGCTTTTGCAAGTGAATATGAAAAAAAAATCAAATATGTATAAAAACAGAAGTCTTTAGAATTTGAAATTGTCAATAAAGAATATAAAATAACAACATATGTATAAAATTCTAACTGCAAATCATGCAAATTAAAAAACCCTATAGTTATGAAATAAAAAATAAACAATGATAAAAGCAGATATTAAAACCACTAAATAGAATTTTCTAAAATGAAAATAGCAAAACCAGTAAAATATATAAAATTCAACAGATGAACCAATCTTGAGATAATACACTGTTTAAGCGATTACTAACACTGAAGAAATTATACCAAATACAACACAGAGATACAAGGAGATGAAAAATTTGAAAGCAATATTAAGAAATGGAATATGCAATAACACTGTTTAACATATGTTCCATAGCAGCCTCCAATGTAGAAAACATAATTGGGAAAATGAAATATTCTATGGGCTGAGAATCTCTAAAAAATGAGTTAAGAATCAGAATAAATCTCACGCAGGACAAATTTTTACTATTTCACTCTAGACAATACAGTAATGAAACTGTAAAACAGCAAAAAGAAAAATCCTCTAAAAAGGATAGATTTTGCATGAATTACAGAGACTGACAGACTTCTTAAAGGCAACAAGGGAAGACAAAAAGAAATGTAGTAATAAATTTGAAATTCTGAGAGTAAAGCACTGCCAATCTAAAGTTATATATGCAAAAATGAATCTTGTAAGACAGAGAGCAAGACAAAAAAGTACTTCAAGAAGGAATAAATCAAATAAAAATGAAGGTCAGAGCTGAAGGTAGGCTGAGCAAAGAAATTCATAAGCATAGTGATACATCTAATCAAAGACTATATAAAAATAACAATAACAACTGAACATGGCTTAAAACACACACACAGCTGAAATACTGAAAATCACAACATTTAGATTCAGCAGACAATAATAAAGTATCTTCAATTCTTCTATTGCTCATAGGTGAAATAAAAATACTGATCCGATTTATCCTATACAAGGCCATAGTAAACGTTTCAAAGGTAACTAATAAAGTATAATATAGAATGTATAACTTTCAAACATATATACAGAAAAATTAAATAGTAAATTTCCATTAATTTAAAAGAAGACAAAACAAGAAAAAAGAATAGATCAAAGAAAATTAAAGATATCAAAGAATGATGGTGGAATCATCAAAATATATCAATAAACATAAATAAAATAAAGCCCCAAAATATAAGGCAGGAGTTATTAGATACATTTTAAAAAATACAGTTTAGTGTTCTAGAAACTCAAATGTCCCGAAAGTTAAAAAAATTGTAAAAGTCATAACAAGCAATATTTACCAAAATAAAACTTGTATGTATGTGTGTGTGTACATACATCTACATGTAAAACAAACTGATTGCTTCCATGATCAGATAGGCTACCTGTCATGTTTCTGCTCCCATTATAATCACAAGGGTTGGGAAGCCTTCTCAAACAAAAAGCTAAAGAAAAACAAATATTTCCCAATCCAGTTGTACTTTTTCAAAAATTAAGCCTCTTCCATTTCTCCAGAGTCTTCCATTAAGCAGAACTTCCATCTTCTGCTTAACCTTTATTAACTTTTCAACACCTTTAAATACGTTTTCTGTTTAAACAGTTTGACCAGACTTTGATATCTGTGGGACAGTTCTGAGGACCTTTACTCTGCCATGATTATTCAAAGTCGCTGTGAGAGATTACTTTGTTGGTTACAACTCTTTCACATTTTGATGGGCTTTTTTTTTTTTTTTTTTTTTGTCATACACAGGCTTCAACTGTTTTTGTAAAATGCATGAATTTACTTCTCTGCCTAATTGGGTATATGAAAACTAATGACACAGGACGCATTTTTATTTATGCTTAATTATCATGCAAGCTATAATCTGTTGAATTAATTATTACTTCTTAAAAATAGTAAGTGAAACTAAGTGTATAATTAGTATTCTGAAGAAAATCATTAAAACATACAGCTTTGTTGGTAAGGAATAAATATATACCACACATACACCTCTTTAGGGAATATCAACTAAAATTCACAAGAAGAAATTTAGTGGCTGCAAAACAGATGTATAGTCAACAAGGAGGCTTTTCATAAAGTCAAATCTTCAATACCATAAGTTAAAAAAAAACCCAAACCTGCTGCTTTATGTCTTCATATCTATGATATATTTATAAAGGCATATTTGATGCTATAGAAACAATAAACTAGAACACATGTTGTGCTCTCTACTATAAAATGGCAAAATACAGTAGAGAGAACCTGCAAAAGTATAGAAAATACCAAGTACAAATTGATTTGTGAGTATACAAGATGAATATACAAAATGATATGTAAAATGAATTTCATATGTTAAAAAATGCCAAGCATTGACTGTATGTAGAAATGGAGCTTCATATATTAAAAAGCAGACAAGGTAACATATTCCTGATTAAAATACCACAAATTTTACTGTTGGCTGAATCACAAAAGTTCTCATTAAGGAAGAAATAATGATTGCATTCAGGGTCAATTAAGCAAATAAAATGCAGATTTGCAGCTGGATATAACCTGCCTCAGTAAGGTATTTTTAAAAAGTACCAACTGCTTAGGGTTTTGTCACATGAGAGGAATTTTTTTTAAACCTACAGTAAACAAAAGACTCTCTTTTCCTAGTCACGTGACAATCAGTAATTTATCTTGTATATTTTATTCTAATGTCCTTACGAAAATGAGGACAGTATAATAAACGTCTCATTGAAATTTTGTGAGGAATAAAATATATATGTACATAGCTTTTAGAATAATGCTCTATAGTTAACTATGATGGCTATGATTATCTTTATTACACGTCTACAAATTTTAAATATAATCAATACAGAGAAGGATTCCACTCCTAGGTAGTATATACAAGCTGATTTCGGGGATGGAATTATGAAACAGTGATCCCCTTGATATGGTTTGACTCTGTGTCCCCACACATATATCATCTTTTAGCTCCCATAATTCCCACGTGTTGTGGGAGGGACCCCATGGGAGATGACTGAACTATGGGGGTGGGTCTTTCCCCTGTTGTTCTTGTGGTAGTGACTGGACCTCACAAGATCTGGTGGTTTTAAAAACAGAAGTTGCCCTGCACAAGTTCTCTCTTTGCCTGCTGGCATCCATGTAAGATGTGACTTGCTACTCCTTGCCTTCCAACATGACTGTGAGGCCTCCCCAGCCATGTGAAACTGTAAGTCCAATAAACTTCTTTCTTTTGTAAATTGCCCAGTCTCAGGTATGTCTTTATCAGTGGTGTGAAAATGGGCTAATAGAGTAAATTGGTGCAGTATGGTGGGGTACAGCTGAAAAGATACCTGAAAATGTGGAAGTGACTTTGGAACTGGGTAAGAGGCAGAGGCTGGAACAGATTGAAGTGTTCAGAAGAAGACAGGAACATGTGGGAGAGTTTGGAATTCCCTAGAGACTCGTTGAACGGCTTTGACCAAAATGCCAATAAAAATATGGACAATGAAATCCAGGCTGAGATGGTCTCAGATGGAGATGAGGAACTTGTTGGGAACTGGAGTAAAGGTGACTCTTCTTATGTTTTAGCAAAGAGACTGGCTGCATTTTGCCCCTGCCCTAGAGATTTGTGGAACTTTGAACTTGAGAGAAATGATTTAGGCTATCTGTTGGAAGAAATTTCTAATCATCAAAGCATTCAAGAGGTGACTTGTGTATTGTTAAAGACATTCAATTTTAAAAGAGAAACAGAGCATAAAAGTCCGGAATAGCTGGAGCCTGACAATGTGATAGAAAAGAAAATCCCATTTTCTGAGGAGAAATCCAAGCTCACTGCAGAAATTTGCATAATTAATGAGGAGCCAAATGTTAATCACCCAGACAATGAGGAAAATGTCTCCAGGGCATGTCTGAGGACTTCATGGCAGACCCTCCCATCACAGGCCCAGAGGCCTAGGAGGAAAACGTGGTTTTGTGGGCCAGGCCCAGGGTCCCCATGCTGTGCGCAGTCTCAGGACTTGGTGCCCTGTGTCCATGCTGCTCCAGCTGTGACTGAAAGGGGACAACGTAGAGCTCAGGTCATGGCTTCAAAAGGTGCAAGCCTCAAGCCTTGGTAGCTTCCATGTGGTGTTGAGCCTGCAAGTGCATGGAAGTCAAGGAATGAGGTTTGGGAACCTCCAAATAGATTTCAGGAGACACATGAAAATAAAAACCAAAAGTAAACAATGATGTAGAAAAGTGAAAAATATTCATATTACAATGAATGAAATATGGCAATACAGGTAAATTCTATAACTCAATACTGCCTAAATAACATGATTAGTGGAAAATCCTTTCATTAATAGTACTAGGACAATATTTGTCTCCTTTGAAAAACTAGTATGTTTTCTCCATATTAACCTCAAGATTTATGTCAAATGCATTACAGGGAACCTACTTTCACACGGGGATCAATGACAGTGATACCATTAATACCCTTGGTTAGCCCATTTGCTCCTTCCTTATCTTTAAGGTCTTGATTTCTTATTTTAATTGGTAGTTTTTTATGATTTTTGTGATTAATTTTGATAACAGACCTTTGAAAGCACTTGTAGGAATTCTTGACAAATACTAAGTGCTCAATGTAAGCTATGTATCATTATTACTATTTTAGTTTCTTATTTGCATTCACTTTATTATAAACTTTCTCAAATGTACTAAAGAAAAACAAGTTCAGCAAATAGGTTAAAGGTGTTAAAACTGTTTCTAAGAGTAGCACAGATTTCAAACAACTTAGAAACAGATTTAGGGGTATATTTACGTAAACAAGAAAAAAGTGGTAGGGGTATTCACACAAAGTAAGCAAATAAAAAGTGGCATCTGACCAATGTTTCTTAATTTGAACACAGGTACTGACTTCTCCCCAGATCTTTACTCATATAACAATCCCCTTCTTGACGAGTCCATGTGGATGTCAGCAAGACAGCTAAAACTAAACTTTACCAGCATAAACCTACCTGACAGGAGTTGTTCATGTTTCCCCCAGAGTCCAAGAGTAATCTTGATTATTCACTCTTCCTCATTAACTATACCACAGTTATCAGTAAGTCCTGCCGATTCTGATCTCAAAACACATTCCAAAATCATGCACTTCTCTCTCTTTTAGAATACCAGGCTTCAAGTCCAAGTCACTAGCATATCTTGCTTGTCCTCTGTAGCAATTTCCTAACAAGTTACCCTGTATCCACCCTTATTCATCCACAATTCTTTTCCACTAAACAGGAGAAAGCTGTGTTTTTAAAATATAAAATCAAATTCACTTCAAGTCCTTTCTATTTCACTTAGAGTAAAATCCAAACTCTTCTTTCTGGCTTAAATGCTCTATTTTATCTAGATATCACTGACCTCATCTTGTGACACTTATCTACTTATCCTTTATATTCAAAGAAACTTAGTTTAAGTCCTCCAAACACACCAAGCAAGTGCCTTCCTTAGTATCTCAGCTTCATTGCCACTATCTCAGAGAGATCTCTCTTGACTACTCTAACTAGATCAGCCAACCAGGCATTCCTATCACATGGATGCATTTTAGTTACATACACAGCACTACTCACAACCTGAGGCATTTTCCTATTTGCTTGCTCATCTATTTCCTTTCATTTCCACTGTACTCCCAAATAGAATTTAAGTTTAGTGAAAGCAGAGATGTTTGTTTTGTTCAGGCAATATCTCTAGCAACTAGAAAATGAACAGATGGTGTTGTGGAAGAAGGATTGGGAACTGCAATGACACTGAGGGGAAGATCACGTCATGCATTGTGCTCCTAGCAGTTGAATAGCTTCTTCACTGTAAAAATATAGTCTGGTTGCAAAATTAAAAGGAGGACTTTGATTTCTTCAGAATTCAAATGAGATTCTATGGAGCCATGTTAACTGACAAGATTTCTAAGAAACTTTAATCAGTTGGAAAGTTATGAGCATTTTATTCATACTTCTAGATAGCAGTATGGAAAGCTATAAGGCACAAACCAAAGCTAGAAAATATGATGTGTACCTACTTATAAACATCAATAGAATTTATTGAAAAAATATTCCTAAATTTGAGTCCATTTGAAAAATAATAATTGATAAGGTACTTAAATTATTTCAAATAGATCAGACCCTAAATGTATGAATTAAAATTTACTGATTAATTTGATCGAACTGAAATGGAAACAAAATTTTATTTTACATCTTCAACATTTTGGCCCCTTTAATTTAAAATAATAGAATTTTATTATTTGATAATAATTTTAGCAAAATTTTAATAATTATAATATCAAGAAAGATGTGGTAGTACAATGTAAAATCATAGCAAAATCAATTTTATTTAAATTACTATTATTACATTATTATTATGAAAATGAGGCAAGTTGAGGATTGTTATGAACTAACACTCAGGCAGACACTGTGCTATGTGCTTTTGGAATCACTACGTTATCCACGCCTTTACAGGCATCAGTCCTTAAAGTAACTCAGTGAGGTTACTACTATCCTTTGGCAGTGCGTTGCCTCACACCAGACACCATTCCCACAGTATCACCATAATGTTAATACCTCTGTGTTTCTGGAACCCAATGCCATAAACACTTCAGTAAAGATCACTGATGTGGCAAATGGCAGAATGGTTTAAATGGCAGAATTAAGTCAAAGAGGTGCTAGCAACCACAGGAAGGAAAGAGATGTTCCCTACTCCACAGTTTTGCACCATGTTCGTTTCCTAGGTTACAAAGCAGTTATGTGTGACGAGAGTCTCACTACAGAGTTTTGATTGACAGGTCTGAAAACTAAGTGGATTGTTGCAGTGAGTATGAATGACACTGATTAATATTTCTAAGAAAATATTATTAAAACATGAGATTAAATGCGTGGTGCATGCACTAATTGCAAACATATTTTAATAAAATAAGTATTAGTTATTCTCCATCTAATTCTTAGGTGGTATATCTACTCTCAATGAGTTCTTCTAAATTTTTCCAGTCTACAATATATTAGTTTCAAATATCTTTGATAAGAACCAATTACATTTAAATTGTCTTCCTTATAGTTTCTCATAAATAAAGGATAAATGTTCTGGAAAATCTTGCTTTATGTCCTCTTAGAGATAGAAAAGTATTTTATTTCTGGTTTTTAAAACCCAATCCTTTGATTTAGGATTTAATTTATCAAAGGACTCCTATAATTTGTCAAAATGCAAGTTCAAAATTGTTTATGAATAAGTAAGTAACAGGTAAGTTTCCTGAAAGTATAAACATAACAAATTGCTATCTCTGATTTCTTTTGAACACTGTGTGACCCTACTGGCTAGATACAGTAAAAGTGTCAGAATAAATGAGAAAAAATAATAATTCAACTCATATAGTAATCAAAGACCTAAAATTATTATTTAAGCAACATAAAATCCAAATAATTTTACTAACAAAACAAAGATTAACTGAGTAATTTCTCTTAAATAATATTCAACACTTAATTTATATTCTAGAGTTATTTGTTTCCTAAATGGAACATCCTGTATCTTACTTCTGTCTAGTCATACAGCACATGAAATATTTTCATGGAAATGTTACTATTTTTGACAACTTGTAATCTATTTGACAAATTACATTATATAAGAAAATAATTACATTATATAAGAAAATAATAAGAATGTGTTTTCATTTAGGAAGTTTCTTAATACACAAAGATATATATGCAAATATGTTATCCTTTGGTTTCCTAGCTTTGGTTTTCTTATGTGGATTTTTTTACCTTGGCAAATCATACCTAGAAGGTATTCAAGGAAAGGCTAGAAACATTTATGAGGACAAATCGTAATTAGTAAATGAGATTAGGGATGGTTGTCTGAATGTTAATGCAACAAGGGACACATTCAAAAGTAATTCTTACCTCTTTTTTTCACTTTTCAAACTTACATAATTGAATCATCATTATATCACTGGTTCAATGACATTTTAGGGTAGTATACTCAGATTAATACACACATAAAGTACATATGGCATTACAGAGTTAGAGGAATTTTCTATTTACACAATTTGATTTTTACAGATAAAGACACTGAAGTCTACGGAGGCTGAGGCAGGAGAATGGCGTAAACCCGGGAGGCGGAGCTTGCAGTGAGCTGAGATCCGGCCACTGCACTCCAGCCTGGGCGACAGAGGGAGACTCCGTCTCAAAAAAAAAAAAAAAAAAAAAAAAAAAAGACACTGAAGTCTAATAATGTTAAAAGTTTTATTAAAGGTAGTATTTTTTGAAACAGCTAGAGCCCAGCCCAGAACCCATGTCCTGCTGCATTTGGCTTTACAAGATGTAAGGGAAAAGTGGTGGAGATGCAGGTGCACGCTTTCTGTCTGCTGCAGTATTTTCACACCCCGCCACTCTTTACCTTACACAGTACCATGTAGTCTATATTCCTCTAGTAAAAACATCTTAACCAAAAATGGTCAAGTTCATGATCAGCCCTCCATCTAAAAGTCCCATGATCCTTCTTTTAGCACCCTGACAATTTCCAAAGCTCCAGACAAAAACTGAAAATCTTTGTTTCTACTCACTAACTCCACCTCTAGTTTCATGGTTAGGTACTCAGAGATACACAAAGAAGTCTGCAGAGATGGCAAAAACAACAGTTCCATACAGGTATAAAATGTTTGAAAAGATAAAGCCTTTACATTTTCCAGTCCTACTGATGAAAGCCAGAATTGTTATCCACAGATCAGAAAATTGGATGAATTTCATGCCATTTCTGCATTTCTCTTAGGTAAGTACAATTAGCATTCCCTCTTGAATCACAAAGGTTAAATTGTTTGAAGATTTTCCTTCCTGCTCTGATAATTTCAATAATTTTATTCCAGTGTCAGCAAAGAGAGATGGTGCCATTTATACTTACAGTCATTAGCCTTCCTTCTGAACCCTCAAGCTAGTTCATCCAGGTTTAGACTTTCAAGTATGTTTCTAAATCAAGCATTAATTAGACCCAAAGCAAGAACACAAATTATGAAAACTAAACAGACCTTCTAACAAAGGCTCTTTTCTTTTTCTTTCACTTTTTTCCCCATAGATATTTTGGTTTCTAGTGGTTCTATGAGCTTATACTTGGGAATTTCACCTTCAGACCCCAGGATATATTTAACAGTAGAATGAGGTAGGATCAATTTAAAACAATCTCAAAAGTTTCATCACATGTAATAATTTTTAGAAATAATTTATGAGACTGAATTTCTTGTATCTTCATGCTAGTGTAGAAAATTTAGTTCTAGTCATACTAGCAGAAATACAAGAACATTCAGTATATAACTGACTATACAATAAGAGTTCAGAAAATACTTGATAACTGATGACTTTGATAAAGGTTTAGTAAAGTATTTGGATGAGAAGGAAATAAGGAAACATATATGTGTATATATATAGTGTGTATATACACATATATACTATAAATACCTATTTATACATTTAGATGTATAAGTATATTTATATAAATATAAGAATATTTGTATATAAATACATTTATATAATATGTAGTATACATAGGTATAGTATATATAATTGGATATTATATTATATATAATTTTATTTTATATAGAGTCTGATGGAGAGTGACATTTGAAGTATTTAAGAGCTGGTACAGATGGGTAATGATCAATTAGCAATGTGTACAGACCTAACATCCCTGGACACTGAGCAATCCAAAGAGATGCTGGTCATAAGCAATGGCCATAACTGAGCTCCCATTAAATGTCAGCCATACTAAAACATTACTACTTCAAAGGCAGGGTTTCTCATCTCAATACTATATAATGTCAGTAAACCCTTTATTTCTCTTATTCACATTTTACCACTTAAAAGAATGGAATACACACTAAAAATATTCAACAAATCAAAACAAAATAATCAAGTGAAAAGAAATGCCCTATATTGGTAGAATCAATCTGTTTTTCTTTTTTGTATTAAATAAATTATTTCTCTCATCTCTTCTCCCTTCCTCATTGCTGGTTTTGTTTTATAAGGTATATCAAATGAACCAAACACATACAAAAACGTGAAAGTCAATAATATATACCATGTTCTTTCTTCCTAATCTTCAGATTGATGGACCACACCTGTAAGAGGCTGTGCCTAGGATCACATGACATGGTGTTTTCAGTAGCACTCTGGTAGCATTGTAGGAAGGTAAAAATTGCTTTAGACAGGAATTGATTAAATGAAATGATGGAATAATTAGACTTGCCACCAGAACATGATAAAATCATAGAAGAGGAGTAATAAAAGAAACTTGTATCATAAAATAGTAATGACAAACACAAAACTTCATCAGTGAAATATGATCTGAAATAATTATCTTTTTAAAAATCAATCCTCAAATTGCAAACTAATAGGGTTGTTATATGAGAAAAAAATAATGCTACCCATTTATTGTATTTGAACTGACTCTTCAAAACTCTGAAAAAGAAACTTATCCTATGAAAAACTCTTAAAAAATGTTGTATTCTGATAAGATGATACCTACTACTATCTTCATGAGTGGCATAAATTCAAGAATCAAATGAGATGATTTTTTTTCCCCATTTCACCAAAAGAAAAATCCATAGCAGTATTGAAATTTGCAATACTGTAGTGTTCAGAGATCTAGAGCTAAACTGCTCTAAATTTAATTTAGAACTATAATTTTGGATAACAATTTAGATTGTAATCTTTTTCATTCTAAAGTGTAAATAAGTGGCAAAATAGCAAACACATCCCAAGTGTAAGGATGTTCAATTATTACTTTGACTTGAATTACATAATTGTAGAGAACAAAGAGCAATTTTTAATCCATCAATTTGCTTCTGATAAATGGGATATAAAAAATTTATTCCCCACTGCAAGTTACTGAAGACACATGATTTTATTATTCATGTGTCATTGGTACTTATTAGGATTTACTATTTTAGAATTAATAAGTATTAGTAGTATAAATCAGTACTACTAAAATTAGTACTTATAATGATAATAAAAGAACAATAATAGCTAACACATACACATTACCATTACTACTTCTGCTATAAATATTACTATTTTTATATTCAAAAAGGAGCAGGCCAAACTATCCCAGGGTACCAACAGAAGACTTATGGACATAAGACTGAGTAGATAAGAGAAGAATCAGTTATTAATTTGAGATTACTTTAAAACGTTCTCATTGCAAAAATATTTTTATATCATTTACTGATTTTCCCATTAAATAGTACAGACTTTAAAAAGATTGAAATTCACTTACTTTGCTATTATCCAATAATAGTTTTAATAATATACTTTGCTAGGCTGCTGAGTTATATTCTGACCATGTACACATAATTTTCTAATGTTATTAGTTATACATACATTCTTTTTTAAAATTAAAAAGAATTTTATCTCTGATACTAGTGAACTTTAAAATGAAGACAAAATAAGCTAATTTATGTTAAATAGATAGTAACAAATAAGCCATCATAAGGTGAATCACACTTCAGTCATGGAAGGTGCTAATCTGAAATAGCATCTATTTTCATTGTGATAACTCTGATGTTTCTGGTGGAACTGAGCACTAGAATTTTAGTTAGGTTTATTTTTAGAATTAATAAATATTCACAAAATTAGTCTTAGTAGTATTACTAAATACTAATAAAATTAAGTATAATGTTAACTGCAGGTTTTGCATAGATGCTCTTATAAGTTTGCAGAAGCTTACATCTATTCCAATTTTACTGAAAATATTTTTATTAAAAATGGTTTTTGGATTTTACCAAGTACTTTTTATGAATCAATTGAGACTATCACATAGTTTTTATTTTCCTTTTTCTATGTGTCTTATAATATCCTTTTCTGATTTTGGTATCAGGGCAATGCTGGCTTCATAGAATGAACTGGGAAATAATTCCTTCCTCTTTAATATTCTGGTATATCTTGTGTAGAATTGGTATTGTAACTTCCTTAATTGACTTCCTAAATTGACTGGTAGAATTCATCACCACCACTGGCATGGAGGTTTTTGCAGAAGGCTTCTCAGTACAAAATATAATTCTTTGGTAAAGGGATGTCAGACTATTTCTTCTTGAATAAACTTTGATAGTTTGAATAGTTTTTAAAATATTTTCTATTTCATCTCATCTGTAGAATTTACCGACATAAAGCTGCTCATAATTTTACTTGTTTTTCTTTTTATATCTGTTAAATCCATGGTAATATCATCTTTCTCATTCTTGATATTGAGAATTTATTTTTCTCTCTTTTTTTCTTGATTAATCTAGCTGGGGGTTTATCAACTTTATTGATTTTCTCCAAGAACATGAATTTTTATTCACCTTTATTTTTGTTTTGTATTTTATTTATGTTCAATCTGATCTTTATTATTTCTTTTCTTTTCTTTATTTTACATTTAATTTGGTCTTCTTTTCCTAATTTTAAGGTGGAAGTCAAAGGTCATCGATTTTACATCTCGTCTTATATAAAGCATATGTTTAATGCTATGAAGTTCCACCTAAATTTGATTTAGTGGTATTTCTTGCATTCTGATGCGTTAAATGTTCATATTCATTCAGGTAAAAATAATTTCTACAGTCCTTGTTTTTCTTCTTAAACTTATGGGTTATTTAGAAGTGTACTATTTAATTGCCAAATATTTGGGAATTTTTCCAGAGGTTATGTACTTTTTGCTTATTGATTACTAATTTAATTACATTGTGGTCAACCAATATCCTTTTAACACTTCTATCCTTATAAATTTATTGATAACTGTTTTATTGTCCAGAATGTGTTACATTAAATGTTCTATGTGCACTTGAGAAAAGAATGTATATTCTGCTATTGTTTGGAGTGCAGGGTATTGTCTATAAATGCCAATTAACTCAGTTTGGTTGAAAATATTGTTCAACTCTTCTCTACCCTTAATGATTGTCTACATGATCTATAATTTATTGATGGAGGGTATTTCTCAACTATAACTGTGGATATGCCTATTTCTGATTGCATTTTTGACAGTTTTTGCTTTATGTACTTTGTGGCTGTTATTATGTGTGTAAACTTTATAATTTTTGTATTTTCTTTATCAACTGACCCCATAACATTTAAAAGACCACCTTTAACCTTGATACTATTCTTTTATCTCAAATATATATTATCTGATATTAATATGGTCACTTCAGCTTCCTGTTGATTGGTGTTATCAAATATTTTCTGATATTTTCACTTTTACCTATTTGTTAAATTTCAAGTGTGCTTCTCAGAGGCCTAAAAACAAAACTTGACCCAGCTATCCCATTACTTGATATATACCCAAAATAATATAAACCAGTGTATCATAAAGCCAAATGCATGCGTATGTTCACTGCAGCACTATTCACAATAGCAAAGACATGGAATCAACCTAAATGTTCATCAATGGTAGACTGTATAAAGAACTATGGTACATATATACCATGAAATATTATGCAGTCATAGAAAAGAATGAGATCATGTATGTCCTTTCAGGAAAATGCATGGAACTGGAGGCCATTATCTTTAGCAAACCGACAAGAACAGAAATCCAAATACTGCATATTCTCACTTATTATTAAATCCAAATATCGCATATTTACACTTAGTGGGAGCTAAATGATGAGAACACATGGACAATAGAGCAGAACAAAAGACACTGGGGTCTAAAAGAGGATGGAGGGTGGGAGGAGGGAGAGATTCAGGAAAAATAACTAATGGGTAATGGACTTAATACCTGGGTGACAAAATAATATGTACAACAAATTCCCATGATACAGGTTTACCTATGTAACAAACCTGTGCATGTACCCTTGGACTTAAAAGTTAAAAAAATAAAAATAAAAAATGTGGGTTTCTTGCAGTATCATATAGTTGGGTCTTGTGTATGTTTTTGTCCAACCTGACAGTCCTCTTTTTACACTTGTAAGTTCTTCTGATCATTTTACATATATAAGTTCTTTTGGCCATACTGTCAGAGTCTACGTCCTGGTGACATAGTAGAATCTCATTTCTGGGAGGTAATGAAACCCGTGGACCAGTGTTTATGTTGTCTAGCTATTCTTAATCATATTCTTAAGATAAAATGTGTCACTCTATTTTGTCTAGGAAAATCAAAGATCTTTTGATATCATTTTCAAATTTGGATTTATGAATAAAATGATATAAAATTAAAGGATAATCTTTCATTTTTGTAAACTAATTCTTTAAAAGGACAAACTGCATCACACATTTTTCTACTGACTTTAGAGGCTAATTTGTAAGAAAATTTGATGTCTTTTTTCAAAATTTAAAGAGACTCTAAGGATAAATATGTTTCATGATAAAACGTTTTTTTTTGTGTGTGTATGTGTATATATATGTGTGTATATATTAATTCTATAGGGAAAAACAAAGTTTTTCATATGGTAGATGAAGTATTAGGAAAGCTCTTGATAATTCTTAGGATTTAACCTTGAAAGTAGATTATCCCTCGGGGTTAGAAAACACATTTTTCCTTATGAAGTAAAAATGTTTGATTAAAAGTAAAAATGTTTCCTTATGAATTAAAAATGTTTAAATAAAAACATTAAAAGTAAAACTGCTTAATGTTATGAAGTAAAAACGTAATTTATGAAATAAAAATGTTTAGCCAATTGCATTGGGAATTTATCATATTATGAAGCATTCTGAAGTTTTCCAAAGGCTGTAGGCCTGTATGAGTTAACCAACCTGTCTCTGTATCAAAATAGTGAATCTGGAGAATGTGTTTTCTGCGTTTCAATTTCTCAGTAACCACAGATTAACATACTGTATTGGCCACCTTACTAGATGAAGAAATTCTGGGCAAATTATTTGTGTACTATATCCAAGAAAAGACAACTAAGTTTTTAATGACAATTGAGATAATTGTTTATATGTTGCTTAATTTTTATTTCTAACTTTTCATTAGAATTCTTTTATATTGTTCATGTCATCCTGATAAAATTCATGAGCTCCCTCTTTGGGCTATTATCTCAGCTTTTAATTTCAAACTTACCATAAAAAACATTCAAAGTTCAATAGAATTTCAACTTCAAGAAATTTCTGAATTCTCATTTTATCAATGTAATCATCCCATATCATGTGCATAGTATATATTTTCCTCTTATGAGTTAATATTTGGTTATCACAATAGTCAAGTTCTTTAATTTTTGTTGTTTTCTTATTAATTTGCTATGTCACAAAGCAGTAAAAACATGTTAAGAGCTCTCAGGAAACTGGCAGCAGCCTTCAAATTGAAGTAGCAAATTGAAGTAGCTATCATCTTCAAAATTAAGATAAAAGAAAGACATTAAACTTTTAAAAGCTTGAACAAAAAGGCAGGCTTGCATGACCTTGGAAATACTGAAGAATGTTTAGTTTAGAATGTGGAAAAGAAAAAAACGCAATACCTTAAAAAACAAGTGTCTTACATCTCATCAAAACCTAGGAGGTCAAAGTAAGATTAAGATAATTTACTTTTAAAATTATACACTAATCCATATTTAAGAAAGAGCCATAAAAACTCAGCTTATTAAAATGTGTGTCAGATATTTAAACAATATTAATTTACCAAGCAATGTCTGTCTGTCTCAAGAAACAATCTGAGTATGTGCTTATGTATCTTTGTGATTTATCACAAAATAATAAGGCCAGATGCTGAGCACATACAGTAGGTTCCATGGCCAAATGGACTTCATAAGTGTCAGTTTTCAGCATAGATATTCTCTAAAGCATTGTAATTCGTTATACAGACAATTTTGCTTTCTACCCCTCATTTTTCGTACTAAATTAACATTTTCCCCTTTCTTGTTCATTGTTTAGCTAAGAGCAAATAACCCCAAACAATAATTTATGTGCAAATAAATATTTTTATTAAAAATAATTTTGTGACTATTGTCTTTTAAATGACTAAATAAGTAATATCTAATGTTCTTAGAGATTAAGGAGAAATTGTATTTAATGTAATACATTTATTTTTAATGTAAACAACAAAAACATAAAAGAAAACAAATTTATGGTTTTCATAATATTTTGCATCATCATGTGGACTAAATTTACAGTCAGTAAATTATATATAATGGAAAGAAGTTAGAGTAAGACTGTAACCATAAATTTGAGAGTACAGAATCATTATTCTTAAAATTACTTAGATATGCAAATATTTTACTATGTAAAATATAAACATTGCTAAAAAACAAAGCAAGAGGCTTTTTTCACCTAATAATACATATTATTTAAAACTATACCATTTGTTAAACATCTATGTAGTTATTTGCATCTTCATGGCATTAGATCATTGTTTCCTAAAGTTTTTTGACCAAGAGCCTCTACCAAAATAATCTGTTAAACATTCAATCCCAATATAAGAAAATTTATATGTTAAATATAACATATTTAACAATAGGAGTTAATATATTATTTTAAGAAATCTTAATATCTTTCTCATAAAAATTACAAATAGAATTTATAATATTTTTTCTTCTCCACTCATTCATCATCTTGAATAAATCCAAGGTCTGCATACCTAACTGAATATTACTGTAATAATGAAGTAATGATTTGTGACTATAATATTTGAAAGAATTAAATCGAAATTTAGAGATAAAAAGAGAATGAGAATGACCAAATGAATATGACTTAATCATTTATTCACACTATTTTTAAAACATTCACTTGGAAAATATGCGTTTCAAGATTTTTTTGTAACATTATTTTCCATTCTATTGTTATGCATGCGCATAGTAACTGAAGCACATACTATAAAATTTTCTTTAAACATATATATTTTTGAAAACCATAAATTACTAAAGTTTTGTCATATCTCACCCTATTTAAAGTGATAACTTTTAAACTAAAATAATTCACCATGGATACATTTGAAAGCAAAATATTGTGACAGTAATTTATCAAAATAAAATAATTTTATTGACTTATCAAACTTTCTAAAAGAGATCATTAGTCTTTTATTGTGTTATTATGAACCAAATGATTTTGTTTAGATACCTAAATTCTGTTTATCATCTTCTTGAATTGTTTGTCAAGGAATCTAATTTATCTGGGTTGTATAAAATTGTTGCTCATTTGAGCTTTTATTTTTTCATCATTCTATTCCAATGTAAACCGTAATGTGATGAAAATGTTGTCTCTATTATGCCATTACAGAATTTCTTGTAACAGTAACTCATTAAAGTATATTGAAAGTATTTACCATGGTCCTTGTGAGTAACAATAATAAAACAAATAGAAATCTGGGATATACAATCAGTACAAATAATTCAGAAGAATCTGCCTCCATTTATGAACATGTAAAACCGTTAAAACAATAACCATTAAACCGAAGAGTAAAACTAAAACTTATTTTTATAAAAATCAATAAAGTATTGAAATTTACTAAATATGTCTATATCTAGAAATCAGAAAAAAATCACTCTCATGAATAGCAAATTTCTTTAAATTTGCCAATATTCTCAAATTAGTATACTTAATGAAACTGAAATTTAATTTTGATAGATTTTTATCCCTTTTCCAACCAAAGAGATAGTCTGAATTTGGCATATGAAAATATTATGTTAATGGTGATTTACATTGTATTGTCTTAGAACATAAATTTTCAATTTTTCATGTTTCCTTCATCACTATTTTTTCAAAATTTATATCATCACTTCCTTACTACATTATTTTTCCTAATTTTTTAATGAGAAAAACTATAAAGATATTGATGTCTTTAAGATATTGGTGTCTTTCTACCTCTGAAAGAAATATCTTATTTTTTTAAATTAGAAAATACATGATTACCTATTTTCATATAAAAATATTCTTCTACATATGTACATTTTAAAAAAGTGTATCTCTATTTCAGTATGTATTTCTAAAGGATTTTTTAAAAATAATACAAAACCTCAATACCATTATCACACATAATAATTTACAATAATTTTTTTGCTTCTACAATTAACAAGGTTATATTGATTTCTCCAAATTTTTTGTATACTTTTTGTGGTAGCATCAGGGTTGAAATTCAGTTCATGCACTGTGGTTGGTTCATAAGTTTCTTAAGACTCTTAATTTTTATGTTGGTCCTCAATCTCATTTATTTTCTCACATATCTTTTCCTCATAGAAGTCATCCAGACATTTTTTCCTGTGGTTTCATAACAGTCCAGCTTTTGCTTATTATTTCACTGTTGCATTTTTAACATATTCCTCCTCCTTTAGATATAAATTTTAATTATGGTTCCTGAGACCTATAGGGTTAATTCTCTTCTTAACTTCTATTATGATGCGGTATTTCAAACTCTTAAGTGTCCATTTACTTACTTATACTAATATGTATACTTCTCTTTTCTAATATAAACGACAGAATTCTATAACACTTTCCCCACTTGGCAATATGCAATGGAGGTGACTCAATAAGCCCACTACACTTCATCTCTGTAGTAAATTACTCATAAAAACCCCATGAGAACAGTATACAATATTCCCTTAGTTCTTGCATGTTACTGATCCTACGAGGGTTTTCTTTTCTTTCTTTCCTTCTTTAATTAATTATTTATTTTATTTAATTTTTTTGTTTATTATTATTATTATCATTTTGGAGGAAAGGTCTCATTCTGTTGTCGAGGCTGGACTGAAGTGGCACAATAATGGCACACATTAGCCTCAACCACCTAGGCTCAAGTAGTCCTCCTACCTCAGCCTCCCAAGTAACTGGGACCACAGGCATGCACCACTGTGCTAGACTAACTTTTTTTTTTTTTTTTTTGCAGAGATCAGATCTCATTATGATTATGTTGCCCCAGCTGGTCTTGAAATCCACCTGTCTCAGCCTTTTAAATTATTGGGATTACAAGTGTGAGCCACCATGCCCAGTGTTTTTCTGCATAAAAGTTAGTATGACTGAATAAAAAGTTACTGGTTCACATTATCTTTTCTTAAGCATATTTTAAAAGCTATTCCCATAACTCTGGCAAAAGCCATTGGTGAGACAGCCTGATTTTTGCATGGATGCATAAATCCTCTTTTTTCAGTCTAATTTTTTTATAAGTGTGTCTAATACCTTTTGGCCAGTATAGCTAGATACATGGTGAATACTTTTGATGTAGTTTCAAGTTTTGCTTTTTGTCCAGGAAAATTTTATTCCAATTATGGCTTTTAATTCTTATTTCCTTTTTTTTTTTTCATTTTGAGAACTCTTATTGTACAAGTGGAGGATGCCTTTGCCTTATTTTAGATCCATCTCTGGAAGTTAAGAAATAACTATTCACTTTAGAAATAAGCAACCAACTAACTACCTTCTTTTCTACTGTAGTTTGAATGAAGTGAGGGAATAAAGCTGGATTGCAGTGGTTTTTGTGGGGAGAGTATGTTAAGCAGCATTATCATTATAAAGTTCACAAAATCCTAGCAAAAATATAACCTTTATTTTCTTAGTGCCAATTGCATTTAATATTTAAAAATTAAGTAATCAGGAAAATATAAAGACAAATTTGTAGGACTGTGATATAATAAGAAATATATATTTGATCTTCTTCCCTGTCCCTGGTTTCTAGCATGGAACTCTTAGAAACCTCAGAATTTTTGAAGTGGTAAAAGCAATAAAGGTGAAAGGAATATATTTTGTTATTCATCACACATCCCATCACTTTTCTTCACACCTGAGTTTATGTTAATGAGGTGACTTTTGGAAAGCCCCTAAGGATAAGGGGCTGGTTGCCAGGGTAATTTATCATGTGATTAGAGGGTTGGCTCTTCCAGCCTTACTCTCCTAAACTCCTAGGAGTGGGAGGGGCAAGGGTTTAAAGACTGACTGAATCATACACTGTCAATGATTTAATAAATCATGCTTATGAAATGCAGCTGGCGTAATAACCCAAAAGGACAAAGTTTGGAGAGCATTCATGTTGTTGAACACATAGAGGTGGTGGGAGGGTGCCGTGCCCAGAGAGGGTGTGGAAGCTCTATGCCTTTTCCCCATAACTTGCCCTATATATACATTTCTTCCATCTTGCTGTTCCTGAGATATACCCTTTTAAAACAAACCAATAATCTAGTTAAGTAAATTGTTTTCCTGAGTTCTGTGAGCCAGTCTAGCAAATTAACAAACCTGAGGAAGTCGTTGTAGGAACCTCCAGTTTGTAGCTAAGTCCGTCACAAACTGTAGATAACACAGGGACTAACCACTTCTGACTAGCCTCTGAAGTGAGGGGGGCACTTTTGTGGGATAGAGCTCTTAACCTGGGAGATCTGTACTAACTTTAGGCAGTTAGTATCAGAACTGAGTTGAATCGTAGGACACCCTGCTGGTGTCACAGAATCAGTTGGTATTTGGAAAAAACTCCACACATCTGCAGCCAGAAATGAAATCTTGAGAGTAGTAGCAGAGTATAGAAAAAAATGGGAGTTTTTTTCTTTGAAAATGCAACGTATATTTTATTTTTTAAAAACACCATAGAAAACTATAGATTTCATAAAACATTGAGCTTAGCAGGATAAAATCTGAATAAGACTTAAGGTTCCTATTAATTCTTTTTGTTCAGTGTGTTTTGATGAAAATATTTGAGAACTCGGTATCTTAAAACGTCATCTGTATGCATGTTGGCAGATTTAATCCTGTGTTGATCATCTGGTTAACCTGAAAATGAGCTACTTGCTTCATATGGATTTTTGTGCTTATATATGGTAAATTTAATATTCTTATAGCCAGCATATAATTAGATATGCAACGTTAAATCTATATTTACTCTAAAGACACTCGTTTCCATATACACTTACATTCTCCATATATCTTTAGAAAAACTTTACAGTCATGTGTTTTTAAATCATATTTGCTTTTTATACAAGAACATGTTTGTGTGCATGTGGATATGTGTGTGAAATATCACAGACTAGTAAAACTCATTGGTAATTTGTTTTCTTAAAGACAAATAAATTCTTAAAGCAAATAAACTGCTTAAATAAAGTTATGCTTATCTTTCAACTAGTTAATCTCACAGAAAGTGAAAATTTACTTGTCAACACAGGGGAGAATTCACAGGACCTCTTTGTCTTAGTGTATGAAAAACATGTCTTCAAAATAACTAAAATTGAGAAGTGATCATTTTTTTTCTTCTGCCTTGAAGTAACTTTCTGCAACCTACAACTAGAAATGGGTTCAGTTATTCAGTGAAACAATAATAACAGTAACATGTTTATGAGCACATGTACCTGGCAAATTACATTCTCCAAACCGAGTTAGAAAACACTTGGAAAAGTTAACTGTAGTTATGAATTACATTATAATTTACCTAAGTATGGGTAATGGTCTTTATATTTTAACTTTTTGTGTAATAATTATCTAAACATAATTTTTGATAGCATGTACTTTAATGATATTAAATTATCAAAAATTCATGACAAAATTTTAGTAACAGTTGCAAGAAAATATTAGGAATATGGTAACAAAATTTGTTTTTCAACATTAATAGGACCAACTGACATGTACTGCTTGACATTTGGATGGGGACTGTTTTATTACATGAATTATGTATAGTTGAATAAAACCTTCCAACAGCTTTTAAGATATGCTCAATTTATCTAACATTCTTCTTATGAAACTTTCATAAAATGTATCAAATATTTTCTAACAGAATAAGCTAAATCTAGTATCTATTATAATGTGCAAGATATTTAAGAATAAGTAACATTATCAGGAAACAGGGCTAAGTTTATGAATTCATTTTTAATTCCTAAGCAATAGGCCATGGAGACAAACATTCTCCAGCTTAATAATCCAAGCATATCTATCCTCTATTACATAAAATAGCCGAGTGATTAATCTGCATTCAGTACCAGAAATACAGCACAAAGGAGAAACAGATCAGAAATACAAGTTTCAAAGATAAAACAAAAAGGAGTGTGGCATGTTAGAAGACCTATGGCTTTTCATAATAAATCCATCTCCAAGATTTCTGCAAGTGAAGCACTTTTATAAGACATTCAATGGACGGATTTTAATGCCGTAGATAAAATTCTATTAATATTATACATAGATGTTGCATTTTTATTTACTTTAAGTGAATGTGCACATGTGGATATAAAAGCTCCTTCACTAAGAAATAAAATTTTAAGTGTGAAAAAAACAGATACTATCATCTGAAATAAGCCCTTCATTTTCCATCAGAGGAAAAGACCCTTTAGCGTTCCAACAAAAGACATACACTGAACTTAATGACTAGAATTTAATTTTACAGTACAGTAGAAAATATAAGAGAAAGGAGAACTTTTCTGGAGCAGCCACAAGAGATTCACCAATAAAATGTCAGAGATGAGAAATAGGAAACCTGCTTTAACATCAGATGTGAGGGAGGAGATGAAGATTTCTAATATCATCACTCTGGTGTACTAGTAATAAGACAAGGATCTTGCAGCATCTGTTCAAAGTCTGATATAATTCTTTGGTGAGTACTCCCTTAGAACAATATAATTTTCTAAAGTATCAGCCCTAGAGTATGCAATTCTTCAGAGAAGGTTAAATTTTCCTCTTGGTTATAGAGTTTGAAAATGCCACAGCTAATTACATGGAAATATTAGACATTTCATGAATCAATTTGGTAAAACTGTCTAAATTGATGCAGATGGCTTCATTTTTCTAACAAATCTAGTGTCTCTTACTAGGGAATCAGAATCTCAAGTTACCTTCTGAATATTGGTACCTTCATTTAGGGTACTCCTGAAAAAATATTTTCCAAACCTTAATTTAGAGATGATTATTTGCAGAATGAAAAATGAATAATTAAGAAGAGTCATCCCTAGAACTAATAGATGTTATTAACATCAAGTAAACTAAACCAAAAATCAGATTAAATATTTAGCTGATACATTAGTACTTTCTAACTTTCTAAAAAATTCATAGTCCTGTGATAAATACATTAAAATAATAAAAAAGATGCAATAAATGTCCTTGTGCTTTAATTTTTCATGAATAATTCCCAAATACTCTACTGTGAAAACATATGCCCACACAAAGACATATATAAATGGTCACAGTAGCCTTATTTATACTAGCCCAAATTAGAAACAACCTAAATTACCGTCACTAGGAGAATGAGTAAATAAATGGTGGTATAGGCACATGAAGGAGAAATTCTCAGTGACATAAAACAATGAACTACCGACATATACAATAACAGGGATGACCCTCAAAAGCATTATGTTAAGTGAAAAAAGCATGGACGAGTCATTATATGTGTACTTATGCAATACTAGAAAAAGGACAGAAGATAGCAACAGAAAGCAGATTAGTGCTCACCAGGGACCAGGGGTGGAGGGAGGCTGAAATTATTTTTTTTTTGGCCAGACAGGGACCTGCTGCCTTAAAGGGAAGGTGCCAGTCTTGGCATGACTGATCACCTGCTAACTAAAGAGCCCTTGAGCCTGGAATAACCAACAATGATACTCAGACACAATGTCGAGAAAATTGGGTAGGATTCTGAGAATTGCTGGTTTCAGGAGAGACTCAGTACATTCCCAGCTATGGCGGCTATGGGGCAATTCTTCCACTTAAAAAAAGTGCGGCGAAAAGTAAGGTAGAATTCGTCCTGTACCTTAGGTGGTCCACAGTGAAATACAGCACCAAGTGAATTCTTGAGATCCCCAATTCTAGGACTTGAATCTTAACATGCATTTCTCAACCTTCCCTGGGCCAGAAAAGAAGCCTAAGTGTGAGTTCCAGGTCAGGAAGCATTCACCACAAGCTGAATGAATGACTTGGACCTTAAGGAACTATCAATGGAAATATCAACGGTAGTCTGACAGTACACACCATGTGCCAGTAGTGGCAGTGGCCATGGGTAAGGCTCCTCTGCCTTTAGAAAGAGGGGAGAAGAGTAAGAAGAAATGTATCTTGTGGTTTGTGTCAGCTCAGCCACAGTACAAGAGAACACCAGGTAGACTTATAAGGTTTTTGACTCTAGTGCCAGGCTACCAGTTGATAGTTCTGCATCCACTTGGGGTCTGGGGGTCATCACCACCCAGAAGGGAAGGACACAGACCTGGTGAGCTTTGCCACCTGCTGATTATAGAACCCCAGAGCCTTGAGCAAAAATAGGCAGTAGCCAAAAAGTGGTTATTTGACCCCAAATAGTTATAGTGGTGGTAGCCACAGGGGTGCTTGTGTCACTCCAATCTCAGCTGTAGGTGGCTTAGAAGAGAGACAGAGATTCTGCATGTTTGGGAGAAAGTAAAGGAAGAGAACAAGGGTCTCTGCCAGGTAATCCAGAGAATTCTCCTGGATCTGTTCCAAGACCATTGTGATTGTTAATACTGAGTGTCAACTTGATTGGATTGAAGGATACAAAGTATTGATCCTAGGTGTGACAGGGTGCTGCCAAATGAGATTAACATTTGAGTCAGTGGGGGGGAAGGCAGATCCACCCTTAATCTGGGTAGGCACAATCTAATCAGCTGCCAGCACAGCTAGAATATAAGCAGGCAGAAAAATGTGAAAAGAGGGTTTGGCCTAGTCGCCTAGACTATATCTTTCTCTTATGCTGAATGCTTCCTGCCCTCGTACACTGGACTTGAAGTTCTTCAGTTTTGGAACTCAGACTGGCTCTGCTTGCTCCTCAGCCTGCAGATGGCCTATTGTGGGACCTTGTGATCATGTGAGTTAATACTTAATAAACTCATATATATATATATATATATACACACACACACACACATATATACACACATATATATACATGAACTTAATAAACTCCCATATATATTCATATATATATGAATATGTATATATATATTTCATTAATTCTGTTCCTCTAGAGAACCCTGACTAATAAAACCATCAAGATGGTACCTCTATGAGTCTGCAAGAACCACAGTATTATAGGGCTTGGGGTACCCACAAAAACAGAAACAACCTATATCACAAAATCCAAGTCTTTTCAAATATCTGGAAAGCATTCCCAAGAAGGGCAGGTACAAACCAACCCAGATAGTGAAGATTATAATATATACCTAACTCTTCAGTGCCCAGACACCAAAGAATATCTACTGTCATCAACACCATCTAGGAAAATGTGACCTCACCAAATGAACTAAATAAGGAACCAAAGATCAATCCTGGAGAAACAGAGATATGCGACCTTTCAGACAGAGAATTCAAAATAGCAATGTTGAGGAAACTCAATGAAATTCAACATAACACAGAAAAGGAATTCAGAATTATATCAGATTAATTTAACAAGGGATTGAAATAATGAAAATGAATCAAGCAGAATCCTGGAGTTGAAAAATGCAACTGGCATACTAAAGAATACATCAGTCTTCTAATAGCAAAATAGATCAAGCAGAAGAAATAATTAGTGAACTTGAGCACAGGTTATTTGAAAATACCCAAACAGAGGAGACAAAAGAAAAGAGAATAAAAACAAACAACCACAACCATAGGTTCTAGAAAACATCTTCAAAAAGGCAAAATATTATTAGTCTTAAGAGGAGGTACAGAAAGCAATAAGGGTATAGTTTATTCAAAGGCATTATAACAGAGAACTTTCCAAACCTAGAGAAAGATATCAATATTCAAGTACAAGAAGGTTATATAACACCAAACAGATTTAACCAAAAGAAGACTACCTGAAGGCATTTAATAATTAAACTCCCAAAGATCAAGAATAAAGTAAAGCTACTAAAGCAGCAAGATAAAATAAACAAATAACATACAATGGAGCTCAAATACATCTGGCCACAGACTTTTCAGTGGGAATCATATAGGCCAGAAGAGACTGGCCTAACATATTTGAAGTGCTGAAGGGAAAACACTTTTACCCTGTAAGAGTATATCTTCAAACATGAAGGAGAAATAACGACTTTCCAAGACAAACAAAAGGGAGGCTGAGGCAGGAGAATTGCTTGAACCCATCATCAAGAGAGCAGAAATAATTGAAATTGAAATGAAGAAAATTATATGAAATGTCCATGAAATAAAAAGTTGGTTTTTTGAAAACTTAAAAACAAATTGACAAACCTTTAGCCAGAATAATTAAGCAAAAAATATATATTTATATATATATTTAACTATATTGATATACTTATATATTTAAATATATTTACACACATATTTATATATTATAAAATATATATTATATGTTTAAATATATATATATAATAAATTAATTAATTTATTAATATATGCATCCCTGGAAGTGCATAAAACACGTCCTGCTGCAAAAAAAAAATCAAGTGGTGCAATTGATTGCATTTATAGCAAAATATGTAAATTTGTATTTGTATCCTTGGCATTTCATTTTCCTCAGTGTTTTTGACTTCCCTCTTGGTGAACCTATACACCCAGAAAACAAAAGTAAACTCTGCAGTGTTGTTATTGATTAGATTGAGAAGCTACTGGATTTTTTTTTTTTTTCTTTTTTGGTTTTTCTTTGAGTTCTGTTTAGTGTCATAACTGAACCAGAAAACAGTTTTCTGCTGTTTAACAATGATTGTGAAGAGACCAAACAAATTTTCAAGCATTCATGATAACTCTGTTCAACTAAGGAATGATTCAGATATTTATGACTGATAAAAATAGATTACTATTCAACTTTTGAATGACTTGTGAACTTAAAAAACCGATAAGAAAATAGAACACTGTCAAATAAACATCACTGCAACTAATGAAATTCAGAATCTAAATTAGTGCTGATGATGCACTTGAGTTAAGTGCAGAATTTTTCTCATTAACATTCCCTCTCTGGGCCCATTATCCTCTTAATTGTACCTCCAAATTCCCCAAGCTGTACTAGAACAAGTTGTCCAAGTTTCTCTTTAAAAAACATGGCTTATATTGGGGTCATTTCAACTATTAAAATAAACATTTAATGGAATCTTTCTAAAAACATACAAATAATAACAACAACCACCTTTGCACTGAAGATTTTTCTATGAGATTAAATATCATTATTATTTTGCTTTTCCAATAACCATTCCCACAGGGTTTGACATTAAAATTACCCATTAATTAATAATGTATTATATGTTACAACAAGCAAAATAAAGCTATTTAAGTAAATGTTATTTCTAATATTCAATTTTATTAAAAAAGTAACTTATTAATATGGGTCTTTGCTTTGGTGACTGAATTTGTAGGCAAGGCAAAGATAGAATCTAGTATAAAAAATTGAGTAAATTTTAATATTTTTAAAAAGTAAAATATGCAATGCAGAACTTGATAAATTGTACATGCTCTAGATTTGTCTGCTATACAACTATGGGTGTTTTATGTGTTAATCAGTGCTTTCTATTAAATAAAATAACACGTATATATCTATATAGATACACAGGCAAACATACACACACACGCGCGCATGCACACATACACACCCCTCTAGAAATGACCAGTCTGCACTGATCACCATTAGAGGACAGCAGATATATATATATGCAGTTATATAATTATATATTTATATATTAGATTATACATATATATTATATATGCATATTAGATTATACATATACAATATATTATACATATACATAATACATAATGTATGTTATGTTATACATATATAATATATAATATTATGCATTATATATAAATAATTTCATATAATTTTGAATTTCATTCAAAATTCATATATATGTATGATGTATGGAGAGAGAGATTATCTGCTAAATAATATGTATGTGGTACTAAATATATATATGTGTATATATTAATAGAATACAAATACATCTTTCTAAACAAAATTGCCTTTGGATTCTCTCATTTTTCTCTAATATAACAATCTGATCTAAGTAAATCATGTCAATGGGTACATATATTCCCAGTAATCTTGGTCTAGGTGTTGCATAAACTGATCTCCTACCTAAATTCTTCCTTCAATAAAATGTGATAAATGACTAATGACATAACAAACTCAGTTAACAGTCTCCCCCACAAAAACATCATATTGAACATTTTGTTGACCAAGACAAATCTTCAACAATCTAAAATGTTCAAAAGGAGGGACTAAGTAATAAAAACTCTCCCAGTCTTGGTCTGAGGAAGTACTTTCTGTGTGGTGCCATTTACTTTCCCTTTTGGGATCCATCTAGCATCTCTGATAAAATGCTAGAACACTGGCTTTGTGAAGTTGTAGTAAAATTAAGAAGGCTTACAGAGAAATTGGAATCACCTGCCCAATTAACCTTGAGTCTTGTGACATTAAATCAGACATCCAAAACCAGAAAGACTTTAAACCAGCTTTATGACTAACCTAATGCTTTTAAAACTAGAGCTTTCTATTTTTGATGTCTAGTATCTCATAAAATGTCTCTACCAAGAAGAAATGTTTAAATTGCTTCTCTTGGCAGCCTTTTCTTTGACAAGTTTTAAATAAAATGTTGACATGCGCTTCAATTATTTGATGGTGGGAGAGGCAAATTCAAAATGAGTTGTAAATACAATACAATAAAATACAAAACAGAACAAAACTAAACTAAAAACAAACACCCAACACACACACATGCACGCATGCACACGCATGCACGCACACACCCCTCTAGAAATGATCAATCTGTGCTTATCGCCATTAGAAGGCAGCAGAAACGCAAAAAGAGAATATAATTTTACTTATAAAGTAGTAGTAGTGTGTTCAAGTTATTTATTGTTGCATAACTAACCATGATACATTTAGTGGTCTAAAATAATGATTTTAATATTATTATTATGTACATGGTTTCTGTGGGTCAGAAATTTAGGTAGTGTACCATGAATATAGCTTGCATCTCTGCTCCAGGATTTTTTGGGCCATGGATAGGAAGACTTGAGCAGCTGATCACTCAAATGGCTAAGGACTGGAATCATTTGGTGAATTCTTTACTTGCATGTGTAAACCCTGCACTAAGATGACTCAAAGGCTGGACTGAAGTAGGACTGCCCACTGGCAC
This sequence comes from Trachypithecus francoisi, assembly GCF_009764315.1. Classification (NCBI taxonomy): domain Eukaryota; kingdom Metazoa; phylum Chordata; class Mammalia; order Primates; family Cercopithecidae; genus Trachypithecus; species Trachypithecus francoisi. The sequence goes on from NW_022681455.1 coordinate 58,925,032, forward strand.
CTATACATGGCCTTTCAATGTAATTTTGGCTTTCTTCACAGTAAGCAGCATCAGGATTTTCAGAATCTTTGCAAGGCAGCTTTAAACTCCAAGAGAGTGTTTCTGCAAATGAGAAAGAAGGTGCACAGCTTCTTTCAATGTAGCCCCGAAAATCACGAACCACCATTACTCTCTGCATTCTATTGGTTACAAGCAAGTCACTGAAACTATTCAGATTCACGGGGAAGAGAACTGGACCCTATTCATCTCTCTCTAAGAGAAATGTCAAATAATTTGCAGCCATTTTCAAAAGTTCCACAGAATGTGAAATTTAAAATATTCTTCAGAATATTTTATGTTTTGGTTATATATATTGGTTATATTGCATTTGTACTTTTAGTACAACATTTTTAGGCTGAGCACAGTGGCTCACACTTGTAATCCCAGCTCTTTCTGAGGCTGAGGCGGGCGGATCACCTGAGATCAAGAGTTCAAAACCAGCCTGGCCCACATGGTGAAACCCCATCTCTACTAAGTATATGAAAATTAGCAGGGCATGGTCGTGGGCTCCTGTAATCCCAGCTACTTGGAAGTCTGAGGCAGGAGAATCGCTTGAACCCACGAGGTGGAGGTTGCAGTGAGCCGAGATCATGCCACTTCACTCTAGCCTGGGCAGCAAGAGAAAAAATTCAGATCAGCAGTAAAGCTTATGACCAAAAATAACAGACCATCCTCAGTGGTAGAAAGGAACTACATCATTATAATTCTGGTTTATAAAATGTAAAATGCCTAAAAATTTCCATTTTCATACATTCTTTTTTAATAGCTTAATAAATAAAAATGGCTTGCAATATGGTAGGAGAGACCCTGATTCTGTGATTCCCTCATTTCACTCTTCTAGGGAAATAAGAGCACAGTACAAATAATGAGTGACAAGTGACAATGAGGACAAGCTACTATACAAGTAGCATTAATAAAATGTTTTCTGCATATGAAACTTGGTTTATGGCTGTGACATTAGGTCCCTGAAAGTTTCCAAGGAGCAGGTCTTAATTATAAAAATTAAAAGGAATTTGTCTAGATGTGAATAAAATCAGAAGAGAGGAAATTAATGATTTAAGATAATACATAACTTTGATTCAAAATTCATAAAACATTACTACCTCATACTCTGTCATTGAAGCTTATGAAGAAATAGAGCCCAGATAACTTTATGTTTTTTTTTTTTTTTTTTTTTCATTCTAAGGTCACAGGCACACTACACTACACTGAATGATAAATTATTCATACATCAAAAGATGAAGATGCTAATTTGAAAAATTGTCTCACAAATATAATGATATATTTCACTCTTCAATTCAAACCTAATTAGTTTAATTATTTGGTCATGTATATTCCAAATATAACACATACTGAAATAATCTATTGGTTCAACATTGCAACATAAGTTTCTCTGTATTCCCACAAATATATATATTTTAACACAATGTTTTTTATCATAAGAAACATTGGTTCAGGTGGGATCTTTCAGTCTGTTACTCCTGCTCTAAAATTCAAATCAGAGAAACGGAAAAGTTGATTGAATCAAATATAAACAAAATTCCAAGTATCTGTATTTTATAATATTCTGCTTATGTTTCACAAACACAAATGATATTTAAGCAAGTTATTATGCAGATTCCTTTAACTGTGCTGGAAATCAAAATGAGTTAGCCATTCTTTTCTTCAGAAGGCCAGTTGAGAAAGAAATGTTGTTGATCTGCTGTGCAGTTCATTAGAGGCACAGCTAAAATGAAAGTCAGGGTGTCTGGGCTCTTGATTTTGTAGGATGATAAACTGCTTTGGTGTTCAAGATATTAAAATGTTGAAACAGGAGTGTATGTAACACAGTCTGACCGACAAGCAGTGAGCATAACTTCACTCCTTCAGGATTTGAGAGACTATCACGCTGTTTGATGTTAGGCAGAGCCCAGAAGCCAGATGAGAGACGGCTCTTGCTAGGTTCACACCCATATTGCCCACTAGGCAGCACATCTCTTTGAAGGCTTTTTGTTGATTTTATTGTTGATGAAAATCAATTTGCCATGAAATCAGAAAGAATTTACTAAAGTAGTCATCACAAAATGCAGAAGCAATATTCTAAAATAGAAACTGCATGTTATTACTGCATCAAAGACAGAAAAGCTTGCCTTGAGAATTATTACATATTTTTCAAATAAAAGTCCACCAAACAGCACTGTACTTTTAATATATAATCATGAGACTGCTTTAATACCCCATTTCGTAATTTCAGCCAAGCGTATTAACAGAAATGCCAAAATACCTGGCATTACAACATTATTTATTCACAACATGTCCATTTGTGATTTCCATTTAAGGACAATAGGTTAGTCTAAGAAATTTGCTTTCAAGCTTTCCTATTTTCCTTACTCTTGTCTGGGTGTTTTCAGCCGTTGTCTGATTTTCTATAACTCCTCTAGCCCTTTCTCTTAGAGATAATATGTTCGTTTGCCACCGTTTTCAAAAATAAGCTTGTAGAACCACTGCTTCCTCTGTTCTCCTTCACCAGTCTTTGCCATCAACACCACCAAAAATAGCAACACTCTATCTGAAGCTACAGTAAGTTACCCTGAAGATTGCTCAGAAGCAACTGCCAGTGAAACCAGCAGCTGTGTGGTTGTTTAGAACCAGCTGGCCATATGGTGTATGAAGACTTAAGCTTTAAAGAACTTTCTAAACTGCTAGTTAATTTCCTGAGGTATTTTGAAATATTGCATACATACTGTATATTTTCCTTTCTAGATTTCTCTAAGAATACTTTTTCTTCTCACAATTTAAAATGCAGCTTCTGTGAAAACATTTCTGGCTGGTCTTAAGTAGGATGTGAGTTCATATGTTGTGGGATCTGACCAATACGGGAAAGAAATCATGACTGTATGGTAGGATTTTGCTACTGGTGCTACCTTGAGTATTACTATATTTTACTTTGTTTTGTTTTCTTTTTCTGCTTACAGAGTTATTGGCTAGGTATAACTAAACAAAAAGTAATTTTCCCCCAACACAAGATAACACACACACACAAAAAATTAAACTTGAATAGTCTTATTAGATACCACTAGAATTATTTTCTATATGATGCAGTTAACTTTATAATGATCCGGAAACAAATCTTAATACTTCGTATTTTCTTATGTAAGGATTAAGAAGTGTTATTAGACCACAAAAACAAAACGAAATGAGTTTGTCATTCTGTCTACCTACTAATCCAAATGACTGTTATTTTCTTAACTTTTTTGAAAAAAAAAAAAGTTACACTGGTCAATATATTTAATTAAATATCAAGCTTTGTGAGGCCTTGACTCATGTCTAATACTTTTTATATAGCATAATATTGAATCTACTCTTGAACTAATAGTAGATATGGAATAAATATTTTTGATTTTTTTCCCTGACTTACACAACCAAATATCTTCTTTTATCATGAAGTAAAGACCAAGTTTAAGACACACTTTGTATTGGACCAGGCAGAGTGGCTCACATCTATACTCCCAGCACTCTGGCAGGCTGAGGCAGGAGGATCACTTGAATCCAGGAGTTCAGGACCAGCCTGGGCAACAAAATGAGACTCCACCTCTACGAAAAATAAAATAAAATTAGCCAGGTCTGGTGGCGTTCACCTGCAGTCCCAGATACTTGGGAGGCTGAAGTGGAAATATCACTCAAGCCTTGAGCCTGGCGGTGGGTCAAAGTTGCAGTGAGCTGTGATCACACCACAATAGTACCACTGCACTCCAGCCTGGGCAACAGAATGAGACACTGTCAAAAAAAAAAAAAAAAAAAAAAAGAGAGAGAGAGAGAAAAGAAAAAGAAAAAAAAAGACATACATCGTGTAGTACCTTAGCAGTATACCCAACATAGAAAAGCAATCTGCATTATCATGTCTTATAAAGGTGAAGCAAACATGTTATTAAACAGTATATTCTGCAAAGTCACCTATCTGTGAAACCACAGAGAAGAGTGCTGGCCCAGGCCTTGTAAAGCACACAAGGAGCCCCTCATGTGGCTTCGGTTATTTAGTTTTTCTATTGGATAAAAAGACTGGCAGTTGCATGCTGAACTTCTTAATACTTGCTGATCTAAATTTTAAACATGGCTAATCTTTGTAAAGTCAGGCAAAGTTGAGAAGAGGGTTGTGAGAGGCCTGACTAAAGTTTGGTCAAGGACAGTCCTTGTCAACTTACATACCCATACATATTTGTGTGTATGTATGTGTGTGTCCTTGGACATATTACATTTCAATGCCTGTTACATCCACATTGACATGTTGAGTAGGTAAATATATAAATTTAGAATCTAGCACTTAAGGGGGAGACTGGAGGCTGGACATAAATTTGAGGTTCAGAGCACATTGGTGCTATAAGAGCATGAAGGAAAAAAAGAAATCTGAAGACTAAGTCTGGGCTTGGAGGTCTGGAACAGGAGGATCCAGTCACAGAGCTGAGGAGGGGAACAATAAAGAATGAAAGTGAGCCAGTGATCGCAAATAACTTTTCGGGAGTTTTACTATAAAGAAATCAGATGGTAGCCAAAGGGCAATAAGTATAGTTATTAAATGAAGATATGGCTACAGTTGTTATAATAGTTTTAGATATAGCTATGGTTATACATAAAGTACAGATTTACAGATTCTCCCTCAGGGCTTTCACACTTGGCATTCTCTCTCCTTTCTGATATTTCTGTTTGGCTCGTTCTCATCTTCCGGTGTTCTTTCTAACTCATCACTGTACCAAAATTTGCTCCCATCACAACTAACCTCTGTTCCCTCCTTCTGTTTCATTTAAATCCATAAAAGTTATCAATTCTTAAAATTATAAAATTTATTCATGTATTTATTGTCTGTCTTTCCTGTTGGAATGTAAACTCTAAGACAGTAAAACCTTGTATTCATTAATATAAACTAGAACTGTGAATTACACAAAATATGTTCAATAAAGAATTAAAGCATAATACACGCCAGCTTGTATGATTGCGTGTATGCACACATACACACTTTTGTTGCACAATCTCATGTGATTTAATAATTAGAAAAAAAGTATGTAAAATCTCCTTTCCTGTTCATGTCCTGATGCAAAGAGGCAAAATAACAGCATCATAATCAACAATTTACCAAGGATTTATTATTTATTTTAATCAAGTGTTTACTAAGGTAAATTTTTCATATCCATGCCTGTGATTTTATTTCAGCTAGGTGTCCAATACTTTAGAAAGTTAAGACCTTATCATTCAAAAGCAAGCAAGTGGAACAACAACAACAAAAAGAATGATAAAAAGGCCTTATCTAGAGTCTAAAAAATATTTTGCAATGCAATATATTATTATTTAATATGTTTATTTTATTTAATTTGGTAAAAAGTGAAAACACTCAAATCATAGTCCAACATGATGGATCATGCAAAGAGTATTAAGAAATTGAATTGTAAGTAACAGGTAACATGAGTAAATTAAACCTAATGGAATCTTAATAGAAGCAAATTTGTTTCCTATTGGATTTTCCAATACTTTTGCTGGTAGCTAACATGCTTATAGGGAAAAAGAAATCTGGTTTAAAACTTTATGAACAGAAAAAAATGTACAAATATATGAGAATAGAAAATAGGCATCCATCTGTTTTAAAAGATACAGAAATACCACATGGAGATTCTGCATGTGCAAAGCTAACTAGAACAGTTCTCCATCCTGGAGATAAACAGATACAGTAAAATGTGTTAAGTGATAAAAGAGGACTTAGGAGTTCAGGGAAGCCATGCTGAGGAGATGATGACAAACTTAAATCTTAAAGAATGTGTGAGACTACAAGAACACACAATATGAAATTTATAATATAAGAGCATGAAGTATTTGGGAAATTCATAACAAAAACAATATTAAAGAATAGATGAAAGTACAGTCATAGATTATTATGTGTCACTTTCTCCTCCTATATAAAGAAAATCTAAACTTGTGGCAGAGACAAAAGCTTATCTCATGTCTAGATGCTGGTGCGCTCACCTCTTAAATACTTACAATATTTATTTTAAGTGTAGTCAAAGAATCTAGAGGCAGGAGGGTTGGCAAGAATGTAGTTGTTGCTGAAATTGTACACAGTATAGAGTAATCAAAAGTTATCCCAAAGAAAGAGCTAGTAAAAATCATTCCTTCCGTGCCTTTCTACAGTTGACTATTGAACCATTCTGAGAAAGTGCTCAAATAGAGAGTTTTGCCCAAACTCCTAATGTAGACTTATTACAGTAAAGATACTTTATGTATGCTATATTCACCAGTTCAGTGACATTTCACCCTATAAATTTCCTCATTTAATACGTCTCATTAACACAGATACAGGACTCCTGAGCAATTTTCTAAGGATTCTTATAGTCAAAAATTAATATTTGAACATTTCATTCTCCATAATAACATTACCAAGTCATAAGAGTGTGGCCTGGTCAAATGATATTACCAAACACATCCAGCCTTTCGCAGTGAATTCTCAAAGATCCTTTTGGAATAAATCGCTACAAATTGTCATTTCTCCCAAACACTGAATTCTAACACCGAGAAAATTGCTAACACTTTATAAAATAAGAAATAATGTAGTTGAGATGTGAAATAAATTATTTCAAACATCAAATTTCATATATCTCTTAGCTTATTGTTCATTTGCGGGTCAGGTGAGCTGTTTAATATCATTGAAACATTTCAAGAAATAAGCAGGATTCTTTTAGATTTGCAGATAAGTATTTGAAATTGCTTCAGGTAAGAGGATCAAAGTGAAATAGAGCAGAGAGATAAAATGAGAGAATGATACAATGGATGTGATTAGGTGATATGATTGAAGAAAGAAAAAAGAACCAGCCAGGGAATTAAAGAAAATAAACACAGACATATAGAAACATCCTACAGAGGACACGGAAAAAGTGAAAAGATTTGATAGCAACCTACACAAAGGACTAAAGAAAATGAAAATACAGAATATACACTCTGAAAAGAAAAAGAAGGGAGGCCAATAATTGATTTTTAGGAAGACAGCAGAGATAGCAGAAAGTGACACAGGGTGATGCCAGGAGACAGAAATCACAGGAAATGGTGAAAGAGAAGTTCAGGCGTGCTTGTAAATTTGGCTATCAGCGTTATAGATAACCTCCTGAATGTGTTAAATATCAGATTCAAAGTTCAGTACCTTAGCTTTATCTCTCATTGATCCTTTGCCCAGGATAGACATTTTAGCACCTGTTTCTTCCTGTAGCCTCTTCAAGGAGTTTCCTCTTGGTCCAAGCAATTTCCCCACAAAATTGAACTAGGAAACAAAATCAATAGAATGTCTGTTTTAAGGTACAATAAAGTGATTATTTGCACCAAGAATAATTGATGGGTTGTAGGTTTTTCAAACTTTACCACTGAGAAGAGAGTCATGCCATAAACACACACACACACACACACATACCGCAAACCATTTCAGATATCTAATCTAACACTCATTTTAAAAGCTGTATCTCTTCTTAAAACAATGCCTAAGTCAAAAGTATGTTGAAAATATCATTTACATATATAATCAAATGAATCATTTATTAAGGAAAGAAATTAAGGAGAATCATGCTGGTTTACAGAATTTCTAAAGGCTTCTTCTCTCAAATTATATTATTGAAATAGGAGATGATTTTAACATAAGTCTATAAACCTGCAAAATTGTAAAAGTTTGCAATCAATATTTTAAAATTGATATTTAAATTGATATCTAAAATAAAATTTGATATTCAAGTTTGTTAGGCATTGTCTGGTGTCCACAACTTTCTATAACAACTTTCATAATCAGGAATAAAGGGACTCAATTATTCTTCAATCTTACATTGCCTCTATTAAAGAGTTGCTTTAGGATTAGTAAATAAAGGATGTGAGCACATAAAAGTTTAAAAACAGTACTTATAAAGCATATACACAAAACGCTTTGTTTAAATGAAAAACTCTGGGGTTCCACACAATTTGCTTAATCATCTTGAAACATGAATAAAAGCAAGTGAACTAAGAGCAGTTATGAAAGCATTTATGTTAGCTACTAAAGGAACACTACCAAACTGAATGACCGAGGTAATAACTTGTGCCATAATTCGTTGAATAAATTAAAAAATACAAAGAACATAGAATGCACCAAAAACTGTCTTGGGAACACAAAGAACAATGATAAGCATGACTAAGTAAAATTGCTTTCTATATCAGAGATTTTCCCCTCCCTTCTTTTCTTTTCTTTCCTTTCCTTTCCTTCCTTCCTTCCTTCCTTCCTTCCTTCCTTCCTTCCTTCCTTCCTTCCTCCCTCCCTCCCTCCTCCCTTCCCTTCCCTTCCCTTCCCTTCCCTTTTTCCTTCCTTCCTTCCTTCCTTTCTCTTTCTCTCTTTCTCTCCTTCTCTTTCCTTCTTTTCTTTCCTTCCTTCCTTCCTTCCTTCCTTCCTTCCTTCCTTCCTTCCTTCCTTTCTTCTTCCCTTTCTTCCTTTCTTTCTTTCGCCCTAATCCCTCAATAAGAAATACACCACAGTTAATGATATAACACTCAGGTTTTTTTCCCCAAGTCCACGATAAAAAGACAGATGTCTGTTCTTACCACATTTATTCAATTTTGTACTGGAGTATGGATTGTTGTATGTATAGGTAAATAGATATGGGATAGTATAATGCCCAAAAAGACTATACATAGGTGGTTGATTTATTTTCAGCAAAAGTGCCAAAGCAACCAAATTTGAAAAATAAAGTGTTTTCAACAAATGGTACTGAAACAGTTGAATATCTGTATGAAAAAGAACAAAACAAAACAAAAAAGGAAACAAAAAACAACCTTTCATGACCTCTTTTACACTTAGGCAAACCTTATTTTGAGATCGATCATAGAACTATATGTGACAACTAAAATTATAAAGATTCTAAGAAGAAAGCACTAGAAAAACCTTTGTGAACCTAGGCTAGGAAGAGATTACTTAATGAGGAAGCAAAGAACACTAAAAAAAAAAAAAAAAATCCCTAATGACCAGTGATGACGAGCTTTTTTCATATATTTGTTGGCTGCATAAATGTCATTTTTTGAGAAGTGTCTGCTCATATACTTCACCCATTTTTTGATGATATTTCTTTTCTCTTGTAAATTGGTCTTTTATATCCGTTGTAGATTCTGGATATTAGAACTTTGTCAGATAGGTAGATTGCAAAAATGTTCTCTCGTTCTGTAGGTTGCCTGTTCACTCTGATGATAGTACCATCTTATGCCAGTTAGAATGGCAATTATTAAAAAGTCAGGAAAGAACAGATGTTGGTGAGACTGTGAAGAAATAGGAAAGCTTTTACACTGTTGGTGGGAGTGTGAATTAGCTCAACCATTGTGGAAGACAGTGTGGTGATTCCGCAAGGATCTAGAACCAGATGTACCACTTGACCCAGCAATCCCATTACTGGGTATACACCCAAAAGACTACAAAGCATTCTACTATAAAGACACATGCACACATATGTTTATTGAAGCACTATTTACAATAGAAAAGACTTGGAACCAACCCAAATGCCCATCTATGAGAGACTGGATAAAGAAAATATGGCAGCACATATATACCATGGAATGCTATACAGCCATAAAAAAAGGATGAGTTCATGTCCTTTGCAGGGACATGGTTGAAGCTGGAAACCATCATTCTCAGCAAACTAACATAGGAACAGAAAACCAAACACTGCATGCTCTCACTCATAAGTGGGAGTTGAACAATGAAGACACATGGAACAGGGAGGGGACCATCACATACCAGGGCCTGTGGGGTAAGGGGAGGAATATCATTAGGAGAAATGCCTAATGGAGATGATGGGTTGAGGGGTGCAGCAAACCACCATGGCATGTGTATACATACACCTATGTAACAAACCTGCAGATTCTGCACATGTATCCCAGAACTTAAAGTAAAAAAAAAGAAAAAAAAAAAAGTGAGAAAAACAAAATCTTTCTGATGCAAACACTCACTTAAACATTGAATAGATAAGCCACAGACTGAGAGAAAACACTCCTTACTTCTGAAAAATGACTAATACCTATAATCTATAAAGAATTCCATCAAATCAATGGTAAATCACACACACACATATACACATACCTCAGAATGGCTAAAACTAAAAGCAAACTCATGGTATATGCTGAAGAAGATGTGGAATTACTAGTGCAATTGCTGTTGGCAGTTTAAAATGATACAGTAGTATCATTTTAAGATTTGGCAGTTATTTATAAAGTTAAACATACAGTTCCACTATGATCCAGTAATTCAACTGCTAAGTATTTATCCAAGGGAATTAAAAACATATGTTCATAAAAACAACTTGTACGTGAATGCTCATGACATTTTATTCACAATCACCATTAAGCCAAATGTAAACAAGTGCTCATCCTAGAAGAGCGGACAAACAAGTTTATACATAAACAGAAAGGAACTAGCCACCGATTGACACAACAACCTGGATGTATCTAACAGACATTTGAGAAGCCAGATATAAAAGAATACATCATGTTAGATTCCACTATTACAAAATTCTAGCAGCAAAAATAATATATGGTGTTAGAGTTATAAAAGTGGTTGTATGCTGGGAACACAGTCTGGTGTTCAACTGGCTGGAAAATGGCATGAAGGAAACATCTGGGGTGACAGAATTGCTCTATATTTGTTGGAGGTAGAGGTCTACTTTTATTAAAATTTATCAAGCTGCACTCTTAGGAACTATTATTTCATTATATGCAAATAGCATTTCAATTGAGAATGTGAAAAACAAAATGAAAGAATAAAAACTCATGTAAAAATATTTTTGAAATAGCATCATAGCTTCTGTTATTACATTTAGGTCTCATCCATTTTGGGTTAATTTTTGCATATGATAGATGATAAAGGTCCAATTTCATTCTTTTGCATATAGAAATCCAGCTTTTTTTTTTTTTTAGCACAATTTATTGCAAAGATTGTCCTTTCCTCATTGTGTTCTATTGGTGCCCTTGTAAAAAAAAAATCAGTCTACTGTATATGTTTAGATTTATTTCTGAGAAAACATAGGTTCAAAACCTCTGAAGGTTGGCCTTGGTAAAGAATTTTTGGATGTCATACCAAAAGGTTAAGCCACAAAAGCAAAAACAAATAAACGGGACTACATTAAACTAAAAAGCCCCTTCACAGTAAAGGAAAGAATCACCAAACTGAAACAACAGCCTCTGGGATTGGGAAAAAAAATATTTGCAAAGCACACATCTACTAAGGGGTTATTATTCAAAATTTATAACGAATTAAGAAAATTCAATGGCAGAAAAACGGATTTAAAAATGGGCAAAAGATCTAAATAGGCACTTAATAAAAGAAATCATAAAAATAAACAACAGGTATATGAAAAGATGCTCAACATCATTAATCAAGAAAATGCAAATCAAAACCACTATGAGATACCACTTCACACTTATCAGGATGGCTGTTTCAAAAAAGTCAAAAGATATCAAATTTTGACATGAGTGAGAAGAAACGGGTGCTTTTTGTAGACTGCCCATGGGAATGTAGATTGATATATCCATTACAGAAAATCCTATGAAGGTTTCTAAATAAGTTAAAAATAGTACTACTATATGACCCAACAATCCCTCTTCTGGGCATATAACCAAAGAAAATAAAAGTCACCTTGTAAAGATACCTGCACTTTCATGTTTATTGTAGCATTATTCATGATACTAAAGATATGGAAACAATCTAAGCGTCCACTGACAGACAAATGGAAAAAGAAACAATATAGTGGAATATTATTCAGCCTGAAAAACAATGAGACCTTGCCATTTTTGCCAAAATGTGGATGAGCTTGGAGGACAATATGTTAAGTGAAATAAGCCAGACATGTAAAGAAAAATATGGATGATCTCATTTATATATGGAATCTGAAAAAAAAAAATGAGAAAAGGAAACCATTTACCAGGGTCGGGGTGGAAATAAGGAGATGTAAGTCAGAGGATAAAATGTAGGAGATATGTAGGATGAACAAGTCTAGAGACAGAGTATACACTGGCAGTCCTCAACCTTTTTGGCACCAGGGACCAGTCACATGGAAGACAATTTTTCCACTGGTGGGGGTGGAGGAGGGTGGGAGGGTTTGAAATAGAACTGTCCACATCAGATCATCTGGCATTAGATTCTCATAAGGAACACACAGGCTAGATCCCTTGCATGCACAGTTCACAATAGGGTTCCACTTCTGTGAGAATCTAATGCCAGGGTTGATCTGACAGGAGGTAGAACTCAGGCGTTAATGCTGGCTTGCTAGCTGCTCACCTCCTGCTGTGCGGCCTGGTTCTTAACAGGTCACAGACCAGTACACGTCTGCAGCCCAGGGATTGGGGACCCCTGGTGTACACCATGTAGACTATAGGTAATAAAATTGTTCTGTATTTGGATTTCATCCTAAATAAGTAGATTTTGACTGCACTTGCCAAAAAACTAAAAAAAAAAAAAAAAAGGGTAACTGTGAGATGATGGATATATCAGTTTGCTTCACTACAGTAAACATTTTGCTCTCTATATGTATCCCATAACATCATGTTGTATACCTTAAATATATACAATAAAATGTATTAAAAATAAAATCAGCATAAAATCATAATGAAATGTACTACAAAGAAATACCAGTCCCATTAGTTGCACAAAGGGACCTCTTTAGACTTACAGGAAATATATCATTCCAATCTATGCACCAGAGGAAAAAAATGGAGAAATATCCAACAACAATAGGAGAATATAACCTTCATACCAAAACCAAATCAGAAAAGGAAATATACAGACCAAAGCCACTCATTAAAGAAAAAAGAAAAAATAACATGAAAAAACCCACTTGGCAAAATAGTAGCATAGCCAAGGCCTGTTGTATGTACAAAATACATCATGATTGAGTCGTATTTATCATTGTTATACAAGTATTTTAAAATTTATAATTCTTAATTGTAATTTACTCATTAACAAATTAATGGAGAAAAAGGCCAGGATTTTATTTGTTTGGAAAAATGATTTGATAGAATTTAAACTTAATCATTATAAAAACTCACATCATCTGAAAAATAAAGGAAACATCATCAGTAAATAGAAGGCTTCTACTCAAAATTCATAGGAATAGTAGACTTACTGATTTAAAAAATCATAAACAAGGTAAAGATGTGCATTCCTAACACTTTATTCAGCACCAATGACTCAAACCATCTACTAAGACAAGTATTGTAAATATCAGAAAGTTAAAAAATTATATGCCATTTATATAATTATATACATAGAAAACAAAGTATTTGCATAAAAGTATTAGAACTAGTAAGAGAGCTTAGCAAAGTGCTGTTATACAGAAAAGGTTAATTGTATTTTTGTATGCCAGCAGCACATAATTAGAAAGTGTTTTTTTAAAAAAGGAGATACCATTTATAACAGGAATTTTAAAAACTAGATTTTCTAGAAATAAATTTACCCACAGATGTTCAAACCTTTACAGAACACGTATAAAACACATTTTGTTGACAGATATTGTGTTCATAAATAGGAACTCTCAATGGCATATAGATTTCTAGTCTTCTAAATTTCATCTGCAATTCTAATTACAATCACTATAGGGTTTGGATCAACTTATTAATTGGTTCTAAAATTTGTTTGAAAAAGTGAAAGCACAAGAACAGTCAAAACCATTCAGAAGCAAAAGAACAAGTCAAGAGTTATTCCTTTCACATATCAAGATTCATCATAAAGCTGTGTTAATTATGATAGTATGAAGCATCCAGTCCTGGGGCACAGATAGACAAATAGAGCAATGGAATCCAGAATCCATTAACAGACTCCTGTGTATGTTAGAATGACATTTGACAGAGGTAGTGTTACAGATCTTTGAGTGAACAATGGTCCCCTAAAGATGTCCATGTCCTAATACCAAGAATCTGTAAATATGTTATTCTACATAAGAAACTACATGGGTGTGATTAGAGATCTTGAGATGGGGGATTATCCTGGATTAACCAGCTGTGCCCAACGTCTTTTTAAAAGAAAGAGAGAGGCAGCAGGGTCAGAGAAGGAGATGTGATGGCAATAGCACAGGCTCATGTGATGAGATTGCTGGCTTTGAAGATGGAAGGAGACCATGAGCCAAAGCATGAAGGCAGCTTCTATTAGGTGGAAATGTCAGGGAGCAGATTCTCCCCTAGAGCCTCTTGAAGGAATGCAACCTTGCAGACACCTGGATTTTAGCTTCAAAGAAATCATTTCAGACTTCTGACCTCCACAACCGTAAAATAATGAATTTGATTTGTTTTAAGCCATGAAGTTTAAGTTTGTGGTGACTGTTACAGAAGCAATAGGAAACTAAAATACTAAGGAAAGAAGGAACTACCTAATATATAGCATAATAGGCTATCCATAGTAAGAGAAATAAAATTAATTCCTACATCATAACAGAAAAACTAAATTCTAGAAGGTTTATAGACTTAGATGTGAAATGTAAAACTTTAGAACTTATAGAAGAACATTTTCTAATATTTTTAAAATAACGAAAATACAGTAACTGTAAAATAAAAGTTTGATTAAAATTAAGAATATCTGCTTGTGAAAATACACCACAAAGTAGATGAAAATATAAATCATAAAGCTGAAGATGGTTGACATTACATGTTACCGTTAAAGCAGTAGTTTATAAAAACAAAGATAGAACTAAGGAAAAGAAAAATACTTTAATAGATAAAGGATAAAGTCATAAATATGTCATTGAAGGAGGAATGGGAATGGAAAAATCTTATGAGAAATTCAATCGCATTATAATTTAAACAAATCAAATTTAAGACCATGATGACATACAATTTTACACACACTATATAAGAGGTCTATGACAATAAAGAGGTTAGACATCAAGCATTGGCCAGAGTGTGGAGAAACATGTACTTATATACACGCCTGTGGGAGTGTAAATGGATACAACCATAGTGGCAGTGTCTTGTCAATCTGTAAATCCATTTACTTTATGCCTCAGCAATCTCATTCCTAGATATAAAATCCAGAGAAATCTTGGCACATGTACAAGAGTATTCAGTCTCAATCCTTTCAAGAGCAAAAATAATGGGGAAAAACGATGATCAATTCAAGAATAGTTGTTGTCAGCTCCACACCATAACCAGCATTTTTATGCCTCAAAACGACTTTTCAGATCCTTTCCATGGAGGTTTACTTTTGTGGTGAGTTTGTCAATATCAAGAAGTTGCATCAGATTTGGAAGGTGGACATGAATTGGAGTCCATTATTCTCGGCAAGTCATAGAGATCAGACGTGGTGCTCTGCTGACTTCTATGTGAGTGTTCACTCCATGGATGCGGCAGCCACACAGACCTGTCCATAAATTCCCAGTTCTTGGTCTTGGCAAGTTTTGCAAATATTTCCCCAAACTTCCACTCTGTGATCATGACAGGCTTCACAGAATATCCTGGAGCTCTGGTTTCACCCCTGTGCTCTGAGGCTTTAGGCTCCAATCTTTACGGCCTGTTGGTGGAACTTTCCCACAGACCCTTCCCTCATCTCTTCCCACAGTTATATTAGCCTTGAATTGTGGGTTATAACTGTTAAATATAGAGTGGCTTCTGTTTGCCTGTCAGAATCCTGACAGGTACAAATAAATAAATTGTGACATATTAGCTGTGAAGTATTACAGAGCAGTAAATATGAATTACTCATAACTATATAAAATTTCATTAATCCTAGAAACAAAATTTGACTGATAATTCATCTACACCTATAACACTTTATATAAAATTCATAAACAAGTAAAATTAAATAATATTCTACTATGAACACATGCCTATGTAGTAAACATATTTCTTAAATAACAGGGATAATAATAAACACAAAATCCATGATCTTGGTAATCTCTGGGAATGGGGAATAGGGGACATGATCAAAGAAAGACATTAAGATATTGCAAAGCAAAGGGTGATATTTTAGACTTCAGTTTAACTATGGGTTTGAGAGTATTCATTTTATTTTGTTTTATACTCCACATGAAAGTTAAACATATTCTTTTGGATGTATTAAATATTACGTAACTCTTTAAAAATTAAGAACAATTCGAGTTAAATGTCACTGAACTTCTCTTTCATATTCTGTTACAAAACCTTCTTTCCCCTTTATTGATGACAGAAAAACATCAAACTCAGAAATACCAAATCATCCAAAGTGGTATCTCCACCAAGAATGCTTAAGACTATGAAAAGAGAACATTTCACACAATCCTGGCTGAGGACAGGTTATTGACAGAATATGTGGTACCTACTTTCAGAATTTTCTATTCTCTGCCTTGATTCTTGTGACACATTTCCCAACACTTCTATTTCAATAGTCATTTTATTTCTAAGCAATAATCAAGTTGAAACCAAACTGTGAAGCTGCAAAAGAATCATGCCCTTCAATTCTTTTACACACTCTGTTAAAATAGAACATGAAGAGCCAGTAGAAAGAAGATGTTGTATAATCAGAAACTGAGTTTCACAAAGTGAGAGAAAGTTAGCTTTTATGAGCAACATTAACAATATAAAAGTATTTTAAGTAAGCAACCTTTCTTTTAATGTGTGTGTTGTAAAATTTATAAAAGTACAATCTACCATTTGTTCTTGCTCAAAAGTATTTCCCTGTCACAGTTTAGTCTATTTATGTGATTCTATCCCTTCCACAATTTCTGGAGTTTTTGGAGACAACATGCTGGAAAGGCTCAGAAGGCTTTCATGGAAAACCATGAAAAATCAGATACCATTTCTATGTGAGATAAAGCATTAGAAGTAATCACAAAGCTGGTTACATATTTCTGATGCTGTTCTTAGTTCTTGGAAATTTATTTTAAGATAAACTGAAACTAGTCAACACAAAAGTTGTTCTAATAAGATTTTTTTCCACCTATTTTCAACCTATGCTCAGTTCCCCTTCAAACAAAACCAGTTGACATAATCATGACAGGTGAATTATCAGTTCACAGACAGCAATTGGTTCTAACCTCTTCTTAAAAGTAAACCTCTTTTGAAGACCGAAAATAAATCAAACACTACACACCAGTGTCTTTAATATTTAACAATAATTTAGTAACTTAGGAATGTCTAAGATTCTTAAGGCTTAACAGAGTGAATACAGCTGTGTTTTCAGTGGATTAAGTATCTTCAAATAATTTCCAGGTATTTTATTCACATGTGTTTTAAGACAATTAAATTTGCATAAGTCAAATTCATTTATGTTTGTCATTAAACAGTTGTTCTGTAATAACATGTCTATTAAAAAAGTCTTTTGGGCAACTTTAATCATTTTTGACTTTTTTTCTAAAAGCAAATATTTAAATTGTGTTACAAGTAAAATAAACCAAAATAATGTATTTCAATGGATTTGAAAAGCAACAAAACATAATTGGTGGCAAAACGAGTGCTTATCATAAGTGTCAGGCCATTTTAAGAAAAATATTTTAGGGACATTTTTAAGGTAGTTTAGCCAAGAACAGTTTAAAATTAAGTCACATCAATAATATTGGGCATATACATTTTAAAATTCTTCATGATATTATTTCATTAACACTCACATTAAAAACACCGTTTCTTTTTTTACACATGGCATTTTTCTGGTTACATGTTTATAAACTAATTCCATCAACTCTGTGTTTTCTCTAAGAAGATAGGCAATCCACCTACTCTTATTTCACTTTGTGTGGGCACTGAAACTGTATCTGCTATGTGATCCAAGGCCAGTGTTGCTCACTGGCATCACCTGTGAACAATTCCTGACCTGCCAGTCTTTCCTGCAGAGAGAAGGCTTCGTTTTTCATTTGATACAGCTGTTCTTGAATTCCTTCATTCCTTGACACTCAAATTCCTTTTCTCTTAACACTTGAAAATATTGGAATGCTACTTTCATGTCCATCATATTCCTGATTTGGAAATGGATCCCCTTTTTAATCAGTAGGAATTCACAGAGTGACTGTTCTGTGCTTTGGGAACTCAACATTAAATCATATTTTAGTGCTCTATCCTTGTGTTTGTTGCCATTAAAACAAATTAAAGCAATATGGAGCAGATTGCACTAAGTGGGACCATAGTCACAGATCAAAACTATTCTTCTTGTATAAACAGAGAGGAAATGACAACACTTCAGGTATTCATAGTAGCAATCATCAAAAAACATTGGTGAGCAAGGGACTAAAGTTTTACTAGAATAGAGTAGAACATTGTTTTATTCTACTGCAAAAACATCAAGCTATGCCTGTAAAATTAATTTCATTTGGAATTTACAGAGGTTTCTACCAAAGAAAACTAATTCTAATGTAGCAAAATAGACAATGATGAGTATTGAAGAAAACAGAGAAGAAAAGCAGAGTGATTTAGAATTAACCTTTAAAGTGAATATCAATATATTACCACAAATATAATTTTATTCAATAGATATACTTATATAAAATAAAATATTTATGTAAAATTCATATAAAAATCAATTCAGTCACTCACTAGTAACCACATTTTCTTAGCACCTGAGACTCAGTAAATTTATGAAAGAACCAAGCATAAATACCTCTTTCAGAAAACTTAGAACTCCACTGAGGGGAAAGGGGCTGTACATAAACAATTATATTGTAGTTTAAACAAAAAACTAATAGTGCCATAGAAGAAGTACAGATTAAGTGCTATGAGAATTCAAAGGAAGAAAAAATTTATTTCCACATAGAAAAGTTAGGAAGTTTTTTTGTGTGTTGAGCACTGAGCACTGAATAGGGAGCTTGAAGCTGGGCATGGAAAAAGGCAGTGACAGAAACAAGTTCCAAAAAAGGAAAACATATGGGACAGATGCAGTGGAGCAGGAAAAAGCTAAAGATGGCAGAGCCCACTAGAAGTTGTTTGGTGTAAGCTCAATAAATGATAATGGGAACATGAAGCAGAATGATGACCACAGAAGAAAGAAAAGGAGATAAGGTGAGACTGAGGAAATACCCTCAATAGGACATGGCAATTTATTATATTAAGTTGGAGGGAATATGAAGAGAGTAGTGTGAAGCAGTAATCAAAATAAATTCTAATCACAGGTGATTGGAAAGATAGTGTACCATTAATACAATTACGGAATATAGGAACAAAAATGTTGGAGAAAAAATTGGAGTATATTCAATTTCAGATGCCTTCCAAGTGAAGAAACCTAGCAATCATGTATGGGTAGAACTTGAGAGAGAAATCTAAGACGAAAATATATATGTAGTAATTTTCTATACAGGAGTACTATTTCAAGTTATGAAATTGCTAAGGGAGAAGGACAGCACGGGAGAGAAACTTGAGGAACACATATATTTGAAGAAAAAATAAGGAAGAAGGGTAAATAATTTCTGGAAGAATACAAAATTTAAAAAAAGAAGGAAAAAATTTTTATAAATCAGTTAATCAGCAAATATGTATCATATGACAATTATATGCCTAGCTATATGCAAGGCAAAGTCTAGAATTCTATGGGAATGTATAACCAGAATCAGCAGGAAACCCTCCCCGGAAAGGAAGCATTTCTCTAGCGTTTAAGATGTATGAGAAGTTGGGGCAGGGACAGGAGAGAAGGGCACTGATGGGGACTTTCCTGGCATAAGGAATAACATGTGAGAAACCCCAAGAGCATAACAAATTTGATAAATGGAAAGTAATTCATTTTGAAGGGGTGATACAGAAAAAAATATTCAGGAACTTATTGACCCTGTTAAAAATTCGGATCTTTAGGTAAAAGCAATGTAGCTCAATTGAAGGGTGTGAATTGAGGGATGGGCTTGGGGTGAGTGGGAAGTAGGCTGTGGTATGATTACCATTTACATTTAAAGCTGACTTTAAATGTAAATTTAAAGTCTGACTGCAGTTTGAGGATTGGAAGACTACATAAAGAACTATAAAAATCTGGAAACAATCATGACAGCAAAGGCTATAGATGGGAGTAATTTCGAGTTTGAGAAAAAGTGAAATAATTCATTGGATTTGGCAATTAGGAAAAATGATGATTCTAGGCTAAGATACCAACCTTACAATACACTTAATCTCATAATTTGTATAACATTACAAAATGAAACAGTAAAGGTGTCTCTCTCTCCCTCTTTCTCTCTCTCTCTCTCTATATATATAGGAACTAAAACAAATTTAAAAGAGAAATATCTACCAGAAGTATTAAAAACAATTGCTCTTGTCTGCTATAAGACCCAAAAATCCCACTTGGCATTGCTCTACTGAAGAAAACACTTGAATTTGAAGAATGTACACATAGTTGGATAATAAAATCCATTTATACTAAGTATGAAAATGTGGGTCCTTTCAAATCTCTTGATTAGATATATTGTGCGCTTAATCGATATATGCCCCAGATGTTTCAAAATAACATGGTCTATGTTAAAATCATATACTTTACAGAATGATCCATGTTTTACAGAAATAACAAAGAAATGAGAATGTTGATAAAAATGATTCAACATGAATTTTAATAATATCAACACATACACAATTCATGTACCATTCATTCTGTTATAAACAATTCTTTACTATGTTTCCGCATTATTGTGTATGTTAATCACATTTTTCTTTCATAGAGACATCTAAAGAGAATTTGGTCATGTTTTAAATGAATTTCATCCTGTGTGGAGAATGTTTAAATGTGTTCAAAGACACGTCTTTGCCATATTTATGCAACTGTATTAGGGCTACATTCTCCAAACTTAAGTTTGTACTTAAAAAGATTCATTTAACATATCATTGTTAAGTAAAAACTATTACATTAACAAACACCCCAATCTTAATTATAACTACAGCTCAAAACCAAACCCTAATTTTTTCAGCATATCCAATTGTCTGAATACAAGTGTTTCTAGAGTGCTATACAGTTCATAAAATCATCTGTAGAGGTACAAGACTGAATGTACACTCAGTACAGTGAAATGTGGCTGCACAATTATATTTTTATCTAAATCTTTGCCCTTTTAATACTTAACAGATATTTCTATAGCCTTTCAAATAGTCATAAAACTAACATCTTAATGACAACTGCACTCTTATATTTTAGGATTTTGACTTTCTTTAAGTGAGCCATAACGGAGCTATCAGATTTTTCATTATTGCATCAGACGAAATCTTGGCTTTCCAAGTAAATCTTTTATTTAAATGTCAGATAACATAAGTCCCTTGTATGCTGTGCTTACATGTGCAAATTAGAGATGTTTGTTCTTTAAAGAAGTTTTCCATCTCTATATAATTTCATGAAATAAATACATATGCTCATGTTTGATAAGGACAAATTAATCCATCAAGAGGTGCTTACTGAGCATACATTATGTGATAGGTACTTTTCTAGGAGACATAGAATCAAA
The DNA here is from genome assembly GCF_009764315.1 of Trachypithecus francoisi. Classification (NCBI taxonomy): domain Eukaryota; kingdom Metazoa; phylum Chordata; class Mammalia; order Primates; family Cercopithecidae; genus Trachypithecus; species Trachypithecus francoisi. The sequence continues at coordinate 58,946,436 of NW_022681455.1, forward strand.
TGAAACAAAAATCACTGGCTCTATGGAATTTACATTCTAAATACAAATTCATTTCCAAGTGAAACATTTTAAAATAAGTAATTGCTTTTTTTTTTTTTTTTTTTTTTTTCTGGATGTATCTAGATTATTCAAGGTTTGGGCTGCTTAAAAATTAACTATAGTATTGTTTATTATTTTCTTGCACACAATACAGACAGATCTAACCATTATAAAAAAGATATGCCTTTAGTTTCCTAAGGTTAAATATTAATTCAGCAGTAGGAGTAAATTAAGAAGTTATTTTTGTAACTTAAGTTTTAAATTTTAACTTTAATATTTTAAGGAACAACAGCCAATTGTTTAGCACCTCATTTAAATATTGTCAATCTGTTCAATTAGATAGAGAATTGGGGACTGAGCATATTACTTAGGTTACTTTTTACCCAATTCCAGTTAGTATTCCTATCCGCTTTTCTGAAATGCTCAACTGAAACTGATATGGATCTGTTAGAAAACGAAATGGGGAATCCAAATTTCTTAATACCCATTACGTTTTCCTTAAAATACCCACTTAGTGGTTTTAGAAAATAGTAAAGGTACTACATATTTTAAAAGAAGTTTTTTATACCAGAAACAGAAATGCTCTATATTACACTCAACGTGTCTCATGTTTGTACATGATTCTAGTAAGACGGTAGGCTCTGTCCAAAATAAAGACTGTCTTAAGAGCTCTGCTGATAAATTTAAATTGTCATGGCTGCTAACTCATCATTATATGATATGTACCCTCTAGAAAGTCTCAGACTATTGGTTTGAATATTTTAAACATATGTATTGATACATAGTTTACATACCATAAAATTAATTCATTAAAAGTGTACAATTCAATTTTTTAAGTATGTTCACAGGGTTATACAACCATTGCCAAAATCTAAGTTTAGAATATTTAAGTCCTCTGTAAAAAAATCCCATACTTAATACTTAGTTACTACCCATTGGACCCCTACACTTAAACATTCATTAATCCACTTCCATCTCTATACATTTGCTTAGCTGTACCTAGTCTGCACATTTTATTTAAATATGGTCATACAATATGTGGCCTTTCCTTTAGCCTGCTGTCTTTTAGGTTCATGCACGTGTTGGAACTTTACTTATTTATTGCTAAAAATATTTAATTATGTGGATTTAGTTTGTCTATTTATTTAACAGTGGACACTTGAGTTGTGTCCACATTGTGGCTATTATAATAATGTTGTTAGGAAATTTTGTGTACAGCTTTTTGTGTGAGTTGAATGCTTTTATCTCTATGTTTAGAGTTAGAATTGCTGGATTATATGGGAATTTTAAGTTTAACATTTTGAAGAACCGTCCAGTTGTTTTCCAAAGTGGCTGCAACATTTAACAATCCCACCTGTAACGCATGTGGGATTATTTTTCCACATCCTGGTCAACACTTGCAATTGTTGATTTTTGGATTGTAGTAATTCTAGTTGGATGTGAAGTTGTTATGATTTTAAGTCGACTGATGGAAAATTATATTGAACATCTTTTCATATGTTTATCGACCACTTGTATACCTACCTGGATAAATGTCTATGCAGATTATATATCCAGTTTTAGGTTTTTTTTTTCTTACCGAGATATGAGTTATTTACATGTTCTGCCTATAAGACCCTTATCAGATACAAGATTTGCTAATATTTTCTTCTATTCTTTGGGTTGTGTTTTCATTTTCTTGATGGCTGTCATTTATAGCATAAACTTTTTTTTAAAATTTAGTAGTCTAACCTTTTTTATTGTGTTGCCTGTGATTTTGGTGTCATATCTAAAACAGCACTGCCTAATCTAGATTTACTCCTATGATTTCCTACAAGAATCATATAGTTTAACTCATATATTAAGATCTATGATCCATTTTGAATTAGTTTTTGTGTATGGTGTGAGGTACTGCTCCAACTTCATTGCTTGACATGTGACTAATCAGTTTTCCCAGTATCATTTGTTGAAAACACTATTCTCTCCCTATTGAATGATCTTGGCATTACTATAAAAAAAAATCAATTGGCCACAGATTTATAGATTTATTTCTAGAATCTCAATTCTATTCCATTAGTCTTTGTTTTTATCTTTATGCTAATACTAAACCATCTTGAATATTGTAGCTTTGTAGTATATTTTGAAATTAACAGTTTGAGTTCTTTAAATTTGTTTTTCATTTTCATGATTGTTTTGGCTATTTATATTTCAATCTAAAAATTTTATGATTCCCTTGTAAATTTCTGGAAAAAATGATACTAGGGATTTTCATAGAGATTGGATTGCACTTGTCATCTTAGCAATAGAGTTGGCCCTTGAACAACATGGGAGTTAGGGAAACTGACCTCTTGTGTAGTTAAAAATCTGCATATAACTTTGGAGTCCCCAAATACTTAACCACTAATAGCCTACTGTTGACTGGAAGCCTTACCAATAACATAGACAGTTGATTAACTCATACTTTGTATGTTATATATGTTATATTCTATATTCTGATAAAAAATAAGCTGAAGAAAAAATGTTACTAACAAAAGCATAAGGAACAGAAAATACATTTGTAGTAATTTACAACATGTATCCATCCATAAGTTTACATCATCTGTTTAGAAGATGAATAGTCTATGTGAAATGGCAGGCAACTGCAGCTATAGGACTCAATCACAGTATATATCAAGTTATTATTTTGTTTTTGTAATATCATGGCTTTTCTTTGCTTTCCGAGAGGACTTCCAGGATCACTAGTGGCAGTTCATATAGGTCTCATGGTGTTATTCAAGGTTTATGATATTGCATTTAACACAATGAGAAATACACCAGAACAGTGAGAGATCACTTTTCACTGGAATGTGCAATTTTGTTGAGAGACAAATTGCTCATGCAGAGATGATTAACATTACACAACATGTAAAATGGATACCTTCAACATCTGAGTTCACTGCAATAGCAACAAGGAGATGGCTATAAAATTATTACAATAGGATAGTGTGTACTGCCATTAATTTTATGCACTTAGGATTTTATGTTTGTTTACATTTCTCTCAATTGAGAATGGTATCATGGTCTGAGTTTATATGAGTAAATGTTGATAAATTTTACCTTTTATACTAAATTTAAGTATATTTTATGGTAGTAAATTATAAAGTAGACTAGTATCTACACACATTTTATGCATTAATGACATGCCTAATTTTTTTGATATTTCTTTTTATTTATTTATTTATTTTTGAGACTGAGTCTCGCTCTGTTGCCCAGGCTGGGGTGCAGTGGCCGGATCTCAGCTCACTGCAAGCTCCGCCTCCCGGGTTCACACCATTCTCCTGCCTCAGCCTCCTGAGCAGCTGCGACTATAGGCGCCCACCACCTCACCCGGCTAGTTTTTTGTATTTTTTAGTAGAGACGGGGTTTCACCGTGTTAGCCAGGATGGTCTCAATCTCCTGACCTTGTGATCCGCCCATCTCGGCCTCCCAAAGTGCTGGGATTACAGGCTTGAGCCACCGCGCCTGGCCTTTTTTGATATTTCTAAGCTATATGGTTTAATCTGGAGTTTTCTCAAACTGTTGCAAATCTCCAAATATTTTTAAATACATTTATTGATAAAATCAGCATATAAGTAAACCCACACAGTTCAAACCTATGTTATTCAAAGGTCAAGTGTATTAATATTCTGATATATAAATATGTTATACCTTTCCATTATTTATAGGTTTCTAATTTTTTTCAGTGATATTGTTTAGTTTTCAATGCATGTGCCTTATACTTCTCTTGTTGAATTTATTCCTAGGAATGTTACTCTTATTATTGATATTATTATAAATAAAATAGTTTCATAATTTAATTTTTGGAATATACATTGCTATTATATAGAAATGCAATCTTGTCTTGTATACTGATCTAGTGTGTCACAAATCTACATTTTTTTATTTGTTCTAGGTTGGTGCAAATGTAACTGCAGTTTGCCAGTAAGAGTAATGGCATAATAGCATTTTTAGTGTGTTTCTTTGTATTTTCTACATATAAGATATCAGTTGCAAATAAAAATTGTTTCACTTCTTCCTTTCTAATTTGGATGGTTTTCATTTATATTTCTTGCCTAATTGTGTCAGATAGAACATACAGCACAATGTCAAATAGAAATAATAAAACTTGCCTTCCTTGTCATATTCCCGGTCTCAGGATGAAAGCAGTCAGTCTCTTACCATTGAGTATAATGCTAATTGTGAATAGTTCATAGATACTCTTTCTCTGGATAAGGTCATGCCTTTCTATTCCTAGGGTTTTTAGTTTGTTTTGTTTTTGTGTCTTATCATGAAAAGGTGTTAACTTTTGTCAGAGTCCTTTTCTCCATCAATTGAGAGTCATATGGTTTTTGCTCTTTATTTAATTACTATGGTATATTATATTAATTGACCTACAGATGTTAAACCAATTTCCATCCCTAGGAGGTCCCTCTTTGTAACAGGGCACAATCCATTTTATAGGTGCTGGATTTGGTTTGTAGTATTTTGATGAAGACTTACACATATATTACACATATATTCATAAGGGATAATGATATATAATTTTCTTTTGTCTATAATCCCCCAGAAGATGGGGGATTTCTGCATTTCCAACTGAGGTACCGGGTTCATCTCACTGGGGTGTGCTGGACAGTGGGTGCAGGACAGTGGGTGCAGTCAACAAGCGAGAGCCGAAGCAGGACGAGGCATCGCCTCACCGGGGAAGTGCAAGGGGGAAGGGAATTCCCTTTCCTAGCCAAGGGAAACCGTGACACACAACACCTGGAAAATTGGGTCACTCCCACCCTAATACTGCGCTTTATCAAGGGTCTTAGCAAATGGCGCACCAGAAGATTATATCCCGCGCCTGGTTCGGAGGGTCCCATGACCACAGAGCCTCCCTCATTGCTAGCACAGCAGTCTGAGATCTAACTGCAAGGTGGCAGCGAGGCTGGGGGAGGGGTGCCCACCATTGCTGAGGCTTAAGTAGGTAAACAAAGCAGCCAGGAAGCTCGAACTGGGTGGAGCCCACCACAGCTCAAGGAGGCCTGTCTGCCTCTGTAAACTCCACCTCTGGGGACAGAGGGTAGCCAAACAAAAGGCAGCAGAAACCTCTGTAGATTTAAATGTCCCTGTCTGACAGCCTTGAAGAGAATAGTGGTTCTCCCAGCATGGAGTTTGAGATCTGAGAAAGGACAGACTGCCTGCTCAAGTGGGTCCCTGACCCCCCAGTAGCCTAACTGGGAGACATCCCCCACTAGAGGCAGACAGACACCTCACACCTCACACAGCTGGGTACCCCTCTGAGATGAAGCTTCCAGAGGAACGATCAGACAACAACATTTACTGTTCAGCAATATTCACTCCTTTGCAGCCTCCGCTGCTGATACCCAGGCAAACAGGATCTGGAGTCGACCTCCAGCAAACTCCCAACAGACCTGCAGCTGAGGGTCCTGACTGTTAGAGGGAAAACTAACAAACAGAAAGGACATCCACACCAAAACCCCATCTGTACGTCACCATCATCAAAGACCAAAGGTAGATAAAACCACAAAGATGGGGAAAAAGCAGTACAGAAAAACTGAAAATTCTAAAAATCAGAGCATCTCCCCCCTCCAAAGGAAAGCAACTTCTCACCAGCAATAGAATGAAGCTGGACAGAGAATGACTTTGACGAGTTGAGAGAAGAAGGATTCAGACATCAAACTTCTCTGAGTTAAAGGAGGAAGTTCGAACCCAGTGCAAAGAAGGGAAAACCTTGAAAAAAGATTTGACAAATGGCTAACTAGAATAACCAATGTAGAGAAGTCCCTAAATGACCTGATAGAGCTGAAAACCATGACACGAGAACTACTTGACAAATGCATAAGTTTCAGGAAACGACTTGGTCAACTGGAAGAAAGGGTATCAGTGATTGAAGATCAAATGAATGAAATGAAGCGAGAAGAGAAGTTTAGAGTAAAAAAAGTAAAAAGAAATGAACAAAGCCTCCAAGAAATATGGGACTATGTGAAAAGACCAAATCTATGTCTGATTGGTGTACCTGAAAGTGACAGGGAGAATGGAACCAAGTTGGAAAACACTCTGCAGGATATTATACAGGAGAACTTCCCCAACCTAGCAATGCAGGCCAACATTAAAATTCAGGAAATATAGAGAATGCCACAAAGATACTCCTCGAGAAGTGCAACTCCAAGACACATAATTGTCAGATTCACCAAAGTTGAAGTGAAGGAAAAAATGTTAAGGGCAGCCAGAGAGAAAGGTTGGGTTACCTAAAAAGGGAAGCCCATCAGACTAACAGGTGATCACTCAGCAGAAACTCTACAAGCCAGAAGAGTGTGCGGGCCAATATTCAACATTCTAAAAGAAAAGAATTTTCAACCCAGAATTTCATATCCAGCCAAAATAAGTTTCATAAGTGAAAGAGAAATAAAATCCTTTACAGAACAGCAAATGCCGAGAGATTTTTACACCACCAGGCCTGCCCTACAAGACCTCCAGAAGAAAACACTAAACATGGGAAAGAACAACCAGTACCAGCCACTGCAAAAACATGCCAAAATGTAAAGATTATTGATGTTAGGAAGAAACTGCCTCAACTAACGAGCAAAATAACCAGCTAATATCATAATGACAGAATCAAGTTCACACATAACAATATTAACCTTAAATGTAAATGGGCTAAATGCTCCAATTAAAAGACACAGACTGGCAAATTGGGTACAGAGTCAAGACCCATCAGTTTGCTGTATTCGGGAGACCCATCTCATATGCAGAGACATACATAGGCTCAAAATAAAGGGATGGAGGAAGATCTACCAAGCAAATGGAAAACAAAACAAAACAAAAAAAGAAAAAAAAAACAGGGGTTTCAATCCTAGTCTCTGATAAAACAGACTTTAAGCCAACAAAGATCAAAAGAGAAAAAGAAGGCCATTACATAATGATAAAGGGATCAATTCAACAAGAAGAGCTAACTATCCTAAATAAATATGCACCCCAACAGGAGCACCCAGATTCATAAAGCAAGTCCTTAGAGACTTACAAAGAGACTTAGAATCCCACACAATAATAATGGGAGACTTAAACACCCCACTGTCAACATTAGACAGATCAATGAGACAGAAAGTTAACAAGGATATCCAGGAATTGAACTTATCTCTGCACTAAGTGGACCTAATAGACATCTGCAGAACTCTCCACCCCAAATCAAAAGAATATACATTCTTCTCAGCACCACATCACACTTATTCCAAAATTGACCACGTAGTTGGAAGTAAAGCACTCCTCAGCAAATGTAAAAGAACAGAAATTATAACAAACTGTCTCTCAGACCACAGTGCAATCAAATTAGATCTAAAGATTAAGAAACTCAATCAAAACCGCTCAACTACATGGAAACTGAACAACCTGCTCCTGAATGACTACTGGGTACATAATGAAATGAAGGCAGAAATAAACATGTTCTTTGAAACCAATGAGAACAAAGATACAACATACCAGAATCTCTGGGACACATTTAAAGCAGTGTGTAGAGGGAAATTTATAGCACTAAATGCCCACAAGAGAAAACTGGAAAGATCTAAAATTGACACCCTAACATCACAATTAAAAGAACTAGAGAAGCAAGAGCAAACACTTTCAAAAGCTAGCAGAAGGCAAGAAATAACTAAGATCAGAGCAGAACTGAAGGAGATAGAGACACAAAAATCCCTTCAAAAAAATCAAAGAATCCAGGAGCTCTTTTTTTGAAAAGATCAACAAAATTGATAGATCACTAGCAAGACTAATAAAGAAGAAAACAGGAAGAATCAAATAGATGCAATAAAAAATGATAAAGGGGATATCACCACTGACTCCACAGAAATACAAACTACCATCAGAGAATACTATAAACACCTCAATGCAAATAAAATAGAAAACCTAGAAGAAATGGATAAATTCCTGGACACACACTCTCTCCCAAGGCTAAACCAGGAAGAAGTTGAATATCTGAATAGATCAATAACAGGCTCTGAAATTCAGGCAATAATTAATAGCCTACTAAGCAAAAAAAAAGTCCAGGACCAGACAGATTCACAGACAAATTCTACCAGAGGTACCAGGAGGAGCTGGTACCATTCCTTCTGAAACTATTCCAATCAATAGAAAAAAAGGGAATCCTCCATAGCTCATTTTATGATGCCAACATCATCCTCATACCAAAGCCTGGCAGAGACAAACAAAAAAAGAGAATTTTAGACCAATATCCTTGATGAACACTGACGCAAAAATCCTCAATAAAATACCGGCAAACTGCATCCAGGAGCACATCAAAAAGCTTATCCACCATGATCAAGAGGGCTTCATCCTTGGGATGTAAGGCTGGTTCAATATATGCAAATCAATAAACGTAATCCAGCATATAAACAGAACCAAAGACAAAAACCACATGATTCTCTCAATAGATGCAGAAAAGGCCTTTGACAAAATTCAACAGCCCTTCATGCTAAAAACTCAATAAATTCAGTATTGATGGAACGTATCTCAAAATAATAAGAGCTATTTATGACAAACCCACAGCCAATATCATACTGAATGGGCAAAAACTGGAAAAATTCCCTTTAAAAACTGGCACAAGACAGGGATGCCCACTCTCACCACTCCTATTCAACATAGTGTTGGAAGTTCTGACTGGGCAATCAGGCAGAAATAAGAAATAATCAGAAAGAAATAAAGGGTATTCAATCAGGAAAAGAGGAAGTCAAATTGTCCCTGTTTGTAGATGACATGATTGTATATTTAGAATACCCCATTGTCTCAGCTCAAAATCTCCTGAAGCTGATAAGCGATTTCAGCAAAGTCTCAGGATACAAAATCAATGTGCAAAAATCACAAGCATTCTTATACACCAATAACACACAGAGAGCCAAATTATGAGTGAACTCCCATTCACAATTACTTCAAAGAGAATAAAATACCTAGGAATCCAACGTAGAACGGATGTGAAGGACCTCTTTCAAGGAGAGCTACAAACCACTGCTCAGTGAAATAAAAGAGGACACAAACGAATGGAAGAACATCACATGCTCATGGATAGGAAGAATCAATAGCATGAAAATGGCCATACTGCCCAAGGTAATTTATAGATTCAATGCCATCCCCATCAAGCTACCAATGACTTTCTTCACGGAATTGGAAAAAAGCTACTTTAAAGTTCATATGGAACCAAAAAAGTGCACAAATTGCCAAGACAATCCTAAGCCCAAAGAACAAAGCTGGAGGCATCAGGCTACCTGACTTCAAACTATACTACAAGGCTACAGTAACCAAAACAGCATGGTACTGGTACCAAAACAGAGATATAGACCAATGGAACAGAACAGAGCCCTCGGAAATAATACCACACATCTACAACCATCTGATCTTTGACAAACTTGACAAAAACAAGAAATGGGGAAAGGATTCCCTATTTAATAAATGGTGCTGGGAAAATTGGCTAGCCATAAGAAGAAAGCTGAAAATGGATCCCTTCCTTACATCTTATACAAAATTAATTCAAGATGGATTAGAGACTTAAATGTTAGACCTAAAACCATAAAAACCATAGAAGAAAACCTAGGCAATACCACTCAGGACATAGGCATGGGCAAGGACTTCATGTCTAAAACACCAAAAGCGATGGCAACAAAAGCCAACATCGATAAATGGGATCTAATTAAACTAAAGAGCTTCTGCACAGCAAAAGAAACTACCATCAGAGTGAAGAGGCAACCTAAAGAATGGGAGAAAATTTTTGCAATCTACTCATCTGGCAAAGGGCTAATATCCAGAACCTACAAAGAACTCAAACAAATTTACAAGAAAAAAAGAACCCCATCAAAAAGTGGGCAAAGGATATGAACAGACACTTCTCAAAAGAAGACATTTATGCACCCAACAGATACATGAAAAAAATGCTTATCATCACTGGCCATCAGAGAAATGCAAATCAAAACCACAATGAGATACCATCTCACACCGGTTAGAATGGCAGCCATTAAAAAGTCAGGAAACAACAGGTACTGGAGAGGATGTGGAGAAATAGGAACACTTTTACACTGTTGGTGGGACTGTAAACTAGTTCAACCATTGTGGAAGACAGTGTCGCAATTCCTCAAGGATCTAGAACTAGAAATACCATTTGACCCAGCCATCCCATTACTGGGTATATACTCAAAGGATTATATATCATGCTGCTATAAAGACACATGCACATATATGTTTATTGCGACACTATTCACAATACCAAAGACTTGGAACCAACCCAAACGTACATCAATGAGAGACTGGATTAAGAAAATCTGGCACATTTACATCACGGAATACTATACAGCCATAAAAAAGAATGAGTTCATGTCCTTTGTAAGGACATGGATGTAGTTGGAAACCATCACTCTCAGCAAACTATCACAAGAACAGAAAACCAAACACCACATGTTCTCACTCATAGGTGGGAATTGAACCATGAGAACACTTGGGCACAGGAAGGGGAACATCACACACCGTGGCCTGTTGTGGGGTTGGGGGAGGGGGGAGGGATAGCATTAGGAGATATACCTAATGTAAATGACAAGTTAATGGGTGCGGCACACCAACATGGCACATGTATACATATGTAACAAACCTGTACGTTGTGCACATGTACCCTAGAACATAAAGTATAATAAAAAAAAAGAAAAGAAAAATATTGGCCTTGTAAAGTAAGTTGGAAAGTACTCACTTCTAATCTTTGAAAAGATTATGAATATTTCATTTAATTATTTGAATGATACTCATTAGTGAAGACATCTGAACCTGGAATTCTCATTGTGGGAGTTTTAAAATTACTAATTTTACTCGTACGTGTCATAATTTTACATAGATTTTCTATTTATTCTTCAGTCAGTTTTGATAATTTGTATATTAAAAATTTTTTTTATCTCATCTACGTTATTTAATATGTTGGCATGCTCTTGTTTATAATATTCTTTCATAATCTTTTTTGCTTCTCAAAGATCACTAGTAATGTCCCAGTTTCATTTTTTATTTTAGTAATTTTGATTTGTCTCTTTTTCCCTTCAGTATATTTAATTGTTTGCCAATTTTGCTCATCTTTACAAAGAGCCAGATTGTGGTTTGGTGATTTTTTCTATTTTTGTTTTGTTTTGTTTTATTCTCCATTTCCCTTCTATTCTAATGTTTTTTCTTTCTGTTTGCTTGTTTTGGTTCTAGTTTATTTTTTCTAGTTTATTAAGGTGGAAGTTTAGTTCATTGATGTGAGACCTTTCTTCTTTTTAATATAGGCATTTATTGTGATCCCAGAAGGGCACTTCTTGGCTACTATTTCCTGTTTCTCTTTATGAAATTTCTGGTTGCTATCCCATGTTGTTTTTATCAGGCAGCTCTCAGCCTCCTCCTAATAGCTCTTCACCAAGATCGGCATTAATTGTCAACAGTCTAAATCATGCATTTCTCCACTCTCTATTCCAAATAATATCTACTCTCAAAAGAAGAACTGCAGATCACTCTGGATTTATGCCTGCTTTCCCCTAAGTGGAACTCCCGCACTACTGCCCCAGAACTGAGTGGGAATCCACTATTTCTACAGTAACATATCTGCTCTGTAATATGGATCACAATCAACTCAGAGAGTTGGTAGGGCTGTAAAAATGTGCTAAGCTGCGCCCATTTAGGAACCGTCACAGCAGAAACTGTGGCAGACTTGAGAGCATTCCCCAAATCACACACAGACGTATCAGCATGAAGCTGAAACTTCACTGACACAAGGAGCTTAAACACAATCTCTAATCAAACACAAATCCATAATTTAGGATCCAGTTAAGACATTCCTGGACTTCTGAACCATAGAAACTGTGAGATAATAAATGTGTGTTGTGTTAAGCCACATTTGTGGCAATTTGTTATTTAAAACAAACAAACAAAAAAACAAGTATATCCCACATATACACACTTATTTTATCCCAAATCCCAAACCCAATTATTTTAGAATCACAATTTTATTACTGTGTCATCAGTATGATTACTGCAAACAGTTTTTCTTAAAAGTCATATGCTCTCCCCCTTATCCACACATTTTGTGATCTTAGGGTTACTATCCTGTAAGGTGACCCACTATGTGTGCAGGCATACATATGATCCCTTTGCTGTCACCCTTGAAATTTAAGAACAAAGGGAACTGATGAAAATAGACCAAAGCTTATGCTGTATGCTGTGCCATGAGTAATAAAGTCCTTTGTCTTTGACTCAAGAGTCATGTATTTTCTATCTGCTTCCATAAAATTGGCAGGCTAACACATTAAATAAACAAAGTACAAGGCAGACCCTTCACAGTTCTTGAAACAATTCTATGTATGCTTATGTACCATTTTCATTCATAACATTTCATATTGTAGGCCGGGCGCGGTGGCTCAAGCCTGTAATCCCAGGACTTTGGGAGGCCGAGGCGGGCGGATCACGAGGTCAGGAGATCGAGACCATCTTGGCTAACACGGTGAAACCCCGTCTCTACTAAAAATACAAAAAACTAGCTGGGCGTGGTGGCGGGCGCCTGTAGTCCCAGCTACTCGGAGGCTGAGGCGGGAGAATGGCATGAACCCGGGAGGAGGAGCTTGCAGTGAGCCGAGATCGCGCCACTGCACTCCAGCCTGGGCGACACAGCCAGACTCCGTCTCAAAAAAAAAATCACCAAACCACAATCTGGCTCTTTGTAAAGATGAGCAAAATTGGCAAACAATTAAATATACTGAAGGGAAAAAGAGACAAAAAAAACCATTTCATATTGGTGACTAGTATTTATTGAACTGTATTACTAGAGGTTAAAAATACCCCCTCCACCATGTGATGACCCAGCAAGAATATACCATTTATGAAGCAGAGAGCAAGCTAGTCAAGAAATTTGCTGGTGCTTTGATTTTGGACCCCACAGCCGAAAGAACTGTGAGCAATAAATTTTGTTGTTTATAAATAACCCAATCCTAGGTATTTTGTTAAAGCAGGCTCAAAAGACTAAAACATCCTGGTATACCAATGGTCCTGGTTAAATTTTATACAAATTTTAATAGCTTTAGTTTAAAATACCACGTCGGAGGATGTATACAGATTACCATTTTCCTTTGGCACAGGATTGAGGTTTCAATCTATAAGTTACTTATTTTTCCATTCCTAGCTCCTATCAGCATTCAATGGTTTCCTCCTGCTTTCTTTGTGTAGCTGGCGTAAGTTTTTTGGTCCCATTTTCATAGATGAGTAACTCTATCATCCCAGGCTTTATGCCATGAGCACAATTTCACTTTGACATTGTGGGCATATTATGACAATCTTAATTAAGGTAACACTCTGCCTCTGTAGGTAATAGAGCCTCTGTTTTCAGTCTCCAGACTCCAAAGCCTATCTGTGGTCTAATATCTGTGTATACCCTGCCGGTGGCCTGGCAATCTCTCTCTCTCTCTCTCTCTCTCTCTTTCTCTCTCTCTTTCTCTCTCTCTCTCTCTCTCTCTCTGTGTGTGTGTGTGTGTGTGTGTGTGTGTGTGTGTGTGTTCAATATTAATGGAAGCTTTTGGTCAATTTGTATGTAGATTTTTGTTGATGTTATACTTTTACTCTAATTTCTATGTGCATGTGGTATGCATGTGCTTGAATATGGGGCAGGGGAGTTGGTCTCATCCACATATCTCAATATTGCTTGTTAATCAAATTAACTCAAATATCTATGTTTATTTCTCCCCAACTCCATATATTTCTGTCAGTCCTAGCATAGTGCAAATTAATTTTTTTATTAAAGAGTTTTTTCTTAGATGATAACTATGGATTAAAACACTATATTGAATTAAATTACACAAAGTCATGTTGAGTTCTCACGATGTGTCAGCAAAGGTGCTATTGTGGATTACACAAAAGGAGAACTCATCTCATCTTAACAGAGCTATGATTTCCTATGGTGACATGGTTAAATTATAATTGGTACAAAGCACAGTATAATAAGTGCTAAAAGAATTGTGTGAGGATGAAGAGATGGTGATGTTGGGAATTAGGTAGATGTTTATGGAAGGTTCAAACAAGTCGAGGTTCATTAAGTGGCTCTGTAATTTGTGTAAATCAGCAGATAACGTTAGTTGTACTGAAACGTGGGGAAAGGATTCACTTCCAGAAATTCACTGTGAAGGCTTTTTGGCTAGAAAGTTAGTTGGGGTCATATAATTAAATGATTCGAATGCCAGGTTAAAGGGTCTTGATGTCATTTAGCAAATAATAGGGGCTTTAAAAGTGTTTGCCTAGGAGGCAAGTCTATTAGTTCCTCATGTCTCCAGGTCCTGACACTGATGAGAATAGAAGGGATGCTCAATAGTATTTGCTGAAAGACCAAATAAATAATAAAAATAGTAGCTCACACTTGTAATCCTAACACTTTGGGAGGCCACTGAGTCAGTGGGACCGCTTGACGTTAGGAGTTTAAGACCAGCTTGTGCAAGATAGTGAGACCTCATCTCTATAAAACATTTAAAAATTAGCCAGGAGTGGTGGTGGTACACCTGTAGTCCTGGTTACTTAGGAGGCTGAGGTGGGAGAATCACATGATTCCCAAAAGTTGAAGGCTGCAGTGAACTATGATTCCATTACTCTGCTCCAGCCTGGGCAACAGAGTGAGCTCCTATGTCTAAAAAAATTTAAAAAACATGGATAATAAATTGACTCCAAGATCTTGCAGAACCTGTAGAAATATTTGTTGAATTTATCATTGCAGAATACACTTTTTATTTGGAAGAAAAATGCTGCATTTGACAGAGCTTAATTTACTGAAGAGCAAGGGCCATATTAAATCCATTGTTTTTTTCTTACTAGTACACGTCACATTTTAAGAAGGCTGACTCCAGGCCAAGGTCCTATGTATGATCTTTCGGACCTACTAGAAGCAATTATGAAACTGCCTGCCGGGCCTTATGGGGGTGGGAGGGAAGCTGACTTTCCCATGCCAGCCTTGTTGTACAGCGAATGCACTGCAGTTTTCTGAAAAGTGTTGCAGTCAAGGACTCAGGCCTTCAGGGTAGCCATACTCACATGCACGTCTGCATTCCTAGTTCCAGGGACCTCCACAAAGACTTCTTTTCTGGGATCATTGAATGAGGCAATTTTCCATGGTCTGATTCAACCCTCAGTCCAATAAGACAGGAGCCCTTTTCTGGGGACTCCTTGGCAGTGAGACAGTTCACCTCATCTGTGCTGCATCCATCTGATGGTCACCTGATGCCACCCCTTGGAGAAAAACGGCCCACATCACCTTTTTGCCTTTTGATTGCACTACCGCAACAATTGCATGAGGACTTGATGATTACCTTCGGTTATACTCATTATCCTAATAGGCAACCTGTCAGCTGGACACACAGTAGTTACTCTATTAATCAAACTGAAGGAAATAATTAATTGATAAATGAATAAGAAGGATATGTCACAAGGCAATATAAGACTGAGGAGCAAATAAATACATCAGAAATGTACAGTGCCAACAGATATAGTGTCTCCTCTGATTTAAAAAAACTCATTAAGAAATACAATGTTTATCTTTCTAAGTACCTTTACGACATAAGGGAAAAGGCTTCGTACCATACATTTGAAAATGCACACGTACCATCATTACAATGGCATTTTTTGTTGTTGTTTTCAGCAAAATGACTTAATAAATGTTGCTGGCTAAGAGTAACTGCATAGCACCTTGCTTGTAAAATCACCTAGTCTCCACAGTTTTGCAATTCACTCTAATCATGTAACACCCTGACATAATTTATGAATATAAAACTGTCCAAATGTAAATTCCAAGTGATTGAGAAATTCAGAAATGTCTGACTATGCGTTAGGATCTTATGATCAATATCATAAAATAATATACAAATAATAGATGATGCTATAAAATAACTGTAGTTTTTTTGGAGTGTATGTCTTGTTTCTTATTTTATCAAAGTTCTCACAAATTTATCAGTTACATGGCTTTATCAGAGATGACAACATGTATATTATTAAATGTGTAAAGTTATTTTAGAATATTTAAATTATCAAATTTTATAATCCAAAAATGTTATGATTTTACCTCTAGGTAAAGGAATCATTTTTATGACTATTTTCCCCAAAACAAAGATAAAAATACTGATTACTTGTCTTCTAAGAGAAAAATATTTTAATTTATCATTTCATCTGTATTAGGGGAAGTGAGAAAAGGGCTTCTCTTTGTAATTATTTATACCATTGAAGTCATGACAGAAACTGAAAGGAAAATTTAGTAAATTCAGGAAAGTGTGCATGAAATGTAATAATTATTCTATACCTAAGATCTAATATTCTGAACAAAATTATACCACAGAAAGTATATTTAATATATTTCAGTTCCTACTCCCATGATGTTAAAAGGTTTTAAAGTGCTTTGATCCAAAATGGCAAATCACATACTTTAGAGACAATATGTTTTGCATTTGCTACTAAAAGGGAACATTTTTTGTGTGTCACTGTTGGAAGACTTGCTCTTAGAAAAGTCAGCTATAGTTTTAAGCTATTTCTTTACAAAATTTTCATCATAATACCTAACTTCTCCAAAGGCAAACTGCGTTCCTAACTGACTTGCAAAGGGATGATAATCAAGGTGGCAAAGCCCACTAGAAAAATTCAGCGGGGCTTCTCTAAAAAAATTGCTTTAAATCATGAACTAAGCACAAACAATAATTCGCCATGATCCATATCTATCTGCCCACTGTGAGTAAAGTCATCTTTGGTTTTTCTGTGTAAGGATGTGCATTTCATTATATTTTTATTTAGCATGCTGTCTTGTCTCCTATTTTAAGTGGAAAGTGTCTTTTCTATTAATCTGATACATAATTATTTACAGATTTACATGTTAATCATTCTTGTGAAGTATAACAGAGAAAGATGGCTGTATTTTACATAATGGTCACCAGAACACAAGTTAGAAATCCTGTAGGAAGCTAATATGTATGTAGCATTATTGTACAGCCTGGAATCCGGTTTCAGCATTTAGCAATAATTTTAAAAATTAAAACATGTTTTACATTTGTCACTGCAGAAAATTCTAAGACAAATTTAATGCTGCATAAGTGGTTTTAGACAAACACTATACAACATTTGAGCATCTTTGTAATGGCACTGGATTCAGTTGCTGAATTTCAAACAACAAAAAGGAATTTCACTGACAAAGCAAAATTGAAAACTTAATCCAACCTGTTTCAAATATTTGTTTCTAATTACTTAATCCCATGAAACTTTGAAAACACAGAATTATTCTCACTAACAGTGATATATAATTAGACAAATATTAATTGTATTCCTAATGCCTCTGCTAAGAGGGAGGATGAAAGGACAGACATATCCTAAGTTTCCATATAATTAAATCCAAGTCTCAGGAAGATGTATTTATTTATGTTTATAGTTCTCTTACTTTCCCAATAGGAACTCTTCTAAATAAAGTCATACAATATAATAGTTTAAAAATTAATGCCTACAGACATTCAAGCATGGAGGTACTGCAAGAAAGCACATTTGACCATAAGTTTTCTTGTGGTCAAAACAAAATATGATGAGTTATAAAATGTACAATGTTTCTGAAATATATATATATATATATAATTTATTTATTTATAAATAAAATGCAAATTTAAAGTGTAATTATAAAATACCTAAAATATGTGAAATAAATGTTTTATGACTCTATAAATAGATTCTCAATTACATAAAGGAATTTATTCAGAGACATGTTACATAAGGCAATTTCTTGTTGCATTCCTAAAGTTAGCTAAAAACATAACAATACTTATTAAATGTTTATGATGTGCCAAAGCACCATACTAAATGTTATATATACATTATTCTACTTAGTTCTTAAGACAAGCCTGTGATGCACAAACCTCTATAGACAAAATTCTACAGAGTGCCAACATGGAGGTATTGACTTACGTATCCAGGTTTTCAAGGATAATATTAAAAACAGTTCAAAGGCATTTTTTCCATTCGAAATGATAATTTAGAAAAAAATGTAACCCCTTTAATTATGGGGATTGATGTAGAGGTAACATACGGACTTTATAAACGTATAAATGATCCCAAAGTTCTGTAATATAGAATCCATTACATTCTTCCTTCTCAATGAAGCATGTGATAAAATCTGATCAGTGATGTGAATGTTTGTGATTATATTTTGTGGCAACACACTGGATTGAAGATTTTATATGTCAATTATTGTTCTAGATAGTCTCAATTTGTCCATTTAGACCCACTGACTACCCTCTGTATCTTGCTCTGTGTCCTGAGCTTCTCTGTGAAGTCTGTGAAACCTGACTTGTCCATGCTCCTTCACTTTGGGTTCTTGTAGAGCTTGGCCAATTGGAGACAATTCAAGCACCTGGAGAGTAGGACAGAGAAACTGGAATGCTTATAACCCTCGCTCCCACCTTGCTGCATCTTGGTTTGGCAATATTAGGTTCCTCTATCACAGTATACAGCTCCTGTCTGGTAGCCTTCTTCTATAGCTTATGGTCTCTATTCCCTTGTCCCTCTTGGCCTAGGAACAGTAAGGTTCCCCAGTGTTACTATCCTGGAAGTACATAATCATTTCTTATTAGTTTCCTGTAATACTGACCGTACTTTATAGATATCTTCTTCATTAAACTCTTGTAAATCACCACCTTTGAATGTGTCCTATTTTGTTTTGGCTTTCTGAACATATCAAGGAAGAACAAAGGTAATGTTTATGCATTTTTAACAATTAAGATATCTTAAAAAGGCTTACATATGTAATAGGTGAACATGTCACATTTATACAGAAATGTGTTAAAAGATACAGTAAAATAATTGGGAAAATATTATAATAATACAGTTTCCTTGGGTTAAATGAATTCTTAAGTGAGATCAAATGTAGCTGGAGGGTCTTGGAAAGACTTCTAAAGAAAGTAAAGTGTTATACTTGAAGGAGAGAGAGGATTTAAGTGTTTCCCTAACATCTTTCAATGGGAAAATTAAATTTCTTGTGTATTAAAGTTGTGTCTAAACAGAGAGTGAGTTTGAAAATTCTGAATAACATATGCTGTCAAAGATATAAATTTGGGGCAACAATAATTTACTGAAGTTGCTTAAATGGAATTATGCAAAATTAGAACTCAGTAAGACAAAAGAATAAAATCAAGTTCTCTGTTAAAGTAGATCAAGGAAAGGAAAGATCTTCCAAAATTAACAAAATGTACTGCATGGTAGCACATTTCAAAGATTCATCTAAACCAGAACATATTTTTATGTAAATATATTCATTACTAGAGTATAAAACTATGCAATTAAATTGTTCCTTTGTATTTTTTCATTTATCATCTCATATTTGCAGTTATCAGCATGGTGTGTTATTGCTAAAATTTTTTAGATGTTCATACTTTTTCAGACACTTTTTGGGAGAAAAAGAGAAAAATACATGTATATATATAGTTACCTACTCTTCTTCGTGTAACCTCTGAAAAGTCAGATTTAAGTATTTAGTATATGCATAATATTGTTGCCAGTGTTGGATGGAAATAACTAAAGGAATTAATTGCAATATTGAAATACATAAAGAACACAAGAGGGTATTGATCTGAGAATTTAGAATGAAGAAAACAGTTGTATGCCCAATGGGAATTGATAATTTACCATTAAAACAGCTGCTTTAGGAGGTGACAAAGCCAAAATTTAAGATTCATCTCCTAAAACGGAGCTAATGGAAGTGTAGGACTGGGGCTGAATTACTGCCCAGTTAATCTGACTTCTAGACTGAAGAAAAAAATGAAACAAAATGATTAAAGATTATTAAAACCCATCTTCTGACAAGAAAACAGGCCAAAATGAAATTCTTAAAGACAGAGCAAATACACACTGGTGTGTGTGTGTGTGTGTGTGTGTGTGTGTATGTGAACAACCCAACTTTATTACATATCACAGAAGAATACCTAGGAACATTTTACATATTTATGATAAAGTGTTTTTTTTTTTTTTTTTTGTCCTGATTTGAGTTGAAGACCAGTGAAATTGATGGATAAATCTTAAGGCTGTCCAGTGGACACTCTTCTCCCTCCATATTATGTGCTAGACTTTTTCTCCTTTCATGGAAACGATTTCATACTTTTATTACTACATCTGTCTTCTAACATTTGAATCGTACAGATATGTGACCTGATCAACAAGGACCCTTTCTTGGGATTTTTAAACATTGGAATTGGGACAGAGAACTTCTCTTCTGATTTGAGATTTAAATATGAAATTCAGAGATAAGTGTAGCCATGTTTCCTGTTCTGTGTAGGAAACAGGTATAAAGTGGAGGACAATAAAGCCGAAATTTAGATTCAAAACAGAGACTGGCAATGACGAACAAGCTTTCATGCCTTTGGAATCCTGCTTACTAGTTGCTCCTGATGCTCAGCTGAAGTCCTCCATGTTCCAAAATTTAAATATTTAATCCTTCCTTCAAGTATGTGAGATATCCCCAGAATCCACTTATTAATTTCTCCTATGATTAAGGTACTCTAAGTTGAATTCCCATCACTTATAATCAAAATGATATAGATAGAAGGCAGGGAAATACTAGGTAGAAAAGGGTAGGGTCCCTGGTGAGGATTCCACCCTCAAGCCTGGATCTGTGTCCTAAAGTAAGAACATGCATTCCTGTTTTCCCACCCAAATGTTGCCTTTTCCAAAATGACCCAGGCCTGCCCTGTCCCCCAATTTTGTACCCATAAAAACCCCAGGCTTCACTGGGAGAGGGCAGAGCAGCACAGCAGAGAAGGAGAGAAGAGAAGAATCAGCTTAACATTGGTGAGAAGCATCCTGACTCCAGAGGGATGGCTTCATTGTGGGAGCTCAGAGAAGAGTTCAGCCAGGGACACCCACACTCCAGGGGAAAACCACTGTCCTACTCCATCCCCTTTCCAGCTCCCCATCCCACTAAGGACCACTTTCATTGGCAATAAAATCGTCTGCATTTACCATCTTCAATCCATTTGTGCAACCTGATTCATCCTGGATGCCAGACAAGGACCCAGGTGTGAGTGCAAGAGGCTGTCACACTGACCCTCCATTGAGGTGTTTACCACTTAAGCCATCCATGGACAGCAAAACTAAAGGAGTACACTGTAACATACGCCCTCTGGGGCTCCAGGGGTTTTAGGCAACCCCTAGATGCTGTTTCAGGCCCATATGGAGTTCTGCTCCTGCCAGTTGCTCAGAAGTGTTCATCCCTGCCACTACACCCACTCACCTGCATGCTCCACCTTCCATGAGGGGTTGAGAGTTGTGGGCTAAGTGAGCTCATGCTCCACCTTCCATGAGGGGTTGAGAGCTGTGGGCTGAGTAAGTGAACTAACTCCGTTGCAAGTCCCAAAAAGGGGTCAAGGGAACTATCCTGTTTCAAAAAGTATCCTGAAAAATGCAGCTTCAGTAGCAAACTATTATACATACTTTTGTATTTCATAGGCTTGTTGTGACAAGCTGTTTATCACTACAGTGCTTCATTACACTAGTTGTTTTCCAAATTTATTGTCCTATTGGAAACAATTAGGTATATAATAATGTATACCATCAAGAAGGATGTAGAAATGCTAAATTTAATTATGAACCAAATATCTTGATAAGTAAAATGCATTTCTAATTTTCATATGTTAGAGAAGGACATAACCAGATATTTTGTTATTCCTTTCTTGTACTCCTTCAATTAGTACAAATTTTTGTGCAGCCATATAGTCCTGTGAAGTATAATCCCTAACGAGATATTGAATAATGGAGATTGCAGATGCTTCCTGTCTACCTTTGGCATTTTGGTATAATATTGGACTGAAGGAGGGGGGATGAATTTTGAAAAAGAGGAGAAAACCAAAGGAGATGGTTTAATGTCTTCCCCTCTTCATCTTCATGGACTGGCTTTTAGCTTCTGAAAAATAAGAGACTACATACAAAAGCCAAATAAATTTTTAAAGATTTAACATTATCCAATGATGTTGGGGAGCTATGGTGATAAAACTCCACCAAAGTTGGTAACAGGTATTTTCCCCATTTCTAAGTGGAATAAAGAAGAGCTCCCATGAAAACATCAGTGAGAAAAAAGTTATGACACTCTGCTGTGTGTATCCTGAAAAGAGACTCTTTTGGAGATTAGCATTTTCCCAGAGGAACAATAGATATACCGAGAAATCAGAGTTTATGGGGCTATCTCAAGGCATGAATAAAATGACAAGGTTTTCTCTGAAATCAATACAATTATTCTGAACTAATAACAAAGATTTTTTTAAGTATGAAATTATTAATGTTGTATCATTAAAAATGATAAATGTGAGGGGCAGGAGCAAGATAGCCGAATAGGAACAGCTCCAGTCTCCAACTCCCACCGCGAGCGACACAGAAGACCAGTGATTTCTGTCTTTTCAACTGAGGTACTGGGGTCATCTCACTAGGGAGTGCCGGACAATTGGTGCTGGTCAGCTGCTGCAGCTTGACCAGCGAGAGCTGAAGCAGGGCGAGGCATCGTCTCACCTGGGAAGCGCAAGGGGGAAGGGAATCCCTTTACCTAGCCAGGGGAACTGAGACACACAACACCTGGAAAATCAGGTAACTCCCACCCCAATACTGCGCATTAAGCAAACGGGCACACCAGGAGAATATATCCCACACCTGGCCGGGAGGGTCCCAGGCCCACGGAGCCTCCCTCATTGCTAACACAGCAGTCTGCGGTGATCTAACCGCAAGGCAGCAGCGAGGCTGGGGGAGGGGCGCCCGCCATTGCTGAGGCTTAAGTAGGTAAACAAAGCCGCTGGGAAGCTCGAACTGGGTGGAGCTCACAGTAGCTCAAGGAAACCTGCCTGTCTCTGTAGACTCCACCTCTGGGGACAGGGCACAGCTAAAAAACAACAGGGGAAGCAGCAGAGGCCTGTGCAGACGCGAACGACTCTGTCTGACAGCTTTGAGGAGAGCAGTGGATCTCCCAACACGGAGGTTGAGATCTGAGAACGGACAGACTGCCTGCTCAAGTGGGTCCCTGACCCCTGAGTAGCATAACTGGGAGACATCCCCCACTAGGGGCAGTCTGACACCCCACACCTCACAGGGTGGAGTACACCCCTGAGAGGAAGCTTCCAAAGTAAGAATCAGACAGGTACCCTCGCTGTTCAGCAATATTCTATCTTCTGCAACCTCTGCTGCTGATACCCAGGCAAACAGGGTCTGGAGTGGACCTCAAGCAATCTCCAACAGACCTACAGCTGAGGGTCCTGACTGTCAGAAGGAAAACTATCAAACAGGAAGGACACCTAAACCAAAACCCCATCAGTACGTCACCATCATCAAAGACCAGAGGCAGATTAAACCACCAAGATGGGGAAAAAGCAGGGCAGAAAAGCTGGAAATTCAAACAATAAGAGCGCATCTCCCCCTGCAAAGGAGCGCAGCCCATCGACAGCAACGGATCAAAGCTGGTCAGAGAATGACTTTGACGAGATGAGAGAAGAAGGCTTCAGTCCATCAAACTTCTCAGAGCTAAAGGAGGAATTACGTACCCAGCGCAAAGAAACTAAACATCTTGAAAAAAAGTAGAAGAATTGACAGCTAGACTAATTAATGCAGAGAAGGTCATAAACGAAATGACAGAGATGAAAACCATGACACGAGAAATACGTGACAAATGCACAAGCTTCAGTAACTGACTCGATCAACTGGAAGAAAGAGTATCAGCGATTGAGGATCAAATGAATGAAATGAAGCGAGAAGAGAAACCAAAAGAAAAAAAGAAGAAAAAGAAATGAACAAAGCCTGCAAGAAGTATGGGATTACGTAAAAAGACCAAATGTACGTCTGATTGGGGTGTCTGAAAGTGAGGGGGAAAATGGAACCAACTTGGAAAACACTCTTCAGGATATCATTCAGGAGAAATTCCCCAACCTAGTAGGGCAGGCCAACATTCAAATTCAGGAAATACAGAGAACACCACAAAGATACTCCTCCAGAAGAGCAACTCCAAGACGCATAACTGCCAGATTCACCAAAGTTGAAATGAAGGAAAAAATCTTAAGGGCAGCCAGAGAGAAAGGTCGGGTTACCCACAAAGGGAAGCCCATCAGAATAACAGCAGATCTCTCGGCAGAAACTCTACAAGCCAGAAGAGAGTGGGGGCCGATATTCAACATTCTTTTTTTTTTTTTTTTTTTTTTTTATTATACTTTAAGTTCTAGGGTACATGTGCATGACGTTTATATCATGTATAACTCCCCAATGCAATCCCTCCCTCCTCCCCCCTCCCCATGATAGGCCCCAGTGTGTGATGTTCCCCTTCCCGAGTCCAAGTGATCTCATTGTTCAGTTCCCACCTATGAGTGAGAACATGCGGTGTTTGGTTTTCTCTTCTTGTGATAGTTTGCTAAGAATGATGGTTTCCAGCTGCATCCATGTCCCTACAAAGGACGCAAACTCATCCTTTTTGATGGCTGCATAGTATTCCATGGTGTATATGTGCCACATTTTCTTAATCCAGTCTGTCACAGATGGACATTTGGGTTGATTCCAAGTCTTTGCTATTGTGAATAGTGCCGCAATAAACAAACGTGTGCATGTGTCTTTGTAGTAGAGTAATTTATAATCCTTTGGGTATATACCCAGTAGTGGGATGGCTGGGTCATATGGTACATCTAGTTCTAGATCCTTGAGGAATCGCCATACTGTTTTCCATAATGGTTCAACATTCTTAAACAAAAGAATTTTAAACCCAGAATTTCATATACAGCCAAAATAAGTTTCATCAGTGAAGGAGAAATAAAATCCTTTACAGATAAGCAAATGCTTAGAGATTTTGTCACCACCAGGCCTGCCTTACAAGAGACCCTGAAGGAAGCCCTAAACATGGAAAGGAACAACCGGTACCAGCCATTGCAAAAACATGCCAAAATATAAAGACCATCAAGACCAGGAAGAAACTGCATCAACTAACGAGCAAAATAACCAGTTAATATCATAATGGCTGGATCAAGGTCACACATAACAATATTAACCTTAAATGTAAATGGACTCAATGCTCCAATTAAAAGACACAGACTGGCAAACTGGATCAAGAGTCAAGACCCATCAGTCTGCTGTATTCAGGAGACCCATCTCACATGAGACATACATAGGCTCAAAATAAAGGGATGGAGGAAGATCTACGAAGCAAATGGAGAACAAAAAAAAGCAGGGGTTGCAATCCTAGTCTCTGATAAAACAGACTTTAAACCATCAAAGATCAAAAGAGACAAAGAAGGCCATTACATAATGGTAAAGGGATCAATTCAACAGGAAGAGCTAACTCTCCTAAATATATATGCACCCAATACAGGAGCACCCAGATTCATAAAGCAAGTCCTTAGAGACTTACAAAGTGACTTAGACTCCCATACAACAATAATGGGAGACTTCAACACTCCACTGTCAACATTAGACAGATCAACGAGACAGAAAGTTAACAAGGATATCCAGGAATTGAACTCATCTCTGCATCAAGCAGACCTAATAGACATCTATAGAACTCTCCACCCCAAATCAACAGAATAGACATTCTTCTCAGCACCACATCGCACTTATTCCAAAACTGACCACATAATTGGAAGTAAAGCACTTCTCAGCAAATGTAAAAGAACAGAAATTATAACAAACTGTCTCTCAGACCACAGTGCAATCAAACTAGAACTCAGGACTAAGAATCTCAATCAAAACCACTCAACTACATGGAAACTGAACAACCTGCTCCTGAATGACTACTGGGTACATAACGAAATGAAAGCAGAAATAAGGATGTTCTTTGAAACCAATGAGAACAAAGATACAACATACCAGAATCTCTGGGACACATTTAAAGCAGTGTGTAGAGGGAAATTTATAGCACTAAATGCCCACAAGAGAAAGCAGGAAAGATCTAAAATTGACACTCTAACATCACAATTAAAAGAACTAGAGAGGCAAGAGCAAACACATTCAAAAGCTAGCAGAAGGCAAGAAATAACTAAGATCAGAGCAGAACTGAAGGAGATAGAGACACAAAAAACCCTCCAAAAAATCAATGAATCCAGGAGTTGGTTTTTTGAAAAGATCAACAAAATTCATAGACCACTAGCAAGACTAATAAAGAAGAAAAGAGAGAGGAATCAAATAGATGCAATAAAAAATGATAAAGGGGATATCACCACCGACCCCACAGAAATACAACCTACCATCAGATAACACTATAAACACCTCTAGGCAAATCAACTAGAAAATCTAGAAGAAATGGATAATTCCCTGGACACTTACACTCTCCCAAGACTAAACCAGGAAGAATTTGAATCCCTGAATAGACCAATAGCAGGCTCTGAAATTGAGGCAACAATTAATAGCCCACCCACCAAAAAAAGTCCATGACCAGATGCATTCACAGCTGAATTCTACCAGAGGTACAAGGAGGAGCTGGTAACATTCCTTCTGAAACTATTCCAATCAATAGAAAAAGAGGGAATCCTCCCTAACTCATTTTATGAGCCCAACATCATCCTGATACCAAAGCCTGGCAGAGACACAACAAAAAAAGAGAATTTTAGACCAATATCACTGACAAACATCGATGCAAAAATCCTCAATAAAATACTGGAAAACTGGATTCAGCAGCACATCAAAAAGCTTATCCACCATGATCAAGTGGGCTTCATCCCTGGGATGCAAGGCTGGTTCAACATTCACAAATCAATAAACGTAATCCAGCATATAAACAGGACCAAAGACAAGAACCACATGATTATCTCAATAGATGCAGAAAAGGCTTTTGACAAAATTCAACAGCCCTTCATGCTAAAAACGCTCAATAAATTCGGTATTTATGAAATGTACCCAAAATAATAAGAGCTATTCATGACAAACCCACAGCTAATATTATACTGAATGGGCAAAAACTGGAAAAATTCCCTTTGAAAACTGGCACAAGACAGGGATGCCCTCTCTCACCACTCCTATTCAACGTAGTGTTGGAAGTTCTGGCTAGGGCAATCAGTCAAGAGAAAGAAATCAAGGGTATTCAGTTAGGAAAAGAAGAAGTTAAAATTTCCCTGTTTGCAGATGACATGATTGTATATTTAGAAAACCCCATCATCTCAGCCCAAAATCTCCTTAAGCTGATAAGCAACTTCAGCAAACTCTCAGGATACAAAATTAATGTGCAAAAATCACAAGCATTCTTATATACCAGTAACAGACAAACAGAGCCAAATCAGGAATGAACTTCCATTCACAATTGCTTCAAAGAGAATAAAATACCTAGGAATCCAACTTACAAGGGATGTAAAGGACCTCCTCAAGGAGAACTACAAACCACTGCTCAGTGAAATAAAAGAGGACACAAACAAATGGAAGAACATACCATGCTCATGGATAGGAAGAATCAATATCGTGAAAGTGGCCATACTGCCCAAGGTTATCTATAGATTCAATGCCATCCCCATCAAGCTACCAATGACTTTCTTCACAGAATTGGAAAAAACTGCTTTAAAGTTCATATGGAAACAAAAAAGAGCCCGCATTGCCAAGACAATCCTAAGTCAAAAGGACAAAGCTGAAGGCATCACACTACCTGACTTCAAACTATACTACAAGGCCACAGTAACCAAAACAGCATGGTACTGGTACCACAACAGAGATATAGACCAATGGAACAGAACAGAGTCCTCAGAAATAATACCACACATCTACAGCCATCTGATCTTTGACAAACTTGACAAAAACAAGTAATGGGGAAAGGATTCCCTATTTAATAAATGGTGCTGGGAAAATTGGCTAGCCATAAGTAGAAAGCTGAAACTGGATCCTTTCCTTACTCCTTATACGAAGATTAATTGAAGATGGATTAGAGACTTAAATGTTAGACCTAATACCATAAAAACCCTAGAAGAAAATCTAGGTAGTACCATTCAGGACATAGGCATGGGCAAGGACTTCATGTCTAAAACACCAAAAGCAACGGCAGCAAAAGCCAAAATTGACACATGGGATCTAATTAAACTAAAGAGCTTCTGCACAGCAAAAGAAACTACCATCAGAGTGAACAGGCAACTTACAGAATGGGAGAAAATTTTTGCAATCTACTCATCTGACAAAGGGCCTACAAAGAACTCAAACAAATATACAAGAAAAAAACAAACAACCCCATCAAAAAGTGGGCAAAGGATATGAACAGACATTTCTCAAAATAAGACATTCATACAGCCAACAGACACATGAAAAATTGCTCTTCATCACTCTCCATCAGAGAAATGCAAATCAAAACCACAACGAGATACCATCTCACACCAGTTAGAACGGCAATCATTAAAAAATCAGGAAACAATAGGTGTTGGAGAGGATGTGGAGAAATAGGAACACTTTTACACTGTTGGTGGGATTGTAAACTAGTTCAACCATTATGGAAAACAGTATGGCAATTCCTCAAGGATCTAGAACTAGATGTACCATATGACCCAGCCATCCCACTACT
Source organism: Trachypithecus francoisi (assembly GCF_009764315.1). Lineage (NCBI taxonomy): Eukaryota > Metazoa > Chordata > Mammalia > Primates > Cercopithecidae > Trachypithecus > Trachypithecus francoisi. The sequence continues at coordinate 58,974,988 of NW_022681455.1, forward strand.
GGGTATATACCCAAAGGATTATAAATTATTCTACTACAAAGACACATGCACATGTATGTTTATTGCGGCACTATTCACAATAGCAAAGACTTGGAATCAACCCAAATGTCCATCTGTGACAGACTGGATTAAGAAAATGTGGCACATATACACCATGGAATACTATGAAGCCATAAAAAAGGATGAGTCTGCGTCCTTTGTAGGGACATGGATGCAGCTGGAAACCATCATTCTTAGCAAACTATCACAAGAAGAGAAAACCAAACACCGCATGTTCTCACTCATAGGTGGGAACTGAACAATGAGATCACTTGGACTCGGGAAGGGGAACATCACACATTGGGGCCTATCATGGGGGGGGGGAGGGATTGCATTTGGGAGTTATACATGATATAAATGATGAATTGATGGGTGCTGACGAGTTGATGGGTGCAGCACACCAACATGGCACAAGTATACATATGTAACAAACCTGCACGTTATGCACATGTACCCTAGAACTTAAAGTATAATAAAAATAAATTTAAAAAAATGATAAATGTGTTTTCTGTAAATAGACTTAATGAACTATTATGTGGATTTATAATCATGGTTGCTCACATTTCTCAAAATATGCTTCAGCTGAGAATAGTGCCCCCATTAAATAGTTCATTAAGTGTATTTCACCCATTACAGAAATACGATTTTTATGACAAATTAACTTATGACTATTTTCCTTTCCTTTCAAGAAAGATAAGTGATTTAGTGAATTTTGAATGCTTATGGAACATGTAAATGAATACTAGTGCCTACAAAAATAATTCTAACAAAACACTTAAATGTATGCAGGCAAAACTCAAGCATCTAACAATAAAATGGCATAATAAAATTATCTGCATAGTAGTAAATTTCCAAGAAATTACATTTTAAATATTACTCTATTAGAATTCTAAAGGAGTGCTATTTAGCACCTACTCATTCTGATAATAAGAACTCATTATATTTGAGATATTAAGAATATTAGGATGCTTAATAAATACTTACATTATTTATTTGAGACACAAAACATGGTGAAGCTAGTTAGATCAAACTATGTTGGCAAGGTTAGATGAAATTCTGAATTAAGGCAATGGAGAATGTGGATTGAAAAGAAGGAATAGCATAAATTCAATGGTTAAAGCATGAAAAATATGTGGAGTGAGATATAAAAAGCATAGGAAATAAGGCTGAGAATCATTAAAATATGGAGGGTGGTGAAAGCAGTGGAAAATTATCATCAAAGGTAACTGAAAAGAATAGGAAAGATTAGTGTTAAACACGCAAAGTGAGTTTCAGAAAAAAACAAAAAGTGAACGGGAAAACATGTTACAGAAAATCCGAGGTCTTCAATATGCAAAAATGACTTCATCTATAGATGTCAAGAGTTTAATGTATAAATGTATAAATGTATAATGTATAAATGACATAAATGTTATATTAAGCACAAACAAAATGCTGTTCAGAAACCAAGTCCATGAATCTTAGCCCTTAGGAAATTAGGGGAAGTACTGAGGAATGTATTTTTACAAGAATAATTAAAGGCAAAGGTCTTTAGCAATTTATTGACAAATAAATAGAAAATAAGCATTAAGGTTAGAGTTAGGGTTAGGGTTAATTAGAAGACCGCAGAGTCATAGAATGTTGTTACATGTTGAAAATTCATGAAAAAATGTAAACGGGGCACTGAAAGACAGGGATGGGAGGGAAACATAATTTACTTGAATAAAGTTAGGGTTAAGATTGGGGAAAAGAGTATCTTATGAAGTGGATTTCCTTTAGGAATTAGCAAAAAATGTGATCTGCTAATAGTTAAGAGGAGTGGCTGAAGGGCTTCTGAAGACTGGTGATGACTGAGAATTTGCTGTGGAGAATCTGAAAGGGTGCTGAGTGGAAACAAAAGAATTGCCAACGTACATCAACAATTCAACTAGATGTTTGAAAGAGTTTGGAAATTATGTCTAATTGTGTCTGGCAATTCCATTTGCCAATTTTCAGTGATGCTTGACAGATATATATAAGGGTAAAGAAGCACAAAAGTTAGCTTAAAATATAATGGGACTTTGACAGGAATTGTTCTGAAAAAGGAAAAGAAGATTAGGGAAATGACAGCACTATTTAGTACTTCAAAGTGATTGATTAATCCTAGGATTCTGACTGAATAAGAAATGATTCAAAGTCTGAAAAAATAGAAAGGGGTAGAAAGACTTGAAGCTTTGGTATGGCTTTAAAAAATATTTAATTAAGCAAAACAGTGGGAGATCCAGAATTATAGAGAATGTATAGTAGAAAATTAGAAATTTGGGTTTTAGATATAAGAAATCTGAAAATATTGTGAAAGTGGAGGCAGTGGTGGTGGCATAGTGTTGAAATCTCCTGGAATGCTCTCATAAACACAAACTGAGCAACTAGATAGTAAATGCATAACAAAACGAGGTGACAAGGATTCCCCTTGCACCATACAACATAAATGATGGTAATCTGTCTTTTATTAGCATCTGTTCAGGATAAAGGAAAGAGAAGCAAGTTGTCTGACAAACTTGAGAATAAAAGAATCTGAAAATCATTAAGTTGTATTCACTGGAAAATATAGTGGGCCAGTTTGAGATCAGCAGTTGAACATGAGAGGAGTTTTTCCCAACACAGTAGCAGGTGGGTACAAGGCATCCACTGTAAGTTCTAAAGAGCAGTGCAGCCCCTATAACCTCTTCAAAATTGACAGGCAGGGATCCATTTCAGGGTAAAACATCACACTGAGCAAAAATTACCAAGAGTAAAGTCAAAATTGGAGCACAACAGTGCAATAACTAAAAAACAAAAACAAACAAACAAAAAAAAAACAGGAAAATATATAGATGAGAAAAGGGACGACAGCCAGGAAATCACAAAATCAATCCACTATATTGTTTAACTCAATACAAAAACAACAAAAGAAGGAACTATGTAAATTTATAAGACACATATGAAACTTGTCTCCTTCTAGAAGATTCAGAAAAATATAAGTTCACATGAAAATGAGCAAAAGAAAAGGATCAAATCCAATCTCATACAGTTATTATAACTTAAAAAGATAATTGATTATAACATTCCCACAAACAATGAAAGCATACCAGAAGGATATGGTCACAAAATACATGAAAATTGTTTTTCATGATTCTAAACAACCTAAAAGACATTAAGAAAATTATATTGGCGTTAAAGATAAATCAGAATTAGGAAGAATAATGTTTTAGGATCTTAAAAATTGTATTTTAAAACTGAGACAAGATTAGAAATAAAAAGACTATTTCATAAATTTAGACTAATCTAGAAGATACAAAAACAAAAATTATGAAAAATAAAAGGTAGAAATGAAAATTTAAAGGCCAAAAAGAAAGAAAAAAGATATTAAATAAAATTTACCAGAAAGTGAAATACTCAAGGTGAGTAAAATAGCTCCAAATAGGATGAGATGGTTCCCTGAAGAAGAAAATAAACCTGACCTTTCTCTCTAGTTGCCCTTAACGTTTTTTCCTTCGTTTCAACTTTGGTGAATCTGACCATTATGTGTCTTGAGGTTGCACTTTTTGAGGAGTATCTTTGTGGTGTTCTCTGTGTTTTCTGAATTTTAATGTTGGCCTGTCTTGCTGGGTTGGGGAAGTTCTCCTGGATAATATCCTGAAGAGTGTTTTCCAACTTGGTTCCATTCTCCCTGTCACTTTCAGGTACACCAGTCAAATGTAGTTTTAGTTTTTTTCACATAGTCCCATATTTCTTGGAGGCTTTGTTCATTCCTTTTCATTCTTTTTTCTCTAATCTTGTCTTCACGCATTATTTCATTAAGTTGATCTTCAATCTCTGATATCCTTTCTTCTGCTTTATTGATTTGGCTATTAACACTTGTGTATGCTTCACGAAGTTCTCATGCTGCATTTTTCAGCTCCATCAGGTCATTTACGTTCTTCTCTAAACTGGTTATTCTAGTTAGTAATTCCTCTAACCTCTTATCAAGGTTCTTAGCTTCCTTGCATTGGGTTAGAACATGCTCCTTTTGCTGGGAGGAATTTGTTATTAGCCACCTTCTGAAGTCTACTTTTATCAGTTTGTCAAACTCGTTCTCCATCATTGAGTTTTGTTCCCTTGCTGGTGAGGAGTTGTGATCCTTTGGAGGAGAAGAGGCATTCTGGCTTCTGGAATTTTCAGCTTTTTTTGCACTGTTTTTTCCTCCTCTTCATTGATTTATCTACCTTTTGTCTTTGCTGTTGGTGATCTTCAGATGGAGTTTATGCATGGTCGTTCTTTTTGTTGATGGTGATGCTATTGATTTCTGTTTCTTAGTTTTTCTACTAACAGTCCGGCCCCTCTTCTGCAGGTCTGCTGGAGTTTGCTGGGGGTCCACTCCAGACCCTGTTTGCCTGGGTATCATCAGTGGAGGCTGCAGAACAGCAAGGGCTGCTGCGTGTTCCTTCCTCTGGAAGCTTTGTCCCAGAAGGGCACCTGCCAGATGCCAGCCGGAGCTCTACTGTATGAGTTGTCTGTAGACCGCTGCTGGGGTGTCTCCAAGTCTGGAGACATGGGGTACAGGGACCCGCTTTAGAAGGTAGTCTGCCCCTTAGCAGAGCTCGAATGCTGTGCTTGGAGATCCACTGCTCTCTTCAGAGCTGGCAGGCAGAAACTTTTAAGTCTGCTGAAGCTGCGCCCATAGCCACTCCTTCCCCCAGGTGCTCTGTCCCAGGGAGATGGGAGCTTTATCTATAAGCCCCTGACTGGGGCTGCTGCCTTTCTTTCAGAGATGCTCTGACTAGACAGGAGGAATCTAGAGAGGCAGTCTGGCTAGAGTGGCTTTGCAGAGGTGTGGTGGGCTCCACCCAATGCTAACTTTCAGCCAGCTTTGTTTACACTGTGAGGGGAAAACCACCTACTCAAGCCTCAGTAATGGTGGATGCTCCTCCCCTCACCAGGCTGGAGCATCCCAGGTCGACTTCAGACTGCTTTGCTGGCAGCAATAATTTCAAACCAGTGTATCTTAGCTTGCTGGGCTCTGTGGCGGTGCAATCCCCTGAGCCAGATCACTTGGCTCCCTGGCTTCAGCCCCCTTTCCAGTGGAGTGAACGGTTCTGGCTGGCTGGCATTTCAGGCATCACTGGGTTACAAATAAACAAAAGCAAGCAAGCAAGAAACAAACAAAAAACTCTTGCAGGTAGCTCCATGTCTGCACAAATGGCCACCTAGTTTTGTGCCTGAAACCCAGGGCCCTTATGGTGTAGGCACCTGAGGGAATCTCCCGGTCTGTGGGTTGTGAAGACTCTGGGAAAAGTGTAGTATCTGGGCAGGATACCACCATCCCCCATGGCATGATCCAGCTTCCCTTGGCTAGAAGGAGTTCCCTGACCCCTTGCACTTCTCAGGTGAGGTGATGCCCCACCCTCCTTCTGCTTGCCCTCCTTGGGATGCACACACTGCCTAACCAGTCCCAATGAGATGAACTGGGCACCTCAGTTGGAAATGCAGAAATCACCTGCCTTCTGCATTGGTCTCACTGGGAGCTGCAGACTGAAGCTGTTCCTATTCAGCTGTCTTGCCCAGGAATCCTGCAAAGTTCTGTCTTTAAACTGAGTAGTAAGTATAAGTTTTCTGTCTTATAATTATTCATAAAGACACACATTTGTGTTGTTTTCTGTATCTACATTTTAATTCAGTCTGAAGTAATTATGTTTTTTGAAGACTATTGTTTGTGTAATGTGTATGTAAAGGCTGAATAAAGATGTGGGGCCATTCTAGGTCTAAGAAAAACTTAGAATAAAGTCACAGATAAGGGGTCTGAGGTAGAATAAACAGTGAAGGCTAAGGAACTGCAACATCTGCATGTTGACTGGGGCGTCCACAAAGGCAAAAATGATTCTCACTTGACAGTGGTGGAATAAAACTGCTCAAGGTAGAAAAAGCATTAGTAAATGTGTGGAAGTTGCCCAGGCTTGATACATGATGGTGAGAGAGGTGAAGAGATGACAGTAGAACAAAGATAATAACAAAAACAAAAGAAACAAAAAAAATTTCAGAAATAATCTGAGGCTTGAGTGGATATTAACAAAAACTACTTAAGGAAATGGCTCCTTCACCATACTCAAGAAATTGGTCCTTGAAAAGGTTAGAAATTTTTAATGAGATTATATATTTTCATTCACAGTTGCTAGTTTTAAGGTCCCAAGAAGAGTTGGCTCTAAAGATAGACAATGTTTATCTCAAGAAAACAGAATAAATTAATACTCATTATCAACTAGTATGCATTAGTCAATAATTCTGTGCTTGGCATTATAAGCGCATTACATTGTCAGATAATTCAGTGTCAAAGCAAATTTCCATTTGGTGCACAAATCGTATAAAAGCAGGGCTGTATCTGTTAATACCAATGCAATGCTCTACCTCCCAATAACACCTAGTGGTTATAGGAAAGCTGTTTTTTTTTTTTTTTTTTTTTTTTTTTTTTTAATTTTACTTATTTAATTTTTGTAACATTTACTGAGCACCAGTCATGCATCATGCTCTAAAGAGAACTGAAAGTGTTTATGTGCCAGAAAGAACAGAGATACTGTTTTTATTATCCAACAGTCTCACTTAAAAAGAAACAGAAGTTGCTAAAATGAAGCATAAATGACAAATGTTACCCTTCATTTAAGTGTAATTTTTTTTCCAATGAACTCAATGTTCTATGTTATTGATTTAAATTTTGTTTCAAACTCTCCTAAATGGATGAGGACACATCATCGTATTACTGAGATATATTTAGGTACCCAAGTTTTGCAAGTGCCACAGAGAATATTGACCAACATGTAGTTTAAGTACCACATAAGCAGGGTTAGAATGGCAGAGCCTTTTATGAAAAATAGTTACTACAGGCATAATCTCATTTCCACAACCTATGAGTGATACTGTAATTGGGAATGTCAGGGCCCATCATACTGTTCATTGCAACCTAGCTGTTGCTCTGCTATCTGGAATAGAGCAAGAATGCTATCTGGGTGCCTGACTGGATGACGGTGAAGCACACCACCTCTGTAAAAGGACAAGAACTGCCAGGTTCCTGATTCCACTGGACAGTACTCTTAAATTATCCCATTAGGGTCAAATCTCACCACTAGAATGAAGCCCAAAGGTCACTGAGTCCATACATGTAGCTGCTAATATAACTGTCCCACAGTATTTTTTTATTTTTAGTTAGATTATATAACATACATACAGATTTATAATTTTCTAATAATTCTTAGTATAAAATATCAACCTGTATTTAATTATTCTGTTACTATTCATAAGGAAATCTGAGATAATAGTAATGTGTTTGAAGCTACAAATCCCTTGATAGCTTTAATGGAAAGTTACCAAATAAAGTTACTTAAATGGGGCACTCATTCCATAGTGACTGTAGTTGTTGACCATTCATTTTCCTTTAAAAAACTGTATTTTTCTACAGTTACTTAAAAGTCCATATGAGTGCAATTTGTTGTTGCAAGTTGGCTGTCAGAATTACCAATTAACAATAGATATCAAATTTTCACCAAATTTGAAAAGATACCACTTCTTCAAATTTTCACTTTGAAAAAGTATCAAAATTTACAGATCATCAAGAAGTAGAGTACAGGAGAAAAAAGTTACACATGCTGGAGCCAGACGACCTGGTCCATCCTCCACCTGCTCCATGAGTCCTTGGACAAATTACTTAATGGAATACTGTTGTTCCTTGAACTATAAAGTAGGGTTGATAGGAACACTATGTTTTGTTATGTAAAGCATTCAGAACAGTGACTAACAATTCCTATCACATACTAAATTATTATTAAATATAATTATTATCCAGGTTTTGGATTAAAGAGACTTTAGTAAATCAAGGAGCCTCTAAGTGGATGCACCAAACTGGGTTTTTCTAGTGAGCATGCTGCAAAGATAATATAAAATTACCCTTATTTGGTAAGTAGGCCTATTGTTACTATTCTCTATCCATATCCAATTACACATTTCCTAAAATTTTGCTTGATGTCTCCATTTTTTTTAATCTTCTGCTCAGCTTCCACTACCTCTTTACCATTTCCAGCAACCTGAGACACTTGTTCATTCCCCTTCACGTCAGACAGTGAATTTGGGGTTTGACACCTGCAACCCCACTACATAACTCACCCAAATGGCATTTACCAGGCTACAGTACCACAAAGAGACCTATCAAATCATATTCTTGAGAGTAAAAATACATGAAAATACATAATATCTTTATTGAAATATCTTCACAGAGGTAATCAGATTCAAATGTTTTCTCTTAGCTCTCATTCATATCAGAAAGTATAGGCACAACGGAATCAAAATGTTACAAAGAACCATTTTGCCAGATTCTTTAAAAGTTTCCAATAAAGTTGGAATGGTAAGAAGTAATGTGTAAGTAATTTTATTTCCCCTATGGTTTCTGCACATGGGCAAAATGCGTATTTCATGTTAATCATAATTGCCTACCTAAATAAAAATAATATTTCATTGTAACTCTGCCTCTTCTATTACATGTTTTCCTAAAATATTTCTCCCTGGAATAGGAATGAATTTATAAATGAGCTTTATTTTCATCACTCTTCTATGACTTTAATTTACAGGCAAAGTGTAAAAATCATTTAATAATGAAAGGGCAAGGTAATCACTTAATTTTCATTACAGAAAAAGAAATTCTACGTTTAGGCTAAATCAGCAATTAATACGTAAACCATATGAATCCTGGATAAGGAAGAAATAAGGAGCATTCACCCATTAGCCCTTCCTCTAGCTTTCATTGAGATATTTAGATAAAACCATCAAAAATCATCAGACAGGTTACTTTTTAAAGGGCTGATGGCAAGATTAAATGAGTTTTATATTATGGTTTTATTTAATACTGGGAAATCAATGAAATGGTAAGCATTTTATGTTACTTATTTTGCATATCTTTATTAATACATGTTTGTATGTCTTATTCAACTATAATCATTTGGCAAATAAAATCCTCTGTTTTTAAATAATTTGGCACAAACTCATTAAAAATCCTAAAGAAACTTTCAACAATATGTACACTAAAACAGGATAAAACTAAGGAAATGGATAAATTGTCCTGACTTTAAAGTAAAAAAAAAAAAAAATTAAAATAAGGAATATGCAAAACACAAGTCTCAGATGGCTTTACTAAATCCAAGAACAAAATTTATAGTTTCAACTTAAATGGATAAGCTTCAGGCAATTCCCTATAAATATTATTTTCCCAAATAAGCTTTATTTTATGACGGACACATAAAAATTATACATATTTGTGGAGTAGAATGTGATATATCCATACATGTATAAGTTATGCAATGATCAAATTAGGGTAATTAGAATGTCCATCACCTTAAACATTTACCATTTCTTTGTAATGAGAACATTAAAAAACCTCTCTTCTTGGTACTTTGAAATATATACTATATTTAACAATACATTATTGTTAACGCTAATCATCCCACTATAAAATGGAACATTAGAATTTATTCTTATCTAAATATAGATTTGGGCTTGTTGACCAATCTCTTATCACTTCCCTCCTTTACACCCTCCAAATCTTATGATAACCATTATTCAACTCTCTACTTCTATAAAAACAATGTTTTAGATTCCCATTTTAATAAAATCATGTGGCATTTGTCTTTCTGTGCTTGCTTATTTAACTTAATGCCATTCAGATTCATCCATGTTGCTGCATGATTTCATTCGTTGTTATGGTGAATAGTATTCCATTTTTGTGTGTGTGTGTGTGTATATATATATCACACTTTCTTTATCAATTCATCCCTTGATAGACATTTATGTTTGCTCATTCCATATCTTGGTTATTGTCAATAGTGCTGCAATAAACATGAGAGTGCAGATATCTTTTTGACATACCAATTTCATTTCTTTTGTATATAATACCCAGTAGTGGGATTGCTAGATCTTATGATAATACTATTTTTAATATTTTGAGAAACCTTTATACCATACTGTTTTCCATAATCGCTGTGTTAATTTCCATAAAAAAGGATGAGTGTGCATCCTTTGTAGGGACATGGATGCAGCTGGAAACCATCATTCTCAGCAAACTATCAGAGCAAAGAGATAACCTACAAAATGAGAGAATATATATGCAAACTATATGTTTGATAAGGGATTGATATCCAAAATATATAAGGAATTTAAATAATTCAAGAACAACAAAATTTTGTTGTTTTCTGGTCTTGTGATAGTTTGCTGAGAATGATGGTTTCCAGCTGCATCCATGTCCCTACAAAGGATGCACACTCATCCTTTTTTATGGCTGCATAATATTGCATGGTGTATATGTGCCACATTTTCTTAATCCAGTCTGTCACTGATGGACATTTGGGTTGATTCCAAGTATTTACTATTGTGAATAGTGCCGCAATAAACATAGGTGTGCATGTGTCTTCATAGCAGCATGACTTACAATCCTTTGGGGATAGCTCTAGTAAGGGGATGGCTGGGTCAAATGGTATTTCTAGTTCTAGACCCTTGAGGAATTGGCACACTCCATTCAGAGTTGATTTTTGTATATGGTGAGAGATAAGAATCTAGTTTGATTCTTCTGCATGTTGATATATGGTTTCCCCAGAACCATTTATCCAGAGGTCTCTCCTTTCTCCATTATGTATACTTGACATTTTTTTGTCCAAAATTAGTGGACTGTAGATGTGTGGGTTTATTCATAAACTTTCTATTTTGTTTCATTGGTCTATGTTTCTGTTTTTATGCCAGTACTATGCTGTTTTGGTTACTATAGCATTGTAGTATGTTTCACAACAAGGTAGTGTGCTACCACCAGCTTTGTTGTTTTTGCTCAGGATTGCTTTGGCTATTTGGGGTCTTTTTTGATCCATACAAATTATATGATCTTTTTTCTCTGTTTCTCTGAAGAATGCCATTGGTATTTTGATGGAGATTGCATTGAATCTGAAAATATTCTCTATGTTTTCTACATCTGAAAAAGAAATAAAGAAAGCAATCCCTTTTACAATAGTTATGAAATAAGTAAAATACCTAGGGAGAAATTTAACCAAGAAAGTAAAAGGAGCTCTACAATGAACAATATAAAACACTGATGAAAGATATATAATGAAATTCTCATCAGTGAAAGACTGCACATACAAAGGTTGTCCCATAAACTTATAATGGTGCTGTCCTATGCAGCTATATCATTTTTAATCTTTTATATTGTATTTTTCCTGTACCTTTTCTATGTTTAGATACACAAATACTATTGTGTTACAGCTGTCTACAGTATTAAGTACAGTGACATGTTCTATGGTTGTGTAGCCTATGAACAAATATAGTCTACATATTTAGAAGACTATATCAACTAAGTTTATGTAAGTAATCTTTATGATGTTTCCATAATGAAGAAATCACCTAACACTGCACTTCTTAACTTATCCCCATCATTTAGGGACATATAACTGTATGTGATCATGTTGTCTTCAAACAGGGGCAATCTAACTTTCTCATTTCTAATTTGAATGCCTTTTATTTCTTTTCCTTGCCTGATTGCTCTGGCTAGGACTTCCAGTATTATGCTGAATTAAAGTAATACGAGTAGGCATCCTTGTCTTGTTCCTGATCTTAGAAAGTTTTCAGCTTTTCCCTGTTCGCTGTGATGTTAGCTGTGGGTCTATTCTATACAGAATTTATTACATCGAAGTGCATTCCTTCTATGACTAAATTGTTGACAGTTTCTATTATAAAGTGATGTGGAATTTTACCAACTGTTTTATATTCATCTTTTCAGATGATCATATAATTTATATTCTTCATTCCCTTCATGTGATGTATCACATTTATTGATTTGCATATATTGAACCATATGCATCCGTGGGATGAATCCCATTTGATTATGGTGAATAATCTTTTTGACATGCTTTCAGATTTGGTTTGCAAATATTTTGGTGGGGATTTTTTGCATCTATATTCATCATGAATACTGGTCTGCAGTTCTCTTTTGTGACCTTGTCTCATTTTGAAACCAGGGCAAAGCTGGTCTAATAGAATCAATTTAGAAGAATTCCCTTTGTTTCAGTTTGTTGTTGTTGTTGTTGTTGTTGTTGTTGTTGTTAAAACAATTTGAGAATAACTGATATCAGATCTTCTTTAAAAGTTTGGTAGCATTCAGCAGTGAAGGCTTCTGGTCCTAGATTTTTCTTTGATGGGAGACTTTTGAATTCTTATTCAATTTTGTTCACTTTTGGTCTCATAAGATCATCCATTTCTTCATGATTCAATCTTGGTAAGCTGTATGTGTCCAGGAACTTATGCATTTCTTCTAGGTTTCCCAAATTGTGGGAGTATAATTGTTCACAATAATCTCTAGTGATTCTTTATATTTCTAAGGTGTCAGTTTTAATGATTGCCTTTTTATCTCTGATTTTATTTATCTGAGTCTTCTCATTGCTTTCTTAGGCTTGCTAAAGGTTAGTCAATTGTGCTTATCTTTAAAAAAACAGGTTTTCATTTAATTGATTTTTTGTATAGATTTAAAAATCTCTATTTCACTGATCTCTGCTCCTATCTTTATTATTTCTTTCTGTTTATTTGGGTTTGGTACATTCTTGTTTCTCTAGTTCCTTGAGCTGCAACATTAGATTGTTTTATTTTAATTTTTTTCTGATGTAGGCATTACAACAAAAGTAGTTTCAAGAGGGAAGTTTAAAACACCTAAGTGAATGCCACAATTTTGGGAATATTATAGGTTTGGGAAGGATGTGTTTCCATTTTCATTTATCTCAGTAAATATTTTAATTTCTTCTTTAGTTTCTTCATTTACCTATTGGCTGATCAGAAGCGTGTTTTTAAATGTCCATGTGTTGGTATAGTTTCCTAAGTTCTTATTGATTTCTAGTTTTATTGCATTGTGGTTAGAAAAGATACTTGATATAATTTTTTTTAATTGTTGAGACTTACTTTATTGTTTGCCATATGACCTAACCCAGAGACTATTTCATGTGTTGTTGAGAAGAATGTGTGTTCTGAAGCTGTTGAGTAGAATGTTCTGTATAGGTCTGCTAGGTTCACTTGGTCTATGGTACAATTTAACTCCACTGTTTCTTTGTTGATTTCCTATTTGGATGATCTGTCCATTGCTGAAAGCGGGGTATTAAAGTTCCCTACTATTATTGCATTTGAGTATTTCTCTCTCTTTAAGTCTAATAATAGTTGCTTTATATATTTAGGTGTTTTTATGTTGGGTACATATATATTTACAACTGTTACATCCTTTTAGCAAATTGACCCCTTCATCTTTGCAAAATGGCCTTCTTTGTCTCTTTTTACAGATTTATATTTAGAGTATATTTTATCTAACATAAGTATAGCCAATCCAGCTCTTTTTCAGTTTCCATATGTATGGATATCTTTTTCTATTATTTCACTTTTAGTTTATGTGTGTCCTTACAGGTGAAGTGAGTTTCTTGTATATAGCTGGATCTTGTTTTTTCAATCCATTCACTAATTACATCTTTTAATTGGGAAATTTAATACATTTATATTTAAGGTAATTACTGCTAAGTAAGGCCTTACTACTGCTATTTTGTTATTTGTTTTCTTGTGTCTTTGTGTATGTGTACACATGTTTATGTGCAGTTCTTTCTTCCTTTCTATCCTCCTTTGTGGTTAGGTGATTTTCTCCAGTGATGTGTTTGCTTATTTTTAGTGTATATGTTATAGGTTTTTGCTTTGTGGTTATCATAAGTCTTACCAAAACATCTTGGATTTATAACAAGTTATTTTACACTGATAGCAACTTAACTTTGATCATAAAGATAGGAAATGAAACAAAAAATAAACTCTACACTATAATTCTATTCCCCCTACATTTGGAATTTTTAATGTTCAATGTTACTTTTTTTATATTGCCTATCTTTTCACCTATTAATATAGTTATTTTTTAACAATGTTGTCTCTTATCTTCATTCTAAAGATATGTCTAGTTTACACACAACGTCTACAATATAGGAGTTTTATGAATTGGTTTGTATACTTACTCTTATCAGTGAGTTTTATAGCTTCAAATGCTTTTTTCTTACAAGTTAGAACCTCTTTCTTTCAGTTTAAAGAACTCTGTAGAATCTCTTATAAGACAGATCTGGTGGTGATATACTCTCTCAGCTGTTGTCTGGGAAAGTATTTCTCTTGTTTCTGAAGGATAACTTTGCTGGCTCCAGCATTTTCTGTTGACAGTTTGTTTTGTTTTGTTTTTCCTTGAGTACTTTGACTATATCATCATACTCCCTCCTGGCCTGTAAGATTTCTGATGATAAGTGTGCTGCCAGGCAAGTTGGAACTTCCATATTAAATATTTGCTTCTTTTCTCTTGTGGCTTTCAGAATCCTATCTTTGTCTTCCACCTTTGAGAGATCAATTATGATATGTCTTGGGGTACACTCATTTGAGTTTAATCTAAGTGGCTTTTGGCCTTCCTGTATCTGGATTTTGTATCTTTCTCTGGGTTTGAGAAGTTGTGTGTCACAATTTTTTGAATATTCTTTCCACCCCTTTGACATTCTCAAATCCCACTTAAACCCAGAAAACATGAAGAGTCACTATTTTGATGCTATCCCATAGTTTCCGTAGGCTTTCTTCATTCCTTTACATTCTTTTTTTCCCCTCTGTGTATTTCAAATAATCTGTCTTTGGGCTCACTATTTTTTTCTTCTAATTGATCTATTATTCTGTTGATGCTTTCTATTATTTTTTTATTTAGTTCATTATGGTTTTTACCTACAGGATTTCTGCTGGATTTTTTAAAAAATTATTTTAATCTCCTTGTTAAGATTTTTCTGATAAATTAATCAATTGTTTCTCTATGTATTCTTAAAGTTCATTGAGTTTCCTTGAACAGCTATTTTAAATTATCTGTGTCTAAGAAATTACATCTTCATTGCTTTAGGGTCAGTATCTGGCACCTTATTAGGTCTGTGGGGTGAGGTCACGGTTCTCTAACTGTTCTTAATGCTTATGAGCATATAATGATGTCTGCACATTCAAGGATTTGGTATTTATTCCAGTCTTCACAACACAGCTTTTTTTATGCCAGTCCTTCTAGAGATTCTAAACAGGCTAATTACTATGTTCTCAGAGCCTGTGATCACTACCACAGTTTCACCTCTAAATAGTGCCCAAAGCCCAGGTTTGCCAAGAGTCTGCAGTTAGTATGTTGCCACTTTTTCAGCAGCAGGAGGTGTCCTAATCCAAGGTTTATCCCATAGCGTTGGTTGGTGTGTTGTTCCCTAGGGGATGGCCTAAAGATGGCAATATATTCTGCTGGGTCTGTGAGTTTCTACCTGGTGCTAGGAAAGGTCCAGATGCCCTGTTCATGATAACCCACCTGGGTCAGGCACCATGGGGCTGTGACCCATGCTGGGCCCCACTGTGGACGGCCAGCACTGGGCTCCAAGGTAACATCTCATTTCTACTGTTCTCTCCTTCTCTCAAGCAAATGATGTCTCTCTTCTTGCTTGTTCCACAATCACAGAGACCAGCTCAGCAGTGCGGTACATCCAAGGACCACATTGCCATAGACCTACCTGCTGCTGAGGTAGGTCTCAGACCACCACTCATTGACAACACACCTAATCACCCAAGAACTCTGATGGAGATGTGCAGGGATATTATTGTTGTTGTCATGCCTGCTAACACAATATATATTCTGCGGTTCATGGATCAAGGAATAATTTCAACTTTCAAGTCCTGTTAATTAAGAGATACATGTTATTAGGATATGGCTGCCACAGATAGTGATTTTGCTGATGAATCAGAGCAAAGTAAATTGAAAACCTTCTGGAAGGATTAACCATTCTAGATGCCTTCAAGAACATTTATGATTCATGGGAAAGGTCAAAATATCAACATCAACAGGAGTTTTGAAAAGTTGATTCCAACCATCATGGATGGCCTTGAGGGTTTCATGACTTCAGTGGCGGATGTAACTGCAGATGTAATGGAAATAGCAAGATAATCAGAATTGGAAGTGAAGCTTGAAGATGTGCCTGAATTATCTTGACTTTATGATAAAACTTAAATGGATGAGGAATTGGTTTTTATAAATTAGCAAAGAAAGTCATTTCTTGAGTTGAAATCTACTCCTGATGAAGATGCTGTGAACATTGTTGAAATGACAACCAAGGATTCAGAATATTACATAAACTTAGTTGACAAAGAAACAGTAGGTTGGAGGCACCCAATTTCAAAAGAAGTTTTACTCTGGGTAAAATGCTGTCAAACAGCATCACATGCTACAGAGAAATATTTCATAAGAAGAAGAGTCAATCGATGTGGCAAACATTATTGTGTTGTCTTTTCCGAAATTACCACAGCCACTCTAACCTTCAGCAACCACTACCATTATCAGTCAGCAGCCATCAAGATCAAGTCAAGACCCTCACCAGCAAAAAGACTCACTCACTGAGGGTTCAGGAAATCACTGGCATTTTTATCAGCAATTTATTTTATAATTAACATATGTACATTTTTTAGAAATAATGATATTTTATACTTGATAGACTATAGCATAGCATAAACATAACTTTTATGTGCACTGGGAAACCAAATAATTTGTGCAACTTTAGAACAATATTCATTTTATTGTGCTGATCTGTAACCAAGCCCATAACAGTATATGCCTATTGGTAGACTAAAGAAAGAGATGAAAGCTATTATATTACAGCTACAGATTTTTACAGAAAAATAGCAAATTGATGAGAATAAACATTCAACACTCAAAGCAGTCCTTCAATAGTTTTATAGGCAGAAAATCTATCTCTAGTATCTGGAAGAGCATGAATTTTAAACTCTTTTTTACAGCAAGACAAGCACTATAGCTCATTCATAATGTGACCTTGAGTTTAAAATGTTCAGGCAGTTGCTTTTTATTTATAATGTGAAGAGAATAAAACATGCAAGGGATGAAAATCTAGGCTTGCACAATCAAAATCTACAACTTTAAACCTATTATAAACTTGTCCTAAAATGTTTTCTTCCTACCTAGATGCTATGGACAATCTCAGTTTATACTACAAGATATCAACATCTACAGTTTTGCAACAATGGCCTCAAAGGAGGTGAGTGAGCTTAACACAGATTATGTAGGGCTTTCTAAGTAACTGCAAGGTCTTGGATTTAATGGAGTAAAATAGGGACCTCCACAGGATTTATGTAGAGGTAGGAAAAACTCCAGTTTAACAGATCACTTTGACTGCTGTGTTGTGAATATATGTCAAAGTACAAGGAAGAAAGCAAAGAGATGGATTAGATCACTGCAATAATCTCAGCAAGAGATGACAGAAGCTCAGACAAGAGTGTTAGCCAGGGAAGAATAGTAGGATTTTGGATATGTACTGAAGGTAGAACTAGCTGGATGTCCTGAGTGATGGATATGGAGCATGAGGGAAACAGGTATCAAAGATGTTTTGGTCTAAACAAATGTAAGAAACGTAAGTAAAGGAAATTAGAGAATGGATAGATGATCAGTAATTCAGTTTTGGAGATATGTGTAGAAATGTTAATTTTTGTATATGAATATTTATTCTTAAGGATCTAAAATTCAATGCAAATACCACATGACTGTCTTCTTTATTTCTGCATCATTCTCTTATTGTACACATCTTCAAAATTCAGAGAAATAACTATATTAACATAACATGGTCTTCTCATAGTCTTTAAAATGCACAAACAAGTATTACAACTCTACCATGAAGTTTACTCATATTTATGGATCTTTTTCCTTGAGTCTATAAGACTTTAAATACAAGCAAATACACTAGCTGTGTCATTGTTTTAGGCAATAGGCAACATTCTTTGATTACAATAACTAAATCATTTTTCCTATGTTTATTTTTCTCTATATAAAATAATAATAATGAACTATATTCTAATGGTAATTATTTAATAGGTCTTGAAAATGCAGGATCCTTTATGAATTAATAAACCCACAAATTTTAAATATAATTAGAGGGTTTCATATGATAGTTGTGTTGTTAATGTATTACATATTGTATTAGTATGTTCTCACATTGCTATGAAGAAATACCAAAGACTGGGTAATTTATAAAGAAAATAGGGTCAACTGACTTACAGTTCCACATTGCTGGGGAGGCCTTACGAAACTTAAAATCATGGCAGAAGGCAAAGGAGAAGCAGGAAACTTCTTCACAGGGTGGCAGGATGGAGTGAGTGCAAGCAGAGGAAAAGCCAGATGCTTATAAAACCATCAGATCTTGTGAGACTCACTCACTATGACGAGAACAGCATTGGGGAAACCACCCCCATCATCCACTTACCTCTACCTGATACCTCCCTCAATACATGGGAATTATGGGGATTATAATTCAAGATGAGATTTTGGATGGGGATACAGCCAAATCATATCAGATATGTTCCTATTTAATTTCTAATTGTAGAAATTATATCATTAAACAATATATAATACTTTTTTTTTTTGAGATGGAGTCTCACTCTGTCACCCATACTGGAGTGCAGTGGCGTGATCTCAGCTCACTGCAAAGTCCGCCTCCCAGGTTCAAGCCATTCTCCTTCCTCAGCCCCCGGAGTAGTTGGGATTACAGGTATGTGCCACCACACCCAGCTAATTTTTGTGTTTTTAGTAGAGATGGGGTTTCCCCATGTTGGGCAGGCTGCTCTCTAACTCCTGGTCTCAGGTGATCTGCCAGGCTCGGCTTCCCAATGTGTTGGGGTTACAGGCCTAAGCCACCACGTCCGGTCAGATAATTTTCAAATATAAACATATATTAATTCTGTTGACTCGAACTTTTCCAAAATAATCAGTAACCATGAGAAATAATAATTGAAACAAATTATGATCTAACAATGTCAGTTAATAGAATAACAACAAAGCACAAAGGCACAGATGAACATAAATAATAGTTGCTCATTTGTACCAATTTATCCAGTTAATATTTTTAACTTTTTCCAGTATAATTTAATAAAGCTCTATACGAGATAAACTTGCAACAAGATTTTCTTCTTCTGTAAACAAAACTTAAACTCTCTACTGCCTATGTTTGCAAAAAAAATGTAATTTTGAGATAAGCCATTTGAAACCAACTTAAGCCAATAATACTGGAAAAACACTGAGCATTACACAACACAAGGTACATCAAATACTGTTATGCAGGTAAAAACATGAAAATGATATATATGTATTGGTGTCTCAGATACAGGTTTCATTACATACTGAACAAAATAATGCTGGACCATAAAGCCCAGTGGAAAAGTCAGTTAAAGATGCATAGCTTTGGCCGGGCATGGTAGCTCACGCCTGTAATCCCAGCACTTTGGGAGGCTGTGGCAGGCGGATTATGAGGTCAGGAGATGGAGACCATCCTCGCTAACATGGTGAAACCCTGTCTCTACTAAAAAAACAAAAAATTAGCCAGGCGAGGTGGCGGGCGCCTGTAGTCCCAGCTACTCAGGAGGCTGAGGCAGGAGAAGGGCATGAACCAGGTAGGTGGAGCTTGCGGTGAGCCGAGATGGTGCCACTGCACTCCAGCCTGGGTGACAGAGCAAGACCCTGTCTCAAAAAAAAAAAGACACATAGCTTTTCAGCTTCTAGGTAAGATGAAAAATCTAGGATTGACTAGGATTGACTTTAACTTCCTGCCTTAAACAACTAAAAATTAATCAGAAAACAAACATGAAGAAAAAAAAAAAACTTTTTTATAGACTGCTTATCAAGTAATGAAGAACAGTTTCCCAAGAGACAGGAAGGAAACAAATTAGGTGAAGCCTCAGTCTATCCCAATTTATTGTTTGACAGTTTCTAGGGAATGAGGTAGGTAAGGGTTCGCAGGCAGACAGCTATGCACTCCCTGAGTTAAGAGACAAAATTAAGAGCCCAAGAGAATTCACTTGAGCATTAGAGAAGAGTGGGATTTATCAAGAGAGAATATCAGAGATCTACAGAGTTTCCCTCAAGTATTCAGCATATTACTGATTAGCAGTAAATGCAAAGCTACGGAGGAAATTATCTGACGTCAGTAAGAGAACCACTTGAAAGAATTAAAGGGAAAACTGCCTGTATTCACATAGGGCTGGAAAGGGTGCTTGTTCGCATGAGTCAATTTGAAAAAGTAAAAAGTCAAGCACTGAATACAATATCCAAGAAGGTGTGGCTCAGTAGTGAAGAATACTTAGGCTCTGACTGAGCATAGCTCTGAAACTGCTTAACATATCATTAAAGCAAGACCCGACAGAATTGAAGTATCTCCAAGTAACTCAGCTATAGCTCAGAAAAAAGCTCAAGGATGTCTATCGCAATACAAAAATATCCAGTGTCCAACAAGTTTAAATTTATAATCTAGCATACAATCAAAAATGTACCAAGCATGTGAAGAAGCAAAGCCTGATACGTTATGAGAATTATCAAGTAATGAAGCAGATCCAAAACTAGTATAGATGATGCAATCAATAGACCAGGATATAAAAACAATCATCACATTGTATTCCATATGTTCAAAAAATTAGAGATAAATATAAGATTTTTTAAAGACCCCAATAACTTCTGGAGATGAAAGCTAAAATATCAAGGATAAAAAATACTCGATGAGGTGAGCAACAGAATAAACACTGTAGAACAAAATATTAGTAAACTTGAAGACATAGCAATAGAGACTGTCTGAAATGAAACAGTAAGAAAAAAATTACAAATAAATAAGAAGATTATCAGTGAACTGTGGGACAACTTCAAGAGCCCACATCTTTATGCAATTTACATACCCAAAGTGGACAGAAATTTGAAGATATCATGACTGAAAATTTTCCAGATCCTTGAAAACTATAAACCAAAGATGCAAGTCATTGCTCACCAAGTGTCATAAACATGAAAAAACTACACTAAGGTACAACGTATTACAATTGATCAAACTAGTGATAAAGGAAAAATTTTTTAAAAAGTCAGAGAATAAAGACACATTGAGACAAACAATGAGGATAACAGCATCACAGGATACTTAGGGTATCACTTCACCAGCCGGAAACCTCTGTAGCCAGCAACACCTCTGCTTCGGTTTTCCTTGCACCTGCTGGGCTCGCTCTGCCCACGTGGTCTGATAGGCTGCACTGGACTCAGGCTACTGGCCCGATCCCACGCCTGCCAGGGGTGAGTCTGGAGCAGAGTGGCGAAGCGTGTGTGGTTGAACGAGTGCAGGCCCTGGCCACTGCGCACAGCCAGGCATGCCAGGCACACCAGCCACGGCGGGGAGGACAACGACAACCTCAGGTGCTGGCAGAGGTGCTTGCTCCCTGCAAAGCTATGGCTGGACCAGGCATACTGCAAGTGGCTTCCGCTGAGGGCACCAGGGAATTCAATGGCACCTCAAACCTCTGAGACACCAGGGATTGCAAAGCCCCAAAGAGGGTGTTAACAGCATGTCACAGTCCAGGCTTGGGGAGTCCCGAGGTCTGAGCCCCTAGAGGGCTGAAGCTCTTCTCTCGATGCCACAGAATGGTGAGCGGGGTGGCAGGGAATGTATGTTTCAGCCCGTTTCTGTTACACTGTTTCAGTCCTGCTGCCCCACTCTGGCTCACGGCTCCTGGGCTGGCCTGGCCCTGACAACACTGCTTTCTGTCACATGGGGTGGCTGCCAGGCACCAGCAGAGGGCGGGAGGACTATAGTGTTACAGCAACTCTGGCTTGGGAAACCCCAAGATCTGGGCCCCTAGAAGGGTCGCCACTTTTCAATCCTGCAGTCTGGGAGTGTGTCACTGCTTGCAGCTCAGCCACCCAGTAAGGAACCTGTTACAGCTCCTTTTGCTCCCAATGTTTAGTGGGTCCCAAGTTTATTGTGCCACATCCAGGAAGAATGAGGTTACACGGACAACTGGAGGGTGCGCATGGTAGAGAAAACCTTATTGAGAGACACAGCTCTCAAGAGATCCGAAGTGGGTACCTCCCTTCCACAGGCAGTTGTCCCAATGAGTACCTGATTCTGACTGAGTCTGGGTGTTTATGTGCTCAAAATGGAGAAAATGCATGCTGATTGGTCCATGGACAGCCATGGGCAGGCCTGGAAAAAGTACCATCCAACCAGCCAAAAGGCATCAATGAAGTTCTCACTCCAGGTTGCAGACTTCACCCAGAACTTGCAGCCCAGCTTCCAGGCTTTCGGCCATCCCTGGCTTGAAGATGGGGTTTCACCAGGGACCTGTCCCCTCTTGCCTAGAAACCTGTCTGCCCCTTGCTGACATCAATATGTAGTCTGCTGGGCCAGGCTGTCCACACCAAGGGGTTCCTGCAGGCCCTGGTGGAACCGCCTTCAGCCCCTAGGCCTGCCTCTCACCTCATCAGCGCCCAAAGTCCAGAGGAGGAGGGCAGGGAGGGGCTGGCATGTCAGAACTGTCTCAGCGCGCACAACCTTCTGGGTTGTCACAGTGCCTGGGCTTGGCCACAATGTTGCTCCGCACTGGAGTGGGCACTGGGAGCAGAGGGAGGGCAGGGAGTGGGAACAGGCACTTCTTAGCCTGCGAAAGCAGGGGGCTTCCCCCTCCCCAGCCCCATCTCTGAGAGCACCAGGATGTCTGGTTTGGGTTCACAACTAGGAAGATACAGCTGCGCCCAGGAACGCAGGCTTCCACCTCAACAACGGGCTCCCTCTGGAGTCACCTGTTGCTGGACTCCTCTGGCTCCGCAGAGAGTGCAAGCCCCAGCTGCGTCTCTCCCACTGCAGCTAGTGACCTCGCAGTGGCCCCTCCAGACTTGCGAGGGGCCCTAGAAGGGCCCTATATATTTTGGTTGTTATTTGCTGCTGGATGAAGAACCTGCACCTTTTCATAAATTGTTTTTCATTGAAAAACAATTGAAAAACACTTTCCTCATCAGAAACAATGAAACAAGACTGATACCACTATTGAAAAAAATAAAATTGTCAACCTATAATTCTATTAAAAGTGAAATAGCAATCCCAGCACTTTGGGAGGCCGAGGCAGGCGGATCACAAGGTCAGGAGATCAGGCCATCCTGGCTAACACTGTGAAACCCCGTCTCTACTAAAAAATGCAAAACAAAATTAGCTGGGTGCGGTGGCGGGCACCTGTAGTCCCAGCTACTCGGGAGGCTGAGGCAAGAGAATGCCGTGAACCCGGGAGGCGGAGCTTGCCATGAGCCGAGATCGTGCCACTGCACTCCAGCCTGGGTGACAGCGCGAGACTCCATCTCAAAAAAAAAAAAAAAAAAAGTGAAATAGCACTAAAAATGTATGTGAAATAAAGTCATTTTAGACACAAACACAGAAAATATTCATCAACAATAGATCTTTACTATAAGTAACATAAAGGATGACCATGGAAAAGAAAAATGCTACCAGAGGGAAATACAGATACACCTAAGGGACTGAAGAACACTGGAAATAATGATAACCTTATAGAAAAATATATAGGATTTTTATTGCTTAAATTACTTTAAATGATTGCTGTTTAAATAAAAGTACTAACAATTTAGAATATCAGTAAGGTATAAAAGACTTAAACAAAACTTTCAATTATGTTGACCTTATTGACATCTTTAGAACATTCTATTCAACAACAGCACATACACATTCTCTCCAGTGTACCTAGAACATTTACACAAAATAGACCATCTTTTTACTATTAAGTAAGTCTTATTAAATTTGAAATCATTCAAGTCATTCATGGTTATGTTCTATTACCATAATGGAATAAAATTGGGTATCAGTAATTTAAAAAATCTTGATTATTCCCCAATATTTGAAAAGTATATAATACATTTCTAAGTAGCATATGAGTCAAAACATAATCAAAAGAGAAAAAAATATTCCAAACTGAAGGAAAACCAAAACTCAAAAAATCAGAATTTGTGGCATCTCACCAAAACAATCCATAAGGATAAGGGATGGCACCACATGCCTATAATAAAACTGGAAGTTCTCAAATCAATGACCTCAGGTTCCAACTTAAGAAGTTGGAAAAAAAGAACAAATTAAATCTATGTTATCACTATAAAAAATTCATAGTTACAATAAATGAAATAGATAACACATAATAATAGAGGAAAATTAATAAAACAGAACAGTAGTTCTTAGAGAAGATAAATAAAATTGATAAGCCTTCTGTGAGACTTGTCATAAAAGAAGAGGAAAGATAAAAACTACCAGTAACAGAAGTGAAAGAAGTGACATCATTATAGATTCTAGAGACATTTAAAAGGAAGTAAGACAATATCATAAACAATGCTACATCTGTAAATTGAAAATATAGAAAACATTGACACATTCATTGAAAAACAAACTACCATTCTCAACAGGAAGAAAATGATCATTTGTACAGTCCCATATCATTAAAAATTGATCTTTTAGTTAAACATTTTCTCACAAATAAAACAAGTCAAGATGGCTTCAATAGTCAATTCTATCAAACATTTAAAATAGAAATAATGCTAATTCTACATCAATTCTTCCAAAAAGTTGAAGTAGGGCAAGAAATACCCATCTCATTCAAACAGGCTGGCATTACTCTGGTATCATAAACAGAAAAAAAAATTCAGACAAATATCCCTTACGGACATGAATTCAACATTTCTAAACAAAATTTTAGTTAACAGAAACCAACAGTTATATAAAAAGTTTGAACAAGGGCTGGTTGTCCTAGAAATGGAAAGGTGTTTACAATTTAAAAAACAGGCAATGTAAGTCACCATATTAACAATCTAAAGAAGAGAAATCATATGAACATTCTGATCATCTCCTGAAGATGCTGATGAAACATTTGACAATATCCAATATTCATTCCTAATCTTTAAAAAAGTACTCACCAAACTAGAAAAAAAAAAGAAAATTCCTTATTTTTTTCAAGAGCATCTTCAAAAATTCTATAGCTAATATCATACTTACTGGAATAAGAGATTATACAAAGATATTTGGTTTTAACACTTCTAATCAGCATTGCCAGCAAAATCAGGCAAGAGAAAGAAAAAAGCCATTTGGGTTAGAAAATAAGTCTTTATTAACAGGTGACTCTCAACTGTGTAGAAAAAAATAGTCTTTATTCACAGATGACTCTCAACTGTGTAGAAAATCCAATGGAATCTATATAAAAGCTACCAATAGAAAAGTTTGGCAAGGGTACAGGATAAAAGATGAATATGTAAAATATATTCATACAGTGGCAATTAACAATTGAAAAATAACATTAAAATACCATTTACAGTAGCATCTGAAAACATTAACAATAGTCTTTTTTAAAAAAGGTTTTAGAAACATCTTATATCTATATGCAGAAGAGGGAGAAGAAGAAGGAAAAGGAATTAAAGGAAGGTAACAAGGAAGGGAGAGAGAGAAAGAGGGAGAGAAGGAAAGGAAAAAGAAAAATAATTTCAATCTAAATCACATCATATATAAAAATTAACTAAAAATAGATTCCATAATTTAAAACCTAAAACTATAAAACTTCTAAAACAAGATGTAGGAGGAAATTTTCATGACCTTGGGTTAGGAAAATATTTCTTAGATATGAAAACAAAAGCAACGTCATAAAAGGAAACACTAATACAGTGATAAATTGAACTTCATCAAAATTAAAATTTCTGCTCTTCTAGAGTGGATGCAAAGACAAGCGCCAGGAAGGAAGGAAATATTTCCAAAGCATATATCTCATAAAATTATACTACCTACCTAATGGAATTGTTTAAATTAAAAAGAATGACTACATCAAATACTGGTGCTAATATGAAGGAACTTTGATATCTTGTTGATGGAAGTATAAAATGATACAACTATTTTGGAAAACAATCTCACAATTTCTTAAGATGCCAACATATATCCGTCATACGATTCAGCCATTCAAATCATAGTTGATTACCCAAGAGAAAGAAATACCTGTATCCATACAAAAACTTCTGCACTAATGTTTGCAGCGGTTTTATTTGTAAGAGCCAAACTTGGAAACAAGCCAAACCTGGGAACAACCCAAATCACATTAATGAACAAAGAACCTATAATACAGCCATACAATGGAATACTACTGTGCAATAAAAAGAAATGGCCTATTTACACATATAGAAAATGGATGAATATTCAAATAATTATGTTGAGTGAAAGAAGCCAGACTCCTGGAGTCCCCTCTCCCAAAAAAACCCAACACATACTGCATGATTCTATTTATATAGATTTTGAGGATACACAAATGTATGTATAGTACTGAAAAGCGAAACAGTGTCCTGGGGACTAGGTCAGGTAGAGAAGGCTAGGAGTGAGGGATTACAAAGCAATCTTTTCAACAAGAAAAACTGGGGGTTGAAGGATTTAATCATTATTTTGATTGTAGTAATGATTTCACTGATGTGCAAATATGTAAAATCTTGCCAAGTTGTGCACATTTTACATGTGTAATTTCAGCTCAATAAAGCTGTTAAATTAAAAAAAAAAAAGTAAAGTGGTAATTTAATAGCCCAGTGAACCAGCACTCATGTGTTAAAATTTAGAACTTGCTTTTAAGTATAACGGACCTCTATAATAACTCCAGTAAATACATAAAGTAAGTATTTTCATTTTTCTGGGATAGCTAAGGATCTAGAGAAACTGCTTACAACTTGTAACAACCAAGTTCAGAACTAGATCAATTACTGCAATTTAATTGTATTTTTCACACTATGCACTTTGTAGACATTTTATGCTTCTTTTAGAAACTAAACTATCCACATACCTTGAATTCACAGATAGATTTAAATATATTAACATTTTAAAAGAAATTTGCAATATATTAACACTTCCTTTAAACACAGATAACAACATTCAAATATGCTTCATATTGGATCATTTTTAAAATACTGAAATTATACTACCACTATAAAGCCTAAATTAACTAGGTCTGCACAGAATTCATTCATTCGCTCAACAAGTATTTTTGAACACCTATTCTATGTGTTGCCTCTGTCATGGTATAGTATCTTATATAAAATTATTTGATGGTGAAGTCTAACAAGTATTCTGTGGAACTGGACAGTACATTTAGGCAATTTAATCATGTCAAGTCTCATACCCAATTTTTCTTTGGTAAGTTAGATGATTTATTAAAGTGATTCTCAAACTTTAGCAGCATCAAAGTTTACTAGACAGTTTAAAAAACAGACTTCAGGATAGATGCAGCAGCTCACACATGTAATCCTAGCTCCTTGGAGGATCACTTGAGGCCAAGAGTTAGACGCCAACCTGGGAAATATAGTAAGACCCCATCTCTACAAAAAATTAGAAAATTAGCTGAGTATGGTGGTACACTTCTGTAGCCCTAGTTACAATGGGAGTCTGAGGTGAAAGGATCACTGGAGTCCAGGAGTTTGAGGCTGTGATGAGCTGTGATCATACCACTGAACCCCTGCCTGGGTGACAGATTGAGACCCTGTCTCTATAAAAGACAAGCAAACAAACAAAAATCAGACTGCTGGGCCCCAATCACAGAGTTTCTGATTAGGATGTCTGAGTTGGATCCAAGAAATTTGCATTTCTAAGTTTCCTGGTGAAGCTGATGCTGCTAATCCAGGAACCATACTTTGAGAACCATTCATTTACTGGAAATCATTTGTAACTGATATGTGAAAAATTAAGAACAGAGTTCATACTTCTAAGTGTAAAGGAAAGGTGCCTCAATGGAAAATAAATAAATATTACCTAGGAAGCACCTATAATTCATCATAAATCTCACCTCTCACAATGGATCTAAATCATAAATATGAAACTCTATAGTTAAACTAAGTCAGTGCTATTAAAGTTGGCATTTATACTTGCAAAATTTCTTTTACAAGACTGGGATAAAACTTCTATAATCCTCAAATATTATTTCCCCAGTTAATGGAAGAGCCACATTAAAGCAGTTTTGATGGGGGAAATGATTATTGTATGTTTGAGCATCCTTGTGGCTTGAGACATCTATATCTCTACTCTAAGAATATTAAAATATCACAGCAGAGCAACAGGACTAGATGAAACCCTTCTAGCATAAAACATTCAGGCAACACTCAACAAATAGGGCATCTCCACTAGGATTCATACACCAGCAAATATGTTCCCTGAGTTCCCATGAGGAGAATAAAAGAGATGACTGGAACTTACAGAAAGGTAATAAAGTCAGTCACATAATATGAGAATCCTTTTCATAAATGAAAACAGTTATATAATGAAAGGGTCATAGCAAAATCTAATAAAGATGGTGAATTATTTGGTAACCTTCCTCCGATTTCTATCTCACTGAAATAAACTAGTTGGTGGTGACAAACAGGAATACTGTCCACCAAAGTGTTCAGTGGATTCCATACCTTTAACAAAATGGTGCGATAAAAATATTGTTAGAATAACAGAGCAGCTGGTGCATCAAAATTATCTTTAGCTAGCATCTTCCCTGAAATTATCACGTAGGCGAAAACATTTCATTAAAAAACTAAACTACACGCCAAAGTTGTGTTGGCTGTCTCTTCATCAGTCCGTTCACCGATCCATCTTCTCACTCACATACCTACAAATCTACCTACCACTTTTAAAAAAGTACCATTTATGTATAATATATGACATCCAAAATGATCTGAGGTTATTTGGTTAAAGCCAATGAAGCTGCCCAGTGAATGGATTTCAAATACCTCATTTGAAATTTAAGCCAAGGGAACTGTGTCACGATAAGGGCCGTATATCAAATATTGAAGGCTAGAAGAACCCTCCCATTAAGAATGGACATTCTTTAGGCACATATTATGTCATCATATTCAGGCTCTGGCTGAACGTATGACTCATTGAATATACTAACTTCTACCTAAACTCAGGCAACCAAGATCTAAAAATAGGAGAGGAGGAAAAACAGCATCACGGTATATTTGAATTGCTTCTGACAGTTGAGAATATAATTTTAATGTGGTTAAAATATATTATAAATTCCTGAAAACCCAGAAGTACCAAGTGTTAATTTGGAATAATCATTTGAGAGTCGAGTATTTAGGTTCAATATATAAAACACAGAAAAAAATATTGCTTTTTTTTGATCTAAACTCCCTCAGAGAAACATGACAAGGGATGTGTATGTGGAAATAACAAACCTTATCATCTTTTCATATTTTTCCAAATACTATTTTTAACACAATCACATGGCCTCTATGTTCTTAACTGAGTAATACTGTGAACATCTGTCTCTCTCTAGAGCCTTTTGTAAATGTGCAAAATATCTTGCATATTTGCTACTTATCAGATGATGAAAATTACCTGACAAATCAGCAGGAAGGATGAGAGACTTGACAAAATATATTTACTTACAGGGAATTTACAAATCCCAAACTCTAACATTACAACAATTGACACACTTGGGAATGAATCTCAGGAGTCGACAAGATGGTAACATTACTGTATTATTCCCTTCTCACACTGATATGAAGAAATACCCGAGGCTGGTTAATTTACAAAGGAAGTAGGCTTAATTGACTCAGAGTTCCACATGGCCAGAAGGCCTCAGGAAATTTACAATCATGGCAGATGGGGAAGCAAACACGTACTTCTTCACAAGGTGCCAGGAGAGATAAGTGCCAAGCAAAGGGGGAAAAGTCCCTTATAAAACTATAACATTTCATGAGAACTCACTATCATGAGAACAGCATGAGGGTCACTTCCCCCATGATTCACTTACCTCCTACCAGGTCCCTCTCATGACACTTGGGAATTACGGGAACTACAATTCAAGATGAGATTTGGATGGGACCAGCCAAACCATATAAATTCCTATCCTGTGGAATTAACCAAGGCCCATAAGATGCTTCAGTAACAAAATCCGGTGTCACTTGCATAAAACATTTATTTGCATAAAGGAAAATAAATAGGAGTTAATAGGTCTGTGAGTTGTGAGCTGAGTAAAAGAAGAAACAGCATGTTTTAAAGAACTGCTTCTAAAATGTAATAATTTTGTGACATTGATCAGGTCACTAAACTTTTCTGAGTCTATATTTTTCTTATTTGAGAAACAGAATAGCAATGAAATCAATTATAAGGAGTATTAAATAGAATAAAATAGGTAAAATTATTTTAAAAGCTTCCTCTGCATAAATAATATTCATTATCGAATTATATTATGATCTAAGTGATGGAAGGCAGAAATCTTGGTATTATAAACAATGACAAAAATATCTTACACTCAATATGCATTATTTTTCACTAAGTATTGTTCCAAGTACTTTACATATACTAAATACATTAACATAGGAGCAGTTATATTATGCCCATTTTACAGATAAGGAATCAAAGGCATTAGTAAATGTTGGCTCCAGAGTCTGAACTTTCAACCACCACAATTTTATTAGTCTAATTTAATAAACAAAGCTATACAATAAATGCATGTTGATTACAATATGTAATAATAACTTTTTAGAAATTTATGTTACAAATGGAAAAAAACTCTCACTACTGAGAAAACATGGTATTTAATATTTAGTAAGTAATTTTCAAATCTATGTATATTTTTGTTGGCATAAATATTTAACACAAGAAATTCTTACCTGACTTTTGAAACTATTTATCAGTTGTCAATCTATCTGTGATCATTCGTTTTAGGAGTGACTAAGTTGGAATATTAAAATTATTCTGAATTTTCTTCAAAAATGTCCACAAAGAAATGTAAATTTTCATTTCAAAATTGATGTTTTCATAGCTGTCTACTTTCTTTCAAAAGTCAGTTTTACCCTAAAAGAGAACTGTTTTGAATATGAAGCACAATTCATTTTTATAGTAAGAGTATTCACTTGAGGCCATAAAGAAGAGTCAAAAAATAACATGTTTACATTCTGCTCAGCACCTTCTATACCAATGGACCAGCACACCCCAGGTTGACTACTTTGATATCAGCATAAGAATAGGCTGCTGGATGTGTGTGCTACCATTATCCAATTTTACAACAAAAATATTTATTAACTTCAGAGAGATAAAGTCAACTTTTCCAAGGTCACAAAACCAAATAGCAAAGCTAGGATGAAATCCAAATGCCAAACTCTTAATCACCTTGATGAACTCAGTTAATCCTACAATTACGAGATGATCTTTCATAAAAATAATGACAAGGTAAATCACAGGGGAAAATATCTGTTTATGTATGTACTGGCTTGCTTTCTGCAGGTGATTGGTAAAGGTAGAACAACTTGGAAAATCCAGAGACTATTCTTTTTCTTATCAACAGAGATCAAATTTTGTGAGGCTATTTCTACACATATAGTGAATCTCTCTGTACTCTCTTTTTTGATAGATACAAATTGAGTTTTTTAATGTTAATTATATGTTGAGTTAAAAGAGATATGAGAACTCATATAAAACAAAAATTACTAATCTGAGATGGAAAAAGAAAGGCCCAATATTAAGAAGTCAATGAATATTCTCTTAAATAAAACATGGAGACAGAAAAGAAATACAAAATACATTAACAACATTTTGAAAGTAATTGACATGAAAACAGTATCCCCAAGATGGGCTACTGCTAAGTCAGAAATTATGTTTGTAGGTAAATTCATGACTTCAGATATTTCATCATCAAAATAAGAAAAGAAAAAATAAGCACTGTGCTTATAATTTAAAAAATACCCCAGGGAGGGGAAGCAGGGAGAGCACAGTCACTATAAATTTAATCTCTCTTTTAGCTCAACTAAGCTACCTTAGCGATAATAGAATATGCAAGTGTAAATGGGATTCTCATGTGCCACCAATAACTATTGGCATTTGCAACAAAATTACAGAGTAAGTAACTCAGCAATAAAGATGTCCAAGAATGTTTTCCTCTATGGTACATGCACATTCTTAAAAGTTATAAAATAATAGCATGTAATAACAGCAATAATTATAAACAACATTATCCCCACATGATTTGATTAAAATAATTTAATCCAAGTGGTGATTAGTCAAAATGACAAAGTGGTCAAAACATATTCCAAGTACCTAACTTCCAACAGATGCCCGATATGGCAATTACTTAATCTTCATACATCTTGAATAGCTTTTGTCTGTTTTCAGTATTTTTCAGATTAGTTTTTGCCTTTTTGCTAAGAATTTCAGCTAATTCTACTTGTTTGAGCTATTTGAAATAGAGAAATTTGAAAGTAACCTAAATACTCAAGGGGAAACAAAAGTAATTTGTTCTATTCCCTCACACCATAAAGTTATGCAATACATATACATTAAAATGTAGTTGCAAAATGTATCTACTGAAATGAAAAACAGAATTAAAAGGTTAGTGTATATAATGTGTTTTGGAGTTAAAAAATTAAAAATTATATGCATATGCATAAATATATTTATACATAGAAAAAAATTTCATAAAGTAGACATCATTGTGTCAGAGATCATTATTGCTTTTTAAATTGCAAATTGACAAATTATGTTATATGCATAAAAACTGGAAGGATTAAATCAAGCTAACTAATACATCCATTACCTCAAACATGTATTTTTTTTTTTTGTGGTAAGAACATTTGAAAGCTATTCTCTTAGCAATTTTGAAATATAAAACACATTATTAACTATAGTCACTATGCTGTGAAACAGATTTCCTAAAACATATTTCTCCTGTCTAACTGAAACTTGGTAATATTTGACCAACATCTCATTTCCAACATCCCCCAGCCTTTGGTAAAGGTAAACCACCATTTTACTCTTTGTTTCTGAGTTTGTTTTAAATTCCACATGTAAATGAGTTTATATGGTATTTGTCTTTTTGTACCTGGCATATTTCTTAATGTTTTGTCAATTTTTTACTGACACATAGCAATTGTACATATTTATGGGGTACATGCAATATTTTGATATATGTATATAATGTGTAATGATCAAATCAAGGTAATTAGAATATCTATCACATCAAATACTTATTTCTTTGTGTTGGGAACATTCTAAATCTTCTGTTTTAGTTCTTTTGAAGTATACAATAAGTTATTTTTAACTATCCTCTCCCTACTGCACTATCAAACACTAGAACTTATTTCTTCTAACTATAGATATACACACACACACACAAATCCCATATATATGTAATCCCATATATATACATATACACACACACACGCGCACACACATACATATATATACACACATATATATATATGACAGTCTCTCTTCATTTTCTTTCCTGCCCTCCGCCACCCCACCCAGCCACTGGTAACTACCCCTCTATTCTCTACCTCTGTGAGATCAGTATTTTTAGCTCCTGCATATGAGGAAGAACAAACCATACTTGTCTTTCCATGCCTGCCTTTTTTCACTTAACATAATGACCTCCAGTGATGGGATTTCATTCTTTTTTTATGGCTGAATAACGATTTACTGTGCATACACACCATATTTATTTATCCATTCATCTGCTAATGGACAGTTATGAAATCATTTACATATCTTGGCTGTTGTGAACAGTGTTGCAATAAATACGGGAGTGCAGATATCTCTTCAATATAATGATTTATTTTCTTTCAGATATATTCAGTGATAAGATTTCTAGATCATATGGTAAATCCAATTTTATTTTTTTTGAGGAGTCTCCACTCTTGTTTTCCATAGTGGCTGTACTAATTTACATTCCAACCCACAGTGTACTACTAGTCTTTTCATTTCTCTACATCCTTGCCAGCATATGTTATTTTTTGTCTTTTTGATAGTAGCTATCTTAACTGGGGTGAGATGATATTTCTTTGTGGTTTTGATTTGCATTTCCCTTATGCTTAAGTACACTCAGTAATTTTCACATACCTGTTGACCATTTGGATATCCTTTTTTGAGAGATGTCTAGTCAATCATTGCAAACTTTTTTTATTATACTTTAAGTTATAGGGTATATGTGCAAAATCTAATTATTTGTGACTCTGCTATTGAGTTGTTTGAATTCCTTATATATTTTGGTTGTTATTTGCTGCTGGATGAAGAACCTGCAAATATTTTCTCCTATTCTGTGTGCTGTCTCTTCACTCTGTTGGTTTCCTTTGTTCTGCAAAAACTCTTTAGTTTGATGTAATCCCATTTGTTTATTTTTGCTCTTGTTACCCATGCTTTTGAGGTTTTTTTTTTTTTTTTTTTTGAGACGGAGTCTCGCTGTGTCGCCCAGGCTGGAGTGCAGTGGCGCAATCTAGGCTCACTGCAAGCTCCGCCTCCCGGGTTTACGCCATTCTCCTGCCTCAGCCTCCCGAGTAGCTGGGACTACAGGCGCCCGCCATCTCGCCCGGCTAGTTTTTTGTATTTTTTAGTAGAGACGGGGTTTCACCGTGTAGGCCAGGATGGTCTCTATCTCCTGACCTCGTGATCCACCCGTCTCGGCCTCCCAAAGTGCTGGGATTACAGGCTTCAGCCACCGCGCCCGGCCGCTTTTGAGGTCTTAACCCAAAATATGTTTTCCCAGAACAAAGTCCTGAAGTGTTTTTCCAATATTTTCTTCTAGTATTTTCATAGTTTCAGGTCTTAGATTTAAATATTTAAGCCATTTTGACTCAAATATTTTATTTTATTTTTCTTGAGATGGAGTCTCCCTCTGTTACCCAGGTTGGAGTGCAGTGGTGTGATCTCAGCTCACTGAAATCTCCGCCTCCTGGGTTTAAGTGATTTTCCTGCTTCAGCTTTCTGAGTAGCTTGGATTACAGGTGCCCACCACCACCCTTGGCTAACTTTTGTATTTTTAGTAGGGACGGGGTTTCACAATGTTGGCCAGGCTGGTCTTGAACTCCTTATCTCAAGTGGTCTGCCTGCCAGGGCCTCCCAAAGTGTTGGGATTACAGGCATGAGCCACCGCGTCTGGCCTTGACTCAATTTTTATATGTGGTGAGAGATAGGGGTATAGTTTCTTTCTTCTGCATATGATTATCCAGTTTTCCAAGTACCATTTATTGAAGAGAAAGTCCTTTACCCAATGTATGTTAATGGTGTCTTTGTCAAAATGACTTGCCTATCAATTTGTGGACTTATTTCTAGGTTCTCTGTTCTGTTCCATTTGTCTATGTGTATGATTTTATGCAAATGTCATGCTATTTTAGTTCCTGTAAGTTTGCAGTATATTTTGAAGCCAGGTAGTGTGATGCCTACACGTTTGTTCTATTTGCTCAAGATTGCTTTGGCTATTTGGAGTCTTTGTGACTTCATACAAACTTGGGGACTTTTTTCTTTTTTTTATTGCTAAGGAGAATGTCATTGATGTTTTGTTAGGAATTTCACTGAATCTGTGGATTACTTTAGGTAACATTTTCCTTACTCTTTATTTTCAATGTTTCTTAAAATACCAGTGTGATAGTTAATGAAATGAAGGATACAAAATGTTGTTTCTGGGTGTGTCACCAAAGGATATTAGTATTTGAGTCAGTGGACTAGGAGAGGAAGACCTACCCTCAATCTGGGTAGGTACCATCTAATCAGCTGCCAGTATGGCTAAGATAAAAGCAGGCAGAAGAATGTAGAAAGCAGACTGGCTGAGTCTTCCAGCCTTCATCTTTCTTCTGTGCTGGATGCTTCCTGCCACTGAATGTCAGACTCTAAGTTCTCCAGCTTTTGGACTCTTTGGCTTACCCCAGTAATTTTCCAGGGGCGATGTGGCCTTTGGCCACAAACTGAAGGCTGACCTATCAGCTTCCCTACTTTTGAGGTTTTGGGACTCAGATTGGCTTCCAGCTTCCTGACAGATGACCTATTAGGGAATTTTACCTTGTGGTCATGTGACTGAATACTCTTTAATACACTTCTCTTCATAGATGCATCTATCCTATTGGTTTTCTACTTCTAGAGAACCCTAATACAGATTTTGGTATCAGAAGTGGTTTTAGAGGAACCGTATGTAAAGATGGATTTCTTTAGTTGGTTTTGGGGTTACTGGAGTTAGCTGCTAAATATGATTAGACCCCAGAATGCTAAGAACTCTACTTCTAAAAGTAGAGAGAAGACTAACAGAACTTGGCATAAACTGTTTAGAGGGTTATGCAAAATAAATGGACTTGATGTTCCTGATTCACTGCTCTTGAGAGTCAAGAAATTTAGTGACTCTATATATAATACCTTCAACCAAATGTGGTAACCAGGGAATATAGTGAAGTTGATTGGTTGCTCCTAAGTTCACTGGACAAAGTGATTAAAGAAAATAGGTAGCTCAGGGATTCTAACTCGTGGTTCCAGAAGCACACACTAAGCCTCACATCTAAGATTGTCCTGAGTGAGAGTTTTATCTCCTGTAGACAAAGGGCTGAAAATGTGGGAAATCAGACACAAGCTCTTATCATGCGAGTGGCTGACCTTCAACAAAAGATGTATGCTCAGCCTCACCACCTGTCTACTGATAAAGTAAGGGAAATGATTGGAAAAGAATGGGACCCTGCAACTTGAAATGGGGACATGTGGGTGGGAGGACCCTGATGAAGCTGGGGATACTAAGCTTGTAAACTCTGATAAGCCTTTCTTACCAGAGGAAACAGCCTCCCCATCCCCAGTGGTGGCAACATTCCCTCCTCCACCTACACTGCCATCAGTCTTGCCACTTTTGACTGAGGTGATTAACCATACATTGCCTGAGGCAACAGTGATGGCCTCTCTTGAGGCAGTTGCCAGGCAAGACAATGCTGATTCTCCTCAGTAACTAACCCCAACACCGCTGTTTGCTTCTAGACCTGTAACCAAAGTCCTGGCAGGCCTCAAGAGGTGAAGTTCAGAGTGTGACCCACAAGGTAGTACACTACTCCCCAAAATAACTGCTTGACTTTTCTAATGTATATAAGCAGAAACCTGGAGAACAGGCATTGGAATGGATATTAAGGGTTTGGAATAATGGTGGAAGAAATGTAAAGTTGGATCAGGCTGAATTTATTGATTTGGGCCCAGTAAGCAGGGATTCTGGATTTAATGTTGCAGCTCATGGAGTTAAAAAGGGTTCTAATAGTTTATTTGCTTGGTTAGCTAAAATAGGAATAAAAAGGTGGCCCACCGTGAATGAGCTGAAATGCGTGATCTCCCTTGGTTTAATGTAGAGGAAGAGATCCAAAGGCTTAGGAAGATAGGGATGCTAAAGTGAATTAGCCACTTTAAATCTACTCATCCCAGTTGGAAAGGTCTAGAACACATATCTTTCACCAATACTTTGTGAAATAGATTGGTGAGGTGAGCATCTGCATCCTTGAAGAGCTCTGTGATTGATCTTCTCTGTATGACAGATCTTACAATGGAACCACAGTCACTCAATTAGAAAAGTTAAAGGCAATGGGAATAATTGGATCCCGAGGTGGCAGGGGTCAAATGGTGGCATTCAACTGTCAAAGGCAAGGTGGGCGTAGCTACCATAATGGACAGCAGAGGCAAAGCAGCAATCAGAATAGTCTGACTCATGTAGAGCTCTGGCATTGGCTAATTAATCATGGTATTCCTAGAAGTGAAATTGATAGGAAGCCTACTGCATTCTTACTTAATTTGTAGAAGTAGAAAACTTCCAGGTCGAGTGGACAAATGAATAATTTAAATTATAAAAATAGAGAATCATGGCCCCTCAATCAATTTAGGACTTGAACCAGTTTATAGACCCAGAACCCCTTGAATAAAGGGAAGGCCAGGTCTACTCAAGGAAGGACTCCACTACATTACCAACAAATTATAATGTTAACCTTTTTCCCATCCTTCCCCAACAAGACCTCCAACCTTTTACCAGAGTAACTGTGCACTGGGGAAAGAGGAATGTTGAGACTTTCCGGGGATTACTGTACACTAGATCTGAGTTGATGTTCATTCCAGGGGACCAAAATGTCATTGTGGTCCTCTGGTTAAAGCAGGGGCTTACAGAGGTCAGGTAATTAATGGAGTTTTAGCTCAGATCCTACTTAGTGGGTCCAGTGGGTCCCTGAACTTATTCTGTGGTCATTTCCCCAGTGCCAGAATGTGTAATTGGCATAGACATACTTAGCAGCTGGCAGAATCCCCACATTGGCTCCCTGACTGGTAGGATGAGAGCCATTATGGTGGGAAAGGCTAAATGGAAGCTTCAGAGCTATCTCTACTTAGAAAAAGTGTAAATCAAAAACAATATTGCATCCCTGGAGTGACTGCAAAGATTAGTGCCACCACCAAGGACTTGAGAGACTCGGGGTGGTGATTCCCACCACATCCCTGTTCAACTCTCCTATTTGGCCTGTTCACAAGACAGATGGATGTTGAATAATGACAGTACATTATAATAAGCGTAACCAAGTGGTGACTCCAAGTGAAGCTGCTGTACCAGATGTGGTTTCATTACTTAAGCAAATTACCACATCTCTTGGTACCCAGCATACAGCCATTGATTTGGCAAATGCTTTTTTCTCCATTACTGTCCATAAGGCCAACCTGAAGTAATCTGCCTCCTGCCTCAGGGGTATATCAACTCTCCAGCTTTGTGCCAGAATCTTGTTTGCAGAGATCTTGATCACTTTTCCCTTCTACAAGATATCACGTGGGTCCGTTACATTGATTACATTATGCTGATTGGATCTAGTGAGCAAAACGTAGCAAACACACTGGAGTTATTAATGAGACATTTGTGTGCCAGGGGATGGGAAATAAATCTGACTAAAATTCAGGGGCCTTCTACCTCAGTATAATTTCTAGGGGTCCAGTGATGAGGGGCCTGTGAAGACCTTTCTTCTAAGGCAAAGGATAAGTTCCTGCATTTGGCCCCTCCTACAACCAAGAAAGAGGCACAACACCTAGTGGGCCTATTTGGATTTTGGAGGCAACATAGCCTTCATTTGGGTGTGTTACTCTGGCCCATTTATCTAGTGACCCGAAAGGATGCCAGTTTTGAGTCAGGTCCAGAACAGAAGGCTCTGAAACAGGTCTAGGCTGCTGTGCAAGCTGCTCTGCCACTTGGGACATATGATCCAGCAGATCCAATGGTGCTTGAGGTGTCAGTGACAGATAGGGATGCTATTTGGAGGCTTTGGCAGGTTCCCATAGATGGATCACAGCAAAAGTTTCTAGGATTTGGAGGAGGGCCCTGCATCTTCTGCAGATAACCACCCTCCTTTCGACAGACAGTTCTTGGCTTGTTATCGGGCTTTGATAGAAACTGAATGTTTGACTATGGGTCATCAAATCACCATGTGATCTGAATTGCCTATCATGAACTGGGTGCTTTCTGACACATCTAACCATAAAGTTGGGCTTGTGTAGCAGCATTCCATTCCATCATCAAAGGGAAGTGGTAAATATGTGATCAGGCTTGAGCAGGTCCTGAGGAAACAAGTGGGTTTCATGAGGAAGTGGTTCAAATGCCCATAGTTCCCACTACTTCCCACTTTTTCCCCCTCAGCCTGCACTGATGGCCTCATGAGAAGTTCCCTGTGATCAGCTGATATAGGAAGAGAAGACTAGGGTGTGGTTTATGAGTGGTGTCTGCATACCGTGGCTCTGCATAATATGCAGACACCACCTGAAAGTGGACAGCTGCAGCACTACAGCCCTGTTTTAACCAGTGTCCACTCGGGTGAATGGAGGCCAGTTTTAAACAAGGCCAGTTTCATAAACATCATCAGAGCACTTTAGAATAAACTCTAATTTTCTTTTAAAAATGTTTTATTTTTTACATTTTTAAAAATTTATTTATTTATTTATTTATTTACTTTTTGACCTTTTTTTTAAAATTATACTTTTAGTTCCAGGGTACATGTGCACAACGTGCAGATTTGTTACATAGGTATACATGTGCCATGTTGGTTTGCTGTACCCATCAACTCGTCATTTACATTAGATATTTCTCCTAATGCTATCCCTCCCCTAGCCACCCAACCCCCGACTGGCCCCAGTGTGTGATGTTCCCCACCCTGTGTTCATGTTCTCATAGTTCAACTCCCACCTATGAGTGAGAACATGCGGTGTTTGGTTTTCTGTCCTTGTGATAGTTTGCTGAGAATGATGGTTTCCAGTTTCATCCATGTCCCTACAAAGGACATGAACTCATCCTTTTTTATGACTGCATAGTACTCCATGGTATATATGTGCCACATTTTCTTAATCCAGTCTATCATTGATGGATATTTGGGTTGGTTCCAAGTCTTTGCTATTGTGAGCAGTGCCACAATAAACATAGGTGTGCAGGTGTTTTTATCATAGAATGATTTATAATCCTTTGGGTATATGCCCAGTAATGAGATTGCTGGGTCAAATGGTATTTCTTGTTCTAGATCCTTGAGGAATCACCACACTGTCTTCCACAATGGTTGAACTAAAAAGGTTTTATAAAACATGCCACAAAATGTATCCTGCACCCTTTAATCCCACTTACTGTCTTTTAAATGGTATAGCCAGCCTCTGAATATCTTAGATATACTGAGATTCATAATTTTTTAAATAATTTACACCGCTCAGCAAATTACATTTGTTCAAAGTAGTGTTTAATTTTTCAGAGAGTATTAGGCCATAAATATGAGAAAATTTGAACCTTATCACTGATAGTGTCACTCGAGGGGATGCATTTGACATGATTGTATTCAGGTATGGAAATCCTACAGTGTTATTTGACATGAGGCAGTCTGGGGCCTGTGGACATTTATGAATATTGCTCCTTTTGTTGTTATGTACTGTTTTGTTGACACATTTGCATTTATCAATTAAAATACAAACAAATGAGATATATTCCCTGCAAAACAACTGCTCTTTTGAAACTTGGTAACATGCAGAATAGATAAAATCCTATCACACTAATTCATTGATTTTTCCCCCCCTTGTACTTGCCCTTTTCATTGTATATGTTTAAACTGCTTTGGCAAAGGTTACAAGTAACTTCAAAATTGCTAAATTTGATGGACACTTTTCTGCTCTCATCTTACTTGACAGCTTTGTAAAGACATGGGGTCTCTAAATATCAGTACCCCCAGGAGTCTGAGCATAGCCTCCTACTTTTGCCTAAGACTGAGCTTGTTCATCTCCTTGGCTTCAAGTATCATATAGTAAATGTGTACTTAGAACCTTGATCTTGAGTACCAATTTCAAGAAATTTATAACTTCCTACAAGAGAGAAGTTGCTCATAGTTCTGTAATGCCTGTAAGATAAAGTCCAAGGTGTTTTTCAGATGGATACATGGTTCTTGTGTAATCCTATTTCCAAAAACCACTCTCTGAGAGCTCCCATCAAGAGACATCCTTTAAACCAGGTGCTGTGGGCTCACAAAAACGTATAGAGATTCTTATCATGCAAACCTGTTTTGCATCTTATTAACGTATTTCACTTTTCCTGGAATGTCCTCTACTTAATTCAATAGGAACTTGCTTAATTTAAGAATCAACTCTACCATGAAACCTTTTCTGAACTATCCTACACACACACACACACACACACACACACACACCCACACACCCACACCCACACCCACACACCACCTTTATCTAATCATCTGTTGATGGACACTTAGGTTGATTCCATTTCTTTGCTATTGTAAATAATAATATAAATACACAAGTGCAGGTATCCATTTTATATGATTTCTTTTCCTTTGGGTAGATACTTAGTACTGGGATTGCTGAACTGAATGGTAGTTCAATTTTTAATTTTCTTTATAAATCTCCATACTGTCTTCCATAGAGGTTGCACAAATTTACCTTCACACCAGCCATGTATAACTGTTCCTTTTTCCTTGAATCCTTGCCAACATTTGTTATTATTTTGAGTTGTTAATAATAGCTCTTCTAGGCCGGGCGCGGTGGCTCAAGCCTGTAATCCCAGCACTTTGGGAGGCCGAGACGGCGGATCACAAGGTCAGGAGATCGAGACCATCCTGGCTAATACGGTGAAACCCCGTCTCTACTAAAAAATACAAAAAAAAACTAGCCGGGCGACGAGGCGGGCGCCTGTAGTCCCAGCTACTCGGGAGGCTGAGACAGGAGAATGGCGTGAACCCGGGAGGCGGAGCTTGCAGTGAGCTGAGAGCCGGCCACTGCACTCCAGCCTGGGTGCAGAGCAAGACTCCATCTCAAAAAAAAAAAAAAAAAAAAATAATAGCTCTTCTGACTGGTGTAAGGTTATATCACATTGTGATTTTAATTTGCATTTCTCTGATAATTAGGGATATTGAACTTTTTTTCATATGTTTCTTGGTCATTTGTTTTTCTTTTCTTGAAAAATGTTCATGTCCTTTACCCACTTATTAATAAGGTTTTAACTTCATATCACCGAAAGAGGCCCTGAAGAGGGTAAGAGAGCCAGTCTTGAATTGCCCATGCCATGCCTCCCAAAACCCTGGCAGCAGCAGCAACTGTGTGGCAGGGAAAGAAAATCTGTGTGCTTGGGAGAGGAAGACGGCAGTAACTATGAAACTCTGTATTGGAACTTAGTGCTGCCTTGTCACACCAGAAAGTAATGCTGAGAACTCAACTGGTTTCCATAGTGGGGGGATTTAGACCCCCAGAGGGGAAATGTCCATTCTAGTTGTCAGAACCTTAGTTTCAGTAAGCCTTGCCATCCTTGGCTAAAGTGCTGTAGGGTCCTCAGTGAACTTGAAAGGTAGTCTATGCCACCAGCACTGAAACCTCTGGGCAAGTCTTGATGCTATGTTGGGCTT
Source organism: Trachypithecus francoisi (assembly GCF_009764315.1). NCBI lineage: Eukaryota > Metazoa > Chordata > Mammalia > Primates > Cercopithecidae > Trachypithecus > Trachypithecus francoisi. The sequence continues at coordinate 59,017,562 of NW_022681455.1, forward strand.
AGAGCCAGTAAACTTGGGGGGCAAACAACCCAGTGAGATACTAGCCAGGGCAGCCAAGGTAGTGCTTGCACCACCCATTCCCTGCCCCAGGCAGCATAGTCAACAGCTTCAAAAGAAACCCCTTCTTTCCACTTGAAGAGAGGAGAGGGAAGAGTAAAGAGGACTTTGTCTTATGACTTGGTTACCAACTCATCCATAGTAGGATACAGCACTGGACACAATCCTGACGCCCTCATTCCAGTCACCAGCTCTTGGATGACATTTCTAGACACATTCTGGGTCAGGAGGGAACCTGCTGCCTTGAGAGGAAGGACCTGTCCTGGAAGAATTCTTCACCTGCTGACTAAAGAGCCTTTGATACTAAATAAGCAGCAGGTGTAGCCAGGAAGTACTCACCTACTCAGAGATGTGCTGGCTTTAGATATGATCCAGAATATTCCAAGCTGTGGTGGCTACAGAGAGGGACTCCTCCTTGAGTAAAGGAGAGGGAAGAGTAAAGGGGACTTTGTCTTAAAGCTTAGATACCAGCTCAGCCACAGTGGGGTAGAGCATCAAGCAGTCTCTTGGGGTCCCCAATTCCAGGTCTTGGCTATTGGATGGCATTTCTGAACCTGCTCTGAGCCAGCAGGGAGTCTACTGCCCTGAAAGGAGAGTTCTAGGCCTGGCAGCATTTACCACAAGCTGACTGAAGAGGCCGTGGGTCTTGAGTGACCATTAGCAGTAGCTTGGCAGTATTTGCCATGGGCCTAGAGCAGTGGTGGTCGTGGGGAGAGACTCCATTTCTTATGAAAAAGGAGGGAAATGTGGGCAGAACTTTATCTTGTGTCTTAGGTACCAATACAGTTGCAGTAGAATAGAGCACCAGGTAGATTTCTAAGGTTTCCAGTTCTAGACCCTGGCTCCCAGACAGCATCTCTGGACCTGCCTAGGGCTAGGGAAACTACTTTGTTGAAGGATGGATGGGTTCACCACCTGCTGACTGTAGAACCCTAGGGTGTTGAGCAAAGATAGGCAGTAGCCAGACAGTGCTTACCAAGAGCCTTAGATGAAACTCAGTGCTGGGCTGGCTTCAGAGACAAACTAGCACAGTTCCAGTGACGAAGGCCACAAAAGTACTTGGGTCACCCCTCCCTCAGCTCTAGGCAGCTCACCACGGACAGACTTCATTTGATTGGGGGAAAGAAAGGGAAGGGCCGGTATATTTTGCCTCCTTCCTAAGAAGAATATATTTTCTATGAAAGGCTCCTTCCTCATTTCAAAGTTTTCCATTCTTCATAAAGCTAGACAGATCTCTTCTTTTCTTATTTTATTTGTGAAACCTGAGACTACTGATGTAATAGTTCCTTATTCAGAGAGAAACTTCCCAAACTCAGTTTAGCTTTAGAACCATGATTTATTTAAATTTATATACAGGTTTCCCTGGCTGATCAACAATGAAACATACACCTTTTAGTGGCTTGAGTTATTTAGTTCTATCTTTTCCACTTATCAAACCAGGTTTCCTATGCATGGCTGAATAAGTCATTAAATAATGCTTCACCATCTTTCCCAATAAGGTAAGTAAATAGCTGGTAATTAGGGAGCTATTGTCTTACTCTCGCCAACTCCTAATTAGAATAATTTAAATTGGTGTGGTTTAGAGTAGGAGGACATGGTGGAAAGTGAGTCTCCTTACTTTAAATACAACTTCAGATTCAAAACCTACAGTACTGAAATATAATCATATACATAATTGTCATGTGTATACTGAAAGTGTTTTGAAGATAGATTCTTCAAATCTTTGAAGATAGATGTGAAGATAGCTCATAATTCTATGTGCTACCAATGTTGCTTCAATTTGAGTATTGAGCCCTATTAGGAGGATGGGCTTTCAAAAGAAATAAACAAACTTTGGCCATTATTAAACTCCCTTTCAAACATAAGAGTGAAAAAAGTATATATTGCCAAGCACTTCAGAGGCAAACGAAGCTTAAAACATAAAACTGGTCAGTTTTATCTCTGAGTTGGTCAAATAAAATAATCCTTACTTTAAAATCTCAATAATATATTAATAGGCTACACACTGAGAGTCTGACATGTAATTTGAAAAATGGTTTTTACTACACTTTTTTTTTTTTTTTTTTTACATTTTATAAATTAAAATTCAAATTGAAACAACTCTTATCTAATACTTCTTATTTTCTGTTAGACTCTGCTGGGTTGTAATTTTACTAATTTGTCCTAATTTTTCTCTCTGGAGCCACACAGAACAAATCTACTGTCTTCAATTATTTGAAGGATTTTTACTTGTTAGAAGGTATATTTGTCTTTCAAATCTAACATTTATAGTTTCCATATAACACTTCAAGATTCCTTCAACATTCTGGTTACGATTTTCTGTAAAGTCTCTCATTCACTGATTGATCAATTCACTGATCATAAAATTGGTTCATTTATTCAATCATGTAATTATCAATTAGTTAACATCTCCCAGGGACCATGGGTTGTGCTGAGAAGCTACTGACAGTAGTCAATTACTAAGGCTAAAACAACAGTATCTGTCTTATATTTTTCCCATCTTTTATAGAATTAGCAACTTTTTTTCTTTTATGTCCCTTTACATGATTCTAATGCAGAAACAGTTACTTCCTGGCATCTAAATGGTTACAAATCTTTCTCATCTTATTAGTGTCTCACAAGGTAGAGACTATTAGTTGATAATATAATTATAGTTAAGAGCATGAAATAATGAGCAGGACTAGGTTCAAATCTTGACTCTTCCCCTTACTACTCCCTATAGAATTATGGGCATATGACTCTGGGCTCTTTTCCCCACCTGTAAAATGGGGATATAATCAGTAGCTACCTTATAAGGTTGTTGTGAGAGTTCCTGTGATTGGATATTTCAGTCTACTTTCATTGGCCATGCAGGTGGTAAAAAGATCTTTGTGTTCCTATAAATAGGTAGACTGACAGTCCAACTATTCATCATGTAAGCTTTTTCTCTTTTAGAATGTGTTTTAATAGGTATTTTACTGAAAATGTAGGAGAGGTGACTTTTAGGAATGAGACACCATTTAAGTCAAAAATTTAATGATCTCTAAATTTCTTTTAATGATCTCTCTCTCTGTGACTCTTCTTTGAATATTCTCTTTTATGGTGAATGTAGAAGTAACACTGTCTCTTAAAATAAAAATCTCCTTTCGTATCTGTTAGATAAGTCAACTGCTTTAATTTTGTTTTTTTGTTCAGCTTGATAAATTGAAGTCATATATTTCTAAATATATTTTTAGTGTAGACATTTACAAGCAGGACAGAATTAATCTTTCCTTCTTCCAGATGTAACCAATTACAGGAACACAATAAAAAATCAACAAATTAAAATCATAACCCAGCCAACATATAGATTAATATAAAATTAAAGGCAAATTTGAAGTAGTTACATTCTGCTTATATGCTTAACATGATTATAATTTCTTTGTTTTAGATAATTCCTATGCAGTGACATAACGAAGTTTCAGAAAATAACTTATTCCTATACAGACATCATAAATATAATGTGTGTGACTATCACTGCATGATAAATAGGACCTTTTATATTCATCAAGTAGGATGTCAGACTCAACTGACAAATGTGTATCATATTCAATGTATTTATTCCAAGGCTTGTTAAAATTACTCCATCTTGCTGCAGATGGATAAAATAACAACCACTTTTCTATGTTTTATGGATTAAAACAGTGTGAGATGATGGCTTTAAATTTCCTATGTTTACAAGTTTATTAAGACCCCACAACAAGTTATACATTTGATTAAAGATTTATAGAAGACACACTGGATTGCATTCTTACAGGTAAATGTCATTCATGAGGAACTGTCTAAACATTGCAAGTACTCTGACAACATCCATCACAGCTACAGAGAGGTAAGTTCCAAGGTGAAAAAATTGTAGTCATGAAAAATATAACACAGGAACAAAAGGAATAAGTCATTAGATTCAAAATACATATGCAACTATATTTTTTGATAGAGTGGGTTAAATTAAAATAGCAATAAAAGGGAACTTAAGAAGAGCAGAATCTTTTTAATGGCTTAAATATCTTAACCACTTGCAAGTTTAAAAAGAACACAGATTTAAAATATTCTTAAAATACGTCAAATAAAGAAGCAGTGACAAAATAATGCTCTTTAAGGTGCTTTCCTGAACTGTTTTGTCCAATAAGATGGCCACCACTCAATAGACTATTTAAATTTAAATTAATTGAATTAAAATATCATTACAAATATTTTTTCACTTTTACAAGCCATATATCACATGCTCTATAGACATGTGTGGCTAGTGACTATTGTGTTAGGTAGTGCAGACAGATTGTTTTCATCAGCACAGTTTTATTGGAGAATGCTATTCTAGAATTTTAAGAAAATACTATATAATAAAATTGTGATTATCACCTGTAGGCAATGTTCTAAACGTTTAATATGATGTTTAAAAACTGAGGAAAATTAACTGAGATTATTTGTATATAATTAGTTGAAAGAACACCTGTGCATTTTCTACTGGACACATATTTGTGCATAACTACTAAATCCAGATAATTTTTTAAAAACTAGTTTAATTGCTTATGGTCATCATTTTTAATTCCAAAATGCTCAGAAGGGATACAGCTCTGTCTATAAAAACTAATGAATAAAGAAATAAAAACAGGTTAAATTATTCATTTCACAGCCCTTCACTTGAGAAGATAAATTTAAAATTAGGGCCACAATCGTGGTAGAATCATGCCCTTTAATGAGTAAGTAGAGACGTAAGGTAAAGTGAGAAAATTGAGGCAGTACATTGGGGACCTAATGATAGTTTGCTGCAGCTCACCAAGAATCATCCAGAGGCCCGTTGCACAGTGCAGGATTCAAGATTATGTGTTCTGTAATCAGATACCTGTGCTGCTGAACTAAAGTATATAATCTTAGTTAAGCTACTTAAATTCTTGATTCATTAGTTTCTTCATCTGTAAAAGGAGAATAAAAATACTACGTTTTTCATTACAATTGTTATGAAGATAACTAATAGGGAAGATAACAATTGTTAATGAGCAATGTTATTTATAAAGAAACTTTTATTGACATAATTGTAATTTTACTATATTAATATATTGATTTATATGTTAATATATAATTAATAATATACAGATGCTCCTCAGCTTACAATGAGGTTATGTCCCAATAAACCCATTACAAGTTGAAAATATTAAGTAGAAAGTGTTTAAAACACCAAACACACAGAATATCATAGCTTAGCCTAACCTATATCAAACATACTCAGAACAGTTACATTAGACTACGGTTGGTCAAAAATGATCTAAAAAAGCCTATTTTATAATAAAGTGTAAATATCTCATGCAATGTATTTAATACTGTACTGAAAGTATAAAACACAATGGTTGTATGGGTACTGGAAGTACAGTTTCTACAGAATGTTTATCATTTTCATACCTATGGTAAAGTTGAAAAATTGTAAGTCAAACCATTGCAAGTTAAGGAAGACCTGTATTAGTATGATTACATAATTATTATAATAATGTTGTAAGAATTAATATTATTATTTTAAGAAAAACCTGGGGTATTTTTAAAATACAGATTTTTAAAACTTGTAATATATCTTGTAATCAGAATTTTTGAGGATGAAGCTTACTAATCAACATGTTTTACAAAGTCCCCAAGTAATCTTATATTTGCCCATGCTTGAGAACCTTTGACAGCAGAAAAACTGTACTTTTGAGAATTGAGACTGATTTTGAATCTAGACACTGCCACATCTCTTGGAGTCTTAGTTTTCTCATCTGTTAAGTGAAGAAATAGTTCCTTAATTAAATCATTACAAGGATGCTTTTATTAGCAAGGATCGTAACAAATTCCATTGAACTTGCAATAATTTAAAGGGAGCTTATTTACAAAAGGGCTTCTTATGAAGATTAGAGTAGCGCATATGGGCAGTACAAATGAATCCCCATGTGAAGCTAGCAGCATCAAGCTGTACCTTCACCAAGTCTGAAGGAAGCAGGGAACCGAGGTTAGTGGAAGGAGTGGAAGTTCTGTAGAGCAGGCTACTACGAGAGGAACAGTGACACTGATGAAACGTAGACATTATAAGGGAATTTCACAGGGAAGAACCAGGAAAATAGATATCCTTCCCTTACTTTCCATTCTCTTCTCATCCTCCGATTTCCTGTTGGAGTCCCAGTTGGCTGAACCCAACAGTAGACCAGAGGTCATAGAAGCCTGTTGTTGCAACACATGTATATCAGTCTCCCATAGCAGAAAATAGGGAGAAGACAAGTAAAGAGTAGATATGGAGAGAAGTAAATGAGAAATACATGTTTTACGTTTGAGGTATCTAGTACATTGTCTCATTTACAATGAATGGTTTATAATTTCTATGTTGGAATGTGTTCTGAATTGTGGAACAATATAACTTATTGTTATATAGGTTCTAACAATATAAATAGCCCCTGTTCATTCAAAATATATTGAGGATAAGATGAAGTAGGCATTCTGTATAGAAATCAGTGAAATCGCCCAGTGTATTTTCATGAACTAAATCTCTATAAACTTGCCAATCTTAAAATTTTTATAAATATCTTATACTTTAATAGTAATTTTTTCACATTACTAAGTAATCAAAAATACTTCCAAATAACCTTGTAAGGGAGGCAAAAATTCATCTCCATCCTCTATTTAATTATTATAATTCTGAGATTTTAATTTATTTGATGAATTCATGGAAGAATATATTTAAAGCTTACTTATTTTGCTTAAATGATTAATCTGTCATCTAAGTCTTTCTCATAACAAAATGTACACATGCAGATGTCATGTAGGACACCACTTGTTTTTTCATCGCTGAGTAAATACCTTAAGGTTGTGGTCCTCAAAGTGCGGTTCCTTGACCAAGTACCCAAATCACTCCTTCCTGGGAACTTAATAGAAATGCATATTCTTGCCTCTCCCAGCCCCACTGAATCAGAAATTGTAAAGATGGAGACCAGTAACCTGTCTCGCTACAAGCCCTCTGGTGACTCTGATGCAGCTGAAGTTTGAAAATCATTCCTTTAATGGATTACATTTAATCACCTGCAGGCAGCTACCATGGTTGAAGACTGAGTGTGTGGAAAGAAACAAAATATACTGATGAGGGTTTTTCTATGGTTTTAGGCTGATTTAAAAATAAATCTGTCTCCATAGAAACCTATCAACCATTATGTTGCTGCTTCCTGAAAGATGCTCAGTAGAAACATAAAACATAGCATTATCATTTTCATTACACCACTGAGTGTAATATGTTTAAAAACTATCAGGTTTCTTATTCTCTTCCCTTCTAATGGATTTTATGAAATTCCCGTAAATTCCAGCATCAAGCCCACAAATCATATATCATAAAACAGATCCAAATAGTTTTAAATCAGATCAACATGGCTTGCTTTGATCTAATTTGCTTATAAAAATTAGTTGAGGAGGGCGGAGCAAGATGGCCAAATAGGAACAGCTCCAGTCTCGAACTCCCAGCGTGAGTGACATAGAAGACCGGTGATTTCTGCATTTTCAGTTGAGGTACTGGGTTCATCTCACTAGGGAGTGCCGGACAATCGGTGCTGGTCAGCCGCTGCAGCCCGACCAGCGAGAGCTGAAGCAGGGAAAGGCATCGCCTCAGCGGGGAAGCGCAAGGGGGAAGGGAATCCATTTTCCTAGCCAGGGGAACTGAGACACACAATACCTGGAAAATCAGGTAAGTCCCACCCCAATACTGTGCTTTAAGCAAATGGGCACACCAGGAGATTATATCCCACACCTGGCAGGGAGGGTCGCACGCCCACGGAGCCTCCCTGATTGCTAGCACAGCAGTCTGCGTTCTAACCGCAAGGCAGCAGCGAGGATGGGGGAGGGGTGCCCGCCATTGCTGAGGCTTAAGTAGGTAAACAAAGCCGCTGGGAAGCTCGAACTGGGTGGAGCTCATAGCAGCTCAAGGAAGTCTGCCTGTCTCTGTAGACTCCACCTCTGGGGACAGGGCACAGCTAAACAGCAACAACAACAACAACAACAACAAAAGCAGCAGAAACCTCTGCAGATGCAAACAACTCTGTCTGACAGCTTTGAAGAGAGCAGTGGATCTCCCAACACGGAGGCTGAGATCTGAGAAGGGACAGAATGTCTGCTGAAGTGGGTCCCTGACCCCTGAGTAGCATAACTGGGAGACATCCGCCACTAGGGGCAGAATGACACCCCACACCTCACATGGTGGAGTACACCCCTGAGAGGAAGCTTCCAAAGAAAGAATCAGACAGGTACACTCGCTGTTCAGCAATATTCTATCTTGTGCAGCCTCTGCTGCTGACACCCAGGCAAACAGGGTCTGGAGTGGACCTCAAGCAATCTCCAACAGACCTAGAGCTGAGGGTCCTGACTGTCAGAAGGAAAACTATCAAACAGGAAGGACACCTATACCAAAACCCCATCAGTACGTCACCATCATCAAAGACCAGAGACAGATAAAACCACAAAGATGGGGAAAAAGCAGGGCAGAAAAGCTGGAAATTCAAAAAATAAGAGTGCATCTCCCCCGGCAAAGGAGCGCAGCCCATCGCCAGCAATGGATCAAAGCTGGTCAGAGAATGACTTTGACGAGATGAGAGAAGAAGGCTTCAGTCCATCAAACTTCTCAGAGCTAAAGGAGGAATTACGTACCCAGCGCAAAGAAACTAAACATCTTGAAAAAAAGTGGAAGAATTGATAGCTAGAGTAATTAATGTAGAGAAGGTCATAAACGAAATGACAGAGATGAAAACCATGACACGAGAAATACGTGACAAATGCACAAGCTTCAGTAACTGACTCGATCAACTGGAAGAAAGAGTATCAGTGATTGAGGATCAAATGAATGAAATGAAGCGAGAAGAGAAACCAAAGAAAAAGAAGAAAAGAAATGACAAAGCCTGCAAGAAGTATGGGATTATGTAAAAACCAATCTATGTCTGATTGGGGTGCCTGAAAGTGAGGGGGAAAATGGAACCACTTGGAAAACACTCTTCAGGATATCATCCAGAGAACTTCCCCAACCTAGTAGGGCAGGCCAACATTCAATTCAGGAAATACACAGATGCCACAAAGATACTCCTCGAGAAGAGCAACTCCAAGACACGTAATTGACAGATTCACCAAAGTTGAAATGAAGGAAAAATATTAAGGGAACCAGAGAGAAAGGTCGGGTTACCCACAAAGGGAAGCCCATCAGACTACAGCAGATCTCTCGGCAGAAACTCTACAAGCCAGAAGAGAGTGGGGGCCATATTCAACATTCTTAAAGAAAAGAATTTTAAACCCAGAATTTCATATACAGCCAAACTATGTTTCATAAGTGAAGGAGAAATAAAATCCTTTACAGATAAGCAAATGCTTACAGATTTTGTCACCACCAGGCCTGCCTTACAAGAGACCCTGAAGGAAGCACTAAACATGGAAAGGAAAAACCGGTACCAGCCATTGCAAAAATGCCAAAGTAAAGACCATCGAGCTAGGAAGAAACTGCATCAACTAACGAGCAAAATAACCAGTTAATATCATAATGGCAGGATCAAGTTCACACATAACAATATACACCTTAATGTAAATGGACTAAATGCTCCAATTAAAGACACAGACTGGCAAACTGGATAAGAGTCAAGACCCATCAGTCGCTGTATTCAGGAGACCCATCTCACATGCAGAGACATACATAGGCTCAAAATAAAGGGATGGAGAAGATCTACCAAGCAAATGGAGAACAAAAAAAGCAGGGGTTGCAATCCTAGTCTCTGATAAAACAGACTTTAAACCATCAAAGATCAAAAGAGACAAAGAAGGCCATTACATAATGGTAAAGGGATCAAGTCAACAGGAAGAGCTAACTCTTCTAAATATATATGCACCCAATACAGGAGCACCCAGATTCATAAAGCAAGTCCTTAGAGACTTAGACACCCATACAATAATAATGGGAGACTTCAACACTCCACTGTCAACATTAGACAGATCAATGAGACAGAAAGTTAACAAGGATATCCAGGAATTGAACTCATCTCTGCACCAGGAGACCTAATAGACATCTACAGAACTCTCCACCCCAAATCAACAGAATATACATTCTTCTCAGCACCACATCACACTTATTCCAAATTGGCCACATATTGGAAGTAAAGCACTCCTCAGCAAATGTAAAAGAACAGAAATTATAACAAACTGTCTCTCAGACCACAGTGCAATCAAACTAGAATCAGGACTAAGAAACTCAATCAAAACCGCTCACTACATGGAAACGGAACAACCTGCTCCTGAATGACTACTGGGTATATAACGAAATGAAGGCAGAAATAAAGATGTTCTTTGAAACCAATGAGAACAAAGATACAACATACCAGAATCTCTGGGACACATTTAAAGCAGTGTGCAGGGATTTATAGCACTAAATGCCCACAAGAAAAAGCTGGAAGATCTAAAATTGACACTCTAACATCACAATTAAAAGAACTAGAGAGGCAAGAGCAAACACATTCAAAAGCTAGCAGAAGACAAAATAACTAAGATCAGAGCAGAACTGAAGGAGTTAGAGACACAAAAACCCTCCAAAACATCAATGAATCCAGACTTGGTTTTTTGAAAAGATCACAAAATTGATAGACCGCTAGCAAGACTAATAAGAAGAAAAGAGAGAAGAATTAAATAGACACAATAAAAAATGATAAAGGGATATCACCACCGACCCCACAGAAATACAAACTACCATCAGAGAATACTATAAACACCTCTACGCAAATCAACTAGATAATCTAGAAGAAATGGACAATTTCCTGGATACTTACACTCTTCCAAGACTAAACCAGGAAGAAGTTGAATCCCTGTATAGACCAATAGCAGGCTCTGAAATTGAGGCAATAATTAATAGCCTACCAACCAAAGAAAAGTACATGACCAGATGCAATCACAGCTGAATTCTACCAGTGGTACAAGGAGGAACTGGTACCATTCCTTCTGAAACTATTCCAATCAATAGACAAAGAGGGAATCCTCCATAACTCATTTTATGAGGCCAACATCATCCTGATACCTCAGCCTGGCAGAGACACAACAAAAAAAACAATTTTAGACCAATATCCCTGATGAGCATTGATGAAAAAATCCTCAATAAAATACTGGCAAACCGGATTCAGCAGCACATCAAAAAGCTGATCCACCATGATCAAGTGGGCTTCATCCTTGGGATGCTAGGCTGTTTCAACATTCAGAAATCAATAAACATAATCCGGCATATAAACACCAAAGACAAGAACCACATGATTATCTCAATAGATGCAGAAAAGGCTTTTGACAAAATTCAACAGCCCTTCATGCTAAAACGCTCAATAATTCGGTATGATGGAACATACCTCAAATAATAAGAGCTATTTATACAACCCACAGCCAATATCATACTAATGGGGAAAAACTGGAAATTCCCTTTGAAATCTGGCACAAGACAGGGACCCTCTCTCACCACTCCCATTCAACATAGGGTTGAAGTTCTGGCTAGGGCAATCAGGCAAGAGAAAGAAATCAAGGGTATTCAGTTAGAAAAAGAAGAAGCCAAATTGTCCCTGTTTGCAGAGGACATGATTGTATATTTAGAAAACCCCATTGTCTCAGCCCAAAATCTCCTTAAGCTGATAAGCAACTTCAGCAAAGTCTCAGGATACAAAATTAATGTGCAAAAATCACAAGCATTCTTTTACACATCAGTAACAGACAAACAGAGAGCCAATCAGGAATGAACTTCCATTCACAATTGCTTCAAAAAGAATAAAATACCTAGGAATCCAACTTACAAGGAGTAAAGGACCTCTTCAAGGAGAACTACAAACCACTGCTCAGTGAAATAAGATAGGACACAAACAAATGGAAGAACATACCATGCTCATGGATAGGAAGAATCAATATCGTGAAAATGGCTGTACTGCCCAAGGTTATTTATAGATTCAATGCCATCCCCATCAAGCTACCAATGAGTTTCTTCACAGAATTGGAAAAAAACTGCTTTAAGTTCATATGGAACCAAAAAAGATTCCACATTGCCAAGACAATCCTAAGCTGAAAGAACAAAGCTGGAGGCATCACACTACCTGACTTCAAACTATACTACAAGGCTACAGTAACCAAACAGCATGGTACTGGTACCAAAACAGAGATATAGACCAATGGAACAGAACAGAGTCCTCAGAAATAATACCACACATCTACAGCCATCTGATCTTTGACAAACCTGAGAGAAACAAGAAAATGGGGAAAGGATACCCTATTTAATAAATGGTGCTCGGAAAAATGGCTAGCCATAAGTAGAAGCTGAAACTGGATCCTTCCTTACCCCTATACGAAGATTAATTCAAGATGGATTAGAGACTTAAATGTTAGACCTAATACCATAAAAACCCTAGAAGAAAATCTAGGTAGTACCATTCAGGACATAGGCATGGGCAAGGAGTTCATGTCTAAAACACCAAAAGCAAAGGCAGCAAAAGCCAAAATTGACAAATGGGATCTAATTAAACTAAAGAGCTTCTGCACAGCAAAAGAAACTACTGTCAGAGTGAACAGGCAACCTACAGAATGGGAGAACATTTTTGCAATCTACTCATCTGACAAAGGGCTAATATCCAGAACCTACAAAGAACTCAACAAATTTACAAGAAAAAAACAAACAACCCCATCAAAAAGTAGGCAAAGGATATGAACAGACATTTCTCAAAAGAAGACATCCATACAGCCAACAGACACATGAAAAATGCTCATCATCACTGGCCATCAGAGAAATGCAAAACAAACCACAATGAGATACCATCTCACACCAGTTAGAATGGCAATCATTAAAAGTCAGGAAACAATAGGTGCTGGAGAGGATGTGGAGAAATAGGAACACTTTTACACTGTTGGTGGGATTGTAAACTAGTTCAGCCATTATGGAAAACAGTATGGCAATTCCTCAAGGATCTAGAACTAGATGTATCATATGACCCAGCCATCCCATTAATGGGTATATACCCAAAGGGTCATAAATCATGCTGCTATAAAGACACATGCACACATATGTTTATTGCAGCACTATTCACAATAGCAAAGACTTGGAATCAACCCAAATGTCCATCAGTGATAGACTGGATTAAGAAATGTGGCACATATACACCATGGAATATATGCAGCCATAAAAGGATGATTTGAGTCCTTTGTAGGGACATGGATGCAGCTGGAAACCATCATTCTTAGCAAACTATCACAAGAACAGAAAACCAAATACCGCATGTTCTCACTCATAGGTGGGAACTGAACAATGAGATCACTTGGACTCGAGAAGGGGAACATCACACACCGGGGCCTATCATGGGGAGCGGGGATGGGGGAGGGATTGCATTGGGAGTTATACCTGATGTAAATGACGAGTTGATGGGCGCTGACGAGTTGATGGGTGCAGCACACCAACATGGCACAAGTATACATATGTAGCAAACCTGCACATTATGCACATGTACTCTAGAACTTAAAGTATAATAAAAAAAAATTATAGAACATTGGATAAATAAAACCATAAAAAAAATTAGTTGAGGATATAAGGTATGAGTCAACAGTGTTTTTCCATAACGGGCCATATAGTAAATAGTTTGGTCTCTTCAGACCATATGGTCTTTGAAACTATTCAACTCTGTCATAACACAAAGCAGCCATAGACAATGCATATACAAACGGAATTTTTATTTTTAAATAAGGATGATTGTTATTAAAAAGACAAGAGATAACAAATGTTAGTGAGGGTGTGGAGAACGGAAGCCTTTCTAGATTTTTAGTGGGAATGTAGATTGGTGATATGGTTTGGCTGTGTCCCCACCCAAATCTCATCTTGAATTGTACGTCTTACAATTCCCATGTGATGTGGGAGGGACCCAGTGGGAGATAATTGAATCATGGAGGCAGCTTTCCTCATACTCTTCTTCTGGTAGTAAGTCTCATGAGATCTGATGGTTTTGTAAGAGGAAACCCCTTTCACTTGGCTCTCATTCGCTCTCATTCTCTCTTTGCCTGCTGTCATGTTAAATGCATCTTTTGCCTTTCACCATGATTGTGAGGCCTCTCCAGCAAGTGGAACTGCAAGTCCATTAAACGTCTTTTCCTTTATAAATTATCCAGTCTCAGGTATGTATTTATCAGCATCATGAAAATGGACCAAGACAGTAAGTTGGTACCAGTAGTCTGAGGCACTGCCATAAAGATATCTGAAAATATGGAAGCGATTTTGAAAATGGGTAATAGAGGTTGGAATATTTTGGAGGGTTCAGAATAAGATAGGAAAATGTTGGAAAGTTTTGAGCTTCCTAGAGACTTATTAAATGGCTTTGACCAAAATATTGATAGTGATATGGATAATGAAATGCAGGCTGAGGTAGTCTCAGAGGGAGATGAGAAACTTGTTTGGAACTGGAGTAAAGGTGACTCTTGCTATGTTTTAGCAAAGAGACTGGCAGCATTTTGCCTCTGGCCTAGAGATTTGTGGAACTTTGAACTTGAGGGAGATGATGTAGGGTATCTGGGGAGAGAAATTTCTAAGTAGCAAAGCATTCAAGAGGTGACTTGGGTGCTGTTAAAAGCATTCAGTTTTAAAAGGGAAACAGAGCATAAAAGTTTGGAAAATCTACAGCCTGATGATGCAATAGAAATGAAAAATCCCATATTCTGAGAAGAAATTCAAGCTGGCTGCATAAATTTACATAAGTAATGAGGAGTCAAACGTTAATCGCCAAGACAATGAAGAAAATGTGTTCAGGGCTTGTCAGAGACCTTTTTGGCAGTCCCTCTTATTACAGACCCAGAGGCCTAGAAGGAAAAAGTGGTTTCGTGAGCTGGGACCAGGCACTTCCTGCTATGTGCAGCCTTGGGACTTGTTGCCCTGGGTCCCTGCTGCTCTAGCCATAGCTAAAAGAGGCCAAGGTACAGCTCCAATCGTGACTTCAGAGGGTGCAAGCCCCATGTCTTGGCAGCTTCCATGTGGTGTTGAGCCTGTAGGTGCACAGAAGTCAAGAATTGAGGTTTGGGAACCTCTGCCTAGATTTCAGAATGTATGGAAATGCTTGGGTATCCAGGCAGAAGCTTTCTGCAGGGATGGGGCCCTTATGGAGAAGCTCTGCTAAGGGCATTGTGGAAGGGAAATGTTGTGTTGAGGTCCCCACAGGAGCACTTCTTAGTGGAGCTGTGAAAAGAGAGCCACCATCCAACAGACCCTAGAATGATAGATCTAGCAACAGCTTGCACTGTATACCTGGAAAAGCCACAGACACTCAATTCCAGCCTGTGAAAGCAGCCAGGAGGAAGACTATACCCTGCAAAGCTACAGAGGCAGAGCTTCCCACGAACATGGGAACTCACCTCTTGCATCAGCGTGACCTGGATGTGAGACATGTAGTCAAAGGAGATCACTGCTTTAAGATTTCACTTCCCTACTATATTTCGGACTTGCATGGGGCCTTTAGCCCCTTCATTTTGGTCAATTTCTCCCATTTGAAATGGGTGTATTTATACAATGCCTGTACCCCCCATTGTATCTAGGTTTTAATTAACTTGCTTTTGAATTCACAGGCTCAGGCAGAAGGGATTTGCCTTCTTTCAGATGAGATTTTGGACTGTGGGCTTTTGAGTTAATATTGAAATGAGTTGAGACTTTGAGGACTGTTGGGAAGGCATGATTGGTTTTGGAAAGTGAGAACATGAGATTTGGGAGGGACCAGGTGCAGAATGATATGGTTTGGCTGTGTCCCACCCAAATCTCATCTTGAATTGTAGCTCCCATAATTCCCACCCATTGTAGGAGGGACCCGGTGGGAGTTAATTGAATCATAGGGTGATTTTTTCCCCATACCGTTCTTGTGTTACTAAGTCTCATGAGATCTGATAGTTTTATAAGGGGAATTCCCTTTCACTTGGTTCTCATTCTCTCTTTGCCTGCTGTCATGTAAGACATGCCTTTTGCCTTCCGCCATGATTGTGAGGCCTCCCCAGTCATGTGGAACTGTGAGTCCATTAAACCTCTTTTCCTTTATGAAAAAAGGAAAAGGTATGTCTCAGGTATGTCTTTATCAGCAGCGTGAAAACAGACTAATGCAGCTGGTGCAGCCATTGTGGAAAACAGTATAGAGATTCCTAAAAAGTATTAAAAATAGAGCTACTGTATGACCCACGTATGCCTCTTCTGTGTACAAACCCAAAGGAAATAAAATAATCACCCCCCAAAACATATCTGCACTCCTGTTTATTGCAACATTGTTCACCATGGCTAAGATACGGAAATAACTTCAGTGTCCATGGATAAATGAATGGGTAAAGAAATAGTGATATATATATACACACACACACACACACATACATATGTGCAGATATATACATACACACACAATGGAACATTATACAGCCTTAAAAAGGAAAGAGATCCTGCCATTTACCACAAAGTGGATGACCTGGAGGATATTATGCTAAGTAAGTCAGACAAAGAAAAGTACAGCATAGTCTCTTTCACATATGGAAAGTAAAACAAAAAACAAACAAAAAAAGAACTATAAGAAACAGAGTAGAAAGGTGGGGTGGGGGAAAATGGGAAATATTGATCAAAGGGCACGAAGATGTAGTTATCTCAGATGAATAAGTTTAGAGATTGAAGCTATAGCAAAAGTATTAAAGCTAATATTGTATTATGTACTGGAAATTTGCTAAGAGAGTAGATTTTAGGTACTGTCACCACAAAATGAAAAAAAAAAAGAAAAGAAAGGTAACCATGTGAGATGATAGATAGATTAATTTACTTGACTGTAGTAACCACTTCACTATGCATATGTATATCAAAACATCATGTTGGATACCTTAAATACATACAATAAAATATTTTTAAATGTATACATTAAAAAAACTTTATTTATTGAAACAACTCATGAAATTTGGTCCACAGGCCACAGTTTGTCCACTCTTGGTCTAAGGAATCTTGTGTTCCAATGATAACACTTTATATAAGAAAAGTGGAACTAAGCCAGGTGAAGAATTTTGTTCAAATCATACAGCTGAACACGAGACAGTTTCTCTAATTGATTCTCTATCAGGTGATATGCTCCTTTAAATATGAAAAACGCATTATAGCTAAAGTTTCAGCATCATTCATTACCGTTAATACATTTTATTCTTTATATTTTATTCTAGATTATCTTAATTTTGTATGATAGTCACAAAAGAAATGGTATTTGCTTTTGCTTTAGATGATAGGTTTCGTTTTTGAAATTATGTTTTATAATGTTATGGCTTTGTATTTTTCTCTTCTATGAAAATAACACTAGAAAATCAATTACAATGTAAGAATATCACTAACGCTAAAATGTCAGTGAGAGGTTGGCCCCCTACCACAATGAACGGTCACTATCACATGAGATTCTTGGCTTCTGCCTGGCAAACACTTACCAACCATTTTAAAAGCACAGTCATTTAGACACACAGTCACCCATCCTTTTCCCTGAAGCAAAGAGCCTTGCTCTTGGTGACATAAGTAAGAACTTGCTTAAGGTGATAATATTCCCAAAGTTGGCATTGTCTCTCTATCTGAAATGTATTCCTCCTCTTTCCCTACTATTTGGTCTGACCCTTGGATGCTAAACCTCATGTGACTGACTTTCAGCTTTTTTTCTTAATTCAATCTAATTCTCAGATCCTGTGCCTAATTGTTCTTTTAGATTTCTGGCATGTAAGTAGACACTTCTAGGATAACTCATTTTAGACATAGAATTTCATATCAGTTTTATTTAGAGCAGAATTATAAACACAAGGTCTTCAGAGTCAATGCAATGAACAATGATAATTATAAATGCTAGTTATAAACCAAAAAACATTGCAAGATTTACATTAAGTGACGACTGATAGTTGGCTTCAGTGTCAGTGAATAATAGGGAGTGGTGGATACTTGGGCAAACTGGAGAAACCATGTTCTGTATAACGGAAACAGTCACTGCTTACTACCTACCTGAGACTATAAAATCCCTACTCTCTTTAACATATTTCTTCATACTCAAGTCTTAAATGTTGTCTACTAATTTCCCCCAAGGCAGTATATAAAGTTTTTTAAATGTAAAACACTGTGAGGACTGACTGCTCATAGACTACCACTTTACAAACTTTGATTTGAGTTTTTATACATTATTTAAAATATTCCATTTCACATTCTGGTGTACCAAAGTTACAATAACAAAGTTTCTTTTAAGTGGTTTAATTGTTATGCAGTGAGATTTAGCTGTGATCTTGATATCACAACAAAAAGTTCACAATGTGTTGTTTTTCCGTGTTTACTGTTCTGTGTGGTTGCTTTGCTGCAAAGTTCACTTAGGCATTTCCTAATCCCTCATTGCCTAGGTCCCCAGCTGATGGATTTTAACTGACTTGTGGGCTGACTCTGCTATGGTGTAGGAACACAACCACAATTGATCACTATATTCTGAATAAGACTTGAAGTTCTAGCAACCATATGAAAAGGCACTCAATAACCTTCTGTCTTCCTTGATTCCAGATACTGTATACATAAAGGTTATCATATACTCCTCTTCAGCTATCTAGGTTATCCTGACATGCTTCCATTATTTTGCAATTGCCACTGTTTTTCAACAGTGAAATGCATTTGTTCTTTTGACTAATCAGATAACTTAAAAATGCAGTGTCACTTCTGCAATAAAGCCAATATTGTTAAGAGTCATTGGTATTTTAAAGGATCCATATTTCAGGAGAAAATTACACCATCAACTGCAATTTATGTGAAATTGTGTTGTATGTAAAGCAAGTGTGTCTCTAAATTTCTACTTGTGAAACATTTAACTAAAAATGTTGTCTTTTATTTCTGTGACCAACTCAAAGGCTGATTTAAAAAAGTGATTCTACAGTGAGTCACTCATATTGCATTTTCACTTAATCCTAAAATAGCAGTCTGTTGCCAAACAATAGAAATAACAGAATAACTGAAGCTTGTCAAGACCATCTAGGAGATTGATTAAACCTAAAGATGGTTCCCTGTGAAATTGACTGTGAACTAGAATTTATGAACCCATTATACTTTGCAGATAAGACTTATATAGATTAATCCTCAAGAAAATTTTAAAGAAAATAAAGATATGTTACCAAAAACTATATGTGTTGCTATTACAACAAAATATAAGGTTAACTATAAACAAACCTGCATCTTTACTGTTTTATCTTATCAAAGTGCCTGCATGTTTTTACAGGAAGAGTGTAAAATTGGTTATTTTAAATTACTCCCCCAAGGCAATGTATAAAAATGGCCATGGGCAAGTCATAAGTAATTGTTCGCAATCCACTTTTCCTTTAGCAAATACAATGTTGTTTTTATCATGAAATGAGTAGTGCTGAAAACAAATTGCTTGATTTTTTTTTAGATGGAAAACAATTTGAGAACATAGGATTTTTGAAACCTTTAGTTTCAGATTTTATTACTTTTCAAGAAGCCATTGACAAAAATTTTCAGAAAAAAAAAAATTCTTCCCTAGATGCCAATGGGAAGACAAGAGAATAAATATATATATTACTTTGCAAAAAGAACTATTAATTTGAGTTAAAAACTTTTAAAAATATTTATATGTAAAGACAAATTTGGAGGAAATACATCTTTTGACTACTCTTTATTGCCCCATCTCCTAAATATTGATTCAATATACATATTTCACATTAAATAACACCCTCTCCAGGACAATGTAAACTTAATCTGAGCTATGCAACACTGATGAGAAGAATGAGAAGTTCATTGATTTTTAACCATTATGCTAACTTGAGGTAAGTCAAACCATTCATTAAATGACAATTACGTAAGGGCTGCTTTAGCTGTGGGTAATCAACCCAGATTCTCTATAGATGAAGTATGCTCTGCTCGTGCCCCCCAATGCCAGTTCCACCTTTCACTTTTGTCCTGAGACCTTGCAATCACTATTCTTTTACTCAGCCCATTTTAATGACTTTCAAATATTCAATTAAAATATCATAAATGTCTGGATATAAATTTAAAAAAACCTAAACGCTGTGGTTTATTAATCTTATTCTATGATTCACAGGAAATCTTTTCCTTCACTATTACTCTCCTTCCAAATTTTGCTTAAGCTCCTAGATTACTGTAGTTTCCACTAAAAACTCCAAATTTCTTAGCAATATCTTTTAAAAGATTCAATATTTTTGAAACAAGTAAGGTAAAATCATTAATGCAACGTCTGGTTCATTGCGAGCACCCCATAAAAAGTATTTCTATGTAGGAGATAACAAGAGATGAGGCAGAAGAGCTAGGTACAGACGGATAATAGGAAGCAGTTAATGTGGACTTTAGGTTTTGCAATCAGATTCCCATATTAGATAAATAATTCTGACAGCTAAATAGAGGATGCATTTGTTGGGGCAAGACTAGAGGCAGGGACAGTTGGGAGACTTTTGAAGTGAACATGGAGATAAATTACGTAAATTTGAGGGTTATCAAAATGAACCCAGTTAGAGAGAATAGATGATTAGGGGTTCTTAATCAAAAATCCATTAATGAGTCTCAAATAATTCATAAGCTTTCTGAAATGTACATATAATTGTCTATGTTTGTATGATATACATATTACCATCCACACTTTCCGTTTTGGGACAGATTCTAAAAGAGATGTTCAAAAAAGTCCAAAAGTATTAAGAACCTCTGTTGTAGAGTGTTACATGCTGTGGATTAAGAATGTAACTCTGAGTAACACTGATATTTAAGCAGCAGATCAATGACAAAGGGCAAAGAGAAAAATCACAGAAGTATAAAGAGAAATTGGTGAATGCATTGCTTTAGAATCAAAGGAAATATAAGTTTTTAAAAAGGAGAATGAGTTTAATTGTGTACAATGCAGCATGGAAGTTTTGCATGCAAAGAAACTTCTATTGGTGTTCACAATTAGAGTGTCACTGAGGACCTTAAAAAGAACAATTTTGAAAGAACAATAATTTATAATCAGGATAATTCCATCCCATTATGGGGTGTTTGGAAATACATGACGTGTTTTCAGATTATTATAACTACTGAAATTTAATACACAGGATTAAGAGATGCTAAACATTTTCAAAATATATGCAACTATCTTGAACAATGAAGACATAAGCATGAAAGTCAGAACACACTAAATTTGACAACTAATGGCAGTGTAAAAGTGAAGATGTTGAGAGTAGAATGCATATTGTAAAGCTAACATGAGAAAGAAAAGAAAAGATACTGGACAGTAGCTAGATGTAGCTTTCTTTGTACAATGGGGAAGATTTAAACATATATATAGACTAAAGAGTAAACGATATGTAGAGAAAGTGAGATGGAAAAATAATATCATAGACCAAGGCTCTGGGGAAGTTCACTGCATGATATAAGAATTGGCAAAATATAAATGATTTGACCTTAGATAGGACAGAAAAAACTTCATCCTATGTGACAGAGGAAGGAGAAGCCCTTGGGTATTATGAATTTTCTCCATAAAATACATTTGAGTGTTAGTGAAGTAGATGATTTCTAATTTTTCATCTGTTTACTGCAGTACATTGAAGAAAATCTTCTCCCTCTGCCTAATGAATAAGATGCTGCATTTTTAGTTGTTTGAAAAAATGTATCATAGGCTCATGATTATATTTTTACAGTCAGTCTTGATATACATATGCAATCCCTCTATATAGTAAACATTCCTTCTTTTTCTGAGCATTTACTCTATCCTAGGTATTACTCTGACCCTTACTAATGTAGAAGGTAAGTGGATTTCTTGGATAATTTTCATGTACATGAGTGCTAATATTTTCATGTACATGAGTGCTAATACAATTTTACCCTCAGATCTTAAGTTAGAAGTTGATCTGTAGAGCTTTCAGTCAAATGTATTATATCTAAAACATACTATCTTGTGTGATTTTCCTGGGCTTAAAAATATGCCTTTCCTAAGCTTTATCAAACACTATATGGAGGCAAAAATATCGCTGAGTAATTTTAAGTAGTCCTTACAAAAATTCACCAAAAGTAGAGGAACAAAATTTAACTACCAGTCCAAGAGCTCTTTGCATACTATACGACCTCATCTCCAGTAGCACCTCTACACTTTTCTTCTGAATATACTGAATTTGTGGGAAATAGAGAAAGAAGAGTACTGATGAGGGCAAGCAATTGGGGTTGATATGCCAAGATACTCTAAAATAACAGTGGGTAAACTGTAGCGAGGTTCCTGGTTGCCAAAGGCCCAGGTCTAGGTGAAGAGGATATAAAATTGAAGCAGGATGAAAAACTTCTGCCTTCGTCCTTTTTGACTGTTGTCTTGTTTTAGGTCTCTATTTGTGTTTTGATGGGTAGAAATGTGTCTTGTAACCTGAAAGTTTGCTGATTAATATTCCTGGAGTGTACAACTGAGAAACCTTGCATCTCTCGGATAAATTTACACATAGATTTCAATGAGAACTTTTGGGCGCTATCCATAACATGATTAGCTCTTCTAAGTACCAAACCATTGTGTTTGTTTTACATGCAAATGTGGGTTTACTTTCCATCTAAAACGGTAATCAATGTAATTATTCTTAATCTTAAGTAAACATCAGTAGCACTGTTCCTAGCTCTAAAACACCACAATGAAATAATCAGCATGAATGTTTGAAGAAATTTCATGATAAAGAGGATATAGGACTACTTTATGCCCAAATGAATATGTCTATAAATTGGGAAGGTCTGGATAACTGCTGAAGTATCTATCAGCTATATGTGTATACTTTTTACAAAAAATGTATTTTGAAGTCCTAAAAGTTATCTTCATATTTCAAACATGCAGGTGGCAAAATATATCCAGACAAGCGTTATTATTGTATGTAATATATAGAGAGACAGAAAAATAGATATGGTTTATAACAATATTATATATCATCACATTATTGAATGATTTAATTGACTTGATTTGTGTTTCAGTGGTTAGTAACAAATAATTTATTTTAATAAATCAACATTCTCATAACAAAGATATCATATTTACTGGAAAACATAAGTTTTAAGTTTGTATAAAATATTGAATTTTAAAATCACTTTCATTTCTGCATCTGTGAAATCTTAAGCTCAATAATAGAATTACCTTAAAGCTAATTATAACATAATTGACTTATTCTGGTTTAAAAACGATGGGAAAATACATCAAAAACTCCAGTAATGTTTCTGCATATACTTGATGTTTCAGTCTTCTGACAATAAAATTTATGCAATACCAGTATGACATAAATTTATTGTGACTAAGCTGATGGGTTTAATTCCTAACTTATCTATACACCTCCCACAAAAGCTTTCTTTTCATGAATGATTACACATATTTTGTACTGTACTGAGCTCAGAAATGAATATAGGCTTTGCCTTTTATATTATAGCAGATAAACTATTTTAACATGGATAAAAATTAATTTTAATGTATACATTTAATAGACAAAGACAGCAATCTATTTCATTCACATAATTTTGCACTGGGCTGCAATGTCTCTGTTATTTACTACCCATTAGTATTAGGGACTTCACAGTCTACATTTAGTCTATGGCCAGGTATCATTCGCAAGTATCTGAAGACTGCTACATTTACTCTCCTCTGGAGTCTTCTCTTTTCTATGGTAAATTTCCAGTTCCATGCACTTTGTTCTATAGGAGATAATTTTGCAACTCTCCAATCATAATAGTTACTCTCTCCTGGCTAAGTCTCAGATTTTTTTTTTTTTTTCTCTATTTCAGAATGTTAGGCTTAGAACAGAACGTAATATTTAAGAGTCTGAGTAGTGCAGAGTAGGATTACTGACTCACCTATTCTGAATGGTATGCTGCTCTTAAAGTTGTCCTATACTATGGATTCATGTTGACAGTACTTCTGACATAAGCGTTGGGAACAAATTACATGGTCTTATATTTACCGTTTTGAAATTTATGCTTTTTTAAGATACAAAACTTACCACTTAATTCAGATATTCAACATAACAACCATCCTTTGCCAGTTGAAACACAAAATATAATAAGCCCACTCTCTACTCATTCAAGACAGTGATAAAGTAGTAAACATAGCTCTGTAGCACACCAAAAACATCTTTCAAAATCGACTATTAAAATCAAGCATCGTATTTCAACCAGTTACCATCTTCTTAGTTTTACCTGTGTTTCATATTTCTCTATTTATTATATATTAAATAAATTAGTGAAAACCTCTTAATAAAGACAAGAAATGCTGCCTGTTCTATTTTCTTACCTGAAAAGCTAGTTTGATGGGCTTTGCATTTAGAAACCCATACTACTTACTTATAATCACACATTTTTCCTGTTTTAAATGTTAACAAAATATTTATTTCTAAAATTGCATTCAGCATTGATAGCAAGTCATCCAGTTAATAATTTGTAAACTTGACTATTATAGTTTTTAAATTAATAGGCAGTTTCCCATATTTAATCCTTCATAACTCTTCCTAACCTCATGTGTTTTTTTCCTCAACAAACATTGATAGTGGCTCAATAATCTTGTCTGCAATCTCCTTTAATACCTGTATATGTAAATTCTAAGTTCTAGAAATGTGGAGTTCACATGAGATAGCTACATGCTCTTTACAAATATATTCAATGATTTGGATCTCATTTTCATCTTATCAATCAATACTTACTCTAGTATTTTCAATAATATGCACCATCTAATTTAGTTTTTTAAGAAAATCTTCTTAGCAAAAATAACATGTAACCTAATAGCTCAAAGAAAAGCAGTTTTTAGTTAACAATAAGTACAGTGAAAAGAATATCCCAGCACGAAGGTGCAAGGTACGTGAAAGATTTGAGATAAGATTATGCATGACAGGTGGTGCCATGGATGAAGAATAATAATGAGTAATGAGGACAGTAGCATGCCTACACATTTAGGAAGGAAGGCCATGTAATAGACCTTATTAAACATTAAAGATATGTCCTTAGTGCATTAGGGAGCTACCAAATTGTTTTGAACAGTATTCATAATTGAATGTATATCTTTAAAAGATCCCCCACTGCTGGTTCCCTTTCAATTCTGCCATGAGCAGAAGTATGAGGGTCTCACCAGAAGCATATTCTAGCACGATGATTTTTGTACAGCTTGCAGAACCCTGAGCCAAACAAAACTCTTTTCTTTATAAATTACCCAGTAATACAAAAAGACTAAGACAGTTGTATAATTTCTTTATAACTTTTATGTTTTCAGTTCTTGAAATCTATTTGTTGAAATAATGGTTACATCCAATATATCATTCCTAATGCTGTCTCTTTTTTGTTCTTTTGGTTTTTTTTTTTTTTTTGGTAGGCTAGATATTTTCAAAATATCAGTTTGTGAATTATTTTATAGTTTTCTTTCTAATTTATCATTTTACTTCATTATATTCAATTTAAGCTTACATTGTTTTCTCACTTTTTAATGCATTTCTAATAATTTCCATTCTTAATACAAGTAATTTATGATAACTTTTGTATGAGAAAAATTTTACTAGTATCATATCTTTTTCTAGGTACAGTGTTTTCTGTGAAATTATTTTCTAGCCAATAATTTCAGTTTTACTTTGCCCTTGGACCAATGTGATATTAAAGTAATAGTTTTTCTTTCTTTTATTTTTAGGTTTACTTCCAAGTGTTTAGGAGCTGGAGTTCACCTTAGCTATTAATTCTAGTTTAGTCATATTTTAACACATCAAAACAAAAATCTTGGTGTCCTCTTTTTAAACAAAGTCTATTCTCCGACCATAGACCAAACTGCGGCTTCTTAGTACTTATCAATAAAAATAACAAGGCCCATAATATGGGCAGAAATTAGCTAATCTATCTAAACACTTGTTAACTTCACTTTATGATCTTGATACTCTACTTAACAGTAAGAATACTATGATTAAAGATAATCCTTAACCTTAAGAAGCTCTTGAGTCTTGGAGACAAGGACAATTGAAGGAACAGAGAATTAGAGTACAGCATGGTAAGCAGTATATAGATAAACACAGAGTCCATCATAACCACTGTGAAAGGAAAACAAATTTCACAATCCCAAAATCGCTTAGCCAAAGGAAGAAGTCAAGCTGAGAACTGGGTCACACAAACCTGCCTCCAATTTTGTTCCTAAATAAGATAGCTATAAATATTTTTTAAAAAAGAAAAAGAAAGAAAGGAAACAAAATGAAAAGCCTCAGACCTCTCTCACCATTTGTCCACAAAAAAAAAAAAAAAAAAAAAAAAAATCCCTTGAGGGCCTCAAGAACTTTACCCTAAAAAAGCTCTGTTAAATTTCACCCTGACAATGTAAATTGATAGCCTATCTTCATAGGTACTGGACAAAGGACAGAACTCAAAGTCAATCTTCTGCTCACCTGAGACAAATGTATCTAATTGTTTCCTCTGCCCTATGTTTATTTTATCTTATGCAAAAATTCAGATTCACTGAGCTAGGTGAATACATAAGTAACTATTCCTCTACCCCCCCCCACTTGTGAATGGCTAATCAAAGACTCAAAAGAATGCAACCACTTGCCTCTTATCTACCCACATTCTTTTAAAAATTTATTCCTCTTTCCCCAATACCTGCACTATTTCCTTTAAATATTGAGGTCCTTAGATCTCCTTTGAAAAAAGAATGGACCACAATTTTTCCTGTGGATCTGTGTTCTTTCCCAGACACAGCCTTAACCTTGGCAAGTAAACATAAAATGATTGAGACTCACTGCAGCCATTTTTAAAACAATTTACACCACTAAAAGAAGATGTCCTCCCTTAAAAAATACCCACAATTATTCCAATTGCACTCAAAGTTGCTTATAACATCACAGCCTTTTACGTATTCTCTTTTAACGCACTGAAGAACCCTATCCCTTCACCCTTTCACTTTCCTTTCCTTCTTCCTTTATGCGTTAATTCCTAAACATTTCAAATGTCTTTGAGATCCTATGAGGAGCCTTTCCTTATTCTGAAGTCTAGAGCAACAGCTATCTTACATGCTACCAAATCACCCTGCAGTTCACCTCTCAGGGTCCATCCATACTGTACTGTAGTGGTCTGCTTCTCTGTCCATTCCCCAAACCAAAAGGTCTTTCAAGAAAAAGTGAGCATTTAAAAAAACGAGTATTATCCCACTGGTGTTTGTGGTTCCACTTTTTAGCATAATTTTCTTAACAAATATTCATTAAATTAACTTCTGAATAAATATGAGAATTAACTGATATAAGAAAAGCACTCTGAAAGAATTTGACAGCCATTTTATAGCTAAGTAAAATAGAGTGCAGTGATTTAAGAACTTAAGTCACAGCCAAAGAAAGAACAATTGTTTGAAAATCAGCTTTAGTTACAGGTATACCAGAAGCATGGTGATGCACTCTTTCATCAGCATTTCATCAGCATAGGACTAAATTAGACAAAGTTGTGTTCCAACCTTTTACATTTAAAATGTATTAGCAGTAGATCATAAGAAGCTATCTAATTCAACTGAACTCTTTTTTTTCCATGTGTGAAGTTTTAATGTCTAGATCATAAACTATTAAAACAATGAAATGAGATAAATGCAAAACATAGCTGTGTGGCTGGTACAGAGTACATCTTGAATTCAGGTTTATCTACCTTTCTTCATTTTAATTCATGGTAAAAACCAATCAGCATTAAGGGACTCTTAGAAAGTAATCCAGCCAGTGGGAATTACTAGATTCAATCCAGCTGCGTTGGGCTGGTTCATTTATTTGCCACATCCAGTTTCATCATGTGAGGGAGTAGTGTCTCTTTTAGGTAATGGCCCTGACAGTATTTTTGCTGCCACCATGTGGCTGGTGATAGTTGATGCAGGGATCATGCTTAAGAGATTGTGAAAAAGAAAGTCTTTAGAAATTGTAGCATACATGGTCTTGCTTACCATGTTTAAAAGATGTGTTAAGTGTTTGACATATGCTATCTAATTTAATTAAAAATGCTAAGTCGGTGCTATTTATATCTTCATTTTGTAGGCAGCTACTGATCACTGAGGTTAGGAGGGGACAGTACCTTCCCTAGGTCTATGCAACCAGTAAGTGATAGAGTTGTACAATATTTGAATTCAGAGCAGTCCCATTTCAGGGCATAAATACCAAATCATAATGTTTTCCTTTCTTTCTAAATGGTGTTCTACTAAATATTGGAATATAAATTGTTTAGAAAAATATTTGAACCAACTGTACAACTTTCGAAGCACCCAAATAAAAAATGCTGATTCGTTTCCCTTCATTTATTTGGGTGTGTTCTCACAATGTATATGCTGTTTTTCCAAAAGTAGTTAGTCCTTTGTTATCTCAGCTTTGTGTCACAGAAGTCTTTACATTCCCACAACCCAGTGAATATTTATAAGGGAGACATCAAATCAATGTGTTAACAATTTTAATTTATACTTCTGTAAGCAACCGACAGATCTCTCTTTTGTTCTTACATCCATTTGAGAGCCAAAGGTAATCTTTATTTACAATTCATGTTTGATCTTAATCTCAATTCCCCTCGGACAATCTTTAAGCTTTACTTTGTAAGTTTCCCCCCTCCTCACCTCATTACCTCACCCCTCCCTACCCCATACTTCTATCTGCACCTTTTGCTACAAAGTAGCAGGGTCAGGGGTGGAAGCATATATGGACTCTGGACTCAGAACTGTCAAATTCGGGCTTAGCCACGGACTATCAATCACATACTATTGATGAAATGCCGAGATACTTAATGAATTTCCCTTAGCCTCAGTTTTCTCATCTCTACATTGAACATAAGAACACCAGGCTAAAACTTGCTGCTGATTAAGTGGCCAATAGATAGTTACTGATAGTTGCTCTGCCTTCCTCTAGCACAAAAACCCAAGTTGGATTCACATAAGTCACACACGATCCATCTGTTTCTACACTTCACAATCACAGTCCCAGAATTAATCTCTTTCTTTCTGGGAATATTCCCGATAATCCACTTTTTGAAAATATATTAAACAATAGTGCTGGTTCTATATTTAAGATATTCCTCTTTAGTGATGAATGGGGAATCTTTAAAATTTATCTTAAGTAAAAGAATAAATATTTCAAAAGTTACCAAAAAAAACTTCTATAAGGCCTATATAAGCTGAAACAGACAATGGCACACATCTTGGAGATACAGATTAACTCAACAACCTCTGAAGGAAGTGGCAGTGGCATATTCAACCTGTTAGGTTGTGAACTGAAGTCCTTATAAACACAATAAGAAGAACATGGTATGTACACACACACACACACACACACACAACTTCAAGTAATGCAACATAACTGAAAAATGTGAGTAGATTGTCCTAGCAAAGAAGTAGCACTGGTGAATAATTTCAAATAAAGACAGAGTGTCAAGCAGCAAATATCAATCACATGGATAAAAAATGGTAACAGGTAACATGTGCCCATCTACTTTATAAAGTAGCTAATATAAGTATGTGGTCTGGAGTCAGATTGCCTGGGTTTAAGAACCACATCCATATCTTAATAGCTATGTCATGGGCAATATTTTATTTCTCCATGCCTTAGTGTTTTCATCTGCTATATGGAAATAATAGTGCTTACTGGCCAGGCTCATTGGCTCACACCTGTAATCCCATTACTTTGGGAGGCCGAGGTGGGCAGATAGATCACCTGAGGCTGGAAGTTCAAGACCAGTCTGACCAACATAGAGAAACCCCGACTCTACTAAAAATACAAAATTAGCCAGCTGTGGTGGTGCATGCCTGAAATTCCAGCTACTCAAGAGGCTGAGGCAGGAGAATGGCTTGAACCTGGAAGGCGGAGGTTGAGGTGAGCCGAGATGGTGCCATTGCACTCCAGCCTGGGCAACAAGAGCGAAACTCTGTCTCAAACAAAAACAAAAACAAAAAACAAAAAACAATACTTACCACATGGGGTTTGTGTAAGGCTTAATTGATATAATACAAATAAGTCAGTTAGCACAGTGTCTGACAATAAGAATTCACTAAATGTTAGTTCTTATGCATATAAAGACAAATGGGATTGATAATCTTGCTTTAGAGAAGGCATTGTTTTATTTACTTAGTAATCAGTGACTCTCAAGAAAGAATATAAATGACAAAAAAATTCTTTGTATGATATACACTACTCATTTAATCTATGATATCATTTTAAAAGTTGAAGAGGTAGAATTTGCATAGGAGACTGACTAAAATATTATTAAACATGATGATGAGAAATACATATTCAAATCTTGACCTGACTAAATCCTCCTTGAGGTTCATTTATTCCTTTGCCACCTGCTTGCTCCACAGAGATGGCTGGTATAAATTGGTGCAGGCTGCTCTGTGGCTGTCATTCACATACACACACTATCCTCAGGAATGACTCAGAAGTAACTTGTGTATGACAAACAAGCTTCGAGACCATAACTCAGATCTGAAATAAACAAATTAATATATTCAGCCTGTTACAAGCTCTTTAAATTGCATATTTAGATTCTTTGAACACAGCAGGGTAAAGATACAGCATCCCAGATCCACCTGATAGCATCGGGGCTTTGGCCCACATGTGGCTCACTGGTGATTATGTATGTGAATGAACAGCTTGGAGGCGAAACCCTGGATTTTGAAACATTATTTCACAGTTTATAGCTTGCTCAATGGGAAAAACATTAAATTGCACATTTTAAGGTCATATCTCAAGGATTAGTTTCACTCTCTTCCAAGACTTAAATTCATTACCATAAACTATGAATGAATTGAGCATTAGGGAATAACCTGCTTAGTATTTTAAACAGAACATGCTACAGAGTCAAATTCCAAATCCAAATTTGCTTGTACAACTCTAATGCTGAGCAAATGATGAAATTCCTTCATGTCTGTTTATTTTAAAATAAAATCCGGTTAGTAATAAAGAAAAAAAACTATGAGTAGAGAGTCAAATTCTTGGAGTCCAAGCATATTTCATCTCAAATAGCAAATAGACACCTTCTTTTTGCATTATACTGCGATTAATATTATGACATAATAAATACTAGCCTCTTAAAAAATGTTTCAGCCTTTATATTGTTTTTTTAAGCACGAAAAAATAACTAAGCACAATGCTTTGCCCCTTTAAAAGAGTATGCATTTAAAAATAAATTAGATAAATATGAACCATGATATTTATTTACATTGATTTTAAAGCATGGGGAGAAAAATGGCCAAATATGATCATTGCTAACTACTAGGGCCATGCTTGCTTACATCATGGTGAGTTGCTCAGGGTGGTAGGGACCTAGGAGCAGCTACTGTTAGACTCACTCAATCCTACTGCCTTTAAAAAAAAAATATTTGGGCCGGGCGCGGTGGCTCAAGCCTGTAATCCCAGCACTTTGGGAGGCCGAGGCGGGTGGATCACGAGGTCAGGAGATCGAGACCATCCTGGCTAACACGGTGAAACCCCGTCTCTACTAAAAAATACAAAAAAAAAAAAAACTAGCCGGGCGAGGTGGCGGGCGCCTGTAGTCCCAGCTACTTGGGAGGCTGAGGCAGGAGAATGGCGTAAACCCGGGAGGTGGAGCTTGCAGTGAGCTGAGATCCGGCCACTGCACTCCAGCCCAGGTGACAGAGTGAGACTCTGTCTTAAAAAAAAAAAAAAAAAAAATTTGGCATAAAGTATACTTAGTTCTCTTGAACCATGGGTATAGTCCAAGGGAGATTCTTTTGCTACCCTTGGAAACTCTCCATCCAGGCTTTGTCTAAAGCATTCACAGTATGATTTTAACGGGAACAGTCTCAGGCATTTCTCACACAGCATCCACTATTTCATCCCCGACGTGCCTATCCTGGAGTCACAAAATAGGCCTCTCGAGGTACTACTGTCCTGAGTGTTTGATTTCTTTGTTTCACTAGTAGAAGCATTTCTTTCTTTTATTCTTCGATTAATCATCTTGGTAGTAAATGACCACAGCCCTTCCCAGACAATACAAAATGGGGTAAGTCAAGGACAGTACCAAGTGAGAGGCTGTATGAAAAGGTATCAGAGAAGACTTTAAAGAAGACATTGGGCCGGGCGCGGTGGCTCAAGCCTGTAATCCCAGAACTTTGGGAGGCCGAGACGGGCGGATCACGAGGTCAGGAGATCAAGACCATCCTGGCTAGCATGGTGAAACCCCGTCTCTACTAAAAACACAAAAAACTAGCCGGGTGAGGTGGCGGCGCCTGTAGTCCCAGCTACTCGGGAGGCTGAGGCAGGAGAATGGCGTGAACCCGGGAGGCGGAGCTTGCAGTGAGCCGAGATTGCGCCACTGCACTCCAGTCTGGGCGACAGAGCGAGACTCCGCCTCAAAAAAAAAAAAAAAAAAAAGAAGACATTGGAGAAAACAAATGTCAGGTTAGGAAAGGTGGGCATAGAGGTGAAATAACATGCCCAGGCTCCAGGGACACACCACCCCTCAGGTGTCATGGAGATTCCGTCTGTATCCTTTCTTGATAGCTCCCTTTCCCATTCCTATTTTCGTCTGCCTTATTTCACCTGCTGTATTACTTCCCAGTCTGGATTTGAGTAGAAGAAAAACGAAATGAAATTCCCTAAAATTACTGCATCAAAGTGATTTTATAGGACATCTAGTCAGATTACTTCTAGAATATATCAAATTTTAATTTATAAAAATAGTAATATAAGCCCTGGTTTTTATCCATTGAAAAAAAGAAATAGGATTCTGATTTATATATCGCCTCAATCTCTGCTTATTTTCTCTGTATGAAGGAAAATCACTTCTTACAATTTCCTTAGTTTCTCCTATTCGTCTTAGAGTTAAGACGTAAAGGAAAAAAAAAAAAAAACGGAATGAATGATTCATGGGTAAAGGGGTTAAAAAGTCATGGGAGCAAAAATGATAAAACAATGAGGGTGTCACAAATGACATTGAGGAGAATGCCAACTGGAGGAACGCCATATTAAAAATACTACCACATAGTTTGATTTTATTTAGATTCTGGTTACGCAATGATATCAAAAGCTTTTAGTTTTGAGAATTACTCATGCCACAATTAAACCAAAACAGGTAAGTGACTAATGGCACAATTCAAGGGAGGGAGGGGCCATTCAAGTCATACAAGAATTGTCATGTAGACTGTATTCAAGCAGTGGATAAATATTGAAGGGTCTTACAACAGAGAATGACATTATTTTAAAATCCTCACTAAGATCTTTTGTGAAAAATAAACCAGAAAGAGAAAGACTGAATTCTGCAAAACCAGTCAGAAGGCTGTAGCAGAAATGTATATAACATTTATAATGGGAGTCTGGGAGATGTTAGTCTGGAAGACAGGGGTTGCAGTGGGGCTGAAGAAATGTAACTGGATTTGAGCTGGGTTTAGAGAAAAAAAATGGACAGGATTTAGTAATTGAAGAGTCAAAGCAAGAGTTAAAGACGACACCCAATTCTGGCTATGTAACAAAGAGAATAAATTCACTGGAAGAGGGATAAAAAAGTACCAGCAGAGATTCTAAGGAAAATAAAATTAATTAGGTTTGAATGTGGTGAGTTTGAGTCATCTTAGAAACATTCAGGTGGAGCTATCAACCAAGTTACTGAATATGTAAATCTGGAGATCAAGAAAAAGTATCCGCGTTGAGAAAAGATACAGTCTTAGGAGTCATTAGCAAATACATGGATCGGAAGATCATGGCAGAAGACGAGATTGTCTAGGATTGGTATAGACTAACATAAGGGACCTAGGTCAAGATCTATGCATATGCCTTCTGCCTTGCATGCTGTCTTCAAGACCACGAAGGTTTGTCTCTGGCCCCAACACTGCCCAAGACATAGTAAAGTATGCATGCATCATTTTATTCAACTTCATTGCTAAGCTATTGTTTCTGTAACTCATGAATACAATTTATATAATCTAAAACAATGCCCCCCATAGTTGTTTTTAAAATGAACAGTAGAAGCTATTCCCATATCTGTTTTCCACAGTTTACAAAAATACAAGAGTTCACATAGTCATTTGCCGAAAGGGTGAAAAAGGGGAAAATTTTTAAAAAGTGAGTGTTTCTGCATAATCTTTCAATTTTTGTGAAGATTGGACTGTTCTATCCTGCTGGTGTATTTTAGGGGAAAAATCCCGTAATTTCAGAGTGCAGAATGGGCTCATTCCTTTGCTCACACATGTGAAATAAGATTGCAGCAATTTCTCTGTCTAGTTAGACAATATATTGTTTGGCAGCCAAATTTTGTATGTTAATTTAAGGCATTTCCTCCTACATTTTGCAGGGTGTAGTCAGAAAAAAAATTCTTTATATACTAAAAAATAAAAGGATCTCAGCAATGCCATCAACCCAATTATACCTGATAGCTCAGGTACCCAATCACTGTGTGTAAAAAACTTTTAATAATTTCAAAGGATCTGTGACAAATATAAAAATAATAAACATGTGAAAAACATTTCCCAAGTTCTACTAAACTATGTACTTTTTAATGCATTTTGTACTACCTATTTTTTGTTAACCAAAAAGTTTTACGTTAATAGTCAATTTCAGAGAGAACTTTTGAAGACTACATTAAGTCTTACAATAAAGCACTTATTTGGTCAGTTCAGCAGACTTAGACTGAACTAAAAGCAAGATGAAGTAATGGGATACATGATCATATGTTGATTATTAAGTCAACTGCAATATTAGTATAAAACTATAAAATAAAAACTATTTTAAGACTGAAATAAAAAGCGTAGAATAGGGAATATTTTTCGCATTTTGTTAGATTTCATTTGCTGGTAAAATCATAAAAATGTGTTACTAGACTTTTTTTTTTTAACCATTTAGAGGTACTCTTCTAAAAAGTTAATTTTGTAGATTTTTATGACACCACAAAATTAATACTTTTTCCATTAGGTTAAATATAATATCTTACTCTTAAAAGAAGAAAATAAGAACGAGGGCTGGGTGCGGTGGCTCACGCCTGTAATCCTGACATTTTGGGAGGCTAAAGTGGGCAGATCATGAGGTCAAGTCATCGAGACCATCCTGGCCATCATGGTGAAACCCTGTCTCTACTAAAAATACAAAAAGTAGCTGGGTGTGGTGGCACTCGCCTATAGTCCCAGCTACTCAGGAGGCTGTGGCAGGAGAATCCCTTGAACCTAGGAGGCGAAGGTTGCATGCAGTGAGCCAAGATAGTGCCACTGCACTGCAGCCTGGGGACAGAGTGAGACTCCTTCTAACAAAAAAAAAAAAAAAAAAAAAGAGGAAGTTAGCCCAATATGGGTATAATATAATGCACGTTTGTGAAGTTTCAATATTTGTTTGATAGTTCTGGAACTATTCAACATATTCCCAACTAACTGAAATGTAGAACATTTTGGTCTCCTTTACTTAGCACATGGAATTAAAATTAAACCAGTTTTTGGGGTAATAAGCAACAGCATCAATTTTATCTCTGAGATGTGTCTTCAGATGGGAACACAGGAAATGTTCTTTTGAAGTATTTACTCATTTATTTTAATTCCAAGTGGCATATAACTATGAGTCAGAGGTCTAATACATAAAATACAATAATAATAGCATGTTTTATATAATGTTTATCATTTCATTATTTAATATTACATGTAGATTATTCACTTTCCAATTTATGACATTTCACGAATATCAATCACCACTTCCAAACATTTGAACAAAGAAGCAGCATAAAGAGAAACAATGTTTTAGAATTGTATTTAAATAAATATGGCTAAAAATTCAGTTTGTAAATAGGCAGATATAAATAAGCAGATATAAAAGTAAGATTTATGCATAGCTTCCCCCTTTTCAATCTTGATGCATTTTCAAATGTCTATGTGAGTTTCAACAATTGAATTATATGTGGCCCAATCTTCTCTTCTGTACAGTATTTATTCCACAGACGTTAAATGGATTTAATCAGGTAATAATATAAATCACAAAGAAAAGTGCTTGATACATAGTAAGCAGTGAGCAAATCACAACTTTTATTACTTGTAATATAATCATTATCTCCTTTCATCCATTTCATCCCTATTCTAATTAGTGCCTTAATCATTCTCTCATTCAGGAATGGCATTACAGAACTCTTAGATAAATAATTCCGACTATCTGTTTTATTACACTCACACAGAATCTGGCACAGAGTAGGTGCTACCTCCAAAAAGACTATCATTAAATGAAGAAACAGAAGAAGCTAATATTTACTTGATAATTATACTTGTGTCAGCTTACACCATGTGCTGACACTTTGCCAGGTATGTACATAAATTTTCATGTATTCCTGATGAAACCTCACGGCATGTCATTATATTCATGTTGAAGCTGAAAAACAGTTAAGATGAAGGTGTTTATGAAACTTCCCACTGGTCACAGTTAAATGATAGTGCAGCTATGGTTGAAACTCAGGTCTATCTGGTTCAAAATTTTATTTTCCCACTACATTACATTATCTTTCCACAGATCTCATTAGCATCTCAAAAACTCTATATCTTAATATATCCTTACAGATTTCTTTCCAGGGAGAAACTTTACAGGCAAGGAAAGAGGCCAGACATAAAAATTACCATGTTACAAAAACATCCATATAAATGAAGGTTTCTCTTATTGAGAGAACTTGAGAGTAGGAAGATAAACATTACCCTGATCTTACTTCTCTGTTCCTCTCAACACTACTTTCCAAACAATACCTTCTCTCTCTTTGCTCTGTTTTAAAAATAATGATCTATTTTTTTTTTCATATTCTTGTTTTTTTTTCAAATGTTAGCCTCTAAATTTTAAGGGAAATAATTAAAAAAAACCTGACTTCAGGCTTCTATGCAAACTAATACAATCTCAAAGTTTCTCAATCCAGCCTACTGTGAGATAAAATTAGGAAAACTGTTCAAATGTACTATAGCATTTACTTAGACCAGTGATAGCATCTTTTTCATTTTCACGAGTTAAATGCCACGTGACTGTCATACAGATCCAAAAAAATCTCTTGAATGATTTAATGAATTAATTGGAATTAATATTCAAAATGATGATGTGGAGGATGTGTAGGCTCATTTATAAAAGTTCAAATAATGTTCAATATGCTGCACTTAGTAAAAATGGATAATTAAATAATGAAAGCATAATGTTCAGTAATGACTTGAAAGTGATTCCTAAGTTAACCTTTTAACTTCATTTT
Source organism: Trachypithecus francoisi (assembly GCF_009764315.1). NCBI lineage: Eukaryota > Metazoa > Chordata > Mammalia > Primates > Cercopithecidae > Trachypithecus > Trachypithecus francoisi. The sequence goes on from NW_022681455.1 coordinate 59,054,781, forward strand.
AACAAGAAAATTTGGTTAAGCAAAGTAACCGATAAGCTAGGCATTAGAGTTGAGTAAAATTTTCACTTTAATTGCTTTATTCTTATACTTTAACTCTCTCTGCCAAGATTAGAGTAGCATTGAGGCAACTGTCATCAATGAAGACAGCAATATGGAACCTCTTTCAGAGGACTCATGACGTCATTGCTGCAACTGTGAAAGGTGCCTGGGAATTCTGTAAGATGAGGAAAATGGTGATCAGGTGATCCCTGTTCTGAATCCATTCTACAGTAACTGTGCTTCCATAAGTGGGAGTATCTTAGAGAAGAGACTACATAATTAAAGTTGATCCCTAAACGACAAGGGGGCTGGAACATCTACTACTCACAAAGTTGAAAATCCACATATAACTTTTGACTCCTCTAAAACTTAACTAATAGCTGACTGTTGACCACAAAATTTACTGATAACATAAATAGTCAATTAACACATATTTTTTATGTTATATGTATTATATACTGTATTCCTACAATAAAGTAAGCTAGATAAACAAAAGGCTATTAAGAAAATCATAAGGAAGAGAAAATATATTTACTACTCCTTAAGTGGAAGTGAATCATCATAAAAATCTTCATCCTTATTGTCTTCACATCAAGTAGGCTGATGAAAAGGTAGGCTGAGGTAAAGGTAGGCTGAGGAAAAGGTTGAAGAGGTGGAGTTGATCTTGTGGCCTTTGGGGTGGCAGAGGTGAAAGAAAATCCATGCAAAAGTGGGCCCAGTAGTTCCAACTTCTATTGTTCAAGGGTCATTTGCATTCTGTATCTTTTCATAAAGTATTTATTGACCACCTACTATGTGCTAGACATTGTTCTAAGTGAGTGGAATACATGAGTAATCGAGAAAGAAGAACTTGCCATTTTGCAACTTTACACTCTGACATGAAGTGACTATAATATAACAATCAAGCAAATTATAAACTATATTAAAAGATAATACATGTTATGTGAAAAAAGAAAAACTAGAAAAAGGTAAAGGGACTGTGAGTACTTGGGTAGCGATGGATGAAGGTTGCTATATTAAATAGGTTGTCTAAGTTAGACCTCATTAAGAAAGTGTTATCCAAATCAGGAGTGGTTTTACATGAGATAGGTAGTTTTGTAAACGTATGAGGGCCAAGTGTTAGGAACGCTAGCCAGCCAGGGTTACTGAACAAAATGAATAAACAAGGCAACTTAGGACATGGTAATGGGCAGTCAACTCTTGTAGGCAACTGCAAACCCCTGTCTTTTACTTTGAGCAAAATGAAGGACCACTGGAACTTTTTGAGGAGTTACATGATCTGTATGACTTATATGTTTAAAGATGACGATGGCTATTCTGTTAAGAATAGATTGTAAAGATACTTGTATAGGAGCAGAGAGCTGGGTTGAGAGAAGATGACAACTTAGGCCAGGTAATAGCCCACTTGAGAGAAAATGATGACTTAGGCCAGGGTAAGAGCCCAGTTGCGAGAAGGTGATGACTTATGCCAGGGTAACAAGAGCTCTTTGTTCTAATTTAAAAAAAAATGGGGGAAATACACATAAAATATTACTGTATTTAAATTTTTAAGTATACAGTTTAGTGGTGTTAAACACATTCATAATGTTGTACAATCATCGCTATCATCCATCTCCACAACTCTTTTTATCCTTGAAACTGAAATTCTGTATCCATTGAACAATAACTCTCCATTCATCCCTCTGCCAAGGCCCTGGCGATTGCCATTCTATGTTCTGTCTTTATGATTTTGACTACTTAAGTAACCATATATAAGTGTAATCACACAGTATTTCTCCTTTTATGAAAGGCATAATGTCCTCTTGTTTCAACCATGTTGCAGCACGTGCCAGGATTTCCTTTTTTCACCTTCGATCTACTTGTCTTTGGATATAATGTGAGTCTCTTATAAATATCATATATTTGGCCGGGCGCAGTGGCTCAAGCCTGTAATCCCAGCACTTTGGGAGGCCGAGACGGGCGGATCACGAGGTCAGGAGATCGAGACCATCCTGGCTAACATGGTGAAACCCGTCTCTACTAAAAATACAAAAAAAACTAGCCGGGCGAGGTGGCGGGCGCCTGTAGTCCAGCTACTTGGGAGGCTGAGGCAGGAGAATGGCGTGAACCCGGGAGGCGGAGCTTGCAGTGAGCCGAGATTGCGCCACTGCACTCCAGCCTGGGCGACAGAGCGAGACTCCGCCTCAAAAAAAAAAAAAAAAAAAAAAAAAAAAATATCATATATTTGAATCATTTTTAAAAATCTATTGTCGATCACTTTTGATTGGAGAGTTTAAACTGTTTACATTTAAAGTAATTACAGTTGGCCCTGCATATTCACAATTCCACATCTATTGATTCAGTTATTCAGTAAACCATGAATTTAAAAGAATTAAAAAAATAAAATATAACAATATGATAAAATAATACAAATAATATCCAATACAGTATAACAATAATTTACATAGTATTCGATATTATAAATTATGTACATGGTATAAGTTATTATGAGTAACCTAGAGATCATTTAAAGTATATGTGAGAATTGCTTAGGTTTTATGCAAATACTAGGCCATTTTAAATAAGGAACCTGAGCATCTGAGAATTTTGGTATTTTCAGGGGTCCCAGAACAAATCCTCTGAAGATTTTAATGAAAAACTATACTGATAAGGAGAAATGTACTTCTGTCATTTTGCTACTTGTTTTCTACGCGTTTTATAGCATTTTTGTCCCTCATTTCTAGCATTATTGTCTTCTTTTATGTTTAGTTCATTTTTTGTAGTGAAATATTTAAATTCCTTTCACATTTTCTTTTGTATGTATTCTATAGCTATTTTCTTTGTGACTACCATGGGCATTACATTTAATATCCCAAAATTGTAACACTCTAATTTGAATTTATACCAACTTAATTTCAGTGACACACAAAACTCTGCACTTTTACGGCTTTATACCTGTTTCTACTGTTCATGTCACAAAATTACATCTTTATGCATTATATGCCCCAAAACATAAACTAATAATTTTTTAAGTACATTAATATCTTTAATTATATAGTAAAAAAGTGAAGTTACAATTTTACCAGCTTTTAGACCATTTTAAAAGATGTATTAGTCTCTTAAATCTGTAGAAAATAAAAAAAAAAATGGAGATACAAACCATTGTTAAGATAATACTAGCTTTTATAATTGTCCTTTATTTACCTTTATTAAGATCTTTATGTCTTCATCTGGCTTCAAGTTACTGTCTAGTTTCTTTTAATTTCACCCTGAAGGACTCCCTGAAGCATTTCTTGCAGGGAAGGTCTAGTGGCAATGAACTCTCTCTGAGCTTTTGTGTGTATGGGAATGTGTCAATTTATTCCTCACTTTTAAAGAACAGTTTTGCTAGATATAAGATTCTTGATTGACAGCATTTTTGTTTTAGCACTTGAGCTATATTTTCCGACTGCCTTCTGGTCTCTATAGTCAACTGCTAACAGTTGAAATGGATCAAAACTAATGGCAATTTACTACTCATGGCTTCCCCTGGAATTTGCAATACTTCAATAGGCTTCAGTAGTTACAGAATAGTTACATCAGACAGATTCTGCAACTGCAATTGCTTTCTAGGTAGGAAGACAGATTTCTGGTGCTTCCTACTTCATCATCTTCCCACAGATCCTTCTCAAATTCATGGTATATTTTGAACATAAGACTACTAAGTTTGCCTGGCAGGTTGGATAGAATGTGCAGGAGAAAGAGAGGAGTGAAGGAGGCATCCATGGTTTTTGACATGACCAAGTAAAAGGATCAGGTGTTGTCACCAGCTGAGACAGTGTAGATGACAGGTAGAGTAGAAATGGGGTGAGAAGAATATTGGTTGAATCTGAGATGTCTAGATATCCATATGGTGATGTCAAGTGGGCAGCTTCAAGTAAGCCTTGGAGAGAGGCCTTGGCTTGATCAGAAGCTTATGTAAGGGCATGGCACAAGTGACATCACAAATGGAGTGTGGGTGTAGACAGGGAGGAGCACTATAGATAATTCTTAGGGAACTTCAATATCATTAAGTTGTGTGGAAGAGTAGAAACCAGCAAACTAGGCTGAAAAATACAAGCAGTTTTGCAACAGGAGATAAAAATAGTCTTGTCCTGGAAGCCAATGAAGGCAATTTATCAAGACTAGTTAAAGACAGACTTTAATTCCTGTGATTTCTTTATTGTTGCAGAGACAAAACCAGCACCGCTGGAAACTTACAAGGATAAGGATCATATTTCAATGAGGAAATGGAAAAACTGAACAGCGATATCTACTCAATATTAGATCCAACTGGTTTATGAGGCATTGAACTTTCTTTTCAATCCTAGAAGTATTCATATACAGACTGATGAGTAGCACAAATACTGTAGAAATGATTCCTAAATTGGGTAGAAGATTCAGCCATATGACCTATGAGACACACTCCCAACTAATGAGTAGTTTATTCCTGCCTCACTTAACACCAGAGGAGAAACACATCTGTTTTTCCATCTGTGGGCCTTTGAAATCTTAGCAATCTGTGTCCAGAATTATCTCAATGCCTCCTCAGATAAAAGAAAGTGAATTATACCATGGTTTAATGCAAAGAGAATCTTTGGTGCAGATAGATCCAGGTTCAAATGTTAACACAATCATTAATATATTGTGGGGCTGTAGGAAAGCCACTTACATAGTTTTAAACCTTATGCTCTTCTTTAGAACACTCACAATGTACTTCAGAAAAGAAAATAGCAGTTTGTTCTGCTTTTCTCAGTGTCTGATATATACAGGGTAGTCATAAAAACTGTAATTCTCTTAAGTGTGAGGTCCCAGGTTTAAGGACTATTTTACAATGTTTTAAAGTTAGTCATTCCTCTAAGCTTGAGTTTTACACTATGCTCTTAATTTAAGCACCATATCTATTCATAAACCAGAAATAAAATGTGCATTGTTTTTTCATAAAGACAAAATTTGAATATAGTTTTTAAACTCATAATAGATTTTGGTGGATTTTGGAGTCATGTTTGGGGTTAAATTTTCTACTGCATGTTTTAAGATATGACTTGCTTAGATTATAATAATGAACTACACGATGTAATAATGAGGTAAAGGCAACAGGCTGTAAACTTACTAATAATATTATTTTGGCAAGTCAGTTCCTATGAGAGTTTCCTTACATATAAAATGGGAAGGATAGTATTATTAGAATTTTTGTGACAATCAAATGAGTCATAGATAAAAACTGTAAGTTATTTGGCATATAGACAACACATAATAATTCTTAGTTTTAATTATCTAGGAAAAAAGAAGCTTCTACATAGAACCAATTTTTCTACATTACTTGCTTTCCATTAGCGCAAACTATTTCTAAAATGTCTTTATTATTAGGAAAATAACATTAATAGCAACTAATTCAAACAGCACAAAAATGCCTGCAATAAAAAGGGAACCTCCTTTTACTTCAAATTATCTGTCTTACATTTATTTACATATAATTATATGCACATGTAAACACATGCATGTATACCTTTTATACTAAAGGGGAACAAATGCATTTGTTTCATGTAGCAAGGTCTATTTTTGCAAATATATAATTCTAACATGAATAGCTAGATGGGCAACTGCTTTCAAAAGTCTGTGCCTTTGTGATAGTAACTAATTTTGCAAAACTGCTCTCTAAAATACTTGAGTCTATAATCTCTGACCAAGAGATTATGGAGTGAAATTTTCTACATGCCCTAAAATCATTATTGATTATAATCAAAACTTGTCAGATAAAGAACAGAAGCATCTCAAATTAATCATAATTTGTATTTTTCTAAAAAGTGAGGTTCACATTTTTTTATAGTATAGTATATATAGTATTATATAGTATAGTATAGTATAGTTCCCTTACACTATACATGTGTGATAGGAACATTAGCTTCTTATTCAATTAGAAATATGAATTCATCTATATAGAAAGGCATGGATTTTCTGTCATGTGTTTCAACTATTCATATTAATTTAGAATTTCCTTTTTGATTTTAGTAATTAATTATCAACATGACTTTTCTTGTACAGAAGTTTTCAATTTATGTTTTAAAGTAATTTATTCATTTACTTATGGCTTCAGTAATTTTCATCATTTTTTGGAAATGCTTTCCCCAATTAAACTTTATTAAATAAAATTGGCCATAACTCATTCTAGTACATTTATTTATTTATTTATTCATTGGCACTTAATTTTAGTTAGATACAGAATTTATTTTGGTGTAGAGGTAAGATAGGGATCTGGTCTTCCTTTTCTTTTTTCTCCAATTGTCTTACTGGTTATCTCTCTAACACTTATTCAATAAATGATTTATTCACATTGTTGTTAATATCTACTAATTATATACATCCATGTTTATTTAATAAGGAATAGAAAATTGGTTTTATTAAATGCATTTTTGATCTAAAAAATTAGTAAATTTGTTTATTTTTAAAAATTAAATCAATCTTGCATTCCTGAAATGAACTACATTTGAGTGTAATTTACTATGCTGATAGATGTGTTCTACTGAAATACGTTTGGTAATATTTTGGTAATATTTCTTATTACTGTAAAATAGACATAGCATAAAATTTACCATTCTAACTATTTTTAAAATATATCATTGTCATTATTATTTTTAGAGACAGGGTCTATATTACCTATATTGGACTTGAACTTCTGGGTTTAAGTGATCCTCCAGCCTTAGCCTACCCAGTAGCTGGGAAGTAGCTGCACGCCACTATACCTAGCCCATTTTAACTAATTTTAAGTGCACAAATATGTGGCATTAAGTACATTCACAATGTTGTGCAACTATCCATTTCTAGATGTTTTCATCATTCCAAACAAAAACTCTGTACCCATTAACGAATAATTTATCATTCGTTCCTCCCCCACAACCCCCTGCAACCTCTATTCCACTTTCTGTCTCTATAATTTCGCTTGTCCTAGGAACCTCATAAAAGTAGAATCATATATTTGTTCTTTTTGACAGGTTTATTTTATTTAGCATAATGTGTTCAATGTTCATCTATGTTGTAGAATATAATAGAATTTCATTACTCTTTAAGGTTGAATAATAATCCATTATATGTGTATACCACATTTTATTGATCTGGTAATTTGTTGAGGATATTTGGGTTGTTTTTATCTTTTGGCTATTGTGAATAATACTTCTATGAACACTAGTGCTCAACACTTGGTAATATTTTACAGTTTTCCAATTGGTATTCACAACTGAGGTTGTTCTACAGTTTTATTTTTGTGACATCCTTATGAAACGCATGTATTTTTAAGAAGGTTCTTTATAAAATTGCATAAATCTAAAACTGTGTATTACACAAATTTATTTTCACAATGACTTACCTTAAAAAATGAAAATAAAAGTTACTCCTAATTTTTCTACATGGATCTAAATGTCTTTCAACAAGTTGGTTGCAGTCAGTTCCTAACTTAATAAAAGTATTAATAATCCCTTATCTACATGTTTCTAGGTAAAAAGCATTAATTTTCACTTCCTTATTTCTCATAGAAAGTTTTATTTTTCTGCTAATCCCCCAAAATACAGTATTTAAGTTTATATCAAATTCACTTGCTTCCACTTTTCAAAATCAATAATAAAATGGAAATCCATTCTATTGATAATGCAATGTCTCTTGATTATAATGGTGATATTTCTTTTCTGATCTCTTAAACATCTGTCTACATAAAAGGCCACTCCTACTGCAACAACAAAAGAAATAGCAGAAGATCCATCTGTGCGCTAATGAGTGTAGAGAAGCTTACTGAAGGCTCCCTGAGTTAAACAAACAAACAAATGAACAAACAAGCAAATGAAGAATGGCAGGATTATAGAGAGGCACATGAGATGAAAGATTTTTTGGCTGTCACAGGGCCCTAAGGAAAGAATACGGGTTTGGACATTTTTCTAAAAGCACCTGCATTTTAATGGTCCTTTTGAAGCAGTCTTCAGTTTTCCAGTTGAGGGTAAATGTGAAAATAAGAAGCAACCCTCCCAAATAAGGTAGAAAATATTAGCCTGAGGTATGAGAAGGAAAAGGCTAGGGGTTTTGTTAGAGAATGAAAACAACTAGTTAAAACAGGCTGAATATTCACTAGACCTAGAAAAGGAGACTGGTATGATTTCAGGAAAATCAAGGACATATTTGCAAGGGGTCATAAAAAATGATGTGAATAGAAGCACAACTAATTCAGAATTAGAAATGTATGACTCAATGTGGGAGGAAAACATAAAAAATTAAAAAAATACAAAATGGAAAAATAATATTTGAAGTACATGGGATAGGCATTAATTAAAAGGACAGGTAATCAGAAAAGACAAATTCTAGACATAATACCACTGAAAATTTCTAAATTTTCCTAGAAAACAGGATTATTTCACATGCCATTCTATTGGAGAGAGTATAGTCTACAGCAATTTGAAATTTTTTTCCTCATAAACATGTGAATCAGTGTCATATTGTTTTCTCAGTTAAAATTTAAATTCACAAACGAGGAGTTGGAAAACTGATATGAATGAAACTGAAATCACAAAGCTCGTCAAATCCTCTCTTCCATTTACTTTAGAAAAATAAAAAGCAATGCTGTGCAGTGGTCTGTGGTAAAGATAAAACAGGTTTAAGCTGTAAGCTACAGAGTGGCTTCTGAAAAACCATATTGCTTACAAAAATAGATGTGTTTCCAAGATTGTAAGTGGTTATATTTGGCTTTGAGTTTTAGTTTCCACAAGAGTCGTAGTTTCCACATTTAGGAACTATTCTTAAATGATCTGATAACTACTTTAAAAGTCAGAAAAATCACACTCATCAAGTACTTGGACTTGGGTATTTCATCTTTTGATGTATAAAGAAGGAAACTCACACTCTGTGGGAAGACATGGCAAGTTGCAACCATGGATGAGACTTCTTCCAACCAGGCACAGAAGGCTGCCCCTTTTTCTGGGACTAAATAGAATAAGAAGAAGTATAGAGCAAGTGAGATGGTTTTAAACACTTTGGAACTTTAATTTTCTGCATAAATCTACATAAGAAATTGATTTGAAAACCAGCACAGGGGAATGTGGCTGCGTTTGATCTTAAAAAAGGTCAAATTTGGGGCAGATTTACACTCCTGGCAATATATTGCTTTCAAAAGTTGGCAGTAACTCAAGTCAAGAAATATAAAGTGGGCCTTGGGGCAAATTTAATTGAAGAAAAGGTCTGATGTATTTCACAGAATTCTAAAAGTACATCAAAGAGATACTTTTAAAAGGCATTGAGAGGCTGAATTGCCTAGGTGAACAAACAGGTACACCAGCAAGCAACAACTAGATACCCTCTTACAAGAGGAAGCCGCACATTCCTGTCCTCTAATGGTCTCTCAGTTTACCCAGACACGTGCCAAGCATTCCTTTTGCATATCTAGCAGTAACAAAATATAGCACAGCTTGTGCCATTTAGGTATACCTTGGTTTATTAGATCCTACAAGGCACTTGTTTGTTGTGGCACAAGAAAATATGGAATTTTTATCATTTCTCCAGGGAAAATAATTGTCTTCATTAATATCAAATTTATACCCTAAGCTATGTTTTTATTCTTTTTGTATCTGTAACAGCTTTGCATTTCACCACTAACTCATGATGTAATTGTACTGAAGACATTTAAAACTGCAAGTAAACTCAATACACATAGTTCCTACACTACCAACAACTTACTATAAGAAGCCAGTACCACATTTACACATGTACAGGCAAAAACAGTGAGCTACGATCACTGCATGCCTGAAAGAGATTGTATTATGATGTTGACTGTAATATGCACAATAGGTGGAGATGTTAAAATTTGAAAGAAATGGCATATTGGACAATGAAACATAGTATATGTGGAGGAGAAATAGCAAATGTTAAGAATAGTGTTTATTCTCATCATATATATAAATATACATTTATATTTACATATACATATATTTTTTTAACTGTTTCTTGCAAAGCAGGGATAACTCATAGGCAGTGCACCTAGAGTCAGCCTCCAGATTCTTCAAGAATGTCTTAGGAATATGGAGGAACATATTGACACAAGTTGCCTTTGTAGAGGCAAAGGGTCAAAATGGCGGACTAGAAGCAAGAAGCTCATGTGTACTGCTCTCATGGAGAGGAAAGAAAAGGGCTAGTGAACGCCGACCCAACAAGCTGATCACCTAAGAAATCGCTTTGGGATCCATCAAGGCAGGAAGAGGACACAGCAGAGAAGAACAAAGCTGGGCAGAAACCCATGTGGAATCAATGCGTAGACAGGAGAAGCTCCCCATATGGGAAAGCTCCCCATATAGAAATTCCATGGGAGATTCACACTCTCTTGACGGGGACCTGTGCAAGACTGGGGATGGGAAAATGCCCCTGGCTCCGCTGAACTACACCACACACTTCTAAACTGAGGCAGAGAGCTACCAGTAGTTTTGGCAAAGGTAACTCTGAAGTCCACAGAGACCTCTCAAGCCTTAGACCCTGAAACAGACTGGTACCAGTGCCATAGCCCTGATGGAATGTGTGGGAGCAGTAAGAATGATCCATTCACCCTCACCAGACAAAGCTTGGGCCCAGCTTCTGGCCCAGTAGTCCCTCTTCTGCTTGAACTCAGTTGGTGGGTACAGCCTTCTGTTGTCTTAGAAAATAACCAGAGAGCAGGGCGGGTGACTTCACCTACCTCCAACACTGGTAGCAATGTGTGCCACGACTGCTAGATCTTTTAGCCCGCTGTCTTACTTCTGTCCAAACTCTGTGGGAAGGCACAATCACGTGTTCCCTGGGAAAGCACCCAGACAGTCGTCTGACCCCACCCACTGCTGGCTTGGTTGGTGACTAAGCAGGGAGAAGCCTTCACCGAAAGAAGTGAGACACCTGTGTTCATAGGCTGATGGAGGATCAGGGCGTGCCTCCCTCCACAGGGCCAACTACAGCCTGTCTGCAGACCACTGCCGCTACCTGAGGAAGCCTTATGGAATAAAACACCCAGCAAAAGAAACGCGGGGATGGAGCTTGATTGAAGGGGGCTCCTCCAAGGCCAGGAAGCAGACTACGTGAGTGGGCCATCCCTCTCTGGAGCATCACAGAGAACTACTGCCAACTGTGCCAAAAAACAGAAGAGCCACACAGCGGAGTAAGAGCCTATCTGCTGGCTAACACTCTTAAGTGCCACCTACTGGACTATGGCCAAAAAATACAGGACTAAAATATTTTGCCAGCATATCCCAGCCAACACATGTGCACCCTGCTATACCACCATAGCTGCTGGCACATGAGAAGAACCATGGATCCCATTGCCACCACCCTGACGAAGCACTTTGGCTGGGATCCCCCATCAAACAGTTGTGACCACAAACCAGAATCACGTTAGCCTCCCAAGCACAGCAGGTTCCTCACCTCAAGGGGCCAGAGAACAAAGATGGGGACCTGGTACCAGTCCATTCAGGGTAAGAGCATGTAGCCCAGGAGTGCAGAACTGAGCTATGGTCCCCTGAAATATTCCAGAATCAAAGCCAGTTGACTGAACCCACCTTATACCAAAGTCAAACTGCCAAGAGCATCAAAGAAGATAAATGCAAAAAAAAAAAAAAAACCAACCAAAGGACAGTGACTTCAAATATTAAAGGACCATTGGCCCACACAGAGAAAAAAGAACCAGTGTAAGAACCCTGGCAAGTCAAAAAACCAGAGTGTCTTCCTACCTCCAAACAACTTCATTAGTTCCCCAACAATGTTCTTAACCAGGCTGAACTGGGTGAAATGGCAGATACATAATTCAGGGTATGTATAGGAATGAAGATCACGGAGATTCAGGAGATAGTAAAAATCCAATCCAAGTAATCTAAGGAATACAATAAACCATTACAGAGAATAAAAGATGAAGTGGCCATTTAAAGAAAGAACCAAAGTAATCTGATAGAGCTGAAAAATGGATTACAAGAATTTAATAATATAATCACAAGTATTAACAACAGAATAGACCAAACTGAGGAAAGAATCTCAGAGTTCAAACACTGGTTCTACAAATCCACTCAGTCAGACAAAAATAAAGAAAAAAAGAAAAAACATGTATGAAGAAAACCTCTGATGATATGGGATTATGTAAAGAGATCAAAACTACAACTCACTGGTATCTCTGAAAGAGAGAGAGAGAGAAAGCAAGCAACTTGGAAAGTATATTTGAGAATATTGTCCATAACAATGTCCCGAACCTTGCGAGAGGCCAATATCCAAATTCAGGAGATGCAAACAACCACTGTAAGATACTATAGAAGATGATCATCCCCAAGACACATAGTCATCAGATTTTCAGTCAAAATAAAATAAAAGACATTAAAGGCAGCTAGAGAGAAGGGGCAGGTCACCTACAAAGGAAACCCGATCTGGCTAACAACAGTCCTATCAGCAGTAACCCTATAAGCCAGAAGAGATTGAGGGCCTATATTCATCATTCCTAAAGAAAAGAAACTACAACCAATAATTTCATATCCTACCAAAATGAGCTTCATAAGCAAATGAGAAATAAGATTCTTTTGAGACAAGTAAATGCTAAGGGAATTCATTAATACCAGACCTGCCTTACAAGAGGACCTTAATGGAATACTAAATATAGAAACAAACGACTATTATGTACCATCACAAAAACACACAAGTACATAGACCATTTACACTATAATGCAACTACACAGTCAAGTCGGCATAATAACTACCTAATAACATGATGATAGGATCAAATCACACATATCCAAACTAACCTTGAATATAAATGGGTGAAATGCCCCAACTAAAAGGCACAGAATGGCAGACTGGATAAAGAAGCAAGACCCAACTGTATATTCCTTGAAGAGACCCATCTCACATGCAATGACATCCATAGGCTCAAAGTAATGGGATGGAGAAAAATCTACAAAGCAAATGGAAAGAAAACAAACAAACCAAAAATAAGGGGTTGCTACTCTAATCTCAGACAAACAAACTTTCAGCAAACAAAAATCAAAAGAGAAAAAGAAGTACATTACATAATAGAAGGGTTCAATTCAGCAAGAAGACTTAATTATCCTAAGCATATATGCATGCCACATAGGAGTACCCAGATTAATAAGCAAATTCTTAGAGACCTACAGAGAAACCTAGATAACCACACAACAATAGTGGGAGACTTCAACACACCACTGACAGTATTAGACAGATCATCATGACAGTAAACTAACAAAGATATTCAGCACCTGAACTCAACACTTGGCTAAACGAACTTAATACACATCTAAAGAACTCTCTACCCCAAAATTTCAGAATATATATTTCTCTCTGCACATGGCACTTTAAAATCGACCACACAATTGGCCATAAAACAATCCCCAGAAAACTGAAAACAAAACAAAACAAAACAAAAACTGGAATCATACCAAGCACGCTCTTGGACCACAGCACAATAAAAATATATATCAATGCTAAGAAGATTGCTCAAAACCACAGAATTACATGGAAATTAACCTGCTCCTGAACGACTTTTGAGTGAACAATGAAATTAAGGCAGAAATCAAGAATTTCTTCGCAACTACTGAGAACAAAGATACAACATACAAGAATCACTGGGATACAACTAAAGCCTTATTAATAAGAAATATTATAGTGCAAAATGCCCATATCACATAACTAAGAAGATCTCAAATTAGCAACCTAACATGACACCTAGAGGAACTAGAGAAGCAAGAGCAAACCAACATCAAAGCTAGCAGAAGACAAGAAATAAACAAAACCAGGCCTGAACTGAAGGAAGTTGTAACATGCAAAAAACACAAAAGTTCGCATCCAGGAGTTGGTTTGTTGAAAGAATAAATAAGATAAACCACTATCTAGACTAATAAAGAAAAAAAAAGAGATGATCCAAGTAAACACAAAGAAATAAGAAAGGGGATGTTACCACTTTAGGGATCCCACAGAAATACAATAACCTTGAGAGACTATTAAAAACACCTCTATAACACATGCTAGAAAACTTGGAAGAAACTGGGAAATTCCTGGACACATACAACCTCCCAACACAGAACAAGGAAGAGACTGAATCCCTGAACAGACCAATAATGAGTTCCAAAATGGAATCATTAATAAACAGACTGCCAACCAGAAAAAGCCCAGGAACAGTTGAATTCACAGCCAGATTTTACCAGATACATAAAGAAGAGCTGGTCCCATTCCTACTGAAACTATTCTAAACTCTAACTCATTCTATGAATACAGTATCATCCTGATACCAAAACCTGGAATAGACACAATGAAAAACACTAAAACTTCAGGCCAATATCCTTGATGAACATAGATGCAACAGTCCTCAACAAAATACTAGCAAACCAAATCCAGCAGCAGATTAAAAAGCTAATATTCCACAATCGAATAGGCTTTATCCCTGAGATGCAAGGTTGGTTTAACATATGCAAATCAATAAATGTGATTATTCACACAAATTAAACTAAAATCAAAAACCGTACGATCATTTCAATAGACACACAAAATTATTTCAATAAAATTCAACATCTCTTCATGTTAAAAACCCTGAACAATCTAAGCATTGAGGGAACATACTTCAAAATAGTAAGAGCCATCTATGAAAAACCCACAGCCAACATACTGAATGGGCAAAAGCTGAAAGCATTCACCTTCAAAACCAGAACAGACAATGATGCCCTCTCTCACTACTCATATTCAACACAGTACTGGAAATCCTAGCCAGAGAAATCAGGCAGGAAGAAGAAATAAAAGACATGCAAAGAGAAAGGGAGAAAGCCAAAATATCCTTATTTTCAGATGATATGATATTGTACCTATGAAGCCCCATAGTCTCTTCTCAAAAGCTCCTAGACCTGATAAGGAACTTCAGCTACATTTCAGGATACAAAATCAATGTACAAAAATCAGTAGTAGTATTTCTATACACCAACAACATCAAAGCTGAGAATCATATCAATAACACAATCTATTCACAATAGCCACAAAAATCCTAGAAATACAGTTAAATAAAAAAGTGAAAGATCTCTATAATGAGAATTACTAAATACTGCCGGAAAGAAATCAGACAAGACACAAACAAATGAAAAAACATCCCATGTTCATGGATAAGAAAGAATCAATATTTTTTAAATGGCCATACTGTTCAAAACAATTTACAGATTCAATCCTATCCCTATAAAACTACCAATGATATTCTTTACAGAATTAAGAAAAATTATTCTAAAATTCATATAGAACAGAATAAAAGAGTCCAAATAGCCAAAGCAATCCTAAGCAAAAAGAACAAAGCTAGAGGCATCACATTACCTGACTTCCAACTATACACTACAATAACCAAAACAGCATGTTACTGGCACAAAAACAACCACCTAAACCAATGGACAGAACAGAGAACCCAGAAATAAAGACTTTATTTCTGCCTATTGAAAAACAGGCAATGGGGATAACTAGCTAGCCATATGCTGAATATTGAAGCTTACACCTTCTTTACACTAGTTACAAAAATAAACTCAAGAAGGATTAAAGACCTAAATGCAAAATCCAAAACTACAAAAACTCTGGATGATAACCTAGGAAATTATCATTCTGGAAGTAACAAAGACTGCATGACAAAGACACTAAATGCAATTGTAACAAAAACAAAAATTGACAAATGGGTCCTAGTTAAACTAAAGAGCTTCTGTACAGCAAAAGAAACTATTGATAAAACATACAAACTACAGAATGGAAGAAAATATTTGCAAACTATGCATCTGACAATGTTCTAACATGCAGCATCTACAAAGAACATAAAAAAATTAACAAGGATAAAACAATCCCATTAAAAAGTAGGCAAAGTATATGAACAGTCACTTTTCAAAAAACATACATGTGGTCAACAAGCAAATGAAAAAATGCTTAACATCACTAATAATTAGACAAAATGCAAATCAAAAGCACAATGAGATACCACCTCACACCAGTCAGAATGGCTATTATTAAGGTCCAAAAATAGCACATGCTGGTGAGGTTGCCAAGAAAAGGAAATGCTTATACACTGCTGGTGAGAATGTAAATTTTATCAGCCACTGTGGGAAGCAGTTTTGCAAATTCTCAAAGAATTTAAAATAGAACTATTACCTGACCCAGCAATCTCATTATAGGGTATATACTCAAAGGAATATAAATCATGCTACCATAAAGACACATGCACACATATGCTCATAACAGCACTATTCATAACAGCAAAGACACAGAATCAACTTAGATGCCCTTCAATGGTAGACTGGATTTTTTAAAAATGTGGTATGTATACACCATGGAATACTACGCGGCCATAAAAGAAGTTACCATGTCCTTTGCAGCAATATAGATGGCGCGGGAGGACATTATCTTAAGTGAGCTAATGCAGGAACAGAAAACCAAATACTGCATGTTTTCACTTGCAAGTGGGAGCTAAACATTCAGAACACATGGACACAAAGAAAGGAACAATACACACTGGGGTCTACTTGAGGGTTGAGGGTGGGAATAGGGTGAGAATGGAAAAACTACCTATCAGGTACTATGTTTATTACCTGGGTGAGGAAATAATCTCTACACCAAATCCCCATGACACACAATTTACCTATATAATAAATCTGTGCATGTAACCATGAAACTAAATTGAATATTAAAAATAAGCAATTGCTGTGATTCCGAAACATTTGCAAATGCAAACAATAGATGTACAACATCTATTTCTCTATTAATCTCTTTTGAAATAAATGTTGTTGTGTATTTTCAAGGTACACAAAATTATTTTATGGGATACATATACAAAGTAAAAAAAAAAGGTACTAAAATGAAGCAAATTAACATACTCATCCGAATAGTTGCCCATTATTTTACTTGCTTTTGTAGGCAAAAGCAGCTAAATTCTACTCATTTAGCACGAATCACAAATACATGTCTATTAATTTTATTATAAAAATACAAAGCCAAGAGGGACTAGGCAGAGCCGTGGAACCGCTGCCAGGTCGTTGTCCGGTCCACGTAGCGCTGCCAGAGCGCTCAGCGTCCGCCGCCGCCATGGGAGGCAAGTGGAAACCATCTCCCCAGGAGACGGGCGCACCTTCCCGAAGTGCAGCCAGACCTGCGTTTTGCACTACACCGGGATGCTTGAAGATGGAAAGAAATTTGATTACTCCCGGGACAGAAACAAGCCCTTTAAGTTTATGCTAGGCAAGCAGGAGGTGATCTGAGGCTGGGAAGAAGGGGTTGCCCAGATGAGTGTGGGTCAGAGAGCCAAACTGACTATATCTCCAGATTATGCCTATGGTGCCACTGGGCACCGAGGCATCATCCCACCACATGCCACTCTCGTCTTCGATGCGGAGCTCCTAAAACTGGAATGACAGGAAGGGCCTCCTCCCTTAGCTCCCTGTTCGTTGATCTGCCATAGAGGGATCTGGTGCCTCCAGACGTGTGCGCATGAATCCATATGGAGCTTTTCCTGATGTTCCACTCCCCTCTGTATAGACATCTGCCCTGACTGAATGTGTTCTGTCACTCAGCTTTGCTTCTGACACCTCCGTTTCCTCTTCCCCTTTCTCCTCATATGTGTGTTTACCTAAACTATATGCCATAAATCTCAAGTTATTCATTTTATTTTGTTTTCATTTTGGGATGAAGATTCAGTTGCAGTCTTTTGGATATAGGTTTCCAGTTAAGTACATGGTCAGGCATTAGCAGCACAAGTGATAGGTTAACGTTAGAATAAGAATTGATGTTGGGGGCCGGGGGTTGCAAGAATATTTTATTTTAATTTTTTAGATGAAATTTTTATCTATTATACATTAAACATTCTTGCTGCTGCGCTGCAAAGCCATAGCAGATTTGAGGTGCTGTTGAGGATTGAATTATTCTCCAAGTTGAGAGATGTCCTTGGGTTAAATTACAAACCCTACCTAAAACTGAGGTGGCGATGGGGAGAGCCTTTGCCTCCACCATTCCCACCCCACCCTCCCCTTAAACTCTCTGCCTTTGAAAGCAGATCATGTTCACTGCAATGCTGGACAATATAGGCATCTCTCCCTGGGCCAGCAGGGACCTCTGAAGCCTTCCTCGTGGCCTGGCTTATTTTGTTATTTTTATTTTTTTTCATCCTGTGGTTTTTCTAACGGACTTTCAGGAATTTTGTAATCTTATAACTTTCCAAGCTCCACCACTTCCTAAATCTTAAGAACTTTAATTGACAGTTTAAATTGAAGGTGTTGTCTATAGACTTAACACCCAGTGAAAGCCCAGCCATCATGACAAATCCTTGAATGTTTTCTTAAGAAAATGATGCTGGTCATCGCAGCTTCAGCATCTCCTGTTTTTTGAGCTTGGCTCCCTCTGCTGATCTCAGAGTTTCCTGGCTTTTCCTCCCTCAGTGCCTTCTCACCCCTTTGCTGTCCTGTGTAGTGATTTGGTGAGAGAAATCATTGTTGCCCTTCTCCCCAGCACCATATATGAGTCTCAAGTTTTATTATTGCAATAAAAGTGCTTTATGCCGTCTTTTTCTAAAAAAAAAATGTGTGTGTGAGTGTGTGTGTGTATATATATATATATATATATATAGCCAAATAAGAAAAACTACTCATTAAAATAATTTAATATTATAATATGACATATTTCCCCAAGTCAAATTATTAAATGTAAAGCACCAGGGCTAGATAAATCAATCTTAAAGAGCATTTTTCTTAAAGAGTAATTTTTTAAAAGAGTAAAAATTAAAGAGTAATTTTTATAAATCAAATTTTAAACTTCATTCAATTTCTTGTAGTATTCAACTATGTCAACAAATTCACTTGAAATTGGAGAGTAATTGAAACACAATCTATCCAAAAAAAGTCATGTAGTAAAGTCTTGAGAGGACCATTTCCCTAAGAATTCCCATAGTCATTTATTGCTCTTTGAGAGGACTGTGTCATCAACACGTTAATTATTGGTACAAACAGACAGCAGTTGTCAAGGGGAGAAATCGTTCTGAGAGAAAGCTGTGTAAAGGAAGTCTTTCACCAGTGTGGCCCCCTGAAGGATAAATCACTTTTCTATTACAAAAGATTCAACTTTAAACCAATAAATACTGTTGTGTTCTGCTCAACAGCTCATAGTATTACACCACATCACACATTTTACAGCTCATAAATGTACATTGAATACAGCTCAAGTTTAGTGAACATAATCTTAACTCTATCTGATTGATATTTTTCTAAGAAATGGACAATGAACAGCAGGAAAAAAATCACAACTTTTATAATAAAATATGGTGTGTTTTCAAAAGATTATTAAATATAGTCAGATATAGTTTGTTTTCAAAATATTATGATTTATTGTACTATAAAAACAAGAACAAGGTAGGTCAACTTTGATAAGTGAGTATAGTCTCCTCCTCAGAATTTCACTGTTGTTCTGTAGAAAAGCTCTAAAGTTCTCTTTTGTGTGATAATTAGATGAAATGAATATTCCTTTAAAAATAAATTAAAGGAGTTTGGCAGGCTATTCATAATTTAAAGAAATGGTAAATTTTCTCAAGCATGAATTGTTATTTGAGACTATTCCATAAAACTATTAGGTGTTATCATTTTTCACATTCTTCCACATTTAACATGAAAAAGTGATGCAAATATGTGGGCATGATCAGTCAAGTTAAAAATGTAACGGTGCACCAAAAATGAAGAGCCTAAAATTATACTAACTGCACTAAAGATTTCCATCTCTAACAGAAGCATGACCTTGAAAAATTCATGATTTTTCAGTTACCTCATCTATAAAATAAAAGTTTATATATTCTGTGATTTCCAAGATTAGTCCCAGCCTAAACATTCCATAATTTTAAAAATTATAAGAGACATAATAGTTTGCTGGTGATCCATGGTCCACAGCAGTTAAGAATAAGCAGTTTTATTGTTAGAGCATTTTCTTATACATTACAAAATTAAACTTCAGACAAAAATTTGACATCATAGAATATTCTTATTTGGGTATTCATCATTCTGAATCAAACATAGATCCAGTAATAATCAGCAAAAAAACCACTCATACGGGAACTTGAAGAGCCATCAAGACTTTAAATGCCTTACATACCTTGTCAGTGTAATTTGATCAGAGACTATAGAACTAAATTTTTATTTAGAGGCAGGTATTGAGTGTGTCATTGACTTTCCCTTATCCAGAGATACAAATATGTTATTCCAAGAATCATCATCAAGTTATACCATATTGAAATGTATGATTTAAGAAAAGAACCTTCTATTCAAGACTATAACTGGTTAATTGATCAAGTGAAAAACGACATATTATTCTTTATACTCCGACATATTTCTACCTCATTTCACTACCATGCAAATTTTTCATGTACATTTCTAAGCCTGCCCAATTTAATATTCAAGAGAACATGATTATAAAGCAAATCTAATAAAGTTTATTTTAAAAACATACACCCATTTTAAACAGCTTTCTTGTAGTAGAGTCGAGCTCAAAAACAAATTCCATGCCCAAAACATTTTATCTCAAAGACAAATTTTATGGTTTGCTGGGCTTTAACAATTTTATCCCTGTTTGAAATAATTATAGACAAAGCATCTAGTTAATTATATTTACTGAAGTTTATCATAGTAGAAGACAACTGGTAAACCAGAGCATTTATTTCTGTAATCGTTACTATTAGGATAATTACATGGTCCTTGCTTCACATTCACTCTTCAGAAAGTTAATTATCAGCTTGAATCTTTGAGTTTACATTTTAGTTTCCTCCATTCATTTGACCAAAACAAAAAATCCCTCTTTTTACCCATTGAAATGTATGAATATAATTGATAAAACCATGCCACTGAATGCTATCTTTTATAATCAATGATCTACTAGTGAAAAATTAGTTTAAAGAAAGATGTAACATTAAGAATGATATTGTAATTATTTTACGAATAAACTTTGATTATAGAAGACTATAGGTTATAATCTAAGAGTCTAATAACCTAATTTATTTTCTTAGATATATTAATAATAATTCCCTGCTGATTTTCTAATGTTACATATTTAGTATAATTAACTCTACTCCGTTTTATAATAAGGAGATACATTTTAACATGAATCAAAGATAATCATGTGGGTGCACATATTTGGACAAATTGTTATATCATTTATATTTTGAATACATGATTAAAATATCTGATTATGCCTCCTACATTCACAGAACAAAAACGCTGTAGCCTTCAGTTTAAAATTACCCTCATCATTGCACTTTCAAAAGTTTTCCTTTCCCTCTGTCAATATCACGTGCTTGCATATACCTACATTATGAAGCATCAAATATTTATTTTATAAAAGTCAATAAATAAAATATTTTATCATTTTTTAAATCAATTCTATGAGAACAAAGTATATATGGTAGTACCTTTGGATACTGCTTGACAGGAATCAGTACTCTTTCTGAGAGCTTTATGTTTTTGTTGCTGATGACATCAAGATACTTCTTTTCTTCGTCTTCCTTTTTTCCATCAGAACCTTGAAATTTTTCAATTTCTGGAAGAAAATCACAGGAAGAAAACAAGTGAAATAAGGAAAAATGTTATAAATATGCTGAAAAATGCTATCATAAATAATATTCATATTACTCCTCGTCTCAGATAAGATTTTGATGAATATTGATAAAAGGCCTGAAACAGCATCTCGCTAACAGTTATGTGAATGCTGCTACTGTATGTAAGAGAAGCTCTGTCAACTCAAACTAAAAAGCGATAATTGAAGATGTGACTGTGTTTTCTGTGAAAAAATTGATGAATTTAATTAATTTTAATATCTTCAAACAAAATTAAAAAGGTAATATATGTCCTTTGACTATTTAAACTATTTTAGCAAACTTAATTTTTTTCTAGGAGCAATAAATAGAACAAAATACATTTTAAGGAAATATGCTTTATTTTTACTAAGAATTATTCCTAAGAAAATAAAAATAATTAAAATGGTAATTATTTAGTTAGCTAAAATAGGTAGTAAAGAGAAATTGCATGATATTTTACAAGGGGTTATAGAAAAGTCATATAAATGATTAAATCTATAAATGCTAACATTCATATTCATCAACAAGACATTATCTATATAGGTGTTTAAGAAAAACATTAGAATACTATCAAATTTGATATTTTGGAGCATACTTATCCACTCCTTCATTTTTGAATTAATTTATTCCATAAAAAATGTTAAATCTCTACTAGGTACCAGAAATACAACAGAAAACAATCAAATGTCTGCTGTTATAGACTCTATATTCTAACGTGGAAAATGAAGAGCGAGAAAATGAATATATGGGCACACATACAGTTATGGCTGGAGGCAAATAATAAACAAAATATGCTGTTATGAATACAAAGGAGAGTCAAGCAGTGGCTATTACTTCAGATTTGAAGGGTGATATTTGATCAAAGCCCTGAATGACAGAGAAGAATAAGCCATGAGAAGACTGAGAAGAGCTTAACAGTCTGATGAAAAACAAGCTTTACTTGCTCTTGGAATAGTAAGAAGCAAGAAAGCCTGTGTGGCAGAAGAACAGTGAATGTAAAAAAAAAGGCTTGATGGGTGATTATAGGACAAATCATGTAAGAACTTCTAGGATACATGATGCTTTCTACTTTATATTGTGACTGCAATGGTAAGCCTCTGGACCACTTTGAAGAATAAAGGAAGGCAGTCATATTGTATTTTTATTTTTAAGGATAACATAGTATGTAATATGCAAAATCAATCACAGCAGAAGGCAAGCAAACAAGGAAACCAACTTACATTTGTCTAGTTGAGAAACGAGGCTGACAAGGTAGGAATGAGATGTTAAAAGACTGTGTAGTTACAACTAGAGTCATCTCATGCAATGCACTATGTAAAATAAGTGTTTTGGAGAATTATTAAAAATTCATTTTGAAAATTTCCCTTTTTATATAGTTATTATTAAGACCATGACATAATCAGTAAATATTTCTTTTTGTTCTTTGCTGTTGGTCAGTGTAAAATAATAACTAAATTAATGCATGAATGTGACAGTGTTTCACTTTTGCTATGGATAGAACAAAACATTCCATTTTTGTTATATTGGAGTAGAGAAAAGGTGATGATAGTTATTAAGTATGAACATGTTTCATATAAATTTATTTATATTGCATTTTAAAACAAGTATCTTTTAAAGATCTGACTACTTCCAAAGGTAAGGGGAATATATATTTTGTCTAATAGTTTTCTTCTTTGTTATTCTAGCTTTAACTAAAATTTTTCCCCCAAATGTTTTCAAATGCCTTAAAGAAAAATTCCTAAAACATTCCAATAGTAATATTTTTGCATACTATGTATTTGGGCTGTGTGGAATTTGAAACAATTATTTTGGAGTAATATTACATTACTTACCCAGGTAGTGCCTGAGTGAAATCTACACTGCATAATTTTTACAAAGTCATTTATAATCATCTTATCTGTTATATGGTACAATTTCCCTAAAGACAAGTATCTTGAACTAAACTGAATTGTTTGAAAATAAGTTATATGTCTATAATTTCTACTTGGTATGATAACATCAGATTCGTATGTTCTACATGGAAGTACTAACAAGTCACTTTGACTCTTTAAACTGAAAATCACTTTATTCCAACTTTTCAGTCCCTTATATAATTATTACAACCAGAACTATAATAACTGCAAAGAAAATCCATTCATCATATGCTCTGATACTAAGAATAAACTTTTGATCACTGCCCTGTGGGGGCATGCACCTACATACCATAGCTTGCTGAGGTAATTGTAATGTGGAACACACTGAAGAAGCTGACTCAATTCCTGATCTATAATACATATGGCTTCTCCCTTGTTACTGTTTCATAAAAATAAATTGAATTTGTCTGACATTATTTGCTATCCACAAAACTACTACCTTAGGCTTCTTTAGACATTTGCAATTTGATCAGGCCAGGATTAATTCTAATAACCTTTCCATCAAGAAACAGAGTTAAGTGAAATAGCATTTCCACTGCTATTTCTATTCAATTCTACAATTTTCTTTTGAAATGTTTTGGTATTATTTTGCTCTCCTAATACTTAAAGGAAGTTATCTTGTCTTCTCTGGCATATCTCCATGACTAATAACTCAATACTTGCATTTGTCAAATGCATAGTAACAAAATGGTATATGCCAAACTTGCCTGGGTTTAAAACCAAAGAAAGCTTCATCCATGTCTCTGCAAAAGGACATGAACTCATCATTTTTTTTTATGACTGCGTAGTAAACCATCATTCTCAGCAACTAACATAAGAACATAAAACCAAATACCGCATGTTCCCGAGATCCAGAACAATGTGGGGATACCCTGTCTTACAACTTCTATTCAATGTACTACTGGAAGACCTAGCCAGAGCAATTAAGCAAGGGGGAAAAAAGGCATCCAAATAAGAAAATAAAAAATAAAGTTATTTGCTTGCAGTTGACACGATCTGATATGTAGGAAACCCCTAAAGACTTCACGTAAAAACTATTGGAACTACTAAGTGAATTCAATAAAGTTGCAAAATAAAAAATCAACATCCAAAAATCAGTTACATTTTTATATACTAGCAACAAACTATCCAAAAAAGAAATTAAGAAAACAATCTTATTTATGAGTATCAGAAAGAATAAAATATTTGAGAATAAACTTAGTTAAGCTGGTTCAAGACTTGTACACTGAAAACCAAAAACATTGATGAAATAAATCAAAGACAAAAATAAATGAAAAGACACTTTATAGATTGGAAGAATTAATATTGTTAAAATGTCCATAATACCCCAATAACCTAAGGATTCAGTTCAATCTCTGTCAATATCCCAATGGCATTTTTTACAAAAATAGAAAAAAAAAAAATCCACAAATTTATATAACATGATAAAAGAACTTCAAATGGCCAAAGTAATTTTGAGAAATACACAACTGGAGGCATCACACTTCCCAATTTCAAAATATATTATAAAGTCATAGTAATCAAAACAGTATTCTACTAGCATAAAAACAGAAATATAGGCTAGTGGAACATAATAGGGAGCCTAGAAATAAATCCATACATGTATGTTCAATTGTTCTTTGACTAAGGTTCCAAGAATGCACATGGGAGAAAAAAAGTCTCTTCAATAAATAGTGTTGAGAAAACTGGATGTCCACATGCCCAACAATAAAATTGGACCATTCTCTTACACCGCACAAAAAAATCAACTCAAAGTGAATTAAAGACTTAAATATAAGATCAGAAATTGTAAAACTCCTAGAATAAAAAGGGGTAAATGCTTCTTGACATTGGTGTGGGGACTAATTTCTTAGCTATGACCACAAAAGCATACGCAATAAAAGCAAAAATAGACAAGTGGGATTATATCAAACAAAAAGTTTCTAAACAGCAAAAGAAACAGTCAACAAAATGAAAATGTGACCTACAGAATGGAACAAAATATTTGAAAACCATATATCTGATAATAGAATGATATCCAAAATATATAAGGAACTCCCACAACTTAATAGCAAGAAACCAAATAATGAATTCAAAATGGGCAAAGAACCTGAATAGGCATTTCTCCAAAGACGATATGCAAATGGACAATAGCAATATGAAGAGATGCTGGACATCACTAATCATCAGAGAAATGCAAATCAAAGCAACAATGAATTATTACTTCACACCTGTTAGGATGGCTATTATTGAAAAAACAAATGTTGGCAAGGATGTGGATAAAAGGGAATCCTTGTACATTGTTGATAAAAATGTAAACTAGTGAATCCACTAACTATGAAAAACAGTATACAGATTCCTTAAAAAAATTAACCTACCATATGACCTAGTTGTTATGGTCTGAAAGTTTGTGTCCCCCGCAAAATTCACATGTTCAAATCCTGACTCCAAGATGATAGTATTAAAAGGTTAGGCCTTTGGGAGGTGATTATTTCATAAGAATGGA
Source organism: Trachypithecus francoisi (assembly GCF_009764315.1). Classification (NCBI taxonomy): domain Eukaryota; kingdom Metazoa; phylum Chordata; class Mammalia; order Primates; family Cercopithecidae; genus Trachypithecus; species Trachypithecus francoisi. The sequence goes on from NW_022681455.1 coordinate 59,080,807, forward strand.
ACCCTCATGAGATTCATGCTCTTAAAAAAAGAGGCCTGAGGGAGAGCCCCCAACACAACTTCCACCAGTGGGAACACAGCTGGAAGGTAAGGAGACAACTACACGGCAGCATCCATAAAACAGAAATTGGGTCCCTACCCAGATACTGAATCTGCCAGCACCAAGATCTTGGACTTCCTAAACTTCAGAGCTATGACACATAAATGAGTAAGTTAAGGGAGCTCATTCACCCCTTCAACCATGTGAAAACACAAGAAGAAAGCATCATCTATGAAGCAGGACATAAGCCCCCACCAGAAACCAAACCTACCGGATCTTGGAATTTTCCAAGATTTTGGATTTTCTTGGATTTTCCAGCCTCTAGAATTGTAAGAAATAAATGTTTATTGTTTATAAGGAACTCCATTTATGGTATTTTATTATAGCAGCCCTAATAGACTAAGAGACCATACATTTATACATGAGGAATCTAAAATAGTCAAACTCATAGAAGCAAGAAGTATGTTGATGACAGGGACTGAGAGAAGGTGGAAACAGGGAAGTTAAGAGATACAAAGTTTTAGCTATAAACAGTGAACAAGTCCTAGAGACCTATTGTACAACATAATGCCTATAGTTAACATTACTGTATTGTTAGCTTAAAAATTTGCTAAGAGGGAAGATCTTGTATTAAGTGTTTTTATCACAAAAATAAATAAATGTAGTGGGAGGAAACTTTTTGAGGTGATAGGTATGACTATGGTATTGGTTGTGTTAATGGTTTCATAGGGGTATACTTCTCTCCAAATTCATCAAGCTGTATACATTACAAAAGTACAGCTTTTTGTATGTCAGCCATATCTCAATAAAGTGGAGGAAATTTTTGAAGGTTTTGTTTTCTGTTACTTTATTTTGTTTTGTTTTGTTTTACAATAAAGGATTATAGAAAAATAGGAGATGCAATTGCCTGGACTGGCAAGTCATACTATATAATTCTTTTATACTAAGAATGGTTCTTCATTTTGCTGAAGTTTTTTAAAAAATATTTTTAATACCTCTCCTATATGTATAGTTTAGTATAGTCTATGACTTCAAAACTCAATGTCAATGTAAAGATTATTTTATATTCATTCTGAAAATATGAGTAATATTTCAGTGAAAGGAACTATTTGAATATGTGAATCTTTACTTTGTCAAGTTACTTTCTTAACCCACATGATTTCTTTCCTGCAACAAAATTCATACTTCCTGAACCACATATACTAAGTATTTAACACTGGCTTCCTACACACTTCTAGTATTTATCTGACCTCAAAATAGAATTTGCTTAAGATATTAGAATCCTTAATAGCTATAAAATTAATGTGTTAGGACTGTGTCTGTATTTTGATGCTTAACACAAGTTATTTTGTTGTGATTACATTTCTTTTACAATTGGCACATTGTCGAGGCTCATATTTTTAAATATAAATGACATAATTACATATGCACAAACACAGAAACCACAATTATCTGTTTATATTTTAAGTTGGTTATTCAAGATGGATTTTAAAATTATATAATATTTCCCCTAAAGTCGAAATTTACATAAATTTAAATGAATTACTTGTTTTCCAGTCATTTCAAACACAACATAGAGCTATATAAAACTAAATATTAAATTATACTAAATATGTACTTCAAGGACCAATTATGTAGAACTGTTTATGCCTAATTTCTTTATAGAGGGTGAATTACATGGTCTTCCAGATATTTATATTTCTAAAATTAAAAATAAAGAGAAGAGACAAATTTACAATATGTGCAAACTAGAAGTTTCTAGTTCTATGGAAATTTTCAGAATCCAGATACATTTAATTATTGAGTACACTTCAAAAATAATCTTTCGATGCTACATAAAAGAACATTTGCATGCAAGATATAATTTTCGAGTGTATTTAAATGAAGAACATGGAATTTGTCTGCAAAGAAAATATTTTTTGTTAATGAAATGAAAATGACCTTAAAATATAACAATAGGGTGGAATGCCAGTATTCAATGTTTTCAAATTTTTGGTCATCTATAATCAAAATTCAATGAGAGGTTGTAAAACACCTAACTTTTCTTTACGAATATTTTCAGAAGGAACTTTATTTTACAAATGATACGTAACTACCTGATAATTAAAACTCATTATAAATGGAACACGGACAACTTGTATTTAAATAATATCACCAAGTAAAGTTTATACTACTTTTTTTCCACTCTGAAATTATACTTTTTTAGTTTCCAAGTAAAAATGCATTTTGCTTTTTGTATTTGAATACAGAACCAAACCTTTAATAATTAGTGTTAATAGAATAGAATAATGCAACACAGAAGAATAATTTTCATCTTCGTTTTAGAAATTTTCACATGAAAATTTAGAGATTATGTATACTATATTATAATAAGCTTCCATCACTTCAAAATCTAAGTCCAGAATAAAAGGACAAATAGACTACAATTGTCATGAAATAAAAACCTAACATTAATCACAGAATACAGGGAAACGACTTTGCACAAATTTTACCTCTTTGATACTCATGAGAAAGATAGAAATTTTCAAATTTCAGTATCAAAAAATGGGTGAAGAAACATCAATGGTACTTTGCCATGAATATCTGCATTATAACCCTGTAGAATCTGTAACAATTATCCCACTTTCCAAAGAAAGAAATAGGAGTTCAAAGAGCATATATAATACATATTGTAAATACATAAAAGAGAGAAAAAAATGTAAAATTTGAGGAGTCCTCAATGTAGTTTTACATTTAATAATGTAAACAAAATTAAACAGAAGCCAATCTTTGCTTAAAAATACCATTTAGAAATTTGTCTTCATATAAAACATTTTTCCAGGGAGTGGGCAATTAGGGTTCATGTTTTGCCACAACTCCTTCTAGGAAGCTCAAAGCTAAGTCTGTCTTCAAATAGCTCTAACTTTCCTCAGATAAGGATTTCTTGCATAATTCTTTTTCCTTTCATCAAATTTACAACTTTGTATTTGTTTTATTCTGCAGGAATATTTTATTTTTATCTTGTACTTGCTTTTATGTAAGGTGCCTCAAATCCACCTCAGAAATAGGTAAGTGATTAAATGCCACTTTAAAATTATTATGGTGCATTAATAATATTAATCCAACAGGCCTTATTAATGCAAAATTTCTTTGAGCTCCCTTTGTGGTTTTTGGAGTTAAATCTGGGTACTAAAATATCTTTGTCACCTGCTAGCTACATGATCTTAAGCAAGTTAGTTAGCCTCTGTTTACTTATCTTTTTAAAAGCAAGTAAATCTTTTAAATGATGTTATTATAATGATTAACATTTTGTACATTGCTCTCTGGCAATAATTATTGCATTGTTTTGATATTATCACATCTGTCTCCCTGTATTTTGTAATCTCTTAGCAGGAAGTTTATTTTACCCATCGTTATAGCTTTGGTTCTTAGGCCAAAGCAGAATAGGAAATTATACCTTAAACCTATGTTTTACATCATACAAAAATAAAATGAGTAATTTCTCACAGAACAAACCTTAACTGATAACATGTTAACCTTAAATCTGAACTATGTTGCTAGCAAAACAGATGTCGTAAATCATGGATCTCCCAGACCAACGGTCAGCAGGTCATAAAGTTTAGTGAATACTGGTCTAATTCCACAACCATTTAAGGGATGGAAAGTTGTTCTTGAATATAGAATCATATTTTCCTTTTTATTGACGGCATAAGAGACTGTCAGATCCATTAATGACAAATCAGTGCTAAATAATTTTAAGTATCTTCACAAGCAATTTTTTTGTTGTTGGTTTTTTTTTTTTTTTTTTTGAGAGGGAGTCTCGCTTTGTCACCCAGACTGGAGTGCAGTGGCCGGATCGCAGCTCACTGCAAGCTCCGCCTCCCGGGTTTACGCCATTCTCCTGCCTCAGCCTCCCGAGTAGCTGGGACTACAGGCACCCTCCACTTCGCCTGGCTAGTTTTTTTTTTTTTTGTATTTTTAGTAGAGACGAGGTTTCACCGTGTTAGCCAGGATGGTCTCGATCTCCTGACCTCGTGATCCACCAGTCTCGGCCTCCCAAAGTGCTGGGATTACAGGCTTGAGCCACCGCACCCGGTCACAAGTAATTATTTTTGATTTTTGAAGTAGAAATAGAGACATTAACTGCTAGACAATTTAAATATGATCCAGGTATATATTTTCAATGATATTAACCATAAGATAGTTAACTGTTTTAATCACTATTCATTTATTTTAATGCGTTGAAGTTACTAAAATTCTGAAACCATCTGATACCCCGATCCCCATTTCCTGTCTGCTTATCCAAATTATAACTACTTCAAGGTTTGGCTTACAGTTCCTCTCTCTCATGGAGTTGTACAGAGTAACTCAGAAATTTCACTCTTTATAAACTCCTATCACCTAATTCATATGTTAAATATTCAGGTTGTACGGTTTTGCTTTTAAGATAAAACCACAATCTGACACAGTGGCCTTGAACAAGTCACTTAAGTTTTCTGGGCTTCTGTTGTTCTTTCCCACCCATTCACCCTAATATGGGAATCAAATCTTATGAGGGGCATCCTAGTATCTTCTAAAGAATGCAGGCTTTCAGATACAGTATTGTATCTGCCACTTGTTAACTGTGTGACACTTGCCAACAAGATGATGGCAGTTATTGCTTTCTAAGCATTTTCTATGTATTAGGCAATGATCAATTCCTGCACATATTCTAGTTCATTTACTTAGTTTACTTAAGTTTTCTGCATCACATTGCTTAGTTTAAAATGAGAATAATAGCCTCATAAAACTGTTGTAAGGATTCAGTGAGTCAAATTTTCAAAAGTACTTAGAATAGCATTTGGTACACAATAAGAACATGACAAATACTAGCTATTATCATTTTATTTACTTGCATTTGTGGGCTGGACATGAGACTTCACTGAAGTTTTGTATCATTAAAACCAAACATCATGACAGTCAATGTCATGTATTTCACAAGCTTACACCTTGTCTTTAAGTAGACTGTTAATTATTGATGGTATACCCACGATTTACATTTGAATGTGTCCTTTATCAGACTGATACTATTATATAAATGCTAGGAATATCATACATATTCATTTAAATAAGAAACAGGACAAAATGAAGGAGAAAAATGCAACTATGGTGATGATAAGAATAGGGTGTGGTATAAATTTGCTGAAACCATCATCAAAAAATGTTGGAATCTTTTGGATAGTATTGTCGTCTAAAACTAAGCAATGCTACTTCACAGAAGGCAAGAGGTAAGATTTATTTATTTTTAACTGTGTTGAGACTCAGACACAAATTCTTAAATTTTAATGTTAAGAACTTTAATGGGTTTTTATAAAGAATAAAATATTTTATTGATACTCATTCCATATATATCTACATGTAGTCGTCCCATCTGGGTCCCTTTCTCTGAATGTATTCAGTGTTTTGAATTAGATCTTGCTAAGTTAAATACACATAGATTTCAACACAACAACAACAAAAAATTCAGGACACATATTTCTCTTTGCTGAGCAACCATAATTACATTACAAAAGAAAAGTAACAATCTTATATTGATATTCCACTTTGTGTGTCAGAGTTCCACAGTCCATCATGCTGACAAAGACAACATCAAGTTGCCTTAAACTTGTACCTGGTGCAAGGAATTGCTCAAGTGATTTGTATGCATTATATCATTCCATCTTCATATTAACCCATGACACTATACACAAATATTACATACATTATACAAAAGGAAAACCTGAATATTAGTTTCCCCAATTGCACAGCAAGGAAAGTAAGAGATTTGAATTATAAAGCACAGGTTCTGAACCATTATATCATCATTCATATTCTTACTTATGCACTATATCATTCAGTAATGATTTATTGAAGGCCTACTATGTCCCAGGCACCATCCCAGAAACTGAAAAATGTGGTGGAGCAAAATTTGTGCCTTATTCAATCTTACAGTCTAGTGAGGTAGAAAGTAAATGAATAGGTAAATTATAATGTAATTCAGAGAAGGATTTTTTAAAAGTTTTACTACGTAAGTTTCTATACAAAATATTGAACATATTTCTATTATATTTTGATGACTTTTAACATATGCATACAGCCACGACACCATCACTGCAATTAGTATACTAAATACATTCATCATTTCCAAAAATTTCCCTGTGTTCTTTTGTGTGTGTGCTTTGGTTTGTTTTAATTTTGGGGGGAGAAGGCGGTTGTTGGTTCTTTGTGTTAAGAATACTTAAGGTGAAATCTATCCTCTTAACATATTTTAAAGTACACAATACTGTATTGTTAACTATAAATACTATGTTGCACAGCAGTATATTTGTCTATTTGCATTGCTGTAAAAGAATACCTGAGGCTGGGTAATTAATAAAGAAAAGAGGTTTACTTGGCTCATGACTGCAGATGGTAGAAACATGGTACCAGCGTCTGCTTGGCTTTTGGTGAGACCCAGAAAGTTTTGGTCATGGTGAAAAGGAAGGGGAGCCAGCATGTCACATGGTGAGACAAGGAGCAAGAGAGAGAGGAGGAGGGACCAGGCCTCTTTAAACAACCAGTCCTCAGGTGAACTACCAGACCAAGAACTCACTCATTACCATGGGGATAGCACGAATCCATTCATGAGGGATCTGCCCTCATGACCCAAACACCTCCTACTAGGCTCCACGGCTCCACTTTCAACACTGGGGATTCTATTTCGAAATGAGCCTGAGAGAGGACAAATATCCAAACCATATCAAGCAGGTCTCTAGAACTTATCATCTTGTATAATAAACATTATATCCATTGAGCAACAATTCCTCATTTCTCCCTCGCTGCAGCCCCTGGTAATCACAATTCTATTCTCTGCTTCCATGTATTGGATTACTTTACATATCAGATGTAAGTGGAATCATGTAGTGATTGTCCTTCTGTGACACGTAGCATAATGTCCTCCAGGTCCATCCATGTTGCCACAAATGAAAATAAATGTTTTGAAAAACATATACGGGGGTAACGGCATATAAAATGGTGAGAAGCGAGTGATGTTTAGATAAGAGTGATTAAAAATGGCCTCTTTAAGAAAGTCATCCTTGACCAGAGACATGAATTAAGTATGGGAAATAAATACATGAAGATCTGGGGTAGAATTTTCAAAGCAAATGAAACAGGAAGTGCAAGACATCTCAGGCTGGAAAGAATTTGGTACATTTAAGAAATTGCTAGAAGGGTGATGTGTTTAGAGTGGCATGAACATGGGAGAAAGGGATAGAAAGTCCACCATTTCTGAGAATAGGTCATTAGAAACACTGTGGTTCCCTTTCACTCTTTCTCTTAGAATACGTGTCTGTAGGCCAGGTGAGGTGGCTCACACCTGTAATCCCAGCACTTTGAGAGGCTGGGGAAGGTGGATCACTTGAGGTCAGGAGTTCAAAACCAGCCTGACCAACATGGTGAAACCCCGTCTCTACTAAAAATACAAGATTAGCCGCATATGGTAGCATGTGCCTGTAATCCCATCTACTCAGGGGGCTGAGGCAGGAGAATTGCTTGAACACAGGAGGCGGAGTTTGCAGTGAGCCAAGATTGTGCCACTGACCACTCCAGCCTGGGCGACAGAGCAAGACTGTCTCCAAAAAACAAACAAACAAAAACTAAAAAAAGGAAAAAGAAAGAAACAGAACATGTGTCAGAGGGAAGGCAGGTACCATGTCCTGAGAACATTCAACTAGCCCTATGTAGAGGCCCATGTTGTGAGAAACTGAAGCCTTTTGCTAACGGTAATGTGAGGGAGCCACCTTAGACGTAAGTGCTCTCTCAACATTAAGGTTTTTCAATGACCACCGCTTCTTAAGAGACCCTGAGCCAGAACTGTGCATCCAGGATTTTCAAAAATTCCTTACCTATGGAAACAGCCAGAGAGTAAGTGTTTGCCATTTTCAGCTCTTAGGTTTTGAGGTAATTTATTGTGCAACAATAACTAACATCATGAGACAGAATTTTTATTTTCTTTTAAGTGCAATGCTAAAATTCTGAATAATTTTAGCACAGTTTTAATCTGATTTGAGTGGAGACAGGAAGATCAGTTGTGAGGCAGTTGCACTAGACCAGGTGAGATATGCTGAAGGATAAAGTGTTAGAGGTAAAGGTCTACAAATTGGTTGGATTATTTTGAAGGTAGAGGTTTGCTGTAGATAGAATGGAAGTCTAAGAAAAAGGGGGGAAATCAGCAGTGACTCTCAGGTTTTTGGCCTGTGTAAGTAGGTGGGGAGTAGCAACACTTATAGATATAAAAATGACTGGCAGAAGAACAGGCTTGGCTGGGAAAAATATAAGTTGTACTTTGGCTACATTTAGGTGAGACCTAATCAGAGATGTAGGAGTTGGATAAGGAATTCTGGAGACTAAGGAAAAGGTTGGGGTTTACATAAATGTTTGTGTCATTAGTACATGATTGATGCTCAAATTTATAGGAGTGGGATAAAGGAAGGAAGATCGCCAAGGACTGAGCCCAGTGATACTCTAATATGTAAAGCTCAGAAAGAGAATGAGAATCCAGCAAATGAAGTAAGAAGGGGCAATGAGTGCAAGAGGAAGAAAATCAGGAAAATGTAGATCACAAGATTCAAGTGCAGAAAGTATCTTAGAAAAAGAAAGAAATCAACTGACTCATCCTATTGAGAAGTATAGTTAAATGGAAGCTGAGTTTTGACTATTGGCGTTGGCAAGGTGAAAGATGCCACGTATCTTTATAAGAGTAATTTTAGACACTCATTAGAGTGGATTTATGAGAGAACAGTTGAAGAGGATGTGGCCACAGTATGAAGTTTCCTCCTATACCTCAGTAGGGCTACTCTGGTTCATTGCCTTCCTGAACCTTTCTCTAAATTCTTGAGACCATCGGTACTGCAGTTCCTTCAACCAGATAACATTTTCCCATTTCCTTTTCCATTTGGAACTAAATCCTTTTGTTAAGGTCATCTGCGCTAAGCACACTTCCAGTTCATTTCATCCACTTTCATAATACACATCTACCATCTTTCATCTTTTTAGACAAGCCCAAACTACCTTCCTGGGTTTTATACTTTTTTCAATATTTTACTCTATATTTCTACTCTAAAATGTTTATTACAAATAAAACTCAGTGCATCTCAAACTGTATTCTAAAACCTATTAGCTCGAAAACCTATTCTTTCACTATCTTCTCTTTCACCACAAGCTTCCTAAGTCACCCAAGAACAACAAAACCAGAAATCTCAGCCATGTGAACAAGAGTTACTCCCTGGTACTCCCCATTCTATATGCAGTAGTCAAAGAATCCTGTTGATTCCATCTCTGGAGCTTCTCTCACATGGAGCTTCTCCACTCAGATGCTCTCTCACTGCCTCAATTCACTTTCCCATCATTCTCACCTGAATAGGCAGGACCCCTTCAGCCAGTTTCCCTGAAAATCCATGTAAAACTTGTCTTCCACATCCAAGCTATCTTTCTAAAACACAGATCTGAGCATTCCACATTTCTCTCTTCTGTTGGAATATGATATCTGAACTGTGTTTATTCCCTGGCTATACTAAGTATTCAAATCTTTGTTGAATGAATGAGTGTCACTACCCTGACATGTACCTGCTTCTCACTGTTGAAGGTTAAATTCTAATTTTTACCCGGTCACTAAAAAATGATCAACCATTCTAGTCGTGTCTCTCACCACTTTCTAGTCTTCTTTCTTGCCATCCTGAAACAGGCACAGTCTATCCTCGTACATACTCTGAGCAAACAATACTCTCAAAGTTCTTAGGCTTTTGCTGATGAACTTCCCTCCTTCCTCTGACCAGTGGAGGATTACTTCATCTCTAAGGCAGGCCCAGCTTTAATACTCATTTCACATGATTGCTCCATCCCAGGTCTCCTTTAGCACTTTCTACTCTACATGCAACACTTTTGTCACTTTTTAATGTGCTATTTGCAAGTGTTTTCCTCATTAGACTATGACTTCCTTAAAGCCAAGGACCATATCACATCTATTATTTTTCACTCCTGGCACCCATTACAATAGATAATTTAAATTTAAACTCAGGTCTACCCATCAGCCTTCCCTCTTGAATAAATCTTTCTAGAAGAATATCACTTGGTTTTTAACATGAAAACTTCATAAAACATATGCAGTTCTTGATACAATGATTTTTAGACTGCTGTTTATGCAAAAAAATTTACATATATTTCCACAAAACATGGTACTAAACTTTAACATTCATATTTATATCCACAAAATTCAATGCATTTTTAAAATCTGCATTGATTTTAATATCATATATGCATCTTGGAAACCATAACAAAAGAGTGACATCTAAGAGAGGTGACATAAATTTTAAAAAACTTTTTTTAACAACCTTATTGATCAGTGATCAGACAGTGACAATTTACGCATTTTAAAACCTAGCATAATCTCTTGTTACTTATATGTAAATGGTTAAGGATAATTTGGGTTATATTTTAGAAAAGTGTTTGAAAGTTTTGTGTTGACATGCAATGCATTCTAATTTTTTCATGTAAAATATTAGAAAATAAGCTCTCAGAGAGCTTATTTTATTCAACAGATCTGATCAATCAGTAGATCTGATATTGATATAAAAAAGCAATAGATCTGATTTTTTAAATAAATTATTAATTGGGAACAACCTGTACTCAATACTAGGTTATTTCTGATTTTCTCACATCACATTCAAATTCAATTGCATTTATTTCCAGAGCATGAGTAGAATATATGTCCTATGTGGGTGCAAAAAAATAAGAGGCTTTACTGTTGCCAAAGGTATCTTGAGATCTACTATCTTAATGAAAAGAAAATAACATATTTAAAATCAGCAACTCAAGCTGCATTGGTTTAGTTCAAACGAAAAGACTTTTTCCCTGATCCTACTTTTACTGTGATAATTATATAAAATGACATTCACCATTTAGACTCAATTTACAGAAATGCTATAAGCAGATGTGCTTGAATTTGTATTAATTTATTTTCAAGATGTTCAGAAATCTAATTACATTAGGTATTCCTTGTGTTTAAAACTCAATTTTTCTGAATGTATAGAGGCGGGCCATTATTCATTAGAGGTAAAAATTCCAACTATGTCAATAGCAGGAGGTATTTAAATAGAACTGAATATGACCTGCTTCACATACATCTTGCCCCAGGGCACAGTTTTGTCATGAAATAATTTCATTCACTCAGCACATGTTATAGAAAGCATCTTACTGTGTATAAATTATTGGGAAGTAGGTGATGTGACACTGTTTTAAACTGCTGGTTATCTAGTGACCATTCATTGCAAGTGTCACAATGAAACAGTCATTACATTTGTTGCACATGCTACTCCTAATTTCTTACCTGTATATTTCAAGAAGCCAAACTTACATAAGGCAAATTGAGAAGTTTATTAAATACATTTCTAGTATTTACGAATGGCTTAAATATAAATTGGAAGGCCATCTCCCTTAGCATCAGTATTTTCCCTGAATATAATAAATACTAATGCTATCAAGTTGAAGAAATTAAGCGGTTCCCTTAAAATATATTTAAAATGAATATATATGTATTTACTGTGTATATCTATACATATATAGATATGTTAAAATAAGGTGTACCTGAAATCTTATATCGTTCCTTTGTTTTAGGTATATAGGCCCCATTTTGTAACTGATTCTGTGCTTGGAGACAGTAAATGTAGGATAAACCAGCCACAATTTTTGAAGTCAGACTAATCAAATATGTGTTCTAATTTTTATGGGCCTCAGAACTGTAAATAGATCTCATATGAAATGATGAAACCACTTCCTAACTTGTTGGGTGGTTTTTGAAAATTAGGCCTAAGATATATATAATTTAAGGGCTTGATGTTTGTGGTGATTTTTAATCTCTAGGAAAAGATTATACATCCTTTCCCTTTAAACATATCCCCTTCACCCAACTCTAAAGGAGAAAGCTCCTCAAATGCATTATCTTGGGTAGATTACTGGAAGTGGAGTAAGTCATACAGTAGCAATACGCTTAACATTTTGAAAAACTGCAAAATGTTTTCCAATGTTACTGTACCATTTTACAATCACGCCAGCAATGTATGAGGATTCCATGATCTCTGCATATTCACTGACACTTGCTATTACTATTGTCTGTCTTTATTTTAGCCATCCTAGCATGTATGCAATGGTATTTCATTGAGGATTTCATCTGCATTTCTTTAATAAAGAATGAGAATGAAGTTGAGCATATATTAACATGATCATTGTAAATTTGCTAATTTCTATAAAAAAAATCTACTCAAGTCGGCTGTCAATTTTTAAGTGAATTATTTGTCATTTTATTACTGAGTCATAAAAGTTCTTTACACTCTTGGATACAAGCCCCTTATCAGAAAAATAATTTGCAAATATTTTTTCCTATTATGCATGCTTTCTTTTCACTTCCTTGATATCATTTGCACCCACAAAGTTATAATTTTGATGTAGTTCAATTTATTAAGTTTTTTTCTTTGTCATTTAACTTTTGGGTCATATCTTAGAATCTTAGAAACCACTGCCTAATCCATAGTGGCAAACATACTTCTATGTTTTTTTCCAGGAGTTTTATAACTTCAATCCATATTGAGCAAAATTTTTATAAACAAGATAAGAGTCCAGCTTCATTTTTTTGCATGTGGACAACCAGCTGTCCTACCATCACTTGTTGAAATGACTATTTTTTTCCACATTGACTGCTCTTGACACCCTTGTAAAAAAAATCAATTAACCATAAATGTGTGAGAGTCTATTTCTGGACTTTCGAAGCAATTCTATTGATATACATGTCTATCCTTACGTCCATACTACACTTTCTTTTCTTTTCTTTTTTCCTTTTGTTTTTTTTTTTTTTGAGATGGAGTCTCTCTCTGTTGCCCAGGCTGGAGTACAGAGGCACAATCTCAGCTCACTGCAACCTCTGCCTCCCATTTCAAGCGATTCTCCTACCTCAGGCTCCCAAGAAGCTGGGATTACAGGTGTGCCCGCCAACACACCACACCCAGCTAATTTTTGTATTTTTAGTAGAGACGGGATTTCACCATGTTACCCAGGATGCTCTTGAACTCCTGACCTCAAGTGATTCACTCCCATGGTGGCCTCCCAAAGTGCTGGGATTACAGGTGTGAGTGACTGCGACCAGCCTACAATTTCTTTATTATTGTCTTTTTGTAGTAAATTTTTAAATCACAAAGTATGAGTATTCCAAATCTGTTCATTCTTTTCACAATTGTTTTTGTGATTTGAGGTTCCTTGGATTTCCACATGAATTTTTAGATTATTTTGTCAGTTATATAAGAAATATTATAGGGATTTCACTGAATCTGTAGATGAATAAGGGATATTATCATCTTAACAATATTTAGTCTTTCAAGTGATGAACATTTACATTTAGTAATATTATATATTACATATAATATTTAGTCTTTCAAGGGATGCATTTACATTTAATTAGGCCTCCATTAACGCCTTTCAATAAGGTTTTATAATTTTCAGCATACAAGCCATGCAATTATTTGTTAAATTCATTCCTAAGTATTTTCTCCTTTGATGCTATTATAAATGGAATTTTAAAAATTCATTTTCAAATCCTTTTTTTGTTGATGTACAGAAAAACAATTTACTTCTGTATGCGCTTGTGTCCTGCAACCTTGCTAAACTCACTTATTAGTTCTAACATTTTTATGTGGATACTAAAGGATTTTCTACATCAATTATATTTTGATTTATATTATCTTAGCATTCTATATTCCTTGTTTCCCACAACGTATTTTTGAAAGAAGTGTTATTGCATTTTTCTTCCAAATCAGCAAAAATTTTTAATAAAATAAACTCAAGGAAGAAGCAATGGCTGAATGAGAAATTTCTTAGTCATCAAACAAAAGTTCTCCCTTAGGGAAATAAACGCATTTGTTATAAAGTATGGCTTATTATTTTTTTATTCTAGTAAAATTAAAATTAATCCTGTGAAATAATGACAGCGCTCAGAGACTCTTTTCTGAACTAAGGAATGAATAAAAAGCCCTTGGGCATTGGGTACCTGATAAACCTTGGGTGAATGAATGTAAAAGTAAATGACATAGATAACAATACAGAAAGTGTGCACAGTCCAGCTAAAAAAAAGTCAGTGAATTCTCATCCCCAAATAAAGGCGTCAGTGTGGAAAAACAGTCTGCCACTAATTTTTGGCTTAGGCTGGCCAGTGAGAGCACTGAGCTCTGTTTCACATGAATGAATGAAAAAGAAAGAATAGAATTAAACATTAGAAATAATGTTTTAAAATGTAAATTAATTAAACAGTTAGAAACATTGTTTTTAATGTTGTTGAGCTGCCTGTTTCTAAAAATATTAAAATAGAGACAGAATAAGCATCTGTTATGGATTCTAAAAAGTGATTTCCCATTCTGGGTGAGTGAGTGGAGCCAACGACCTCAAGGTTCCCTTTAGGATCAATAACTTTATTAAAAGAGTCAAATTTTCTAATAAATAGTTAACACTGATTTTAGAAAACAGAATTTGAAACCCCTGTATAGGCTAACTTCTAACGTTTTAGATCCTAGGGTAGTAGTGCAAACGGAATCTCCTATAGAATAAGTTGAAATATTTAGAGTTATAAGGCAAGTTAACAAACTATCAAATAAAATAAATTCTATACTTCTATCATGACAATAGACCTTCTTATTCATATTAGCTTTACATTCATTACTTCCCAATAAGTATACTTCCAATTAGGCAAAGTGCCTTATAGAATTCAGATTTCTAGAACTCCACCTGTGCCAGAACAGATTGGTATGGGAAGACCTAGACTCACTCTCAGTTCTGTACAGTACTACAAAAGGTTATGCTCACATTTGTGTGGGCATCCAGTCCCAAACCACCAAGCTCCCTGTACAGACTCATGTCTTGGAATTCTTTAGGTCTGAGGTATGTACATCTGTGGTATGGTCTATCCTTGGGAAGATGGACAATAAACCCACATTGCCAGCTTCAGTCACACATCCCTTGCATATATCCACTTCTTGGAAACTCTGCAGACTTAGATGTTCATTCACTAGCAATGAGGTCTGCTCTCAGGTAGATGAGCTTGAGGAACAAACTTAAATAGGTCCTGGAAGTGGTTTGGGGGCCAAATAGGCAAGGACTTGGGGGATCTCAGATGCTCAGAATGTGTACTAGAGAATGACGAGGGGAATGCTGGCTCCACGTGCTGACACCTGGGTCCTATGAAACTCCTTGCCTTATGGTGTGGGTACAGCCAGAAGAGAACCATAGGAAGCTCCCATAAAGCATAAATGTCCTCTCTAGCCCAGGTCTAATAGGACCAGTACTATGTCGTTCATTCTATAATCTACTTTGCTCTCTAGCACTGCACTATAAAAATCACAGTGCAGCATAAAAATGAGTATATCATGCAGTATAAAAATCACACTGACAAAAGAAGCTGCACAGTAAGTAGAGCAACTATTTAACCTTTAAATCTTCTGGAAAATTTCATAACAAGGATATAGAAAATGAAGATTTCCCTTCAAAAATGGGTATTAAATTATAGTAAATGAATTTGTCATATACAGTAAATTTAACAGTCTTATGTAGTCCCTAAAATTCCATCACAAGCTGACGCAAATGGGATAAAGATATGTACTGTGGTATCAACTTAAAACTTGCAAACTCAATTTTGAACATAGATCAAACAATATTTGTGAAAACCTGTATTTTACTGAGGAAAACCTATGGTTACATTCAAATCAGCATGAATTTTAACTGGTATTATATACAATACATCACAAATCATCTACAGAAACTGTTCCTTAAAATTACTCTAAGAACACTGCTTCTAGCGATAATGGGTCTTGAAGGAGTTTACCCTTCTTGTAAGACATGCTATTTGCCAATTCAAGTATTTATCACACTAAGCATGAAAATGAGGTTTCCTGAGCCCAGTTTTTCAGACTAATAAACATGAAATCCCTCCAGTGTGTCTAGTGGAGACAAAGTCCATGAATTTATAAATACAGATTTTAGAGTAGGGCCAAGAATTCTAATGCTGATATAAACAGAAGAAAGAAAACTTATACAAAAATAGAACAGAACAGGTATAATTAAAATGTAGCAGATGTGGCAGACATTTGAAAGGCATTTTGAAATTTGTAAGAAGGGTTTGTGAATCATTTAACATGCTTAGAACATTAGCGTGTAGTTATTAAAATATCCAAAGTATTTTAAGACTGTACATAAATGAAATTTACCTAGTGTATAAATAGGAGACAATGAAGTACACATAGAAAATACATGCTTCTAACAAATTTCATAAATGAAATCTACCAAGTATATAAATAATAGAAGACAGTAAGCTACACGTAGAAAAACACATGCTTCTTACAAAACTAATTTGTAAATTCAAAGTTTCACTTTTGCTTTGGAAAAAAATTGGTTAGAAGGATAAAATAATTTGTTCCAGGACTTTAAAACACCAGAAACTATTATAAAGTAATTTTTGCCTAATACCTTAAGCTAATGGGGCAAATAAGTCATTTTTATTAAAGATAGATAATATTCATTTTTATTGAAAATAGATCATCATCAATAGACTATTGACATGACAATAGACATGTCAATGTTTACAGAATTGAAAGTTACACACATTCATAAGATTAAACACATAAATATTTAGAGCATATGAAATATATCTCCTGGATTTCAGAAATATTTATTTTTAATGATATGTAAAAATTATCTTTAAATAACATTTAGGGTTAAAAAACTCTATGTAATTATTTAAATGAAGAAATATATATTCATTTTTTAAAAAGTAGTTTTCAAGTAATATGTGAAAATAATCTTACAGAAAAATTGGAATTGGGTATACGACCTGTATTTATTCTGACTATGCACTTAAAACAAGTATACAAATTCTATTTTAATTGAAAATAGTAGAATTTTGTCAAAGGCCTTTTCTGCATCTATTGAGATAATCATGTGGTTTTGTCTTTGGTTCTGTTTCTATGCTGCATTACGTTTACTGCTTTGCATATGTTGAACCAGCCTTGCATCCCAGAAATGAAGGCCTTTGACAAAATTCAACAGCCCTTCATGTTAAAAATGCTCAAAAAAATTCGGTATTGATGGAACATATCTCAAAATAATAAGAGCTATTTATGACAAACCCACAGCCAATATCGTACTAATGGGCAAAAACTGGAAAAATTCCCTTTGAAAACTGGCACAAGACAGGGATGCCCTCTCTCACTACTCCTATTCAACATAGTGTTGGAAGTTCTGGCTAGGGCAATCAGGCAAGAGAAAGAAATAAAGGGTATTCAGTTAGGAAAAGAAGAAGTCAAATTGTCCCTGTTTGCAGATGACATGATGGTATATTTAGAAAACTCCATTGTCTCAACCCAAAATCTCCTTAAGCTGATAAGCAACTTCAGCAAAGTCTCAGGATACAAAATTCATGTGCAAAAATCACAAGCATTCTTATACGCCAGTAACAGACAAACAGAGAGCCAAATCAGGAATGAACTTCCATTCACAATTGCTTCAAAGAGAATAAAATACCTAGGAATCCAACTTACAAGGGATGTAAAGGAGCTCTTCAAGGAGAACTACAAACCACTGCTCAGTGAAATAAAAGAGGACACAAACAAATGGAAGAACATACCATGCTCATAGATAGGAAGAATCAATACCCTGAAAATGGCCATACTGCCCAAGGTAATATATAGATTCAATGCCATCCCCATCAAGCTACCAATGACTTTCTTCACAGAATTGGAAAAAACTGCTTTAGGTTCATATGGAACCAAAAAAGAGCCCACATTGCCAAGACAATCCTAAGCCGAAAGAACAAAGCTGGAGGCATCACGCTATCTGACTTCAAACTATACTACAAGGCTACAGTAACCAAAACAGCATGGTACTGGTACCAAAACAGAGATATAGACCAATGGAACAGAACAGAGTCCTCAGAAATAATACCACACATCTACAGCCATCTGATCTTTGAAAAACCTGACAAAAACAAGAAATGGGGAAAGGATTCCCTATTTAATAAATGGTGCTGGGAAAATTGGCTAGTCATAAGTAGAAAGCTGAAACTGGATCCTTTCCTTACTCCTTATACGAAAATTAATTCAAGATGGATTAGAGACTTAAATGTTAGACCTAATACCATAAAAACCCTAGAAGAAAACCTAGGTAATACCATTCAGGACATAGGCATGGGAAAGGACTTCATGTCTAAAACACCAAAAGCAATGGCAACAAAAGCCAAAATTGACAAATGGGATCTAATTAAACTAAAGAGCTTCTGCACAGCAAAAGAAACTACCAACAGAGTGAACAGGCAACCTACAGAATGGGAGAACATTTTTGCAATCTACTCATCTGACAAAGGGCTAATATCCGGAACCTACAAAGAATTCAAACAAATTTACAAGAAAAAAACAAACAACCCCATCAAAAAGTGGGCAAAGGATATGAACAGACATTTCTCAAAAGAAGACATCCATACAGCCAACAGACACATGAAAAAATGCTCATCATCACTCGCCATCAGAGAAATGCAAATCAAAACCACAAGGAGATACCATCTCACACCAGTTAGAATGGCAATCGTTAAAAAGTCAGGAAACAACAGGTGCTGGAGAGGATGTGGAGAAATAGGAACACTTTTACATTGTTGGTGGGATTGTAAACTAGTTCAACCATTATGGAAAACAGTATGGCGATTCCTCAGGGATCTAGAACTAGAAGTACCATATGACCCAGCCATCCCACTACTGGGTATATACCCAAAGGATTATAAATCATGCTGCTATAAATACACATGCACACGTATGTTCATTGCGGCACTATTCACAATACCAAAGACTTGGAATCAACCCAAATGTCCATCTGTGACAGACTGGATTAAGAAAATGTGGCACATATACACCATGGAATACTATGTAGCCATAAAGAAGGATCAGTTTGTGTCCTTTGTAGGGACATGGATGCAGCTGGAAACCATCATTCTTAGCAAACTGTCACAAGAACAGAAAACCAAACACCACATGTTCTCGCTCATATGTCGGAACTGAACAATGAGATCACTTGGAGTCGGGAAGGGGAACATCACACACCAGGGCCTATCATGGGGAGCAGGGAGTGGGGAGGGATTGCATTGGGAGTTATACCTGATGTAAATGACAAGTTGATGGGTGCTGACGAGTTGATGGGTGCAGCACACCAACATGGCACAAGTATACATATGTAACAAACCTGCACGTTATGCACATGTACCCTAGAACTTAAAATATAATAAAAAAATAAAATTAGGCAGCTGAAAGAGAGAGAAAAAAAAAGACAAAACATGACATACAAATCATCTCACATAGTTACTCACTTTTTTGACAAGAGCAACTAAAATCTTATTTGACAAAAATCTCTAATACATTTTTATTAGGCCATTCTCCTGCCTCAGCCTCCTGAGTAGCTGGGACTACAGGCGCCCGCCACCTCACCCGGCTGGTTTTTTGTATTTTTTAGTAGAGACAGGGTTTCACCATGTTAGCCAGGATGATCTCGATCTCCTGACCTCGTGATCCGCCCGTCTCGGCCTCCCAAAGTCCTGGGATTACAGGCTTGAGCCACCGCGCCCGGCCCTTTGCCATTTTCAATAAGAGCTGAGTCTTTCTCATGAACCTAAAATCACACTGTCATTAATTCAGATCTTTAACAATCAATCAATCAATGAATCAATCCTATATTCAAATGACCAGAAATAAAGCTAAATTCATATATAGAAACCTTTCACAACTGGGTTGTGACTTTTTTATTTAAGGAGTATATTTTCAATATCATGTAACTGATTGTTCTCAGTCAATATTTCTGACTTAGAAGTAAACATATATAATTTATTTAGCAATTACTGTGGACTTACAAAATTCCAAATGCTGTCTTAGACTCAATCTTTATTATTGAAGAGCTGTTTTTCAAACACATAGTTGGTAATACAATATGGTAAATATGATTTATAAATTATCAAGATACTAAGGAAGCAGCAGAGATTGAAAAATAATCAGGCAGAGTTCTTGGAGATGGACTTACAAAAATGACATTTAGGTTACATTTTCTAGAAAAATGACCAGCTGATGTCTTGATTAGAACAGACTGAGTCTAATAAAAGGGTCAAATTGTCTTACATATGTAACAATAAAACATAAGTTGCTTTTATAATCATGAGGACTCATGTTGAAGAAGCCAAAGATAAAACTACAGTATCATGGAATCCATAAAGCATCAAAATATAGAGTCCTGAAAGTTTATATAAGTTAAGTTTTTAAATTATTTATTGATTGCAGCTAGGACAAAGATGCTGTTTTCAAAACTGTCCAACTGGATACTTTGAACCAATCCTTCAAATTGATTTAATACTTTAAAAATCTTATTAAAAGCAGCAAAAGACTAATGAAGAGGAGGAATCCCTGGGCCAAGGTCCCAGAGAAGAGTGACTCTGGAGAGATAAGACTGGCATTTGGGTTTGCTTTCATCCTCGGGGCATCTTGCCAACATAGAAGGGACAACAAAGGGACCGCACAGCATGTTCATTACCTCTCATGCTACAGGGATGACATGTGGAGTCAGGAGAAGTCAAATGGAAAAAGAGTAATGATATACCAAAAGAAAGCAGCCCTCAATGGACGGCAGCGAGGCTGCTACTCATCTCAGTAGATGAGAACAATCTCAAGTTTTGAAATAGGATTAAAGTGATTTTTAAAATCTGCAATGCTCTGGGTATCTAAAAGAGCAAAAGAATATCCCCTTTGGAATCAGATATCATCATCTTAGACATATAATTATTTCTTCAAGCATTTTTAATAACAATGTGCAGCGCACAATTGCAGGTATTCAAGCAAAGATAACATGACATGAACAGAACCAACACAAACAAAGAAAATGGGCAAAGGCCCAGAGAGAGTACAGTAGTGAAAATTATTCAGAAAAAGACAGACATCAAATATGTATAAAGTTAAAATTTGAAACTAAAAAATTTAGCCAGAAATTGGTAACCTTTAAAGAGGTATGTTATAAATTTAAAATAGAATCAAACAGAATTTCCAGAACATAAATATTTAATAAATAATAGCAAAAACTAGCAATCTCAACATGGGGTATCTACCTGAAGGAAGTCATTTTATCAAAATAGATACCTTTACTCAGATGTTTATCACAACCCTGTTCACAGTAGCAAAGACATAGAGTCAACTTAAGTATCCATCAACAGATAACTGGATAAAGAAAATGAAGTATATATCCACAATGAAATACTGTTAAGCCATAAGAAAATAAAACAATGTTTTTTGCAGTAACATAAATGGAACTGGATGCCATTATCTTAAGTGAAACAACTCAAAACGGAAAGTTACACACTGTGTATAATCGGGAGCCAAATAATATGTACGTGGACATAGAGTGTGGATCTATAGACACCAGAGACTCAGAAGTACTGGGGGGGAAGAAGTGGGCAGGGTGATGAGAAATTACTTAACAGGTTCAATGTGTATTATTTGGCTGATGAACACACTAAGAGCCAAGACTTCACCACTATGCAGTATAAGGATGTAACAAAAGTACCCTTGTATTCCTTAAATTAATACAAACAAAAAACTAAATAGGCAGATTCAACTGCAGATGAAACACAGCTAACTTGAGAATTAATGAACTTGGTGATTTTGTAGAAGGAAGTGTAAAGACCAAAAAAGAAAAAAAATATATAATTATAAGAGATACAGAAAGCATAGTGAAAGGAACTAACATAAATTAAATTGGAGTGCCAGAAGAACAGAATAAAGAAAATAAATGGAAAAATAAACATAAAGAAATAATAGCTTAGAGTTTCCAAAATTGATTAAAGACATCAATCCACAAATTCAATATTACAATCAATCCTAAAAATGATAAAAAAAACAAATTCTCATGTATGATTATATCAACATGAAAGAGCAAAAATAAATACCAAGATAAATAATAAAACTGAAAAACCCATTAGCAACCTAAAAGATGCATATTAGAAGAAAATTCAGTATAGAAAACATTTTTTGAAATAATTGGGGATTTTAAAATATGGAATGGATATTAGATAATACAAATTTATTTTTAATTTTCTTAAGAGTAATAATGCACTATAGTTACATAAGACAATGTCCTTATTCTTAGGAGACACACACTGAAGTATCTAGGGTTGAAGTTGCATATCTTTAACTTATTTTCAAGTTATAGATATATATAAATTTTTACTATATGATATATAGTTACTATATATGATAGTATATATAGCTGTATAAATAACTTGAAATTATGTGTATAGTTATATATATAACTATATATACTATCATTTTGTGTATATATATCTATATTTGAAATTATACATATATCTTGATAGTACATATATAACTATATATACTATCTGGATATACAGTACATTTGTATATATTCTGTATGTTTGAAACTTTTGAAAATAAAATGTTGGAAATAAAAAAGACAAAGAACATATTATAAGTAAAGAAAAAAGAAATTTCTAAGGAGGAGCATGAGATGGACTGACATAATTTCTCAGTAACAGCAGTGTAAGCCAGAAGCAATTGAATGATGTTCTCAAATATTCTGAAATAAAAAGTACAACCTAGAATTCTATACAAAGTAAAAGTCTTTCAAAAATGAAGGTGAACTAAAGAACAATTCAGTCAAACCAAATAATTTTCCACCAACAAACTGTACAATTTAAATAGTAATGTATTTCTTCTTAGCAATAAATGATCTCAGATGAGAGTGCATAGATGAAAGGACAAAGCAGAGCAATGAAACAGTAGCTACATGGGGAACCTAAATAACAATTTTCTTTAGTAAAATAATAATTTTGAGGGGAAATTATACATTATATACAAATATACATAAGTGTGTATATATATGCAAGTATGTACAGCAAATGCATACACAAGTATACAGTTAAAATATACAGTAAAAGGGTCATATAATCTTAGAGGGTAAATAAGAGTAAATGGAAATAGAGTGTTCTAAGGTACTTCTATTGATCAGGAGGAGGGTAGAATTAGCAATTAACATTAGACTATCATCATTCAACATTAGAAATTACATGTTGTAATTTCTAGTGCAATGAATGAAAGAATAACATAAGAACACAGAGATTTATAACAGATAAAAATGGAATAATAAAATAATCAACAGAAAAGAATCCAAGAAAACATATGGTAACATCAAACAAGTAAGACAAATAAAAAGTACTTAGAATATGATAGATTTAAAAGCAAGTATGTCAGTGACTATTTCAATGGAAATGAAATTAAAGCTCCAATTTAAAGAAAAAAATTGTTAGATTACAAAGAAACGCTTATTTACTGTTTATAAAAGACACAAATTAATCATATGACCCAGAAATTTCTATTCTGAGTATATATCCCAAAGAAATTAAATCACCACCTTGTAAAGATATCTGCATTTCCATGTTCATTGCACATTATTCACGATTCCCAAGATATGAAAACAATATGTGTCCACTGACAGATAAAGGAACTGTGATACATATATACAATGAAACATTATCCAGCCATACAAAAAATAAAAAAGATTGTGCCATTTGCCACAACGTGAATGAAACTAGAGGACATTATGCTATGTGACATAAGCCAGACATAAAAATAAAAGTATTGCATATGTCATTTATATGAGGAATCTAAAAATTAAAAGGTTGAATATACAGAAATAGAGAATGAAACAGTGGTTACTAGGATTAAGGTAGAGCGTATGGGGAGATGTATGTCAAAGGATATAAAGCAGCAGAAAGGCAGGCTAAACAAACCTAGAAATATAATGTACCACATTAGGACTATAGTTACTAATATTGTATTCAAGATTTTTGCTAATTGGGTAGATATTAGCTACTCTTGCCACAAAGGAGAAAAAATGGGTAACGATGAGAGATGCTGGATATGTTCATTTGCTTCATTCTATTAACCATTTTGTTATCTACATGTGTCTGATAATACCAACTTATATACAAAAAATTATTTTAAAAAGAATATAAAACTGTAAAAATAAATTAATAAACAATCACATGGCCTCATTATACATGAGGCAAAAACTGTTGGTGCTACATGTAAAATAAAATAGAAAAATCCACCATCACTGTTGGAGTCAAATTTCATCCTCTCAACAACTGATAAGTCAATCAGGGAAAAAAATGACTCAAAACTTTGAGAAAACTATTACAAACTTGACTTCATGGACATATCAACCATTGATTTTTAATGATATCACTGTCAACACTCTATATAAGCACACTCTGAGGATTCACAAATTAAAAAAAAACCTGACCCTAAACTGAAAACTAATTTTTACAAATTGTAGTTAACTAAAAATCATACAAATAATCCACAGCCAGCAATCTGTTACTATCATATAATTAAGTTCTAAACAAGTAGCAAAAATAAATCAAATCACTGTAAATCTCTGCATATTTGGAAGTTGAGACATGTAATTCTCCATATGCCATTGACCAAAGATATGATATTCAAAATTAGAAAATATTTTAAGCTGAATAGTAAAAATGGTCACACCTCTAATTGTGTGATGTACAGTAGAAATGGATTAGGTGTGCCTCTCACGCCTTAGTATTTTGCATGAATACTGCATGAGATGGAAAAAGAGAGTGAGGGAGGGAGAGAGAGAGACAGAGAGAATGAGAGAGAGAGTAGGGAGGGGTTGGGAGGAGTGTATTACTCCATTTTCATGCTGCTGATAAAGACATACCCAAGATTGGGGAGAAAAAGAGGTTTAATTGGACTTGTAGTTCCACATGGCTGGGGAGGCCTCAAAATGATGGCGGGAGGTGAAAAACACTTCTTACATGGCAGTGGCAAGAGAAAATGAGAGAGATGCAAAAGCAGAAACCCCTGATAAAACCATCAAATCTCATGAGACTCATTCACTGCCGTAAGAACAGTATGAGGGGAACCGCCCTCATGATTCAAATCATCTCCCACCAGGTCCCTCCAACAACATGTGCAACATGTGGGAATTATGGGAGTAGAATTCAAGATGAGATCTGAATGGGGACACAGCCAAACTATATCATTCCTTCCCTGGCCCCTCCTAAATCTCATATCCTTACATTTCAAAATCAACTGGACTTGGGTAAATATAGCTGTTCTAAATGAGAGAAATTAGCCGAAACAAAGGGGTTACAGGCCCCATGCAAGTCTGAAATACAGTGGGGCAGTCAAATCTTAAAGCTCCAAAATAATCTCCTTCGACTCCATGTCTCACATCCAGGTCACACTGAAGCAAGAGGTGAGTTCCTATGGTCTTAGACAACTCCACCCCTGTGGCTTTGCAGAGTACGGCCTCCCTCCCAGTTGCTTTCATGGGCTGGCATTGAGTGTCTGTGGCTTTTCCAGGCACACGGTGCAAGCTGTCAGTGGATCTATAATTCTGGGGTCTGGAAGACAGTGACCCTCTTCTCACAGCTCCACTAGGTGGTGCCCCAGTAGGGACTCTGAGTGGGAGTTCCAACCCCACATTTCCCTTCTGCACAGTCCTAGCAGAGGTTCTCCATGACAGCCCCATCCCTGCAGCAAACTTCTGCCTGGACCACATCCAGGTGTTTCTATACATCCTCTGAAATTTAGGTAGAGTTTCCCAAACCTCAATTCTAGACTTCTGTGCACTCGCAGGCTCAACACCATGTGGAAGCTGCCAATGCTTGGGGCTTGCGTCCTCTGAAGCTATGGTGCAAGCTCTACATTACCCACTTTCAGCCACAGCTGGAGTGGCTAGGAAGCAGGGCACTAAGTACCTAGGCTGCACACAAGTTGGGGACCCTGGGCCAGGCCAATGAAACCATTTTCTCCTGGGCTTCTGGGCCTGTGATGGGAGGGGCTGCCGTGAAGACCTAGACTTGCCCTAATGACATTTTCCCCATTGTCTTGGGGATTCACATTTGTGTCCTTGTTACTTATGCAAATTTCTGCAGCCAGCTTGAATTTCTCCTTAGAAAATGGGTTTTACTTTTCTATCACATAGTCAGGATGCAAATTTTCTGAACTTTTATGCTCTGCTTCCCTTATAAAAATGAATACTTTTAAGCACTCGAGTCACATCTTAAATGCTTTGTTGCTTAGAAGTTTCTTCCACTAGATACCCTAAATCATCTCTCTCAAGTTCAAAGTTCCACAAATCTCTAGGGCAAGGGGGAAATGCCACCAGTCTCTTTGCTAAAAACCTAACAAGAGTCACCTTTGTTCCACCTCCATCTGAGACCACCTCAGCCTGGACCTTATTGCCCATATCACCATTGGGCTTTTGGTCAAAGTCATTCAACAAGTCTCTAGGAAGTTCCAAACTTTCCCACATTTTCCTGTCTTCTGAACCCTCCAAACTGTTCAAACCTCTGTTACCCAGTTCCAAAGCTGCTTCCACATTTTTGGGTATATTTTCAGCAACTTCCTATGCGCAGTACCAATTTACTGTATTAGCCTATTTTCATGCTGTTGATAAAGACATACCTGACACTGGGAAGAAAAATAGATTTATTTTGACTTCAGTTCCATGTGTCTGGGGAGGCCTCAGAGTCATGGCAGGAGGTGAAAGGCACTTCTTACATGGCAGCAGGAAGAGCAAATGAGAGAGATGCAACCCCTTATGAACAGAGATGCAACTCCTGATAAAGCCGAAACCCCTGATAAAATCTTCAGATCTTGTGAGACTTATTCACTACTACAAGAACAGTATGGGGGAAACTGCCCATATGATTCAAATTATCTCCCACCAGGTACCTCCCAAAACATGTGGGAGTTATGAGAGTACAATTCAAGATGAGATTTGGGTGGGGACACAGCCAAACCATATCAGTGGGGGTGTGTGTGTGTAAAGCGTAGGTTTGTATGGGAATATGACTTCCTAAACACAACTCTTTTGTCTAGTATTAAGATGAAGAAATGGTTAAACTTTCATAATATTGTTGGAAACACTGGTTATGTAGGACTTAACTGAGAAATTTACATCATTTTTCACACTGGCACCATCCTATGGATTTCAGAAATTATTTTGGCATACACAATTTTCTCCCTATATACTTTAGAATTTATCCTGTGTAATATTTTTTAAAAGTATCAGTCCAATCTATCTCAGAAATTTTATATGAAGTGTTAAAGAGTACAGGGTTTAAGAGTGGAAACATGGCTTAAGTTTCCACCAATACTGACTAAAAATTAGCTAAGCAAAAGTCTTTTACGTGCTAATTGGTGAATATCTGAGTTATACTACCATAGAATAAAATGATAACTCACTATCCAAATATTAGTACAAAGAAAAGTTTCATGCTCAAAGATATCCTTACCTGACATATCATATAAAAACATACTTCCTGGGGCTTAACCATGATCCCCAAGTTGGACTAGTCTTGGTTTTGACATTCACTGTAATACTGGTTAACTCAGTGACTCTTGATTGAAGGAGATTTTACCCCTAGGGAGCACTTGGTACTATCTGAATATGTTTTTATTTTTCATAACTGAGGAAGATTCTACCAGGATCTAGTGGGTAGAAGCTACGCATGATTCTAAACATCCTACAGTGCACAGAACAGCTCCCCATATAAATAAATGATCTAGCTCAACATTTCAAGAGTGTCGCACTGAGAAACTCTGGTCTAATCTGAACAATCCAGGAGGGTTTTCTTATCCCACTGATCTTTGTGAGACAGTAATGTTGCATCATTTTCTGTCAGGTTTTCTAGAGTAGATGAAGACTATCTTTAAAACAAAAAATAAAAAATTAAAGATAGTCAAAACCTTAAGGTATAAAATTAGGATATACTTATTATCATCAATTATGGACTTAATCTATTAATCAACTATTCAGATTTCCTGAAAAGACTTTTTAAATTATAAATCTGACAAGTGGAAGAAACATGATTACAATATCAATTTGGGATGTTTGTTTAAACAAGAATCTAAACTTAAAATTAATTTATATATTTTAGGTTACTTTAAGTCCCAGGAGGAGACAAGTGCAGAACACGTAGGTTTGTTACACAGGTATACGTGTGCCATGGTGGCTTGCTGCACCTATCAACTCATCATATAGGCTTTAAGCCCTGCATACATTAGCTATTTGTTGTAATGTTTTCCTTACCCTCGGCCCCCACCTCCAAATGGTCCCCACCTCCAATTGGTCCCCATGTGTGTTGTTCCTCTCCCTGTGTCCATGGGTTCTCATTGTTCAACTGCCACTTATGAGTGAGATCATGCAGTGTTTGGTTTTCTGTTCCTGTGTTCGTTTACTTAGGATGTTGGCTTCCTGTTTCATCCATGTCCCTGCAAAAACCATGATCTCATTCCTTTTTATGGTTGCATAATATTCCATGGTGTATATGTACGACACTTTCTTTATTCAGTCTATCATTGAAGGGCATTTGGGTTGGTTCCATGTCTTTGCTATTGTAAATGGTGTTGCAATAAACATACATGTGCATGTGTCTTTATAGTAGAATGACTTATAATCCTTTAGGTATACACCCAGTAATGGGATTGCTTGGTCAAATGGTACTTCTGGTTCTAGATCCTTGAGGAATTGCCACAATGTCTTCCACAATGGTTGAACTAATTTACATTCCCACCAATAGTGTAAAAGCATTCTTATTTCTCCACAGCCTCACCAGCATCTACAGTTTCTTGACTTTTTAATAATCACCATTCTGACTGGCATGAGATGGTATCTCATTGTAATTTTGATTTGCATTTCTCTAATTATCAGTGATGTTGAGCTTTATTTCGTATGTTCGTTGGCCACATGAATGTCTTTTTTTGAGAAGTGTCTATTCATATCCTTTGCCCACTTTTTGATGGGGTTGCTTTTTTCTTGTAAATTTGTTTAAGGTTCTTGTAGATTCTAGACATTAGACTTTTGTCAGATGGGTAGATTATAAAAATTTTCTCCCATTCTGTAGGCTGCCTGTTCACTCTGGTGATAGTTTATTTTGTTGTGCAGAAAATCTTTAGTTTAATTAGACACCATTTATCAATTTTGGCTTTTGTTACCATTACTTTTGGTGTTTTCCTCATGAAGACTTTGCCCATGCCTATGTCTCAACAGTATTGTTTAAGTTTTCTTCTAGGTTTTCGATTTTACTATTAAGTCTTTAATCCATCTTCAGATAATTTTTAGATATGGCGTAAGGAAGGGGTCCAGTTTCAGTTTTCTGCCTATGTCTAGCCAGTTTTCCCAGCACCATCTGTTGAATAGGAGATCCCTTCCCCATTGCTTGTTTTTCTCCAGTTTGTCCAAGATCAGATGGTTGTAGATGTGTGGTGTTACTTTTGAGGTCTCCGTTCTGTTCAATTGGTCTGTATGTCAGTTTTGGTTCCAGGACCATGCAGTTTTGATTACTGTACCATTGTAGTGTAGTTTGAAATCAGAGAGCATGATGCCTCCAGCTTTGTTCTTTTTGCTTAAGATTGTCTTGGCTTTATGGGTTCTTTTTGGTTTCATAGGAAATTTAAAGTTTTTTTTTTTTTTTTTTCTAATTCTGTGAAAAATGTCAATGTTAATTTGATGGGAATAGCATTGAATTTATAAATGACTTTCTGCAGTAAAGCCATTTTCACGATATTGATTCTTCCTATCCATATGGATGGAATGTTTTCCCATTTGTTTGTGTCATCTCTTATTTCCTTGAGAAGCAGTTTGTAGTTCTCTTTGAACAGGTACTTCACATCCCTGGTTAACTGCATTCCTAGGTACTCTATTCTCTTTGTAGCAATTGTGAATGGGAGTTGATTCATGATTTGGTTCTCTGCTTTTCTGTTGGTATATAGGAGTGCTTGTGATTTTTGTACATTGATTTTTTATCCTGAGACTTTGCTGAAGTTGCTTAGCACGTAAGGAGTTTTGGGGCTGAGATGATGGGGTTTTTTACATATGCAATCATGTCATCTGCAAACAGAGACGATTTGACTTCTTCTCTTCCTATTTGTTTCTCTTGCCTAACTGCCCTGGCCAGTTTATTTCTTTCTCTTGCCTAACTGCCCTGGCCAGTACTTCCAATATTATATTGAATAGGAGTGGTAAGAAAGGGCACCCTTGTCTTGTGCCAGTTTCCAAAGGGAATGCTTCCAGCTTTTGCCCATTGAGTATGATATTGGCTGTGTGTTTGTCATAAATAGTTGTTATTATTTTGAAATTTGTTCTATCAATACCTAGTTTATTGACAGTTTTTTAACAAGAAAGAATGTTGAATTGTATTGAAGGCCTTTTCTGCATCTGTTGAGATGATCACGTGGTTTTTGTCATTGGTTTTGTTTACATGATGGATTACATTTATTGATTTTCATATGTTGAGCTAGCGTTGGGCCTAGGGATGAAGCCAATTTGATCAGGATGGATAAGCTTTTTGATGTGCTGCTGGATTTGATTTCCCAGTATTTTGCTGAGGATATTTGCATTGATGTTCATTATGGATATTGGCCTGAAATTTTCTTTTTTTGTTGTGTCTCTGCCAGGTTTTGGTATCAGAATAATGCTGGCCTCATAATATGAGCCAGGGAGGAGTTCCTCCTTTTCTATTATTTGTAATAATTTCAGAAAAAAATGGCACCAGCTCCTCTTTGTACCTCTGGTAGAATTTGGCTGTGAATCCCTCTGGTCCTGGGCTTTATTCGGTTGGTAGGCTATGAATTACTGCCTCGATTTCAGAACTTCTCATTGGTCTATTCAGGGATTCAACTTATTCCTAATTTAGTCTTGGGAGGGTATATGTGTCCAGGAATTTATCTATTTCTTCTTGACTTTCTAGTTGATTTGCTAGAGGTGTTTATAGTATTCTCTGATGGTAGTTTGTATTCCTGTGGGGTCAGTAGTGATATCCCCTTTATCATTTTTTATTGAGTCTATTTGATCCTTTTCTCTTTTCTTCTTTATTAGTCTAGCTAGGAGTCCATCTGTTGTGTTATTTTATTTTTTCAAAAAGCCAGCTCCTGGATTCATTGATTTTTTTGGAGGGTTTTTCATGTCTCTGTCTCCTTCAGTTCTGCTCTGCTATGATCTTAGTTATTTCTCATCTTCTGCTAGCTTTTGGATTTGTTTGGTCTTGCTTCTTCTGCTAGCTTTGGATTTGTTTGGTCTTGCTTCTTCTGCTAGCTTTTGGATTTGTTTGCTCTTGCTTCTTTAGCTCTTTTAATTGTGATATTAGGGTGTCGGTTTGAGGTCTTTCTAACTTTCTTAAGTGAGCATTTACTGCTATAAATATCCCTCTTAACACTGCATTAGCTGTGTCCCAAAGATTCTGGTATGTTGTCTCTTTGTTCTCATTGGTTTCAAAGAATTTCTTGATTTCTGTCTTAATTCCATTATTTACCTAGGAGTCATTCAGAAGTTGATTTGCTTCCACACCTGGAGATGTCACTCGAGGAAGTTGGAGAACAGCAAAGAGCTGTGCCTCCTCCTTCCTCTGGGATCTCTGACCTCAAGGGGCACTGAACTGATTGCCAGTAGGAACATTCCTGTATAGGGTGTCTGACAACCCTGTTGGAGGATCTTACCCAGTTGGGTGGCACGGGGCGCAGGATCTGTTTAACAAAGCACTTTGTCCCTTGGTAGAGGGGGTGTGGGGGGAAATCCAATAATCTAGGCTGCCCTCATTCCTCAGAACTAGTAGGAGGAAAGGCTGAATCTGCTGGTCTGTGGAGACTGTGGTCATCCCCTTCCCTAGGGGCTTATGCCCAGAGAGATCAGAGTTGGGTCCCTAAACCCCTGGATGGAGCTGTCAGAGTTCCTGCAGAGTGGCCCTGCCCAATGAGGAGGGATGGGCCAAGGTCAGGCCTGAAGAGGCACTCTGTCCACAGTCTGCCACAGCTCCTGTGTTGAGCTGTGGGGGACAGACACCTCTTAGGATCAAGCCATCTAGCCTCCCATAGGGTTAAATGCTCCAATAGGGGAAAAGTGCGGCCTGGAGCTACAGAGATGGCTGCTGCCCTTCCCCCGTCCTGGGAGATTAGTGTGTTAGGCAGCTGTCAATCACAGTGGTGGACATCGCCCCTCCCCCAAGTGGCTCAGATGGCTTAGACAGCAGGCCTCTGCAGCTGTGGTGCTTGTTGCCCCTCCTTGCTGAAGCTAGGCAGGCTTATGCAGATTCTAGCTTAGTGGCTGTTGAGAATCTGTGCAGCTCCATGGTTGGGACCCTAGGCCCCAGTAGCGTGGGCTCACAAGTGGGATCTTCCAATCCATGGGTTTCACAATTCCATGGAAAAAGCACGTTTTCTCAAGCTGAGTAGCACGCTCACTCACCATCTCACTTGGCTCGGGGGTAGGGGCTCCCCTGTCCCTTGTGGCTCTCAGGTGGGCTGCCACACCATACTGCTCTTCCTTCCTTCTTCTGGGTCACACCAGCCGCCTAGACAGTCCTGATGACAGAACCTGGAGACCTTGGTTACTGGTGCAGGATTCGCACGCTGTGATGGTTCTTTTTGATGGGAGCCTCCAATCTCTGCTGCTTCTAATGGGCCATCTTGGCCCCAGCTTCCAGTTTATTTACATTTTATACATTGGCATTAGAAACATAATGGTCCTCCTGAAACCCGGACATTGTCTTTATGTGTCTAGAAATCACAATTCTGAAATTGCTCTAGCAGTGGTGAGCAAGCACCTTCCTTGCTGAAAATGTGAATGTAGTATGTCCTTTAATATGTAGTACACACACCTGAAAAAGTCTTCCTGTATACAATGTATTTCAACTCCTTTTCTTCTTTATTACTTTATGTTTATAAAACACTAAAGCAAGAAATGTTTCATAAAATGTTACAAAATAGTTTTGGGTTAATTTTGAGTTATATTTAACAGGAAATTAAATGACAAATATGACAGAAGTAGCTAAAAAATGAATTTTCTGCAGTGTTCTTCTACCATTAAGTGACTCATAGGTTCTCTAAATTGATAGAAAATTGGTAGAATTTAAATGTAAGTAAATTGTTAAAAAATTAAAACTCCCAGATTCATCTTGGACATCCATTTTATAATAGGGCAATGACCTTTTATCTTTTTAAACACTATATTATATTATAACACTATATATGTAAGGGCTATATTTATTTGGTTAAGTACTAAGTTTGAATTTTAGTTAAGTACGCATTTGAGTTTTTAAACACATGAGTTGTTACATCTTCAAACGTGCTTTAAGCTCATTTAGGGAAGATTAACAAGAAGGTAGATTTTCATTTAATATAATATTAGAAATGCTTTGTTTTTATTTGTAACTATCTCATAGCCAATCACTTTTTGAGAGATCTAAATGTACACACAAATGTAAATTGTCCCAGTGTATTAATCCGTTTTCACACTTCTATAAAGAAAGACCCAAGGCTGGGTAATTTCTAGAAAGAAGAAGTTTGATTGACTAACAGTTCTGCATGGTTGGGGAGACTTACAATCATGGCAGAAGGCAAAGAAGAAGCAAGGACCTTCTTCACATGGCAGCAGGAGAGAGTAGTTCAAGCAGGGGAAACGTCAGACACTTATAAAATCATCAGGTCTCATGAGAACTTACTCACTATCATGAGAACAGTATGAAGAAACCATTCCCATAACCCAATCACCTTCCTCCCTCTACACTTGGGGATTAGAGGTCCTTCCCTTGACACATGGGGATTACAATTTGAGATGAGATTTGGGTGGGGACACACAAGAGCCAAACCATATTACCCTGCAATATAAAACATGCCAAGATTATTCAACAGTGAAAACAAAAAAATCATCAAGAGTACTTTACATCAAGCCTAATAAATTATGCATATCAGGTGCAACTGAAAAGAAATTGGTAAAATTTATAAAATATTGTTTGTACTACGGTTTAATTTCCAAAGAATATCTTTAATATCTTTCATTTTTTTTCCCTTTGTTTATTCTTCGTGAAGAATTTTCTTTCTCTGGAACATTTACTCTCAGTACTTATTTGAGATAAAGTAGAATAAATACTCTAACTATTTATGATGCAGCACTCAAGACAGCAATCTGTCTTGATTGCCTCCTGATGAATTCTTACGAAGCATGTTAAAATACTTCTTATAAACATTAATTTGCCATATTTCATTGAAATGAATCTAAACAGGGTTTCCTGGTTTAATGTGTTTTGAAATAATTTGCCTATCTAATGTTATTCATTTGCTGTATTCTTTGAGGGCAGTATGAAACCTGAGTTACACTGTCATTTTTAGTCATGAAAAAAATAAGTTACTGCGAAAAGTAATGTTCTTAAAAAGGAGAGACCTTTTTGCTTTTTATTTACACCAACTTTCAAACTTACATGAACAGTACAGATAAAATAACACTGTAATATGACATTATGTTAGGTATCTAGACTTACATAAGCCCCATGAAGGAAAGACCTCTGTTTTGCTGCGATCTGTATTCTCATTGCTCAAAATATTGCCTGGTAAATAATAATCACTTAATAAATAATTATTGAATGAATAAACATCAGAAAATAAGTCTAACTGTCCTCTCCTCATGTAATTGAGAATGATTTTTATCCTACCTAATCCCATTGTATATAGAATGGAGATTATATTTTTGACCAGACTATTGCTCAATTATGGAATAATTCTAAGGAAGAAAGTTCACAACAGGTACTAGTCACTTCCCCAATGGAAAAACAATAACAACAACAACAACAAAACATACACCTGAAATACACACCTACACACCAGAAATACACAAACATACTTATTTAAAATATGCAAATGTACCTGAAATACACACACCTGAAACCCTGTGACTATGTTGCGCCTAATACTTTATTAAACATATCCCTATATATAGCCAGGTAAACCGATTATTATCTTCTTTTGCCCAGTTTTTCTAATGTGAAACTCTCCAAAATGTCTTCAAAGAGGTCAGTTAAGTTGGTTTTAACTGCAAGTAACAACAACAAAAAAAGCTCAAAATGGCTTCAAAATGGTAATTATTTGACATTTTAAGAAGCCGAGAATTAATGTAAGCCACCACGAAACTAGAATTCACCAACAAAGTACAACAAGGTCAAAGAGACCCGATTCTTCTTGCTCTGATGTCCAACCAAAGAGTAACACTTACAGTCATAGTTCTTTGTCACATCTTACACAACGAGAAATAAATCCATCTTTGAACCATAGCCATAAGTCCTTTCATTTACTTTCACTGGATATTATTAAGTTTCCCACAGTTGCTTGGAAAATGTCATATGAAGATTAACTTAGACGAATTGGGATCCACCCTTGAAGCGAGGAAGAGGGTAGCTTCCTCAGAACCACAGAGATGTGTGAAGGAGGTTCAGATGCCAGAGGAAGATCTGGCTTCCATTGGAAAGAATGAAGGCATAATGAGTAAGTGGGTAAAATACACATCCAACAATAATCTCCTTCTCCTCCACCCCACACCATGATTGTCTCAATGTTTCTAACTCTTGAAGGTGTAAAATGGAAATTTAATGGTTCTCATTAAAAGCTGTCAATATCAAATTCATTTCAAAGACACCAAATATTTAACTTCTCATATCTAATCAATACAGTTAAATGTTAAGCTTTTAACATTTAAAGGAGATTTCATCTAAGTTGTCTTTAGGAACAGCATAGTTAACAAAAACTGGTCTTTTCAAAATTTAACTTTTGAGTTCAGGATACACGTGCAGGTTGGCTACATTGATAAACCTGTGTCATAGGGGTTTATTGTACAGATTATTTCATCACCCATATATTCAGCCTGGGACACATTAGTTATTTTTTCCTGATCGTCTCCCTCCACCCACCCTCCACCCTCTGATAGGCCCAATGTATGTTGTTCCCTTCTATGTGTTCATGTGTTCTCATCATTTAGCACCCACATATAAGTGAGAACATGTGGTATTTGGTTTTCTGTTCCTGGGTTAGTTCTCTAAGCATAATGGCCTCTAGTTCCATCAATGTTCCTGCAAGGAACATGATCTCATTTTTTATGGCTGCATAGTATTCCACAGTGTATATGTACCACATTTTCTTTATCCAGTCTACCATTGATGGGGATTTAGGTTGATTCCATGTTTTTGCTATTGTGATTAGTGCTACAAGGAACGTATGTGTGCATGTGTCTTGGTGATACAATGATTTATATGTTTTTGAGTGTATACCTAGTAATGCGGTTCCTATGTCAGATGATATTTCTGTTAAAAAAAAAAAAAAAAAGCTGGTCAATAAAAGCAATATGTTCAGAAAACTAAATTCCAGATTGATAACTGCCTATAACAATCATGAAATAAAATCCTTTTGGGATCTATCCAGGATTCTCAAAAAATAGCACCCTTCTATGCTTTGGAATGATTAAGGTAAAAACATCTCCCAAACTAGCACCTATGGTTGGAAGAAAAATAGATTTGAGTTCTAGTTTACTACATACTAATTAGGTGACCTTGCAAAAGTAATCTGATCTTTCCCTTTCTGCAACGTATGTTTATTACTAATTATAGCACAATGTTGTTACAAAGATTAAGCAATCTGCATATGAAAGGTCAATTCGAATGAAAGTAACTTATTCAATCAGTCAGAAATATTTAACGAGAACTGTTTATATGCCAGGTTTTGCATACACAATGATGAAAATGACAAATATCATTTTATAATATCCAATATTCTTCATCATACCTCAACCTGGAGCTTAAAAAAATAAACAATGGGTTTTAAAATACTGTTTTAAAAATATAAAAATGTTGTAATAAAGTGAAGAATGCTAGTTTGAAAAGTTTCTAACTCAATAGCCTCAGAGTAGTCTGAGCAAGTTTGATAGAGAGAATAGGCCTTAATTTCATCAAATACCTAATGTCCTTTAACACCGACTACCTCATTACTTGACTTAGGAAGTGAATGGTGACCACAGGAGTACTTGAAAAGAAATCATCGGAAGAATTTCTGACACCACCACACAATCATTATCTATAATATTACAGTGCTATCTGTAATGGCTAAAGTAGATTTGACAAAGATTAAAACTGAGCTTCTAGGTCAGAGTAAGTCCCATGAGGTTCCCTTTCTGCACCAAAACTCAAAATAAAACAAAATTTTGAACTATAAAAATTGTAATATTTAAAATGTTAGTATATCTAATTTTAAGTGGTTTTGTTCATAATGATAACAAACGAATAAAAATCACCAAAATTTATTCTATGAAATGATAGAACACATTATTTTACAAACTGAGATGTTTCCATTTACTTTAGGCTTTTTTTCTCTCAAAATAAAGAAACATTGGACTAATGCTTACGTGAGCCATTTCTATTTTAGATTTTCAGTTTAAAGTTGACCAAACACTTGATACACGGGATGGTAAATTGTTCAAGAAATGCTGTTTTATTTATACTCTGAACTCTGTTTTATATTTATCTCTCCATTTCCTCTAGAGATTCTTATACTGTTAGACCTTAATCTTCAGTTGACTGGTACCACAACCTTCTAAATGCTCCTAGATAGACACTTTCTTCTGCCACGTGTTAGTTTTGTAACCCACCTATTTACCAGTCTGCATTCTGTATCTATTTTAGCAAACTTGAAACTGAAAGTCATATTATCTTCTCATATCTTTCTGAGTTTAATTATTACTGAGAATTTTGTTTCCTTTTAGTTTTATCTTCTGGACCCAGAATTTTATTTATTTCCTCTGGGATCAGATATTATGTACCTTTATCTTGTGCTTTCTCATTGAATATTTTTAAAGTCTGTCCCAGGAAGGCAGTGGAAAATCAAAATTTCTCCTGACAACTTGATATAATAATACAATATTTTCAGTGACACCTATTTAAAAGATGAAAATAGAAAAACATTCTGAGTCCATTTAAAATTTAATAAAATAAATG
The DNA here is from genome assembly GCF_009764315.1 of Trachypithecus francoisi. Lineage (NCBI taxonomy): Eukaryota > Metazoa > Chordata > Mammalia > Primates > Cercopithecidae > Trachypithecus > Trachypithecus francoisi. Next base: position 59,118,779 of record NW_022681455.1, read on the forward strand.
GTGATATCAGCCAAGTTTTTCCCTTCCTCACTACCATTTACTTCTCCAAAATAAACAACATAACATAAAGATCACGTTAATTGCACTGAAAATAATTTATGAACCTACAGAAGTGACAGATTAAACATTTTTATTTAACATTAACTAGCATTATAATCTCAGGTAAATCACATTATCTGTCTCAAATACCATTTTTTATTCTGGAGGAGGAAAATTAGATCAACTTTAATGTCTTTCGATAGTCTATTTCTGTTTATAGAATTTGCTTGATGAAAGTAAAAATCAAAATTGTTCAAGGTCTTGGCACAGGCCACTAATTCATTTTCAAAATAATTTTCTTGATTGCTAATTATATTTGACACACCATAAATATACCACATAAAATAACATATTAGAATTCTTTGTAAACTGCTTATTATTTAGCCCCCTCTATACCTTAATAACGAAAGAGGGATTTTTTTCTTTTGAAAGTTTCATTGATATCATGTTCTATGCATATAGCTTTAGTGGAGAAAAACTCTTCAGATTAATCAATAAACATTAATAGTTTAATCTCAAAGTGTTATCTAGTAGTATAGTAAAATAAGATAAATTAAAAGAATTAATGAAAAAGTTCTCTATTTCTGGTTTTCAGGATTTACAACACAATTCTACCAGAGAATTAGAGGGCTTTAGGTATGTATACATATAATATTAAAATATTAAAAATAATCTATTATCAGAATAATTTTATATATTTTTGAGAATGGGGAGCATCAAGACTTCCATGGAACCTCACAAACAAGTATTTAAAATGATAAGGCAATTTCATACAAAAACACTGTAAATATGAGTTCTAGCACTAGCCTTATCACATTAGCTTTTGTTCTCTGTGTCTCAGTTTCCTCATCAATATTATGGGAAGGGTAATAGTACACTTTTTCAAATGTTTATTCTAATAATTTAAAAAAATACATGTAAAATACTTAAAAGTTGCCACAGAAAGAATATCCAATAAACTGTTAGGTATATTACTATATTGATAACATGGCATGATGCTAAATATGTGCTTGGTATAACTTACAGTGGCAAAAGATTTATAGGAATGTAAATTAACCAATAACATATTGGTAAATCCTCAATAAATTCATCATTTGGAACTATCTTCATTTTTTTCATATAAAAGAACAATTTTAGAAGTTTCACACTACAAAAAGAGATTATTTGATGACTCAGGATCTATTTTTGAGCTTCAATAACTATCTTGTCCTGAATTATAGCATTATACTTGGAGCCTATGACTTGCATATGATGGCTTACTTCCTCACTAAATGACGCAAGGTGGCTTACTTTGTTTGTTTTCCAGATTGCCATTGCATTACACATGCTGTTTTATATGGAAGAAACTCTAAAATCACATAAGCATAATTCTTTTTAATAACATGTTAAGAAGATAGAGGCTCTAAAACTTGTATTTCTTTGAATTTCCCAATCTGTACCTAATAAAAAAAATTCATAATGGCTGTGCAGTGGACTTACTACATAACAGTTACAGGTTGTGTTATGTAAATATAAGTGTGCTGTAAGTGATCTATTATTTTGCATAGTTTTAGACAAGTCAGGGAAAAAATAAGTCCAACAACTACTCTCTAATCTCAAAAATAATTAATTTTTAATAAATCACCTACTCAAGGTCCTAATCCTTATCAGGATGCATATGCATAACTGGATATAGAGGTGTCTAAAAGAGTTCTGGCTTGGATTTTTTGTTTGCATAATGGTATCAAAAAGCAGAAACATGATGGGTGAAAGAGAATAAATGTCTGAACACTTTAGAAGTCAGGTGTTTTGCCTAAGATAAAAGTATTAGCCTGAGAAGATTATAAAAGTATTTTATAATATGCACAGGGCAATGAAAAGGCATGAGAAAATACACCAGTCATTCCCACTAGAGGGAAAATATACAAAACATCTGGAAATCAAGCTTGTTCCATTATTGCTCTGTCTCACATGAAGAAAAATATTGAGGCCTGATGCAGTGGCTCACGCCTGCAATCCCAGCACTTTGGGAGGCTGAGGTAGGCAGATCACAAGGTCAGGAGTTTCAAGCCAGCTTGGCCAATATCGTGAAAGCCTGTCTTTACTAAAGATACAAAAAATTAGCTGGGCATGGTGGTGCGTGCCTGTAATCCCAGTTACTTGGGAGGCTAAGGCAGGAGAATCACTTGAATCTGGGAGACGGATGTTGCAGTGAGCAGTGATCACACCACTGCACTCCAGCCTAGGCAACAGGGCACGACTCCATCTAAAAAAAAAAAAAAAAAAAAAAAAAAAAAAAAAAAAAAAAAAAATTGATATAGTTTCTTGGTAAGAGCAAAGATATCCTTAAAAATTGTCAAATTAATTAGATGTAAGTTTCACTTGGTATATTTTAATTTATACATCCACATGGTCTAGCATACATTATTTTGCACAGTAGTTTATTAATACTATGTATGAAAAAATATGCATCTTTCTGTACAGGGTTGTTATTTAGTGCTTCCCGTTATTATTCTCCCACAAGCAGCCTGGAAAGGAGACAGAGTGAGATTCAAGTTTAACGACTGTGTCTTATATGAGTATATTTTTACCTTTATAAGAAACTCCCAAACTGTTTCCAGAAAACTTTTTTTTTGTAATTCAAACACCTTATTCCCTTTTACCTTTCTTAGGGGATGACATAAACATGCTATATTTAAAAGGATACCTATTTATAAAATAAAACTATGTTTTCTGAGAAAATATATAACATCTAAAATTAGTTCTGGAGGGAAGGAAAAACTCTTATTTACAGACGAATTCAAGTTTCTAAATGTGAAAATGTGTAATTATTAAATTACCGTATTCAACCCTTAAAATAATAAATAATTCAGGCGATCACCATTGATGGATGCTAAGACGACTGGGTGAAAGGCTTTTAAGACATATATATATATATACACACACACACACACACACCACACACACACACACACATGTATTTGAGTACAGACTCAAACTAATAGCCCACAGATTATTTATTACAGTGGAAAAATTTTTAATTTTTTAAAATTGATACATCTGAACCACCTTAATCAAGTAAACAAACTGAGCAGGAGCAATAACGTGCCTTCTCATGTGATATGGAGATTTATGACTCATCTATAATACTTTACTCAAAAATGTTTAACCTGGATCTAATAATGAGAAAACAATATAAGCAATGTAATGATGCTATGATATAACTAGATGGAACTGTTAAACATAATTCAATGTTATGAAAGACAAAGAAGTTAGGGATTAAAGAGACATGACAACCCAATGTAATATGTGAATCTTGCTTCAAACCCGATTTTTTTAAACGGACTATGTAAATTAAGTATTATTGAATCAATGTTAAATTTCTTGGGTATCACAGTGGTATTGTTGTATACGAGAATGTCTTTGTTCTCAGGAATACACGCTGAAATGCTTAGGGTAGGGGTGAAACTGTCTTGATGTCTGTAATTTACTTTCAAGTGGTTTGCAAAAACATTTACACACATTGAAAGCACTAGTGCGGCCGAGCACGGTGGCTGACTCATGTAATACCAGCAATTTGGGAGGTCGAGGAGGGCAGATCACTTGAGGTCAGGAGTCCAAGACCAGCCTTGCCAACATGGTGAAACCCCGTTTCTATTAAAAATACAAAAATTAGCTGGGAGTGGTGGTGCACACCTGTAATCCCAGCTACTCGGGAGGCTGAGGCAGGAGAATTGCCTGAATCCTGGAGGCAGAGGTTGCCATGAGCCAAGATCATGCTGCTGCACTCCAGCCTGCATGACAGAGTTAGACCACATCTTAAATAAATAAATAAATAAATAAAGCATAAGTGTGCTTTTGGGGGAAAAAAGTGGCATACTGTCAATTTAGATGACAGGTGTATGTTTCTTAAACTATTTATTTATTTATTATTTATTTATTTATTTTTAAGATGGAGTCTTGCTCTGTCACCTAGGTTGGAGTGTAGTGGCGGGATCTAGGCTCACTGCAACCTCCACCTCCTGGGTTCAAGCAATTCTCCTGCCTCAGTCTCCTGAGTAGCTGGGATTACAGATGCCTGCCACCACACCTGACCAATTTTTGTATTTTTAGTAGAGGTAAGTTTCACCATGTTGGCCAGGCAGGTCCCGAACTCCTGACCTCAAATGGTCCTCCCACCTTGGCCTCCAAAGTGCTGGGATTACAGGCATGAGCCACCATGCCAGGCCCTAAACTTTTTTTTAAATAAAAAATTTTATTTCAGAATACATGGTACAGAGTACAGAAAAGTTGCGAAGATGGTACAGAGAGTTCCCATATATCACACACCAGTTGCTCCTATTATTAACATCTAACATTAGTATGGTACATTTGTCACCATTAATGAACCACCCCTGATACATTGTACTTTGGGTTATAATCTAATATTGGTTTATTTATCTATTTACTCAAGTTGCTCCAGATTTGCCACTGGGAGTTCTCTCAGTAGGCTCCTATGTGCTTCTAACATATCCCCATCACTGTGGATGTTTTGTTTTGAGAAATTCTTTACTTTCTAGTACTAAAACATGTTTAGGCTCATCTTGTATACATTCTACCCAGTCCTACCATCAGCCAGTTCTCCAAAGACCCTGGTTTCCTTTACTAGAAAAGTTTAGCAAAAATTAAGATCTAGGTACTGGGTATGTTTGTTGCTCTTGAGGTGTCATTGCTTGCAGGCTAGTTGAGCTGAAAGAACAAGGAAATAAGTAGGTATACACTAACTTCATACATACAATTGGATGTATAATATTTATAAATATCTGTGACTACATATACATATATACATAATATATACACATACATCTACATATACACATATGTACACACATGTATGTGTATGTGTATATATATAGCTAAACATGAGTTAATACTAATGTATTTAACTCAAAACCTTTAGGCTGGAAATTATTCTAGTCTTGTCCCCTTTTTTATCTGTAACTTCTCTTTTCAAGTCTGTCATCCATCATAGATTTCATTCATTTTTCAACTTCAGTTGACCCATATCTCCATAGGACACAACTCTATCAATAGAGAACAATATTTATGCGCAGTTCCTTTTGCCTTTAATCTTACAGACTGCATTCATTTCCAAAGATAATTAGATCAGCACCTCTTCCCTTTATATGGGCGTTTTGTTATTACCTCTTTGTCAGTTTGAAGTGTTTCAAAAATTTTTAAGTGTGGAAAGAATAAAGTAAAACATATTTTGAAAAATTTATAAAATTATAAAATTGTGCAAACACATCACTAGTGGCTCTCCTAGTGTCTCTGAAGAAAGCATGTAAAAGAGACTCTGAACCTTAAGCTTTATTAGCTCCTTAGTATATTTGTGGTTAACTTAGTGAGGAAAAACTGTAAAGACAGTGAAACTACACATCATATAAGGATGCAGAATAAGGTTCTCTGCAAGAATTAACTTTAAAAACACTAATAACTGTCGTTTTACTCTTCTTTTTTTCTATGATAAAAGATACAAGGTTATTAACTTGAAGTAAGAATCCCAAGATAAATTGAAGAAAGTGATGAAACACTGAAAAGTTCATTTAAATAGCAGAAAATAATAAAATAAATTGATTACTAAGAAAACCAGCTGAGGTTAAAAAATACATTTACACCTGCACTATTCCACATAGTTTTATGTGATTTTTCTTCCCAGCAATGCTCAGTTATCCTGAATAAGTGTGTTGATGGCGTAGCACACCATTGTGGATAAGAGTTCAGGTCTAGAACCAGATGGTTTGACTCTCGGTTTCACCATTAACTAAAAGAGTAACTTTGAATAAATTACTGAAATACTTTATGTCTGAGTTTTTATTTGAACACAGGGATAATAAAGCAGTTGGCATGATGCCTGGGACACAGTTATTGCTCAAAAAATATTAACAATAATTATCATAATTATCCAGGATTCAAGATTTGTGAGCCAAGTACAGTAGAAGGGCAAATAGGTATTATACATATGCATATAGTCTGGCTCTGAAAATAATGTTTTGCTGTATTGGTCTTCTGTTCTCCAGGAGTGGTGTTCTTTTTTTGGAATTCAGTCAGGAAAGATCTCCCAAGTGTCAACTTGTAGAATTTCAACATCAGGAAGTTTAGACTGTCCTAACTTACAGACTTTTGACATGACAACTGAAAACTTCTACTTGTAGTCTGTATCAAATGACTTTACACACTTTTCACTTTACCTCAAACAAGAAAAATAGGTATTTAGCATCATAATATTAAAATTTATACTGGAACTGGCAATCCAAGAGAAAGACCACTATGGGTACAGAGGATAAAACCATGTTTACAGACTTAAGAACCCAGTTCACACGTCAGCCATCCTGCAGGAGTTTTAACTTACAGAACATTGCATCTATATCAGCCTAAAGCAGCCCTATCAAAATCTTAAAGTCAGGTTGTTCATTTTACTTGATGACACCTTTTCTTCCACTTACTGAAATTAAAAGATACATTTTTCCTCAATGGTATTGCCTAGGTTTTCTTCTAGGGTTTTTATCGTTTTAGGTCTAAAACTTAAGTCTTTAATCCATCTTGAATTAATTTTTGTATAAGGTGAAGCAAGGGATCCAATTTCAGCTTTCTACGTATGGCTAGCCAGTTTTCCCAGCATCATTTATTAAATAGGGAATTCTTTCCCCATTTCTTGTTTTTGTCAGTTTTGTCAAAGATCAGATGGCTATAGATGTGTAGTATTATTTCTGAGGGCTCTGTTCTGTTCCATTCATCTATATCTCTGCTTTGGTACCAGTAACATGCTGTTTTGGTTACTGTAGCATTGTAGTATAGTTTGAAGTCAGGTAGCGTGATGCCTCCAGCTTTGTTCTTTTGGCTTATGACTGTCTCGGCAATGTGGGCTCTTTTTTGGTTCCATATGAACTTTAAAGTAGCTTTTTTCCAATTCTGTGAAGAAAGTCATTTTTGGCTTGATCAGGACATAGGCATGGGCAAGGACTTCATGTCTAAAACACCAAAAGAAACGGCAACAAAAGCCAAAATGGACAAACGGGATCTAATTAAACTAAAGAGCTTCTTTACAAAAAAAGAAACTACTATCAGAGTGAGCAGGCAACCTACAGAATGGGAGAAAATTTTTGCAATCTACTCATCTGACAAAGGGTTAATATCCAAAATCTACAAAGAAATCAAGCAAATTTACAAGAAAAAAACAAACAATCCCATCAAAAAGTGGGCAAAGGATATGAACAGACACTTCTCAAAAGAAGACATTTATGCAGCCAACAGACACATGAAAAAATGCTCATCACTCACTATCAGAGAAATGCAACTCAAAACCACAATGAAATACCATCTCACACCAGTCAGAATGACGATCATTAAAAAGTCAGGAAACAACAGGTGCTGCAGAGGATGTGGAAAAATAGGAACACTGTTACAGTGTTGCTGGGACCGTAAACTAGTTCAACCATTGCGGAAGACAATGTGGCGGTTCCTCAAGGATCTAGAACTAGAAATATCATTTGACCCATCCATCCCATTACTGGGTATATACCCAAAGGATTATAAATCATGCTGCAATAAAGACATATGTACACGTATGTTTATTGTGGCACTATTCACAATAGCAAAGACTTGGAATCAAGCCAAATGTCCATCATGATAGACTGGATTAAGAAAATGTGGCACATATACACCATGGAATACTATACAGTCATAAAAAAGGATGAGTTTGCGTCCTTTGTAGGGACATGGATGAAGCTGGAAACCATTATTCCCAGCAAACTATCGCAAGGACAAAAAACCAAACACCGCATGTTTTCACTCATAGATGGGAATTGAACAATGAGAACACCTGGACACAGAAAGGGGAACATCACATACCTGGGCCTGTCATGGGGTGGGGAGCGGGGGATGGATAGCATTAAGAGATATACCTAATAAATGAGGAGTTAATGGGTGCAGCACACCAGCATGTCACATGTATACATATGTAACAAACCTGCACATTATGCACATGTACCCTAGAACTTAAAGTATAATAACAACAACAACAACAAAAGATACATTTTTTAGCAAGGTTTCTCAACCACTGACATTTTAGGACAGGTAACTTCTGTTGTGGTGCGTATTCTGCACATTACAGGATATTTAGCAGCATCCCTGACATCCACTCACTGGCATCAGAATCGTTTCCGCGTTGTGACAAGCTAAATAGTCTTTAGGCATGGCCAAATGCCTCCTGGGAGTAATATTATCCAGGATGAAAACCAATACTTTAGATGAATGGAATTTATTGAATTTAAAAAGAAGAACCATTGGTAATACAGCAAACCAGAAAAGTCTTCATTAAAAAAAAAAAAAAAAAAAAAAAAAAAAAAGTTTTTTCCCCCTAGGAGTTAACTAAATTTTATTCCAAAATATAGTCCTCAGTAGCACTGAAGAAAAAAGAAAAATATATTTCCTTTAAAAATTACATCCTTACAAGTGGAGAACTGAACAAGCTAATCTCTTTCAGAACTGATGCTTTTCTTGTTTCTTTAAAGACATCTGCCCTTATGGTAGTGACACAATTTAAAATCCAATCCAAATCTGGGCCACATGTTTTGCCTACAGGACATGCCTTTTTGCTACTATACACTTTGTCAGGTGCCACAACCATAACAATCACAGAATGACAAAAGGTAGGAAAGTAACAGTGTGTGTACTCAGATCATTTTTTTCAGAAACACTTTCCCATTCGGTAAGCTTTGCATCAGTTTACCTCTGTGTCTGAAGCTAAAAGGAAGTCACACAGTGGCCTAAATACAGGGCTCAGTGTTACCTGTTTGGGCACAATGCAAGTCGCTCTAGAAATACAATATATACAACATATGCTCTAGAAATACAATATATACAACATATGCTCTAGAAATACAATATATACAATATATGCTCTAGAAATACAATATATATATATACACACACACACACACACACACTATATATATAGGAATATTTGTTGTGAAAATGTTACTGTTGATGTTTTCCAGACAGTAAACACTGAGTTTCTATATGCTTCTGTAATGGTCAGTGAACTTCTTGATAAATACTGACATGGTGCAGTTACATGTGCTCATGGGTCAATTTCAAATTTATAATGCAAATATTATTCCTATACAGTGGATACCCTAAGATTCAGTAACCTCAACATAGAAATCTAAAGTCAAAATGATCACACTGCTAGTCAGGCTTGTAAGCCAATAACAGACACGAGATGTGTTAAGATGTCCACGCTCAAAGATGATTATTTTATATGTCACTTTTACTCTGAAGTGTAAAGAAAAAGCACAGTATTCAGTAGACTCAAACATAATACATCATACCTATATGAAAAAAATGACTCATTATACTAAGAACAAATGTAAATAATTGCTACAAAACAGAATTGCTGTAATAAGGAAGTACTAGGAAAAGTATGGACTTCAGTCACATCCTGAGGGTTCAAAAACCAATTCTCAGCTTATAATCCTTTGGGGCTTCATCTACAAAGTGAAGATGTCATCACCAACACTGCAGAGTTGCTGAGAGGATGGGTTAGGGGGTATGCCAAATGCCAAGCTGAGAGCCTGACACAGCAGATACTCACTAAATGGTGGCTGTGAATCTTTGACAGATTAAGGAAGTATCCTATACACAGTGTATTAAAAATCCATTAGACTTCAATATATTTTTTTTTGGAAATTTCTAGTGTATATCAAGTATTATTTTCCCCTTTAATCAATTAGTGTGATAAATTCTATGAATCATATTTCTAATATTGAGTCATGCTGTCCATCTTAGAACAAAACAAAACATTGCCTGCTCCTGTCATCTGCTACTTTAAAAAAGATTGCTGAGTTTGCCAAGAGTTTATGTAGGGTTTTTGTATCTAAACTTAACACATGAAACTATTGTATTTTTGCTTTGTTTGCTTTATCAGTCTGTGTTAGGTTTTGCTAGCTATCATAAATAAAAGCTGAGATATTTCTGTATTTTTCTATACTTAGAAAAAGTATTTATATATCATAAATATCAAAGTTCCATGAAAATTGGATGGAACTTGCCTATTTTTAATGACTCTTCACACTGTTAAATGATTATCCTTTTTAAAAAGGATTTAAAGGAAGTTTAAATTCATCTGCCCATGGTCCTAGTTGTGTTTTAAAAAGCAAAGAGAATAGAGAGAAGTGAGAGAAGAGTAACAAGTGTCAACATTATGACATGATAAAGAAAGCACATGGCTATTGTCAAGTAGTAATTAAAATAATATCTTGAGAATAAATTAAAGACAATTGGCTAGATCTTCGGGGAAGCATAGCTCAGATATTTAGACAATTTTTTTTTTCATTTTTCAACATATTTTTAGACAGGTGAATTGAGTCACCATAGTACCAATCCAGGGTCCCATTGTAGGCTTGTAAATAGAAATAGATCAAGCAATAGATTTAATCTGTTTCAATAAATCTTTATCACTGATCTCGAATGTCAGCCTTTTTGTATCTACTATCAAGTCTTTAGAATGTTGCCTCTAGGGAACAGTGCAGTTTGCATTTGGCTGGCCGTGTTTTCACATTGTATCTGTGGAGGTTTGTGACTTTAAATAAAAGAATGGGCAGGACCAGTCAAATTAACATCTGGACTTCACAACCTCAGGGCTCTGGTACCCTGGGCCGTGCAGCAGCCAGTGCAAACCTTGCTCACACCAAGAAGGTAAAGGTGACTTTCTGCTGAGGAGGAGAATATAATATTTTATGAGTTCTACAGCATATTCCCAAGATCCCTATATACTAGAAAACTGAAAACAGAGACAATATTCTCAAGCGGCTAGAAGGGTTTTTGGAGACTCATTACTGAATACCTGAACACAAGGTGGAAAGTGCAAATCAAAAATGTTCACTATCATGTTAATGCTTCCTAGAAGATCTGCTGCATTCTCTTTGTTTCTATTCTTCCTGTTACTTTTCAACATATTTTCTGGTTGTCTTTCTAGTATTTTAATCTCACAAATGTCATCTCTGTTGCCCAGATATATTAAAAAGAAAATTTTTATTGAACGCTTTAACCCTACGTAGTCCATGAAAGGAAATCCTGGCTCCACTACTCAAAAAAAAACCTTTGTGGAGTATGTGGCTAATTCAAAACAGTGGCTGAAATCCTTTGAAAACTGGACATCAAATAATTATGTTTGATTTTCTTTCTGTTTCTACTTCAAGCAATTTTAATTGACCATAAAGTTTGGGCTTAAATAAATGCAATTATTGAAATAACTACTGGCCAGGATCATCCCAAACAATGTTTATATCTTTAAAAGATTCAAACTATATTTTAAATATAAAATACAATAAATTATGTGCCAATGCCAGTCTGTTGAAGACAGTTTATAGGAATATGTGTGTCATACAATTTACAGATACATCATATATGAACTTAGGTGGCAAATAATAATATGCTCTAATTGCAGATTAGATAAATAGAAATAGATTAAGCAATAGATTTAATCTGTTTCAATAAATCATTGTCACATATCTCTGAAGTCAGTCTTTTTGGATCTACTCTCAGGTCTTTAGAATGTCACTTCTAGGGAACAGGGCAGTTTGCATTTGCTGGTCCATGTTTTCATATTGTATCTGCAGAGGTTTGTGACTTTGAATAAAAGAATGGGCAGGGCCAGCCAAATAAGCATCTGGACCTCACAACCTCAGGGCTGTGGTACCTTGGTCCACGCAGCAACTGCAAACTTTGCTCACACCAAGAAGATAAAGGTGACTTTCTGTTGAGGAGGAGAATATAGTATTTTATGAGTTCTACAGCATATTCTACAGCATAGAAACATTAATTTAATCAAATATATATATATAATATATATATAATCAATGTTAAAGCTGCCCAGATAAGCTAATGCTAACCTTGTTTTATCTGTAAAAGACTGCACAAAGAAGAGGAATGTATATTAAAATAGGGAGTTCTTATCATAGTGAAGTATCTACAAAAGAGGATACAGGCCAAGGTCTTTTTAAATTAGTCAGCAAATTATGTAGGCTAGCTGGACTTACATAATTTTGTATCTCACAAAACATATTTTCTCTGTCAACATATATCTGAAATACCTCACTCCTCCTTTCTTTTCTACTGCTAACAGTTCATTTTTCAAGTGTGGTTTCTTAGATTTACTTATCTTTTTAGACTAGGAGGGTATATAACCCAATTCTGTTCTTGTTCTTTGCGATGTACAGCTCACAAACTTTAAATACCCTGCTTTGCAAAATAAAAGATACAAGAACCTTTCAGTGCATAGTACATAGGACATTTAATCAAAGTCAACTTTAGGAAGAAAGACATAGAACCATTTTCAAATGCTGACAAAGTAGGAATAGAAAAATCAGCCCCCATGTATCTTTAATGAGCTTTCAGGGAAATATGTCTATACATATTTTAGTGATTTCTGATATTAAGATATGTTTTCCTAATTTCATAAGTCAAAATATTACTCAGTTGTGAGTAATAATGATTTCAATTTCAATGAAATAAGCCAATGATATATAAATAATATAATTTTATACATAAAAGAAACTAAAATTTAGCAAGTAAATCATAAAAAGTGGTAACACTGAATAATTATCTGATAGCAAATTACTTTATTTATAAAACGTGTTGACTGCCAAATCCTAGGCAAAAAGGTGTGTTTGAAAGAATTTTACCAACAATTCATCATCAAGATCAAGGTTATTTGTTCAATTTCCAAACATATTCACACAAACTGTCTCCTGGAAGAGAAGGGAAAGAGATTTCTTCTTAAAGTATAGAGAAATAGTAACTCTTTGGTCTCATACTTGTGGTTACCAGCAGTATTATAGTTAACATTTCTGGGCATTTAAAAATCTACCTACTAGGACCACAGCTTTATTATAAAGTTGAAGTTCTATTTCCAAAGACATTATAATGCAAGTTATTAGGATGGTGCAAAAGTAATTGTGTTTTTTGCCATTAAAAGTAAATAACATGAGATATAGTGTAAGTATATACTCTCTTTGGCATTAGGTTGGTGCAAAAGTAATTGTGATTTTTGCCATTGAACCACATTACTTTTGTACCAACCTAACACCAAAGAGAGTATATACTTATACTATATCTCACATTATTTAACACAAACAAGAAATTTTTAGCTTTTGAGGAGAAAGGGGAGTTTTTCAGAACTGTACTAAAGTAATAATGGTATATCTTAAATAGAGAAACCAACTACACTAAATATTTCACAAATCTCTTATACTTATCAAAGTTACTTAAAATGTAGGCTTTTGGGGCCCAGCAAACTTGGATTCCAGACATTGCTGCTCCACTCTCTCACCAAATTATCTTAGGTTCTCTAAGCATCACATCTTTCATTTGTAAAAGAAAGCACATGACATGATATAGCTCCTACTTCCTATAGCAATCATCGCTATGAAAAGAGATAGAACCTATAAGCATTTTGTACAATAATAATTAAATTTCAGTTAATTCTACTAATAACTGCAAAAGATTAGAATACCAAGGAACTAATACTATCACTCTTCATGTCAAAGAAAAGGCCATAGGTAGTATTAATCTTCTATTTGAGAAACTCCCCAGAGAATATATCCATTTTTTTAAAATCCATGAATTTTAAAATTCAACAGGGATTAAAAAAAGTTTTTCTAGAATGCTATGACATTTTCTTTGTATTTCCCCAAATGGAATAGTAGTGTAAAACAAGTACAGCATTTCAAATTTCAGCCTCTAAATTATTTTTAGATAAGATTGCTAAACAGGAAATGTTACCCATAAATTAATAATTATCAGTTATTAGCCTACTTCAGAGTTGTTAGCTCCACTTTATACCTAGTTGTAGTCACAAGATAAATTTAATTAAATTAGTATAAATTAAGATTGTGAGTATTCTAGCTTTCATTACCTCTATAATTCCAAAAATAAAAATAAAAGGAAAGAAAGAGACAGCTATTAACACAAGAGAAAGGGTAATTAAATGAATTAGGAAAATAAAGGACAGCTTGTGGTGTTTTTTTGGTTTTTTTTTTTTTGTTTATTTATTTATTTATTTATTTTTTATTACACTTTAAGTTCTAGGGTACATATGCACAAAATGCAGGTTTGTTATATATGTATACATGTGCCATGTTGGTGTACGGCACCCATTATCTCGTCATTTACATTAGGTATATCTCCTAATGCTATCCCTCCCCTGTACCCTGTCCCCACAATAGGACCCGGTGTGTGATGTTCCACTTCCTGTGTCCAAGTGATCGCATTGTTCAATTCCCACCTATGAGTGAGAACATGCAGTATTTAGTTTTCTGTTCTTGCAATAGCTTGCTGAGAATGATGGTTTCCAGCTGCATCCATGTCCCTACAAAGGACACAAACTCATCCTTTTTTATGGCTGCATAGTATTCCATGGTGTATATGTGCCACATTTTCTGAATCCAGTCTGTCACTGATGGACATTTGGGTTGATTCCAAGTCTTTGCTACTGTGAATAGTGCCGCAATAAACATACGTGTGCATGTGTCTTTATTGCAGCATGACTTACAATTCTTTGGGTATATCCCCAGTAATGGGATGGCTGGGTCAAATGGTATTTCTATTTCTAGATCCTTGAGGAATCGCCATACTGTTTTCCACAGTGGTTGAACTAGTTTACAGTACCACCAACAGTGTAAAAGTATTCCTATTTCTCCATATCCTCTCCAGCACCTGTTGTTTCCTGACTTTTTAATGATTGCCATTCTAACTGGTGTCAGATGGTATCTCATTGTGCTTTTGATTTGCATTTCTCTGATGGCCAGTGATGATGAGCATTTTTTCATGTGTCTGTTGGCTGTATGAATGTCTTCTTTTGAGAAATGTCTGTTCATATCCTTTGCCCACTTTTTGATGGGGTTGTTTGTTTTTTTCTTGTAAATTTGATTGAGTTCTTTGTAGGTTCTGGATATTAGTCCTTTGTCAGATGAATAGATTGCAAAAATTTTCTCCCATTCTGTAGGTTGCCTGTTCACACTGTTGGTAGTTTCTTTTGCTGTGCAGAAGCTCTTTAGTTTAATTAGATCCCATTTGTCAATTTTGGCTTTTGTTGCCATTGCTTTTGGTGTTTTAGACATGAAGTCCTTGTCCATGCCTATGTCCTGAATGGTATTACCTAGGGTTTCTTCTAGGTTTTTTATGGTTTTAGGTCTAACATTTAAGTCTCTAATACATCTTGAATTAATTTTCATATAAAGAGTAAGGAAAGGATCCAGTTTCAGCTTTCTACTTATGGCTAGCCAATTTTCCTAGCATCATTTATTAAATAGGGAATCCTTTCCCCATTTTTTTTTTATCAGTTTTTTTTTTTTTAATTTTTTTTTATTATACTTTAAGTTCTAGGGTACATGTGCATAACGTTTATATCATGTATAACTCCCCAATGCAATCCCTCCCTCCTCCCCCCTCCCCATGATAGGCCCCAGTGTGTGATGTTCCCCTTCCCAAGTCCAAGTGATCTCATTGTTCAGTTCCCACCTATGAGTGACAACATGCGGTGTTTGGTTTTCTCTTCTTGTGATAGTTTGCTAAGAATGATGGTTTCCAGCTGCATCCATGTCCCTACAAAGGACGCAAACTCATCCTTTTTGATGGCTGCATAGTATTCCATGGTGTATATGTGCCACATTTTCTGAATCCAGTCTGTCACAGATGGACATTTGGGTTGATTCCAAGTCTTTGCTATTGTGAATAGTGCCGCAATAAACATACGTGTGCATGTGTCTTTGTAGTAGAGTAATTTATAATCCTTTGGGTATATACCCAGTAATGGGATGGCTGGGTCATATGGTACTTCTAGTTCTAGATCCCTGAGGAATTGCCATACTGTTTTCCATAATGGTTGAACTAGTTTACAATCCCACCAACAGTGTAAAAGTGTTCCTATTTCTCCACATCCTCTCCAACACCTGTTGTTTCCTGACTTCTTAATGATTGCCATTCTAACTGGTGTGAGATGGTATCTCATTGTGGTTTTGATTTGCATTTCTCTGATGGCAAGTGATGATGAGCATTTTTTCATGTGTCTGTTGGCTGTATGGATGTCTTCTTTTGAGAAATGTCTGTTCATATCCTTTCTCCACTTTTTGATGGGGTTGTTTGTTTTTTTCTTGTATATTTGTTTGAGTTCTTTGTAGGTTCTGGATATTAGCCCTTTGTCAGATGAGTAGGTTGCAAAAATTTTCTCCCATTCTGTAGGTTGCCTGTTCACTCTGATGGTAGTTTCTTTAGCTGTGCAAAAGCTCTTTAGTTTAATTAGATCCCATTTGTCAATTTTTGCTTTTGCTGCCGTTGCTTTTGGTGTTTTAGACATGAAGTCCTTGCCCATGCCTATGTCCTGAATGGTATTACCTAGAGTTTCTTCTAGGGTTTTTATGGTATTAGGTCTAACATTTAAGTCTCTAATCCATCTTGAATTAATTTTCGTATAAGGGGTAAGGAAAGGATCCAGTTTCAGCTTTCTACTTATGGCTAGCCAATTTTCCGAGCACCATTTATTAAATAGGGTATCCTTTCCCCATTTCTTGTTTCTCTCAGGTTTGTCAAAGATCAGATGGCTGCAGATGTGTGGTATTATTTCTGAGGACTCTGTTCTGTTCCATTGGTCTATATCTCTGTTTTGGTACCAGTACCATGCTGTTTTGGTTACTGTAGCCTTGTAGTATAGTTTGAAGTCAGGTAGTGTGATGCCTCCAGCTTTGTTCTTTCAGCTTAGGATTGTCTTGGCAATGCGGAATCTTTTTTGGTTCCATATGAACTTAAAGCAGTTTTTTCCAATTCTGTGAAGAAACTCATTGGTAGCTTAATGGGGATGGCATTGAATCTATAAATTACCTTGGGCAGTATGGCCATTTTCACAATATTGATACTTCCTATCCATAAGCATGGTATGTTCTTCCGTTTGTTTGTGTCCTCTTTTATTTCACTGAGCAGTGGTTTGTAGTTCTCCTTGAAGAGGTCTTTTACATCCCTTGTAAGTTGGATTCCTAGGTATTTTATTCTCTTTGAAGCTATTGTGAATGGGAGTTCATTCATAATTTGGCTCTCTGTTTGTCTGTTACTGGTGTATAAGAATTCTTGTGATTTTTGCACATTGATTTTGTATCCTGAGACTTTGCTGAAGTTCCTTATCAGCTTAAGAAGATTTTGGGCTGAGACAATGGGGTTTTCTAAATATACAATAATGTCATCTGCAAACAGGGACAATTTGACTTCTTCTTTTCCTGACTGAATACCCTTGATTTCTTTCTCTTGCCTGATTGCGCTAGCCAGAATTTCCAACACTATGTTGAATAGGAGTGGTGAGAGAGGGCATCCTTGTCTTGTGCCAGTTTTCAAAGGAAATGCTTCCAGTTTTTGCCCATTCAGTATGATATTGGCTGTGGGTTTGTCATAAATAGCTCTTATTATTTTGATATACGTTCCATCAATACCGAATTTATGGAGAGTTTTTAGCATGAAGGGCTGTTGAATTTTGTCAAAGGTCTTTTCTGCATCTATTGAGATAATTATGTGGTTTTTGTCTTTGGTTCTGTTTATATGCTGGATTACGTTTATTGATTTGCATATGTTGAACCAGCCTTGCATCCCAGGGATGAAGCCCACTTGATCATGGTGGATAAGCTTTTTGATGTGCTACTGGATTCAGTTTTCCAGTATTTTATTGAGGATTTTTGCATTGATGTTCATCAGGGATATTGGTCTAAAATTCTCTTTTTTTGTTGTATCTGGGTTCCAGCAAAACGTCTAATCTAGTTTCAATATTATTTTACTTTCATTATTTTTTATTTTTTATTTATTTTATTTTATTTTATTTTTTTTGAGACGGAGTCTCGCTCTGCCGCCCAGGCTGGAGTGCTGTGGCCAGATCTCAGCTCACTGCAAGCTCCGCCTCCTGGGTTCACGCCATTCTCCTGCCTCAGCCTCCCGAGTAGCTGGGACTACAGGTGCCCACCACCTCGCCCGGCTAATTTTTTTGTATTTTTTAGTAGAGACGGGGTTTCACCATGTTAGCCAGGATGGTCTCGATCTCCTGACCTTGTGATCCACCCGTCTCGGCCTCCCAAAGTGCTGGGATTACAGGCTTGAGCCACTGTGCCCGGCCTCATTTTTTTTTTTAAATAGAGTCTTGTCCTGTCACCCAGGCTGAAGTGAAGTGGGGCAATCTCAGCTCATTGCGACCTCCACCTCCTGGGTTTGAGCGACTCTCCCACCTCAGCCTCCCGAGTAACTGGGATTACAGGTACGCACCAGCTCGCCCAGCAAGTTTTTGTATTTTTAGTAGAGACAGGGTTTCACCATGTTTAGTAGAGACAGGGTTTCCAGGCCAGGCTGGTCTGGAACTCCTGGACTCAAGTGATCCACTTGTGTCAGCCTCCCAAAGTGCTGGAATTACAGGCATGAGTCACCTTGAGTTATTGAAGATATTAGTATCTTCAATATTAATGAGGGCATTATATCTTCATCTTCAGAAGACTCATGGGGAGCTCAATTGAATTGCCTGGTTTTCCTTTGAGGAAAATCCTAAACGGCAAAAGCTATATTACAAAATAATTACAAAGTAAACGTGCTGTACCATTGCCACTGCAAACACAGCAAGGCAACTACAGGATAAGTGAAGTCGACAAACACTGATAGTAAAAACTGTGCTCGATAGACAATGTGGGCATTTAAATTTAAAAACCTGAGATAGAGAAGAGAAACAAAACTAGCATAGATGCCAAAATATTAATGTAATATTTTTGATAAATAATTCTTTACATTTTGACCATGTACATTCAGCAAAATGTCTGTGGAAAAGTAATGAGGCCAATCAATTTTTTTACAACTCAGTGCTGAAGAATCTGTTTCAAAAGATGCTTTAAAGATGTCCATTCAGCCATTTCTAAATAAATTCTTTGAAGTAATTTACAGGACAAATGTGTTAAAATTATCAGTAAAGCTGCTCCACTACTACTTAAATGCCATAATTACGGACATATATGAACATGTCATTTAGCCATATTTATAGTAACACTGATCAAAAGTACAGTAAATCAATAAGTCCTTAATGAATGTCTCACCCTATAAGTTTCCCTCAATAGATTTTGTAAAGTATAGTACAAGGTACACTTTATAAAATAATAAGAACATATTTTAACCTGAAAGTTATTTTCAAATATCAGTTTCCATGGAAAATTATTGAACACTAAAGGATATTTGTCATAAATCACACATATTAATGTACCAAAATCTTATCTAGATAATTATACAGTTAAAGCCTATTTTAATTTTTCAAAAGAAAATATACAATATTGGGAAAACATTAATTTGTATATTTTTCTCTTCCCTTAACTCACAAATATTAAGTAACTTAGGAAATATATAAAATATAACAAAAAAATTCAACTTTCACATTTACCTCCTATAGTTTGTGGAATGCAGGCGGCCATTTAAGTGTAATTGAAAACCACCAGCTTGCTGTCCACATGAAAATCAATGCATGACACATGTTCTATTTCTCTATAAAGGGACTCTTTTCTATGTGGAATTATTCAGACAAGTAGCTTTCATATTTAGGAAAAGAACATGCTCTTCCACTCTCAACAAATGATTAAACACTGCCATAAAAAAAAAACCTTGCTTTAAATAACTAATGTAAATTTATATAATTAAAGTTCACTAAAAAGGCAGCTTCATAGGATGTTCTGAAGATCCACTAAGGCGTTAATTTTATCCCCATGTTGTCTCTTAATTATCTTCTTTATTAACTGTAGCACTCTGTTCTTGCATTGAGTACTAGAATTAAATTAGAGAAAAATGCTTTTGTATGGTTTAAGATGATAAATGGGAACAGTTCTAGGGGCAATGGTCTGCTCTCAAGAAAACTTTCAAACGTCAATCCTAAGGAATACAAAGTGCATGCTGACTCTCCTGACAAGTGAAGAAAAGTTCAGTTATAAAAGGGGACAAACGACATCCTCTAGATCAGCTATTGTTAATGAAATGTTGTAATTATAAATTATTGTTTAGACATGCTTCTCCACGTATATAACATGATCTCTTGATATTTCCTGTAAATAATATCATAAAATGACAAACTTCAGTACACAACTGGTTTTGACTGATCTAAGTTAAAGAGTAATTAGACAAATGTCTTGTAATTCTAATAAAACTGTTTCTATCCATTTGTTTTACGTACTTAAACAGTTAACTTCTATGAGGAATTCTATAATGTAATTTAGGAAATATATTTCAGACATAGAAAAATAGAGCTCATATCAAAAGAAAGAAAGGCAGGCAGGCAGGCAGGAAGGAAGAGAGGGAAGGGAAGGGAGGAAGAGAGGCAGGCAGGCAGGCAGGCAGGCAGGCAGGCAGGCAGGCAGGAAGGCAGGAAGGAAGGAAGGAAGAGAGGTAGCCCTTGCTTTTAGCAGAATGTTGAAGTCTGGCTGGCATATGTGGAGACGTGCTGTAGTTGGAAAACTATCATTTTTTAATCTTCATAGTAAAGACTAGATAAGACATGTATTAGGAGAAACTAGATATTTTCATGATATTGAAATATCTCATCACAGACTCACAAGTTGCAAGGGAGAAAAAATATTTATTATAAAAGAAATAAGGAAAGTTATTTTTATTTAAAAAGGTGGGGGATAAAATGTATTCTTAAAAACTATCAGTCATCAAAGACAAAGACGAGCTATAGAAATGTTTTAGATAAAGGAGGCTAAAGAGACTCCTCAGTAGATTATTTGGTCCCAAGCTGGATGCTGTACTGAAGGAAGAAATACTACAAAGAGTATTACTGTGTTAATGATACAATCTTATTAAGATTGGTAAACTATTGCATCAAAGTTAAATCACTAAGGTGGATAACTAAACTGTAGCTATTTAAGTGAATATCTCTGCTTTTAAGTAATACTCACTGGCGTACTTACAGGCAAAGAGTCAAGATGTATGCAACTTATCTTCAAATGGTTCATTAAAAAAACATAAATATGTAAAAATATGTAAATGTGGATAAAGGGTATACTGGTGTTTATGAACTATTCTTGCGATTTCCATGTAAGTTTGCAATTATTTTAGAATAAAATATTAGGATGTGGCACAGAGAAGTTAACAACTGGATCCATATCACACAGATTATAATTGGTAGAGGTAAGATTTTAACCTAAGGAGTCCGAATCCAAAGTCCCTACTCTTACAACAATTCTGTTTTGTTAAATAATAGAATATTAGCTTGTTATACATAGCAAAGGAATCTGAGGAATATCAATAAATGACATTGAAGTAGTACAATTATCCCCAAAGATGGGTTAGAGGATGCCTACTTAATAACAATTGCAGGCACTAAAACTCTTGCCAGCATATATACCTAACACTACATTTGATGGAATCACACAATATGGAAACAGAACAGTTTTGAAAATCAACAAAAAATAGGTTGTTTCCTGCAGACATGCAAAGACACATGTTTACTTAAAATTAATTATTAAAAAATAGTAAATGTATTAAATATAAAACATAAATAATATTTAAAGTTGTGAGGATAATAAAAATCCTACTAAATGTTAAAATATTTAAAAATACAATTCCACAACCATTTATAATACCTCAAAGTGGAGCATTTGTGAACATGAATTGAATAGCTTCCGTAGGAGGAGGAGAAGATTTTGTTATAGCATTTCACATAATAATATTTATTGACTAAATTTATGAGGAGAGGTATAATAAATTTTTTAGAAATGTGTTCTTTCCCTCAGGTTTTGGTATTTTTAATAGGCTTTAACAAAAAAATAAAGATAATATTCATTGCTTGATGATACCACTCAATATTATCAGTACTAGATTTACTCGAGAAGAACATTTCACGGTAGACTTGTTTGCAGCAATACTTCATACTTTTGGGGTCTCCATGCTTTCATTCTTATCAACATGCCAGCCAGCATCACATCACTGCTGGTCTTCATTCATCCGTTACGATCACTTTTATCTTATCTATTTGAATAACACCTTTCCTATTTCAGACTCAAATATTTTCATTTGTTTAGCAATAAGTAGCATTTTCTATTATGTCTTCTAATTATTACCTTGAACAGCTATTCAAATCTTATTATAGATACTGGATTTTTTTTTTTTTTTTTTTTTTTTTTTTTTTTTTTTTTACCAGTTCTATCATTTCCAACCAAACAGATTATGTACTCCTTGAGCTAAGGACTGTATCAGATTTCTTTTCATTAATCATAATGCCTACTAGCCTCTGGATAAGTCAGCTCAATACTTTGTACTGATTTTATTTTTACCTGTCTCAAAGTTTCACAAAGAAAGTTAAAATAACTTTCAGTCTTTTATGATACCACTTTTGATTATTTAAAAGAATAGAAAACAAATGGCACAAATGCCCTTCTTTTCCTCTGCTCAAAATATTCTATTTCTAAAACTCCTATTCAAATGAAGATATTTTCATAGAATTTTCCAGTTTCTCTTCTTCTTCAGGTCAGTCTATTGATAATTTGAATCTGAATCAAAGATCTATAAAATCTTAAGTAAAATATTAAGTAAAACCTACAAAATAGAAACTGCATGTAAATTATGATCATAAGTAATAAAAAAAAACAAGTTATACTATAAAGCAACTAAAGTAGAATTGCATACATAAAGATATTATCAGTAATAGCCTCACAGTGTAACACTGGATGGCTTTTCTCTTGTTCCGTAGATCCACCTCCCCATGAAATTTCTATAAACAGCATATACAACATTGTATTCTTTACAAAAAACAGTGTGGGCTTTATAATTATTGTTTAACGTATCCCAAATGTCAT
Organism: Trachypithecus francoisi; assembly: GCF_009764315.1. Taxonomy (NCBI): domain Eukaryota; kingdom Metazoa; phylum Chordata; class Mammalia; order Primates; family Cercopithecidae; genus Trachypithecus; species Trachypithecus francoisi. The sequence goes on from NW_022681455.1 coordinate 59,141,683, forward strand.
TATGAGAGTTTTGAAGCCAGTGAGTATCTTTTATTTCTCCAACATCATTTCCAGGACTCTGTTTGGCATACAGTAATGCTGTCAAGTATCAAGAATGTCTTACATGTTAATCAGGGGAGGTTTTTTGCTTTGTATATGTTTATATATGAATTACACATAATTTATCCATATTCAAACAAAGTTACAGACTGTCCTCTATGTGGTCCTCCCCTGAAAAGAGCTAGTTGAGCCAAAGCTGGGTCAATGAGACCTATCCCTAGGGTTTTTGTATTTAGGATCAGAAAATTCATTAAGGCAATCTCTCTGTCTCTATTCCCCCTGAAACCCTGCCTCCCCTTCTTTGGCCTTTTCCTCCCTCCGTCTCTTTATCTTAGCTAAAATGCAAACTGTACAGTTTGAAAGCCGTTTGTTTGAAATCCAGGTTTCCTTTCCTCTAAAAAAAAAAAAAAAAAAAAAAAAAAAAAAAACTATGAGTGAATAAAACTGACACACAGAAAAAGAAGGAGGAGGAAGAGGAAGAACAAATTCCTATTATTTTTGCAATACATTTGTAATGATGTTTACTGTAATAATTATTACAATAACAGCCTGTGTCCCTGAAGTCCAAATTTCCATCTGACCCTGAGGCCAAATACATTCTCACCTTTCCTTAAATGATCTTAAATTACTTGAATGTTGAACTTATAACATACTGCAATTAGCATTATTATTGCGAAGTCATAAAATGTTGCTATTTCTGGTATAACAGTGGAGAATATTTTTTCTTCATTTGCATAGCCCTGAGGACTGGATATCAGAGTTCTTCTTTTATTTGAGGAATTATCCCATTACCAGCATGGGGAATAACACAAGCAAGAATCCTAACTTTTAACAAAGACTGAAATGACTGATCCACAACAACACTGTTGACAGAAACTCACTCATATGGGAAGTAAAGGTGCAACAGGCAGTAAAGCATGGAAGAGTGTTGAAAAAATAATGTCAAAAAACAATTACATGATAACATTTGCTTTACACTTTTGTTTCAGTTGCTGTTCCTGCGTTTTATATGTCTACCACTTCAGAGCACAGAAGCCTTTAGATTAAAATGCTACAGAGTCCTGCCACTTTACTATGCTCAAGATAAAGGAGACATTTGTAACCTCGCTAAACTGTACCCACTATTTCATTCATCAAATATTTGAATCATTGATATATTCCAAGTACATTTCTAGGTACAGTGAACCACAAAGAGACAGGCAATAAGATACGCATAATTTAAGACATTTAAGTTAGTGACAAATGTTTTCAATAAAAGAAAAGATGATTATGACACAGAGGAGAGTGGGCAGGTTACTTGATTTATACCATCCACAGAAAACCACTCTGTGCTGAGGCAAGAATGATAAGATGGAATAAGTCATGCAAATATCTGGGACTGATCTTTGAAAAGTAAGCAGATCTTTATCAGAAAAGTAAGCAGCTACTACAATGGTCCTAAGACAGGAGAAAGCCAGTATCTAGTCAAGCGAGAAAGGAAACCTGCACTGCTGGCATAAAATGAGCAGTGGAATGAGCGTGGTGTGAAATCAGGTCATAAAATAGACAGCAGTCAGATGCAGGAGTAGAACAGGATACTGGATTTTGTTCTAACTGCAACAAGCAGTTCGAGTTTGGAGAAGATTGGCAATACACTCTAACTTCTGAAACTTCTGAAAGCAATTGAAGGAATGGATTATGGAAGGATTATAAAAGGATAAGAATAATACTATCATGAAACAATTGTTCAACTAAATTGATAATGCATGTAAAATATTAATACAGTACACAGCACATTGTATATCCAAAATAAATGTTAGTGATAAAAATGTATTGCTGTTGTTTCTCCCATGAGTTCTTAAATATGTGCTGTGAGTCAAGACCTTACCCGAGAGTTATGCCAAGATAAACTTTGCTCAAGGTCACGCAAATGTAATCACTGTAGACAGTGACACTATTTAATATGAGAAAAATAAACAGGCATCTTTCAATTTACAAATAGATCATCTTCCCAAAGTCTCCTTAGACATCCATCCTTGGAAATCCAGAACACATTTTCTCATAGAAACAAAAATTGTAGCTGTTTTTCAGGGCAGCCTGGAGAATTCTATCTAATCTATAACATGTTACCAACACTAGTTTTGGTTTTGGAGTCAGAAGTCCACATGATATATCAGAGGAACATAACAACTGCACTATTCATTGGATGCTAAATAAGTGCCAACATTATTCTAAGCACTAATTAATTGAAGCCTGTTGTAATTTCATGAGGTAGATACTATTGCTATCTCCATCTTAGGTATGAAACACTAAGAAACACAGAGGTGAAAAACTACCCCATGCACTACCTACAGAGCAGGGAGTCGAACTCTTACAGTTCAAAGGAAGTAACCATTTCTGTAAATACTGTTAACAACCATGCAATGCTGTGTTTATTCTCATTCCTCATTCTTTAAAACACACACACACACACATACACACACACACACAATGTAGAAATGGTTGTTGTTTGCCTGTGAGTCCTTACCAAACCCTTTTGGAATTTACTGCTATATCCTGCTACTCCATCTCAGAATACTAGGTATACTACTATACTACCCCAGGTAAAACCATCCTATAGATTTGTACAACTTAGTCTAAGTTGGTGAACTATATTGACACAACATTTTTTACAAACTCAAAACAAGGCCAGGCGTGGTGACTCACACTTGTAATCCCAGCACTTTGGGAGGCTGGGGTGGGCAGATCGCTTGAGGTCAGGAGTTCCACACCAGCCTGGCCAACATGATGAAACCCCGTCTATACTAAAAGAAAATAAAAATTAGCCAGGCGAGGTGATGTGCGCCTATAATCTCAGCTACTCGGGAGGCTGAGGCTGGAGAATTGCTTGAACCTGGGAGGCAGAGGTTGCAGTGAACCAAGATCACACCACTGCACTCCAGCCTAGAGCCTAGGCAATAGAGTGAGACTCCATCTCAAAAAAATAAATAAATAAATAAAACCCAATAATCTTCATCTCAGCTTTAAGAAAATATTTTAGATGTTGAGCCCCAGCTACAGGGTCCACCTCTGCCCTGACATTAGATTCCAAGCTGAATAAACCCAGGGAACCTTGTAACCCATTAGCATTTTACTCAGCTTCTTACTTTGACATGGTTTGGCTGTGTCCCCACCCAAATCTGATCTTGAATTGTAGCTCCTACAATTTCCACACGTTGTAGGAGGGAGCCAGGGGAGGTAACTGAATCATGGGGGTGAGTTTTTCCCTTGCTATTCTCATGATAGTGAATAAATCTCACTACCTGATAGTTTTATAAGGGGGAGTTTCCCTGCACAAACTCTCTTCTCTTGTCTGCCGCCACATGAGACGTGCATTTCACCTTCCACCATGATTGTGAGACTTCCCCAGCCACGTGGAACTGAGTTCATTAAACCTCTTTTGTAAATTGCCAGTCTTGGGTATGCCTTTATCAGCAACGTGAACACGGACTAATACATACTTGTATCTGCTTTTGAAGAATTTAAATTATTCCTCTCAAAAACTGCCAGAGGGGAGGCATTGTTACTCTGCTAGTCAGGAGAAGGAGACTGCAGTAGTTATTTCTGTAAATGCAGGTTGCACAGAAGAGAAACTATATGGAATATGGGAATGGAAACTCTTGGATCCATATAAACTGTGTTTGAGCTAGTTACCTGTATTCCTTGATCCTATCTCCCCATGTAGGGTTAAAACAGTATGTGTACCATGAGTTGGTTGTGCAGATGCTTAACAAGGTAGTGGTGGAGGAAAAGCAGCCTCGGCTATCTCACTAAGCATATCCTATGTCATGTGCTTTATTAATGCTTCATATAGATCAACCCTCAAACTGCTATACATGTTAGGTCAAATGTAATCTCCATCTTACAAAAGAGGAAACTGAGGTTTGCAGAATGATAAGAACTTTTTCCAAGGTAAATTAAGGTGTAAGTACTAATACTGGAATTTGCACACTGGCAGTGTAGATCTTCTGTCCCAAATTCAATCACTAAGTGCAGCATTCTTCTAGATACATAATTTGCAATAAAAATGCATTGTTATGATTTTTGTTGTCATCCCTATTATCAACCCTATTACTGGGTTGTTAAATGGATTTAAGGAAATGTAAAACACTACAATATTGACTAGCATATAACCAATGCTATACACACTGATTCCTTCCTTGGTAGAGGTTGTGTATTATCTGTTTGGCTCTATTAAAACTATCAAACTCAAAAATATTTGAAGTAAATAACAGAGCAGATTATTCTTTACAGTTGCATGAAGCAATTAAGCCTCCTGCAACAGGCATTCATTTATTGCTAATTTTTACTTGCCCTAGAATAACTCAAATTTATTTTCAAAAGTTACTGTGAATATTAAGTTAGTGCTTGAAAGTCTTCAGGCAGTTTGTTTTCCTCTGATATCTGGGCAGAGGTAGCCCCTGTAGCTGGGGGTTATTTCCCCTGCTCAATGAGAAAAGTCCACATTTTGCTTGCTTATGAATTGCACCACTACCTTCAGCCACATATTTCCCTCTTTTCCTGACCTACTTTAAGAGTTTCAAACCTCTCACTCAACCTGCTTCCCAATAAGTTTCTCTTTGTGAACACTAAAGCTATGGAGCAAGTATCCTGCTTTTTTTTTTTTTTTTTTTTTCCCAGAAGCATAAACTCACATCCATCTTCTGGTCTTTACCCAATTACAGAAAATTTTTTCTCCCTTTGCTCTCTAGGACAACCCAGCTTGTGTTCAAGACTGAAGCACATTTAACTAGTTACCAACAGAGGTTGAGTATCCCTAATTCAAAAATCCAAAATCTGAGATGCTCCAAAATCTGAAGCTTTTTGAGTGCCAACATGATGCCACAGACCAGAATACCTATGTTAGCTGTTAAACAGCAGTGGCACAAACAACAGCAGGTTTTCAGTCTCCATGTATAATGCTGTGTTTTGATTAAAGGGTTACTGTGAACTTATTTTACTATTCTAGGTGAAAAACATCAGAAGCAGTTGAGGGACCAAGAAGTGGATCCTCAAAGGATAAAGAGGCATTCTGCTAGATGGGTTTTTTAAATGTTTCTTCCAGTCTATAGCAACCTTTTAATCGAAACACAGTGTCACAGATGGACTGAAAGCCTGGTACTGTTTGTTGTTGCCGTGTTTTAATGGTTAATTCGGATATTCTGGATGCTACTGTGCTGCTTAGTTACCCTGAACAGATGAATGACCTTTTTCATTGTGTTAATGGTATGTCATACTTCTTACTGTTAAGTACTTACATGTGAGCAGGTGTAAGAAAATGGCTGAGGATCAGTGGCATACAAATTTAGAGTCACAAATGACAGTGATGCCAGACAACCACACATCGTCCACATGTGTGGCTGAGAGAGTGACACTTTTGCTTTCTGATGTTCAATGTACATACGCTTTGTCTCATTCACAAAATAATTAAGATATTGTATAAAATCACCTTCAGGCTATGCATATAAGGTACATATGAAATATAAATGAATTTCACGATCAGAGTTGAGTTTCAGCCCTAGGATATCACATTATGTCTATATAAATGTTCCAAAATCTGAAGAAAAAAACAGAAATTCAAAACTCTTCTGTATTTTAGATATGGGATACTCAACCTGTATATGAAAATAAGTAGTGTTTCTACTGGTAACCCTTGGGAGGCGGTTCAAGCTCTGCACATGTCCCCATCAGGGTGACTTCTCAGGCATGACAGCATTCTGGAGCATACCCAGTGATGGTACAGAAATAGACCTCAGGTGATCAGGTGCAATGACTTCACTTCAAAGAGAAGAAAATTAAGAAAAGAGAAATTGTTCTCCCAAGTTTTCACTTACCAAGGCACAGTCCAGGAGAGAAACCAGTCTTGTGCTCTAATAGATAAGGAAGGAAAAAAGGATGTATTTCAAAAGACAAATAAGTATGCCTATTAGAGGCAACAGGCCAGAATAGCAAGAGTTTGCTTTTAATAATATTTTTTCTGATTCTAAATGAAATATATGGCCATTGTAAGAAAACTGGAAATGACCAAAACTATAATGAAAATAATCATGGATAATTCCAGAATTCAGAACTTTAGCTATACACATTCCAATATTTATGTCAGGATCATATTGCATATATAATTTTTGTTCTATGATTTTTCTTATAATTTAGACCTTAAATTTTCTTCAAATACTGTATTTTATTTCTATATTGTATTTCATACAAAGGTACACAACATGACAACTAACTGGGAATTTAGTTTTACAACTTCTTATTTTTTATCACTCCATTGCCTCATTCCATCATTCAATTTACTATTTCATTATTCATTACTTCATTATATATTATTATGATGAATAAACACCCTTGTACATACACAGTAGTAGTTTCTCAATGTTTTATTTTGTTAATATAGTCAGGAAAATAGAGGAAATGGTTTAGATCAACTAAAATAAAAATCAGATGACAGAAAACATTTCTCTATTGAAAATAATAAATCTTGCTCTGATCACCTGGTTAAATAATCAGCTTCATATCTTATGATAATTTTCGTGATAGTAAATCCTGGACCACAGAAAGGTAAAAGCCACTCCAAAGCAATTTTTTACCCATCATATTCATTGCCACTTAGCCCTAAAAATATTATTATTTGTATCAATAAAGCACAAATAAAAAGTTATAATCAGAATTCATTTTTCAAAATGTGTATTTACCTATACTCTGATATGGAAAAAAATGTTCAAATACCTCGTACAGCTCTATAAGTCTAATTTTCAAGGCGGTTTTATGTGGTCAATATTATACAGGGTAGGATCTGTTACATGTAGCTGAGGCTATGAGGATCTTTCACTGCTGTCAGGAAGGCAATGTAATGCTGTACATAGAACTCAGGCTTTGCTGCCAGTCAGAGCTGGGGTCCAAGCTGAGCTGGGCCACTCCCTAGCTGCATGGACCTTGGTTCTGTCATCAAGTAGAAGGTAATACTAACATTTATCTCAAAAAGCTTTGTTTGAGGCCCAAATGAAGTAATATGCACCAGTTACCTGCCTTTTATAAGATCTTATAGATTAATATAGATTGTGCTTATCAATAAAAGGGCAGAATGAGTCTCAAATAAAGTAATAAGTGCCAGGCACCTTCCTTTTACAGCATCTTACAGATTAATGTAGACTGTGGTTCCTGATAGAAGGGTAGAATGACCTTTTGTCAATATACTTCTTAGTTCTATTACCAAAATCCGATTGTCAGAGAGGTCCAAGCTAAGCTGTGTGTTTAGGCTAAATGGAACACAGTGGCAGCCACCCGTAGATTTAACAATTCCACACTCTTTCCAAGCAGTTACCAACAAGCCTTTGATCTCCACTTCTCTTTTGTCCAAGAAAAAGCCATCTTAGATACAGATCTGATCTCCACAATGAACTGGTATTCAGAATTTTTTTAAAAAAAGCAAACTTGATTAATCTTGCTTTTTTACCTGGAATTCCCAGTGATCTCTTTCAAGAATTGTATTTGTAGATAAATATATCTAACTCTGAAGCTACCTTTTACAGGAAAATCACTATAGGAACAGTCTCAATCTCTCTGTAGCAAGTTGAACCAAAGCTGATTGTGGGAAATTTTAGGTCTGAGTATTTCCATTCCTGTTGTTTTTAAGTATAATGAGTATGCACAATACCTAAATAAAAATATAATAACCAGGCAAAATTAAGAAATACTTGTTAATAAGAAAATCATAATTTAATAATAATTAATAATAGTGTTAGTGTAGCTTTTGTTTCCCAGTGTCCTTTTTTCAGGGATATCTGAGATATTTTCATTTCTCAGAACCAGAATTCTCTCCTCCTAAAATCTAGTCACTGGCAATGTATCTTCTTCTAGACTACCAAACAGACATACTCACTTTTATTCCATAATGATAGCTTTTAATGTGAAAAACTGAAGGGATCCCAAATGAATGTGCTAAAGTTGTTTAGTTAAGTAGCATTAAGCAAATACAGTAATTTTACTGCTTTACTTAAGATCTATAATTTCTTCTTATTACCAAAAAGATAAGTACTCAACTCATTAGGGCATACATTTCTTCACGATTTTGTCCTTGTCAATTTCTCCAGTCTCCTCATTCCACATGTGCCTATGCTCCAGCTCCATGCCCTAATAAGTTTATACCTAAAGAGCATATACCCATCTTTGTAGTCATAGGACACTTTATATAATGCTTTTCGGTATTATTTTAGCAGATAGTAATGCACGGCTCATGTTATAAAATAGGACTGTCTAATTAGTTACAACTCATTGAGACAGGTGGGCTTCTGTTAAAATTAAAAACAATGCTAATGATACTGATAATATTAATCTTCCAGTGCATTACTATCTGCTAAAATAAATATCAGTTGTGGATATACATGACCGTATACCTGGTAGTTTTCATTTGTGGCATTAGATATATTTATTTTAAGAATTGACAAATTTGGCCAAAGTTCTAGATTACTCTTAAAACTGTAAGATAATAATTTCCATTGAATTTTTGGGGGGGATTTAGGTTTACATAGAATGTAAAATGCATGAGAATTTTATTAAGGTCGCCTATCCTGTGGTATGAATTTAGTGCAACAAAATTTCACATTCTGTAGCTGCTCTCAGTCAATTTTTTCCCACTTATCTTTGAACTTCTATAGATGTACTTTCTTTATTTTATCAAGATGTAGCAGGACACATACTCCAGTATTTGGATTCAAATATCTGGATAACTCTGGAAATACAACATTCTCTTAGTACAAAATCATAGAAATGAGGACTCAGGAATCATGCATTTCCAGCATTTGACCTCATAATCGCTTTATAAAAAGATTTCCACTTCGTATATAATCAGATGAAATTAACCCCAAGTGAAATTACATTAAAACCCATCTGTCAGCCAAACCATTTGAGGTTATATCACAGAATTAATCATTTCTGTCACTGTCAGCAAAATCAAACACTCATATTAATCCATACCATGAAATAATAAAAATAGAAATGAAGTTGAACCCTAAAAGAGATTTCTCAAGAATTTGAAATATAGGTTTTAATAAAAACTTATTAAAATTAATCAAATCTCAACTGGAATCTAAACTAATACTATCTGAAATTCTGGTAAGTTTTTTTGGGGGGTTAGTGAACTTATGTTTAGCAAGTATTGCTTTATGATCTTTGATTCCCAGCATCTAGTACAATGCTTAAAACAAGGTTATATTCAATTAATATTGGCTAAATTGAATTATTAGAATATGTTTAATACATGAAAGTATCCAGAAGTATGTGCACATCACTGTCAGAAATAAAACAAACTTCATAGAAAAATACATTACAAATATATAGAAAATATATAGTAACATTTTTCTCTAGAGAGAAACCATTCTCTCTAAAAACAAATACATGTAAAACTGATACCTTGGTCAGCTTTACCTGTGTCATACTAACATTCAATTATGCCTTACAGGCAAGCAAGCAAAAAGCAAGAAATCAAAGCTTGGGTATAAACATTAAAATTACAGGAAACAAACTTGATTTTCATACACTACCATGTATTGGTCTGCCAAGAAAACTCAAAGGAAAGACTCGTTAGTAATTTAGAATTTTATATTTGCATTTTCTATGCCATTTGCAGTAAGTGTACTTTGTTCAACCTAATTTTTAAAAAACACATTCAGTGCTATGAAATTTTCACACACACAAAAAATGCCATTTACTGTCTGGGGTAATTTTATAAATTATTTCTTACAAATATATAATTCACTAAAGAATGTGGAATATTGTAATGCTTTTCTATTTTTTTTTAATTATACTTTAAGTTCTAGGGTACATGTGCACAACATGCAGGTTTGTTACATATGTATATATGTGCCATGTTGGTGTGCTGCACCCATTAACTCGTCATTCACATTAGGTATATCTCCTAAGGCTATCCCTCCCCCACCCCACTCCCCACAATAGGACCCAGTGTGTGATGATCCCCTTCCTGTGTCCAAGCGATCTCATTGTTCAATTCCCACCACACCAGTTAGAACTGCAATCATTAAAAAATCAGGAAACAACAGGTGCTGGAGAGGATGTGGAGAAATAGGAACACTTTTACACTGTTGGTGGGACTGTAAACTAGTTCAACCATTGTGGAAAAGTGTGACGATTCCTCAAGGATCTAGAACTAGAAATACCATTTGACCCAGCCATCCCATTACTGGGGATATACCCAAAGGATTATAAGTCATGATGTTGTAAAGACACATACACACGTATGTTTATTGCGGCACTATTCACAATAGCAAAGACTTGGAATCAACCCAAATGTCCATCAGTGACAGACTGGATTAAGAAAATGTGGCACATATACACCATGGAATACTATGCAGCCATAAAAAAGGATGAGTTCATGTCCTTTGTAGGGACATGGATGCAGCTGGAAACCATCATTCTCAGCAAACTATCACAAGAACAGAAAACCAAATACCGCATGTAATGTTTTTTTTAAAAACACAGTGGTATTTTTTAGCATGTTTGGGATCTAGCAGCTACTGTAACATCAATTCTTTTTTCCATTACTTCAGTTATCAACTATATTTTTTGAAAATATTTTTAAAACTAAGAGTTGCTGCATATTGTCTCAACCAAATATTACTGATACATGATTAATGTTTACTGTAATGGAAACAACAGACTATTTTTGTTTAGCAGAGCGACAACCTGTTAAATCCAACTAGAATAATTCATATCAATTGTTTTCATATTTTACCATCCAAAAACATTACTGCAAATACAACAATATTTTTCTCAACTTTATAACAGGAAAATCTGAGAATCTCTTCACAAGTGTACATAATATAATGAATGCTCTGTGTTTCTTATAAAATGAAGTTACTTTAAATACTATATCTATTTACTAAATTCTCTTAATTACTACTTAATATTCAATAATTTATAAAAATGTGCATCAAGCCTTGAGGTGAAATGGTCTTGACACATTGGTTTTACATCCTTGCCATAGAGTAACATTTACAATTAATTATTGCACCTAAATGAATATGCACATTTTCTGCAAATCAGAAAATGCTTTAATTTCAGGGATATCATTTTAACCTCCAGGATGAAAGTCATAGGACATCATTGTCCTTACTGTTACCAAATAAAAGCTCTAGGGGAAGCTTTGATTTTCAAAATGCAGAGTCAGGTACACAGTTTTGCACAAAATGCAATCTGAAAACATCAACCAGATATTATTTCTCATTTGACGTCAACCTGCCTTTATCTGACAAGTAAATTGGGTATACAGTCAAATACACAGAAAAAAGATGCAAATAATATATATTCTTTATAAGCACCTAAAGTTACGTCCCAAAGTCAGCGAACATAGGAAATGATTGAGTCACATCATTTTTTGAAAAAATACTAACTGATCACTTTACTATGTTTTCTTTATGTTCCCAATGCTACTTCTAAAAACAAAAATTATCAGCGTTTCAGGGATCTGCCAAAGGGCTCTCTTTGTTGTGACATGTCAAACCAAAAATAGTTACTACTCATTCCTTTAATCAGAAACTCTAAGACTGAAATGAATATATCCAAAACCTTCCTTTTATTCTATGTACTCTAATACAGCAGTTATATTCCAATTTAAACAGAAAGCCAGTTTGTTTCTTCCCATTGTGATTTTCAAATTCAACTTGGTGACTTTTTGAATCTACAAAAGAGCACGGATTGGCTATTTTCTTTTCCTTTATTATAGCCTTTATCCTTTCTTATCCCAACAGGCCTCTCTGCTTGCAAGAACTCACAAAAGACCATTAACAGTTTCAAATGATCTTATTCTTTTTGTGACATGCAATAATTGACTCATTTTACACTTATTGAGATACACAGAGTAGGGATTTATTACCACATCATTACAACTGCCTTTCGGTTTTTTGAAATACATATTTTGAATAATATATATATAATATATATTTATCATCTAATATTAGGCCTTTTTCCTATTCCTTATTACAGTCATTGAATCAAAAAGCCGACACGAAGCTCAAAAAGTAAGTGGCATTAAAAGTCCTGCTGTCTTTTTAGGAGTCCCACAAATACAACTTCACATGACTAACAATTGAATAGCTAGTATTCTGTTTCACATCCCTGCCCCTACCCACTGAAACTCATAAGACTAATAATTTCAACTATCTAATATGAAGATAAGTTCCAAAACACAAATAGATCTAGAGCAATAATCATAGGAAATTTGCATTTTTATTAGAATGATTAAGTAAACTCGGGTTCACAAACTATCAGAGAACTATTAAGCTTAAAGTTTTACTTAAAACTTAACTAAAGGATGAAATGGGGACCCTCCAAGTACTGGTGTTGCAATATACACTAAAATATTTATCTAGAAAATGAGCTTATTTGATCTTGTTCATATAATAAGTGATTTAATGATAAAGGGAAAGGATAACATAGACCACTGAAAAGACTGTCTCCTGCATACCACCCTTGCTAAAAGAGCAGCTATTTCCTTTCAATTACAAACCAAATTTGCTAATTAATTAGCATCCACTTTGATAGGCAGAAATAGCAGGATGACAGTGAGAGGAGTGTGTGTGTGTGTATGTGTGTATTTGAGGCATATCATTAGCAGTGAAATTAAGTGAACTCCTCCAGATTTAACACATAAAGATGAATTTAAAAAGGGAACATTTTAAAAAATTAAAGTTAATTGAGGAAGGATTAAGAAAATGAATCAGCTAAGTGTTACATTTTCAATTACATTTAGTTTAACCAACCCCAAAGCCTATAAATATTACAATAGTAAAATGAGAGACCTTGTGACTATTTCACAAAAATTCTTTTCTTATTTTCTTTCTCAAGTAGGAGTATCTTATATTCACCTGTTCATTGCAGGCTTTTAGTTCCCAGCAGCAAATGGAAAGGCAGAACATGGCAATGGGCCTTTTGAAACCAAAAGAAAAGATTGTCACACCCAAACTACCAGCTATTTCCCTTTTGAATACAAACATACTATTTGAAATAACTCATTTAGCTTTTTCTGAAAGCACCTTGTATAACCTTGCAAGTGGTGATTTGTAATGTGGCAGGCTGTTATCAGGCAGCTACAATATTTTAACTCAGCTCAATAAAAAGCAGCATTATTCCAAAGTTCATTCATACAGAAACATTTCAGGGGTGGTATTTTCCAAGCCTAGTTCATGTTTATTCATTTCTTGATTTGGAGGTGGGGGGTAGGAGGAGATAGGGCTGACAAGCCATCTTCCTCCTCACTTAGGTGACTGACTTTCAACTCACGAAGGACTCTGCCAGGTTTTATTTGTATTGCACAGCCAAAAGGGATTAAAAATAATCTTACATTATAGCATCCTATGCATTGCAGTGTCTGCATTTGACCACCTTCCCTCGTCCTTTTGGCTTCAGTGCATATCTCTCCACCTTCTACGAACTAGGGCCTATATATTTCTTGCTTGAGGGCTGGCTCTGGCTGGCAGAGCCTGCTTATTTGCCCCTACATGACAAGCATGAAATATCAGCAAATTAATGCCTCCTAGGAGCTGCTCTCAATCTATGGCTGATAGAATTCAGGTAAATATATTAGCTCCCTCACTTCTCCACTTGTGTATGCTTACCTTCTAAAATTTCCTGTGTGATTAAGCACCAGTTGCCAATAGTAGTAACTCGCTTGAAAACAAATCATATGTGGGCGCCTTTTTTGCAGGTCTAGTTTCCTCATTTCCTGAGATCACCTCAAAAATAAATTACCTGCATTTCAAATGATGTGTCTCAAAGTCTACTATTTCTGGGGGAATTTGTAAGACACAGTGCACCTCTTACTAAATAAGTTTGGGCCTAACTTCATCCAAAATGAATGAAGGGCAAATCTGAGATACATATTTACCCTAAAATGAAAGCAAAAATAAAGATGTCAACAGAGAATAACTGTATTCTTTCTCCTTATTTTTATCTCTGAGAATTAGTAGAGTTTGAAAAGGAAAAATTTTAAATAATGACGTATAATACATATATAGATGTTCTTAATTTACACATAATTACAATTAGAATCACACACATTCAAATAAAAATATTTTTTCTTTAGAAATTAATAAGGCTCCTTTGGCATTTTAGCTAGTTTCAGTGCTGGGAATTAGTAGTAGCAAAAGTAAGTTTCTACAATCAAGTCCTAATTTCCATGTCTGCTTCTGGGGGATCCCAAACTGAAACATTATAAAAGATTGCTATTATCTTACAACCAGACCTGTTCTCCTTTGTAACCCTTTTGGTTTCAAATAACATAAACCAATTGAAGCCATCTTAAACAATAATCAGAAAAGGACATATCTTGGAAAAATTCCAGAGTTTCTCAAGAGACCAAGGTCAGCAGGGCCCCTTGAAAGACTTTCTTGGAAGCCCACAGGAAACCAAGGAAATTCTCCTTCATCTCTACCTGACTGTTTTGTTCTGTCTGAAGATTAGACCCCCAGCTCCAAAGTTTACATGTCCTCTATATTAGGAATCAGCCCAAACTGCTTTGCTTCCTCTCAGTTTTAATGCCAAGCTCCCAACAGAAAGAGTCTTTTAGTTGCTCTGAGGCTTTTGGCTGCAGTCAGGTGAACAAGGGTCCATAATAAAATGCTCAGAGAAGGAGACAGGGGTTCTAAAATGGGTCAAAACAAACTTGGACAATCTCCTTAAAAATCTCATAAAATATCAATTATATAATAATAACAATTACTAGGGAATAGAAAGTGGAGCACATAAGCAAATTGTATTTATTTTTTGTTTGTAACTGGGAGTAGTCAAAATGAGCTACAGACTAATGATAAATGTTGAAATGCAACAGAGATTTTATTCTCTCCTATTCCCCCCATGTGGATCTTAAACTGACTAGTATTGTAGCAGTTTGATAAATGTATAAAAAGATGCTTTCAGGGATTCAAATCTATCAACTACTACTTAACATCAAATCATACATTCATACACAAAATATTTTGTGATTAAACTTCAAAATTGTTTTGCTTTAATAATCAGTTATGAAATTATTGTTCAATACTATGAAATTGCAAAAACATAAGATGAAATAGATATTTATATGTTATCTAAGCAAAAGTTCCATTTTCAAGAAAGTATCAATACATAGCTTTTGAAGAAAACAAAGTATTTTTCTTTTCTCATAACTTTCTATAGGGGGTATTAATCCTATGGGAACACATTTCAGTATTTTATAATTTTATATCGCTTGATAGCATCTAAATTCATTTCTCTTCCTGTCCTAAATACAAACAAAAAGTTTCCACGGCAACACTATCTTAAACCTCATTATACAGGTTCATCTGCTTTTGGGGGTAGTAGCTTTCATGCCCATAAAAACATACTTCTTTGAGAATTACCTCACCAAATGCCAGCACTGATATATTCTGTCAGTCTAGATCATTGTTAAATCTTCTTTTTGGTTATTGGTGTTGACATGATGAGTACATACATGTTTACTAAATGATAGTGGTTTAGTACTTGAGGGATAAGCATAAAGTCACCAGTCATGCTGTTGAGCAATTTCAAGAAATTTATGTCACATTTCAGGGTGACAGCAATGCTGGCAGCTAACATGCCCCTGAAGATGAAGATATAAAGATGAGCTATCATTGTGGATGCAGATGTAGGTCTTAGTTGTTAGTCTACAAGTACATCTACTCTACCAAGCGTGGGGATGCCAATTCTGTTTGTGTAAAATATACTGTTTTCTTGAAAAAATACAAAAACCATGTAACATATTGTCTAAGCTTACATGGTCCTTTTTTTTTTTTTTTTTTTTTGAGACGGAGTCTCGCTCTGTGGCCCAGGCTGGAGTGCAGTGGCCGGATCTCAGCTCACTGCAAGCTCCGCCTCCCGGGTTTATGCCATTCTCCTGCCTCAGCCTCCCGAGTAGCTGGGACTACAGGCGCCCGCCACCTCACCCGGCTAGTTTTTTGTATTTTTTAGTAGAGACGGGGTTTCACCGTGTTAGCCAGGATGGTCTCGATCTCCTGACCTCATGATCCGCCCGTCTCGGCCTCCCAAAGTGCTGGGATTACAGGCTTGAGCCACCGCGCCCGGCCACATGGTCCTTTTTAATGGAAATGTTTAATGTGTTAATACAAGAAAAAATGTTTCCTCTATTTTTTTTTTTTTTTCACACCAGAGCCTACTTCGCCACACAGGACAGTGTAGTGCTTAGGATTTACTAGATATGATTCCATAGCTATGTATAAATTAAAAGTACAGTATAAACAAATATCATGGTTAATAATCTCAACAGAGTCACTATCTCCTTCAGAATTAAAACAGTCATGCAGAGGGTCAATATTGAAAGACAATTCATATATTCATAAAACACTATAAAATGTATTTTGCCATATTTTATATATTTAAACACAAACCTTCATTGTATTTACATGATATTTTTGAACACTTTAAACACAGCATTGGGCAGAGAAAAATTTTTTCAGCAAATGATTCTGGAACAACTGGATATTTCAATTAAAAAATACTTCGACTATCTTGACACCACATACAAAAACTATTTCTAGATGAGACATAAACCTATACTTAAAAGCTAAAACCATAAAACTTCTAGAAGAAAATATTGAGAATAACTCTGTGATCTTGATATAGGCAAAGATTTCTTAGAGAGGACACATACAGGACCAAGTATGAAAAAATTATAAATTGACTTCAGCAAAATTAATAACTTATTCTCTTTGAAAGATGAGAATATTAAAAGCTGAGCCACATATTAGGGGGAAATATTCACAAAACATATTTGTAACAAACGATGCAAACCCAGAACACAAATAACTGCTACAAGAATAAAAGACCCACAACCCAATTAAAAATTTGTCTCAGCATTCTAGGCACTCATTTCAAATAAGAATACATATAATGGACTCCAAAAAAGCACATGAAAGCATGATCATCAACGTTAATATTCAAGGAGATGCAAATCAAAACCACAGTAAGTTATCACTGCAGACCACTGAAGTGGCTATTGTTGAAAAGACTGAGAACTTCAAATGTTGGCAAGGAAATGCCACAGCCAGAATTTTCATACATCACTGGTAAGAGAGTGAGACTGTATAAGCATTCTAGAAAACTGTTTGCAATTCCATATATTATAATAAAAGGTTAAGCATTATATATGCTCTAAGACCCAGAAATTACACTCCATGCAAAGAATGCATGTCTATAAAAATCCTGTATATGAACTTTTATAACCGCTTATCTATAATCAGCTAACACTGAAAGGAGCTCATATGTACATTCATGATATTGAATAAACAAAATGGGACATACTTGTATAATGGTATACTTCTACTTCTCAGCCATAAAAGAAATAAACTATTAATACATGCAACAACATGGATGACTGTCAAAGATATACTGAACCTAAGAAAAAGGAAGAGTATATACTACATTTTTCCCCTCATATGAAGTTGAAGAACAAAGCTTTCTCTAATAACAGAAATCAGAATAGGTGGTTCCTAAAGGAAATGGAGGGGACATAGTTTGAATATTTGTCCCCTCCAAATCTTATGTTAAAAGGTGATCCACAGTGTTGGAGTTGGAGCCTGTTGGGAGGTGTTTGGATCCATGGGAGTGGATCCCTCATTAATGGCTTGGTGCCTTCCCTACAGTAAAGGTAAGTTCTCACTCTATTAGTTCACACAAGAGCTGGTTGTTTAAAAGGTGTGGAACCCCATCCTTCTCTCTCTCTCTCTCCATGTGACACATCAGCTCCTCTTCCATTTCTGCCATAATTTGAAGCTTCCTGAGGACCTCGCCAGAAGCAGATACTTGTATTATACTTCCTGTGCAGCCTGCAGAACTGTAAGCCAAATAAACCTATTTTCCTTATAAATTACCCAGCCTCGAGTATTCCTTTATAGCAATACAAAAAAGACTGACACAGCAGGTTATGGAAAGGGGTCACAAGCGAAGTCTCCAGGCTGACAGAAATGTTCTCTACTTTGATACGGGCATTGTTCACACAAGACTATACAATTACCAAAACTCATTAAGTTTTATACCTGAAATCTGAATTTCACTGTTTATATATGTTACCTCAATGTTTTTAAAGAAAGAAAACCAAAGCAAAATAGATAACGAAAATAAATCTTTATTAATTTCTGCTATCAGATGAATACTGCATATACACTTTCATAGGATTCATGAGATGACTGGATGACCTATGAGATCGTTGGTAAGAACCTATGTCATAGATGAGGAAAGGAAGGCTCAATGAGATTTAGAAATTGGGCCACTGTCACAAAGGTACCAGGTTAGCAGATCTGGCACTCAAATGGTAATATTTTGACTTTACCTACCTTTTTTTTTTTTTTTACTATAACAGTAGCTTTCAGCATTTTCACCATATTCCACAGTAAGAAATGCATTTTATATAATGACCTGGTAAATCCACAAATTCCATATATACACACAAACTATAATAAATGTTTCATAAAGTTATGTTTAACCTTAAATATATATATAGTGTACACACATATATACACATGTGTATGGGTATGTATTAATAAATATGTATGTGTGTGTATATATAGTCATATGCCACATAATGTTGTTTCAATCAACAATAAACCACATATAACATCATGGTGGTCCCATAGGATTATAATGGAGCTGAAAAACTCCTGAGGTTTAGCCATCCTAGTATCTAGCACAATAGATTACTCATAAGTTTGTGGTGATGTCAGTGTTAGCAAACTTACTGTGCTGCCAGTAGTATAAAAGTATAGCACACACAATCATGTAGAGTTCATAATACTTGATAATAATAAATGTGTTACTATTTTATGTATGTATTATACAATACTTTTTACTGTTATTTTCGAATATGCTCCTCAACTTACATATTTTAAAAGTTACCTGTTAAACAAGCTCAGACAGGTCCATCAGGAGATATTCCAGAAGGAGATACGATTATCATAGATGATGACAGTTCCCTATGTGTTATTGCCCCTGAAAACCTCACAGTAGGACAAGATGTGGGGTGATGGTGAAATTGATGATCCTAACCTTGTATAGTCCTAGGCGAATGTGTGTAGTTGGGTATTATTTAACAAGAAAATTTAAAGAGTAAAAAAAATAAATAAATTTAAAAATCAAAAAAGCTTACAGAATATGGATATAAAGATATTTTTATAGCTAACTACAAAAAGTCAAAAAGTTTCTAAAAATTAAAAAGCTTATAAAGTAAAAGTTATAGGTGGCCACTAATTTATTATTGAAGAAATAATTTAAAAAATAAATTTAGTGCATCCTAACTCATAGTGTTTATAAAGTCTACAGTATTGTACGGTAATGTCCTTGACCTTCACCTTCACTTATCACTACTGACTAACTCACCCAGAGCAACTTCCAGTCCTGCAAGCTCCATTCATGGTAAATGCCCTATATAGGTATATCACTATTTATATTTTATACTGTATACTTACTATACTTTTTCTATGTTTAGGTATACAAATACCATTGTGTTACAATTGCCTGCAGTAATCAATACAGTAACATGCTATACAGCTTTGTAGCCTAGGAACAATAGCTGTACCATACAGACTGGGTGTGTGGTAGCTATTCCATTTAGGTTTGTGTGAGTATACTTTCTGATGTTCACACAATGATGAAATCGCCTAATGACACATTTCTCAGAATAGATCTTTGGCACTGAGCAACAAACGACTGTATTTGAAATGATACACAAGCACATTCTTTTTCTTAGGTCCAACACAGTCGTGATTTCCCTCAATACTGAAACAGACCTATGTAGCAGGCTGCATTGAAAGATAATACATTTATCTTTTCATATTATATCCTCAGTCAATAAGAGAACTGCTCACATTACAAGAAGCAGTGAGGATCCAGCAGCATGCCCACTGAGGCATTCCATCTCATGCTCACCATGGATGATAGCTTCACTGACCACAATGGAGGCAGTAAATTTCTGTATTGAGTACAGGAGGACAAATACAAAGGAAAAAAGTATCATGATGTTGGCAGTGAGTGGTCAGTAAAATCACATATGTCAAGATGTCAGTAAGAATTGCCAAAGGAAAAAGCAAATGCCTACAATGGATTTCAGAGAGGAAAAGATTCAGGATTCCAAGAACAGTCTTATAAAAGGAGTCAGAATTCATTTCACAATTTTATAATATCATATGTAGTTTTACAAAAGGATGTTCCACATTACACTGAGCAAGTTAGAAAGGTGGAAGCAGATAGGATGAAGAACAGAGATACAGAGAATAGGAGACTACAGGAGTTCTGTCGTAGTTTACAGTGAGCAAAAGAAACAATAGGCAGCCGTCATTATCTTTTCAGTTTAGAACTAAGAGTGTACCCAATTTGCACATGAGGAAAAAAAGGGATATAGAAGTTAAAGTACCTCACTCAGAATAACATGGGCCTTTAATTCTAGGAAGAAATAAGGGACTTAGGGAGTCTAGCTTCAGCATGTCAGCCACTACCCTCAAATGACTCTGTCATTCTACTGTCCCCTTTTATAAATTAAATCACACAAAATTGCTATTTTTTCAGGTCAAAATGATGAAATATTATCAATTTCATACAGTTCAACATATTACTCCTAGTTCTCCTCCCCTATGAAGTCAAAGTTCTTGGGCGAGTTCTCCTACCTTCTCTCATAGCCTCACTTTCTATTCATTCGTCAACTTGCAGAAATAAGGGGTTTTCTCCAACCCTTCTCTCAGTCTGTTCTTTGTTGCCAAATCCATTAAAGGCTCTTAATCCTTGTCGTACTTGATCTACTGCAACATTTGAAAATACTAAACAAATCCTTCATTCTTCAAATACCCTATTTATCCGATACTGAACTTACTTGGTCTTTCCGACCTACATTTTAGTATAGTCCTTTGAGTCAACTTTGTAGATGAGTTTTCTATCTTTCCCTTAAATACTGATATTCCTCAGAATTTTATCCTAAGTCTCCTTTCTATTGTACTTTATATGCTCACTCAGGGTGATCTCTTCTACTCCAAAGGTCAATTATCACCTAGATGCTAGTAAAACTTAAACCACTACCTGCAGCACCATCTTTCTCCAGACCCAGCTCTCCACTTGCATCCCTTCAGTGTATATCCAACTGAATGCAGCACTAACCTTCTTTTAATAAATATCTCAGTAACTGACACCATCATTAACTAATTACCAACGAGCAACCCAGATGGCCAACTTGACCACCCTTTATTTTTCAGCCCCTCTATCCAAACCAACACTTTACATTTTACTTGCTTTTTTTTTTTTTTTTTTTTTTTTTTTGAGATGGAGCCTCTGTCACCCAGGCTGGAGTGCAGTGGCACAAACTCAGCTTGCTATAACCTCCGTCTCCTGGGTTCAATCGATTCTCCTGCCTCAGTCTCCTGAGTGGCTGGGAATACAGGCATGCACCACCACACCTGGCTAATTTTTGTATTTTTAGTAGAGATGGGGTTTCACCATATTGGTCAGGCTGGTCTTGAACTCCTGGGCAGAACTCGTGATCTGCCCTCTTCGGTCTCCCTAGATCTGTCTACTGAACTGTTGCTCTAGCTACCTGATGTCCTGTCCATGTCTTGTACCTATCCAATCCAGTCTCCAGCAATGCAGCTACATTATATTTTAAATAAAACTCCATCACACTTGCCCTTTTTTAATGCCTTTCAATGATTTACCATTACTTGTAGCATAAAGTCCAAAATTCTTAACATATTTTACAAGGTATGTGTGATAAGCCTCTGCCACTCTCTAGACACACACACTCTTCTTGATTCTTTTCCCTTTACTATGTCTCCAACGATGCTTAACTTCTACCTAGTTGAATAAATATTCTCTTTCTTGTCAGATTTTAAAGATGTTGTTTACTATACGTATGTATAATTCTCTCCAATTTATAGCTGCTTCATCACTGAATTCTGGTCATATTCTACTGATTTGTAGCATCTCAACTAATATGCCCCTTCCTATGGAAGCCTTTCATCTCCGTACACTTGTTTAGGTGTCCTGCCCCAAAATCCTAAAGCGTCATCTACTTCTCTTATCATTGTATTGTGTAGATGTTATGTAACTCCTGCCCCCTCCTCAAACTAAATGTAAGTCTCTGTTAGTAAAGAGAAACACAAACAATAAGAACCAATTGGGTCAAGTCTGCATCGCTTCTCTTTGATTCCCAATGTCTAACGTATGCTTAACACACACAATATATACATATATCACTCATCAAATATATATACACACACACACACACACACACACCCCTATATATTCCCTTAAATCCCTTACTTTAGAATATATTATATATTAAATATATATTAATATATATATATATATATATATATATAAATAAAACACTCATTTTACTCAAAGGGAAACCATTTGGTTTATTGAAACTCATTCTAAATACTTATCACTTCATCTGACTTCATTAAACTGCTTTTAATTATCATAATGTTTTATTCTAACAGATTTTCCCTATGTGGCGATGACATAATACCCAATCTTTCAGTAATTTTAGAAGACTAGCTTAATGCATGACCATCTATCATACTGAAGTCCATTCCAAAGTAATATCATATAATAAAATGCCATCTGCCTCAGCATACCAAATGTTCTTTCATCTTTACACAATTCCTTAAAGGCTCCATTTTCCACAAGGTCTTGGATGGATAAAAAAGCAGCTTCTACATTTGCCAGAAAAAAAAAAATACACTGTGTAGAGACATAGATGATTCTTAATCCAATTTTACACTTACTAAAGCCTTTCCATTTATAATTTACAGGAGTAAACATCATGGTAAATGTATTCTATTATTTAGTCATTCATCTACTGTTTGCATTTTATAGTATTATTTTATAAAATGAATGTACTGGTGGATGTAAATCAAGTTCCAGAAAAAAAGTTCCTCAAATTTCCCAGAGAAAATTATTTTAAAGAAAACAAGTTCTACAGTAACCTAGTTAGTTCACTTTTCTAAAAGTTTATCAAAGCAACATTTTGCTATTCCCTTAAACGAGTTATGTTCTTTAATACCATTTACATTTCAATGTATAATGGCTGTTTTTTGACACTCTTTCACACTTTTATTGGACATTTGCCTAACCTCTGATTTATTGGGGTTTAAAAAATCCAAATTGATTGTGCTACCTTGTAATCTTCCTTTTTATATTTTCCTATAAAATAGGGACAATATTACACGTCTCTCGGAATATAAAGAATAGGAAGAGCTATTTATGACAAACCCACAACCAATATCATACTGAATGGGCAAAAAGTGGAAGCATTCTCTTTGAAAACTGGCACAAGACAGGGATGCCCTCTCTCACCACTCCTATTCAACATAGTGTTGGAAGTTCTGGCTGGGTAATCAGACAGAAATAAGAAATAATCAGAAAGAAATGAAGGGTATTCAATTAGGAAAAGAGGAAGTCAAATTGTCCCTGTTTGCAGATGACATGATTGTATATTTAGAATACCACATCGTCTTAGCCCAAAATCTCCTGAAGCTGATAAGCGACTTCAGCAAAGTCTCAGGATACAAAATCAATGTGCAAAAATCACAAGCATTCTTATACAGAGCCAAATCATGACTGAAATCCCATTCACAATTGCTTCAAACAGAATAAAATACCTAGGAATCCAACTTACAAGGGATGTGAAGGAGCTCTTCAAGGAGAACTACAAACCACTGCTCAGTGAAATAAAAGAGGACACAAACAAATGGAAGAACATACCATGCTCATGGATAGGAAGAATCAATATTGTGAAAATGGCCATACTGCCCAAGGTAATTTATAGACTCAATGCCATCCCCATCAAGCTACCAACGACTTTCTTCAAAGAATTTGAAAAAACTACTTTAAAGTTCATATGGAACCAAAAAAGAGCACACATTGCTAAGACAATCCTAAGTCAAAAGAACAAAGCTGGAGACATCACGCTACCTGACTTCAAACCACAAGGCTACTACAAGGCTACCCTAACCAAAACAGCATGGTACTGGCACCAAAACAGAGATAGAGACCAATGGAACAGAACAGAGTCCTCAGAAAGAATACCACACATCTACAACCATCTGATCTTTGAAAAACCTGACAAAAACAAGAAATGGGGAAAGGATTCCCTATTTAATAAATGGTGCTGGGAAAAGTGGCTAGCCATATGTAGAAAGCTGAAACTGGATCCCTTCCTTACACCTTTTACAAAAATTAATTCAAGATGGATTAGAGACTTAAATGTTAGACCTAAAACCATAAAAACCCTAGAAAAAAAACCTAGGCAATACCATTCAGGTCATAGGCATGGGCAAGGACTTCATGTCTAAAACACCAAAAGCAACGGTAACAAAAGCCAAAATTGACAAATGGGATCTAATTAAACTGAAGAGCTTCTGCACAGCAAAAGAAACTATCATCAGAGTGAACAGGCAACCTACAGCATGGGAAAAATTTTTTGCAATCTACTCATCTGACAAAGGGCTAATACCCAGAATCTACAAAGAACTCAAACAAATATACAAGAAAAAAACAAACAACCCCATCAAAAAGTGGGCAAAGGATATGAACAGACACTTCTCAAAAGAAGACATTTATGCAGCCAACAGACACATGAAGAAATGCTCATAATCACTGGTCATCAGAGAAATGCAAATCAAAACCACAATGAGATATCATCTCACACCAGTTAGAATGATGATCATTAAAAAGTCAGGAAACAACAGGTGCTAGAGAGGATATGGAGAAATAGGAACACTGTTACACTGTTGCTGGGACCGTAAACTAGTTCAACCACCGTGGAAGACAATGTGACGATTCTTCAAGGATCTAGAACTAGAAATACCATTTGACCCAGCCATCCCATAACTGGGTATATACCCAAAGGATTATAAGTCATGCTGCTATAAAGACACATGCACACGTATGTTTATTGCAGCACTATTCACAATAGTAAAGACTTGGAACCAACCCAAATGTTCATCAATGTTAGACTGGATTAAGAAAATGTGGCATATATACACGATGGAATACTATGCAGCCATAAAAAGGATGAGTTCATGTCCTTTGTAGGGACATGGATGAAGCTGGAAACCATTATTCTCAGCAAACTATCATAAGGACAAAAAACCAAACACCGCAAGTTCTCACTCATAGGTGGAATTGAATGATGAGAACACTTGGACACAGAAAGGAGAACATCACACACCAGGGCCTGTAGTGGGGTGGGGAGAAGGGGGAGGGACAGTATTAGGAGATATATCTAATGTAAATGACGAGTTAATGGGTGCAGCACACCAACATGGCACATGTATACATATGTAACAAACCTGCACGTTGTGCACATATACCCTAGAACTTAAAGTATAATAAAAAAATAAATAAAAAATAAAGACCTAAGCCACTGTGTAAAGCAGTCATTACTTGAGTCACCCCTTTCTTCTCCTCAAAACTCAACAAATTTCTTCTCATTCAGGCTCTTTATTTTGTTTCTATCACAGAAGCTCCCCCTCCTAAGTTGCAGTCAGGGCTTATCATTATCTTGCATACAATGCTATGAAACTGCTAAAAATATGCTTAACAGAAAACACACTTATTCTGGTTTTCTATAAGAAGAGTAAAATCTAATCTTTAATGTTTTAAAGGAAACAGACATTGATCGTGCCATTTCTGATAACAGTACAATAACACCAGTCAATCTGTTTCAAAGTTATTAAATTCTAATACCTCAAAACATGCAGATAACATTGAAATCAAGCCATATTGTTTTCTGCTTCTGATCAAATGTAAAATTTGCTCACTTCTAAATGTTAAACAAAACCGTGACCGCCTCAGGACACAAGAGAGGACCTACAGTTGTTCTTTTGTTTCTAGAAGAATTCAGCAAATATAAGCAGTTGTCTAAAAAATATGGGGAAAAAATGCCTCAGCAAACCACACAAAATTATCCATCACTTTTTGGGTCAAAAGAAGTCTGAAATGTTCCCTCTGCTCTGCTACCACATCACTAAACTCTCTACGAAGTAGTCAATATAAGTCATTCAGAAATGTAGGCTGTCTTGATGATCCTTAATTCAATTCTATAATAAGGTAAATCCCCCCATTTATAAATTTGACTTTTATAAGCTATACTTATATTTTATGATATCATATAATAACTCATCCAATATTTGCACTCAGAAACATATTTCAGAAGTTAATGGCAACAACAACATTGATCTTCTAGATAAAATTTGCATACTAGCATCTGGCCTTCTTCCAAAGCCTAACATTGAATCTCTATCATAGGAAAAAATATGGTGTAATGGTTACAGGTACAATTTCTTTGCTGTGAGACTTGATATAAATTAATTTCTCTAAGCCTTAATTTTTGTAATTTGTAAAACTAACACTAATAACTACACAATAAGACTGGTGGGTAGATTACTTGTGGTAATGCATGCAAATCATCTAGTACAGTGTCCGGCAAAGAGTAAACTCACAATAAACATTGAGATAATAATGGTAATAATGATAAATCTCTCATTACCATAAACAACCGAGGTTATGACTTTCTCTGAATTCCTATATCAGTTGTCTCTAAATAGGTTTATATAAAACCTATTGGACCTTCCATATACTTATTTATATCACGTGTGTGTATGTGTGTGTATATATACACATATGTATATGTATACATATATATACACATATATAGATGTCTATATGTATACAGTTGAATCCCCTATAGATTGTAAGCCCCATAAATTAAACATTTGATATTTCATTACTAATAGCACATATCGTGTGCAGTTTTTACCAACACACATTTAAGGGCATGTGTGATTGTGTAGTCAAATGAAGTAGAGTACTAGTCTGATGAAATTAATCTTCCAAACTATAGCTAAAATATAAAGTAAATAGCCTAATGCTTTTATGATTGTTTATTATCTCTCTATACTGCAAAATCTTTTTGGAATTACTGTTCATGAGTCAAATGGAGGATGCGCTAAAAATGACTTCTTTCCCCCCCAAAAATTAAAACAATTGAGCAAGAGGATGCTTGGCCATGACCTTGCAAGTATTTGGCAAATAAAAGATGCACTCATTACAGAACTCTACACTTGAGAAAATGAGGAAGTCATATAATATGGATATTTGCTAACATTAATGTAGAATATCAGCAATTAGTGGGTATTCTACCTCTAAAAATTTTTCCAAATTATGTTTACTTTATTGGAATTCAGCATTTTATAGGGAATAGTACCAAATTTTGATCTATGGAATATATTAAATATTACACAGTTTATAGCTTTAAAAAAAATCAAACTGGTGTCAGAATATAATTCCAATGAAGATATATTTCTTATAATATAGTCAAACCAAAAAGAAGGATCAAATTCGGTGTTCAAATAAGTGCATAAGGAAAGCCAATGATATTACAGTTATTTCCAAGGGTTTCTAAGAATTACCTCCAAACCTCACTTCCTCCCCTTCTACAGCTGCTGTGGGAACAAACAGCTTCACTACAGACTGTGTAATACAGAGAAACCAAGAATAATGATCACTTATGTTCCCACTCTCAGGTACCAGGCCATAAAAAGAATCTTAAAATGAGATAAATATAGAGAATATTACTGTGTCCATTATCCAGATGAATTTATCATGGTCATGCTCATTCTTATACAACTAGTTAATGAAATATTAATATTAATGTACAAGGCCTAATATTCATTCAAAAGATTTCATAAAGATATAATTTAAAACACATAAATGAATGGGGATGGGACATTACAGATAAACATAAGAAAACTTTCTTTTCTAGAAAGTAGAGAAAAGGAGGCCAATTGTCTGAGTACCACAAGACTCGGGGAATGACATTTTAATGGTTTTCCTAGATTTTCTTTGTGCCGCATATGTGCCAGACTGAGTGCTAGAAAAGCTGGCAACTCAGAAGTATTAAAAGCAAACACACACACAAAGCCTCAATCCAAACAACAAAGAAACAAATGAGCAGATTCTCAGAGACCTCAAAGAGTAAAGCAGGACTTTCCTGTACTAACTTTCCAACTTCCTGCAAATGAATAATTTTTCAAAATTGACTTAGAAACAAATGGAAACTTTCAAAGTGGCCTCCTGAGGTTTTGCATTATGCAAAGATAAAATATGACTGAATTAGTATTATCATTCTAAATGACAGAATTACTGAAAACTTGTTTCTGGAGATACTTTCTAAACACAAAATAGGAGAAAAAGGAAGATATGAGGTCAGCATCATTCAGTTAATAAACATTTATTGAGTCCTTCTACATATAAGGCTGAAGGCAGGCCAAAAAAGAGCCCGCATTGCCAAGACAATCCTAGGTCAAAAGGACAAAGCTGGAGGCGTCACGCTACCTGACTTCAAACTATACTACAAGGCTACAGTAACCAAAACAGCATGGTACTGGTACCACAACAGAGAAATAGACCAGTGGAACAGAACAGAGTCCTCAGAAATAATACCACACATCTACAGCCATCTGATCTTTGACAAACCTGACAAAAACAAGAAATGGGGAAAGGATTCCCTATTTAATAAATGGTGCTGGGAAAATTGGCTAGCCACAAGTAGAAAGCTGAAACTGGATCCTTTCCTTACCCCTTATACGAAAATTAATTCAAGATGGATTAGAGACTTAAATGTTAGACCTAATACCATAAAAACCCTAGAAGAAAATCTAGGTAGTACCATTCAGGACATAGGCATGGGCAAGGACTTCATGTCTAAAACACCAAAAGCAACGGCAGCAAAAGCCAAAATTGACAAATGGGATCTCATTAAACTAAAGAGCTTTTGCACAGCAAAAGAAACTACCATCAGAGTGAACAGGCAACCTACAGAATGGGAGAAAATTTTTGCAACCTACTCATCTGACAAAGGGCTAATATCCAGAATCTACAAAGAACTCAAACAAATATACAAGAAAAAAACAAACAACCCCATCAAAAAGTGGGGAAAGGATATGAACAGACATTTCTCAGAAGAAGACATCCATACAGCCAACAGACACATGAAAAAATGCTCGTCATCACTCGCCATCAGAGAAATGCAAATCAAAACCACAATGAGATACCATCTCACACCAGTTAGAATGGCAATCATTAAGAAGTCAGGAAACAATAGATGTTGGAGAGGATGTGGAGAAATAGGAACACTTTTACACTGTTGGTGGGATTGTAAACTAGTTCAACCATTATGGAAAACAGTATGGCAATTCCTCAAGGATCTAGAACTAGATGTACCATATGACCCAGCCATCCCACTACTGGGTATATACCCAAAGGATTATAAATTACTCTACTACAAAGACACATGCACACGTATGTTTATTGCGGCACTATTCACAATAGCAAAGACTTGGAATCAACCCAAATGTCCATCTGTGACAGACTGGATTAAGAAAATGTGGCACATATACACCATGGAATACTATGCAGCCATCAAAAAGGATGAGTTTGCGTCCTTTGTAGGGACATGGATGCAGCTGGAAACCATCATTCTTAGCAAACTATCACAAGAAGAGAAAACCAAACACCGCATGTTCTCACTCATAGGTGGGAACTGAACAATGAGATCACTTGGACTCGGGAAGGGGAACATCACACACTGGGGCCTATCATGGGGAGGGGGGAGGAGGGAGGGATTGCATTGGGGAGTTATACATGATATAAACGTTATGCACATGTACCCTAGAACTTAAAGTATAATAAAAAATAAAAAAACAAAAAAAAAAAAAAAAAAAACAAAAAAAAAACAAAAAAAAAAAAATTCAAAGGCAGAAGTCATAGTCTGGCCCTCAAGCTTAGAGGGGAAGACAACCAAAACAGAATTGCATGTTGCAATGTAGTAATGGTGGATAGGTTGAAAATAAAACCAGAAGTGCACTTAATTTATAATGAATTAGATGAGAAGCCATTATGAAAGGGTTCCTAGAAGAAGGAATAGCGGTACTCAGTTTTATTGAATGAAGATAAATTATAATCACGGAGAGAAGCTAGAAAGGGCATTCTAAAGCGAGGTCCTAGCATGTGCAACACCTTAGACATAGGAGAGGACAGAGAGAAGGGCAAGTATTATCCACATGCAGAAGAGGTAGCAGAGGGGCCAACAGGAGACGGGTTCTGAAGTCTGATGGAGAAAAGCCTGTTTGGCCTCTCCCTGGCACCACCATATACCACGCACTGTGAAAAGTGCTGCTAATATAATGATGAAAAAGACTTAGTTGTGCTCAAGAGCGGACAAAGAGGAGCTGTTTCTCTAGTGATAGAGACAGGCACAACCTGATCATTCTAAAATAACAGTTTGGACAGTGATCTAGAGACATTCATTATGGGAATGAGGGGAAAATATCTAGTTTTCTGTGAATAGGTATGGGAACGTCAAGGGAATCTAGAGAGTGAACTATAAGCAGTTTGGTATACCTGAGAGAAATTAAGCAGAAAGGCTGAAGAGATGCTTCTGGAGAGGTAAGCATGTTATAAGAACATCAAGGAGTATGGACTACACCTTGCAGGCAATGGAACTTATTAAGAAGTGTGACATGGTGAGACTTTAGCCTTAAATGAAGTACTGTGACAGCATTGTGTGTGTTGGTGTGGGAAGAAGGGAAATGAAGGATGATGAGGGCAAGAAACGGTCAAAGAAGGAAGTAAAACCAGCAGAGTATAGTGCCTAGAAGACAAGGAAGGTGGAAAGAAATCAGAAGAAGGTCAACAGTGGAAAGTGCAGCCAAGAGACTTGATGATAGGTCAGAAAAAATTTATTTGATTTGGCAATTATGAGATTATTCTGTCACTAGAGTCATCAGTTTCAGGACAATGATGAAGACAGAAGCCAAACTGAATAAATTTTAAAACGTAAATGAAGAAAGTGAGGCAGTTAGTATATACTAGTATTATCAGAAGTTTGAAGGAAACAACGAAGGATACATGTCAAGAGAGATCATTTTTTAATACTCGTGGCAAGTGAAAGAAGTACTCTATTTCTTCAAATTATTCAGATTGAATCATGTTGACAGCTGCTATAAAGAAAGAGTTCATTGGGAGAAAGAGTAGGAGATATTGAATAAAGGATTTAACTACAGAATGAGTCCAGAGATGAAGAGCATTTAGGTCAGGGATATGAGTGGCAAGTCAACCTTGAAGAAAAGAAACATTTGGTCTTCTGGAAATGAAAGACAGTGACGATGGCTATGGAAGTTTTTAGGTGGTAGGAGGTTAAGGAATAGCAGAAGAGATATATCCATTTCCTCCAATAAAAAGGATGATGAAATCACCTGCTGAGAGTGAAGAACATGTGGGTTTAAGGGGAAGTCTGAATAGGTCTGAAATTACTCTTGAAATAAATAGGATCAGGGCTAATCAAGCTCATAGTTAAAGACTAACAAGTGATCCTTTACTAAACATGATATTTTTAAAACTCTAATCATTTTTCATAAGGTAATTTATTTCATAATTTGCTTTATGAATTCAAATTTAACTCAGCAGTAATCTAAAGTAAGGAAGTGTTTATTTTACTTATTTTCTCAAATTGAGGTGCATCATGTTATATTTGTTTAATTTCTGCTTATATTTTTGTTATACATATAAAAATTACTGGCCGGGCATGGTGTTCATGCCTGTAATCCTAGCACTTTGGGAGGACGAGGCAGGTGAATCACAAGGTCAGGAATTTGAGACCAGCCTGGTTAACATGGTGAAACTCCGTTTCTACTAAAAATACAAAAATTTGCTGGGCGTGGTGGCACGCACCTGTAATCCCAGTTACTCGGGAGGCTGAGGCAGGAGAATTGCTTCAATCCAGGAGGCAGAGGTTGCAATGAGCCAAAATCACACCACTGCACTCCAACCTGGGTGACAGGGCAAGGCTCTGTCTTGAAAATAAAATAAAATAAAATAAAATAAATTTTTAAAATACTGCTTATGTTATCACAGGCATCACAAGCACAAGTTTGTTTGTTTGTTTTTCCATCTTAAAAGAACTCTGCCTGGCAGGTATTACTTTTCTTGTTATATAGATGAAGCAACTGAGTATCAGAGAAGGGGGAAATGACACATCCTATATTTCCCAGTAGGTAGAAATGTCAATACTCACTCCCAAGTGTTTTTCTTGTCAAATTACAAATTTTCCACTATATCATAAATTGTTTTAATTGAAGATCAAAGATAACTTGAATTTAATTTTTTGTCCATGTTTGTCTTATATTTAAGAAACATAAGTAAGATTATCCCAAATCTATTGGGAGAAAAAGGTGATTACATTAATCAAAAGAAAAGTCACTTTAAAGAGTCACAGGAATACTATTTTTAACCAGAAGCTGCTTTAGACATGACACTAATAACTTTCCTTAATTTAAAAACATATCAAGCTTTATGAAAAATATTTAAGAAACACTGTCTAACCAAAAAATGGTTCTTATTAATAACCGAAATGTAGTTAACTCACAAGTTTGCATTTGTGATAAGTATTAATCTCTGTTTTCTTAATATTTTAAGATCTCATTTATATCTGCAAAAATAAAGGCTAAGTCTAGATGGGAGGTCAAACTTCTCACTAAAGTTTGAAAATAGCACGTACAGTTTTTTGAAAACCATTCGAACTGCTGGGGTATTTGGCAATGTTTGACATCATCATATAATGCTTGCAAAGATTTCAAGCTAGAAAATCTTCCCCAAACCGCTCTCAATTGGACAAAAATTTCTAATGCTCCTAAGAATATCGAATCACCGTAATTGAATATATAAATCTGAACAGATCTATGTCTGTCAGTAGACATAGAATATTTCCAGACAATATTCTCATGTATATATATTTTTGGCCTCAAACATTAATAGTAGTTCAATAGACTTAAGAACATAAATCTGTCCCCAATATCCAAAATAAAGTATACGCCTCAAATTACATTTTAGTGCCATAAATATATTAATCATTAAACTAGGAAAGAATGAAAAAAGTTTTGAAAATGTGCAGCCATTGAATTTTTGTTCCGAATATACAAACATCACTTCGTTGTATCCATCAGTAGTCTGAGACTTAATTAGAATTGCAAAAAGAAAACGTATACATCACTTAGTCCAACTCCTTAATTTGAGAGACAAGGAAACTGGGCCCAGGGAAAGAAAGCTTACCCAGATTCAGTTGAGGTATCTACATTCACAGTTTAATGCACTTCCCAGAAGCAGAATAGATATAAATAACCTCATGTAATTTCATCTGGCAACCAAATTCAGACGCTGAGTAGAACTTTAAGGATAGTCCTGAGTTTGCTGTTTTATCATATTCAAAAGCACCTACCATAACAAGTGGATAACTAAACAACATTATAATCGCAGGATGAACATTATTTTAATTATTTAAGCATACTACAAACAAACTTCAAACTACATTATTCAAAATTTCTTCTGAGTAACAATCAATTGAAATCATTCCTATTGAAAACACACAGCAGAAACAAGTGAAATAAAACAAACTACAATGGACCCCCCGAAAACCCCAAATAAACACCCAACTAGTACTTTCAACCCCACAGCCTTCAATTCTACATGCAGCACTGTCAATTGAGCACTGATTTGCATCTATCACCAATCAAAATGCAAAATAAATCATTGGAAAGCTCATTGGTTTATATTACTGCCTTTATAGATATTAGCTTCCGGAAAATCATTCTGAAGAACTGAATCATCTGTATCATTTTTATTACTCATTCAGGCTTGACACTGTCTGCACAGTACTGACTGAAATGTACTTCAGTATGCACCTTCTTTCCAAATGAATATCTATGTCAGGTTTATTTATAGCCACTGCCTTCAATCAGTGCATTCTCTCAAGTATGAGAAATAAAATCACCTCAACGATACTCTTCTATAGACATCTGAAACTAAGCATAGACATCTTGGCAATTGGCCTTTGGAAAGATAATGAAAGATCTATGCCATAAAATATACATTAAGATCATTGAGATTCCAAGAACAATCATCTTACACTCTTTAGTACACGTAAAGAGCCCCAAGTACAGAGGTAATCTAAAACTTATGCATCCGTTTGCATAACTCTTTATGTACTCCAAGATTATCATAACCTCCTCCATTCTCTTTTCCTCATGCTGATTTCTCTGAAATTTGGGTACCCTCTTTGTTTCTTACTTAGATGCTTTCCTCTATTTAGGAGCTTTTCCTTCTAATTCTTTACAAAAGCAGGGCATGCTTCCCCCTGCTGGGAAAAAATCAAATTACAAGGAACATCAGAACATGTTCCTAAGTATTATATCAAGAAATCAAGTTCCTAGGAAAGATAAAATGTTAAGGAACCAAGTGCATAGCCTTCTCTGACTGTTTTACCAGACAAAGAAATACTTATGCACTCTGTTAAGAGTTTCTTGTATGCATTGATTTAGCTTGACCGCCTTCAAGTACAATAACTCATATTAATGACTGATGAATTAATCTTTGAGCCACTTGTCTCAAATAGAACTCTAATTAGCGGGTCAGAGAGAACGATCAATTTGTAAGTGTTTTTTTTTTTCACTTTAAAGACATATTATCAGCTACATAAAGAAACTTCTGGAAAATGTATTGAAGACTATTCAAAATATATTAAAGATACTGAAGACTGGTAAGACTTGCCTTTTAAATCATTTCAAACAATCTTAAACATCTATTAACTCATTATTTTGCTATTATTTTTATGTAGTCTTTTTTGAGAAAGCAAAAAAGTGCATTTTTATTGACTTTACTTTTCCACTTTAATTTCTATTTTTTTCATTCAGTAACCAAAGTAGTAGGCATAACTGTATTTCACCTTCCCACTTATCTATAAAACAAGCTTTTCCCCTGAAAACAGTTCAGTTATTTCACATGTTCCATGTTTTGACTATAAATCTTTTCCTCTTTAGCATTCAAATATAGAAAAATACCTTACACTTTATTGTTAACATAAATAACAATCCATCAATTAAAAATATAGCTAATACCGATTTAAATTATATATTGAGGAGCAGAATTTATTCTTCCTTGGTACAACTAAGTCTCAAAAAAATCTTTTAATACTGAGGAGCTGGGGTAGAGGAAGTTATCCCTTTTAGTTTTTTGCTGTATGTAAGTCCATAACAACCTTAGCTACAAAACTGCACTGTAACCAATTTGATGATGAAGCAATTCATTATTAATGAAGCATTCATCTAAAAAAAAAAAACTGCAGCTGTTTTAAAAAGGCATGTGTAAATAACTATAGATATAGGTGTCTTGAGTATTTAGATGGCACTATTATAACATAAATGGAGTAATTTGGTTAATAAAGTTTGCGTGTCTTTTTTAACCTTTCAAAGCAATGCAAAAGACAAGACATATATGTTCCTCTGGGAATGAAATCTCCTTTAACATTACAGGTACACAAAAGAAAATGCACACTTGGTAAAACAGTTGATCAATTATAGAGTGTTCCCAGGGACCAATATCTCGCAGAGTACCCAATCATCACACTTCAAATAAATGTATAAGCACTTTAGCCTCTACTTACCACATTAACATACATATAAGAACATGCCCAGTTTAATGCATAGGTTAATTCTAACACTTTCCATACGATAGACTTTGATTAAAGGGCATCAAAAATCACTTCCTAAATGCAGTAAGAAATAAAAATAAAAATACTGATCTGTAGCTAAAAAGCTCTTAGAACACTACATTGATCACCATTGACTTCCAAACTGCTTTCCCCTCCCTCAGTGAAGTGAAAATGTCCCTGTAGACCGCGTTACACTTCACGGTTTCTCTATCAATGATCCTAACAGGTCACATCGCCACTGCCATTAGATCTCCGTAGCTTTGGTCTTCTCCAAATTAAGACGTGGAGAAGGAGCACTGCTATCCGCCCCAAGAACGGGGTCTGTCCGCCCGAGCTCTGAGACGAGCATCTTCAGGGGGACAGTTTCTGCGAAGGCGGCGACAGGAGTCCCTCCCCAACTTCACTCCCCTAATCAAGCCAAGGGTGAGATAGGCAGCCGGCGGTTTGTGCCCATCGGTGGGGGCAAGTCCTACCTTCTGCCAAAAGGCGCGATGCATGCACAAAAGATGGATCCAAGCTATCTTTCTCTGCCATCAGCTCAGGCAAATATTTCTCCTCTTCCATAGCGCGGACTTTGGACTGTCCCCGGGCGAAGTGCGAGGTTCCGCTCGCTCGGACGCAGGGTCGTGGGGCAGCGCCTGGCTCCCGCGCTACTCCTCCTCTGCGCGGCGAGGGGATCTCCGTGCGTCCTCACTGGCCCATGCACCCAGCACCTGCGACTCCCGCCGTCTGGCTGCGTGGCCCCGCGTCCACACCTGCCCGTCCCTTCCGTTGTCCCTCGCTCGCGCCGAGCCCGGGCTCACACCATCGGCCTTAACTGGAGAGGCGGGAACAGGGCGCGGCCCACCTCCGCCAACCACTCATTGGTGGTGATGCCAGGAGAGGCGGGGCGCTGGCGAAGGCCGCGGGCCCTCATTGGACCGTGGTGCACGTCGGGTCGCCTGACTGGCAGGAGGAGGCTGCAGAGGGGAGGGGAGCTCGGAAGATGCAAACGCTTTCTTTTTGCAGCCCAAGCCTTCCCTGGCTATTAGGCATGCCCAGTTCTGTGGAGCTCCCTGTGTCTTCAGCTAAGGTGCGGAGGAGAGAGAGGGCGGGAAAAGCGCCGGTTAAACAGAGAGGTCTGAGTCCAAGTGGACAGGGGAGATGGAGATGAGAAGTGAGCCGCTGAGAGGGTGGAAAAGCGCCAGCAAAAGTCTCAGGAAGGTAGATGGGACTTCACCTGCGTCCCTAAGGCACAGGTGTCTCCTTTCCCTCACACAGCTCAGACGCACTACAGTTGTGCAGGAATCAGCAGCGCGCTGGGTCTGGAAGTATAATGAAGACTGCATGTGATCGGCAGCTGGTATTTCCGATGACCTACATCTCAGATACGCAGTAGAATGTTCATTGATAAACAAATAAAGCGGCTCGGAGAAATATTGTGCAGAAACATTCTTCCAGTGTAGAATCATTGGGATATTGAACTAGTTATGGTAACCTATCTGTGCCTCCTTTCCCCAGACCCTATCTGTGGAAGGCAGGTTGGGAGGGGCTTAATTTAAAAACATATATATATGATTCATTAGTCACAGTTTGTGAAGGCATTGGGAAGACATGTAAAAGAAGAGACTAGAACATAGGTAATCACGTTTGCTCTAATTCTCCCCTTTCTCCTCGTTGTATATGTGCCAGTCTCTTTCACCAGGTACTGTTGCTGAGCTACTTTGCATTATCCCACCTCTATTTAAAGGAAAGTTAAACCTTCATGATATCACCAACCGTGACAAAAAAAAAAGCCCATCCTTCTTTTACCAATGTGGCCATAAAATGTAACTTGCATGCCTCAATCGCTAGGAAATAACCTTTCCCCAATCTTGGGTTATCTTTTCATAAGCAGTCACTTCCTGATTCTTTCCCCCATTATTTTTGATGTAGAAGAATGAGGGCCAACTTTTCTACAAATAAAATATGCTGAAATTTTTCCAACTTCTCTTACTGAATTTAAATATTTTTCTTTTTATTTAATTTTTAGATAAGGAGATTATCTTTTATTTATATAATGTTTAAATAATGTAACGTGCCTCACATCAATTATTTCAATATGTCCTCACAGAGGCACTCTGAAAGTTGCCAGCCAAGTATTACTTTTTCTGTATAAATATGGGAACTGAGGCAAAACAGAGAACTCGTCTCATGTCTAGTGAATGCTGAAGTTGAGATTAAAATTCAATTCCATATTAGCACCATTTAGATCCAGATTATACTGCTTCAACCTACCTTTCTGTGTGTTAAATATTTAATTTATTTGTGCATGAGTGCATTGAATAAAGGTTTATTGGATACTGAAAAGAGTCTAGGAACAGTACTTAAAATTGGAGAAACATTGATGAACAAGATACACATTCATTCCTTGTCATCACAAAGATATTTTCTAATGAGAGAAGATAAATAAAACCAAGTACACAAGAGAAATGGTAATTGCTGGCTGCAATAAAGGTCAAGAAAGAACCAAGGAGTTAAGCAAGATACTACAAGGGAAGACATTAGTTTCTTTATTTTTGACTAGGGTAAACATACAATGTCGATAAGCAGCTGATATTTACAGTGAAAATTCATGAAAAAGAATGAACCAAGTGTGTACAATGTGCAAAGAAAGGCATTCTAAGCACGGGAACTTGCCACTGAAAAACCCTGTGGTGTAAAGAACTGTGCTGACTTTTGGAATTGACTGGTTTCAATGTGACTACTGTAATATGGGAAAGAATGGAATCAGTAAGGGTGGGGGATTGATGTGTACAAACATCCAGGATTCGATGAATGAAAATTATTTGGATTTTATTCTAAGTGTAATAGGGGACCATAAAGTATTGGTGTCTTTCTGAATATTCTTCTTAATCTCTTTCTGATTCTTATGTTACTTTCAAAGAAGCTATTATTTAGAAATGAGTATATATACAAAAAGTTCTTGCTATTTTATCGGTGTGCAGAATGTTTAGTAGTTGATGGGTCATGCATCCTGCACCTGGTCTGCAACAGGGATATAAAGGGAAAATATGCTTCAAACTTCAAAGAGGTGGCTACGATTCGCTATTGTAGTCAAGGATGAATACGATGCCAATCACAGCCAAAAAACTGTAAATATTTTCAAATAAATGTAAATTAGAACAAAATATTTTACAATAATTACAATAATATTTTGCATATCAAGAGATTAAAAGCATATGGTGAGGATGGGGACATGCAGAAACCCAGTTTCATGAATGAAGACGGTGCAGGAAATCTTATAATGTCCAGCAACAACAATTACTTTATTATTCAAAGCCATCTTTTCTATGATTGCAGGATTAATAAGAAGATACCACAGAGAGCTGTCCAAGTGCTGACTTTATTATATAATGTCTTCAATTCATTATAAATATAGTCAAGTTATTTTTTCTAGTTATTATCAAAACTAAAGATTTATTATTTGTAGTTCCTCAGGTAATCCCTCATCAAATGCCTAAAATGCATTCTAACAAAGCAATGTATTTATGTAACCTAAAAAATCAAAAGAAAATAAACTCTAACCTAATCTTCAGAAAAGTTTGTGTACTTAGTACATGATGGATATTGTAAAATAAAGATATATAAATATATTGACCCTTAAAAATCAATGTGCTTCAGAATTAACTCACAAAATATTGCCCATTTTTAAAAAGAATATGACTAAATAAAGGTAAACACCAAGGACCCTACATATACACTCATCCAGCATCAGATCCACGTGTTTTCAATAGATGGCTCTGTGTTACTGCATGTTTTCCATTTATTTCACATGCAAATATTTTATAGGTACAACATTATCTTTTAATATTCTCAGAGAAACCTTGAAAATGCAAACATTTTATAAACATAAATGCAAACAGAAAAACTTTAAAAAATGATTGTTGAATATAGAATATTTTGTGTTTACCCTTGAATAAATTATAACTGAATTGATTTGCCTAACTTAAGTAAACATGACTTCTAGCCCCAAAACACTTTTAATGGAGTTCTAGTAATTTTAACATTATTTTTAAAATGGGATTATTATAGAAAATTTTGCCCCAACCAAATTTGGTTTTGGAGGATGAACAAGTCATACACCATAGAATAAGTTCTTTGGTTAAAGCACAAACTGCGTTTTCAATATTTTCACACACCCTTGTAAGAAAGGTCAGGCTAAAGGGCATTTAATCAGACTAATCCTTGCAAACTAATAAAAAATACCCAACCTGCATTATCAAATAGAGCACAGCTTCTGTTGCTTTCAGAGTTCTCATTAACTTTATGGATACCACTTTAGCTACTCTTGACTAGTTACTCCAAGGATTAACTAACTCTTGACTAGTTACTCAAAGGATTCAGTAAAACCAACTCACAATAAGAACCCTATGTTTCCAAAATTATCCTGACCCAATAATTTACATAATGAAAATAGAGAATGATGGTGTTGATATTCTTTTAGCAATCTAATGCCTTGGTGCCTAGAACAGAGTATAATAAAGTACAACAAAGGACTGGCTCACTTACATTTACAGTAGAGCCCGACAGAACTCATTATATAAAAGACGCTATTTTAATATCTTAATTTATTTGAATTTCACTAACTACACAAGTGAAATCAGTTCCAGTTTATTTTAGAACTTCTATGTTATACTTTAGGATTGTAAGAAAAGACAGGGAAATGAGGACTTGGCTCTGCTGATGACCAATAGTGGTAACTGTATGTGTAGTAAGAAATTTCTAATATGTAATATGCTCAAAGACAAAATTTATGCCATATGCTAATATATCATAGTACCACATAAGTATTCACCACTTAAAGCTGGTGTGTGTCTGTGTGTGTGGGTGTGTGTCTGTGTTTTCTAATTGGAAAGCATTCTAGTTATTTAATAGCATATTATATTTAAACTGATACAAATGTATAATTAAAGAACAATGGAATAGAGGCAGAAAGAAAATAATTGACATTTGTTGAGGGTCTGCTACTGTGTTAGAACACTGCTGTTCTGAATCCTCACAAGCAGGAGGAAGGAAGGAAGGCCAAGGAAGAAACTGTTCTTAATTCTAATGTAGCTTAGCCCAGAGAAACTATTTCTGAGGTTTAAATTATCTGTGTTTGGAAAACTGACAGAGTTGATGCCCTTGTATCTCCATGGACAATTGTTGTACTGACACATTTCAGGTGGCACCCAGAGCGGCTGAGGAGCAGTACTTCATTATAGGAAAGGGGAACGGCGCTGTCATTCCAAGGTGAAAGTTATTTACCATATTCTTAAAATTAAGTCCTTGAATTGTAGCTCAAGTATTGATTATTTCTGGAGATCAATATTTTAAGGTAAAAATTACATCAGTTAAACGTATTTTTCTTATACATCAAATGAAGATCTAATCTCTGTTGTATTCAGTATGAAATAAAAATATGAAGGCTAGGAGATGATTTAATAAAAACGATGTTAAAGTGTATTAAAACTTTTGCCAGAGAGGCAGATATATAAGCAATTGTTTTACATCATGAATAATACAAAAAAGGAAGCATGAATTAAATTTCAATTTAATTTGGAGGTTAATAAAAAACAATTGAAAAGGTTTATTAATATCAAAATAGTATTTTAAGAGAATACCATCCCATTCAAGTTTTTATATTACAACAGACACTTGTTTGGTATAAGCTTTTGTCATTCTGGTCTCTCACATTTAAAGACATTACCATGCATTTAACAATCATTATGAAATCTACTGTATAAAATAGTTCGTACAAAGCAAGTGCCAGGCATTTTAAAAGAATGATAAAATTAGAATAGACAGCTCCAAATTTAAGAATTTATCAGTTCCAAGAGAGGAAAACAAAACAATAAAATCAAAAACACAGACATTGTATGTGATGCTTGGTAATAGACTGTTGTGACAATCCAACCAGCATAGAATAAATATCATAAGAATTATCCCAATACATTAAAAATAAATACAAGTGTAATACTGGATTAGATCCTAAACCAGATTTTGTTATTTCTGTTTTTCATGAGAAAGAACATTAATTGGATAGTTTGTTAAATGTAAAAAATGTCTATTGTTTAAATTTACTGATTTTGCTAATGCTTTGTGATTATATAAATGAATGTATGAATTTTTTAAAATACACAATAAAGCATTCAATGGATAAATGGGCATCAGATCAGCTACTTACTTTCAAATAATTAAGAAAAAAATAAATGTTTATGAATGCACATAAAGGTGGGAGGGAGAGAAACATAAAAAGACAAAAAATGGCAACTTACAGTAAGTATGGTAAAATATTAACACTTGAAGAAGTTTGAAAAAGGGCTATATTTAAACTTTCTGTATTATTTTTTGCAACACTTTTGTAAATCTGAAGTTATTTCAGAATATAAACATAACTTTAAAATTAGCTAGTTATTAACAAAAATAACTGCAATGTATTTTATCCATACTTCAGTTTAAGTATCATATTTTACTAGCTAGTCATAGAGTACATAAGTCCATATTTATATTATATAACCTTTGTTATACTGTGAATTGAGTTCACAAATTTGGTCACAAAGTGACAAATTTGTTTTAAAAAACATAACTTTACAAATCTTGTTGAAAATACCAACCACACGTGTGTAAATTACCTATTTATCTTGTTTTTTTTTTTCAAATAAAGGACAGTACAAATAATTGTGTTGGCCAACACAGCTGGCCAGGCGCGGTGGCTCATGTCTGTAATCCCAGCACTTTGGGAGGGTGGATCCACAGCCAAGGTCGGTGAATCACCTGAGGTCAGGAGTTCAAGACCAGCCTGGCCAACATGGTGAAACCCTGTCTCTACGAAAAATACAAAAATTAGCTGGGTGTGGTGGCAAGTACTTGTAATCCCAGCTACGTGGGAGGCTGAGGCAGGAGAATCACTTGAACCCGGAAGGTGGAGATTGCAGTGAGTCAAGATCACGTCATTGCACTCTATCCTGGGCGACAAGAGCAAACCTCCATCTCAAAAAAAAAAAAAAAAAAAAAGGACAAAAGCTATAGTCTACATGCTTCTTGTATATGATCTTGGGCTTTGAGTGTGTTATGATATCCCTGCATTTCTGATTTTACCCTGTGTCTTCTAAACGCTTTCATTCAGTTTGTTAGCTGCCATGGACAAAGCGTATGCTTTTTTTTTTCCCCCCATCATAACGTGTTTTACGTGTCCTTGAATGCATTCAGTTGGCTGGTTCAGAAACTACGTGGAGGAATGGAAGTAATGGAGCAAAGTAACAAAAGTTATTGCTGTCTTA
Organism: Trachypithecus francoisi; assembly: GCF_009764315.1. NCBI lineage: Eukaryota > Metazoa > Chordata > Mammalia > Primates > Cercopithecidae > Trachypithecus > Trachypithecus francoisi. Next base: position 59,184,637 of record NW_022681455.1, read on the forward strand.
TTGTGACAAAAGTTTACCATTGTAGCAAATGTTTAGAAGCAGTAAATACTGCTGTATTATTGTGACCAAAGTTTGGGAGCAGTCACCCCTTTATTATACACACACACACACACACACATATATACATATATACATATATATATATATATATATATATATATATATATATATGAATAGATAGCAACTTCCTCAATACGGTAAAGGGCATTTATGGAAAACTCAGTATTATTGTACTCAGCAGAGAAAGATAGTTTTACTGCTAAAATCAGAAATAAGACCAGCCTGCCTACTTTCACCACCTTCATGCAACATAATGTTGGAAGTACTAGCCAGAACACTTAGAAAGCAAGAAATTAATGGAATCCAGATTTTAAAGGAAGAAGCAAACTCTATCTATTCAGAGACATAATCCTGTAAGTATAAAATCCCAAAGAATACACAAAAAACTACTAGAGGTAATAAGCAAATTCAGCAAATTTGCAAGCACCAAGTTAACACACATAGAACAGTTGTGTTCCTATACACCTGCAATGAACAATCTGGAGAGGAAATTATGAAAAAAAAAATCTATTTACAATAGCATCTAAAAAAAAAAAACCTAGGAATAAATTAACCAAGAAGATGAAAGATATACACTGAAGACTACAAAACATTATGAAAGAAATTAAAGACCTAAATACATGGAAAGACATCCCAATAAAAAATATTTTATTGATTGAAAGACTTAATATTATTAAGATGGCAATACTCCCTGAAGCAATCTATAGAATCCATGTAATTCCTGTCAATACTCCAATAACACATTTTGTAGAAATGTAAAAGCTGATTCTCAAATTTCTGTGGAATTGTCAGGTACACCAAATAGCCAAAACAATATTGAAAATGAAGAGCAATGTTGGAGGACTCACACTTCTTAAGTACTTACTATAAAGCTACAGTAATCAAAACACTGTGGTAGTGGCATAAGATATAGAAATTAGAGTCTGTAAGCAAACCCATATATCATGGTAAATTAATTTTCAACATTGATGTCAATGTCACTCAACTGGGAAAGAATAGCCTCTGACAAATGGTGCTAGGGCAACTAGATATCTAAGTGCAAAAGAATGAAGTTGGACCCCTGCTTCATATCATACACAAAAATTACCTCAAAAACGGAACCACAACTTAAGTGTAAGATCTAAAACCATAAAACTATAAAACTCTTAAAAGAAAATGTAGGAGTAAATCTTCATGACCTTGGACTGGCAATGAATACTTGGATATATCACAAGCACGTGCATCAAAACAAAAAAATAGATAAACTGGGCTTAATCTGAAAACGTTTTTTTTCCTCATTATCAGTAAAATTAAAAGACCTACACAAAGGGAGAAATAATTGTAGATTAAATATATGATAAAACTCTTGTATCCAGAATAGATGCTCAATATCATTAGTCATTAAGGAAATGCAAACTAAAACAATAGTGAGACACCCCTTCATATCCACTGGAATGGCTATAATTTGTATAAAAACAAGGAAAGTAACACTTTTTGACAAGGATATTGAGAAACTGGAATCCTCATACTTTGCCAATGGGAGTGTACAATGCAGAGGCTAATGGTGCAGAAGCTATGGAACAGAGTTTGGTAGCTCTCCAAAAAGCATAAAATTACCATATGATCCAGCAGTTCCTATCCTATGTATATATATAAAGGAAAAGAAAATTGGTACTTGAATTAATACATGTACTCACATATTCACAGCAACACAGTGCACAATAGCTAAAATGAGGGAACAGCTGAAATGCTCATCATCCACTGAATCAAGAAACAAAATGTGGGGTATCCATACAATGAGATATTATTCAGTCATAAAAAGAAATAAGATATTAGTATGTGCTATGTAGATGAATCTCGAAAACACTACACTAAGCAAAAAAAGCCAGATACAAAAAATCACACATTATGTGACTCAATTTATATGAAATATTTAGAATAGGTAAATGCATAGAGACAAAATGTGGAATGATGGTTACCAGGGGCTAGGCGAAAAAGAAAATGGGAGGTGACTGCTTAATGGATACAGGATTTCCTTTTGGGGTGATAAAATGTTTGGGAAATAGATAAAGGTAATGGCTGTGAATCAACTAAATGTGACTGATTTTTTTTCTTTAAAATTATTAATTTTGTGTTACATGAATTCACATTTCAATAAAATTTATAAAGTGAGATGAATTTTGTTAAGTGTTTAGGTGCAGAAAATGCTGCAGTAGGATCTCAAGCTTGGGAATATGCATAGTGCATCTTTGTTTATTCTATTTATTCAAGGGGATTCCAGGGCTAAGGAGTCTCTCACTCTATTCCTTTTGTTTTCCGGTTAAGCTGCCATCCCTTTCTTTTATTCAGATTATTTTCTCAAAGTTACTAACTAATAATATAGCAGAATTGGCTTATTTAATTGAGAAATATTTATGCATTTGTGCATGCAAGCAACCCAAACGCAGACACACACACATTGGGAATGAAGACTTTAGCTCTGACCATACATGATATCAAACCATGCTTGCTAATTGCATGAAAGATCTTGGAAAAATCAGGTATTTCTTGAATTATGTAATATAAAGACAGCAGGATGGCAGCATAAACTTGTTAAACTAACCAGGGATTTTTAAAATTTAAAGGAGTAAAATCAATCTCATATTTATCTTGGATTCAATAATTTAAGACTCTTAGGAGTTATATTATTTAAATAAAAATAAACATAAATAAAATAAGAAGGCAATCAGTGCTTCCAAAGTTAATCCTAATTTGCTCTAAGTTTAAAGCAGACAAATAATGTATACCCATAACATTCATTAAACACTATGTCCTTAGAAACCAAACCCATCAAAAGTTATTTATTTAGCAAATCAACAACCAAGAATTTTTTATGTAGGCTTCACCACAATTAGTCACTTTAAGTTTTGTTTGGACATAAACTTGTTTTCCTGTTTTATTAATAGGTTCTCAAAATATTTTGCCCTGAAGGCCAGTTAAATAATACAGTTCATTACAAAATGTTGAATCCTTAATGCATTCACTTACCACACACACACAGACACACGTGCACACATGCTTATCCTTCTCATTTATTGTGAGTTCTAACATCCAACTCTGTTGGGCTCATCTGCACACTTTCTCTCAAACTAAACTTAAATGATCATTTATATATATATACACACACACACACACACACACACACACACATATATAGTGATCAAAGTTTGGGAGCAGTCACCCCCTTCATTATATATATATATACACACACACACATATATACATATATATAGGAATAGATAGCAACTTTCTCATATGGCAAAGGGCATTTATGGAAAACCCAGTATTATTGTACCCAGCAGAAAGTAGGCAGGCTGGTCTTATTTCTGATTTTAGTGGGAAAACTATCTTATATTATAATATTTATATATTATATATTACATACATATGTAAATATGTATATAATACATTATATTACATTCTATATTTATATAATATAATATATAAATATATATGAGCGACAACTATTCCTATTCTCTTGTTTTGAGGATAAGTGAATATATATCTTATATATATTCTTATATACATCATATATATCTTATATAGATATATATTCACTTATCCTCAAAACAAGAGAATAGCAATACTTGTTACTTATATAATGCTGACAATTTGCCAAGCTTATTTTAATTACTGCATTAGTTATCTATTATTCAACAAATAACCACAGCATTTAGCAGCTTTTAATGATAAACATTTAATATATAAGTCAATTTCTGATAGTCAGAATTCTGAATCAACTTCATTGGGTGGTTCTGGTTCAGGGTCTCTCATGAGGTTGCAGTCAAGGTTTTGGCTAGTGTTATAGTCATCTGAAGCATTGACTGATATATAGAACTTCTCCAACATAGTTGTTGGCCAGAACCCTCAGTTTGTCATGACACGGGTCTCTCCGCAGAGAGAATTTCAGGATGGCATCTACAAATACAGAACAGCTACACTGAATTCCTTTTGAAGTAGGTATTATTACCATCCTCTTCATTTTACAATGAAAACAATTGAGGCATGAGAAAGTTAAGTTGGCCAAAGTATGTAAACTGACAAGTAACAGAATTAATATTCAAAAACAAGTGGTTGGGACCAAGGGTCTGTGCACCTAAGAACTAAAAGATGTTAAAAAATAACATAACTAAATGAGGCTAGTGCTGATAGCACAGAGAGAATTTCCCCAGCACTTCTGGGAAATGCAAACAGTTCTTATATTACCTGTAGTCCACGTCATTTTATTTATTTATTTATTTTTTTTTTTTTTTGAGACGGAGTCTGGCTCTGCCGCCCAGGCTGGAGTGCAGTGGCCGGATCTCAGCTCACTGCAAGCTCCGCCTCCCGGGTTCACGCCATTCTCCTGCCTCAGCCTCCCGAGTAGCTGGGACTACAGGCGCCCGCCACCTCGCCCGGCTAATTTTTTTGTATTTTTTAGTAGAGACGGGGTTTCACCGTGTTAGCCAGGATGGTCTCGATCTCCTGACCTCGTGATCCGCCCGTCTCGGCCTCCCAAAGTGCTGGGATTACAGGCTTGAGCCACCGCGCCTGGCCGTCCACGTCATTTTAAAGGCCATCTCTTTGTGGATATCTATCTTCAAAAGAAAACGTTATCCTCTTCCTAGGACTTGTTGTTAAGTACTAGTATTAGTCCACATACCACAAAAGCTGTACCTTATAAGAAGAATTTTCAAAATGTAGAATATAAAATCAAGATATATATTTTTTATGGCTTATTGCTAATTTAGTTAAAGCTTATTGCTTTAACGAAATTTAACTCTTTTGGGATAACATTGAATTATAGAAGCAGAAATTTTCTCTGCTTGCCGGGGATTTGTAGATACTAATTCAAAGATTATGAATTTCTCATTAAATGCATCTGGAAACACATAAAATGTATTACATCTCACAGTAGTTACTGTGATTTCCTTGAACGTTAACAAAAGCAAGGCAGTGATTACACACAAATCAGCCAATATTTTTTTTCCAGATGCCAAAGCAACCCAAATGGTCTCAAAAATAGTGAAGTGAAGCCACAGATATATTTTTACCATGCCCCATGTAAGCACACATTTCCCATGATCTGGATTGTTTCATCAGATGTATTACGTATTTAAGACTTTTTTAAGTGAATGAAACTTTTTTAAGTGAAAGAAAAATGTTATGAGATCATTTACTAACCAGTTTGCTGTTTTATTTGTAAATGGGTACCCATACTAATTTTTGTTGCTGCTGTGACAGATAACCACAAATTTAGTAGCTTAAAACAATAAAACATTGTTATTTTTCAGTTCTGTAGGTCAGAAATTTTAAATGGAAATCCTTGAATTAAAGTCAATGTGTTGTCAGAGCTGTATTTTGTTCTTGTAATGTGAAATCTGCCTTTTCAGCTATTGGAGGCTGCCTACATTCCGTGGCTGATGGTTCCCTTTCTTCACCTTCAAAGCCAGACACAGTGGGTTATACCTTTTCCACACTGCATCACACTGATTTCCTCTTCCGCCTCCTTTCATTTTCAAAGACCTTCGTGATTTCATTGGGGTCATCTGTATAATCCAGAATAATCTCTTTATTTTAAGGTCAGAGGATTAACAGTCTAAACTCTATCTACAATTCCAATAACCTGAATAATGCCCCAGTGTCCACATTCTAATACACAGAATCTGTGAATAAGTTACCTTAAATGGTAAAAGGGATTTTGCAGATATGATTAAGTAAAGGACCTTAGAAACGAAAGATCTTTCAAGATTACAGAGGTGAGGGTCTAATGTCATCATAAGGGTCATATAAAATGGAAGCAGGAGGATCAAGGAGAGAAATAGAGAGAGCGGTGGAGGTGGGGGAGAGAGATTGATTTGAAGGTGTTATTCTGATGGTTTTGAAAAAGGAGAAAGGGGCCGGGCGCGGTGGCTCAAGCCTGTAATCCCAGCACTTTGGGAGGCCGAGACGGGAGGATCACGAGGTCAGGAGATCGAGACCATCCTGGCTAACACGGTGAAACCCCATCTCTACTAAAAATACAAAAAAAAAAAAAACTAGCCGGGCGAGGTGGCGGGCGCCTGTAGTCCCAGCTACTCCGGAGGCTGAGGCAGGAGAATGGCGTAAACCCGGGAGGCGGAGCTTGCAGTGAGCTGAGAACCGGCCACTGCACTCCAGCCTGGGCGACAGAGCAAGACTCCGTCTCAAAAAAAAAAAAAAAGAAAAGAAAAAAGAAAAAGGAGAAAGGGACCACCAGCCAAAAAAAAAAAAAAAAAAAAAAAAAAAATGTATGTGACCCCTAGAAATTAAAAATGGAAAGGAAACAAACTTTCCCCTAGATAATTCAGAAGGGACACAGTTCTGCCAACCCATTTTAACTTTTGAACTCAAGAACTATAAAGTAATACAACAGTATTGTTTTGAGCTACTAAGTGTGTGGTAATATAGTAGCCAGAATAAACTCACAAATACAACCTCTCCATGTTTACAGGTTCCTAGCATTAGGATGAGGATGTCTTTGGGGAAGCCATTATTCTGCCTATCACAACATCTACATTTTTAGGTAAATGAGTTCCTAAGTATGCATGCTTGTTATTGTATTTGTCAGTGAAGAATCATCTTCTACTTAGGTGAAAATAATTTTCATATATAATGATGACCACTGCATCATTTGCCAGTGGCAGGGTAATGGCTTTCAAATGCTCTTTTCCCTTTTAAAAATTCTCTGATAAGTGGCCGGGCGCGGTGGCTCAAGCCTGTAATCCCAGCACTTTGGGAGGCCGAGACGGGCGGATCACGAGGTCAGGAGATCGAGACCATCCTGGCTAACACGGTGAAACCCCGTCTCTACTAAAAATACAAAAAAGTAGCCGGGCGAGGTGGCGGGCGCCTGTAGTCCCAGCTACTCGGGAGGCTGAGGCAGGAGAATGGCGTAAACCCGGGAGGCGGAGCTTGCAGTGAGCTGAGATCCGGCCACTGCACCCCAGCCTGGGCGACAGAGCAAGACTCCGTCTCAAAAAAAAAAAAAAAAAAAAAAATTCTCTGATAAGTTCTACATAAAAAGAAAAATTATTTCTACACAGCAGCCAAATGGAAATGTGACTGAGCTCAAAATATATAATATTCTCCCATGAATATTAATACATGCTTTTATTAAAAATAAAATATAGCTCAGCTAAAAGTATTGGCAGTACACTGTTTCACAAATGTTTATGAAGCTTTCTTTGGCATACGTTTAAGAAAAAAAGGTACTGAAGTTTCTAGGATGGCCTATGGAAAGTAAAATGAAGGGAAATTTATATTTCCTACAAAGCCAACCAAAAGAAGAAGTGAAATCAAATCAATGAAAAAAAAGAGAGAAAGGAAAATCCAAATGACACACTAACGTGGTATAACAGAAGAAAATATTTAAATAAAACTAATCAAAGTACAGATTGCAAGGCTAAGAGCATTGAGAATAGTCTCATGCTAGTCAAGATAAATATTGGTTTAATTTTTTTATACTCATCACTGAAAGTAAAACTGCCATTTGGGGAAAGGCAAAACAAGATACTAGTATTGACAGTTGAACACAAACCAAGTTTAAGAGAGATGTTTAAGACTGAAAAACTTTCATAAGGTAGTCAGGAACACTTAATCCAATTGGATTGATTTTAGAGGAAATAAGTGATCTTGTATGTAATAGAACACTTTCATACTCATTATCACACAGGCGAAAGACCTTTTAAAGTATTTTTACTTTCTTACATACAATTTTAGCAGCAAACAATGTACTTTATAAAACACTTACAAATTTAATTCCTATATTTTTGTGCTTGTACTTGCAGAGAGGCCTGTTAACCTTTATTCACATACCTTATTCCAAAATGAATTCAAGTCATTTTCTTAGGAGGCATTGTCTAAGTATGATTTAAAACTCTTCATTTACTCTGTTCCATTTTCACTTGGAGAGTTGAATCCAGTGGGTATTGATTTTATAATATTATTTTGAAATAGCAAAACAGAACTGAAAAATCAGTGCTGATTGTTTTTCCATTTAAGATCAAATTATTAACTCAGTTAATGTTTGTTGAATTAGATGTATCTTTTTCTGAACTATAACTGTGAGGCAAGGAACACGGAAAGTGTCCAAAAGGCATGTGAAAGCCAAACAACCAGTCTGTAAAAGATAACATACCTGGGTTCTCACATAAATTTCTATTTTCTATTTTCCTTTATTTATCTCCCTTTTTTCCTCCCTCCCTTACTTCCTTTCTTTCCTTTTTTTCTAATACCAGGCTTTGCACACTGAGAAAAAAAGAAACACAGTCCTCTCACAGACCTTTTTTTAGACTAGAGAATGAGATAGACTGGAATCAAACAAGAAAATGGACAAGTAAACAATGATTTTGATGAAGAATAAAAACGGGCCCCTGAGAAAGAGAAACAGATAGTCCATGAGAGGTAGCAATTTTGATTGGGTTATCAGGGACGATCTATCTGAAGAAGTTGCATTAAAGCAAAACCTGAAAGATAAACAGTTATTCAGTGGGGGAGGGAGGTGGGAGAGGGAGTTGGAACCTCAGAACCTCCTAGGCAGAAAACAGTGTGTGTGCTAAGATTATAAAGAAGGAGAAACCTTAGTATACACTTAGATGACTGAAGTGTAATAGGAGCATATTGCATCATAATTTAGAGAGGTAGGCAAGAAGCACATAAAAAAACAAAAGCCCAGTTCTTAGGGAGTCACAATGACCTAGAAGCATTTTCCAGACTCCCTTGCAGCTAGTTGAAACATATAACTAATTTCTGGCCAAAGTACTGAAAGTTGAAATGTCATACGTACTTCTAGGAGATTGCTTTAATGGGAGGAGCAGAGTCTTCTGCTCTACTTCCTCCATACTGCTGCTTGTGATAGCTGGAATTCTATCAGTATTCATGGACTGTGACATAGGCTTGAGAATCACACCTACATAGTGAGCTCTAGCTTAATTCTTTCTGACAGCTTCATAGAACTATCATACCAGCTCTGGATTACTTAACTTTTCATTTATTTTATGTTAAAGAGAAAACAACGAACTTTTAAAGTAATGGCTGTTTTGGATGTTTCTATGATTGCAGGTAATAATTCAGGAGACTGATGTAGCTCAAATGAAAGGTGGCAGTGGCTTGTGCTATAATAATAGTGTGTAAAAGGAGAAGAGGACAAATTAAAGATACATTTTGGAGGCAGAGCACAAAGGACTTAAACAAAAGATTGAGAATGGAAGAGTGAGGGAAATAAAAATATCAAAAATCAATCCAAGATATGTAGCTTGAGCAATAATTTTGTAGATGGTGTTATGACTAAGTGGGGAAAAATTGAAGAGGTGCAGATTTGAGGCAACATAAAGACTTCATTTGTGATATATTTAAAAAATGTTAAATTATTCATATTTGTTTTAAATATGTGCTAAGTTCATCAGGCAAAACTGAATACATTTGCAAAATTTCTTATAACATTCGTAGTTAATTACAATTTTACTAGAAGACCTATAGCCAGCTTAGGAAGTCTCACTGAACTTAGTTTATTTTTACTTTACGTTACTCATAAGTGGATTTGGTTGCTGTTTGCTTTATGTTACTCATAAGCAGACTAAGGTGCTGTGCAAATATGCAATTTTCTCTTTTTTGGTTGTTATGAATTCCAGAGTAAAAAACAACAACAACAACAACAAAAAACAATCGCCACCACCTAGATTTAGGCCAGTAGATTCTCTAATTTTTCTAAAGGGGAATACCAATATTTTTGAAGGCTTTCTACCATGTTGATGATTTACAATGTTATTTAATTTGGACCTTAGCAATAAGGCTTGTCATTACCATTTGTCAAACTCAGAGAAGTTAAGCAACATAGCTAGAAAAATGCAGAACAAGAATTCAAAGCTAATTCTAAGATATATTAATTTGTTATCATTATGAAAAGTACTTTTGAAAATATATTTACATATTTATCCATACATTTTCATGTATATACACTCTAAATATTTTCCAATAAGAACAATATATAAAGAGTTGAACTAGAGTAGAACTTTTTTTGTGAGCAAACCTGTATCTCTGGGTAGTCTCTGGCACTGATTAAATTGAAGTTTAAAAATTATAATTCAGTTCTATCTTCAGACAGTCCATTATCAAAGCATAATGCCTTTTAAATGAGTTGAAAATAAAAGCCCATAGGCAGTAAAAAGTAGTACAATCAAGAATGGTCATCTAGTGCATGATATTCAAATGAGAAGTGAAGGGAGTAAATTAAAGGATACTGCCAGTTCTAGCCAGGGAAATTACAGTGCATCCAGTAGGGAAAAGGCTGGAATACATTTTCATAGAAAATAATAATTTAGCCATATAGAGAGTTCTTTTCCCTAAATTCCTTTTTTAATGTCCTATTTTTTCCTTAGTATATCATTGCATAATATCCTAAGATCCTACTATTTGACTATCTATACAGAGTAAATTATCATGTAAATTGCTTGTTCTTAGTATTAGATTCAAATGTAAAGGCATTATATTCAAAAACCAAACCATATCATGCTTACAGTCATTAGGTACCCATTATATAAAAGGATTTGTACTAGGTGATGAATGGATACAAGAAATGAATAGCTTCTCATCTGAAGAAGTTCACATCCCACTGAAATAACATATATGTATATGCAAATAACCATGTTCAAGCAAAGCCTGTCATTATGTTTATGCTGTATTTCTAAATCAACAAAAACAAGCTTAACTGTTCATGAACTTATTTAGTATATCATAACCATTGTTAATTGTTATGTCAAAGAAGTGAACAATAATTTGATCCATACATGAATTGTGCCTTTAGAAGTAACCTTACATTTACATTCAGTTTGCATATTCAAACATTGCATATTGCCAACTCAGTGATTTTTAACTCCAAATTAAGACATTTAAGCTGACTATTGAACAGTTAGGACAATAGCAATTATTTACACACCACCCCCTCACAGCTCATTTCCTTCCCATTGATGTTTCCTAATGCATTTGGGGTTTTTGTAAGGCTATCCACCTCCTACTTCATCTTCTCTTTTGAATCAGGAAGCTACACATTCTCAGTGATGTACAGATACCTTTTCACCTACAGCTTTCCTTGCTGTTCCCATATAACATAAAAGGTGAATACCTGGTTGGACTTCCTTCCTCTGGCATTGAGGAAATATACATAGCTGGCTAATGGCTCTTACCCTGAGGTTGCTACATTTCCTCCTTGAACATAAGTTAGCATCCTTGCCCTCTCCCAAATTTTATCCTTGCCTTGTGCAATCTTAACTCTAAAACTTCCAGTTAAATTTTTTTTGTATATTTGAAGTAACTTACATTTCCATTTGATGATACTTTCACATGAAAAAAATGTGTGGTCCTTGTATTTTTTTTTGCTCTTGGGACAAAACTTTTCTCCATGCCTCCTTTGTTTTTTAAAAAAATTTACTAGGCCGAGACGGGCGGATCACGAGGTCAGGAGATCGAGACCATCCTGGCTAACACGGTGAAACCCCGTCTCTACTAAAAAAATTACAAAAAACTAGCTGGGCGAAGTGGCGGGCGCCTGTAGTCCCAACTACTCCGGAGGCTGAGGCAGGAGAATGGCGTGAACCCGGGAGGCGGAGCTTGCAGTGAGCTGAGAACCGGCCACTGCACCCCAGCCTGGGCGACAGAGCGAGACTCCGTCTCAAAAAAAAAAAAAAAAAATTTTTTTTGACTGATGCTTTTTTAAAAAGAAGTATATCTTACTGGAACTTATTATTTTCATCAAATCAGAAAATACATTTATCAAGTAGAATAAGGTTCACTGGTGTCTTCTAGCACATTTTATTGTTTTGAGAAATGAAGCAAACTTTGAGAGACACCTGTAAAAAGTGAAATTGATGGGCATAATAAGGCATCTTAGATATGATGGCTGTTTGATTTTGACAGATGTTTTAAAAAGAAAATCGTCTAAATTGTCAGTCAATTGTCAATTAGATTTTCATTTCAATGCTAAAGAAAATATTTCTACTTGGAAATTTAGAAATGCTTTTAAAAACTCAGTGAAATGTTGTTTTGCACATACGTAGTTTTAAAATCAAAATTTTAATACAGTTGACTATAGTAATATTTTCTTTTTTTTTTTTTTTTTTTTTTTTGAGGCGGAGTCTTGCTCTGTCGCCCGGACTGGAGTGCAGTGGCCGGATCTCAGCTCACTGCAAGCTCCGCCTCCCGGGTTTCCGCCATTCTCCTGCCTCAGCCTCCCGAGTAGCTGGGACTACAGGCGCCCGCCACCTCGCCCGGCTAGTTTTTGTATTTTTTTTAGTAGAGACGGGGTTTCACAGTGTTCGCCAGGATGGTCTCGATCTCCTGACCTCGTGATCCGCCCGTCTCGGCCTCCCAAAGTGCTGGGATTACAGGCTTGAGCCACCGCGCCCGGCGACTATAGTAATATTTTCTTCTATATTCATATATAGAACAAAGTAGATATATTCTGCAAGACTTTTGGAAGGCTTAAATATATAAACTAATGACTTTTAGTGTATGAAGAAGTGGAAGATTTCTTAAAACAGGAAATTCCAGTCTCACACTGGATATCCATTCACATAAGTAAAGGTCAAGTTACAAGTCAAATAAGAAATTGTCATTTTACAGAGAAAGTTTCTAGACTATCAGCAAACAAATTCTACTTTTTCTAGTTACAAGAATATAGGTCGAGAATAATTCTAAGGGAAAATATACCATTTTACCAGACTTGGCTTAAAAATAAGCAATAAGAATAGAAGACAACTAGGGAAGAGAATGAAAATAATGGAAATAAAAAGCTTCTGAAATCTCCAGTCTGACTGTTGGATGGATGAGTTCAATCCAAACTTTCCTAGAGCTACCTTATTCACATTATACTGTATATTTGTGAATAAGAAAGCATCCACAACATTTCCAAAAGCTAATATAAGTGAACCTAAACTTTATTTTTTACCTTCCCAATTTCTATTCCAAGTTATAATGCAAAAATTATAAGTTAAATATTAAGGAAATATGTTCATTAGTACATTAAAATAATTCCTTATAATCAAGTGACATTAATTTCAGAAATGCAACGCTAATTTAAAAAATAATTTTAAACTGGAAACATCCAATCTATATCAGGGAGGGCTGGAAGACTAGCTCAGCTATACTTTGGATGTCTAACCTTGTCACGTTAATGAAACTTGCCATGTGTTACTTTTTTAATCCACATTATCAGGCTAATATTACCTATCTCAGATAAATTTTGTGAAGATTTAGGTTGGTTAATACCTTGTTAAAAACTTAAGACAGTGCCCAGAAAATTGCAGGAGTTCATCATTTCTTACCTATTATTTGGACTAGTATTAATTATTGCAGTTATTTTATTTATTGAAAAATGATTTTAAAAATTCAATGTATTAATATATCCTTGGAGAAATATAGATAATATGAGCTGGAAAGGCATTATCTGAAATGTAACATCCATATGAAAACTGGAAAAACAATAAAAAGATAATTTACTTGATACAGATTATAAAGTTTAAACTAATAACCTGTATAATATTATTGTTATATTTATTTTTTAAATCATTTTTTAGATGAACTCTCACTCTGTAACACAGACTGGAGTGCAGTAGCACGATCTCGACTCACTGCAACCTTTGCCTCCCGGGTTCAAGCGGTTCTCTTACCTCAGCCTCCTGAGTAGCTGGGATTACAGGTGCGTGCCACCATGCCGGGGTAATATTTTTGTATTTTTAGTATGGACGAGGTTTCACCATGTTGGTCAGGCTGGTCTTGCACTCCTGACCTTGTGATCCACCCGTCTCAGCCTCCCAAAGTGCTGAGATTACAGGTGCGAGCCACCGCGCCCGACCATATACTTATTATTCTTTATTCCAACATCCCTATTCATGAAATTTTCCTGCCCATAGGGCACTATGTTTTAAATATCCATATATACATAGAAGAATGGAGGATAGTGAAGAACAGTTTAGAAGCCAGTCACATCTCTCTGTCCACATTCCTTTGGCCCACAGAACTCAGCTATATAATCCCACCTAAAAATAGGGAGATTAATAAATGTAATGCGACCAGAAGGAAACTAATGTTAGTGATCACAAATGAGTATCTTTGTCATACACCCACTGATGCACATTCAGGTTGCTTTCCAAATTTGTTAATATTGCCAAGAGTGTAAATTATGTCATTTTTCATGTACATGAATATATTTCTAAAATAATATCCTAGAAGCAGAACAAAGATTTTCAAAGCATTTATCTCCAAATTAGCCTCCTTTTTTTTTTTTTTTTTTTACAAATGTATAGTCCCAAGAGTACTTTATCAAATTGATTTTTCTTCATACTTTTTTCACAGTGTGTTGTCAGACTTTTGGATTTTGCTAATCTGATACATTGGTGAAACATTCTATCAGTTTAATTTAAATTTGTATTTCTTTTATTATGAAGGAGATTGAGCATCTTAGAATGTGTGAAAGATATTTTTATTTTTATTTCCTTTTCTATGAGCTTTGTTCATGCCATTCCATATGGTAAAAAGATGTTGATGGTGTTTTTCTTATGTATTCATAGGTACACTTTATACATCAGAAAAATGCCCTTTATATTAGGAAATTCAAATACTTTCCCAGTTGTTAAAGATGGTTTTATATGTTATCTTTTTATTGATGTGTACTTTAAAGTCTACAAATCTTAGTGTATAATTGAGTAAATGTGCATAAACTGAACATACATGTAAAACTGGCATCCAAATCAAGAAATAGAACTGCAGAAGAATCTCAGAACCCACTTTTATTCACCTTGTATTCTCTATTCACTTTCCAAAGATAACTACTATTCTACTTTTTACATATTATATATTCATTTTGCAAGTTTTTAAAATTTACAAAATTTGAATCAGTCAACATTTAATACTTTGTATTTCATCATATATTACATTTGCAATATTATATTTATAGTATTATTTTAAATATTATTCCATGACATTTTATATGGCACTTTATTATTACTGTATAATATTCCATTATGTAAATTACTATGACATCGAATATATATATTTTAAATCATATTATTAGAAACTACCAAAAAGTTCTACTATATGATTTTACAGTTTTATATTATGACTTATTAAGCACAATAGTTACAGTTATTCTCATTCTTTCAAAAAAATTGATATTGCTAAAATTTTTCATTTTAGTTGTTTTGGTGAGTATGTAATGACATATTATTGAAAATTTGCATTTCTTTGGTTAATAATGATATTAGATATCTCTTCAGATGTTTATTGGTTTTCTTTGGATATTTTCATCTTTAATTCTTCTCTCATTTAAGACTTTTGACCATTTTTCGCTTAGTTGTTTTATTTTCATATGGATTTATTTGAAATCTATACATTCTAAATGTTAGTCCTTGGCTGTAATATACTTACTGCAAATATTTTTTCTGTCTCTGTCAATCGCATTTTCACTTTTAATAGTAACTTTAAATGACCAGGAATTCTTAACCTCAGTGTGGTGCATATTGTCATTTTCTCCTTTACAATTTGTCTTTTGTGTCCTGCTCAATAAATCTCTGATTTTTCTATGGTCATCAAGAGGTTCTTCAGTTTTCTTGTTTATTCAACTTTTTAGAGGCAGGAGTCTTGCTATTTTGCCCAGTCTGGAGTACCATGGCTAGTGGCTATTTATAGGAATGAAAAAATTTCACTACAGCCTGAAATTCTTAGCCTCAGGCATAGGCATCTTTCTCTCTAGGCTTCAGAGTATTTGAGATTATAGGTGCACATTTATTTTCTCTTTAAGGCTTTATTTTACTTTTTTTTTTTAATACTTTAAGTTCTAGGGTACATGTGCATAACGTGCTGGTTTGTTACATATGTATACTTGTGCCATGTTGGTGTGCTGCACCCATCAACTCATCAGCACCCATCAACTCGTCATTTACATCGATTGCATTGGAAGTTATTTTACTTTTTAAATTTAGATCTGAAATACATCTGTAATTGATTTTTTAATATACATGTGAGATAGGCTCAAATATATACATTTTTCCATATAAATTCCCAACTGACTCAGGACCATTTATTGAAAAGACTACCTTAGTGACACTTCCTTTTTTTCCTATTCCAGTCTATTGGTCTATTTGTGTAACTCTGAATCAATTTCACATGTAAACAGTATTACAGTATAAATACACTATGCTTTTATAATCAGTTTTGATACTTGATGTAAGTCCTTCGATGTTGTATTATTTAAGATTATCATGACTATTTGTGCCCATTTTCATTTCCATATGAATTTTAGAAATAGCCTGCCAATTACCACAGGAAAAAAAAAAAACCCTTTGAAATATGATTAAATCCATCAAATCTATAGATCAATTTAAGGAGAATGAATAGTTTAAAAATATTGAATCATTTGACCCATGAAGACGGTATATTCCTTCACTTAGCTTTTTAAAAATTTTCCCTCAATTATAGTGTATTCTTTATAATATGGAAATCTTGAATAGCATATTAAATTTATGCTTGATTTTTTTGGTTGCTTGGATATCGGACTTTTTAGATGTCAAGTTCTATTTGTTTATTTGCTGTATATACAAATGCAATTAATTATTGGTTCTTGACTATATACTCATTAAACCTGTTGAATTAACTTATAATGTTAATAGCTGTCTTTAGATTATTTTGAATTTTCTTCATACATATGGTATTACCGCAATAGGAAAATTATATCACTTATTTTTTAGTCCTTTTTTTTTTTTTTTTTAAGCGGGGGAGATGATTTTACTCTGTCACCTAGGCTGAAGTGCAATGGTACAATCTTAGCTCACTGTAACCCCTGTAATTTTGAATTCCTTAACCGAAGATATTGAAGGGTAGGATCAGCCTCCAAAGTAGCTGGGACTATAGGCATACACCCCCACACTCAACTAATTTTTTACAATTTTGTGTAGAGATGGGTGTCTAGCTTTGCTGCCCCCGCTGGTCTTGAACTCCTGGCCTTAATCCTCCTGCCCTGGCCTCCCAAAGTGTTGGGGTAACAGGTATGAGCCACTTAACTTGACCTTTTAAAATTATCTTTCTTATTTCCTTTTCTTTTTTTCCACTGGTTAGTTTTTCTACTACATTATTGAATAGAAGTGGTGCTGCACTATTTAATTTAATTCACTATATTAGTATAGTGAATTAAATTAAATAATTGTCAAACAGTAAAACTTTCTACATTTCTGCAATAAAACCTATTTGGATGTGACTGGGATTTATTGACTAACAGTACTGTGTTTGTCATTTTAAATAGTTATTTTGAAGGACTATCATTTGGCTTTGTTGATTTTCTCTTTCATATATTTTTTCTATTTAATTAATTTCTATTTTTATTTATTACCATCTATATTTTAATATTTATTTATTTTGCATTTTTTTTTCTAGTATTTGAGATGACAAATTAGACCACTGATTTTCAGGTTTTTTTTTTTTTTTTTTTTTTTTTTTTTTTTGGAGACTGAGTCTTGCTCTGTTGCCCAAGCTGTAGCGCAGCAGCAGGATCTCGGCTCACTGTATCTTCCGCCACGTTCCAGCAGTTTGCCCTGCCTCAGCCTCCTGAGTAGCTGGGATTACAGGTGCCCACCACCACTCCAGGGTAATTTTTTTGTTTGTTTGTTTGTTTTGTAGAGACAGGGTTTCACCATGTTGACTAGGCTGGTCTTGAACTCTTGACCTCAGGTGATTCGTCTGCTCCAGCCTCCCAAAGTGCTTGGATTACAGGTGTGAACCACCGCCTCCGGCCCAGATGTTCTTTTATTGTAGCTGCATTTAAGATTACAATTTCCCTCTGATCACATATTATCTGCATCCTACGAGTTATATTTTTGCTATCATTCAGTATAAAATATTTTCTAATTTACCTTTTATTTGTATTTGAATCATATGTGATGCATATGAGTATTACTTACTTTCCAGTCTGTTTGGGATGTCCTAGTTATTGACCTTTAATTTAATTCCACTGAGGTCAGAAGGCACACTCTGAATCAATTTAATCATGTGAAATTTGTTTAGGTTTTCTTTATCCCATCGCTTATAGTTTTGGTAAAATTCCCTATGCTGCTAGAACGTTCGTGAATTGTCACTGGTAGTTTCAGTATACAACAGGTAATAATATGTCAAAGTTGTTTAAGTCATTTGTATATTTACTAGTTTTTAATCAGTTTGTTCTACGAGCTCTTGAGAGAGTGATGTTAAAAATTTTCACCGTGACTATAGATAATTATGTTTATCTCTTTAGTTATGTCCATTTCAGCTCTATATGTTTGAATCTATTTTATTATCTAAATACAAATGTAGGATTATATCTTTCTGCTCAATTGAATCCTTTATCAAATCCCACATTTTCTTTCGATATTTCTGTCTGAAACAATTTTTCTTCTAGTTGAAAATTCTGTCAGTATTTCTTTTAATGAAGGTCTTTGATACGTGTTTGACAGTGTATTTATTGCCTTTATTCTTAAAAGGTATTTTCAGTAAACATGGTACTCTGCAGTGACAGAATTTTTTCGCAGCGCTTCAAATATGTCATTTCAATGTGTTTATTCTTGTTTTAAGTCAACTTTGTTAAGGTGTAACTTACATATAATACTTTCACCTATTTTGAATGTACCGTTTAATAAAATCTGACAAACTTACATACCCTTGTAACCACTACTCCAATCGGGATGTATAATATATCCAACACCACAGAAGTTTCCCTTATGGTCCTTCACAGTTACTCCCAAGTCCTTGGCTTCAGATATCACAGAACACATTTCTGTCATCATAAACTGTTTTTTGCTTTTTCTAAAATTTTGTATAATTAAAATCACACATTATATAATCCATTGTATTTGGCTTCTCTTGGTTACCATATAATTTCTGAGGTTGTTCTATAATACATGGTCAGATATATCAGCAATTTATTTATTGCTTTTATTATACCACAAATTGGTCATCCATTTATGTGTGTGGACACTTGGATTACTCAGTTTTCTTTTTATTATTTTTAAAGCTAGTATGAGATTCATGTACAAGTCTTTGTGTATATATTTTCATTTCTATAGAGAAAATTCTTAGGAATATAATTTCTTAGTGTAATCATAAGTAAATATTTAATATTATAAGAAGTGGCAGACTTTCTAAAGGGTTTTTTTGTTTTTTGTTTGTTTGTTTTACAATTCTTACTAGCTAAGTATGAGAGTTCTGGTAACTCCTAACCTCATCAATATTTGATACTATCATTCTTTTTTTCACTTAATTCCAATGATTTGTAATGTATTTTAAAAGCCTTCTACCTGTGCATTACATGAAGAACATTGTTTACATTATAAATACTTGAAGATTATCTGGATATTTTTCTGTTAATAATTTATT
The DNA here is from genome assembly GCF_009764315.1 of Trachypithecus francoisi. Classification (NCBI taxonomy): domain Eukaryota; kingdom Metazoa; phylum Chordata; class Mammalia; order Primates; family Cercopithecidae; genus Trachypithecus; species Trachypithecus francoisi. The sequence goes on from NW_022681455.1 coordinate 59,204,104, forward strand.
TAATCTTGTTTTGGTAGAGAACATACTCTGATGTGAATAACCTTAAATTTATTGAGACACATTTTAATTTTCAGTACAAGGTCCATCTCTGTTAATCTTCCATGGATTGTTGTTTGGTAGAATGTGATTATCTATCTATCTATCTATCTATCTATCTATCTATCATTTATCTGTGCAACTATCTATCAATTAATCAGAGAAATCTCCAACATACTTAACGGATTTTCTCTCTATTTCTTCTATCAATTTTTGATATGTTATTGAACTGAAATGATGATTTTTTTTCTATTTATTCTTTCAGTTCTATAAATTCTTCTTCAGGTATGTTGAAGCTCAGTTAAGTGCATGTACCTTTAGGATTTTTATGACCCTCACATAAGTTGACTCCTTTGTCATTATGAAATGACTGGAGATTACCTCTAATATTCTGGGATATTATGCAATTATTGCTACTATATATTTCTTATGATTAAGGAATTCATACTTAATAATTTTCTAGTCTTTCAATTTTACACTTTACTTTTATGCATAAAAGTTAGCGTCGCCCAGGCTGGAATGCAGTGGCGCCATCTCAGCTCACTGAAAGCTCCGCCTCCCGGGTTTATGCCATTCTCCTGCCTCAGTCTCCTGAGTAGCTGGGACTACAGGCGCCCGCCACCATGCCTGGCTAGTTTTTGGTATTTTTAGTAGAGAAGGGGTTTCACCGTGTTAGCCAGGATGGTCTCGATCTCCTGACCTCGTGATCCTCCCTCCTCCAGCCTCCCAAAGCGCTGGGATTACAGGCATGATCTACCGCGCCCGGCCCTAAAGTTAGTATACTTATAAACGGCATAAAATTGGGTCATATGTTTTTAGTCTCTCTGATAATATATTTTAATTGGAATGACTACACCATTCACATATTTTTAAAACGTATTGATATATAAGTGTTGTACATATTTTGCAGCTACATGTGATATTTCGCTACGTATATAAAATGTGCTATAGTCAAATCAGGGTAATTGGGATCACCAGGTATATTTGGATTTAAATCTACTTTCTTGATAGTGCTTTTCTATTTGTCCACGTTCTTTTTTTCCCTATTTCCTGCTATTTAATACAATAATTTGTTCAGTAAGTCTGAAGCATTGTTAAGTCTAGGACTGCTTTTTATCCACTATTTGAGTAAGCCTTCCTGAATATCCTACCTAATATTCTGTAAATTGTGAGTTTTTCTCAGGCTGCTTGGTTGGAACAGGTACTATTCCTGGCTTTCTTGAGTGTTGGGCACTGTTTCCTTTAATCCCTCCAGATGGTTCTTTCTCTCAGCTCTGGATATTTTCCCTCACACTCATTAGCTGATCAGCTTTTTCTTAAATAATTGATGTGGACCTTCTGTAGATGTCTGGAATTCCGTCTGTATGCAGCTCTCTTTGTGAACAGCAATTTCCTTGGCATCTCTGCATTCTCACCTCATCTCCATATGGGTGCTCCTTATTATATCTTGGCTTAGAAATGTTCTCATGGCATTCAAAGACATGTAGTAATCATAGAGCTTATCTTTTTTGTTTTCTATTTGTCCAGATTTGTTGTCCATTATTAACTTATATCCACTATTTTTTATTGTTTCAGGCAAGAGAGGACATTAAGTACCTGTTTCTTCATCTAGATGAAAAGTTGAAGTCTACAAATACATTTTAGAATAAAAACTGAACATACTTATTTTAGTCAGAGTCCCAACAGGAAGTAGATAGTAAAATCAAATCTGAAAAATGTGAAGAGTGTTTGTATCCAAGGGTCAGAGGGGTGGGGGGATATTTACAGAGGTTTAGTGGTTTATAGGGGAATTCACAAGAAACAGTATAAAAATCCCAGGTTGTTTTTTTGTTGTTGTTGTTTGTTTTGTTTTGTTTTTGTAGCAGAGGTGTTATTAACCCTAGTCTTTGGGGGTCTAGGACCAAAAGTCCTTAATAAAACTCTAAAAAAGAGATTCAAGGGAGCTCCGTCAAAAGGATCCACCAGCTGAGGTGACTCTGAGGAGGGGGCCAGGGAACAACACTCATCTTACTTGGTTCCTCTCTCTTTTCTTTTACCTATAAGCTAAATCCAAACCAGAAGCCAAAGGACAAGAAGACACCTGCAACAGTTGACAGAGGCCACCTTCCTAGAGCACAGAGCAGGTGGATTTGCAAAGAAAATGGAAGATATCCAACATAATAAGTTCCTTGGCATTCCTCTACCTGCTCTGTTGCAAAAACCAGTGACCTGGTACTATTTGATTCCTTCCTGTTCCTCACCTCCCCACATTCAATTGGCCACTAATTCCGTAGGCTCTACTTCTTAATACGTTACGCATTTATTACTTCTTCTCCAACTTTACTCCTGCCACCGTCTGCCTTAATGTCATTACCATTATTCCATATACTTTGCTATAACTTCTTAAATACTTTTTTGGCCTCCCAGGTTTACTCCATCCTCTTCAGTTCATACATTGTTTAAAGATAGTGTGATTTTTTAAAAAATTCAATTCTGATCACACTATTTCCCACCTTTGTGTTTTTGAATTGTTCAAAAACTTCTTAACGTGGACTTCAAGACTATCTATTTTCTAGCTCCTACCGTTGTTACAATCTTAAACAAGAGGCAGTCACAATATATAATATACACAACTGGCTGTTTTCAATAAATATCTCTTGACACCTTCTGATCCCCTAGTGTTCAAATGTCATCAATCTTTGTACTGTCAATTCTAGGTTAACTTTTCTACACATTGTTGTACTAGCTTACTACATCAACCAAGTAATGCCTCTTTAATGCTCATTAAACTAAGAATTGTTTCTGTTAATTTTACATGATTTCTCTTAAGAGAATCGCTTGAACCTGGGAGGTGGAGGTTGCAGTGAGGTGAGATCACGCCACTGCACTCCAGCCTGGGCAACAAGAATGAAACTTGGGCTAAGGACATGAATAGACAATTCTCAAAAGAAGATATACAAATGGCCAACAAACATTTTTAAAAAATGCTCAACATCACTAATGATCAGGGGAATGCAAATCAATACCACAAGGCAATACTACTTTACTCCTGTAAGAATGGCCACAATAAAATAATAATAAAATATAAAAACAGTAGATGTTGGTGTGGATGTGGCAATCAGGGAACACTTCTACACTGCTGCTGGGAATGTAAACTACTACAGCCACTATGGAAAACAGTGTGGAAATTCCTTAAAGAACTAAAAGTAGAACTACCATTTGATCCAGTAATCCCACTACTGGGTATCTGCCCAGAGGAAAAGAGGTCATTATTCGAAAAAGATTGTTGCATACCCATGTTTATAGCAGCACAATTCACAACCGCAAAATCATGGAACCAAACCACATGCCCATCGATCAATGAGTGAATAAAGAAACTGATATATACATTTTATAATATATATATATATATATATATGATGTAATACTAGTTAGCCACAAAAAAGAATGAATCAATAGCATTTGCAGTGATCTGGATGAGACTGGAGACTATTATTCTAAGTGGAGGGACTCAGGAATGGAAAACCAAACATCGTATGTTCTCACTGATATGTGGGAGCTAAGCTATGAGGATGCAAAGGGATAAAAATGATACAATGGATTTTGGGGACTTGGGGGGAGGAGTGGGACAGGGAGTGAAGGATAAAAGACAACAAATATGATGCAGTGTATACTGCTTGGGTGATGGGTGCTCCAGGATCTCACAAATCACCACTAAAGATCTTACTCATGTAACCAAATACCACCTGCACCTCAATAACTTATGGAAAAAAAGAACAGGGTAGAAAACAGGTGATGGTTTGCTTATTTACTTGTTGGCTCTCTTTCTCTGTCTTTTTCCACTCCAAATAAATTCCATAACAAGTTCTTATGACAATGTTTTTAAATTATATCTCTATGCCTGGAGTAAAAAAAACAATAATTATAAAACTTGTCATTTACTCACAAAGCCCAGATTCTTGTCACCCTTTTCCATTCTATTTCCCTTTTAACTGACATCTAACCCCTCACAACACTACTCCCATGTTTTCATTACATTTTTTCAAAAGTTTTATCATTTCTAGAATGTCTGAGTATTCACATAATTCCATCACTTACTAGTTTGTGACCTGTGGCAAATTCCTCTTTGGACTCAGTTTCCTGATCGGTAACATGGGAATAACTACTACCTAAGGGTGTTGTTATGAGGAATAAATGAGTAAGTACATTAAATATTTACATCAGTGTTTGGACTATTGGAAGCAATTCACAAGAGTTACTTGTTATTATAATGAAATCAAATCTAAGCTTTTATTCTGTCCCTTCTCCTCTCTAAGGCCAGTCAGACTATCTGATAAGCATTATAGTTCCCTGTTAATTTTCACCTCATCAGGTACCTTGCTCTCTCAATTATTTTACTTTTTGGATCTTCTACTTCTCTCTTGGCACTGGCTCTCTTTCATCAGTATTTAAACATCTGAATATTTCTTCAGCTGGAAACTTGCTTCCCCTTGACCTCAGTATGACTTATGCCCTCACTTCATTTAAGTCTTTGCTTGAAAGTCACTTTATCAGAGAAGCTGCCACTTCATTGAAAATTGCACCATCTCTCCCTACATCCTTTTCTGCTTTCTCACTTTATTTTTCTCCATGGCATTTATGACCATCTCACATTTTGCCTACGTGTTTATTCTGTCTCGTCTTCCATTATGTCTAAATTCCACAATGGCGAGTCCATATGCCATTCTGTTACATTCATCACAGTATTCCAGTGTCTGATATGTAGCAGAAACTCAATGAATATTTATTAAGGAATATAAGAAAAAAGTTAACAAACTTATCCATAGAAGGCTCAAATGCTCCAGCTACTAACATCATTTGATTCACAGAGCAGTATCTACAAATAATTATCGGTTCTGAACTTTTTATTTCCCATTCATTTCTCATTCCTCAGCAAGCTGACCTCCATTCCCTCTATTTCACTTAAGTGGCTCTTGGAAATAAAGTTTATGTGTTGCATCTTACTAATGTAATAGAAATGTCTATGAATTTTTTTTCCTGTTAACTTCAGCTTTAAACAAGGCAAACTCATCCTTTTTAAGAAATTAAGTTCTAAAGTATCAAAAAGTTTTCTACATAAAGCAGATATCATATAAAATAATTAATACTATATTTCAGACATTAACAGCAAATAGGATTTGATGCTTAGATAGCTACCTTGGGTAGGATGGGGAATGACAGTGTGAGAGGAACAAACAGTAGAAAAAGTCAATGTACAGGCAAGACACAGGTTTATTGGTGAAAAAAAATATTCCAGATAATGTTCACCATTAAGGGATCTGGCAATAGGCAATGGGCCTAGATCCAGGTAGTTAGCATAAGAACAGTCTACCTATTATGGACCAAATGGTGTCCTCCCAAATTCATAGGTTGACTATCCACTGGTACCTCAGAATGTGACTCTATTTGGAGACAGGAACTTTAAAGAGGTGATTAAGTTAAAATGAGACTGTTGGGGGCAGGGCTTAATCCAATATGACTGGCATCCTTATTAGAGGATTAATTTTGAACATACAAAGGAACACTGGGGCATGTATGGGCAGAGAAATGGCTATGTGAGGACACAGCAGAAAGATGGCTATCTGCAAGCCAAGGAGATAAATTTCAGAAGAAGCCAAATCTGCCAACATTTTCCCTTTGGACTTCCAGACTCCAGAACCATGAGAACATAAACTTCTATTGCTTAAGCCACTCAGTCTCTGGTATTTTGTTATGTGAGCCCTAGAAAACTAATGCACTGCCTTGGTACTTAGTATGGAACACAGGGTTAGAAATCTTTGCAGATACTAAAATAAATGAGCATGACACAAAGCCTGAAAAAACAGAGAAACACTTCTATTTAGTGCCATAACAGGTCTGCTGGTATTGGTATGCTTCCATGCCAAATAATTATTCAGGCTACATATTTTATATTGCATAACAACTGCTTAAAATAGTTATACAATGAAAAATATAAGGTTATAAGCCTTGACAGAAAGGAGGAAACCAAGTTGAGCAGGTTTCTTTGTGAGAACTTTTTCAAATGCAACTAACACTCAAATGTAAGTCATCAACATTTCTTTCTTACTTCACCTCAAATATGATTTTCCTTTTATCTCCTCTCAGTCTTATACAGTTTATTTTCCACACAATAAATATAATAGGGTTAAAAAACCAACTCGAACACCTTTAGTGGCATCCCATCACCTTTAAAAAAATTAAATTCTTTGCATGGCTATAAGACCATATAGGAATTTGCTTTCATAAATATGAGACCTCTTTCCTTTGCCCCAGCTACATAGGCCTACGTTCTCCTCCTTAAATAAAGCAATTTTTTTTTTTATCTCCTTGGGCATTTGCTTAGTGTCTTCTGCATGAAAGACCCTGTTCCATATCTTGTTTCTTTGTCATAATATCCCAAAGATATTCCACAGTTAGGCATTTTTAGTCCACCTGATCTCAGTTAGCCCCCCTTCTCAGAAATAACCTAAAACTATCTGAAATTTTTAATTAAAGAATTTTTTTTCTGTCTTTTACTACATTTGAAAAAAAAAGTTTGTCTTACAATCATACCCCTATAGGCTAGATTGCAAAAGCTGAGCACTCAAAAGTGTAAAATTTCAAGTTAAAGAAAAGGACAAGAAGAAATAAGAGGCAGATGGGGCAACATGGAAACAAGGGGATGGCATGAAAATGATTTAACGAAAAAGGAAAAGGTTTGGCAGGATTTTGCTTGAAATCGCACCCTTGCCTGCCTCATCTTTTTTATTCTGCTTCCACCATTCACTTAGTGTTTAATAACTTGCACATTAATTCGTGTTAACGTACTGCTTCTGAATAGCTTAACCTAAGACAAATCCTAATATTTAATCCAGTTTTATTTATTATTTAAAAAGAAAAGTGAAAATAAAAACCAATTGCTAAGTTAATTATTTAATAATGTCTGTGTATTCTTGCATAAATACTGTCAGAGTAAAATCTGGGAACCTCATAATTTTCTGAGCAAATCAGACTTGGAATGATGAGTCTCAGATATGCCAGGATTGGAGAGGTTCTGGGATTCAAACCAGTGTTAGGTAGAGAGGCAAGGCTATGAAATGATTTGGTAGTCAAAAAAAAAAAAAAAAAAAATTGTCTTGCAATTGTATCCCTATAAGCTAGACTGTAAAATCTGAATGCTCAAAAATGTAACATTAAAGAGAAGGACAAGGAAAAATAAGAGGCAGATTGGGAGATGTAGAAGTAAGAGGATGGAATATAAATGATTTAATCCAAAAGGAAAAGGCTTGGCAGGATTTTGCTTAAAATTGCACCCTTGCCTGCCTCATCTTTTTTATTCTGCTTCCACCATTCACTTGGTATTTAATAACTTCCACATTTATTCTTGTTAAGGTGCTGCTTCTGAGTAGCTTAACCTAAGACAAATCCTAATATTTAATCCAGTTATATCCAATTAGAGCCATGATAAAGAAGAGAACAAGAGCTTAGAGCCTGAAAGACCATTTGAAATATAGATGACTATTTACAGACATATATTTGATGATGATAAGACTTTAATAGCACCCTATGAATGGTATTTGTTATATGCGTGGGTGAGTATTATTGAGGAAAAGAGATAACTATATAATACAGAAAAATAGTTTTTTTTAAAGTAAGGTAAAACAAATATTTATAGTGTTATGAAAATAAAATACTTTAAATAAAACAAACAAGGGGATCCACGTTAAGGTGGAAATTATCATTATTAATTTAGTTGATTTTCTGAAAAAAATTATCACATTTTAATTGATTTGAAGTTATCTCCTTAGTCAATTATATTTAGTTTTATTAAAATCAGCTACGTTTGAATATTAACATATGACTTTTTAAAGAAAAAGTATCACTTTATTCATCACTTTCTCCTCTCATCTGTGTTTGGTATTTAATTAACATGTGTAGAGTATAGGCATATATTATGTTCAATTAAACATATAAATTATATATTTAATTAATATGTATCTATATACACACGTGCCTTAACCCTATAAAATATTGCTCTTTTTTGGAATTAAGAACTATATGGTGCCAAAATTGACTGTGTATATACATATATATCCACATGCACACACAGGTTATGGGTTAAAAATGTATATTCAAAAATCACATGCCATTAGAAAAATGCAAATTTAAACAGCAGTAAGATATCACTACACAACTATTAGAAAGGGGGAAATCTAAGGTACTGACAACATCAAATGCTAGCAAGGATGTGCAGTAATGGGAACTCCCATCCATTGTTGGTGGAATGCAAAATAACACAGGTGCTTTAGAGGACAGTTTCTTAAAGCCTAAACATAGACTTACCACATGATCCAGCAATTGTGCTCCTTGGTATTTACCCAAATGATTTGAATAACTTATATCCACACAAAAACCTGCATATGGAGTTTTAGAGTAGCTTTATTCATAATTGCCGAAACTTGAAAGCAGCCAAGATGTCCCTCGGTAAAACAGATAAATAAACTGTGGTATATTCATAAAATGAAGTATTACCAAGCACTATAAATGAAGGAGCTAACAAGCCATGAAAGGGCATGGAAGAACCTTCACAGCACATTAATAGGTGAAATAAACCAATCCGAAAAGGCTACTACATATTATATGATTCCAACCATTATATGACATTCTGGAAAAGGCAAAACTGCGGAGGCAGTAAATATGTCACTGGTTGCCTGGGGATTAGGAGGAAGGTGGAAGGGACGAGTAAGTGGAGTACAGACGATTTTTAGGGCAGTGAAACTATTCTGTATGGTATTATAATGGCTGATATATTTCATTATACATTTGTCAAAATCCATAGAATGTAAACACCAAGAATGCACCTAATGTAAACTGTGGTCTTTAGTGATAATAACGTGAAAAGATGTAGGTTCATTGGTTGTAACAAATGTACCACTCAGATACAGGATATGGACTGTGGATTAAGCCATGCATAGGTATACGGGAACCTTGTGTATTTGCCACTGTTTTGTAGTGAACCTAAAACTTCTGGAAAAGTCTTTATTAACAAAAAAAAAAAAAAAGAAAGAAAGAAAAAATCTATATTTAATTTTGTTTCTATGCAATATTTTTGATAGTGCTATATGAGAACTTACTGTTTCTTAATCACCTAGACATCTATCTAAGCTTTGTGGATAAACCTAAGAAAGTCATGCTCACTATGCTCATTAGAATTCATACTACCTCCTTTTCACTAGAGTCTTAATGATGCAGATAAATATTTATATTTATTTGTGTTGGATTCTTGCCTTCTTCCCCACGGGCGACATTGTTGTTCTTCAAGTATCAGCTTGCTCTTTCTTCTTTAGTTGCAGATGATGGCTTTGTTGCCAATTTATGAAATTTGGCTATCCAGTGTGAGTCTCACATACATGGTTGTTTTTTCCCGCTTTAAAATATCTCTGTCCTAACACTTTCAGTACTGCCACAAAACATCTTAGAAACTCTACTTATTTCCAGTTTTCTTGGAGACTACATTCAACATTGCCCATAACCATTCCAGTATAGGACTGAGTCTGTGGTCTCCTCATGCCTGAATTTGTAGTTCATATGTCACTTAGGACTCCCCATTCCTTTAAACTTTATCATTTCCTTTTGCCCTCCTGCTCTTCCCTCTGCTTAGTTATTTTCCACATTGAACACTTTTCCTTAACCCTCTGTCCCTACTTCAGTCCAATTCAATTCATAGTTAATTAGCCAATTAATTAATCATTGTGGAAAAAAATGAGTAGTATTTGTGGGACTAAGTTCCAATGTTAGGGTAATTTAGTCTCTGATAAATTTACTTGTACCCATATGTAATTAGCTATCATGAGAGTAAGATAAGGGTTTTTAGTGATTTACAGACCAAGTACAATGGGAGACCAAGAGACCTAATGCCCCAATACAAAGGTTTGCTCAGAAATATATTAATCATGAAGACACTATTTCAAAAAATTTTTAAAGACAAAGTAGTAAATCAGTAGGATGCCAGTCAAGGTGGAAAGAACTACAGAAGATAAACTATGGTATCAGACAAACAACAGAAATTGCTCAGGAATTATTAAATAGAAAAGAATAGAAGGAAATAGGGTGATAGGAAATAGGCAGATAGTGTCTAAAAAATGAAAGGTCTGAAATTGTAAAGGGAGGCAATTTTACTTAATTGGGAAGGCAATGAACAGCTATTAAAAGTTTACTGTAAAGCTGATATAATTGAGGTTTCACATTTTCACAAAATATTTCTTACAGCAATGTTTAGAATAAATTAGTGTTGTGAGTGACTGTCAGTTGGAGGGCAGGACTCAGGCAGGAGTCTAGTAAATTGTTCTTCTGTAAAGTAACAAATATCTCTGTGGAAGTTAGATGAGTACATGTGTAAGACTTTGGGCTCTGGGGCTACACTGTTGTTGGTCAACTCCTGGCTTGATTGTTTATTGTCTTAGTGACTTCAAACAAATAATTAATTCTTTTTGAGTACTATTTTCCACTATTTTGGAAAACAGTGATTAACATTTTACCTCTTTTTTATATTTGTTATGAGGATTACCTAAGAGTAGTCATGAAAGGCCCATCATGCTTTAGTAAGCACCTAGTAAGAACTCACCAAACACTAACAGCTATTGTCATTATCAATAGTGCTAACTAAAAAATGGTTGTAGATGAAAACTGGAAAGCAGAATATGGCAGGTAAAGGTAACTGAGGATTTTTCAACTTATAGGGTAGATGTGAAAAAAAGTCAAAGATGTCTCAAAGGTTTAATTCTGGATAAGTCAGAGACTGCAAGTGCCATTAATCAAAACATGCAAGTCAACAAGAGTTGCTGATTTTGGAGCCAAAGCAATAAATTTGGGTTTGCTCAAGGTCCATCTACGTCATCCAAGTAGAGTAGTTATTATACAATTGAAAATTATTATACAATTTACAAATCAGGGATACACTATAAATCCTAGAGTTGCATGGACAGATTGCACTGCTGAAGGGAGAATGAAACCTCTTACAAAATAAATTATAGTTCCAGAAATGAAGGAATCGCCACACCTCAAGAGCCCCTAAGTCTTTCTTTTGAATGGCACTTCTCACTTAGGTTTTATAAGTGAATCCTCTTCGTTTTCCTGTAGTGGTGTCACCATTGTCTGCCACATCTACTTTAGTTTATTCACTCATAGCTCATTTTTCTCTTTAAGCCAAAAAACCAGCCACCTGCCCCTGCGTGACTATGTTTGCAAAAAGCAATAGAAGGAATTGCAGACACCATTCTTTTTCATACCCCTTCACGTTGTGTCAATGAAATAGCTCTTTTGTGGTGTGCTTACTCTCACTCTGACACACAGACCAAATCCAAAAGAGATAGACAGGAAAATAATTCATGATGCTGTCACTATGCTATATTTAGAAACTTGTTGAATGACAATATTTTCTCAGGGGATTTTTTAGTCCATGTTCTGATTCTTAACCTATCATTTCAAACAGCCCTCCGGGAACAAAGAGAACTTTTCCAGTATTTTCTGTTTCCCATCACTTTATCTTCATTCTAAGAATGAGCACCTAGACCACTTCCACAGACACATTTCTATATGTTAGCTGCTCATGCCTTTTCTTTTCGTATCCTCAAAGATGTATCCTCAGAACTTCAGGCTGCCCAGCACTACATCAATTTCGCTCTCACTATCCTAGAAGTGGCCACTGGAACAAATGTTTTTTCTTAAATTTGATGTTGAAGAAAATTATTCTGTGAGCTTTATTTGGGACATTTGGTAATTGAGAAACTAGCAACATGGAGACCAGCTGGGAAACTATCTTAGTAACTTGAGTGAGAGGCCAAAACAGCATTATAAGACTGAAAATCCTAAACAACAACAAAAATAACTTAGAAATATTTTGAGATTTTTGTCATTCAAAGAGATTTATTTAGCTATTTTAGGTCAAAATTACCTTTATTTAGCTATTTTAGGTCAAAATTACCAAAAATCTAGAGATTTTACAAATCTTAGTGTCTGTTTCAGACCATGCATAACAATTATGGTTAAGAATTTGTCTTATATTTAGTAAATTTGTTACTTTTCTTCTGTAAAATTCTAGAAAGCATTGTGTGATATAGGGATTTTAATATATTGATTTTTCTATCTCTAAATACCAATTTAATTTATTTTCTTCCTAGCTTTCAAATGAGACATTTAATCAATGGATAACATAGGGTCAACTCTCACACTGGACATTGTTGATATGCCTGAGGTAGGGGTCATGCCCAACATAAGGAGGAGACCCCAATGGACTTCTCTTCCTTGGGTGTAAAAAGAGCCGGAAGCTCCAATCAAACTACAAAAAGGAAGATATGACTCACCCACTGACAGTATTTTGCTCACTTTCTTTTCAAGAGTGAAACTCTGTGCCTCAATGTAAGTTTTTCTTTCTTGTGCATTCTGTTTGCTTGTCTTGCAATTTGAGGGGAAACAAAAAGGAATAAGAAGAACAAGGAAGAAGTATTTTCAGATTCTGACTAAAGAATGCCCCAGGAATAACTGAGTGAATTGCAGCATGTAACTGGATATAAACACAAATACAGCTCTAGAAGCTGAAAATAATTTATTTGAGACATTGTTTTTCTCTAGCCAGTTCTGTTGAAAGTGGATTAAAACAATCTATTTACATTATGTTTAGCAGATGCCAAAACATCTGGTCAAATAAATCTTTTAAGTAATTTCATATGCTTTATTTTAACTTCATTATAAAATATTTTTGTTTCCAACTATATGATTTAATTTTCTACACAGAATAATGGTTCAATAAATAAGTTACTGTAAGGTCCTGATTTACCTTTGGTATATACTATTTATGAGATTATATAAACTGCAAAATTTTCTGTATTTATATTTTTATAATTTTGATAGTAAACAAATATTTATTAAGTGTCTATTATGTGCAGTATATATACAAGACTTTGGGTAGACAATAGTGACAAGTCAATTGTCAGCGCCTGTCTTCTTGGAATTGTAGTCCAATGTGCAATTCATATGTGCATTTAGTCTATAGAGTAATCTGTGGAGGGAAGCCAGTTTTGCTGTGGGAGTACAGTGCAGGGAAGGCCAATCTGAACCCACAGATAAATCACAGTTCTCTGTATTAAGAAACTCAATGTACACTGGAAAACAAAACATAATGAAAATCAAACACAACCTAGATTTTCAATAGGATTTTATCATGTAGAGGATTTTCAATTAGAGACTTTAAATGAAAAGATGTTTACAAATATATAGCTATATATTGCTACCCCTTAATGATTATGTATTCTCTGGTATTGTTTTTGAATTTATTTTTATCTGGAATACTATAATGCTTATAATCTAAAACCATGCCTTTAACTTCTTGAATTTTATAATTTTTGGCCTTCTATTCCATTAACTAAATGTTTATTCAATGCTTACTGCCAGGCATTGTATTCTGTGCTGAGACTAAAAATATACCAAAGACAAGGATTCCACTTGTAAAAAACTATCATCTAATACACACATGGTCTTGTAAATGTCTCCAAGTATTCTTGGTTTCAAAAATAAATATTTGACCAATCCTAAAATATAATGCTAAAATAAAAGATGTAATATCTAATGACTCAGTGAAAATAGTAAATTTATATTGTATTTGTTACAATTAAATTTGTGAGCAACATATAAGGACCCATATTAGTAAATTATAAAAAATTAATCTAAATATTTCAATAACAGATTTAGAAAATTACTGTAGCAGAACAGCCTGTGGTATGGTGGATGAAGCAGTGGACTTACTGTACTCAGTGAGTTCTTGATTTACTTTGTAAACTTTGATCAATAAATTAGATGGACTTGCAAAAATGTTGAAATAGTATCATATCTATTTTATCTAGATTAAAGGGCTATTGTGAAGATTAAATGCGATCATCTGTGATAATTTATCAAGTGTAATACACATGCAAGATATAATTATTGTTTCATTTCTCATGGAAATCTCATCATAGTCTTGTAGCTAACGCTGACTCAATATTTTATTAACTATATTCTCAGTACGTGCTCCACAGAAATAAATGCAGATCTTTTACAAAACAAAATAACATTACATTTATTTCCACTCCTAATAAAATGTACAGTATGCATTGAGTATAGGATTCTGGAAATATAATAAAATCTTCCAACCTATATGCTGAGTCATAGTTTGCACCTAAGATGTATGCCAGAAACATCAGGGCTGAGATAGACGTACTTTTAAAATGCCCTGACCACATTCCCATCACCACACCCTCTACAGGGCCAGCCATTGCAAAAGACTGTGTGATGATTTGCCTTTGAATCCCTTCTATTCTCTTGGTGTGACCAATTACCAATCTAAAAGTACATGGCAGAAGAAAATACACTCCAGGTATGCCTATGTATCATCCCTCTTTTGGAATTAGAGGACAAGGAGTTCAGATTGCAAAGTAACTTTGTCTAGTTACTTCATATAATACTACTTAAGTTACTCAAATTTCAGTTTCAACAAGCTCTTTAGGACTCATTGAGGTTACCTCTCTATTCTTAGCTTGAGAAACAAAGGGCTATCTCATACTCCTTTTCCTTGTGTCCACCAGGCAGTGGCTACTCAATAACTTATGCTCTCCCTGCCATACCAAATTTAGCCAGGGAGTCAGTATATATTATGCCTCTCTGTCTCTCTCTCCCTCCATCCCTCCCTCCCTCTCTGCTTTCCTTTCTTTTTTGATATTCTAATTCTCTCTCTGAAGAAAAGTTGGCAGAACATTCTCATCTTTACATCTTTATTTTCCACATCAACAAACAACACCAAAGGAGTCTATCAGATTTTTCTTAAGGGGTAGAGACAATTTCTTTGTAAAAGGAGATAGAGAAATTTCAATCACTGCTCTAAATATGACTTTCCCAGAGCACAAGAGAAAAGCACCCCAAAGTTAAACTCCATTTAGCTATCCCATTTTCTGTTCTTGCTACCCTGTTCTCAATATACAACTCTCTGGTACCTCATTTTTCTGATCACCCTGGGAGGAAGCCTTATTACTGTAGATGTTGCCTCACTGTGAAATCCAGCTTTCTTTCTTTCTAATATATGTATTAATCAGCTCAGGCTGTCATAGCAAAATATCATAGACTGTGTAACTTAAACAGAAATCTATTTTCTTACAGTTCTGGGAGCTGGAATTCTGATTAGAATTCCAGCAGGGTTTGGTTTCTGGTGATGGCTCTCTTCTTGGCTTGCAGATGGCCTCCTTGCTGTGTCCTCACATGGCCTGTCCTTAGTGCATGCACATGAACAGAGAGAGATCGCTCTTTCTCTTTCTCTATTAATGAGACCACCAATCCTGTCGAATTAGGATCACCCTTATGACCTCATTTAACTTTAATTACTTCCTAAAATCCTTCTCCAAATACAGTCACATAGGAGCATAAGGTTTAAACATAAGAATTGGGGGGAAATACAATTCAATCTTTAGCAGTTTGTTTCCACCAATGTGTTTGATCCAGTGGGTCCCAATCTCCTAGAGGTGTCAGGGAGATGACAGATATCCAATGTCAAGGCCACTGAGAGGCCACCATATCAGTGTATGCTGCAGCTAATGGCTGCATACATTTATCTGATATTTTCTGCTCAGTACCTGCCTTCTGTTGTTGCTTCCCTGTCCTGTCATTCTTTTCTCTCTGTGTGTCTCTCTCTGCCTCTCTTTTAACATTTTTTCTCTCTCTCTCTCACCACACACACACACACACACACACACACACACACACACCTTCCAAGGATAAGTACTAATTTTCAGAGACAACATGTTCTAAGCTCCAGGCCACAAACTAGAATGCTGCCAGAGCCAGTCAGGTAATGTAAATATAAAATAATAAAAATAATGTGAAACTTTAGGGAGCAAAAAACTGTATGTATCCTTATCTAAATACATCAAACAAACTCAAATGTCATGTGCACAGAATGCAAAGTGTCAGCAGGCTGAATTCATCCTGTCTATATTCCTTTGTAACCCTCAATCTAAGTACATTAGAAGGAAGAGAAATATCTTCCTAACTAACCCATGATTGGTAAAACTACCTTATCCCCGGTGGATTTTGTATCTACCATAATAATGAAGAACTAACAGGGTTCTTTCTTTTCCTTTACCTGTCATCCTGCACTCCTTTCAACTGCACCCACTCTGGTCTGTGGAAAGAATAAATGAGAATTCTTGTCTCACTGGGTGTACCGTAAAACCCTCAAAGTGGAAGCAAGTGTTTTTAAGTGTTTGGTTATATTCTCAACCAACTACCATTCTCTCTACTCTGTTTCAGTCAGGCGTGGGGTTGGGTTGCTTTTCTTATTCCCACAAGAATTCCTACTGCTTAAAAAAAAAAAAAAAAAAGCACAATGGAAGTTGATCAAAGTCTTGTTCTGCTGAGAACTGTTTCAACAGTAAAGGGCTGGGATGACACTAAGGAGTTTCTCCTTCTGGTCAGCAATAAACCACCCTCTCAACTGCTCCCCTGGCTCTCAGCCAGATGTAGCTTCATAAGGACTCTCATCTTTAGATTGCCATGCAAATCTGTTCTTTCTTCTTTTCTAGAGAAGAACCTAGGAAAAACATCCTTCATGAAGCCAAATAGTTTCTTCCAGACTCTGTGCCCAATAAATATTAGGTCTTCGTGTATCATGTTATTTTGCCTTCATGTATCAAGTTCTGGAGATTATTTGGTCTTCATGTGTTATATTCTGTAAACACAATATCAGTTCCTTAATTTACCCTGCACTGTGCCCACCCCATGTCTACATTGCAACCCCTGCATGCTAACATACATTGACTTGAGTCTATCTCCAACACTGAAGGGCCTGAGACAAAAGGACAAAGGAAGGCCATATACCATAGGTTTAAATTTACTTACAAATTAAACTAATAATATTCAACAAATATGTTCCATTCTCCTACTCTCAGAACATTCTGGAAGCTCATGTTCAAATTTAGAATTCTTAGACATTTCAGAATTCATTGTGGTAGTGTTGGGAGCATCACTCTCTCCACAATGCACCGCAATCCACCTTCCTGTTACCTCCTAACTCTGTCTCAAATGTCAGAGTCCCCCCCAACCCCCAACACAGGCATTTGTCCATTTTGGAAGAGAATGATAAATTTGAACCTCAGTTTATTTAGGTATAATATTAAACCCATGACATGTATAAGACAGAGTTGTCCAGAGACTTAAATTATATAAAGTGTTTTGAGCATTGGATTTTGTACATAGCAGACTCTCAATAAATGGTTGCTTTCCTCATTTCATGTAATTTTCCCTTCTCACGTATTATTATTCTATGTCACAATTGAAGAAATGGAAAAATGGACAAAGAATGGGTTTCAATCCACATGTGATATCCTGCCCATTTTGTGTTAGGCATGCTACAATGAAAATGCTACATGTCCAAGTACAGAAAACCTTTTAACATTAATTAAAAACTTCAAGTGCAGATCCATATGGAAACCCATACCTTTCTCCCCTAATCTCCCAGACACTAATCTACCTTTTCTGAAAAGTAGACAAAAGAGGGGATACAAAAAGGAACAGGAATAATAACCAAGTCTCAGGGTGACTATGTGGATAGCTTTTTTAATTGGGAGAAGGAAACAGTTAAATTCAGCCTGAGATGTGGGACTCCTATTTTTAGCACTCACTTTCCTAGGAAAGCTGAGATTTGGTTTTGCCAATAGAGAAAAGTCACATGTTATGAAGATGGCTGTGAGGGTAAATTTCAACAGCTATTCAGTGCCTGCTGGTATTCCCAGATGTCAGGCAGAAGCTACTGAGGTGAGAGTTAGCAGGAAAGGAGAGGAAGCCCACAGGTTAGCTTCCAGAGGACGTCCTGGGCTTTCTAAGATCTGGCCTTGTTGTGTCTCCAACTTCAATTTATATCATTCTAATTCAGCCATGCAGGCTTGTGTTCTATAGGGGTTTTTATAAAACAAACATAAAAACCCCAACTTTATTGAGATATAATTCACATACCATATAATTCATTCATTTAATATGTACATTTTCATGCTTTGTAGTATATTCTCAGATATGTGTAGCCACACCACAGTCTATTTTAGAATATTTTATCACCTCAAAAAAGAGTATACCCATTAGCTACTATCAGTTCCCTATCCTGCTATCCCCCACCTCCATCCCTCACCAACCACTAACCTACTTTATGTCTCTTTATTTTCTTATTCTAGATTTTCACATGAATGAAATAATGTAATATGTTTTCCTTTGTGACTGTCTTCTTTCACCATAATGTTTTCAAATTTTATTTATATTATAGCATGTATCAGTCAGTACTTCGTTTCTATGGTCAAATAATATTCCATTGTATTGATATATCATATACTGTTTATAAATCTGTTAATGTACATTTGGGTTGTTTCTACCATTTGACTATCATGAATAATGCCGTTATAAACATTCATGTCAAAGTCTTTATGTGGACATGTATTTCCACATCTCTTTAATATACTTCTAATAGTAGAATTGCTGGGTCATATGGTATCTATATGTTTAATTGTTTTAGAAACTATCAATCTGTTTTCTAAGGAAGTTGTACCATTTTACATTCCTACCCACAGTGTATGACACTTCTAATCTCTCCATATCCTCGTCAACACTTGTTATCTGACTTTCTAATTATAGCATCTGCAATGAACTGAAAGCTTATGTTCCCCCCAAATTTATATGTCTAAATCTTAGATCCCAACGTGATAGCACTAGGAAGTGAGGCCTTTGGGATGCAATTAGATTGTGAGAACAGAGTTGTCATGAATGGGATTAGTGCCCTTATAAAAGAGATCCCAGAGAGCTAGCTCACCATTTCCACCATATGAGTACGGAAAGAGGAGGTGCTGTCTACAAGGAAGCATGGCCTCACCATACTTAAAATATGTTCATGTCTTGGTCTTGGATTTCTCAATCTCCAGAACTGAGGGACATAAATTTCGATTGTTTGCAAGCCACTTATCTTAAGGCACTTTTGTTGGAGCATCTTAAATGGACTAAAATATCCTACTGGATGTGAAATGGTATCTCGCTGATGTTTTCATTTACATTTCCTTGATTACTCAAGACAAAAAGCATAATTTTATGTACTTATTGGCCATTCTTATATTGTCTTTGGAGAAATGCCTGTTCAAATTCTTTCTCCATTTTTAATTGAGATGCCTTTTCATTATTGATTTGTTAGAATTGCTTATATGTTCTAGATAGATTATGATTTGCAAGTATTTGCCCTCATTCTACATATTGTCTTTTCACTTGTTTGATGGTGTCCTTTAAACACAATAGCTTTTAATTTGAAGAAGGCCAATTTATCTATTTTTGTCTTTTGTTGATCTTGATTGTGCTTCTGAAATTGTCTAGGAAATTTTTTTTACTAAATACAAGGTCATAAAAATTTATCTCACTGTTTTCCTCTAAGTGTTTACAGTCTTAGCCTTTAACTGTTATTTTCTCTGCCTCAGATATTTTTCATCTGGCACTTAGCATGGTTAATGTTTTCATTTTTCAGGTCTTGTCTCAAAAGTCATGTCTTCAGGAAAGGTCTTTGCTGACCATTCTGTCTAATTTTGACTTTTCTTTCCATATATTTCTTTATCACAATACCATAATTATTTCCTTTAAAGCAGTTTCCACAATCAGAAATATACCACCTATTTATTTACTTACTTATTGTCAGTTTCTACCTACTAGAATATAATCTCCTAAAGGGCTCAGTTACGGTTGGTTTCCTAGCACTAGTACTTCTTAAGTGTCCAATAAATAATACATTAATGAATGGAGAGTGACAAAAAGAAAATTCATGCAGGGTCAAAGACAGGGGGAAATTCCTGATGAGCCTAATAGTAGGTGAATCTATGGCTTGTGTTAATATATTCATCTATTAAGCAGATATTTAAAAGATGTGTTCTGCCTATATTTGAATATCAAGGTAAGACATTGGGATTCGCATCCAAACAGAAGTTAAAAAAAAAATAAAAGAGACATGTAAGTAGCAGAAATCAGGATATAGAAAATGAGGCTGGTATTTAAAGATCACCTTGAAATTATTGATCTAGTCACAAAAGGTCAACTCTGTGAATACATAAGTGATTTACACAAAGTAAATGCATTACAACTTGAAATAATTTCCACATGATAACGCATATTCTCCTAAAATTTTAATTAAAAATAAATGATTATGAAACCCTGTTCTTTGAATATAAAATTATTTTTTTTCTGAGAAATTGTAAAATTTTCTAGCTTTCAACAACACCAGTAAAAGTGCCTTTATTAGATCTTCTCACACAAAATTATGCTATACCATAGGAGCTATCAATCTCTAGGTCCATTATTCTTAACATTTTGATATTACCTTATATTACATTCTGACTGTACACCATTCCATTTACTATCAATTTAGACCTTATTGTTTCCTGATGTTTCTGCCACAATATATTTCAGGATCATCTACAAGTACCAGCCTAGTTCATGATATCAGTAGGATTACTAGATCTTTCAACCAATATTTCTGCTTCTAGATATTTTCCACTGCAGTCTCTTTTTCTCATTCTCATCTGAAATATCTTTCAGAAACACTAGTTCATTCCTTTACCTCCTCATCAAGGAAGCTCTTCCAGGTATTTTAATTGAAATCTATCACCAGGCTAGAATTTCAAGCTCATGGTGAACTATGCCAAATTTCTGTCCCTCTGCTAGTTATGGTTAATTCTTCGCTATCCGTTGGACTTGCCAGGATTATTCTTCCTTTGCCCATTCTTTCTTATCAATCTAGAACACCTCTCTGCTTCCCTCTGTTAATCTAAATTTTACTTTGTTTTTATGGCATTTGACAATTTAGGTCTTATTTTCCCTGTCCCTGCTCTTACCCACTCTGCACAGCTAGAACCACAGATATCTTAATGTAAAGGTTCAGTCTCCTTCCAACCAACAATCCAGTCTCAACAAGAGTCAAACAATTTTCAAAGGAATATTATCAGTTTTTAAATGGCTTAGAAAAGAAGACATTTAAGCATGTTTTTACACAGAAGAGGAGGAACTAGAGGCAAGAGAGCAAATAAATGTACAGTCGAGATAGAGGATTCCATGCAAAAGGTATTAGAGGAGACAGAAGCAATCAAGAAATGGCAGAGTAATAGTGATGGTATATTTAATAGTGACAGAGAGGAAAAAATACATTTTTCCACTGTGGTAAAAAGGAGAAAAACTGTGTTTAAATTAAGAGAGAAATTGAGGTTGTGAGGAAGAAAATTACAGAAACTCTTGTTAAAGCAGTACCGCTTAGAAGACCTTATATGAGAGTTCCACAAAGGATTAAAGTGGAGTTAATGATAGGTATCAAGCAGAAATTAAAAATATTTTAGTGTAGTGCCAGCTTTTGCAGGGTCTCTAAAATTAGGTTTGTCACACTGATTATGGAGACAGACTGACCTGCATTTTACTCTTACGATTGACTCTGCAGTCCTTGAAAACTAGGTCACTAAAAATTCTTCAGTGTCCTCATCTGTTGATTGGGTCTTTGTAAGAACTGAATGCTGTAATGTATGTGATGTACTTAGCACAATGTTTGGCACGTGGTAGGAAAACAATGGATTTTGCTGTCATTATTCATCAATCAGTTATCTGAAGTGCTGACAATTTTCTGAAACATTGCAGGTTTCTTTTTTTTGATGAAACCCAGAGGAATCCATACCCATAATTAAAAATGTATCAGAAAGAAGACTTCCCACATAACAAGAGATGAACAAATAAGAAAGGGGACATGCTTTAGTTTACAGTTTTTGCAGTACTGGCTAAAACTGACTAAATGATGTTTGTCCTAATTAATATTACATGGTAATTATATGTATAGGAACATTTCATTCACAGTATTCTTTGTCAGAGAAAGTATTTGTTAGTGAAATTCTAATGACTTAAAAAGAAAAATATATGCAAGCTATATTTGTGACTAATGGCTCAGGTGCAGAGGATCAAGCAAAGAAGAGTTAATTTTAAAGGAAAATGTTTTAAAATTGGATCATATTGAGGAACTGTGATTCAACAGACCATGGGATTTACCAACAAAAATATCAATAAAATAAAATAATAGTTTCTGTCTCAGAGACAGGAATACTACAAGTTGATGAGTAAGTTCTGGGAATTATTCAAATGCTGAAATTAGCTTTTAAAGTTCAAAATTAGTTCTAACATTATCAAAAACACTATAGTAACATGCCTCAATTTGTTCAAAAGGAATAGAATAAAAAGATTTGTTAGACAGAAGAAAGCAGGAGATATTGAATGGGAGAGTCCCTGGAAGGCCCTGGAGCCTCAATCAAGAAGTCATATTCCATGTTAAAATAATGAATCCTCAAATGTCTAAGAAAAAATTACCACATTTTCCTAAAATTTGAAAAATGCATCTCTTCAGCCATTCAGTTCTATTCTAGCCCTTTGGGTGTACCAAGGTAATAAAGAAATGGCTATGTTTGCTTGTGAGAAATTAAAGAGAGTATTTTTAATGACACAGATGTTCTAGTGACAGTGAAACAGACAGACATGGAGGATGGTTTTATTGAACATCATTGTACATACTAGATGCATGTCTGGGCACCTCTTATGCATCTCTTCTATCCTCATAACCCTACCTCTTACCCTGGTCCATCATTTACCCCAGCCACCCCTCCAGATGCCAGTTTCCCTAGGCATGACCAGCTTCTCACAGGTGCAATCTAACAGGCCCTCCCTTAAGCCTGCACACTTTCTGCCCCAGTATCTTAGAAATCTAGTTGACACTCACACAGAAGTGTGGGGTTTTGGCCAGGATGGGTACATTAGACCAATAGGAAATGGAAGCCAATTCTGAAGTGCATTTTATAAGATTCCTCAGAAGTGAAGTACTCACACTCTCTACTCACAGAATTGGCCCCCATGATAGACACATGTTGTTGTTCCTACTTTTTCTCTATGTAATCATGTGTCCCTCACTCTTGCATCTTAGGCTTACATTCCCAAATAAATTAAACCCAAGGCTCTGTCTCAGCCTCTACTTCAAGGGAACCCAGGCAAAGACAGAGCAGTTACTTCTGCCTTTTACATAATAGTTTTTCTTTTTTATTCCTTTTCAGAAAATAATCAAAGTTAGTATTTGCTCCAGTAATCATATAGCTCTACATACTTTATTTAATTGATTATCCTGTGTGTTTATTTTATTTATTTATTTTTTTATTATACTTTAAGTTCTAGGGTACATGTGCATAACGTGCAGGTTTGTTACATATGTATACTTGTGCCATTTTGGTGTGCTGCACCCATCAACTCCTCAGCACCCATCAAGTCAGCAATGGCAGCAAAAGTGTGTTTATTTTAAAATGCAAATGACAAACAATAAAGTTAAATTTACATTAGATAGAAAAAAACCTCTCAAAACTAGCACCACTGTCTTTTTTTGTGTCAAGACAGATTTAATCCATGGCCCATGTGTAAATGTCAGTTTTACGTGTTCACTTGGCTAGGCTATAACACCCAGTAATACAACCGAACACCAACCTCGGTGTTGCTGTGAATGTTATTTTGTAGATATGGTTAACATCTACAATCAGCTTTCTTCAGGTAGAAGAGATTACCCTGGATAATGTGGGTGGGGGTCATCTAATCAGTTGAAAGACTTTTAAAGCAGAAACTAGATGGCGCTAGTGTGCGAGGCTCTCACAGAGAGAGAGTAAACGAGGCTCTCACAGAGAGGAAACACTAGCTCTTTAAGTGCATCATCCAGGAGGCCACATTGGGATTCATCAAGGAAGCAATGTCAAATCGTGGATAGTAGAGAGGAGTGAGGCAGGACAATTGCCTCACTGGGATTGGTGTGGAGCCAGGGGAGGCACCCTATGGAGGGGAAGGGTGAATGAGTGAAAACCCCCAGAAGTCAGACTTCTGCCACTGATCTTTGCAATCCCAGGCACAGGAGATCCCCCTGACCCACTCAAGACCTCCAGACCAACATGGAGAGCAGCTCAAGGCAAAGATACTGCTCAGGCCCACAGGAAGCCCCATGAACCTTGGGTCCATGAGCAACATGGGGCCAGCTGCTGTAGACCTGCCAACAAGGGAGGCTACACTCTTGCATACCCCCAGCATAGGGGCCACATCCATGGTGCTGAGGTGCAGATAGCCTACAGGCTTCATCTCTGCTGCACCTCTCCAGGTGTATTAGTCTATTTTCACACTGCTGATAAAGACATAACCAAGACTGGGCAATTTACAAAAAAAAGATGTTTACTTGGACTCACAGTTCCACATGGCTTAGAAGTCTCACAATCATGGCAGAAGACAAGGAGGAGCAAGTCATGTCTTACATGGACGGCGGCAGGCAAAGAAAGAGAGCTTGTGCAAGGCAACTCCTCTTTTCAAAACCATAAAATTTGTGAGACTTGTTCACTATCATGAGAGCAGCATGGGAAAGACTTGCCCCTATGATTCAATTACCTCCCACCAGGTGCCTCCCACAACACGTGGGAATTCAAGATGAGATTTGGGTGGGGACACAGACAAACCATATCACCGGGCAAACCTGCCCTGGGCAACCACCCCAACCCTGTCTGAGTACTCCATCTGGTTCTCCATTTCCCTGGGAGAGAGCACCCAGAAGTAACCAACAGGCCCACTAGGATAGCCTGCTGCCACCGCTTCACCCCTACTACTCTCAGGCTGGGGAGGGAACAAAGAGCCTGAGAACTGTCCCAGGCATCTGTACAGAAATGCTTCAGGACTGTTTTCCACTTGGGTCCTTGTCCCTGCTACTCCTCACTCGACAGGAGGGATGGCCTACACCTGTCTGACCTACCCCTGTCTGATGACTTCAGTGATGGTAACCTTGCATTTGTTTGGGGTGGAAATCCCAAAGCCACCCAACAGGCTCTCTGGCATTGCTGCCACAGCAGTACCTGCCCTTGCTGCCATCGGGCTAGTGAGGAAACAAAGACCTTGATTCCTGATTGCTTTGCTGGCACCCCCAGTAGCCACAGCCACCCTATGAGGAGAAGGCCAACCTGTCTTCCCCACAAACTGCTGCTGCCCTGCTCCTCACCTAGCAAGCCTTGCCAGCCTCTGCCATGGGCCCATAGCTTAGCTGTTCCATCCTCAGGTGAATATTCCCATTGGCAATGGCTTTGTTCATCTCTTGGGTGGTGCTTTCAGAGTCAACTAATAGCCCTTCTGCCACCGTCTGGTGCTGCGCCTGCTCTTGTTCACCTCAGGCTGGGAAAGGAGCAAAAAGTCTGTGCTTTGCTTGCACCTACAGCACACAACAGCCACCCTAAGGGAGGAGGTCAGATTGTCTTTCCTGAGAGCCCCTCCACTCTTACCCCTGCTCTTTACCAGGCAGGACCAATTCAGCTTGGGCCAGCAGGTAGCCACCCCGCCTCCAGCTGATCATTCCAATTGGCAGCAGCCCTGTGCTCCTCTGGGGTGCAGCTCACAAAGAAAGACACTCTGTCATTGTTACTGCCAAGGCCCTTGCCTCTGCCTCTGCTGCCACCAAGCTGGGGAGGGAATAAAAAGCCTGACCTTGCCCCAGGGCTACAGTCCACAGCTCAGGATTGTCAAGGTAAGATCTGTGGTCAGCACATGAGTAAGAGAAGCCTACACTCTTAGAGGGGTAGATTGCTTGGGTTTGGGGGTGTGCCATTGGAGTAGGGTGTGCCTCTCTCTCCAGGGTTGGCCTGGGAAAGGTAACACCTATCTCCTTGATGTGGTGTCTGCCCCAGAGAACCCCACATCCTGGAATACCTAACAAAAGAAACATGGGTGCGGTGCTAGTGACAGAAGTGGGCTCCCCCGAAGCGCAGGAGTGGACCTTGTAAGGGGGTCACCACTCTCTGCCTGTCACCACAGAGCATGGCTGCAAGCATGAGGAGATACAGAGGAGCAGTGTGGATGAGTAAGAGCCTATCCACCAACCATTACTCTTAAGCACCATATAATAGATCACGGCCCA
The DNA here is from genome assembly GCF_009764315.1 of Trachypithecus francoisi. Classification (NCBI taxonomy): domain Eukaryota; kingdom Metazoa; phylum Chordata; class Mammalia; order Primates; family Cercopithecidae; genus Trachypithecus; species Trachypithecus francoisi. Next base: position 59,230,166 of record NW_022681455.1, read on the forward strand.
AATGACAACACTGAAAATATTTTGTTAATACACACTCTTGTGAAACCAAGGGCAAGAAGTCAGCCACAAATAAAGACACTACACAGATCCCTGGTCCTCTGAAAACATCCAGAAATAAAGCCAACTGACTATGCCCATACTATACCACAGTTAAATGAACACCACTCTTCGCATATGAGAAGAACCAGTACACTTGTGGCAATGAAAAATTTCAGTGTCCTCTTACCTTCAAATGCGTCCACTAACTCCCCAGTAATGCTTCTTAAACAGTCAGAAATGACCAAATCGATAGACATAGAATTTATAATCTGGATGGCAGGGAAAGCCATCGAGGCTCAGGAGAAAAGTTGAAATCCCAAATCTAGGAAAATTGTTTAAGAGCTGAAAGATGAAATAATCATCTTAAGAAAGAACCAAGCTGATCTTACAGAGATAAAAAAGTCACCACAAGAATGTCATAATGCAATCAGTAGTATTTACAACAGAATAGACCAAACTGAGGAAATAATCTCTGAGCTTGAAAACCAATAATTCAAATCAACTCAAGAAAAAAGAAAAAATATTTGAAAAAGTGATCAAAACCTCTGAGAAATATGGGATTATGTAAAGAGACCAAATTACAACTCATTACATTCCTGAGAGAAGAGAGAGAATAAGTAATGTGGAAAATATATTTGAAGATATTGTCCATGAAAGTTTCTATAATGCCACTAGAGATGTTGACATATAAATTCAAGAAATACAGAAAACCCTGGTGAGATACTATAAAAGACAATCATCCTCAAGGCACATAGTCATTAGATTCATCGAGGTCAACACAAAAGAAAAACATCTTATAGGCAGCTAGAGTTAAGGGTCAAGTCATGTACAAAGGGAACACTATCAGGTTAGCAGTACACCTCTCAGCAGATACACTGCAAGTCAGAAACTGGGGGCCTATTTTCAGCATCATTAAAGAAAATAAATTCCAACCAATAATTCACATGCTGCCAAACTGAACTTCATAAGTGAAAGAGAAACAAAATTCCCCCCAGACAAGCAAATCCTGAGGGAATATATTTAAACTATGGCACCTTTCAATGAGATCCTTGAGGAAGTGCTAAACATGGAACTAAAACAATGACACTTGCTACCATAGTGATACATTTAAGCACATAGCACACAAACACTACAAAGCAATCACAAAATAAAGTCTATATAACAACCAGCTAACAACATGAAAACAGGGTCAAAATCTCCCATATAAATGTGAATCCTGAATGTAATGGTTTAACACCCCATTTAAAAGACAAAGTGACAATTTGGATAAAAATCCGTGATCCTACCCTCTGATGTCTTCAAGAGACCCATCTCACTGTAAGGACACCTTCAGACTTAACGTAAAGGAATGGAGTAAGATCTACCATGCAAATGTAAAACTTAAAAAGAGGAGTTGCTACTCTCATACAAGATAAAATGGACTTTAAATCAATATTAAGAAGGATATTACATGATGATAATGGTACAATCAAAAAGAAGACTTAACTATTTTAAATATATATGCACCAAACATTGGAGCACTCATTCATAAAACAAGTTCTTCTTGGCATACAAAATGACTTTGATAACCACAAAATAATAGTGGAAGACCTTAGTACTTCACTATGGTGTTAGATCGATCATTGAGGCAGAAAACTGATAAATAAATTCTGAATTTAAACTTGACACTTAACCAATTGAACCTAATAGGCATATACAGAAAATCCCACCCAACAACTAGAGAATCTTCATTGTTATAAACTATGCATAGAACATATTCTAAAATTGACCAGATTCTCAGTCACAAAGCAAGTCTCAATGAATTGAAAAAACAATGAAATCATGCCAAGCATACTCTTGGACCACAGTGCAATAAAAATAGAAATTACTATCAAGAGGGTCTCTCAAACTGCACAAATTCATGGAAATTAAACTTGCTCCTGAATAACTCATGGATGAACATCTAAATTAAGGCAGAAATTAAAAATATATATTTGAAATTAGTGAAAATAGGGATACAAGCAACCAAAATCTCTGGGATACACATAAATCAGTGTTAAGAGGAAAGTTTATAATGCTAAATGTCTTCATCGAAAAGTTAGAAAGATCTCAAGTTAATAATCTAACTTTGCACCTACAGGAACCAGAAAAAAAAAATCCAAAGCTAGCAGAAGAAAAAAAGAAATAACTAAAATTAGAAAAGAGCTTAATGAAATTGGTATGTGAAGAGTCAAATTAAAGATTAATGAAACCAAGAGTTTGTTTTTTGAAAAAGTAAATAAGATCAAAGACTATTAGTTAGATTAACAAAGAAAAAAATAGAAGATCCAAATAAGTACAACCAAAAATGACAAATATGACATTACAACCAGTCTCACAGAAATACAAAATATCCTCAGAGAATACTATGAACAACTGGATGCACACAAATTAGAAAATCTAGAAAAAAAAATGATAAATTATTGGAAACTCACAATCTCACAATGAATCAGGAAGAGATTGAAGCCCTGAATAAAACAATATCAAGCTCTGAAATTAAATCAGTAATAAAAACCTACCAACCAATAAACTCTCTAGACCAGATGGATTATCAGTTGAATTCTACTAGACATGCAAAGAAAAATTGGTATCAACCCTACTGAAACTATTCAAAATAATTGAAGAGATGGGGCTCCCACCTAACTCATTCTATAAAGCCAGTATCAGTCTAACACCAAGATCTGGCAGAGACACGACAACAACGAAAAAGGAAAAAGAAAGAAAAAAAGAAAAGAAAAACTTCAGGCCAATAGCCTGGATAAACGTAGATACAAACATTTTTAAGAAAGTATTATCAGACTGAATCCAGTACCACATCAAAAAGTTAATACACCATGATCAAGTGGGCTTTATTTCTGGGATAAGTATGTAAGGCTGCTTTAACATACACAAATCAATAATGTGATTAACCACATAAGCAGAATTAAGAACAACAATCATATAATCATCTCAGTAGATGCAGAGAAAGATTTCAATACAATTCAACATTCCTTATGATAAAAACTTCAGACGAGGCATTGAAGGAACATATCTCAAGATAATAAGAGTCATCTATGAAAAACCCATAGCCAACATAATACTGAATTCAATGGACAACAATTGGAAACTTTCCCCTGAGAACCAGTACAAAACAAGGATGCTGACTTTCACCACTCTTTTTCAACATATTACGGGAATTCTTAGCCAGAGAAATTAGGCAAGAGAAAAAAAGGAAAGGCATTCAAATAGGAACATAAGAAGTCAAACTATCTCTCTTCACTGATAATACGACCTTATACCTAAAAAGTCCTAAAGACTCTACAAAAGGCTGCTAGAAGTATAACATCCAGGCTTATAATAAAATCAAGAACACAATATCACTTTAAATAGCTACAAATAAATGACACACCTAGGAATACAGGTAACCAGGGAGGTGAGAGATCTCTGTACAGAGTACTGCAAAACACTGCTGAAATAAATCAGAGGTGACACAAATAGATGAAAAAACATCCCATGCTCATGGATTGAAAGAATCAATATCATTAAAACAGCCATACTGCCCAAAGTTATTTACAAATTCAATGCAATTTCTACAAAACTAACAATGCCATTTTTCACAGAATTCGAAAAAGCTATTGTAAAATTCATATGGAACCAAAACAGAACCCAAATAGCCAAAGCAATTCGAAGCAAAAAGAACGAAGCCAGGAGAATCACACTACCCAACTTCAACTTCAAACTATAATGCAAGGCCACAGTAACTAAAACAGTTTGTACAAAAAACAAACAAACAAACAAACAAAACTCACAGATCAATAAGACAAAATAGAGAACTCAGAAATAAAGCCTCACAATTATAATCATCTGAAATTCAACAAGCCTGGCAGAAACAGGCAATGAGGAAAGATTCCCTATACAATAAGTGATGCTAGGATAATTGAATAGCCATGTGCAGGTGAATGAAACTAGATCAGTATCATTCACCATATGAAAAAATTAACCAAATGGATTAAATATTTTATTTATTTATTTATTTTGAGATGAAATCTGGCTCTGCCATCCAGGCTGGAGTGCAGTGGTGCAATCTTGGCTCACTGCAACTTCCCCCTCCCAGGTTTAAGTGATTCTCCTGTCTCAGCCTCCCAAGTAGCTGGGATTACAGGTATCTATCACCAAACCCAGTTAATTTTTTATATATCTTTTAGAAGAGACAGGGTTTCATCATGTTGGCCAGGCTGGTCTCAAACTCCTGCCCTCAGTTGATCTACCCTCCTCGGCCTCCAAAAGTATTGGGATTACACGCATGAGGCACCATGCCCAGCCACAAGTGGAATAAATATTTAAATGTAAGACCTAAAATTACAAAAATCCTTGAAGACAATCTTGAAACATACTTTTGGACATTGGCCTTGGCAAAGACTTTTTTGGCTAAGTCCCCAAAAGCAATTGCAACAAAAACAAAAATTGGACCTATTCAAATTATAGAGCTTCTGCACAGCAAAAGAAAATATCAATAGAATAAATAGACAACCTATAGAATGGGAGAAAATTTTCACAAACTATGTATCTGACAAAGGTTTAATATCCAGAATCTATAAGGAACTTAAGCAAATCAACAAGCCAAAAACAAAAACAAATAACCCTATTAAGAAATGGTTAAAAGACATGAACAGACACTTCTCAAAAGAAAACATACAAGAGGCCAATAAATATAAAAAATGCTCAGCATCAATAATCATCAGAGAAATGAAAATCAAAACCACAATGAGACACCATCTCACACTAGTCAAATGGCCGTCACTAAAAAAAAAAAAAAAAAAAAAAAAAAAAAGTAAAAATAACACATACTGGTGAGACTGAGGAAAAAAGGGAATAAGTACTTACACACTCTTGGTAGGAATGGAAATTAATTCAGCCCCTCTGGAAATCAGTTTGGAGATTTATCAAACAACTTAAACAGAGCTACTATAACATTCAAACCAGCAATCCCATTACTGGGTAGAGTTTCAAAGGAAAATATACCATTATGGGAAAAAGATACATGCAGTGTGGTGGGGTTGGAGTGGGGTGGGGGGAGACAGGGGTGGCCATGAAGGCCAACTAGAAGCAACTTGTATGTGCAACTCTCACAGAGAGAAACAGAAGTGTGAGTAAATATAGCACTTTCAACTAAAACATCTAGGTACATGCATCGGGATTAACCAAGGAAACAACTCAACCCGTGGAGAATGGAGAAAAGCAAGGCAAGACCTTGCCTTGGTCCTCCTGGGAGTGACATGAAGCCAGGGAAACCTCCTCCATCCAAGTAAGTGGCGAGTGAATCTGTGACCTGAGAACCCATGTTTCTTCCACAGATCTTTGCAATCCTCAGGTCAGGAGATCTGCTCATGAACCCTCTCCACCAGGACCTTCGGTCTGACACACAGAGCTACGTAGTGTTTTGGCAGAGCAGCCACTCAGGCTCATGAGGAGACGAGAGAGCCTTAGACACACAGGCTCTCCAGGCTTCCTGGCAAAAACAGCTGAAACTCTGGCAAAACAGGAGTTTAGACCCTTGTACAACCCCTAAGAAAGGGGGTCAATCCAGAGGGCTGAGCAGTGACAGTCTGCAAGCCCCACTTTGATGGCACCTCACAGGATAAGACCCAGTAGCTTAGAATTCCAGCCAGCCACCTGTACCTGGAATTGTAACTCTCTGAGATGGAGTTTCCAGGGGAAGAGGTGAGTCATCGTCTTTGCTGTTAGGGTGACTTAGCTGTTACAGGCTTAGGACTTTGGAGAGTCAAAGCCAACCAGGGGCAGAAGCAGTCCCCCAGCACAGCTGCTCTACAAACATGGCCATTGTTGATACCTGCAAGAACTGGAAAATCGGAGGTGAATAGAGACTAGAGCAGACCCCCAGCATACCACAGCAGCCCTATGGAAAAGTGACCAGACTGTTACATGGGTGCCTATTCCCATATCTCTTCACTGGGCAGGTCCTCCAGGCTTGGCATCCAGCTATCTCCTGCTAGAGCTATAGAGAAACAGCTTATCAACTTCCTGGACAGGGCCCCCAGGAACAACTGAAAGCCTCTCCGCCACTGCCTCTGCAGTGAAATTTCTGCCTCTGTATTTGCTACCCTCAGACTAACAAAGAAGCAAAGATCCTAAGGGTCTTATCCACACCTATGATAAGCTGCAGTCAACCCAAGGAGAGGATGCCAGTCCATCTCACATGGGTACCAACCCTACCCCACTGCTTGTTACCAAACAGGGAACTCCTGACTTGGGCCCACAGCATGAACCCGCCATCCTGGGTTCGTTGCACTGAACAATTGCTGACCTGCATCTCTCTAAGGGGTAGCCCCTAGGTGACAAGCAAAAGACCCTGGCCACAACCACTATGAAGGTATCTTCTTCTATTGCTGCCACACTGGGGAAGGGACATAATACTGAGATTACCCCAGAGCTTCAGTGGACAGCCCAGGAGTGCCAAGCTGTGATCTACAACCAGTACTCAAGGGGGAGAAAACCTACCCTTTCAGATAATTGAGAGGAAACATGACTGCAACTTTTAAGAAACATAAGGGAGTCACACAACCAAGCAAAGGTCTACCAACTGACCAATACACATAAGTGTCACCTATTGGCTCATTCCCCAAAAGCTTAACATCAAAAACACCTTGCTAATATGCCCCCTCTGAAACCAAAGACAAGAAGTCAGCTTCAAATAAAGACCTATGCAAAGCCTCAGCCCTGTGCAAACAACCAGAAAATAAATCTATTGACTGTACTCAATCTACACTGCAGTTAAAGAAACACACATATGCAGAGATGAGAAAGAATTAATGCAGGAACACCAGTAATTCAAGTGGCCAGTGTCGTATGTCCTTCAGACAACTACAGCAGTTCTTAACAAGAGTTCTTAATCAGGCTGAGGTTTCTGAAATGACAGAAATATAATTCATAATGTGCATAGGAATGATCATCAAGATACACCAGGATAGCAAAACCCAAGACAACGAAAGAGTCACAATATAATAATACAGGAGTTGAAGGAGCTGGTATAAGAAACAACCTAATGAATTTGACAGAATTTCACAATACAATCACACATATTAACAGCAAATAAATCAAGCTGAGGAAAGAATCTCAAAACTTGAAGACTGGCTCTCTGAAATAAGACAGTCAGACAAAAATAAGAAAAGGAAGAAATGAACAAAACCTCGGAAAAGTATGGGATTACATAAAGACATCAAATCTACAAACCACTGGCATCCTTGAAAGGGAGGGGGGAAAAGGAAACAACTTGGAAACTATATTTCAGGATATTGTTCAAGAAAACTTCTCCAACCTTGCTAGAGAGGCCAACAGACAAATTCAGGAAACACAGACAACTCCTGCAAGATTCTACACAAGAAGGTCATCCTGAAGACACATAACTGTCAGAATTTCCAAGGTCTAAATGAAAGAGTGTTAAAGGCAGGTAGAGAGAAAAGGCAGGTCACTTACAAAGGGGACCCCATGAGGCTATCAGCAGACCTCTCACCTGAAACCCTGCAAGCCAGAAGAGACTGTAGGCTTAAAGAAAAAAAAAAAAAAAAAAAAAAAAACTTCAATCAAGCATCTTATATCCAGCCAAATTAAACTTCCTAAGCAAAGGAGAAATAAGATCTTTTTCAAATAAGCAAATGTTGAGGGTGTTCGCTACCACTAGACCTGCCTTACAAGAGATCTTGAAAGGAGCACTAAATATAGAAAGGAAAGACTGTTACCAGCCGACACAAAAACATACTTAAACTCACAGACCCATGACACTATAAAGCAATCACACAAATAAGCTGGCATAATAACCAGCTAACAACACAATGACAGGCTCAAATGCACACATATTAATAATAATCTTGAATGTAAATATGCTAAATTCCCCACTTAAAAGGCTCAGAGTGGTAAGTTGGATAAAAAAGCAAGACCCAATGGTATGCTGTCTTTAAGAAACCCACTTCAAAGGTAATCACACCCATAGGCTCAAAATAAAAGGATGGAGGAAAATCTACCAAACAAATGGAAAACAGAAAAAAGCAGAGATTGCAATCCTTATTTCAGACAAAACAGAGTTCAAACCAACAAAGATCAAAAAAGGCAAAGAAGGGCATCACATAATTGTAAAGGGTTCATTTCAATAAGAAGACATAACTATCCTAAATATGTATGTATCCAACACAGGAGCACCCAGATTTATAAGGCAAGTTATTAGATACCTACCAAGGCCGGGCGCAGTGGCTCACGCCTGTAATCCCAGCACTTTGGGAGGCTGAGGCGGGCGGATCACAAGGTCAGGAGATTGAGACCACGGTGAAACCCCGTCTCTACTAAAAATACAAAAAAATTAGCCAGGCGCGGTGGCGGGCGCCTGTAGTCCCAGCTACTCAGGAGGCTGAGGCAGGAGAATGGCATGAACCCAAGAAGCGGAGCTTGCAGTGAGCCGAGATCACGCCACTGCACTCCAGCCTGGGTGACAGAGCGAGACTCCGTCTCAAAAAAAAAAAAAAAAAAAAAAGATACCTACCAAGAGACACAGACTCCCACACAACATTAGTGGGAGATTTCAACACTCCACTGATAGTATTAGATCATCAAGGTAGAAAATTAACAAAGATATTCAGGAACTTAACTCAACATTGGACCAAATGGATCTGATAGACCTCCACAAAGCTCTTCTCCCTAAAACAACAGAATATATATTCTCATTGCCACATAGCATATATTCTAAAATTGACCACATAATTGGACATAAAACAATCCTCAGCAAATGCAAAAGAACCAGAATTATACCAAGCACACTCTAAGACCATAACACAATAAAAACAGAAGTTAAGACTGAGAAAATTACTTAAAACCACGCAATTACATGGAAATTAAACAACATGCTCCTGGATAACTTTTGGGTAAATTATTAAGGCAGAAATCAAGAAGTTATTTGAAACTAATGAGAACAGAGACACAGCATACTAGAACTTCTGGGACACAACTAAGAGAGTGTTAAGAGGGAAATTCTTGTGGCCACTAAATGCCGATGCAAAACAGTTAGAAAGACCTCAAACTTAAAACCTAGCATCTCAACTGAAAGAATGAGAGAATCAAGAACAAATCAATACCAAAGCCAGTATAAGACAAGAAATAACCAAAACAAGAGTGGAACTGAAGAAAATCGAGACACAAAAAGCCATTCAAAAGAGCAAAGAGGCCAGGCTTGGTGGCACACGCCTGTAATCTCAGCACTTTGGGAGACCACGGTGGGCAGATCACGAGGTCAAGAGATCGAGACTATCCTCGCCAACATGGTGAAATCCCCTCTCTACTAATAAATAAATAAATAAATAAATAAATAAAATCAGCTGGGCATGGTGGTGTGCACGCCTGTAGTCCCAGCTACTCAGGAGGCTGAGGCAGGAGAATCTCTTGAACTCGGGAAGCAAGCAGAGGTTGCAGTGAGCTGAGATCACGTCACTGCACTCCAGTCTGGCAACAGAGTGAGACCCTAGCTCAAAAAAAAAAAATAAAATAAGAGCAACGAATACAGGAGTTGTTTTACGTAAAATTTAATAAGATAGACGGACTTCTAGCCAGAGTAATAAAGAAGAAAAAAGAGAAAACCCAAATAAACACAATCAGAAATGACAAAGGGAATGTTACCACTGACCCCACAAAAATAAAAATAACCGTCAGAAATTACTACACCTACCTCTATGCACACAAACTAGAAAACCGAGGAGAGATGGATAAATTCCTGGATACATACCCTCCCAAGACTAAACCAGGAAGATATTGATTCCCTAAGCAGACCAACAACAAACTCCAAAATTGATTCAGTAATAAATATCCTACCAACCAAAACAGCCTAGGACCTGGTGGATTCAGAATCATTCCTACTGAAACGTTTACAAACAATTGAGGAGGGGGGACACCTCCCCAACTCATTCAATGAGGCCAGTCCTATCCTGAATCCAAAACATGGCAAAGACACAACAACAACAACAAACTCCAAGCCTATATTCTTGATGAACATTGATGCAAAAAATCCTCAAAAAAATACTCGCAAAATGAATCCAGCAGCACATCAAAAAACTAATCCACTGCAATCAAGCAGGCTTCATCCCTGGAATATGAGATTGGTTCAACATACACAAATCAATAAATGTGATTCATCACATAAACAGAATTACAGACAAAAACTACATGATTACCAAAATAGACATAGAAAAAGCTTTCAATAAAATCTAATGGTCCCTCATGTTAAAAAGTATCAATAAACTAGGTATTGAAGGAACATATCCCAAGATAATACGAGCCATCTATTACAAACCCACAGTCAACATCATACTGAATGGTTAAAAGCTGGAAGCATTTCCCTTGGAAACTGGCGCAAGGATGCCCTGTCTCACCACTTCTATTTGACATAGTCTTGGAAATTTTAGTCAGGGCAATCGGGCATTAGAAAGAAATAAAGTGCATCAAAATTAGAAGAGAGTAAGTCAAGCTGTTTCTGCTTGATTCTACATCTAGAAAATCCCATAGTCTCAACCCAAAAGCTCCTTAATCTGATAAAGAACTTCAGCAAAGTTTCAGAATACAAAATCAATATACAAAAATCACTAGCATTGCTATACACTAACAACAGCCAAGATGAGAGCCAAATCAGGAACAATCCCATTCACAATTGCCAAGAAAACTCCAATAAAATACCTAGGAATACAACTATCCAGGAAAGTAAAAGATCTCTTCAATGAGAATTACAAAACATTCCTTGAAGAAATACTAGATGACACAAACAAATGGAAAAATATCCCATGTTCATGGACAGGAAGAATCAATATCATTACAATATCCATACTGCCCAAAACAATTAACAGATTCAATGCTATTCCTATCAAACTACCAAAAACATTCTTTGCAGAACCAAAAAAAAAAAAAAAAAACTGTTTAAAACTTTATATGGAACCACAAAAGAGCCAGAATAGCCAAGGCAATCCTATGTAAAAAGAACAAAACTGGAGGCATCACATTACCTGTCTTTAAACTATACTACAGGGCTGCAATAATGAAAATAGCATGGTACCGCTACTAAAACAAGCATATAGACCAATGAAACAGAATATACAGCCCATAAAGAAGGCTTCTCATCCATGACTATCTGACCTTTGACAAAGATAACAAAAACAAGTATTGGAGAAAAGACTCTATTCAATAAATGTGCCAAAATAACTGGCCAGTCGTATGCAGAAGATTCAGCTGGACCACTTTTTTTGCACGATATACAAAAACCAACTCAAGATAAATGAAAGAATTAACTGTAAGACCCCAAACTATAAAAACCCTGTAAGACAAACTAGGCAATACCATCCTGGACATAGGAGCAGGCAAAGATTTCATGACAAAGATGACAAAAGCAATCACAACAAAAGCAAAAACTTACAAGTGGGATCTAATTAAGCTTAAGAGCTTCATCACAGCAACAGGAACTATCGACAGAGTAAAACATACAGAATGGGAGAAAATACATGCAAACTTTTCATCTGACAAATGTCTAATGTCTAGCATCTATAAGCAACTTAAACTTACAATAGAAAAACAAAGAACCCCATTAAAAAGTGGGCAAAGGACACGTACACTTTTAAAAAGAAGACAAACATGTGCCAACAAGCATATGGAAAAAAAGCTCAATATCTTGATCATTAGACAAATGCAATTCAAAACCACAATGAGATATAATCTCACATCAGTTAGAATGGCTATTATTAAAATGTCAAAAAAAAAAAAAAAAAAAAAAAGAACCCAGATGCTGGCAAGCTTGCAGAGAAAAGGAAACACTTACACACTTTTGATGGGAGTATAAATTAGGTCAGCCATGTGGAAAGCAATGTGGGCCATTCCTCAAAGAGCTAAAAGCAGGACTACCATTCCACCCAGCAATCTCATTACTGGGTACAGACCCAGGGGAATATGTATCTTTCTGCCATAAAGACACATGCATGTAAATGTTCATTGCAGCACTATTCACAATGGCAAAGACATGGAATCAACCTAAATGCCTATCAATGACAGAAAGGCTGAAGAAAGTGTGGTACATATACACCATGGAATACTATGCAGACATGAAAAATGAGATCATGTCTTCTGTGGAAACATGGATGAAGCTGGACACCATTATCATTAGCAACCTAATGCAGGGACAGAAACCTTAACACTGCATGTTCTCACTTATAATTGGGAAATAAATGATAAGAACTCACGAATATATAGAAGGAAATAGCAGACACTGTGGTCCACTTGAGGGTGGAGGATGGGAGTAGGGAGAGGAGCAGAAAAGATAACTATTGGGCACTGGGCTTAATACCTGACTGATGAAATAATCTGTACAATAAACCTTTGTGACATAAGTTTGCCTATGGAACAAACCTTCACATGTACCCCTGAACCTAAAATAAAATTTTTTCTTTTAAAAAAAGAAAAAGACACATGCACTCCTATGTTCATATCTGTACTTTTCACAATAGGAAAGATATGGAATCAATCTAAGGGTCCAACAGTGATGGATTGCATAAAGAAAATGTAGTACATGTACACCATGGCTTACTATGCAGCCATTAAACAGCATGGAATCTCATCATTTGTAGCAACATGGATGGACCTGGAGGCCATGATCCTAAGTGAATTAATGCAGGAACAGAAAACCAAATGCCATGTTACTACTTATAAGTGAGAATTAAACATTGAGCACTCATCGAAGATAAACATGAACAATAGACATTGTGGACTACTAGACAGTGGAGGAAGGGAAGGAAGAGTTGCTTGAAAAACTACTTTATTGGGTACTATGTTCACTACCTGAGTGCAATATACCCACGTAACAAACGTGCACATATATCTCCTGTATCTAAAATAAAACTTTTTAAAAGACAAAACATGGTGGGCGGAGCAAGATGGCCGATTAGGAACAGATCCAGTCTCCAACTCCCAGCGTGAGCAACACAGAAGACAGGTGATTTCTGCATTTTCAGCTGAGGTACTGGATTTATCTCACCAGGGAGTGCCAGACAATTGGTGCTGGTCAGAGGTTGCAGCCCAAACAGCGAGATCTGAAGCAGGGCGAGGCATCGCCTCACCTGGGAAGCGCAAGGGGGAAGGGAATCCCTTTTCCTAGCCAGGGGAACTGAGACACACAGCACCTGGAAAATCGGGTAACTCCCACCCCAAAACTGCGCTTTAAGCAAACAGGCACATGAGGAGATTATATCCCACACCTGGCCGGGAGGGTCCAACGCCCACGGAACCTTCTCATTGCTAACACAGCAGTCTGTGATCTAACTGCAAGGCAGCAGCGAGGCTGGGGGAAGGGCGCCCGCCATTGCTGAGGCTTAAGTAGGTAAAGCCCTAGGAAGATCGAACTGGGTGGAGTTCACAGCAGCTCAAGGAAGCCGGCCAGTCTCTATAGACTCCACCTCTGGGGACAGGGCGCAGCTAAACAACAACAACAACAAAAACAACAACAACAACAACAACAAAAAGCAGTAGAAACCTCTGCAGACCCAAATGACTCTGACAGCTTTGAAGAGAGCAGTGGATCTCCCAACACGGAGGTTGAGATCTGAGAACGGACAGACTGCCTGCTCAGGTGAGTCCCTGACCCCTGAGTAGCCTAACTGGGAGACATCCTCCACTAGGGGCAGACCGACACTCCACACCTCACGTGGTGGAGTATACCCCTGAGAGGAAGCTTCCAAAGCAAGAATCAGACAGGTACACTCGCTGTTCAGCACTATTCTATCTTGTGCAGCCTCTGCTGCTGACACCCAGGCAAACAGAGTCTGGAGTGGACCTCAAGCAATCTCCAACAGACCTACAGCCGAGAGTCCTGACTGTTAGAAGGAAAACTAACAAACAGGAAGGACATCCACACCAAAACCTCATCAGTACGTCACCATCATCAATGACCAGAGGCAGATAAAACCACAAAGATGGGGAAAAAGCAGGGCAGAAAAGCTGGAAATTCAAAGAGTAAGAGAGCATCTCCCCCTGCAAAGGAACACAGCTCATCACCAGCAACGGATCAAAGCTGGACGGACAATGACGTTGATGAGATGAGAGAAGCAGGCTTCAGACCATCAAACTTCTCAGAGCTAAAGGAGGAATTATGTACCCAGTGCAAAGAAACTAAAAATCTTGAAAAAAGAGTGGAAGAATTGATGACCAGAATAATTAATGCAGAGAAAGCCATAAACAAACTGACAGAGATGAAAACCATGACACGAGAAATACGTGACAAATGCACAAGCTTCAGTAACTGACTCGATCAACTGGAAGAAAGAGTATCATCGATTGAGGATCAAATGAATGAAATGAAGCGAGAAGAGAAATCTAAAGAAAAAAGAAGAAAAAGAAATGAACAAAGCCTGCAAGAAGTATGGGATTATGTAAAAAGACCAAATCTACGTCTGATTGGGGTGTCTGAAAGTGAGGGGGAAAATGGAACCAACTTGGAAAACACTCTTCAGGATATCATCCAGGAGAACTTCCCCAACCTAGTAGGGCAGGCCAACATTCAAATTCAGGAAATACAGAGAACGCCACAAAGATACTCCTCCAGAAGAGCAACTCCAAGACACATAATTGCCAGATTCACCAAAGTTGAAATGAAGGAAAAAATCTTAAGGGCAGCCAGAGAGAAAGGTCGGGTTACCCACAAAGGGAAGCCCATCAGACTAACAGCAGATCTCTCGGCAGAAACTCTACAAGCCAGAAGAGAGTGGGGGCCAATATTCAACATTCTTAAAGAAAAGAATTTTAAACCCAGAATTTCATATCCAGCCAAACTAAGTTTCATCAGTGAAGGAGAAATAAAATCCTTTACAGATAAGCAAATGCTTAGAGATTTTGTCACCACCAGGCCTGCCTTACAAGAGACCCTGAAGGAAGCACTAAACATGGAAAGGAACAATCGGTACCAGCCGTTGAAAAAACATGCCAAAATATAAAGACCATTGAGGCTAGGAAGAAACTGCATCAACTAACGAACAAAATAACCAGTTAATATCATAATGGCAGGATCAAGTTCACACATAACAATATACACCTTAAATGTAAATTGACTAACTGCTCCAATTAAAAGACACAGACTGGCAAACTGGATAAAGAGTCAAGACTCATCAGTCTGCTGTATTCAGGAGACCCATCTCACACGCAGAGACATACATAGGCTCAAAATAAAGGGATGGAGGAAGATCTACCAAGCAAATGGAGAACAAAAAAAAGCAGGGGTTACAATACTAGTCTCGCATAAAACAGATTTTAAACCATCAAAGATCAAAAGAGACAAAGAAGGCAATTACATAATGGTAAAGGGATCAATTCAACAGGAAGAACTAACTATCCTAAACATACATGCACCCAATACAGGAGCACCCAGATTCATAAAGCAAGTCCTTAGAGACTTACAAAGAGACTTAGACTCCCATACAATAATAATGGGAGACTTCAACATCTCACTGTCAACATTAGACAAATCAACGAGACAGAAAGTTAACAAGGATATCCAGGAATTGAACTCATCTCTGCAGCAAGCAGACGTAATAGATATCTACAGAACTCTCCACCCCAAATCAACAGAATATACATTCTTCTCAGCACCACATCGCACTTATTCCAAAATTGACCACATAATTGGAAGTAAAGTACTCCTCAGCAAATGTACAAGAACAGAAATTATAACAAACTGTCTCTCAGACCACAGTGCAATCAAACTAGAACTCAGGACTAAGAAACTCAATCAAAACCGCTCAACTACATGGAAACTGAATAACCTGCTCCTGAATGACTACTGGGTACATAACGAAATGAAGACAGAAATAAAGATGTTCTTTGAAACCAAAGAGAACAAAGATACAACATACCAGAATCTCTGGGACACATTTAAAGCAGTGTGTAGAGGGAAATTCATAGCACTAAATGCCCACAAGAGAAAGTAGGAAAGATCTAAAACTGACACTCTAACATCACAATTAAAAGAACTAGAGAAGCAAGAGCAAACACATTCAAAAGCTAGCAGAAGGCAAGAAATAACTAAGATCAGAGCCGAACTGAAGGAGATAGAGACACAAAAAACCCTCCAAAAAATCAATGAATCCAGGAGTTGGTTTTTTGAAAAGATCAACAAAATTGATTGACTGCTAGCAAGACTAATAAAGAAGAAGAGAGAGAAGAATCAAATAGACGCAATAAAAAATGATAAAGGGGATATCACCACCGACCCCACAGAAATACAAACTACCATCAGAGAATACTATAAACACCTCTACGCAAATAAATTATATAATCTAGAAGAAATGGATAATTTCCTGGACACTTACACTCTCCCAAGAGTAACCAGGAAGAAGTCGAATCCCTGAATAGACCAATAGCAGGCTCTGAAATTGAGGCAATAATTAATAGCCTACCAAACAAAAAAAGTCCATGACCAGATGGATTCACAGCTGAATTCTTCCAGAGGTACAAGGAGGAACTGGTACCATTCCTTCTGAAACTATTCCAATCAATAGAAAAAGAGGGAATCCTCCCTAACTAATTTATGAGGCTAACATCATCCTGATACCAAAGCCTGGCAGAGACATAACAAAAAAAGAGAATTTTAGACCAATATCCCTGATGAACATCAATGCAAAAATCCTCAAGAAAATACTGGCAAACCGGATCCAGCAGCACATCAAAAAGCTTATCCACCATGATCAAGTGGGCTTCATCCCTGGGATGCAAGGCTGGTTCAACATTCGCAAAGTAATAAACGTAATCCAGCATATAAACAGAACCAAAGACAAAAACCACATGATTCTCTCAATAGATGCAGAAAAGGCCTTTGACACAATTCAACAACCCTTCATGCTAAAAACGCTCAATAAATTCGGTGTTGATGGAACACACCTCAAAATAATAAGAGCTATTTATGACAAACCCACAGCCAATATCATACTGAATAGGCAAAAATTGGAAGCATTTCCTTTGAAAACTGGCACAAGACAGGGATGCCCTCTCTCACCACTCCTATTCAACATAGTGTTGGAAGTTCTGGCTAGGGCAATCAGGCAAGAGAAAGAAATCAAGGGTATTCAGTTAGGAAAAGAAGAAGTCATATTGTCCCTGTTTGCAGAGGACATGATTGTATATTTAGAAAACCCCATTGTCTCAGCCCAAAATCTCCTTAAGCTGATAAGAAACTTCAGCAAACTCTCAGGATACAAAATTAATGTGCAAAAATCATAAGCATTCTTATACACCAGTAACAGACAAACAGAGAGCCAAATCAGGAACGAACTTCCATTCACAATTGCTTCAAAGAGAATAAAATACCTAGGAATCCAACTTACAGGGGATGTAAAGGGCCTCTTCAAGGAGAACTACAGACCACTGCTCAGTGAAATAAAAGAGGACACAAACAAATGGAAGAACATACCATGCTCTTGGATAGGAAGAATCACTATCGTGAAAATGGCCATACTGCCCAAGGAAATTTATAGATTCAATGCCATCCCCATCAAGCTACCAATGACTTTCTTCACAGAATTGGAAAAAACTGCTTTAAAGTTCATATGGAACCAAAAATGACTCCGCATTTCCAAGACAATCCTAAGTCAAAAGAACAAAGCTGGAGGCATCACACTACCTGACTTCAAACTATACTACAAGGCTACAATAACCAAAACAGCATGGTACTGGTACCAAAACAGAGATATAGACCAATGGAACAGAACAGAGCCCTCAGAAATAATACCACACATCTACAGCCATCTGGTCTTTGACAAACCTGAGAAAAACAAGAAATGGGGAAAGGATTCCCTATTTAATAAATGGTGCTGGGAAAATTGGCTAGCCACAAGTAGGAAGCTGAAACTGGATCCTTTCCTTACTCCTTATAGGAAAATTAATTCAAGATGGATTAGAGACTTAAATGTTAGACCTAATACCATAAAAACCCTAGAAGAAAACCTAGGTAATACCATTCAGGACATAGGCATGAGCAAGGACTTCATGTCTAAAACACCAAAAGCAATGGCAACAAAAGCCAAAATTGACAAATGGGATCTAATTAAACTAAAGAGCTTCTGCACAGCAAAAGAAACTACCATCAGAGTGAACAGGCAACCTACAGAATGGGAGAACATTTTTGCAATCTACTCATCTGACAAAGGGCTAATATCCAGAACCTACAAAGAACTCAAATTTACAAGAAAAAAACAAACAACCCCATCAAAAAGTGTGCAAAGGATATGAACAGACACTTCTCAAAAGAAGACATTCATACAGCCAACAGACACATGAAAAAATGCTCATCATCACTCACCATCAGAGAAATGCAAATCAAAAGCACAATGAGATACCATCTCACACCAGTTAGAATGGCAATCATTAAAAAATCAGGAAACAACAGGTGCTGGAAAGGATATGGAGAAATAGGAACACTTTTACATTGTTGGTGGGATTGTAAACTAGTTCAACCGTTATGGAAAACACTATGGCGCTTCCTCAGGGATCTAGAACTAGAAGTACCATATGACCCAGCCATCCCATTACTGGGTATATACCCAAAGGATTATAAATCATGCTGCTATAAAGACACATGCACACGTATGTTTATTGCGGCACTATTCACAATAGCAAAGACTTGGAATCAACCCAAATGTCCATCTGTGACAGACTGGATTCAGAAAATGTGGCACATATACACCATAGAATACTATGCAGCCATAAAAAAGGATGAGTTTGAGTCCTTTGTAGGGACACGGATGCAGCTGGAAACTATCATTCTCAGCAAACTATCGCAAGAACAGAAAACCAAACACCGCATGTTCTCACTCATAGGTGGGAACTGAACAATGAGATCACTTGGACTTGGGAAGGGGAACATCACACACCGGGACCTATCACGGGGAGGGGGGAGGGGGGAGGGATTGCACTGGGAGTTATATCTGATGTAAATGACGAGTTGATGGGTGCTGAGGAGTTGATGGGTGCAGCACACCAACATGGCACAAGTATACATATGTAACAAACCTGCACGTTATGCACATGTACCCTAGAACTTAAAATATAATAAAAAAATAAAAAAATAAAATTAGGCAGCTGAAAGAGAGAGAGAAAAAAAAGACAAAACATGAGATTTCCCATAGAAGAAAAAAATATGCATCAGTACTGCAGCATCAACTCCAGGCTGAAAGCTTCCAGCATGCTAATCTGCCCTATTTCAAACTTTCTAGTCCCCACAATCACAGTAGCCAAATAATTCTAACATCTCTCTTTTTCTCCCTCTCTTTCAATGTACCTACATATCACATATATATAATGTGTGTATATGTATTACATGTATATTACATTATGTTTGTATATATGTATGTATCTCACTACATATATGCATGTGTCTGTATCTCACTGGTTTTGTAAGATATATGTGTGTGCATATGAATTGATCTCACTGGTTTTGTTTTTCTGGTGAAGAAGAAATTGTATATCATGTAATATTTAAACGTAATATTCTAAATGTATTACACTGTTTAATTCATTACATGAAAAAAATTGTTGGCATAAAGGAAATAATTATATTGAGTAAATTACATGAGGACCAACATATGAATATTCCTTACAGAAGAATTCCAAATCCTTTCAAGGAGAATGCACTCCTTTCTAGGAAGGTAAGCTAGAATTAATGACTCACTTTCACAGAGTAAAGTAGGGAAAGTTTAAAAAAAAAAGCAATATTACAGTGGCAGAAGCTAGGAAATACTAGTTTACTCAAGTAATGAAGCTTAGCATCATCAGTGATATCACATGGATAGCATGGACTCCAATGTGATGTGACAAGAAAAGCACTTCACAAACACCTCTATGCAAATAAACTAGAAAACCTAGAAGAAATAGATAATTTCTTGGACACTTACACTCTCCCAAGACTAAGCCAGGAAGAAGTTGAATCACTGAATAGACCAATAGTAGGCTCTGAAATCGAGGCAATAATTAATAGCCTACCAACCAAAAAAAGTCCAGGACCAGATGGATTCACAGCCGAATTCTACCAGAGTTACAAGGAGGAGATGGTAACGTTCCTTTTGAAAATATTCCAATCAATAGAAAGAGAGGGAATCCTCCTTAAATCATTTTACGAGGCCAACATCATCCTGATACCAAAGCCTGACAGAGATACAAAAAAAAAAGAGAATTTTAGACCAATATCCCTGATGAACATCAATGCAAAAATCCTCAAGAAAATACTGGCAAACCGGATCCAGCAGCACATCAAAAAGCTTATCCACCATGATCAAGTGGGCTTCATCCCTGGGATGCAAGGCTGGTTCAACATACGCAAATCAATAAACGTAATCCAGCATATAAACAGAACCAAAGACAAAAACCACATGATTCTCTCAATAGATGCAGAAAAGGCCTTTGACAAAATTCAACAGCCCTTCATGCTAAAAACGCTCAATAAATTCGGTATTGATGGAACATATCTCAAAACAATAAGAGCTATTTATGACAAACCCACAGCCAATATCATACTGAATGGGCAAAAACTGGAAGCATTTCCTTTGAAAACTGGCACAAGACAGAGATGCCCTCTCTCACCACTCTTATTCAACATAGTGTTGGAAGTTCTAGCCAGGGCAATCAGGCAAGAGAAAGAAATAAAGGGTATTCAGTTAGGAAAAGAAGAAGTCAAATTGCCCCTGTTTGCAGATGACATGATTGTATATTTAGAAAATCCCATTGTCTCAGCCCAAAATCTCCTTAAGCTGATAAGAAACTTCAGCAAAGTCTCAGGATACAAAATCAATGTGCAAAAATCATAAGCATTCTTATACACCAGTAACAGACAAACAGAGAGCCAAATCATGAATGAACTCCCATTCACAATTGCTTCAAAGAGAATAAAATACCTAGGAATCCAACTTATGTAAAGGGCCTCTTCAAGGAGAACTACAGACCACTGCTCAGTGAAATAAAAGAGGACACAAACAAATGGAAGAACATACCATGCTCTTGGATAGGACGAATCAATACTGTGAAAATGGCCATACTGCCCAAGGTAATTTATAGATTCAATGCCATCCCTATTAAGCTACCAATGACTTTCTTCACAGAATTGGAAAAAACTGTTTTAAAGTTCATATGGAACCAAAAAAGAGCCCACATTGTCAAGACAATCCTAAGCCAAAAGAACAAAGCTGGAGGCATCACACTACCTGACTTCAAACAATATTACAAGGCTACAGTAACCAAAACAGCATGGTACTGGTACCAAAACAGAGATATAGACCAATGGAACAGAACAGAGCCCTCAGAAATAATACCACACATCTACAGCCATCTGATCTTTCACAAACCTGAGAAAAACAAGAAATGGGGAAAGGATTCCCTATTTAATAAATGGTGCTGGGAAAATTGGCTAGCCATAAGTAGAAAGCTGAAACTGGATCCTTTCCTTACTCCTTATAGGAAAATTAATTCAAAATTAATTAGAGACTTAAATGTTAGACTTAAAACCATAAAAACCCTAGAAGAAAACCTAGGTAATACCATTCAGGACATAGGCATGGGCAAGGACTTCATGTCTAAAACACCAAAAGCAATGGCAACAAAAGCCAAAATTGACAAATGGGATCTAATTAAACTAAAGAGCTTCTGCACAGCAAAAGAAACTACCATCAGAGTGAACAGGCAACCTACAGAATGGGAGAACATTTTTGCAATCTACTCATCTGACAAAGGGCTAATATCCGGAACCTACAAAGAACTCAAACAAATTTACAAGAAAAAAAACAACAACCCCATCAAAAAGTGTGCAAAGGATATGAACAGACACTTCTCAAAAGAAGACATTCATACAGCCAACAGACACATGAAAAAATGCTCATCATCACTCACCATCAGAGAAATGCAAATCAAAAGCACAATGAGATACCATCTCACACCAGTTAGAATGGCAATCATTAAAAAATCAGGAAACAACAAGTGCTGGAGAGGATGTGGAAAAATAAGAACACATTTACACTGTTGGTGGGATTGTAAACTAGTTCAACCATTATGGAAAACACTATGGCGATTCCTCAAGGATCTAGAGCTAGAAGTACCATATGACCCAGCCATCCTATAACCGGGTATATACCCAAAGAAATATAAATCATGCTGCTATAAAGACACATGCACACATATGTTTATTGCGGCACTATTCACAATAGCAAAGACTTGGAATCAACCCAAATGTCCATCTGTGACAGACTGGATTAAGAAAATGTGGCACATTACTATGCAGCCATAAAAAAGGATGAGTTTGTGTCCTTTGTAGGCACATGGGTGCAGCTGGAAACCATAATTCTCAGCAACCTGTTGCAAGAACAGAAAACCAAATACCGCATTTTCTCACTCATAGGTGGGAATTGAACAATGAGATCATTGGAAGGGGACACAGGAAGGGGAACATCATACACCGGGTCTATTGTGGGGAGGGGGGAAGGGGGAGGGATAGCGTTAGGAGATATGCCTGATGTAAATAACGAGTTAATGGGTGCAGCACACCAACATGGCACATGTATACATATGTAACAAACCTGCACGTTGTGCACATGTACCCTAGAATTTAAAGTGTAATTAAAAAAAAAAGAAAAAGAAAATTACTTTGTGCTTTCTTCCCCCAAAACCTATAAGCCCAGGCTAAGCATAAGGTAAATGCTGGGGTCTTTCTGTTAAGCGCAGATAAACTGAGATAAGGGAGGCATTCTATAGTACACATGAACATTTTTCTCCAACTGCCAAAACTCTGAAAAATAAGACTGAGAAAATGTCATAGACCACAGTAGAATTGGGAGCTATATGATTAAATGCAACGTGGTACTCTGAACTGAATTCTAGAAAAGGAAGAGGTTGTTGATGGGAAACCTGGTGAGATTTAAAGTCTGGAGTTTATTGAATAATAATATACCTATATTATGTTCTTAGTTTTGACAAATGTACAATAACAATTTAAGACGCCAAAATGGAGGATACAATGTATATGGCAAATATTTTTACTATCTTTGCAACTTTTCTTTAAATCTAAAAGTATTCCAACATAAAAATTTGCTTTAAAAAGCTAAAATGTTTACTTATCTTCATGATTTATTAAGTCATAGCAATATTTGATAAATTTGACAAGCACTGATGATACAAATGTTTTGAAATTTTTCCATGGTTAAAATATTTTTATTTAATAAAAACTGCTAGTAAGTTAATAATCATGAAAGTTTTATTATGCACACAGAGAGAAAAACCTTCATATAAAAGCCAAATTTGACATTAGCTAAGTCATAATTTTTTAACTTTAGGAAAAAATTCTAAAGACCTTAAAATCAAAGAGAATACTACATGATATATATCATGATTTTTCTCTCTCATTTTCTTCCAATTCACTCTGGAAAGTAAGTTCTAAGTTGGAATTTTATGGATGATTATGTAAATTCTGTTATATTATTCATAACAATACAAAATGATCTATAAACAGACCTCTGACATTTTGTCATGTTTGTGCTAAATATTGGTTACAAAATATTAGAAAGCAATATATCTTGATATCAAAAGAAAGCTATTTGGTATAAACCAAGACAATCATAAAATTTAATAAAGTAGTATATATTCGTATAATTGATATTTCAACATGCATTGGCAAAACATTATGTTATACAAGGGAACTAAAAAATTATGAATCTTTTCTTCTCCTTTTTTTATAAGACAGTGAGAGAAAAAACAAATTTTTGTTTATTAAGTTCAGTTCATTTCTTATTTGACTCATATTATTACTTGTTTCCTAATCAATATCTTTGTTTCCTAATCAGTATCTTGTTTCCTAATCAGTATCTTGTTTCCTAATCAGTATCTTGTTTCATAATCAGTATCTTTCCTGGTTTTGTTTAGGGCAATGTGCTTAATGAAAATACTTATATGTCTAGTGGTAGATGTGAGACCTTGCTACATAAAATAAGATGGAGCAGATGTCTCCTAAGAAGTGGCTTCTAAGAACACGTAGTTTCTCGAATGCAGATGAAAGTCTTAGTTCATTTGCTCTTTGCTCTTTGTTCTTTTTATCTTGTCTGTCCTGGAAGTAGATCAGTCATCTTTTAACCACTGGGATAAAGTGCATATATTTTAAAAAGCAGAACAGGAAGCTTGAATAACCCCAAATTTTTGCTTACCTAAGCAATTTCACCAACTTTGGACACCCTACTTACAGATTTCTAATAACTGATAAATATAAGCCATTATTTAGTTAAAACACTATTACAAAGTTTCTGATGCATGAAAATTCCATCATGCTATATACTATCTTTTGTGCCAGAAATTGGTTATAGAAGAGCTTGCTCACTTTGGGTTTGGAATTATAGACCACTGGGATATTGAAAATTGAATTCTTTGATGATCCAAAAGATAGGAGGAGGGTTTTGTAGCACCTTTCATTGTGGTTGGTAATTTTGAAAATACAGTGATAGTCCTTTCCTCTCCCTGCCACTATTAATGCTGTTTCTTGGCTAAAGGATGGTTTTGTTTCACATAGAAATTTTTTTCAAAATTACCACCTACGTATTAACACCATTTATTTATTGGTGTATATGACTATATTTTATCTCTCTATCTCTAGAATGTTATTTTTATCCTTTTTTATATTTAACTTTTTTACATAACATTCTTACATTTGGATGGCTGTTCTTTAATTATATAATTTTATGCAATCATAACAGCTTCATGTCTTCTTATAAAGCATAGCTTTTTAATATGAATCATGCTTTATTCTTAAATATTTAATGCACTGTTAGGAAGAAGTTATAAAGAGTATATTCTATTATCTGTGTTACCTGTGTTAAACAGTCTCATGTCAGTTGTTTAGGGAAAATCGTAGGATAGTGTTTGGTTGTGCATAGCCAAAAAAAAAAAAAAAAAACTGCTTCCCAAAAATGTAAATAACGTTAAAATCACTCATATTTGGCTGGGTGCATTGGCTCACACCTGTAATCCCAGCACTTTGGGAGGCCGAGGCAGGAGGATTATCTGAGGTCAGGAATTCGAGACCAGCCTGGCCAACATGGTGAAATCCCATGTCTACTAAAAATACAAAAATTAGCCAGGCGTGGTAGCACATGCCTGTAATCCCAGCTACTTGAGAGGCTGAGGTAGGAGAATTGCTTGAGCCTTGGAGACGGAGACTGCAGTGAGCCCAGATCGTGCCATTGTACTCCAGCCTGGCCAACAGGGTGAGACTGTTTCAAAAAAAAAAAAAAAAATCACTCATATTTATTCAGAAAGCCTGGAGATAGACAGTCCAGGTATGTTATTGCTGTTTCCTGGTGTCATCAGAGATTGTGTAGTAAATAGTTTAACCTTACTCAAAGAGAGGTCTATTCTTTTTTCTTGGTTCCCAGGCAGAAATCCCTAAATCCTGAGAATATCCTGCCTGATGAAAGTCTGTTTCCCTGGGGGGTTTGGGCCAGCTATATATAACAGCGTGGTTTACAGTGAGAGCTTTGTGCAGCACCAACACTGTGATGTAGGTTGAGGATCTTAAGCTGGACCAGATAGTAACAAGATGATTTAGGATGCTGGCTTTGGGTCACATAACAGTTGACTTTCAGAAGAGTTGGAGACAGAGGTCAGAAACATGGGTGATTACCAAGATTCACATGATAGACTCTAGACACCAAGGCTCTGCTGAGCTTCCCTGGTTAGGCATAATCTGTGCATATTGTTACACTTTGTTGCTGGGAAATTAACGTTGTCCACATCTCCAAGGGGAGAAGACAACTGTAAGTTGGAAGCTAGACCTTCTGTGTTTGGAACTTACTTGGGCTTTCCCTTATGTGCCTCTTCCCTCGACTTTATTTAATCCTTTAACTGTAGTATTACCATAACCATAAGTAAAACAGCTTTAGTGAGGTCTGAGAGTTCTAGCAAATTATCAAACCTAAGAGTGGTCTTGGGCAATCCTGAGATTTGCAGTTGGTGTCAGAAGTAAGAGTGTTCTTGTAGATTATTCCTCTATTTTCACAGGAACCCAGCTTCTATTTTTTGTTCTTTCCGAGGAATGGCTTCTATCCTCTAATTTACTTTATGATCTAAGGTGGATGCTAGAATCCCAGATATTGTATCATCATTTAAACCTGAAAGAAGCAGCAAGGTGTTGTGGCAAGGAACAAATATTGTTCCTTTTTCTATACTTACTTTCTATATAACAAAAAATACTACCACCGGTATAACAAAAGTATTTATATGAACTTTTTCATTGTTGTATTCATGGACAAATGATGCCAAGACATATACTTTTGCTTTAAAATAAAACAAAGCCATTCATCTTGTTACTTGTTCCCAAAACATGACATACAAGATGATTCTTTTAAAAATTGTTTTTGTAGTTGTCATCAGCATACATCTGAGAGAAACTCTACCATGTTTTGGTCATTTCAAGTAACTCTGTCTAGCATTTCTTTGATATGAAGATCTATTTTTAACTTTATTCACTCCTAACATAGAGGGGAAATACATATCTTCACTGACCCAAAGCTTGGTAAACTTGCTCTAAGCAGCCCTCCTAGAAATTCTAAACATCATATTTAGTTACAAGCCTGGCTAAGACTTAATCACATGGCCACACTTAGCTGCAAAGGAACTTAGGAAGTATTTTCATTCAGGTGACAACATTATCAAGTAAAAGTCAAAATTATGTTTCTTAAAGAGAAAGAGAGCATAAAGTTTGGGTTAGACAACTGGTGATCTCTGGCGCATGGTCTATAAATAGTCTCTTTAATGTGACAAAAGCAATATATGTAAATAAATTTTTTGCGAAATAAAAATTATTTTTATAATGCCATTTTGATTATGGAAATAAAATATTTCAATATTGGACACATGGTTTTAAGAATCAATTATATAAAGTTACCCAATAAAATATAAAAAAAAAGACTCATACACAAATCTGCAGTATTATTCATAACAGACAAAAACTGGAAACAATCCAAATGTCTGTCAGCTAGTGAGATGTTTTAAAAATATGGTAAATTCAACAATGGAATACTATACATCAATGAAAGGGAATGAACCACTGATTCTACAAAAACATGGATTTATCTCAAGTCACTATGCTAAGTGAAAAAGCCATACAAAAAAGACCATAGGGCATGATTTCATTTACATGGAATCTCCAGAAAAGGCAAATGTGTAATGACAGAAAGTGAAGTGAAGGCAGCAAAAAGGCATAAGAAAATTTTTTGGAATAGTGGGCATATCCTAAAATTTGATTGTGATAATGATTACATGATCCAATAAATGTACTAAAAGTCTTGAATTATATTCTTACAAGTGGATTTTACAGTATATAAATTTTGCTTCAATAAAATTATTTTTAAATAAATTAATTATGTGAGCTTCCTGGGAATATGTACCTAGGAACTTCCCAACCAAAAGGACAGCCCTGTAAAAGTGAGTGTTCTATAGCAGTCATATGCAGTGATTCTTAAGACTACCTGAGGAGCCCTTTATATTATAATTCTATAATGAAGTTTGTTACAGATAAAAATCCTTGTATCTTATCCTGCCATCCTATGTTGGAGCCAGTTAATCTTCATTTTAATAAGTTATTGAAGTAATTATTTTTCACACTAACATTTGAGAACAGCTGGTCAAAAGAGTTAGGTAATGTGGGTTAATAATATAGTACATTGAAGATTTGGGTTAGGAATAGATGGAGAGTTGAATGTTTCTAAGCTCAACTAGGATTTCATTTTTACAGCATGATGCTATTATTAGTGTCAAATATAAAGAAAATCATAAATCTCTTCATATAAAAAGAAATGAATTACTTTCAAGTTTCAGAAACAACATATCTTATAAAATAATATAAATCTATAAAATAAAGTAAAGGCCTAGAACAAAATAAATAATTTGATTCACTGAAGGAAATATCAAGAAAAGGAAGAAAGGAATTTTGGGTGGGACTGAATGAGATTTAATTATAATATGACAAATGGAAGTTGTTTTAAGTTGTTGACATAACTCCTTTTTTAAATGTCAGAAATGTAGTAAACA
Organism: Trachypithecus francoisi; assembly: GCF_009764315.1. NCBI lineage: Eukaryota > Metazoa > Chordata > Mammalia > Primates > Cercopithecidae > Trachypithecus > Trachypithecus francoisi. The sequence continues at coordinate 59,258,327 of NW_022681455.1, forward strand.
TATTCTAAATGCAGAAAAACAAGTTAATGACAACACAAAGAAATACTAATTTTTGTCTGAGCTCTAGAGAGAAATATGATACTGGGAGGTTTCAAAATAGGAAATTAGTTTAATAAAGACTAAGAGGTCACAGTAGTGATGTTGCCGTAACAGTAGATACATCATCTGCTTCAAAAGGCAGGGACAGTACGTCCATTTTTGCAGAGAAACTTGTCAGTTCAAAGAAGGTAAAGAGAACAGATATTGAAATATAATAACCATGATTTAATCCTGAATGACTGAATAAATGATGGTAATTTAGAAAGTGATTAAAAATGAGGTAAGGAGTTAAAGAGCTTTGGGGAGCAAAAATAATTATTTCTCAAATAAAATCAGTGACAAATAGGATTGCTATTTTTCATAGAAAATTCTACATTATTCTGGAGAACAGAGAAAATAACAAGCAATTTCTTAGCACCAAAAAACATCACTTAAAAAGTTCTTTGCTTGAAATAGCAATTAGTAAGACTAATTATTACCTCAAAATGATACAGAGAAACCTAAAGTGCTCGGAGAAGGCATCTAAAATTATTTAAATTCTTATACTTGGAAAAAATTAGAACTTAAATGGGTACGTTTACTTGCTTATTTCCTCATTCTAGAAAATGTAGCTGGTAATATAACCTTCTTCAAACCATTTTGTGAGGATAAAGTTATATGACATGCAAAATACTTAGCACAACTAACTACCCTGTAACAAAGGGTAGTCATTATTATTATACTTATGATGACTACTCTAAAAGGTCAGTTTTTTAAAGACATCTAAATAAAAAGGAAAGACAACCCCATACAACAGTTTTGTTCACCAAATTCGAAGACATTCCAAATAGTGGTCATTCCCTTAATGTCATTTTGAGAGGTTTATCTCTCAGCAACTTTGAGCTGTCTTTAGTTTCCGGCACCACTGATTCATGCTTCTCTCTGGTTTTAATCACATTTTTTCCTCTGCTTGGAATTTTCATTTCTTTCTTTATCTTGCCCACTTCTAACTGCCCAGCTTCACCTCGAGTTTTCTGACAAGCTTGAAAACCTGTACCCCCACTAGTACTAGTTAAGTGTTCCTCCTAAAGCGATCCTATAATACTTTTCCTGTAATATTACCAGTTTTATCACTCCTTAATAACAATGTTTACGTTAGCCAACTTTCTTAAAAACAGAAGATGCTATTTTGTCTTTGTATCTCTTTGTCAGAATACAGGCTGGTTTATCATAAGCACTTGGTAAATATTATTTGGATTTAATTGGCTCAACTCAGTATGTTAAAGCTGTGATACACATTAAAACTATTAATAGGTTCAAGAAGCATTTGAAAAATACATAAATGTATTTTAGACTTACAAGAAGTGGATAAAACAATATAAATATACTTAAAGATTATTATAATGGAGAACATTGCCCTCTAGGCAAATGTCCCTGCCATCAGTGGGTTGGTAATATTTAATTAAATAAACCATGGAACACTTTCATTCTGGTATTTCTTAAGTTCTGCTTTGTACTTGTTCTTCTTTCTTTACTCTCTACTAATTTCTCATTCATTAGCCGAAAGCAGTAATATTTAAATAAATGTATTTAGAATTAAATAATCCCTTGATTATTTGTAAAATGAACATTTTCATTGACAATCTTTAATGGTATAAGAAATTATTCTTGTTCTTACAACTTTCAATCCTTAAATAATTTTAAATATAAATTGTGTCCAATAAAATGTGAAACTTACAAAGTGACTTACTACTCAAAGAATTTGCATTTTTAGTACTAACTTGAATAGCAAACTTCAGGTTTCCTTCTTTATTTACAAAAATTCTTTTGAAAATATTTTCCATTTATTTGTTGTTGAAAGCAATTTGATTTGTGCTACCTTTCAACTCAACCGGTATGTATCTGTTGATTAAGGAAGATGTAATTACAATGTGATCTCTGAATTTACGTAACGTTCAACCTAGAGGGGAAGACCTTCATTCATTGACATGTTATTTTTATCCCTGAAAAGCAAATTTGCAGGGGTCTTCAATAGAAGACATTAATACTGAAAAAAAAAAGTAAACAACAACTGAAATAGATTCAAAACAAGAACTTAGGTGGCTTTAAAGGGAAAAGAGCTGGATGAAGGAAAATCAGTTAGATAATTATTGTAAATTATTATAACAAAGTAAGAAAATATAGAATTCAGAAATAGGTCAGTGGCTATATTCTTTAAGAATAGGAGCTTCGTTTTTAAATATTACATAGCACCTAATAAACTGCCGTGCATAAAATCAGTGCTTAAAAATTATTTGTTGATAGAATATTATTTATTTATTTATTTATTTATTTATTTTTAAGATGGAGTCTCGCTCTGTCGCCCAGGCTGGAGTGCAGTGCCCAGATCTCAGCTCACTGCAAGCTCCGCCTCCCGGGTTTACGCCATTCTCCTGCCTCAGCCTCCCGAGTAGCTGGGACTACAGGCGCCCACCACCTCGCCCAGCTAGTTTTTTGTATTTTTTTTTTAAGTAGATACGGGGGATAGAATACAATTTTAAAGAATTTCCTCGTGTCCTAGTTTTATATTCTCTTTTCAGTATGTGATAGGACTTAAGATGCTATGAATTCAATTTTAATCTCTTCATATTTTTAAAGCATTAAGAATAGATTCCTAGAAAGTATGAGTATATTAACTTATGTATATTATTGAAAGAATGTGGATTCTCAGTATAAATTTAAATACAAAGCTTAGATTGCAAACTCAAAAAGCTTAAAGCATCATGGAGAAATAATTTGCTACAGCTGCTATATATTTAGAAATCAAAACTATCCATGAGAATAGCAAAGATATTTAAAATATATTAGAAAATGAAGAATATTTTCCTCATTTTTTTCTGTTGTAAGAAATACAGACATCGCACTACTGAATAACTGATTGCAAAAATTCTTTTCTGTGTATATATACTATTGTCTTTTTCTATCTTTTGTTTCTTTCTTCCTATTTTATTCATTATTTCAAAAACAATCCTTGCAGGATGGAAAAATACAAGTGTTTATTTTAGGCTCCACGTTAGAAGCTGAATTAATTTTTCTCTTTGACGTTTGGGTTGCAAGATTATTCCCTGGAATTACAAAAAAAAAAAAAAAAAAACACCTGGAGCAGCTGTCTAGACCTCACCTCCTCACGGTTTGGACGATTTCCTTTATCAGTCTCCTTACTGCCAATATCTCATACTTGTCCATTGTAGATAAGAGCAAGTGGGATTTCAGTTTGGATATTGTTGAATAGAAGCTGTCAGAAAGAATTTGAACAGTTCAGCACTCCTGAAATGTTGCATTACCCTCTTTCTAGTCCTCATTATCTACACTTCCCACATCTACGCATTGGCATCTGTGGCCCAATTCTAAAGTAGGCTGTTTCTGCTTCCTGTGAGGTTTATAGCAGCAGAAATATCATCTACAATTCTGGTACTACTCCCAGCATATTTTTTTTCAACCAAGAACTCCTGAGAGCTTATTATTTAAGGAAAGTATATCATTCTACCTTTTATTTATTTTCACCCTTTTAACTTCTTTTTTAATTTTGCTTTCCTCTTGATTTTTGTCAAGGTTGTGACACTAAGTCATTAAGCTTCAGCTATGAGGAGATCTTTAAGATAAAGATCAAAGGCAAATATGAAAAAGCCCAACAGTGAAGTGTCTCTTCAGTAGGGAACACAAAGTGTTGTATTATTAACACCATATACAAGGTCATAATTCATTACATTTAAAATGAAAAGCGGGAAATCCCTTGCCAATGAAAATCTGAACTTGCATAATAATTTCCTATAGAATCCATGGAGGTTTTTAAGCAGAGCAATGTATCTTCAGCATTTCTTAGAAAAAAAAATGGAATGGATCTTTCCTAAGTTGAAATATTGCTCTTATAAATAAGGCTCAATTGCTTTGGCATCGTTAACTGAAAACCATCATTACAATCTAAGTTTATCTTGCATAAAAGAAAAATGTTACATTATTTTGAGAAATAAATTTTCTCAATCAAAAGGTTCTTGGGAATTCTAAAAGTTAAGTCTGATTCTTGTTGGTCTACAATCCTATCTGCTCTGTCCTCATGAAATCTGTAGCCTCAAGACTAATAGAGAGGATGTATATCCTATTACATTTTAAAACTCCAACATCATGAAAGTTATAAAAGATTCAAAATAGTTATTTTATATTCAAGGATTTGATATAAAGACATACTCAGTGATACATATAGTACCTTTTATTTTCAAACAAAATTATAAAAAGATGACATGTTTGTATAATGAATATATTAATGTACTTTGATGATGATGATGATGATTGGAGACAGGGTCTTGTTCTTCTACCCAGGGTGGAATGCAGTGATGTGACCATGTCTCACTGCAACCTCAACCACTTGGGCTCAAGTGATCCTCCTGCCTCAGCCTACCGAGAAGCTCGGACTACAGGTGCACACCACAATGCCTGGATAACTTTATTTTTTTTTGTAGAGACAAGGTCTTGCTATATTGACCAGGCTGGTCTCAAACTCCTGGGATCAAGCAATCCTCCTGCCTTGGCCTCTCAAAGTGCTGGGATTATATACATGAGTCACCACACCTGGCCTTTTATGGTATTTTAAAAGATTTATAAACTATAACCAGGGTCAAATGGTCTTCAAAGATAATTTTCTAAATTTTTAAAAAATTTTAAAATTTTTAAAAAATTGGTGAAAGTAGTATATATTTATGGTGTGCAATATAAATATATACAGTATATTTTATGTTGATTTAAAGGAAATGGAAAACTACATTAGTTTTCTTTCAGAAAACTGCTTAAATTTATGATAAGCATTATCATATGTAGAGAATAATGCTATCAAGTTCTTCATAATTGGGTTTTCTTCTTTATCTAATTAAATGCCAGTAGGATTTTAGAAAAAATAATTCTTAAAACATGTGGCCCTTTATCTTGTTTCATTTACCTTTTACATTTTTTTCTCTTTTTTAAGCATGAATGAAATTATTTAAGTTATTACAACTTAAGGAATTACTGCTAAAATATGTTTGTTCAGTTGGATTCTGAAAATTACTATAAAATATTCAGAAAATAGAGCAATAAAATCAGTTTTCAATTCAAAGCCTCACTAAAATAAAGTTTACCTAACACAAAATACAGGGAAATTTAAATTATTTATCAAAAGATTGAAAAGAAAGAGAGAAAACTTTATTTAGAATTGTTTTGGTGTGATTAGTCGTAAGCCACCATTAATATTAAAGTTTTGTTTGGAAAAGATGAATGCTGATACATTTTTCTGTAAGACATTTTTGGGACATATTAATGATGGAATTTTATTTCTCTCTGTCTCTCTCTCTCTCTGTATCTCTGTGTGTGTCTCTCTCTTTGTCTCTCTCTCTCTCTTTTTCACACACACACACACACACACACACACACACACACTAGGAAGAAATAAAGTCTAGTAGTGTCATAAAGAATACAGAAATGTCCTGAACAGACACTTCTCAAAAGAAGACATACAAGTGGCCAAAAAAAAATATGAAAAAATGTTCAATATCACTAATCATCAGAGAGAAGCAAGTCAACACCACAACGGAATACCATCTCACACCAGTCCAGAACGGCTATTGTTAAAAAGTCAAAAGACAGCAGATGCTGGTGAAGCTGTGGAGAAAAAGAATGCTTATACACTGTTAGTGGGAATATGGTTTCAGCCACTGTGGAAGCACTTTGGAGATTTCTCGAATAACTTAAAACAGAGTTACAAGACCCAGCAATCCCATTAGTGTGTATATACCCAAAGAAGAATAGGTCATCACACAGAAAAGATACATGCATTCCTATGTTCATCACTGTACTATTCACAACAGCAAAGATATGTAATCAACCTAGGAGCCCAGCCAATGGTGGATTAAAGAAAATGTAGTATATATATACCATGGAATACTACGCAACCATAAAAAGCAGGCAATCACATCCTTTGTAGCAACACGGATAGAGCTGGAGGTTATAATCCTAAGTGAATTAATGCAGGAACGGAAAATCAAATAGCACATGCTCTAACTGATAAGTGGGAACTAAACATTGAGGACACATGGACACAAACATGAGAACAATAGACAATGTGGACCACTACAAGAGGTAGAGAAGGGGTGTGCGTTGAAAAACTACCTATTGGGTACTATGCTCACTACTTATGCTCACTACCTGAGTGTAATATACCCATGTAACAAACCTGCATGTGTACCTCTGCATCTAAAATAAAAGTTGAATTTTTTTAAAGAAATGTTCTGACAGGTGTAGGTACCTAAATATATTTACTGATAAAATTTTTTTTTATAAAAAATCTATTATCAATCAGCCTATAGATATATGGCAGATATATATGAACAGGTAAGATATATGAACAAGTAAACTCAATGCCTTTAATCTTTTTCATTTTATATATTAAAAATCTGAACTTTGAATAAGAATTATACATACATAGGTTTAGGCTAATCAAAACTTTCTTCCATGTAACTACAATATCCATATGTTTAAAGTTTGCCCTTAATTTTGCCTAAATCCCTATTTACAATATTACAAATATTTTTTTCTTAACTTCTGTGTTATTTTTTCCTGAAATTTATAGATAATTGCTAAGTATTATTGACATGTTTTGGATTTTAATAGAACATTTATTTAAATTTGTACTAGACCCAGCTTAAATATCATTCAGCTAATTATTACATTAGTTATGGAAGACTCCAAATGCCTAGTTTGTCCCCTGTAGAATAGGAGAACATGTTTTCAGTTCGCTTTACCCTATTTTCCTCAAATTCATAGTAATACCACATTTCTGGTTCCTCTGACTTATCAAGGACTATTCTCTTGCCCTCTTCTGGCTCTCAGATGTTCTCATTCCCTCACTGTCTTCTTTTCTCTCTTCTTCTGGCTCCTGTTTGACTATAAAATTGTATAAGTCTTGATCTCAGCTAAAACATCTTTGCTTGACTTGAAGTTGGTTTTCACTGTTTTGCCTCTTTTCTTGTCATCTCAAACTTTTAGAAGGTATATAAACTCAGACATCATTACTCACACCATTCCCTCCTGGATCTTCTGTAATGCTGATTTTGTGCATGTAACTGAATCCAAATGGTTTTTCTTGTCTCAATTTCCGCTTTCTCAAGTTCTCTGACTTATGCCACAGTATACTCTCACTCAGAGAATTTGCTATGCTTACTTCCTATACCTTAATTATAATTAGCTATTTTGACAAAAAAGAGCCCAATATATAAAAGGAATATATTATGTTTGTGTGTATATTTTGCACATATAATGACACACCTTATGTTCCTTAATACATATAAAAAAACTCTAGTAACTTTTTTTATACTATTATAATTTGGGCATAAGTTTGGCTTAAGGCTGTTTATCTATTGATGTATGTCTGGTTAGCTTATCTTTGGCTTCTCTTGCCTTTATTCCTTCTATTTTTCTTGCACATTCATGGCCTCAATTCTCATGCCTATCAGTCTATTTTCTGGCCCATACATTTCCTTGCACACTTCTTTCTAGGAATTATTTCGGCACTTCAAATTCAATTAGAGAACATTAGTGCATTTCCTTCCCTCCTAAACCTGTCAATGCTCCCTTCTTTTGTATTTTGTTAAGAGCACCACCAAATGAGAGGAACACTCAGATACAAAGACAAATACTCGGAATAAATCGTGCTTGCCCTGTTTCTCAAATATAATCACCTATGAACTCTATTGGATAAATCTCTACTTCTCCATTGTCACCTCTTTCATTTAGGGCTTGTTTAATTCTCACTTAAAATATTTTTCAGAGCCTTAACTGATATGTTTACTTCCACTCTCTTTTACTTATTAGTCTCTCATATGTAAAATAACCTTGATAAAAATTTAGTGTTATATATTCTGATACAAATCTCGAAATATGTAAACCAGTATATTCTCTTTGTACTTTTGCAGCACTGGAAATCCTCTCTGTGGGAGGAAATACATATTCTGAAATATCAGAAAATTTGAAATGTGTCTGCATTTTTATGTGGACAGCAACAGAATAACTGATATGAAGACTGTCTTTAAATATCTGAAAAAAATATATCTGACAGCTAGCCAGTACTTACTCAGTGTCCCACATCTATTTAGAGTAAGGCTAGATGGGTTCTATTGCTATCCCCGTTTATGTGAGTAAACCAGCTTGAAGAAGTTAATGATTTTCCCACAGCCCTCATTCTATTAAGCTGTGAAACAAGGATTATAAATAAATGACTCTAATTTTAGAGCCCTCACTTATATTTGATATTTTATAGCCATGTCACTCAGTAAGTCTCTATTGAAGGAATTCAAATGCTACATGGAAGGAGGTTGTAGGAGCATCAGACTTACTAGGAAGATAAGATGTTGAGATTTAGATTCATTAAGCTTATGAATGAATGTGCTGTGGATAGTCTTTTGGAAAGAAACCCTATCAGTAAAAATAGATACTTTAATGTTATTCCATTAATAATATTACCATCTTAATGTATCACAGAATAAAAGCTGAAAAAATTAAATATGAATTATAGCAAACTCTGAAATAATAGAGTGCTCACTATAAGCAATTAAGAAATGAGGAAGTAATAAGAGGGCATAGAACTTATGAATGAAAAAAGAAATTAAACACAGAACTAAAGTCAACATGTATGCCAGGTGGACCTCCCTAGAAGTATCAATACTGTGGAAGAAAAAAAGGATTGCAAACATCTAGTAGGTCCTCATTAAATGATGCTCAGCATTACTAATCACTAAGGAAATGCAAATAAGGACAGTGAGATACCATTTCCTACCCATTAGGATAACTAATATCTAGTCGAAAAATAACAAATTGGCAAGGAGTGTCAACATATTGGAACCCTTGTGCACAACTGATAATATAAAATGGTGCAGCCACTGTGAAAAGCCATATTTCAGTTTCATAAAATATTGAAAACAGAATTACTATATTATCCAGAAATTCCACTTATGGATACACACTCAAAAGAATTAAAAACAGAGTCTTGAAGAGACATTTGTATTTCAGCATTTATACCAGCATTATTCACACTAGCTAAAAGGTAGCAGATACCCAATATTCATCAATGGATAAATAGATAAGAAGAATGTACTATATACATACTGTGCAATGGAATATTATTCAACCTTAAAAGAGATGGAAATTTTGACACATGCTACAATATGGATGAATCTAGAGGACACAATGCTAAGTGAAATAAGCCAGTCACAAAAAAAATCCCACAAGTACTGTATGATTCCATTTATGTAAGGTATCTAGAGTAGTCAAATTCATAGAGATAGAAATTAAAACAAGGACTACCTGGGGCTGAGGGAAGGAAGGAATGGGGAGTTGTTTAATGGTTATAGGGTTTTAGTTTCACAAGATGAAAAGAGTTCTTGAGATGGATGGTGGTGATGCTTTCACAGCAATATTAATGTACTTAATGCCATTGAATTGTACACTTAAAAAGGGTTCAAATGTAAATTTTATATTTATTTTATCACAATAAACAAAATTGAAAAAAAATAGTGGGCCTTAAGCAAAGGAGGCAGAAATTGTCAGACACAAAACACTTCTTGCTATATCAAATTATTCCTTATGAGTCCATTTTTAGGTTACTAATCTGACAAATCAACCAGAGCAATTAGTGTGTACAGACTCAGGCTTCACTTGTCAATAAAAACTAGATTGCACTTTATTTTCCTATAAAATGAAAAATTGATACATTAAAAGATGATTTTTATCTTGATAGATTTTTTCCCTTTTTTAAAGGAAACAAGCAAAATGGTAATATTAATGCTAAACAGATATTACTTAAAGTTATAAACAACTTTCTGTAACTACTTTTATGACCAATTATAGTTATATTTATAGAAATTTTTAATGAGTCTCATAACTAATAATCGTAGTTCCCCTCATCTGATCTGGTATTTTTTTTTCCTTGAGTTCCACCGAAATGTAGTTGTGAGAGAATATTAAGACACATATGCATGCACTTCTAGAAAGAAAAAAGTGGCTATTATACGCAAAGACAGAAAACTGGAGCTACTCCTATTCCTTTCCAGGAACATTAAATGTTAGCTGATGGCTCATCATTTCTGAAAAACTCAGGGGTAAAAGCACCAGACAGTTTAAAAGATCTCTGGTATATTCTCCAGAAACCAAAAGGATTTATTACATGCAAATTTCCATTAGTGCTAATGGGAGTTATTATAACTGATTCATACTTTAAATACATAAACTGAAAGATCTTTTCTATTTTGCTCATATTGAATGAATCTTTTATTTTACAAAATTCATAGAAAAGGTGAGTAATAAGCATCAATATTTTAAATATTTAAAAAGTAACTGGGTGAAATAGTGCTCTTTATAGTCAAATAATTTCAAATGTGAATTTTTAAATTCTCAATTATATGCCCTTAGCATTGCTTTCTCACTCCTCCTAGTGTGTAGTTAGGTAGCACAGACTGATATTAATATTAGATTGATATACTGCTGTTATTAGTCATATAATACATGACAAAGCCAAATAAAAAGAAGGTTTTTTGGTACCTTAACTTTGAGCATAATTGAAAGCAAATTATCCTATCTTGCAATCACACCATTATTTATTGGGAACTTCACGGTACTGAACTAGATTATCTAGGATAAAAGCTTTGATGTCTTATTGGAGAAGCATATGATTTGGTAGGAAAATATGTTAGTTGAAATATGAATGCAAGTTTCCTTTGTTCCTATCCCCAGTATTGTCATATTCGTATGGCCTTGCTTCTTTGAATCAGATAAGGAATTATGCATCATCAGCTCCAGGAAGAAATGATGCAACAGAATACAAAATAGAAAAAGTTATTTCTTCTACTTCTGAATTTCAAAAGCCTAGAACTCCAAGGAATCATATAAAGTGCTCATAAGCAGGGTCAGGTGGTATGGAAAAAAGATGATGTATCAAAAGAAGATTTTCCACTCCTGAGACTAGATAACAGGCTCCGGGGGCAGGAAAAATGAAGGCAAGTGAGGAGAGTTAAATAATCACCTGTCACTGAGCACAGGGTTATTACTCTGTCAGGTGTCTGTCAAGGATTGAGTGAAGATAAAGAGAATCCTCACTTAGGTTTAGAAATTAGACAATGGTGGAATCTGTGCCTACTTTCCCTATAGAGTCTGGGTAGCCTGGCAGGTCTCCAGAACAGAAATATTGGCAGGTGTACCTAGAAAACTAAGAATTAGCTCATGGGATCTCCTTGGCTCAATATGATACAATTTTAGAATGTTCTCTGAGTTTCTAAAAGGAGGTCCAAAAGTATTCAAGAGATAGTACATTAAAGGAAAGCTGAAATAGCAATGGATTGAACTGAGTTAAAGCCAAAGATTAAGTAAAAAACAAAATTCATCAAAGGGTGTCCGGAAAAGTAAAAGTGACAGAATTTGACAGGAAAAGGCAGATTACTCCACCTCAAAGTCTTGAGGCCCCCAAAAGCCCTGTAGCGTTTATGTTGCAGCTAAAAGGAGAGGACAATTAAAACTTAGCCCAAATTAATTTTCCTCCTAATGCTGAGTGAGAGCCCCCTAAACTGATAGTGAGTTGTGTTACAGAAAAGTGAAGCTATACATCTCTACTGTCTGAGAAGTCAATCTGCTTCATATTCATACTACAAAGCAAAACATGATCACTCCATAGTAGAAGTGAAAAATAAGCCTTATGGGAATTTGCAACCATTATACAAGAACTGTGTAGAGAAATATAAATGTTTCCACTTTAACTATTTATGGTATTATTATAACAAAGCAAAGTAACACAAAACAAAACAAAAATTTACAAATGTTTTCGATGTGCCAGAAACTGTGCTAAATATTGTAGTTGAAATATAAATAAAGTTTTGTTCCAAAAGAGCTCAAAATCTACCAACAGAGATAAATATATTATTAGCTCTGGTGCCTTTAAATATACCTTTTAAAATAGGTTGTTGTGGACAGAATGCAATTCTCATTATTGGCTGTCTCTACAGAATCTGAATAATTACTAGTTGGAGATCTTAGAGGATATTCTTGCATGCTGCAGAAGTTTGGATTAGTGACCACTAAGATTCCTCTTTATGATGATATTCTGTGGTTTGATGATGATAGAATCCTGAAAAATGAGGTTGAAATGCTAGACAATTTATTGCATGTAGATTCGTATTTAAAGCCTGTTAAACCACAAATTATTTGGATTATGCTTACTGATTTTGAAGACTCATACCCAGCCTGTTTTAATTTTTCTTATATACATTCGGCTGCATTTTTCTATTTTTAATAGTGTTAGCTCATAGAATGAAACTCATTCCCATTGATATTAACAGTAAATATTTCAATCCCAGAAGAAAACAAATCTGTAGAAATTTTGCTCACATAATGGCCTAATGCCAAGTTTATAGTTTTGTCAAGGAGCTTACACATGGCCTTTGTCTAAGTGCAAATGAGCAAAAGAGCTTTTCAGAAAACCAATCATTTTCACAGACTGCAACTTCCAAAATTAATTTAAAAAATTCAAGTAATGGTTCAAAATGTATACCGATCTTGATGACATATGCAAAGATGAGTAAAATCAATTTAGCATTAAAGGTACAGGCTGCAGTTTCAGATTAGTAGCTGGTGTAGCAGGCAGACATGGCTTTCTGCAAATTTTCTGCTCTGAGACGAGCATGTGTGATTTAACTATATGGCTTTGAAAGATTTTCATAAAAATTCAAAAAGGAAACTTTAGGGAAAAAAATACATGTTCAATCAAAAAAGTAATACACAGTTTTAAGTTAGATTAAAATGTCTGGTAAGGATTGAAATATACTCTCGTTTTTGGCTTGAATATACAAGATATATCTACATGTTTTATAAATATTGATATTTGTGTCATGATGGTGTCTGAGACAAAGTACTTATAGAAATAATCTGATGCAATTCAATAAATATTTCAGAGAACTTTGTATTTTTATGGATTCTGCTGGGCATGTAAAGGTAAATGACAGAGTGCCTGTTATTAAAAAGTTAAAGGTTGAACATAAAGGAGAATACTGACATAATCATATAACACACACACACTCACATTGTGTGTGTGTGTATGTATAAGACAAAGCACAGAAATTATGAGTAATAAAGTGAAGTGAAAATCTTAAAAATAAATAAAAGGGAGGTGGGGGTCCAAGTGAGATAGCCTGAATGAAGCTCTTTTATTGGATATACGTGATAATTCTACCCTGCTTGTAACTTTCTTTTGTCATTTGTTTTAGTAGTGGTGTATCTGATCAGCTGTTCCTTTTAGATTCCTTTCTTTGATGTGTTGTTAATATTTCTACACATAATCTAAATGTTGGAGAACCTTAGGAAAGAATCCTGGTACTTCTTTCTTTACCTCCTATCCTTAATTTTAAGTTTCCTCCATATTCTGATGACTACTTGATTTTCACCTCCGCACTATTCCTCCCGTTAGGCAGGTATATTCTCCTGTCTATAATATTTGGCGTCTTCACATTTTTTTAGCATCTCAAGTATATTCAAATATTAATTAGAAACTGATTCTTCCCCCATCAGCAAACCCATTTTCACCACGTTTCGCTACGTCAGTGGATGATGCCAGTGTTCACCGTGACTTCAAACCCAAAACTGCAGGAGTAATCATTGAACTCTTTTACCTCCCATCTTTCAAAACCAAAGCAACCTCAAACCATACTGTCTTGCCAAAATATCATATCCACTCAGTTCCCTCTATTTCCATTTCTATTATTAGAGTGCAAGTCCAAAGCAGGCCAATATATTGATTTCAATTCATAAAAATCAATCTGCTTGTAGCCAACATGTTAAAATTCAATTGAAGTATTTCTTTAAGAAAACCGAATAACTATTACCAAAACAAATTTGTTAAGTAATCAATTCACTCACGGGCCAGTTTACTAAATTTCCAAATAATTAATTTCCCACAACTTTATTTTTCTAAATAAACAAATTTGCTTAAAATCAATTATTTAAAAGCCAAATAATCAGAATCCAATTACCAAAAATGCAAATTCACTCAAACATTTTATTTATTTTTATTTTTTTGAGATGGAGTCTCACTCTGTCACCCAGGCTGGAGTGCAGTGGTGTGATCTCATCTCACTGCAACCTCTGCCTCCTGGATTCAAGCAGTTCCCTGCCTCAGCCTCCTGAGTAGCTGGGTTTACAGGCACCCACCACCACCACACCTGGCTAATTTTTGTATTTTTGGTAGAGACGGGATTTCACCATATTGTTCAGGTTGGTAAACTCCAGGCCTCATGATCCACCCACCTCGGCCTCCCAAAGTGCTGGGATTACAGGCTCAAACATTTTTATATTAAATATTTATATAGTTTCTAGCATATTGTTTTACAAACATGGTTTCTAGAGGATTTTTAAATTGTGAGATGAGTTGATTCACAGTAGTTTTGAGACTGCTAAATTTTACTTACTCCAGTTGTTTGTACTGAATTTTGTTATACTAGTTTACTCAAATGTCTAAGAGGGGTTCACATTTCAGACTTCAAGAAATCCTCAAATATTAAGCTAATTGAGCTCAAAAATGATTATATGACTGAAAATTTATTGAAAAATAGAAACATTATTTCACTTTAAAGTCCCAATATTGAATATATGCCCCATAACTGTCATTAAAAATGCAGAAGATATTCTTATTCTCAAATCAGGAATAGTAAAACAACCAGGCATACACTAAATTTTGGCTTGCTAGAGTAAAATGGATCATAATAAATAAAAATAAACTGGATATAAAAATAGACAAAAACTTAAATTGTTTCACTAAAACAACTCAAATTTTTCAAATTAAAATCATTCATTTCAATCAAAATATCTCTAAACTGTATGAATAAATAACATTTTCTAGTAAACTGATAAATTTGACAAATTAATCATTCCGTATACTTATGAGTTATTTTTAAGGATTTGGTCATTTTATAATTGATGTATGCTTTCCCTTGGGCAAATTAAAATTTTGGAATATTACAATTCTTCCATTCTTCTTTTGTTCTTGGGCATGCTAACAATCCTATCTCTACCAATCTGCCAGAAATATCATTCTAAGCTACTGGGTCTTATCCTGCGAGGGGTCATCAAAGTGGGGCGTGCAGACTGTCGCTGCTCAGCCCTCTGGATTGACCCCCTTTCTTAGGGGTTGTACAAGGGTCTAAACTCCTGTTTTGCCAGAGTTTCCATTCTTCTTTTGTTCTTGGGCATTCTAACAATCCTATCTCTACCAAGCTGCCAGAAATATCATTTTTAAATTCTATGATGATCATGTCGCTACTCATTTAGAGTATATTCATGGAGCCTCAATTTACAAAGTAAAATCTAAACTTCTTACCAGAAGCCTTCGCGTATTTTGGTGATTTCACCCCAACTATATCGTCAGCTTCATCTCATGCCACTCTCCTCTTTTTTACGATAATGTAGTCACCTGGCTTTTTGTCCCACTCCAGAAAAGATAAAATGTTTTTGCCTAGGGTCTTTGCATTGTTCTCTATACCTGAAATGTTATTTTTCTGGTTTTTCCCTTAGGTGGCCCCTTTTAGTCTAAAATATCACTCCCTTAGATAATCATTGCCATTTATCTATTTAAACTGCCTCTATTATTCTCTACCATAGCAATCTGTTCTTTTCTTTCCTAATTATACTCCCTTCTAGGCTTCTTTTATGTATGTATTAGGTGATATATTAATTTTGTGTGTAACTCCCTCTTATATAAATTTTATGAGAAAAGCGAACTTGTCTATATAGTTCAACATTGCACTATTGTTGGGTTTAGCACATGGTACGTGGTCTATATATATTTATTATTTTATAGAATAAAAGCAATATTATGATATTTGGGATAACAAAAATTAATCAGATGGAAATAAGGGAAATTGACTTTTAATATAAAAAATGAATTCTAGAATCTATCATATCAAACCAACACATTTGATATCAACATAAAAACTCCACAAGGATTATTAAATAAATTTGTGAAGATATGCAAAAGTAATATCAGTAATGATCATCCTGGTTAAAACATATGTAAAATTAAATTGGCTTGCTAAATCCTGATTAGATCTTTAGACCCAGAAAGTGACTGCTGCATAAACGGTGTATTTTTATTTGTCTACATACAGCATAATATAAATAATTTTACAAATAAGGTGTAAAAACTAAACACCAGTTTATATTATAGGCATTTAGATACATGGCTACTTGTGCAATCTTCTCAAAAAAAAGAGTATTGATTAATGAAATGTCATTGTAGAGAAACTGCTCTAGTGAAGTATGTCATAGGATTATATTTTGGCTGTCTTTTCAATTTTGAAACAACAATATTTCTGAAAATGTATAAAGCAAGCAGATCAATGTTACAAAGCAGTAAGAATTGCTAAAATATTGTGTGACAGAATTAGGCTAAAACTATGTGAAAACAGGAGAGTATAATGAGCAAAAAAGAGCAGATAAATTTTGTTAAGAATAAATATAAAATGTTATATTAATGTGTGCAATTAAAAAATATAGATATTTGGTGAGGGAAGATTGTTTAGCAGCTCTTTTAGGCGTGGCAGACAGAATGTTTCAGTGGAACTCAAGCTTTACCAGAAGCCACACTATTATGTTTGCAATGGTGAAAGAGGAAGTTAGAAACGTTCTATTAGTAAAATATTATTCAGACAATGAGAGAGCTTAGTCTCATTTCAATATTCAGGAGTCTGACCTCTTTAAACATAGTATATCTAATTCAGACTTTTACATTTTAAATATGAGATTAAGACACAAAAGCTTATCCAAAAGGTAAAAATGCTTAGGAATTGTTATTTAAGCTCCAGGTATATAAATTGTAAACCAGAAAAAAAAGCAGCCATATGATATGAGAAGAAGGTTTAGTCAGATAATTTAAAAATGTTTAAGGGGTTAAATGTTTTGATTTTATTATAGTTAACATTTAAAAGTAATTTTAAAAGTTAAACAAGGAAATAAGAATATGAACAATAGTTCCATGGGAAATGGTAGTATTATAATGACAAAAGCTGTGATTTATTAAGCATTTAGGTGGCATGTTTTATAGAATGTAGTTTACATGCATTATTTCATGTCACTCACACAGAATATCTTGGAAAAATTGATATTATTTCCCATGTTATGTAATGAGAAGCACAAAATAATTTCATAATGTTTTCCAAAGTTCAGAGTAAGAAAGTAGCAGCATCGAAATTTAAGTCTAAATCTGCCAGATTATCTAGTTTGTTCTTAATATGATAGGTTTTTTTTCCAGCTTCTTTACATTTATTTATATTTTATATCTTTTTAATGAATATGGATTATTTTGATGAAATGTGTTTAAGCTAACATAATAATAATTCAAAAAGTATGGAGTTGGTAACCTGAAAGTAAAAGCAGAAAATGATTTGTAAATGGAGAGAGAAACATTTCTGAAGACGAAAAGTGTATTTTTCTCTTAAAATGATTATATTCATTAAACTAGATTTTATGCTTTTTTTGAAGGGACTAAGAGAATATTTTTAATATCCAGCATAAAATAAATATTGTCTTATGTTCTCATAGAAAACAGTTTCAACTTTAGACTATTTAATACATGCCATCCTCAGAAACCTGTCAGTTGAGGCTCAACCTTTAAATTAACAATTAACATTTGTATTAATACTTCGAAGTTTATTTATTTTTGTTGGTTAAACATAGTGGCACGTGTCTGTAGTCCCAGCTACTTGGGAGGCTGAAGTGAGAAGATTGCTTGAGCACAGGAGTTTGGGCTATGATCCTGCCACTGTATTTCAGCCTGGGTAAATAAAAAAAGTCAAAACTTTTCCCCATTTGATTCTCATACATTGCCTCCTCGTTTTACAGAAAACAGAAAATCAGAAAATCAAAGTGACATTTTTGAGGCCACAGAGGACACAAGTGGTATAAGAAGACTACAATTCAGTACTTCTGACTCCAAATTTTGTTTTATTCACCATGTAGACTCAAAATAGCAAGGGCGAGAAAATGCACATAGAATAATAGAAAATGCTGTACATCATAAAAAGCATCATTATTGGTAAGTTGTCAATGTTAACATCCTTAAATTTGAGATTTTGAGACTAACTCTTAGAGTTAGTGCCTTTGTCCAGTTGAACATTCTTAAATATGTGAAGACAAATTGAATAACTGTGTTGTATACAAACCTGTCTTTATTTTACTTATCTTTTTATTTTACTAGTAATTATATTTCAGGAGGGGAAATAGAACATTAGCCATACCCACTTGAAATAAATTCCATATTGTCCTTTTATATAGATTGGTTTTGTTAAGAGTTAAACTGAGCCAATGTGTTACCAAGTTTGTGGTATAAAATTAACTCCATATAGAAAGATGGTTTAAACTTTGAGTTAACATGGTTTTACGTAACAAATACAATAAATTTTTCGTATAACAATCTTTTTCAATATTTTAAGAAAACTCTTTGCTCTAACAAAAGGATCTAGATAGAACTTCAGATTTATGTTGCCAAGATACATATACATTTAGATTTAACTTAAATTTTAAGGTAATAGCTAAAAATTTGCTGCTTATTTCCTGTTTTTCAACAGAATGAACTAGCTAGCACATGGCTTGTACAATCAAATTACCTATGTTAAATGTCTACCATTCTTCTAAGATTTTTTAAACTAACCAGTAATGAAGTTACACTTTCTAGTCATGGCTAAATTAAAGAAAATAGAGACTGTAATTTTGTTTCTCCTGATCTAAACTTAGCCTTGTAAATTTAAATGTAGGATACTCCAGGGAATGGCTGAATATAAATTAGAAGTATCTGAGAGAAAGAGAAAATTCTTAGCAGATCATATTTTTGTCTTTAACATGAATACATGGAAGTAGATGTGTAAAGTATGTGAGGATATAACATCATAATATTTAATTATCTAATACAGATTAATCTTGCCCTTTTTTTGTCCTGAATTAACTTAACCTATGTTCTCACTTTGTTTTTCCCTTTATTGTCTTCTATTGACAAGAGTATTATGTAAAAATTAACTTTGGGTAGAAAACAAGTAAGTAATCCAAAACAAATTATTTGATTCAAAAATCAAAATGATTCACCTCTTTCTTTTTGATTCAGTACTTCTATTTCAAAGTATATTCCTTTAACAAATGTTTAGTAATTATTATGCAATGGTGTTTATAATGATAATGAGTCTAAAGTCCACTAAGGTGAGAGACTGCATCATAGCATAAGAACATAAAATCTTTATTGGAGATGGAAAAAGAAAACTTGATTTTTGAATTTTACTATTTTGGCTAAATATTATTAAATAGCATGCATTCCAGGAAATAGAGAACAAAATAAAGAAAGGCAGCATGTTCCCAGGAAGACTAACTAACAAAATATGACACTAACAGAGCAAAATGCTCTTAACAGAGCTAATAGCTCACAGAATGGTAGTAGTATGCATTTTATAATTTGACTGTGAGGCCTAGATTTTCGCAGATGCCACTGTAAATGTCAGTACTTACACCATGTCACAATGAACAAAAAGTAAGTCATTATATGAAACCAACAGCTGTGTCACTATTGAAACTCATCTTAAGTAAATAATACATTGCAGATTTATGATGACATTGAAACAGATTCAAGGATGATGCCATTTGTTCAACTTAATTGGGCAGTAGAGAGATTATAAGTTTAGAGTCCACCATTAACAAGACAAGCCCCCATAAATCGTGTGCCAACCAAATAGTTGGGACACATTCAGTTACACTGAAGTCAAATAAACTCAGTCTAAATATGAATTGCAAAGGGTTGTTGAATAACTGCTTTATGCAAAACCAAGAACAACCAAAATCACGGTAGAAACATGAAATTCTATGAGGACATGCCTAAGCATAATTTTGAGCAACAGGGCATAGCCAATGACTGAGAAACCATAGCAACAGGAAGAACAAGTTGGCATGTTAGTAATCTGAGATAGGATGATTCTTATAAAGGGAGGAAGCTGAGCTGTAAGCAGGATCAAGCCTGTAAACACAAAACAAGCATGCTTCCTCACCCACAGAAAGTACAGAAAGGAATGCAGCTAATAGATGTCAGCAAAAAGAGAACCATCATTAAACCCTGGAGCCTTTACCTTTAGAATACATGTGTCAGGACTATTTTGTAAGGAAATAATTTTGACAATTCAGTAATTTAGCCCCCTTGGATGCCATTTGAAAAAAAATTTATACTTATGTCAAAAATAATAAAGGTTACTATAAAAAGGATTTAACATATACTAAATTAAATGCCAAAGCATGTTATTTGGCAATCCAAATTTCAAAACTGGTGATGCACAAAAATCCTGTAAGTGACAGCTTTGTCATACACTGGAACATAGAAATTCAAAATATTTGAATAAGTTCTGTTTGTCAAAAATGGAAAATTTCATTTCCTCAACATAAATCGTGAGACAACGAGGAACATATAAATATGTAGAAATTGAAACAATAGTATTATTTTTGAATTTCTACAAAGCAAAATACTTTCTTATTTTTCATGTCTACTGTAAGTTGTTTAATCTATAGTATAATGTAAAAAGAACCAATGAGATATTCTCTATATTTCTTCCCATTTTTACTGTCTTGAATATTTATAAAGCTGGACTACACATTTTCCTGCATGAATTCGCTGTAAATCTCACGTCATATTTTAGCCAAGTAAATACATCTTCAAGGAAAGACCTTTAAGGAAAGGAAAAATGGGATTTTAAAGCCAAATTTTAAGTACAACTTCCTAGATAGTATTTTATTTGAGACACTTTGCTGAGTTATCAGTAAAGATAGAAAATCATACTGAGGTTGAGCCTTTTTTATGAATTGAGATTGAAAGTAATTAGGTTTATAACTGTTTTCCAGCTGATAGATACATGTAAAAGTCTAAATATTGTGCTGAATTTATAATCAGATTAGTCTAAGACAAACATAATTGTAAAAATCATTCTTAATAAATAGTACTAATAAATAGCTATAAATGGAGGTTTAATTCTGACAATGTGATATCGTTTTTAGTTTTCTTTACTTTTGTTAAATCTTATAAAATACAACAAAATGAACAAAAAATAGAAGAGCCCTTCTTTAATGCAGGAGTTTTCTGCTTCTTTAATGAAGCAGAAAAAAATAAAAGATTATAACCACAATTCATACATTATACTGAAAAGCTGTCAAGTACTCAAAAATGTGAATCAAAACGTAGAGACAACAGTTCACCTGTATGTCCTTAGACATGGGGAGGTGGGAAAGTGTTAAGTTACCCCTAAAAGTATGAATTAAGTTCCTAAATGGTATGTTTAATGATTATCAAATATATTGACACAGGTGGTCATAGAAAAAAATATGGGTGTTGCCTCAGTTTGGCACATTATAAATGTAGGAGAAATTAGAACTGAAAGATTATAATAATTATCAGTTTTTGCAATTTAAGCCAGACATTTAGCTAAGAAGAGATTCCAAATAAATTGCAACAAAGGAAGGAAGAAAAACAGTTTTTATAACTTAAAGACTTCATGAATTAAGGGACTATATTATAAATCATATCAACCAGCTTGTATTAGTCCGTTTTCATACGCTATAAAGAACTGCCTAAGACTGGGTTATTTATAAAGGAACGGGTTTTAATTGACTCACAGTTCAGTTTGTCTGGGAGGCCTCAGGAAATTTACAATCGCGTCAGAATGTGAAGGGGAAGCAAGGCACCTTCCTCTCATTGTGGTAGAAAGGAGAAATGCCCAGTGAAGGGAAAATAACCCCTTATAAAACCATCAGATCTCGTGAGAAGTCAGATCTCGTGAGAAGTCACTATCACCAGAACAGCAGAGAGGAATCAACCCCATGATTCAATTGCCTCCACTTGGTCTCTCCCTTGACTCATGGGGATTATGGCTATTACACTTCAAGATGAGATTTTGGGTGAGTACGTAGCCAAACCATATCACATCTGAATGTAAACAGCTGAGGGAGGTCATGTCTTGGAGGGTAATAGACATAAGAAATTTAGGATTCCAAACAACAGTCATAATTTAAAGCTGTGGTTTTCCCCAGATGTCGTTCACACAATCCTTAAACTATTATTCAGCAAGTGGTTGTCTTCAGTCAAAAATAATAAAGGAAGAGAAAGATAAATAAGGAAGGAACTACCCCGGCATTAGTGTATGGATATGACCCAAACTCAAGAGATAGAGAATAAGAAACCTATAAAATTAAGGTGAAAAATATGGTAAATATGATCAGAAAGAGGAATAATTTATACAACAACTCTCCTTAGTGTTTTTGTTTGTTTGTTTGTTTACTTGTTTTCTGAGATGGAGTCTCACTCTGTCGCCCAGGCAGGAGTAAAGCAGCGCGATCTCGGCTCACTGCAAGCCCCGCCTCCTGGGTTGACGCCATTCTTCTGCGTCAGCCCGAGTGGCTGGGACTCGGGCGCCCACCGCCACGCCCGGCTGATATTTTGTATTTTTCAGTAGAGACGGGATTTCACCGTGTTAGCCAGGATGGTCTGGATCTCCTGATCTCGTGATCCGCCCACAGTGCTGGGATTACAGGCGTGAGCCACCGTGCCCGGCCTCTCCATAGTGTTTAACAACACACATGTTTCTCGTAAAGAATGGATCCAATACTGCAACACAAACACACACACACACACACACTCACAAATTTAACAAAGAAAATCGAGGATAGCTACTTGAGATAAAAGATAAGGAATTGTAGTTTAGGAAAGGCAAGGACTGATGATGGAATAGATCAATGGTGGTTAGCATAAGAAGTACTTAGATTTGAGATACATACTGGGTTACAACGGGGTAGAATTTTAATGGATCCAAAATGGAGGTAAAATGAGTAAAGAGAATCCTTTTGACAAGTCATAACATTCGCTTCACCAGACCTCGTGAAAGTATAATGCTGCTTTGACGTATATATATCTCTCTTTCAAACCAGCCCATCTGATTCCTTCACAGCTGACTCTGTTTTCACTTTTAGGACTGATACTAATTAGTCTTAATCAATCGGGATAATCTCATCCTCCTCACCAGATACAGAATTCCAATCACTATTTGCGATTTTTTTTTTTTTTTTTTGGTTCATGGTGTTGGTCCAGAAGCAGACATATGCCAACGTTTTGTCGAATCATACTAAAAAATAAGACCTTTTTCAGATGAATGTAAAAGTTTATTTTTTCACAGGATGTGAATGTCTCGGATATGTTGATTACACAATTAAATGGATAAACCTATTTTAATATCCTGGGCAAATATATTAAATTGACAATCAATTGAATATATGTAACTGTTACATTGAATAAGAACTCATGAAAATTATTTATAAAAGAAACTTTATTTTACTTCTCAGTATCTCTTTACTTGCATACTATGACTCTTCTAATCAATGTAAAGCAATAGAAAAACCTATGGTTGTGTAAGATTTAACACAGTCTCAAAGCAAATGTGCCATCTCAATGATAATAAAAACTGAATTTGATTTAACCAAAATGTGCTCTTCTTCTCTTACTCCCTGGATGAATGGCTGCTTGATGTGGGAAATAGGAGTGTAATCCTATTTCTTTTTTTCTCTCTAAGCCTGTTAAGTGTGGTTTCAAACCAGGTCTGATCAAAAAGAGGAGTTAAGTGGGGAGGAAAGTTCTTACACAGATTAATAAGTTGTTAAGATGGATTTGTGTTCTCTGCGTTTAGTGTATAGTTTTAAATATGTCTTTTTATCTTTCTTGGACACTTTCAAAGGTTCTCTGGGGACTCCCCACTGGTGATATCTGACTGTGCTTAATGAAACATGGAACATGTGTTTTCCTTGAATCTTCCTTTCTAACAATTTCACTCCAGTCCTTCTTAGTTTCCCATTCCCCCTCAGACAATCTTCTGAGAAGATTTAAACTGTCTTCAGGTTATCTTTCTCTGATGAATCACTCCCCTCTGACCCATGGAAAACTTTCAGGTATTTTTTACCTGGCAATTTCCAATAGTCAGGTCAATTCCATTGTAATAATAAAGCTCCTTACTACTTTACTCAAGTTGTTAACCAAATAGTCTTATTCTTAAAAAGCAGTCCCTGGATGGGAATCAGGCACCAGTCCATTCAGCCTCTACAATTTTATCAAACATATATTACTCCTAAACAGAATTCACAAAAAATACTAGTTCTTAGATTCAGAAAACCCAGCAAATATAAATAAGTAGAAATAAATGACATAGCTAGATACTGCATGTTGAAATTGTTGATTTCCTCTTTCACATGTATTTCCCTTTGTCTCAAATATCCTACGTTCTATACAATTTCTTCATATACAACTTCCAAACAGCTATCTTTCAATGGTGCTTAAAGAAATCAGAATAGCACAGGAGTGACGGGTATTTTCTGGAGCCAGAATGCATGAGTTATATCCTAAAACTGATTTATAAACAATGAATTTGGGGCAAAACACTTACATTTTCTGGTTTTACCCTTTCCTTGTATGACTTCACAAATATTTTCTTTGTTTTTCTACCAGTACATCTTTGCAGAGAGAGAGAAAGAATAATTTGGAGATTAATATGCAAGTTTAGATAGTAGGAAAGATTTAAAGATATATAAATAAATAAATACTATTAGAGTCATAGGGAAGAAACATTAACCCATAGTCAGTGTGCTTTCTGTATTGGTAGGCTAAAGATTGCATCTGGTGACCTCAATTAGAATGTAGCCTGTATCCCTTATTCTAATATATAGCCTATGCTTAGGAATATCTAAAAATTCAGATGAGGTATTAAGAAGTTGTTTTAGATTAGAAAGGATAAGATTATATATGAGATGAGTCATCCAAAGAATGTCATAAAAGCTATTGCATGTAAGGAGTGAGGTGCAAAACACTAAGCGATTGGAAAAAGGAACCTAAGAAAGAAAATGTGCTTAGTTTATTCACATTATATCTGAAGTCTCAAAGGTACACTTGGGTTGGTGTATCCAGCATACCAATATTTATATAGATCTATAGTTCAGAATCAGATGAAATACACAAAAATAATAGCTAAAACTGCTATGAAAGAGTGTGGAGAGAAAAGAGTAAGGGACTAACGATACCAACGTATGCTAAGAAATTAATGAAGCTTAAGCTTCTTGTCCTCTCACTTACATGGATTCCTTCTGAAGCCATAGTAGGTCCCTAGGAATGTATTCACATGGTGATATATTTTTGTAAAATTTGCAACACTAGATTTTTTAAATTCTTTTTACATTTTTGTAAAAGCCTCATACATATATGTGTGTGTATATATATACACACACATACACACATACATATGCATATGTATAATTATCTATACACTTGACTCTTGAACAACATGGGGGTTGAGGTGCCACCCGCCAGCACATGAAAAAATCCATGTATAATTTTTACCCCCATAAAACTTAACTAATAAAATATTGCTAACCAGAAGCCTTACCAATAACATAAACTCTTGATTAACACATACTTTGTATGATGTATGTCTTACATATAATATTCTTACAATAAAGTAAGCTAGAAAAAAATGTTATTTCAAAAATTAGAAGAAAGATAAATATTCAATATTCATTAAGTGGGAGCAGATCATCATAAAAATCTTCATCCTTGTCATTTTCATGTTGAGTAGGCTGAGAAGGAGGAATATTTGGTCTCATCTCAGGGGTGGCAGAGGCCAAAGAGGTGGAGGAAGTAGAAGGAGAGGCAGGAGAGACAGATGCATTCAGAGTAAGTTTATGGAAATACAATCGTACTTTCTGTCTGACTTTTTGCTTTTTCATTTTTCTAAAAATGCTTCTACATAGTACCAATCCCTCTTCCACCATTTGCTTTAGTTTCAGTGGCCATATCATAGAAGAGATCATATAAAACAAGTCAAAAACAGTCTTGCATAATCAGAACGTTTCTGCCAGATTGCCTAATGTCAATTTGTTTTCTGGCAATGCTTATTCTATGTCTTTATCTCATCATCTGGCACTGGATCAGAAGCACTCATCTTTATCAAATAATCTTCTGTTAATTTCTCTGATGTGGTGTCTATTAGCTTTAGAATTCCTCTAAGGTCCATATCTTGAAATGCTTCATCCTCCACCTTTTTTTTTTTTTTGCCATATCCACAATCTCTTAGATTTTCTTGATTGGCTGTGTCATAAATCCTGTTAAGTTATGGACAACATCTGGACAGCGTTTTCCCCAGCAGACATTTATTGTTTGGGGCTTGATGGCTTCCATGGCTATTTCTACAATAACGATAGCATCTTCAGTTGTAAAATCCATCCAGATTTTTACAATGTTCCATCAGGATTCTTTTCCAATAACTTTGACAATCCTTTTCATAGAGTACCATGTGTAATGAGCTTTAAAGTTTATTATGACCCTCTGATCTAGAAGCTGAATTAAAGACATGTTTGGGGACAAGTAAACCATTTTGATGCCTTTGTTGTTGAACTCATAGGGTTTGGTTGGCCAGGGGCATTGCCCAATATCAAAAACAAAAAACACACAAACAAAAAAAACTAAGACAGTCCCTTACTGATAAGGTACTTCCTGACTTTGGGGACAAAGACAAAGTGTCAATTAAATCATCCAGATAAAGTGTTCTCATTGCTCAGGCCATCTTGTTGTACAATCACAAGACTGACAGCTGGTGTTTATCTTTTTCCTTCAATGTTTGACAGGTAGCAGTTTCAAAGGTAAGGACAGTCCTCACTATAAACCTGACTGCATTGTGCAAAATGGAATAGTTGGCCTATTCTTCCCTGCCTTAAAACCTTATTTTTGCATCTCCCCATTACTAATAAATGTCCATTGTGTCATTTTTTTTTCAGAATAGGATTTTTTCTCTACATTACAAACCTATCTAGACAGATATCCTTTTTCCTGGATGATTTTCTTACTGGCATTTGGAAACTCATTTGCTGCCTCTTGGCTGGCAGAAGCTGCTTTTCTTTTTAAGTTGACTTTTTTTTTTTTTTAAGGCAAATCTCTTTCTAAACTTATCAAACCATCCTTTGCTGGCTTTAAATTATCCAGCTTCAGATCCTTCACTTTCTTTGTGCTTTAAGTTATCATATAATGATTTCACTTTTTCTCGAATCATAATATAGTCTATAGGCATGCCTTTTCTTATAGCAATCCTGCACTCACATAAAAGCTGCATTTTCAATATGAGATAAAAAGATATTTCAACAAAAGAGCAAGGTTTGCATGCCTGCCGGTATAGATGCAATAATGACGTCATGAATTTCCTTTTCTTTCTTTACAATGGTCCTTACACTGGATTCATTTATCTTGAAATGGAAAAACTGAGAACAGTGGACACATTTATAAGGGATGCCTGCTTCAATCCTGTGGGTCTCAACATAAACTTTAAAGAATACCCATAATTAGAGTAAAAAAGATAGGGAATAGTAAGAAAATGAGAAAAGCTTAAGTAGTATAAATACCTGAAGAGAAATAAATGAAAGCAATATTAGCAAAACAAAATAAAAAAGACTGCCACAATGAGCCTGGTCAAAGCTCTAACCTTAGAAGGTGCTCAAAAATGAGATGTTCTAAGAATGCTATCAAATTGGGTTTACGAGAGATGATAGTTGACTATATAAATATAAATTTAATTGTATAAGTGGATTAGAAAGTTGGCCATAAATACTTTCTTCTGCATTTCTTTCTTATTCTTCTTCTTTTTTTTTTTTTTTCTGAGACAGAGTCTGGCTCTGTCGCCCAGGTTGGAGTGCAGTGGCGTCATCTAGGTTTACTGCAAGCTCCATCTCCCGGGTTCTCGCTCTTCTCCTGCCTCAGCTTCCTGAGTAGCTGGGACTACAGGTGCCAACCACCACACCCAGCAAATTTTTTATATTTTTAGTAGAGACAGGGTTTCACCGTGTTAGCCAGGATGGTCTCAATCTCCTGACCTCGTGATCCGCCAGCCTCGGTCTCCCAAAGTGCTGGGTTTACAGGCGTGAGCCGCCGTGCCCGGCCACTCCTCCTGCATTTCTAAGTTAATCATTTTCTGAAAATCTTCCTGCCTAAACACCTGTATGTTTCTGTGATATTAAATGAGTTAATAAAATTCTTAGATAATCTGGTACATTGTAGGTACTTTTGAACTATTATCTACTATTATAATAATTATCAAGAAGTTTCTAAAGACACTGTGAACAAAGCAATAGGAAGAAAAATAGATATCAGTTTAAGATTGCTAAGAAAATAGCAGGTCTTCTCAAATCAGAGAAGACTATGTTGCAGTGATCTCTAGAGTATTGGGAGCTCAAGATACAAGGGGGATATAGGGATGTTGGGGGGAATCCAGCTTCTAGGAACAGAAGAAACTGGGAAGATCAAGAAGAATATCAGAGATGGGAACAACAAGAAGAGTAAGGGCTGCTTATAGCTGGTCAAAAAACGAGATAGGCAAAAAGTTAAGAATTGGAGACATGGAGACTGTTATCAGAGAAGAATTTTAGAATTGGAAATATTGGAAGCAGAGCAATTCTAATCTCCTTAGGCATAGGTGACAGTAGACCTGAGATATCCAAAGTAGAGTGAACATTTCATAATCAATAGAATGATAACATAAAATTATACTGTACAGCTCACAGAGCTTTACACTCCTCAAAGTAATGCATACATACAAATTCATACACACACACACATACACACACACACAAAATGCATGCACTTATACACATACAAAACACTATACATTAGCCGGGCGAAGTGGCGGGCGCCTGTAGTCCCAGCTACTCTGGAGGCTGAGGCAGGAGAATGGCTTAAACCCGGGAGGCGGAGCTTGCAGTAAGCTGAGATCTGGCCACTGCACTCCAGCCTGGGCGACTGAGCAAGACTCCGTCTCAAAAAAAAAAAAAAAAAAAAAAAAAAAAAACACTATACACATGAGGATATTTATTATCCTAAATTAGCAGGATGCTGAAAGTTTGGAAAGATAATAAGATAGTTTTAGCTTATTCTACCAGCAATTATAATAATGATTATTCTTTCAATCCTTTATTCTAATTAACAGAACATGACTAGTTTACAGATAACATTTTCTTATTAAGAGCATTTTACAGAAATATTTTTCATAGTCTTGTAAAATATGAAAGTACAATGTATCTGAATGTCCATGACTAATAGGCTCTAGCAGATACTCTCAAAAAATTAATTTGTAATTTTCTTATCCTTCATTTGTGTGTATTGATGACATTTTTATAGTTTTAAATTCTTCAAAGAGACCTCAAGTTTCTCTTTCGTATACCCGTATTGCTTTGTACTTTCAAATGAAGAATTCTTGGCCAGCACGGTGGCTCATGCCTGTAATACCCGCACTTTGGGAGGTAGAGGGGGGTGGATCACCTGAGGTCAGGAGTTCCAGACCAGCCTGGCCAACATAGCTAAACCCTGTTTCTACTAAAAATGCAAATATTAGCTGGGTGAGGTGGTGTGTGCCTGTAATCCCAGCAACTAGGGAGGCTGAAGCAGGAGAATCGCTTGAACCCGGGAAGTAGAGGTTTCAGTGAGCTGAGATTGTGCTACTGCACTCCAGTCTGTGTGACAAAGTGAGACTCTGTCTCCAGTAAATAAATAAATAAATAAATAGAATTCTCATTTGTCACAACCTACTCCCTTTTGATTTTTATAGCAGTTTTATGCACTCTCAGTGTCTGCTTAAGAATTATATGTTACCTTTTTTGACCAGTAAGCAAATACCAGAATGTTGAAGATGCCTCTAATTTTAGCACACAGAATATTTTTCAGATTATGAGCATTGGCCACTTTTTTCATTAACACAGAACATTATACTCAAAGACACATTCACGTCAATTCCTTACAGGTTTCTCAAAGGTTTATTTCAAAGTGTAATTGTTTTATACAAAAGAGTGAGCACTCATATGTTACCATGGTATTGACTGTTACAAATCAATATGAATATGCTCTAACTATCCAAGCAGGAATATTGAGAAACGCACATTATGCTCTCACGTGGGTAACAATTCCAGGATGAATCTCCACTGTGGAAGATTAATTTCATGTCATGATCAGCCTTTGATGACTTAGTATGTGAATCAACTACTTACTATCTGTACTAATGCAGAATATTTTGTGGAAACATCTTTTACATGAATTTTGAGCATAAATTACTGAAATGAAAATTGGAAAAACATCCATATCACATCATTAGAAAAAGAACAAAATGAATCTTTCTAGTCATTTAGGGAATTTTTAACTAAATGCTTTAAAGTGGTTTTTTTTTTTAATTTATTACATTTACTCTATTTGTCTTGTCAAATAAGTAACAAGATAAGAAACTACTGATAAAATATATCTTTCAACTTACCCATGCAATGAGATGATCATCGTTTAATGGCCTTGTAACAAAGGAATTCAGCATTCACGTTCTAATAGGGTTGTAATTGAACTCTGAAATTTCCAGCAGTAAAAGATCCTCATCTAATTAAACACAAATGAATATATCTTAATTCACATCCTCAACAGAAGTAATCCCTTTATATCACAGCCAACTTCAATGCTTTCAAAGGATTTAAATAACTGAGAAAAGTGCTTAATCAAAAACAGCTAGTTATTTCAGCTAACTTTCTGTTTAATATGAATGATGCATCATTTCCAATGTCCTGTGCTATAAATGGTGACACAGTATTTGTTAATTTGCTGATCAGTCAATAAATATTGAATAACCACTACATATGTTCCATGCAACTGCCAGGTTTCTAGAATTTCCTTTATCAGGACAACATTGGCCCTTAAATTGAATTTTTTTACAAATTGACATTTTTTTCCTTAAGATCACGCATAGAACTGCTCAAAATTTGGGAGTTAAAAACCAGAACCTTCTAGGAATCAAAGAATATAAACTCAAATAGAAAAGAAAGGGCGGCCGGGCGCGGTGGCTCAAGCCTGTAATCCCAGCACTTTGGGAGGCCGAGACGGGCGGATCACGAGGTCAGGAGATCGAGACCATCCTGGCTAATACGGTGAAACCCTGTCTCTACTTAAAAATACAAAAAACTAGCCGGGCGACCAGGCGGGCGCCTGTAGTCCCAGCTACTCGGGAGGCCGAGGCAGGAGAATGGCGTAAACCCGGGAGGCGGAGCTTGTAGTGAGCTGAGATCCGGCCACTGCACTCCAGCCTGGGTGGCAGAGCAAGACTCCGTCTCAAGAAAAAAAAAAAAAAAAAGGAAAATAAAGGGCATGCAGATAATTAACTATAATAAAAAATGTAAATGTTAAATTGATAACTTTTCAAAATTTAAAATACCTTAATTTCACGTTGTTCTTCTCTCTGTAATCATCATTATAATACACTTTAACATACCTTTAATTTTGAAATTTTATTTGACCTGTTGTGTGATAGTGTCTTACCAACAATGATGATGGTGGTGATGATGATGGTCATGATGATGGTGGTGATGCTAACTAACAGTTGTTGGACATTATGTGCTAGTCACTGCTCTAAGTAATTGATATGTATTGAGTTGGTAAATTCTCACATCTGTATGAAGTAGATGCTATTATATTTAGAATTTAAAAGCAGGAGACCTGAAGGACACAGAGGCTAAATAATCTGCCCAAGTTCCCACAGCTAGTATGGGCAGAACCAGGAAGAAATCTCGGCTATCTGGTTTTAAAAGTTACATTGTCAACCACCATACAATACTGTCTCTTAAATCATCATTGCAAATGTCATAAATATCATGAAATATGTTCTGTGTCAAAGAATTCATACAAGAAATATTTCTCTACAGTAGGATTCAACAAACTTCCTAGTAATGGGCTAGATACTAAATATCTTAGCCTTCATAAACCACATAATCTCTGTTTTAAATATTTTTTAAATATATATAAATAAATGGGTGTGGCTGCTGCTTCAAGAAAACTTTATTTATAAAACAGGTAATAGGTTGAATTTGCTCCATAAGCTAGTTTGCTCACAACATACAAGTATTAGAATATGTCAATGTTTTGATTAATTAAATACCTCTATTTATTTCAAAGTTGAATTGCTGTTGAAATGTTTTCTTGAATGAAGGTGATTCATAAGACTAAAAACAGCAATACTTTAATTGAGCTAGATATCCCAAGATAAATATTAGAAAATTATTTTTAAAAGTGTTCTAGTCTTTCACACCTTCAATTTGCTCCTTAAAATTCTTCCCACTGAATTCTATAGTTTGGATTAATAATTTCTGCCCACCTGCTATGGGACCTTAAAAAAATTAAAGTTTATAGAAATTTACAACTTTCAAAGTCTGTAAAATGAATCTAATAATATAATTGTTCTATTTCATCTGAGATTTCCAGGAAACTTCCAGGTTTCTAGAATTTTCTTTATGAGGAATATATTATTCCTTAAATTGATTTTTCTTTCACAAATTGGCATTCTTTTCTTAAAATCAATTTTATGAAGCATAATTTCATTATAATGCAATGTATTTATATGAAGTATATATTTTGATGTGTTTTGACAATTTATACATCAATGTATGTAGTATCACAGTCAAGATATAGAACATTTCTATCACCATACAAAGTTATTTTGTGGTCACAAAAGGTAGCTGCCCCAACCCCCAGCACTAGACAGCTACTGGTCTGCTTAATTTCACTATAGATTATATTTTTCTTTCCTGTAACCAGTCCTTGTTTAATGTCTGTTGGTAGAAATTCGGTTGCTCCCAGTTTGGGACTTTTATGAATAAAACTGTTATAAATATTCATACATATATATTTATATAAGCATATATTTATCCATGTTATTAAAATTTGGGATCATGTGAAATGTGTGATTTTTAACTTTAAAAGCAATGTCCCAACTGCATTTAAAGTGAAAAACATTCCTATCATCTATATGTGAGAGTTCCACTACATACTTCCTCACCAAAACTTGATACCTTGTCTTTTTATTTTTAGGCATTTTAATGATTGTATAGTGACATTGCATTGTGGCTTTCACTAATTTGAATTACCTTAGTGGCTAAATAATCTTGAGCATCTTTTCATTTGTACTTATTTGCTCTCCATGCATCTATCTGAATGCCTGTTCAAATATTTGTCTAGTTTTAAAATTCGGCTTTTATTTTATTGAGCTCTTAGAGGTTTCTGTATCTATTCTGGACCATCTCCATAGACGTTCATTTTTGTAGATTCAAATTTCTGTCTCATATCATATTTATTCTGCCTGCAGAACTTCCTTTAACATTTCTTGTAATGCAAGTGTGTTGGCAATAAAGTCCTTCAATTTCTTATATTTTGAAATGTCTTTTCTCCTTGATTTTTTTAAAGACACTGTCCCTGAGTATATTATTCTAGGTTGATATTTGTTCTTTTTTCTCCATTTTAAAAGATGCCAGTTTACTGTCTTTTTGCCTGTGTAGTTTCTGATAGAATGTTTGCTGTATATTTTTTTATCCTCATTTCCTTGCACATAATATGTCTCCTGCCTTCCTGCCCTGCCCCGCCCCACTGTGCCTTCAAAACTTTGTCTTTACCTTTGATTTTAGCAATTTGAATATAATGTATCTAGGGGTGTGTGTGTGTGTGTGTGTGTGTGTGTGTGTACTCCCCTGTTTGAAATTATCTGAGGTTATATCTGTACTTGGTGTCTTTTATAATTTTTGTATAATTCTTGGCCATTATCACTTCAGTTATTGACCATTATCACTTCAAATGTTTCTTTTCTGCTCTTTTCAGCTAGCCATTCCAAATATACATAAAATAGGCCACTTGATACAATCTTACATCTTTGGTTTACATTTTCTCTCTCTCCTTTTGTGCTTCAGGTTGAATAATTTCTATGGACAATCTTTCAAGTTCACCTGCTCTATTCAAGTTTGTGTCACATCTACTGATGAACCTATTCAGGATATTCTTCATTTGTGTTGCCATTATTTTTCTAGCATTTCAAATGGAGTCTTTCTTTTAGCTCTCATCTCTCCCCTGGTATTATCCGTCTGCTTTTCCATGTTCTATACCTGGTCTACCAGAGTCTTTGCCGCATTAATCTAAGTGATTTAAACGTTTTTGTCTAATGGTTCCAACATATAGATGATCTCTGAATCTTATTTTATTCATTGCTTTGTATTTTTACAATGGCTTCTTTATGTTTGCATTTTGTATGTCTTCAGTTTTTCATTATATTTCACATATTGTGTGTATGACAATACTAACAGTGGTTAGTATTGTTTTTGACCTGGTTAAATGGTTAGTAATTATTAAGTGGTTAGTAATTATTTTTGACCTGGAAACAGGCATATATCTCTTTTTCTACTTGGCACTAAATGTGAGGAGGAGAGTCAATCTAGTCACATGTTGAGATAGGTTTGGATTTTGGTGTTGCTATAGGTACCCTCAGTGTACTTCCAGCTTCAACTTTGCCTACCTTTACCTTGTAAAGTGAGAACTTGATTGCCAGGTAATTTTGCTCCATCTTTCTATTCCACCCTAAGTACCTCATTACTTCTCTCAAGGCTTTTGCTCTTCCCTAGCAGCAGACAGATGCTGCTGGTTTCTTGGTGTTTGCCAGCCTGGTTGTGGAAAGTAGGTTGGGTGCTCTACTGTATCTAGCTTTAGTCTTAAATTGGCCCTCTATCTCCGTGTCTTCGTGGTGGGGGCTTTCGAAATAGTTCTGTTCATCCTCTAGCTGTAAAATAAAAAAAAATTGTATGGCCTAGGTTTAGGACTATGTCTTATCTCTCTCCCAAGGATAAAGGGATTTTTACTATTAATTTTTCCTTAAAAAATAAAGGAAAATAGATGAAATAATCTGCTACCATAATCCAGGAAGTCAGCTAGTTGGTTGTAACTTTGTGAAGTATCAAAAAGTAATTATTTCAGGTATATATACAACTAATACTGTATAATTGCATTTATATAAAGTTCAAGAATAGGAAAACTGTAATAATATAAATAAGAACTTTGTTAGTCTCCGAGAGGGAGAAGTGGGTGGAGATTGTCTAAAAATTGTTGAAAGGGAACTTTATTATATGATGATAATTTCCTGTATATTTATTTTCAAAATGGTTAAATGGTGTACATTTTCAAAACTCATGATATTGTATTCTTAAAATCTGTTTGATTTATTACATGTAAATTATAGTTCAATTAATGTCAGCTATAACCAGACAAGAAAGAGGTAGAATTAAATTCAGAGACTAATTACCTTAGAAATATTGAGGTCAATAGAAAGTTTTACTTCTACAATTTTAAGTAATACTTATAATTTTAAAACATTTTAATGTGCATTATTGTATTTAATCTTTACTGGTCATATGTATTATTATCTGCACTTTATATATGAGGTCTTCTGACTTCAAATATGGTTCTGTTGAAACAGTTGGCTACATCATGAGTCAGAAATATTATAAAACATAAAGTAAATACAATAATATCTTACTGTAATCTACAAAGTCACCTGGGAGGTTTGTAACTTCACCTGGTAGTAAAAAGAGAACGTATCCTCTTTTTTCCTATATTGCACAGATGAAAATGAAGCTCCCTATTTTGTCACAAGAACCTCCACAGTCTAAACAGATAGAAAATGTTATTCTTTAGTAAATGTCTGCAATGAAATACATTATTATCATTTCCCTCTTCAAGTTAATTGACAGGAGCATTTTGGACAATGCAATTAATTCAGTGTTTCTAGAACACATATCAAACAATGGGTCCATCCTGTTATCAGGCTAATTAAAAACATTTATTTGATAGTTATTTTGTTCATTGGCCTACAAGGATGTTTGGGATACTTTACTAGGACTATTTTCTCACAAATTATAATAAGAAGGACTAAACCTGTAATTATCTAACTAAAACATTGCATCAGTAAAATATATCCCATTATCAGATAAATGACACTAGTCAGGCAGTCCTTCACAAACAAAAAGCATTTATTTAGTATATGCTATAATCACAGTTTATAATATGGTTCTTAATTCTATTATTAATAAGATAGGGTGTTATTGCTTATTTATGTTCACTTTGATTTAATGTTCATAAAAAGCACTGACTTTTAAAAATGACTGGAAGTTCAAGTATGGCAATGGCTGTCCATTTGCAATTTCGAAGGTGCAGAGACCATATCCAAATAGCCACTAACTTATTGAAACATGCATTTAATAATCCAAAAACCATCACCATCATGAAGTACGTCATAAGTTTTACACTCTTCCCTGTGTTTACCTAGAGCTACACCTGCACACAGAGGTGGAGCCCAATGATGGAAATAACTAACTCGTATGATTACTTACAGGTTGGACTCAGAAAGTAACTCATAATATGCCTCATGGATGACCAGATAATGTAGCTCAAATTGGGCTTTCTCATCTCTAATTGCTACACATACTAGTCCTGGCTTCCTACTGTCGTCATTTCCTAGTTGTTATTTGCTCAAAACATACTTCTTTCTGGCATTTGCTCTTGTTTCTTCCTGCTGAGCTTCTGGTTGGCTCCAGCAAAGCAAAATCAAGTAGATGGGAGCATTTGTTTAGTGTCAGAATATTGACCACCTCCCAGGACATCATTATCATATGATTTTTTTTTTCATTTAGTACTGATTATAGTACCCAAATTATTTTCAAAAGAACTATGTCATTTTATTGTGAAAGTAAGGTTTTATACCATGGTTGGAAGATACTCTTGAAAAATGCAACACCAAAAGGAAATGGCTAAGTAGCTGACAATTTCCTCTCTGACACTATTGCTTGTGTTTTATTAACTCAAAAAAAAAAAAAAAACTTTCTTCTAATCTGGTTCCACATTATAGAAGAGACAAAATTAAGAAGTGGTTGTGACTCTCAAGGTCACAGTTTTATTTCCTCCTTGGTCACATGGGAGATAGCTAATGCCCATTCAAACACCAAAGCCACTCTCTTGTTTCTTCTGCTATGAGGTAACAGCATGCTAAAACAGAATTCTCTTCCTCTGTCTTAGTTTCTTGATTCCTATTTTTGTCACCTCACTAATCAATAGAGTGGTGAGAGAGCCACTGAGATAGTAAATCAAATGCTAATGTCCCTTCTTGATTTGCCAGGTTATATTGTTTATCACTGCTAAGTGGTTGGTTTTTGGTATTCTATATAAACTTTGAATTACTCACTGAAAAAAAAAAAACTGTAAGATGCTGCAAGCAGCAGGTATTTCCTCTTACTTTTTTTCTGAGACATAACAATTGCATACTCTAGGCTGTAAGTACCAATGATAGAACAGAAACAGAGTTGTCCTAAGAAAGGCAACCACACACCCGCAATCTGACTTTGGAGCATGTTTCAGTCTCAGTTCCTGCTCTTTACAATGAATAATTAAAGTGCTTCAAGCATCAACTTGTATGTCTTTGTTTTTTTTTTGTTTGTTTGTTTTTTTGTTTTTTTTTTTTTTGAGACGGAGTCTCGCTCTGTCGCCCAAACTGGAGTGCAGTGGCCGGATCTCAGCTCACTGCAAGCTCCGCCTTTCGGGTTCATGCCATTCTCCTGCCTCAGCCTCCCGAGTAGCTGGGACTACAGGCGCCGGCCACCTCGCCCGGCTAGTTTTTTGTATTTTTTAATAGAGACGGGGTTTCACCGTGTTAGCCAGGATGGTCTCGATCTCCTGACCTTGTGATCCGCCCATCTCGGCCTCCCACCGTGCCTGGCCATGTCTTTGTTTTTGATGGTAAGTAGTTCAGATGAGTTCTTCCATAATGAAATCAACACATGATTTTCAATGTTCTCAAAAACATTTATTCACAAACCAGTATATTATCTGTTTTCCAAAATCCAAGCCCCATATCTGAGTTTGCTTGAAATCTTTAAAGGCAGGTCCTCCCACCATCTCACCAATTGTACTTTCACATGGTGGACACAACTATGATATATATTAGGAAAGGCATGGATCTTGAAGTGGACTCAGCTTCAAGTTCCATTTCTAAAATGTATTACCTATGTGGTTTGAAAAAAATGTGAATATTATTTGCAAGTCTCAATTCCTTTCTTGTAGAGTAGTAAAATCATTTACCTTACGAGGTTATTTAGGAGATGGAATGATGTGAGACAGTGTGCTCTGTAATTGGTTTTATATTTGAGAAAGGTAAGGTCTGTTAGAATAGAATTCAATTTACAAATAATCTCATTACAATGGAGTTTTAGCTACAAATGTAGGGATGCAACTGATAATTAGCATATATTGTTTGATGATTATAGTTTTCTAAGATAAATAAACCTTCTTCAGTACTAAAATGTCTCTGTTTGCTTTTGCATTTTTTTTTGTATATAGTGATAATCAGAGCATTGCTGAAAACGAACAGACTCCTAATACTGACAAAGATCCCATGCAGTCTTCAGGAGAGAATTTCATCTCCAGCTTTGCCTCTCTCAGCAGTAAGCCATTAGCTCTGGGAATAGAGCCGACAGAAATTTCAGATGGTGTCATATCATTGAGGCCACTGTTTGGAAAACTGTAGGATGTTGTGTTCCACTTGTGTCAAATTTGGTGTGAAGGGATGGCAGAAATGCAACTGTTATTACCAGAAAACCACTTTTCTGCTCTTTGACAAAGAGAAAACCAGCCATGTTTCTTAGAGACATAGGTATGGTGATGACAATCTGTCAATCTGAGGAGCTCAGAAAGTACTACCAAACCAAAAAAGAGTATATTTTTCTTCACTTTGATTTACACTTCTGAAGACTTTTCCTTTGCTTAACCACTGGTGTGATTTATTCAAGAGTTGCAATAGATGTAGTGCACTTTTTAATTTACTATGCCTCAGTCTTTCTAATTAGATAGTTACAGCTACTAAAACATTCACATGGAGAGTAATCATTTAAAGAACTTTCACAGGAAGCAATTGTAAGATGCCTATATTTTGTGTAATTATATGGCTCATTCTTTGTCTTTCTCAAGAGAATTTTGTATAGGACAATAACTTCAGAAAATGATATTAATATAACTGATGCCAGAGTTATTACCAATCTTAATTTTCACCTTTCATGCTACTTTGAATATTTCATTTATGCTGAAATGTCAACTATGCATCTGAAAATGGCCCAAAAGGAACCTTAGCTATCCATCTCTTCAGACAGAATGTCCCCATATCATCCCCGAAAATATTAAATCCTCTAAGATACAGTTTTGTATACCTTTGTGCTTATAGATGATTGAAGAAGATCAAATGTCTCATGGATAATTTATTCCTATTTTTGTAAATCTCCAACACAAAGCTACTCTTATAAAAGTAATTGTGAGGTACTGATTGAGGGCTAACTCAAACAATGCCGTGATTTAAGTGGAGATACAAAGAAGTTGCTAAATGCTCTAGAATTAGAAGAATACCTGTTTCTTCATATAAGATTCTTATGCTCTCTGGTTTAAAAAGGAAGGTTAAACTTTTTTTGATAAACTTTGCTATCAAGATACACACACACACACACACACACACACACACACACACACATGCTACACCAGAAATGAAAAAGTGTGGTCTTTAAAAAAATGTGGTTTTTATAGCAGTAATCATCTCATCTCTTTTCCTTTCATTTTCTCCTATAGAAACTGCCTGAAACATGCATTTGCTCAGCTTTTATAAATGATGTCCTTTTATCATGAAATTGCTGAAACACTAAAACAGCTCAGTCTTTTCCACTGTGAGGACACAAAAGAGGCAAAGAAGAGGAGGTAGAGTGGAAATTAAAACCTAGATTCTCTCTAATTAATGTAACAATGGTAAGTCCCTCCTCATGGGTCTCACACACACTTTGGATGTTTCCAGGGGCGTAAGCATTCTTGCCAATTCCTCCAAATGAGCTGCCTACTGGGAGAATATCCCAACTGCACAAGGCTGTAAGGTAGATAGCTAGAGGCAAAGTTTGGCATGAGGAAGAAAAGAAGAAGTTGCACTTCAAATGGTTCGTCTATGCCAGGAGATCACACAGGGAAAGAAGCCAGTTCTTAAACCAGAAAAATGCATCACCAAGAGTGAGATGGCATTAGGACACATAAAATACAGAAAAAGAAACAAAACTCTAA
This sequence comes from Trachypithecus francoisi, assembly GCF_009764315.1. Taxonomy (NCBI): domain Eukaryota; kingdom Metazoa; phylum Chordata; class Mammalia; order Primates; family Cercopithecidae; genus Trachypithecus; species Trachypithecus francoisi. The sequence goes on from NW_022681455.1 coordinate 59,298,438, forward strand.
ACAGTGCAAGGCAAAGAAACGATGAAAACTAGCAACACTAGAGCATCCTCACCATCATTTATATGTCGGGCTTGGGGCTACTCACATTGTCCTAGCCCACAAGGCTAAGTGCATAAAGAAATGTTTTTGCCCTCTTTACCTGCTGCACCAAGATAAGAGTAAGAGTGTTGGAAAGAGTCTCCTGTGAAAGGAGAGACCACTGCCTTCTCCAACCCCCACAGCTGAAGTTCTTAGCCTAACATCTCTGGGATAGACACAATGAATGTTTTGAATGAAATGTAAAATTGAAGGATTTAAATAAACAAGACCAAGCTTTAATTACTGAAATAAGACATTTTGAATAACCAAAACAACAAAAACTTTATGGGCTCAGGCAAAGATATTGTTAAAGGACATATCAAACACAGAAAAGGGGCACTTACAGAAAACTCATTAATAGCAGTTCCTAGAAAAAATGAAACATAACATTTTCATCAGTAAGTTAAGATTCCTAAATCTGGTTTGGAATTTTAATATTGCAGTTATAAATTTTGAAACCTTTTAGAAACACAAAATTATCAGTGTGTCTTTGTGTATAAACCTAGAACTTTAAAAATAAATTCTTTTTTTTTTACATTTCCGCCCACAAGACTTTTTTAATTTTTAATTTTTTGAGGGTACATATTATGTGTGTATATTTATGGGGTACTCAAGATCTATTGAAACAGGCATAAATGCATAAAAGTCACAATAGAGTCAGTTAAGTACCCATCACTTCAAGCATTTATCCTTTCTTTGAGTTACAAACAATCTAATTATATTCTTTCAGTTATTTTTTAAAGGTACAATAAATTGTTGTTGACTGTAGTCACACTATTGTGCTCTTAAATACTAGATCTGATTTATTCTAATTATATTTTTGCACCAACTAACCATCCCCCCTAGCCATACCCTGCTACCCTTCCCAACCTCTGGTAACCATTCTGCTACTATCTTCATGAGTTCAATTTTTTTTTTTTTTTTAGCACCCACAAATAGATGAGAATGTATGAAATTTGTCTTTCTGTGCCTGACTTGTTTCACTTAACATAATGAGCTCTAGTTCCATCTACATTTTTGCAGATGACAGGATCTCACTCTTTTTTATGGCTGAATAGTACTCCATTGTGTATATGTACTATACTTTCTTTCTTTATCTTTTGAGGGACAATTGGTTTGCTTCCAAATCTTGTCTATTGTGAATAGTGCTGCAATAAACATGGGAGTGCAGATATGTCTTTGATATACTGATTTCCTTTCTTCTGAGTATATAGCTGGCAGTGGGATTGCTGGATCATATGGTAGCTCAATGTTTCATTTTTGAGGAACCTCCAAACTGTTGTCTTCTCCAGTGTGGCTATTTAAATTTTCATTCCTACCAACAGTGTACAGGTGTTCCCCTTTCTCCATATTTTTGCCAGCATTCATTATTTCCTATCTATTGAAGAAAAGCCATTTAAACTGGGGTGACATGATATTCCATTGTAGTTCTGATTTGTATTTCTCTCATGATGTTGAGCACATTTTCATATACCTGTTTCCCATTTGTATGTCTTCTTTCAAGAAGTGTCTATTCAGATATTTTGCTCATTTTTAATTGGATTATGAGATTTTTTTTCCTATACAGCTGTTCGAGATTCTTATATATTTTGATTATTAATCCTTTACCAGTTGGGTAGTTTGCAATTTTTTCCCCATTCTGTGGATTGTCTCTTCACTTTGTTGATTGTATCCTTTGCTGTACAGAAGTTTTTAACTTGATGTGATCCCATTTGTTCATTTTTGCTTTGGTTGCTTATGCTTGTGGGGTACTGTGTTCAAGAAATTCTTGCCCAGTCCAATGTCCTGGAGAATTTTCTCAATGTTTTCTTTGAGCAGTTTCATAGTTTTGGGTCTTAGATTTAAGTCTTTAATCCATTTTGATTTGATTTTTGAACACCGTAAGAGATAAGGGTCCAGTTTCTTTCTTCTGCATATGGATCTCCTTTTTTTCACAGCACCGTTTACTGAAGAGACTGTTTTTTCTCTGGTGTATGTTCTTGGCAACTTTGTCAAAAATTATTTCACTGTAGATGTATGAATTTGATTCTAGGCTCATCATTCTGCTTTATTGGTCTACGTGTCCATTTTTATGCTGGTACTATGGTGTTTTGGTTACTATAGCTCTGTAGTATAATTTGAAATCAAGTAATGTGATTCCTCCAGTTTTGTTCCTTTTGCTCAGGATAGCTTTGACTATTCTGAGTCTTTTGTGGTTCCATATAAATTCTAGGATTTTTTTTTCTATATCTGTCAGTAATGTTACTAGTATTCTGATAGGGATTGCATAGAATCTGCAGATTGCTTTAGGTAGTATGAGCGTTTTAACAATACTCATTATTTCAATTCATGAACATGGAATAGCTTTTCAGCTTTTTGGGGCCTCTTCAGTTTCTTACGCCAAGGTCTTATAATTTTCATCATAGAGATCTTTTGATTCTTTGGTTAAATTAATTCCTAGGTATTTTACTTTATTTGTAGCTATTGTAAATGTGATTATCTTATTATTTATTTTTCAAATTGTTTGCTTTTGGCATATAGAAATGCTACTATTTGTGTACGTTGATTTTGTATCCTCCAACCTTACTGAATTTGTTTAATAATTCTAATAATTTTTTGCTAGAGTCTTTAGGTTTTTCCAAATATAAGCTCAAATCATATGCAAACAAGGATAATTTGACTTCTTCTTTTCCAGTTTGGAAGCCCTTTCTTTCTTTCTCTTGTCTTATTGCTCTAGCTAGGACTTCCAGTACTATGTTGAATAACAGTGGTGAAAGTGGGTATCCTTGTTGTGTTCCAGATCTTAGAAAAAAGGCTTTCAGATTTTCCACCTTCAGTATGATACTATCTGTGGGTCTGTCACATATGGCTTTTATTGCATTGAAGTATGTACCTTCTATACATAGTTTTTTATCATAAATAAATGTTGAATTTTGTCAAGTGTTTTTTTCAGTGAAATTGAAATGACCATATGATTTTTTTGTCCTTCATTCTGTTGCAATGATGTATTACAATGACTTGTATATGTTGAACAAACCTTGCATCCCTGGAATAAATCCCACTTGGTCATGATGCATGATTTTTTTTAATGTATTGTTGAATTTGGTTTTCTAGTATTTTATTGAGGATTTTTGCATCAATTTTCATCAGGGATATTGGCATGTAGTTTTCTTTATTTGAGTGGCTTTGTCTGGTTTTGGTATCAGGGTAATGCTGGACTCACTCACTGGTTTCCTAGAATGAGTTTGGAAGTATTCCCTCTTTGTCTACTTTTTGGAATAGTTTGAGTATGACTGGTATTAGTTCTTCTTTATATGTTTGGTAGAATTCAGCAGTGAAGGCTTAGGGTCATGGGCTTTCCTTTGCTGGGAGATTGTTATTATGGGCTTCCATCTCACTACTTGTTATTGGTCTGATCAGGTTTTGGATTTCTTTGTGGTTCAATCTTAGTAGGCTGTATGTGTCTAGGAATTTATCCATTTTTTTTCTAGATTTTCCAATTTATTGACATGTAGTTGCTCACAGTAGCCTTTAATGATACCTTGAATTTCTGTTTTTGTTTGTTTGTTTGTTTGTTTGTTTGTTTGACAGAGTCTCGCACTGTTGCCCAGGCTGGAGTGCAATGGTGCAATCTCCGCTCACTGCAAGTTCCGCCTCCAGAGTTCACGCCATTCTCCTGCCTCAGCCTCCTGAGTAGCTGGGACTATAGGCGCCCGCCACCACACCCGGCTAATTTTTTGTATTTTTAGTAGAGACGGGGTTTCACCGTGTTAGCCAAGATGGTCTCGATTTCCTGACCTCGTGATCTGCCCACTTCGGCCTCCCTAAGTGCTGGGATTACAGGCATGAGCCACCGCGCCCGGCCCGGTATTGATTTTAATGTCTTCTTTTCCATCTCTGATTTTATTTGTTTATGTCTTCTCTCTCTCTCTCTCTCTCTTTTTTTTTCTTATTTAGTCTGGCAACAGATTTGTCAATTTTATTTATCTTTTCAAAAAAGCAACTTTTCATTTTGTTTATTTTTTTTCATTTCATTTCTGTTCTGATATTTATTCTTTATTTTCTACTATCAACTTTTGTTCTGGTTTGCTGTTGTTTTTCTAATTACATAAGATGCATTGCTAGATTGTTTATTTGAAGTCTTTCTACTTTTTTGATGTAGGTGCTTATAGCTATAAACATTTCTTTCTGTACTGCTTTTGCTATGTCCCATGGGTATTGGTGTGTTGTGTTTCCATTATCATTTGTTTCAAAAAAATTTTTATTTTTCTTCTTCATTTATTCATTGACCCACTGGTCATTCAGAAGCATATGATTTAATTTCTATGTGTTTTCATAGTGTTCAAAATTTCTCTTTTATTGATCTCTAGTTTATTCCATTGTAGTCAGAGAAGATACTTGATATAATTTAAATTTTTTGAATGTTTAAGACTTGTTTTGTGGCCTAAAGTGTGATCTATATTTGATAGTGATCCATAAACTCAGGACACAATGTGGGTAGACACTGGATAAAATGTTCTGTAAATATCTATTAGGTCCATTTGGTTTATAGCGCAGAGTAAGTCTGGTGTTTCTTTGTTGATTTTACATCTGAAAGATCTGTCCAATGCCAAAATTGGGGGTGTTGAGTTCTCCAGCTATTATTGTATTGGGGCCTATAGCTTTCTTTAGCTCTAATAATATTTGCTTTATACAGTTGAGTGCTCCAGTGTTGGGTACATATACGTTTACAATTGTTATATCCTCTTGCTGTATTTTTATCATTATATAAAAACCTTTGTCTCTTTTTATAGTTTTTTCTTTAGCTTGAAATCTATTTTGTCTGATATAAGCATAGCTACTCCTGCTCTTCTTTGTTTTCTATTTGTTGAAATCTCTTTTTCCATCCCTTTATTTTCAGGTTATGAATGCCTTTTGAAGTAAAATGTGTTTCTTGTAGATAACAAATCATTGTGTCTTCAAAAAAATTATCTAACCACTCTATGACTTTTTGACTGGAGAGCTTAGTCGGTTTGCATTCCTGTTATTATTGATAAGTAAGGACTTACTCGTGCCATTTTGTTATTTGTTTCATGGTTGCTTTTTGGTCTTCTCTTCCTTCTTGTTACCATGAGGCTTGCATATAGTATCTTGTAACCCATTATTTTAAACTTACGTCAACTTAACACTGATTGCATAAACAAACAATGAATGACAACACTAATACAATTTCTACACTTTAACTTTGTTCTCCACTTTATAACTTTTTATTGTTTCTTTTTATATCTCATTGTACTCTATATCTTGAAAAGTTGTAGTTGTTATTTTTGTTCAATTCATCTTTTAATCTTTCTACTTAAGATATGAGTAGTTTATACACTACAATCACAGTATTATAATATTCTCTTTTTCTGTGTACTTACTATTGCCAGTAAGTTTTACACCTTCAGTTTCTTTCTTACTGCTCATTAATATCCTTTTCTTTCAGATTCAATGACTCTCTTTAACATTTCTTGTAAAACAGATCTGGTGTTGATGGAACCCTTCAGCTTTTATTTGTCTGGAAAAGTCTTTATTTCTCCTTCATATTTGAAGGATTTTTCACTGGATATACTATTCTAAGATAAATGTTTTTCTTTTTCGTCCAGCTATTTAAATATGTCATGCCAATCTCTCCTGGGCTTTAAAGTGTCCACCGAGAAGTCTGCCACCAGATATAATGAAGCTCCATTGCATATGGTTTGTTTTTTCTCTTAGTGCTTTTAGGATCCTGTTTTTATCCTTGACCTTTGGAAGTTTGATTATTAAATGTCTTGAGATACTCTTCTTTGTGTTAAATCTGCTTAGTATTTTCTAACCTTCTTTTACTTGAATACTGATACTTTCTCTAGGTTTGAGAAGTTCTGTATGAATTATCCCTTTGAATAAAGTTTTTACCTCCATCTCTCTCTCTCTACCTTTCCTTTAAGGCCAAAAACTCCTAAATTTGCCCTTTTGAGGCTATTTTCTAGATCTTGTAGACATGTTACAATTTTTAAATTCTTTTATCTTTTATTTTTTATTATTATTATTATTGTTATGCTTTAAGTTCTAGGGTACTTGTGCATAATGTACAGGTTTGTTACATATGTATACTTGTGCCATGTTGGTGTGCTGCACCCATCAACTCATCAGCACCCATCAATTCGTCATTTATATCAGGTATTGATGGAACGTACCTCAAAATAATAAGAGCTATTTATGACAAACCCACAGCCAATATCATACTGAATGGGCAAAAACTGGAAAAATTCCCTTGGAAAACTGGCACAAGACAGGGATGCCCTCTCTCACCACTCCTATTCAACACAGTGTTGGAAGTTCTGGCTAGGGCAATCAGGCAAGAGAAAGAAATCAAGGGTATTCAGTTAGGAAAAGAAGAAGTCAAATTGTCCCTGTTTGCAGAGGACATGATTGTATATTTAGAAAACCCCATTGTCTCAGCCCAAAATCTCCTTAAGCTGATAAGCAACTTCAGCAAAGTCTCAGGATACAAAATTCATGTGCAAAAATCACAGGCATTCTTATACACCAGTAACAGACAAACAGAGAGCCAAATCAGGAATGAACTCCCATTCACAATTGCTTCAAAGAGAATAAAATACCTAGGAATCCAACATACAAGGGATGTAAAGGACCTCTTCAAGGAGAACTACAAACCACTGCTCAGTGAAATAAAAGAGGACATAAACCAATGGAAGAACATACCATGCTCATGGATAGGAAGAATCAATATCGTGAAAATGGCCATACTGCCCAAGGTAATTTATAGATTCAATGCCATCCCCATCAAGCTACCAATGACTTTCTTCACAGAATTGTTAAAAACTGCTTTAAAGTTCATATGGAACCAAAAAAGAGCCCACATTTCCAAGACAATCCTAAGTCAAAAGAACAAAGCTGGAGGCATCACGATACCTGAATTCAAACTATACTACAAGGCTACAGTAACCAAAACAGCATGGTACTGGTACCAAAACAGAGATATAGACCAATGGAACAGAACAGAGCCCTCAGAAATAATACCACACATCTACAGCCATCTGATCTTTGACAAACCTGAGAAAAACAAGAAATGGGGAAAGGATTCCCTATTTAATAAATGGTGCTGGGAAAATTGGCTAGCCATAAGTAGAAAGCTGAAACTGGATCCTTTCCTTACTCCTTATACAAAAATTAATTCAAGATGGATTAGAGACTTAAATGTTAGGCCTAATACCATAAAAACCCTAGAAGAAACCCTGGGTAATACCATTCAGGACATAGGCATGGGCAAGGACTTCATGTCTAAAACACCAAAAGCAATGGCAACAGAAGCCAAAATTGACAAATGGGATCTAATTAAACTAAAGAGCTTCTGCACAGCAAAAGAAACTACCATCAGAGTGAACAGGCAACCTACAAAATGGGAGAACATTTTTGCAGTCTACTCATCTGACAAAGGGCTAATATCCGGAACCTACAAAGAACTCAAACAAATTTACAAGAAAAAAACAAACAACCCCATCAAAAAGTGTGCAAAGGATATGAACAGACACTTCTCAAAAGAAGACATTCATACAGCCAACAGACACATGAAAAAATGCTCATCATCACTCACCATCAGAGAAATGCAAATCAAAAGCACAATGAGATACCATCTCACACCAGTTAGAATGGCAATCATTCAAAAGTCAGGAAACAACATGTGCTGGAGAGGATGTGGATAAATAAGAACACATTTACACTGTTGGTGGGATTGTAAACTAGTTCAACCATTATGGAAAACACTATGGCGATTCCTCAAGGATCTAGAGCTAGAAGTACCATATGACCCAGCCATCCCATTACTGGGTATATACCCAAAGAAATATAAATCATGCTGCTATAAAGACACATGCACACATATGTTTATGAACATCACACACCAGGGCCTATCATGGGGAGGGGGGAGGAGGGAGGGGAGAGGGATCGCATTGGGAGTTATGTCTTTTATCTTTTATACATAATCTTTTGATTATGTATAATCACAGCCCTTTGTGTATTTTCAAATAGCCTGTTTTCAAGATTACTAATTATTTCTTATGCTTGATCAATTCTGCTGATAAGAGATTCTGATGCATTCTTTAGTATGTCAGCTGTATTTTCACCTCCAGAATTTCTGCTTGATTCTTTTAAATTATATCAATCTCTGTAAAATTCATCTGATAAAATTCCAATTCCTTCTCTGTGTTATCCTGGATTTTGTTGAGTTTCCTCAAAACAGCTATTTTGAATTCATTTTCTAAAAAAAAAAAAAAAAAAAAAAAAGTCACATGTATCTGTCTCTCCAGGATTGGTCTCTCATGCCTTATTTAGTTTGTTTGGTCGAAGTCATGTTTTCCTGGATGGTCTGAATGCCTGTGGATGTTTGTCAGTGTCTTAGCATTGAAGAGTTAAGTATTTATTGTAGTCTTTGCAGTTTCAGCTTGTTTGTACCCATCCTCCTCAGAAAAACTTTCCAACTATTCGAAAGTACTTGAGTGTTGTAATCTGTTTTTGGTCTCTGCAACTGTGTCTGCATTAGGACGCACCCCATGCCTCATAACACTGTGGCTCTTCCAGACTTGTAGGGATACAACCTTCATGGTCTCAGATAAAATCTGGAAGAATTCTCTGAATGACCAGGCGGAGATTCTTGCTCTATTCTTTTAATTTCTCCCAGACAAATGTAGTCTGTCTCTCTGTGCTGAGCTGCCTGGAGCTTGTTGATTTTAGCACAAAATTACAGAACATCCTCTCACTTTGTCTTTGACAACAAACATCATGATGTGAATTTTCTACTTCCAGAAAGTTCACCTTAATTTTTTGAAAATGTCCGTTCCAGAGTTATTTTAGTAGGTGATTCCCTAAAAACTTTTTCAATGTCTTTAATGGCTATTGATTTATCTAAATTTTTACAAATTTCTAATTGTTTGATTCTTAGTAAGATTTTCTTCAGAATATGGTTTATGTCATACTTTTTCACTCTTGACACGGAGACACTAAGAAATACAAATTGTTTAAATGTCATACAAATTGAGCTTATAGTACTACTAATTCTCAAAATTATATGTTTATACTTTCTTTTTCTGGCTTTAAAGATTATTTTATACTTATTTCAAAAAACATAGCTTATACTTTAAAAATTACTTGTCTTAATGTTTTGTGTGTTCTTGAAAATGATTTGTATTATTAACTTTTTGAGTAGAATTTTACATGTAGTCTGTTAGATCAAGCTTGTAGTGTTAGATAATGCCTTTAAATTTAACTATTTTTGTATACTTAATCTACCACTTATAAAACATGTAAAAATGTCATACTACATATCTATTTCTTAGCACAATTATATTAGTTTTTGATTTATGTGTTATATAATTTGATGCTATTCTAATGAATCATACATGATTGATTTGTTATAATTTTCTGCTAAATTAAAATTTAAAAAATATTTTTGGTGATCGCTTTATCTCTCGTAATAACTTTTGTTTAAAGTCAGTCATATTAGGAACTATAGTTAAGTTCTACAACTTATTTTTTGTTTGTATTTGCCTGCTAAATTTTCATTTTGAATTCTTTTAATATGAATCTCTTGGAATTTTTTGCTGAAAATCTTTGTGTGGGGCTGAAAATATTGTCTGTATTTTCCTGTCTTATGCTTTCTTTTGGACTTATGTTCTTCCTTTTCCAGACAAGTTTGAAATCAATTCAATAGGCTTTCACATTCTATTTCTCTTTCTCAGGGCTTAGAAATAATATTCTGACTTTTAACATTTTTTATGTGCTAGATAAACGCACACAACTTACCACACTCTAAAGTTAATAAATATATTTTTCACTAAAAAATATAATCACTATATAATATTTAATTCCAAATATTCTATTCAAAATTTCATGGTAATATTTTCCAGTATTTATATCTATCTCTATTTTTGTTGTTTAAATCTCATAGGCCTATAAGATGTTATCATTGTTTTACTCAGTCAATACTTATTTGATTTGGCAACAAATGTACAATCTTTGTGCTCATCTTATTACTTGTATCACAATGCTTCCATCTGGGATTATTTTCTTTCTGACCATAGAACTCATTTAAAATTTATTTTATTGGAAATCATCTAGTCACATACTTTCTCAGTTTTTGTTTTTTAAAAACATAATTAAGTGTATTTAAAAAAAAAATCTTGGTGTTTTATTAATTTCTGGTGGGTAATTATTTTCCTGATATCACATTGAATATTGCGTTCTGGTCTCTAAAATGGTCATCCAGTAAATTACACCTTCTAGTATTTATACCATTTTGTAGACAATTTTCATTGAACTGGTACTGGCAGTATGACTAGCTTTTACTAATAGAATGCAGAGCAACTGATACTGGGTGACACTTAAGGTTATGTCTTAAGAATCTTTGCAACTTACCATGTGGTCTTAGAAGGTTTACTCCAGGGGAATGTCAGCCCTGTGTAAAATATCTCCATCACTTGAGCTTACTATGCTGTGAATAAACTCAAGCTAGCCTTATGGAGAAAGGGATTTATATTTGAGTCCAATAAACCAACCACACTCTGAGAGATAATAACACATTTTTTCAAACCACAGATTTTTGAGCTGGTTTATTATGAGCAGCAAATAACCGTTATAAAATTAGTCCATTCCCTTTTTGTATTTATTTGTTTACAAAAAGTTTTTTTTTTTTTCTTTTTCTTAACTAATCTAATTTTCTTTTTCTTTTTTTCTTTTTTTGAGGCCGAGTCTTGCTCTGTCTCCCAGGCTGGAGTGCAGTGGGGCGATCTCAGCTCACTGCATGCTCCGCCTGCCGGGTTCATGCCATTCTCCTGGCTCAGCCTCCCGAGTAGCTGGGACTACAGGCACCCACCACTGCGCCCGGCTAATTTTTTTTTTTTTTTGAAGTTTTTAATAGAGACAGGGTTTCACCGTGTTAGCCAGGATGGTCTCGATCTCCTGACCTTGTGATCCACCTGCCTCGGCCTCCCAAAGTGCTGGGATTACAAGCGTGAGCCACCGTGCCCGGCCTAACTAATCTAATTTTCATTCCATTAGAGTAAAACAGGATTGAGGTGGGTGAGAGTTAACCAACTACAAAGTTTGAAGGAACAGACTATACAAAACCATCCTCAATTGCAGGTTTAGAGAGCTCTCAAAGCTTCCCTCAGTTCTGATAATTTGCTAGGATTCACAGAATTTACTGAGAACCATTATACTCATGGTTACAATTTATAACAGGGAAAGCAGGGTACAGATAAAAATCATACAAAAGGTGAAATGCATAGGGCAGAGTTCAGGAGGGTTCCAAACTTCTAAATGTCCTTTCCTGTTGAATGATAGACAGTGGTAACGCCATTTGGAGATTATTTGTGACAACACACATGGAATATTTTGAACCAGTGAAGCTCTTGGTGTCCAGTTTTTATTGTAGTTCTATCACATAGGCCTGGTTGACTCCCTAAGTGACTGACCTCAGTCTCTAGCCTCTCAAGAGGTTAAGGTTACCCAATGTCCAGATGCTACATTATACTGTTGGTGTGGCTCAATGCTCTCACCCAAATCACAGTATTACTATCTAGCTGCCCCAAGGTCCTTGAACAAACATAGTGCTATTAGGCATGACATTCTAATGGTTCAGATATTATCTCCCAGCAGTAAAGGACAAAAGCCAGACCTCATTTGGGCTTCACTAACTGTATTCTACTAATTCTTCTTTAAATGGTATTCTAGTTTTATCATTTTAGCCTTTTTTCACCATGTTTCATAAAATGTTGCCACAAACAAAAACAAACTGCGCTATCTTTGCATAAATCTAACACCAACTATCAGTTTTCTTCTTTCTTTTCTCTTTTTGCCTAATAGGACTTAATCATTTCCAAATATTTTGAAGGCCATTAGACTGCGTATCATAGAGTGAATCTCAGGCAATAGTAACAGAATTGTTGTGCCTAATGCTCATAGTTTCAAAAGAGTAGAGCACTTAGAGGGAGTTAAAATATTTAATTATTGTAATCTATTCTAGGAGTACTCTTACAGTTAGGCTTTACCCACTAAAAATACAAGAAAATATTTAAATTTGAAATTCAGATAAACAACCAATACTTTTTAGGCTAAGACTGTCTGAAGTATTACATTTATACTACAAAAATTACTAATTGTGTATCCGAAAAGTCAAATTGAAATGAGTGTCTTGTATTTTTCTGGAAATCCTACTTCAGCCATTCCTCCAATATAGTGATAGTATGAACTAAGAAAAAATGTGATCATTGATTTGGACTTGTAAAACATTCTTGAAGGTATACAAAAATGCTAAACTAAATATATACCTATGTAGAGTATTATCATTTATTACAACAATTTTGAAAAGAATAAGCTAACTACAGAGCTGATTATTCCCTCAAACATTGATATCAACTCTTTAATAAGGCTAATTTCAACAGTGGTTTCTGCTTTTCTATAATTTCTCAATGCCAAAAAAAATAAGAAAATGTTAATATATGATGAGTTCAAACGTTATTAATATTTTTAACATCTCACAAATGTTATTTTAAGGGTATTTCCCTAAAAGCACCCAAGCAATTAAAGCTTTAGGTGATCTACCTGATGATTTAGTGCATTAATATTAAACAATATTCATAGCTGTGTCATGAGCTAAACTCTATTTACTCTTAGCATTTGATTTAAAATAATGCATAATTAACCTTAGCTTTTTAAATAACATTATGCTGTGTTTTTACAACCAAATAGTGAAACCTTACTCTGTAACTTCTCTTTTACTGGGATTGACATACATACCAAAAATAATTGTTACATGGCTTCTGATAGTTCCAATTAGTTAGCATCATAAAGAAATAGCTGTAAACAAGAACAGTATTCCCGCCTGAATCATGAATTATAAATTTACAAATTGATTTCCTTATGCTTCTCCATTGACTTGAACCTTAAAAACATGGCATTGACTGAATAGGTTCTCTATTGTGTATGATGGTGAGAAAGAAGCTTGAAAAGACTGACATGACAAAAAATATTGCAATGCATTTATCTTAACAAGAACTATTGATGGGGGAATCTACTTATTCTCTATTTTTCTAACCAATCCAATTATTGGAACCCTTTTATTATACTAGGCCATAATATACGGCATGTTGTAAGAGATTTTGTGAAGGCAAAAAAAAAAAAAAAAAAAAAACCTTAAGAAGTAAGAATACACCATAAATTATCTATTTTTGTCCTTGCAAAAATTATAGACACAAGTAGTGCTTAAAAATTGTCTTTCTAAATGCTTCCTGTAAGAAATGTGGCTTTCCATTATTTTGTCCTTTTATAGTCATGTCATTTACTCACCGCTTCATTTTTTCACTGTTTCAAATATGGATTGAATTCTTGGTACAAAACCGCATAGAATGCTATGTTCTGACTATTCAGTGATGAGTAAGTAACAATAGCTTCTTTCAATACATTTATAAACTAGTGGAGAAAAATAGACGAGAAAATCAATTATTGCAACAAAAAGTAAAAACTGCTAACATCAGAGAAATATATAGTGAGAAGAGAGGAGAATATTTTTTTCAGACTGTGTGTTAGTGAAAGGAAAATGCATTATTAAACATTTCCACAAGGACATCCATAAGCTAAGTAATTATTCTACGTTCTCTTTGAAAATTATTTTCCTAAATATCTATCCTGGAAGACAATATTGGTGTGTAGAGTCCAGACATGGGGTGGGATAAAGTTGAGGGAAAGAAAAAAAATTGTATGTGTGTTAGGAATTTCACCCCAGGTCTCAAAAAATGTAATATGAGGAAAAACTCAAACTTTAAAAGTAGGCTAAAATATAGGTCATGAAGTAAAATGAGCGAAGCAGTGTTCTGCCTGTGAGTTGTCAGCTGCTCAGTCCTGAGATAAAAATATTTAAAATCCATACATATTAAATTATCTTTTTAACTGACATCTAGTAATTTTTATTTATTGATTTAGAAAGTTGAATAAAAGCAAAAATTTTAAACTTTTGTTCATAAAACCATCGCAAACTCCCAGGTGTTGACTTTTATTCTCAAAAACTCTTCTTCAAATTAATTCCAGGATATAATCTCAACTGAGAGACACAAAATACATAGGCAATGTCATTTTAAAGATCTGTTGAGTGTTTTTGTTCTGATATTTTGTAGTAGGGCTTACTTAATGACCTTTATTTTATGCCATTAATAAATTACAAGTCTAGGCTTTGCAATCCAATATTACACACGAGGAACAAGTGGATTTCAGATACGTTTATTCCTTTCTTAATCTCTTTCCTCATTCTTTTTTGTTATTTGAACAGTGACAAAGATTGTGACCAATCAATTGGCCTCTCTAAAGCGTTAGAATATAGAAAAGTGTGGTTGTGTACTAGATACCCTGTTAAGCATTTTTAAAGCTATGTATTTATCACAAAGGAGGTGGTAACATTATTTTTTCCTGTATTACATATGATGAAACTGAAATTTTGAATGATTGAGTAATTTATCCAAGGTCATATGGTTAATAAATGGCAGAGTTTAAATTACTATTTGGTTCTGTCTGACTCTAGGGCCCATACTCTGAAATATCATGCATTAGTGCATGCTGCAACTGCAACTTACCAAGACCTTGTGCCCAGTGGAGGGAGAGAATATCTCTTTGTATAAATGTACATTCTGAGAAAAAAATAAAAATTAGTGAATCTTCTTATTTTTCTTGTTTTCTTGTTTCTGTGTCTTTGTGTGCGTGCTTTTTGGTCTATTTCATTGTTTTTGCATCTTTTCCTGAGTATCTTTTTCTTTCCCCTCCCTCCCACCCTCCCTCCCTCCTTCCCTCCCTCTCTCCCCTCCCTCCCTGCCTTCCTTCTTTTCTTCCTTCCTTCTCCTTCCCTTTCTTTCTTTGTCACTCTGTCTGATGTTCTTTCTTTCTCTCTCACTCAGTCTTTTGTGCATGCATATGTCATGATGTTTGTATCATGCAGCTTTATATTTAATAAAAATAACATAAAGGAAATTAAATGAAGGAAAAATGCATCATTCAATTCTCTGCTTTTCCAAACTAAGTGATTCTTGAAAACTCATGATAGCAAAGAATGTTTGTTTAATCATATGTTTCTTTGCCTGTCAAAAGAATTTGAAATGATATCATCATAAGACAAAGTCAACTTAAAACGCAAAGGAACAGTAAAATTATAAGATCCAATTAATTCATTTCCAATGGAATTTCAAATAAATATAGTTTGTATTTAAGCAAATTTGCTACTTATTTGAAATGTACAACTGTAATATCCACTGATTTATTAAAAGGAGACATGGGATAATCTACATATAAGAAGTGTTTCTGAAACCCATAGACCTTCAGAAAAAAAATATTTCAAACACTGACTAGAAATCATTCCAAAGCCCTGGTGTTCTGCATCACTGTAGGGTGAATATGACTAACTACACTTTATTTTATATTTTGAAAAACTATAAGGGAAGATTTTGAATGTTTACAACACAAAGTAATGATAAATGTATGAGGTGATGTATATACTAATTATTCTGATTTGATCGTTACACATGGAATACATATACTGAAATATGGCTCTGTATCCTACAAATATGTACAATTATTACATGACAACTGAAAATAAAAGGAAAGCATACAACTAAATAAAAAGAAATTATTCTAAAGTTAAAATGTAGCAGATATAAATTATTTTGAGAAAAAATCTTTATTTATAAAAGCTGTGTAGTGAATAGTTGCTTGTTTCATGTGAATTAAAAAGTCCTGTTCTAGGAAAACTCGATTAATGATTGAACCATTGTGGAGGTTCATTACAGAAGTTCTGATATATAAAATAACATCACTTTCTTTAAGTGACTGCTAGTAAGAAGACCCTTGCCAGTAGGAGCAAATGCCTATTTTCTTCTCTTTGTTCACAAGGAGAATGGATGTTTTAGAAAAGATCCATGGATTACTTTGGACATAACCATAATATAGCTGCTTCAACAAGAATTTTCGGAAATCAGAGTTCTGTTTCTTTCTTTTTTCTTATAATGTTTTCAGATCACGGTTTTAATAAGAACATGTCAGAATACATAATTTTGATTTGCTACTACTTATAGGCATATGTTGTATGAACAAATTAAAAAGCATTTGGAATAATTACTCAACACAGAATAATACCATAATAAAAAAATAAAAATGTAGATTTCCCTCAAAATGGAAAAATGGGCAGTCCAAAGAAATGAAAATTGTTTAAATGCTGTCTCACTTTTAATCATGTTTATTCTTTGTATACCTTAAAATTCAAAAAGTTCAGCATGTACTCTATTGAATACTATGCAACCATAAAAAAGAATGAGTTCATGTTCTTTGTAGGGACATGGATGGGGCTGGAGGCCATTATCCTTAGCAAACTAATGCAGGAACAGAAAACCAAATACTGCATGTTCTCACATAGAGCTAAAAGATGACAACACATGAACACAGAGAAGGGAACAACACACACTAGGGACTTTCAGAAGATGGAGGGGAGGAGGGGGGAGAAATAATCTGTACAATGAATCTCATGACACAAGTTTACCTTTGTAACAAACTTGCTCTTGTACCCTTGAACTTAAAATAAACTTTTTAAAAAAGTTCAGCTTTTAATATTTATGTGGAACAAAACGCATGATAATCATAGCAATATATATTTTGGAAGGTTTATAATGCATCCCCTGGAAATAGAATTAGGACAATCATATGGACTTTTTTCCTAAGGCCATTTTTAACTCAATATTCTTTATATTGGGCAGTGAAAATATGACCCTGAAAGGAGAAATAAAATTGCAGTAATTTGTGCACACTATTTTCATTTTCTCATTTAACAAGTCATGTAGCTTTGGTGATATGTTGAGATTTGAGCTTATTTTCTCTCTGCTAAAACATAAAGTTTACGATTACTCATGTTTTTATAACTGCCAAAAACCAACTAAACAAGATTTAAGCAAAATTCATAAATGAAATTTATAAAAAGGAACACTAAATGCTCAATGTCATGACTAACAATAGAATTTGTAACATACAGGGTGGGCGCGGTGGCTCATGCCTGTAGTCAGTCCCAGCACTTTGGGGAGGCCCAGGTAGGTGGGTCACTTGAGGCCAGGAGTTCGAGACCAGCCTGGCCAACATGGGGCAAAACCCCATCTCTACTAAAAATACAAAGATTAGCTGGGTATAGTGGTGCATGCCTGTAGTCCCGGCTACTTGGGAGGCTGAGGCATATGAATGGCTTGAACCTGGGAAGTGGAGGTTGCAGTGAGCCAATATAATGCCACTGCACTCTAGCTTAGGTGACAGAGTGAGATCTTGACTCAAAAAAAAAAAAAAAAAGAAAGAAGAAAGAAGAATTTTTGTCTTTGTGTTATAAATGTATATTCTCAAAATTGGCTTTTTATAAAAATTTATTTATACTCAAATAAATTATGAGTTCAGTTTAATGACCTATTATAGCAAAAGGTCAAAAATTTATTAACATTTAATAAACTGACTTATCTTTTAAATATTTTCATGTGTGTTTAATTAAACTGACCTAAATCTTGAAAACATTAGTAAGTTGTTAGGTAAAGAGGTCATTCATTTGAGAACCATAGACTTGGTGTTTCCACTTGTTGCCCAGCTGCATTTGCCGCTAACGAGTGAGTCAGACCATAGACTAGGAATGAAGACCTCCCAGACCCTCCTTAGTGCACACCAGTGACTTACAATATTATTTCTCCTGCCTACAGGCAGCTCTGCTCTACCTTTTTTTTTTTTTTTTTTTGAGATGGAGCCTTGCTCTGTTGCCCAGGCTGGAGTGCAATGGCATGATCTTGGCTCACTGCAACCTTTGCCTCCCAGGTTCAAGCAATTCTCCTGCCTCAGCTTCCCAAGTAGCTGGGATTACAAGAGTCCACCGCAAGCCTGGCTAATTTTTGTATTTTTAGTAGAGATGGGGTTTCACCATGTTGGCCAGGCTGGTCTTGAACTCCTGACTTCAGGTGATCCACCGGCCTTGGGCTCCCAAATTGCTGAGACTACAGGCATGAGCCACCGCGCCCAGCCTACTGTACTTTTTTCTCCTGCCTTTCTGATTGCCTCTGTTACTGGTGCTCCAAATGTGTAGGAGCATTTACTCCCTTCATGATTACACCTGTTTTTAAGATTCACAAATGGAATGGTGGCATTTCCAGAAATTAGAACATGTTTACTGGGGACCAGATTGGGTAGTAATTTAAGTTTATAACTCTTATCACAGGAAGGGTTATTCTTTGATGCTCATGACAAACTTTGGTCTCAAGTTAAGTTTTATGTTTGGTTCCATCTCACTTAAGATGAATTTCCTACCTGTCTGAAATCTTTACGTTCTTTCATTAACTTGCTTTATGAGTGTTTGCGATCATGAAGAAAACCTAAAAATTAGTCCAAAAACTTCTTCATTAATATGCAAGGTGTATACGTTTTGACATCTAAGTGCCCTGACTTGATGGTTTAAATTTGTGTTATGGATGAACAATTTAACTCTCCACTCTGAACCCCGGCTGTACTTAATTTTATATGGTTTTCTTGTTTATATAACTTAGGACATTTGTTTGGATTAAAAAAATTCTCTTCCATCTTTCTGTCAAAAACTGCACCCTATTAAATATCACCTTAGTAGTAGAAAGTGAATTGCACTTTTCCATTAGTATAATAAGAAATAGAATGGGTATTGAAAGTCCTAGATTGTGATCTAGATTCTGCAATTAATTATCTATGTGAGTGGACAAATTGTTTGTTATATTTGATCTTCATTGAATAATAAAAATTTTGAAATGGTTTTGTTTACAGATTGTATCAAATATATGTATTAAGTAATACTCTTTATTCAGCTTTACTTCCATAATTCTGTGACAGGCCCAGATCTAAAAAAGAATGAAATATCTAGTATCTTTAGCATTAACAGTAAGAGAAAAGTGAGGAACTCTGGGGGTGTATTAGGGCTCTCCACAGAAGTGGGACCAAAAGGTTATATAGAGATAGCTAGATATAGATGTATATATAAATATAAATATAGACACAAGCATATCTCAGAGATATTGGGAGTTCAGTTCCAGACCATCACAATAAAAGTGAATATAACAACAAAGCATGTAAAAAATGTCTTGGTTTGCCAGTCATATAAAAGTTATGCTTACACTATACTGCAGTGTATTATGTGTGCAATAGCATTGTCCGCAAATTTGTATACCTGCAGAAAATATTTTACTACATTCTTCTCATTGTCACATAGCATGTACTCTAAAATTGATCACAGAATTGGACATAAAACAATCCTCAGAAAATGCACAAAATAAAATAAAATAAAATCATACCAACTACTCTCTCAAACCACAGCAGAATTAAAATATAAGCCAATGCTAAGATTTTTTGTAACCACATTACGTGAAAATTAAACAACCTACTCCTGAATGACTTTTGGGTAAACAATGAAATTAAGACAAAAATCAAGAAATTCCTTGAAACTAATGGGAACAAAGACACAACATGCCAGAATTTTTGGGACACAGATAAAGCAGTGTTAAGCAGGAATTTTATAGCACTAAATGCCTATAAGTAAAAGCTGCAAAGATGTCAGATTAATATCTTAACATCACATGTAGAGGAACCAGGAAACAAGAGCAAACCAACCTCAAAGCTAGAAGAACAAGAAATAACAAAATCAGAGTTGAGGTAAAGGAGGTTGAGACACTAAATAACCATTCAAAAGATCAATAAATCCAGGAGCTAATTTTTTGAAATAAAATAATAGACCATTAACTAGACAAATAAAAAAGAATAGAGAAGACACAAACAGACACAATTAGAAATGACAAAGGGGATATTACTACTGACTCCACAGAAATACAGATAGCCATAAGAGACTAGTGTAAACACCTCTATGCACACAAACTAGAAAATCTAGAAGAAATGGATAAATTCCTGGATAGATACACTTTCCCAAGATTGAACCAGGAAGAAATTGAATTCCTGAACAGATGAAAAATGAGTTCCAAAATTGAATCAGTAACAGTCTACCAACCAAAAAAAAAAAAAAAGCCCAGGACCAGATAGATTCACAGCCATATTTTATCAGTTGTACTAAGAAGAACTGGTACCATTCCTAATGAAACTATTCCAAAAAATTGAGGAGGATTGTCTCCTCACAACCTCATTCTATGAGGCCAGCATCATCCTGATACCAAAATCTGGCAGAGACCCAACCAAAAAAAAAAAAAAAAGAAACGTTCAGGCCAATAACCTTGATGAACATTGATAGAAAAAATACTCCATAAAATACTAGCAAACCAGATCCAGTAATACATCAAAAAATTAATCCGCCATAACCAAGTAGACTTTATTCCTGGGATGCAAGCTTGGTTTAACATATACAAGTCAATAAATATGATTCATCACATAAACAGAACTAAAGACAAAAACCACATGATCATCTCAATAGATTTAGAAAAGACTTTTGATACAATTCGACATCACTTTATGTTAAAAACTCCTAACAAACTAGGTATAGAAGGAACATACCTCAAAGTAATAAGAGACATCTATGACAGAGCCACAGCCAACATCATATTGAATGGGCAAAACCTGGAAGCATTCGGCTTGAAAACTGGTACAAGAGAAGGATGACCTTTCTCACCACTCCTATTCACCATAATATTGGAAGTCCTAGACAAAGCAATCAGGCATGAGAAAGAAATAAAGGGCATCCAAACAAGAATAAAGAAAAGAAACTATCCCTGTTTGCAGCCAATATGATTTTATATCTAGAAAATCTCATAGTCTTGGCTCAAAAGCTGCTTCAGCTGATAAACAACTTCAACAAAGTTTCAGGATACAAAATCAACATACAAAAATCACTAACTTTCCTATACATCCTAAGAACAACCAAGCTAAGAATCAAATAAGAAACATAATTTCATTCATAATAGCCACAAAAGAATAAAATACCTAGGAATATAGATAATAAGGGAGGTGGAAGATCTCTACAATGAGAATTAAAACCACTGCTCAAAGAAATTAGGGATGCAGCAAGCAAATGGAAAAAGATCTCATGATCATCAATAGGAAGAATCATTGTTACTAAAATGGTCATACTGCCCAAAGCAATTTACAGATTCAGTGTTATTTCTATCAAATGTCCAGTGACTTGCATCACAGAACTAAAAAAAAAAAAAAAAAAAAAAAAAAAAAAAAAAAAAACTATTTAAAAATTTACATGGAACCAAAAAAGAGCCCAAATATCCAAAGCAATTCTAAGAAATAGGAACAAACGTGGAAGCATCATGCTAGCTGTCTACAAACTATACCACAGGGCTACAATAACAAAAACAGCATGGTACCAGTACAAAGACAGACACACAGACCAATGGAACAGAATATAGAGCCAAGAAATAAGGTTGCAAACTTACAAATATTTGATTTTCGACAAAGCTAACAAAAACAAACAATGGGGGAAGACTCCCCATTCAATAAATGGTGCTCGGATAACCAGCCAGCAAAATGAAGAAGATTGAAACTGGACACCTTCCTTAGACCACATTTAAAAAAAAAAGCTCAAAATGGATTGGAGATTTATATGTAAAACTCAAAACTATAAAAACCCTGGAAGACAACCTAAGCGATACCACTCTGGACATAGGACTGGGCAAAAATTTCATGACAAAGACTCCAAAAGCAAATGAAACAAAAGCAATAATTGAGAGACAGGATCTAATTAAACTTCAGAACTTCTGCACATAAAAAAAAAAGGTACCAACAAAGTTATCAGACAGCCTACAAAATGGGAGAAAATATTTTCAAATTATACGTCTGTCAGAAGTCTAATATTCTACATTTATAAGGAACTTAAAATGGCTATTATTAAAATATCAAAAAATAATAGGTGCTGGTGAGGTTGCAGAGAAAAGGAAACATTTATACATTGTTGGTGGGAGTGTAAATTAGTTCAGTCACTATGAAAAGCAGTGTGGCAATTCCTCAAATAATCAAAAACAGAAATACCATTTGACCAAAAAATCCCATTACTGGGCATATACCCAAAAGAATACAAATTGTTCTACTATAAGGACACATGCATACATATGTTCATTGCAGCACTACTCAAAATAACAAAGACATGGAATCAACCTAAATACCCTTCATTGGTAGACTTGATTTTAAAAAATGTGGTACTATACATGGTGGAATACTATGCAGTCGTAAACAAATAGGATTGTGTCCTTTGCAGGAACATGGATGGACCTAGAGGCCATTATCCTTAGCAAACTAATTCAGGAGCCAAAAACCAAATACAACATGTTCTCACTTATAAGTGGGAGCTAAATGATGAGAACACATGACTAAATAGAGGGGAACAAAGACACTGGCAGCCTATCAAAGGGTAGACAGTGGGAGGAGGGAGAGAATCAGAAAAAAAGTAACTATTGGGTACTTGGCTTAGTATCTGAGTGATGAAATAATCTGTACAGAAAACACCTGTGACAGGAGTTTACCTGTATAACAAATCTGAACATGTACTACCGAACCTAAAATAAAAGTTTAAAAAAAGAAATTTTAAAAACATACTTTAAAATCTCATACTATAATAAAAACATACTATAAAATAAGAGAGTAAGGATGCACTTTTGAACGTTGTTCTTGAGATATTTCAAATTAAATATTCAATTAAAGACTTGGAAGACAAATTCCAGAATGCCTCTCCAAAAGTATCCCCAAGAGAAATATTTTAGTAGTAGAAATGAAAAG
The DNA here is from genome assembly GCF_009764315.1 of Trachypithecus francoisi. Classification (NCBI taxonomy): domain Eukaryota; kingdom Metazoa; phylum Chordata; class Mammalia; order Primates; family Cercopithecidae; genus Trachypithecus; species Trachypithecus francoisi. The sequence goes on from NW_022681455.1 coordinate 59,321,304, forward strand.
AAGCAAAGTTAGTAACCAATAAAAAAGAAGTTCAATATTAAAATGTTTTTAAAAAGACAAATAAGAAATTGGTCAGAGGAAAATATTAGAAAATAAAATTACAAGAACATTTCTCGCAACTGAAAGTGCCTATGAAATAACTATGAAATAAGGGAAAATAACTCACATCAGAGTCACATCATTATGACATGTACAACACCAGTAGTAAAGGAAAATCTAAACACTTCCAATAGGAAAAATGTTGTAGTAATATGAAAAGAAGTGGGAATAAGAGTAGTACCCAAATAGTCAACAGATACTACAGTTGAAAAGTTGGGATATATATGCCTTCAAAAATATGGAAGAAAATAATTTTCAGTCTAGAAACCTATAGCTTGTCAGATCATTATTCAAATATTATTCTTGTATAATTAAGATATTTCTCAGGCTTACGGACTCAGAAAACATGCCTCCCATTTACTGTTTAGTAGAGACAGAGAGAAGCATGCAAATGATAAACAAAACAAAAAAGTTGAAAGGGAAAAAAATTAAAAATTTTGTTATACTATTGGGCTCAACAATGAAAGATCTATATAGTCAAAACAAAATAAATACTGACTATTTAAATAAAAATATAAACATATCAGGTGTATTGGGAAGTAAAGAGGAGTGGTGTATGACATCTAAATTCTCAATAATTATTACATAATGACATCTATAGATTTTATGTAAAAGTAAATAGGAACTATTGTTATTCAAGTTATTTAGATAAACTTTTTTTTTTTTTTTTTTTTTTTCCTGGAGACAGTCTTGTTCTGTTGCCCAGGCTGAAGTGCAGTAGCACAATCTCAGCTCACTGCAGCCTCCGCCTCCTGGCTTCAAGTGATTCTTCTTCTGCCTCAGCCCCTTGAGGAGCTGGGATTACAGGCATGTGCCAACACGCCCTGCTATTTTTTTTTTGTATTTTTAGTAGAGACAAGGTTTCACCATTTTAACCAGGCTGGTGTCAAACTGAGCTCAGGCAACCTGCCCACTTCAGCCTCCCAAAGTGCTAAGATTACAGGCGTGAGCCACCGTGCCCAGCTTAGATAAACTTTTTAGTAGTAATTGGCTTTAAAAATATTTCTATAATTTGTATGAAATTGAGAATTTTTTTAAATATAAAAGAATGACAAAATTAGTACCTTTGTGCATGTGTACTGAACTTGTCAGCTATTAAAATTTGCTTAGGGTAAGCTTTCAATAAGATATCCTTAAGATTGTTAAGAGATCTAAATGGTCAATAGTGAAGACTGAGTTGGTAAAACCTTGGCAGGACTACAGTGATGTAAATGAAACACTTACCTCTGGCACAGAATTGAGGATGGTGACAAAAATCTCAGTAATCAAGATAATTGGAAAGGAAATTTGTTTTAAAAAATTGAAAGTAATGCAAAACTCCATAGTGGAAAAATATCAATAATGTATGTAAAGATAGGATCTAATTCTCTACTTGGCTCACTTGACTCTACTCACTTCCACTCAACTCACCCTAATTCCTGCCCTGAGTAAACCTAAACTTAACTGTCCTATTTCTACAAAGAAGCCACTCTATTTCCAAAGAGAATAGCACTTTCTTTTCCTTTCAAGATAGTAGACTGCAGAACGGAGTCCTGGGAAGAGTGATATTGGAATGAAGTTGTGGGTGGGGGTGTTCTATTCACAAATTTCAAACTAATACTTTGCTTTAAGCTCAATCTCTTATTCTCTCTCTTTTTTTTTTTTTTTTTTTTTTTGAGATGGAGTCTCGCTCTGTCGCCCGAACTGGAGTGCAGTGGCCAGATCTCAGCTCACTGCAAGCTCCGCCTCCCGAGTTTATGCCATTCTCCTGCCTCAGCCTCCCGAGTAGCTGGGACTACAGGCGTCCGCCACCTCGCCCAGCTAGTTTTTGTATTTTTAGTAGAGACGGGGTTTCACCATGTTAGCCAGGATGGTCTCGATCTCCTGACCTCGTGATCCGCCCGTCTCGGCCTCCCAAAGTGCTGGGATTATTCTCATTCTTAACTGTAATCTCCTTCTTATGGTTTGGAGCCTGTCTGTGATTTTTGTCAGGAAAAATATGATACTAGTTAAGATAAAGTCTAAGCTGCTTTAACAAAGACATTACAAAATACAATTCTTTAGATAAACAGAAATTAATTTATTTCTGACATAGAAGATAAGAACTTTGTGTACAGTTCATGGCTGATAGGTGACTCTACTCCATGACATTCATAGACCCAAGCTGGTGGACTGATTTTGCTATACTTCGCATAAAAATTCTGTCTTGGAAGCCAAGGCAACTTCTTTGGCTATCGCCATTTTCCTGACTAAGTAAAGCAGAAACAGGATAGAAAACAGTGAACTTTCACTTTAAGATTGCTGTTGAGACATTTTACATGAAATTCTGCTTACATTTTATTGATCTGAACTTAGGCATATGGTTGTATTTAGCCACAGGAAGGCTGAAATATGTAATTCCTAGCTGAGCCATATTTCTTATTAAAAATGAGAGACTAGATGTCGGAGTCCTTTAATTTTCAAAAAAGAAGAAAAGCAGAGAGATACTAAGGGAAATTAGCAGGCTCTGCACAGATAGTTCCTTCCTCAGGTATATCAACTTTTGCATATTCTTCTAAGTAAGATTTATTTTCTTCTAGTGCATCAGTCAACACTCTTTCATCAGATTCTTCCAAAATTTTATAGAACTATCACCCAACAATATTATATCTTTCATTTACTCATTATTAGCACACCTTTAAAAAGTATACCTTCTTGGCCGGGCGCGGTGGCTCACGCCTATAATCCGAGCATATTGAGAGGCTGAGGCGGGCGGATCACGAGGTCAGGAGATCGAGACCATCCTGGCTAACACGGTGAAACCCCGTCTCTACTAAAAATACAAAAAAATTAGCCGGGCGTAGTGGCAGGCGCCTGTAGTCCCAGCTACTCGGGAGGCTGAGGCAGCAGAACGGCGTGAACCTGGGAGGCGGAGCTTGCAGTGAGCCAAGATTGCGCCACTGCACTCCAGCCTGGGCGACAGAGGGAGACTCTGTCTCAAAAAAAAAAAAAAAAAAAATCTATATATATATATATACCTTCTTGTCATTGCATTGGATTATCATTATAAGAAAGAAAGAAACACATATTCATAGTCTTTAAGCTTAGTTTGTAAAATCTATACTTCTTCCTTAAATCTCATTTTATGAAAAAATATTTATTCCGTATTATTCAAATAACAGTGGTTTTAACGTATGTAACAATGAATGAAATTAAAGGTGTTGCATTAATATTGACATCTTTATAAGCTCATTACAGTAAAAGGCAACATTGTTTGCACATACTTGTATATGTGCCTCAATGTTTATGAATGGGGAAGAGTTGAGTGGGATAAGGAGGTCAGAAAATTCAGGAAGATGATTTTGACCAGATGATGTGCTATTGCTGATTTTTTCCCATGTCTAAAATTTATTATACCTTCAGTTAAATCTGGAATCTTAGAATAGAAAAATCGGATTATTTTAGAACTTGAAATTTTGTACATTAGAGATACTGTGAGATAGTTATAAATGGCAATTCATTTTTTATCTGATGAACTAGGATGTGCCATTAGGAAGTTTTCTCAGTAAAAATTTCCTAGAGATCTAGAAATTTCTGCTAGCTTATTCATAAAACCTCTCATCACAATTATGTGTTAATCATAGTACTTATAACTAATATGCATCATATGTTAATTTTGTATAAAGTAACTCATTATTCTTACCAAACAAATTGCAACATATTTTCATACTATTATTGTTTTAGTTTTGAAGACATAAGGAAACAGGCACAAATATGTTAAATACATTACAGAAGATTATAAGGAAAGTCAGAATAAGGAATAATACCAAGATCTTCTCACAGAAAATGTCGCTGCAACAGAGAAATGGTAAATTCACTTATTAGAACAGAACCTATGTCCCATCCATCCATGTCTCTCTACCTGTAGGATCATGTCTGCAACTGCTTGTTTCATACTCATGCCAGCTAGTAAATTTTTCATTTAAGTTGTTATATTTTTCAGGTCTATAATTTCCAATTGGTTGTTACTATAGCTTTCATTTATCTCTTATTTTTAGCATATCATTATTTAATTCTTTGAGCACATTTATCATAGCTGCCTTAAGTTTTTTAAATTTTTTTTTAGCTAAAACCAATGTCAAAAACCAGTCAGAGTCAGTTTATACCTAGTGCCTTTTAGTTTTCCTGAATTTTGCTCACACTTTTTAATTAATTATATTCCTACTAATTTTTGTTTGAAAACTGTTCATCATAGATAAGACATTTCAATATTTCTAAATTTTGTGTTATTCTTCTAACCGATTTTGATTTACTTACTTGCATGGACTTAAACTGCATAACTATCTCCTTTACAGTATACAATCATGTGTGTGTACGTGTCTATGTGTGTCTCTGTGTGCATGTGTATGTGTGTGGGCGTGTATGTATCCCCATTTAGGGCCGTCCTCTGTATCGTTTAGTTTACTAGTCAGCTAATAATTTGAGTTGGGGCTAAGAGTCTATGATCACATATTTGGGACCTGTAAACCTTCCACTTTCTGCCACCTGAGTTGTATGTGGGTTGCATAATGCAGCATTAAAGGTGTGGCAAGTTCGAAAGTCTAATTTGAATTTGAATTTTCTGTAGTGCTTTCAGGTCTCTTCCTTGTACATGTAGTTTAATAGCAAGCCAGGATTTTGGTGGAGAGTTTGTTATGTCAGTGCTTCTACCTCTCCCTCAATTCCAGGATCTCTCTGCTAAATTTATGCCTAATCTGCCATATGTCTAAACAGAAAGCAATGTTTATACCTATTAACCTGGCATTAATTAATTAATTAATTATTTTTGTTTTGTGTGTGTGTGTGTGTATGTTTCTGCCTGTTTTGAATCCACCACTTACAGATAGTGGACACCACATGCCTCTGATAAAGCTGAGTTTTTGCATCCTGAATTAGAGCTGAATAGAAAACAAGATAACTGGAGACTTACAACCATTATTACGCGATAGTGAGCCAATTTGTAAGAATATGCTCCTCTCAGGTTTTTGTCATTGTATTCTGCTTCATGCCTTGAAATGGTTGTTTGTGACATTGTTGTCCACTTTTATACATTTCTTATATGGAAGGAAATTTCTCAACTTTTTCAGGATGCCATTACCAAAAATATGCTACCCAGATTGCATTAATATGAAGTTCAATAAAGCCAATATGACATGAAAGAAATAAACAATAAAGGATATCAGTATACAAAATCAACGTGCAAAAATCACAAGCGTTCCTATATGTCAATAATAGACAAATGGAGAGCCAAATCATGAGTGAACTCCCATTCACAATTGCGACAAAGGGAATAAAATACCTAGGAATACAACTTACAAGGGATGTGAAGGACCTCTTCAAGGAGAACTACAAATCACTGCTCAAGGAAATAAGAGAGGACACAAACAAATGGAAAAATATTCCATGCTCATGGAGAGAAAGAATCAATTTTGTGAAAATGGCCATATTGCCCAAAGTAATTTATCGATTCAGTGCTATTCCCATCAAGCTACCATTGACTTTCCTCATAGAATTAGAATAAAACTACTTTAAATTTCATATGGAACCAAAAAAGAGCTCGCATAGCCAAGACAATCCTAAGCAAAAAGAACAGAGCTGGAGGCATCATGCTACCTGACTTCAAACTATAGTATAAGGCTACAGTAACCAAAACAGCATGGTACTGGTACCAAAACAGATATATAGGCCAATGGAACAGAATGGAGGCCTCAGAAATAATGCCACACATCTACAACCACGTGATCTTTGACAAACCTGACAAAAATAAGCAATGGGAAAAGTATTCCCTATTTAATAAATGGTGTCAGGAAAACTGGCTAGCCATATGCAGAAAACTGAAACTGGACCCCTTCCTTACACCTTATGTAAAAATTAACTCAACATGGATTAAAGACTTAAGCATAAGACCTAAAACCATAAAAAAAACCTAGAAGAAAACCTAGGCAATACCATTCAGGACATAGGCATGGGCAAAGACTTCATGACTAAAACACCCAAAGCAATGGCAACAAAAGCCAAAATTGACAGATGGAATCTAATTAAACTAAAGAGCTTCGCACAGCAAAAGAAACTATCAGCAGAGTGAACAGGCAATGTATGGAATAGGAGAAAATTTTTGCAATGTATCCATCTGACAAAGGGATAATATCCAGAATCTAAAAGGAACTTAAACAAATTTACAAGAAAAAAAAATCAAAAAGTAGGCAAAAGATATGAACAGATATTTCTCAAAAGAAGACATTTATGTGGCCAAGAAACATATGAAAAAAATCTTATCATCACTGGTCATTAGAGAAATGCAAATCAAAACCACAATGAGATACCATCTCACACCAATTAGAATGGCAGTCATTAAAAAGGCAGGAAACAACAGATGCTGGAGAGGATGTGGAGAAATAGGAACACCTTTACACTGTTGGTGGGAGTGTAAATTAGTTCAACCATTCGGTAAGACAGTGTGGTGATTCCTCAAGGATCTAGAACCAGAAATACCATTTGACCCAGCAATCCCATTACTGGGTATATACCCAAATATTTATAAATCATTCTACTATAAAGACACACACACATTTATGTTTATTGCATCACTGTTCACAATAGCAAAGACTTGGAACCAACCCAAATGTCCATCAGTGATAGAGTGGATAAAGAAAATGTGGCACATATACACCATGGAATACTATGCAGCCATTAAAAAAATGAGTCCACATCCTTTGCAGGGACATGGATGAAGCTGGAAACCATCATTCTCAGTAAACTAACACAGGAACAGGAAACCAAATACTGCATGTTCTTACTCATAAGTGTGAGAACACATGGACACAGGGTGGGGAACATAACACATTGGACCTGTCGGGGAGTAGGAGGCTAGGGGAGGAATAGCATTACGTGAAATACCTAATGTAAATGATGGGTTGATGGGTGCAGCATACCACCATGGCACATGTATACCTATGCAACAAACCTGCACGTTCTGCACATGTATCCCAGAACTTAAACAAACAAACAAAAATACTGGTAGCCAAAATGGAAATTTATCTGAGTAGAAAAGAAATCAAGAAAATTTCCTAGAAAGATGAAAATTTTGTTTATTGTGATAGATATATGAGTTACAAAATTGAATAGCTAAGATATGTACCTCATAATACATGCATGCAGAATTTGTCCTTTCTTAAAGAGAGATCTGATTTTTGTCCCTAAATCCTAGGAGGTCTCCTCTAAACTCTTGGAATTTTTAAAGTTATAGAAATGTTTTGATATCTGTGATGAGCCCCTTTCACCACACCTGATAGTTTAAGCTAATGAGGTGACTCACTGTGGACACTTTGGGTCACACCTTATCAGCCAGACCACCAAGGATGGAGGTGAAGTCTAGAGACTGAGTTCAACCATGTGGAAAATTAGTCAGTCATGCCTCCATCATGAAGGGCCAATAAAATCTTCAGACTTTGTAGCTTGGGTGAGTTCCCTAGGTTGGCAATACTTTTTCCTAACGTCGCACATCAAAGCCAGACTGTAATGTCTCTCTGAGAACAATGGAAGTTTTGCATTTGGAATCTTTCCAAACTCTTTCCTTGGCTGATTTTAGTCTATCCTTTTGTTGTAATAAACCATAACTTTGAATATAATTGTTCAGTGAGTTCTGTCATTTCTTCTGGAAAACTATTGAGCCTGAGAGAGGTTTTAGAACTTATCCTCACGCTCTCAAAACTTGCAAAATGCCTCTGAAATTTAGCTTAAAAAGTAACAAAGAAACATAACAATCTCGTGGAAGGATGAGGTGCGTATAAAACTAGATAATACAAAAGTGACAGATTGTTGAAGCTATGTAAGGAAAATAAAAACAAGCGCTATTAGTTTTACTTCTATTTTTGTAATTTTACATATGAAAAAGTTAAAAAGTCTCAGTCTTCATAGATTTTTCCTTCAGATTAGAAAGATCCAAATGAACACAAGATTTAATTGTACGATAATTTACTTACTCATTCTACGTCATTAAATATAATAATCAGCATTTTGATAGGTAATGACAAGAAAGAAAACACTATAAAATTATCATTAGTTGTTTTTTAACTAATTTATATAAGCTTTATTTTATTATCTAAATCATATTTAATATTAGAGTTTTGGTCAATTCGCTTCACATTCTTACTCTGTAGTATTTCTCTGAGTATCTCTAATCAATAAAGTCTATTTAAACTTGTTTGAAGTGGTCAATTTACCATGAGTGAACACAAAGGAATAACGAGATTCTTTAAAATTCAAAATAGAGGCAAAGATAAAAATTCATTCAACAGAAAAATCCTCTGTCCTTGTGAGTAATCATGCCCTATATCACTCACCACCTGGAGATATCAGTGTACAGGCATCAGTAGTTGTCAAGTGACTGATAATGAGTGATTCGTGCCTGAAATCTCTTTCCCATTCAGTAGCTCAACATAGCATATCAATAGTATTGTATTTAGGGACCAAATTCTAACAAGAGTAAGGCATTAGGATCACCTGGGAAACATTTTCAAAACAAGAATTCTTGAACTTCACTCCATAGGTATTTGGAGGCAAGAGGCCTAGAATGGGAGCCAGGTACATGTTCTTTAAAAACGTTCCCAGGTAATATTGATATGCATTGCAATTTAAGAAGATCTGACTTACGGGTTTTGTCTGCATTCGTTGACTGGGAATTACCTGTGTTTACATTTTAAAAAATGTAAAATTAGATCATTTCTTTCTAATTGCTATATCTGTTTTAAAATAGCATGATTTTCAACTTGTTGATTATATTTTGATGTGCATTAATTGACAATATGGTTAAAATACCTGTTGTTTTTATCATAATTTTCATTTATTATCTTGCATAAATCCTCACAAATACATCGTAACTTGGAATCAATAAATCATTGTGCTCTGTCACACACACACAAAATCTTTGCACTTCGTTTCTAAAAAACACCTGCAGTTTCAATTACATCTTTCAAATCTTCCCTTCCACCATTTGTCAAGTTTCACTATCCATAGGACTTGCTGGAATAATTATCTATCTCATCTGAAGAGAATAGGAATTATAATCTCAATCGAAATGGGAGTTTGTCATACTTCTCAACAGCTATTCAATTCATACTTCAAGGAAAGTTTATCTCTTTGTACCTCAGTCAGAAGATATTCTGCTTTTTTTTTTTTTTAACTCTGGCATTTTCACAGAGAAAAATATGCTTTTTGGGATTAGACGCTACAGAGTAGAAAGCATTTTGGACAACAAATTCAAAGATTTGCATTCTAGCTCTGGTGTTGTCAGCAACTCTGGCAACACGGAAGTCTTTTTTTCTTCTTTGTTGTCCTCATATGAATGATGAGAAATGAATTAAATGCTGTCTTCAATCCTACTGGCTATATGAATTTAGATATTTGGTCATGCATGCCAAGACCAAAGTCTGCTTTTTCTTTAATTACATTGCCAGCAGATTTTGTCCTAAATAATTCTGATGTAACTTTTGGTGAAACTGACCAGTAATTGTTCTTTAATATATAGCAAGGTAGAGTAATCAGATACCTAACCCTTTTATAATCAGAAGGATTTAGACAAGCAAAAGTTCTGAAGTCATGTCCCCAATGGCTGTTGGGAATGTACAAAAAACCAAAGTTATGTGATCTTCATTTTATATTCAAAAGAAAGAAGATAAAGAAAATGCTATCAACCATGACATCTTTTAGGGAGGATATTAGGTTTGTTATTAATAATTATTTGCAAGTCCCCTTGGATAGCATGTAAGTCCCCAGGGACTGAATGTAGAAAAAAATATTTCACAATAGAAAAAATTAGAAGGCAAAAATATGGAGGTGGGGTAAGGTGTAAGAGGTGGAGTATGAAGTCAGTAATATGGTAGAAGATGATTTAATTTTCATGATTTCAAAATCTTCAGAAAATTTAATAAGAGTAAATTTAGTGAGAGCATATATTTGTGAAACCCAGCAAAGGGGCTAACTTCTCAATCAGAATGATGGTAAAATCAAGAGAATCCCATGTAGATTCAGAAGCAGAGAGAGAACGTGAGAAAGTAAAATTGAAAACATGATGTAAAACCATAAAAAGTGTGAGCCGAACTTTATATTCTCTTGGATAATGGAATTGAGATTGACGCCTAGTTTAAGCAGAGCTCTAAGAGACAAGATTAATGATATGTAGGTTATGCCAAGTAAACACTTCAAGGGTCTCTAATCTCAGGTTTCACTATCATGACACCCTCAGAATTCAAATAATTAGTCATCACCATCTGTGGAAAAGGTGGAATCTTGAGTCATAGGATCTATTCCATCCACAGATTTGTACAGATATTTACTTATTACTATCTTTTAAGTCCCACTGATCTGTGAACTTGTCAGATTGTGTTAGCTTACCCTAATCTAACCTTCTGCCTTCCATCTTTAGGTAACCAATATATGCAGAACCTTCAAGAAATCAGTTGATGATGCACTAGGGAGAGGATTGAGTGGTGACTACACACAATGGCCTATTATTGTGATGGTTGATATGAATGTATCTGTCTTAAATATTTTTAATTTATAATTTTTAATCTATAACCTATATTTGTTTCTTCTTGTTTAATCACACTGGCTAACATCTTCAACTAAATGTTAAATATTATGACAAAATCTATGTCTTATTTTTTCTTGACTTTATCAGAAAAGTCTGTTACTTCCCCAAGTAACATGCTGGAAACTGCACTAAGTTATGAAAATTTTATTATATTAAAGGAAAATCTATAAATTCCTCTTCAGTACATGCTTTAACATAAAGGAGAACTGAATTTTGTCAGATGCTTTTTCTGATATTCATGAAGATAATCTTATGATTTAGTACCCCTAGTTTTTTAAAATTCAAAATAATTTTAATTGAAGCACTAAGATTATTATGAAACTTGATCAATAATATAAATTTATATAAACAAAAATACCTTATGAAAAGGATCATATAGATGCTACAAAAGAATAATAATGAACTGAAACAAATAGGCTCTAGAAGATGTTGAAAGAGATTAAAAGTATAATTAAAGAGATTTCCTACTGAAGGACTAGGCAAGTCAATGGAATTGAATGTGAAAGTACAAAAGCAAATTTGAGTCAATTTTTGAATTTTCTATATGATAAAGTTAGTATTTTATCAGTTAATGAAAGATAAATTTTGAAAAATGATGTTGGGGCAACTGGTAAATATTTAGAAGAGTATAATTATTTGGTAATGTACATTTAATGATACTCATACTAATTGTTAATATTTTTATGCTAATTAATATTTTGCATGCTAATTCTTTGAAAATAATGTGATTTTTTTTCCAGTAAATTCAGGGAACAGTTGGGGGAAAAGTCTAGGAAGATAAAAAATTAGGGACTAAAAAAATGCTTCCAGTTTTAGGGCATTAAAGAGTAAAGTAAGGAAAGGTAACAAAATCTGACATGATATTTAAGTTAACACTAAAGTATACAGCTACCTCTGAAAGCTGTCTAGGTGATTAGACTCTGCTCCTCATGAGATTAATACAGTAATAGAGAAAAGTATTAGGTTGAGAATGAAGGAGGAAATGAAATGGAGGCAGAACTAAGGTGAATTTTGAAAAAATATTGTGCAGTAAAATATAAATGAAGAGATGAAGAAATGCAAGTGGAATCTAAATAAATAGCTGAAATGACCAGGAAATCTTTAGGGCTTATTGGTTAAGGCAGATATATTTTATTGCCCCACAATTTAGCTGAAGTCAATGTAAATAAACTAAATGTTCCTGTATTCATATTGCCTCTCTTGTTCTGCTTGGGAATTAGGACAGACAGAAAGAGAGTGATCTGGGTTTGTGTCACAGTTGTTCCTTTGCTATGGAACAAACTGCTCCAGAAACCTATTTGTTTAAAGTAACACCCATTTATTTAACTCATGATTCTGTGTGTTAGCAATTTGGAATGGGCTCAGCTGAACACTTCTTTTTGTCTCAGATGCTGTCGTTTATATTTCCCTGTCAGCTGCCTGTCTGTTAGGTTCACATTCCTAGAACATTTTTGAGAGAATATGAGGAGCAGTGTCTATCAGTCTGCCAAGCTGTTATCAATTATCTCCTCTTCTTCCGCCTTGTTTGGTTTTCTTCCTATAGAGACTTACTTTTGTTTGTGTTGCTTTGTTTTCATTGGTTAGTTTTTATTTTCATATTGTGTTAGTTAATTTGGGCTGTTATTAAAAAGGCCATAGACTTGGTGACTTAGAGAACAAACAATTATTTCTTACAGTTCCGAAGGCTGGTAAGTCCAAGGCACTGGCTGATTTGGTTTCTGTGGAGGGCCTTCTTCCTGGTTTGTACAGGGATACCTTCTTGTGTATCATCATATGTTAAAGAGAGAGTATGAAAACGCTCTCGTGTCTCTTTTTATAAGGGCACTAATCCCAGCATGAGGACTCCACTTCAAGCCCTAATTACTTCCCAAAGGCTTTGTCTCCAAATACCATCACACTGGGAATTACGATTTCATCATAAGTTTTCAGGGGACACAAACATTCTGTACCTGGTGTGTGTGTTTGCTTATTTATTGGGAAGGAGAGTGTGCTTGTTCAGTGTGTCACACCTGAAATTAATTTAAGAAATAAATTTTGATTGGTTTCATAATATCTCAGACATCTCTTTGATAATACTACCTTTTAATCGGAGTAACATGAAATAAATATAGCTTTAAAAGACATTTAGCTTCTGATACTGAACTTTATTCATTTTTCTTAAATGTTTAGATAATTTCAATTTATATACAGGGGATACATGTACAGATTTGCTACATGATATTATGTGATGCTGAGGTGTATAATATGGATCCTGTCACACAGGTAGTGAACATAGTACTTGATAGGAAGTTTTTTTACCCTACCCCCACCACTGTCTAGTAGTCCACAGTGTCTATTGTTCCCATATTTATGTTTTTGTGTGCTCACTGTATAGCTTCCCCTTGTGAGAACATGTGATGTTTTGTTTTCTTTTCTGTCATTAATTTGCTTAGGATTGTGACCTCTAGCTCCATCAATATTGTTGTAAAGGACATGATTTTATATATTTTTATGGCTGCATAGTATTCCATGGTATACTACATTTTCTTTTTCCAATCCAGCATCCAAGGACGTCTAGGTTGATTCTATGTCTTTGCTATTGTGAATACTGCAGCGATGAACATACAAGTGCATGTATCCTTTGGTAGAATGATTTGTTGTCGTTTAGATATAGACCCAGTAATGGGATTGCTGGGTCAAATGGTAGGTCTGTTGTAAGTTGTTTAAGAAATCTCCAACTGCTTTCCACAGTGGCTGGACTAATTTACATTCCCATCAACAGTGCATAAGTGTTCCTTTTTCTCTGCAGACACACCAGGACCTGTTGTTTTTTGACTCTTTTAATAATGGCCATTAACTGATGTGAGATGATATTTCAATGAAGTTTTGATTTGCATTTCTCAGATGACTAATGATACTGAGCATTTTTTCATGTGTTTTTTGGCCACTTGTATGTCTTCTTCTATGTCAAGTGCCTGTTCATGTTCTTTTTCTTAATGGGGTTTTTTGTTGTTATCTTGTTGATTTGTTTAAACTTCCTATAAATTCGAAATTCTAGATCTTTGTCAGATGCATATTTTGTGAATATCTTCTCCCATTCTATAGGTTGTCTATTTAATCTGTTGATAGTTTCATTTGCTGTGCAGAGGCTCTTTAGTTTAGTTATGTCCTATTTGTCTATTTTTGTTTTTGCTGCAGTTGCTTTTGGGGACTCAGCCAAAAGTTATTTGGCAAGACTGATGTTGAGGAGAGTATTTCCTAGGTTGTTTTCTAGGACTTTTATAGTTTGAGGTCTTACATTTAACTGTTTAATCCATTTTTTAGTTAAGTTTTGTATATGGTAAAAGTTAGAGATCCAGCCTCAGTCTTTTACTTATGGCTAGCCATTTATCCCAGCACCATTTATTGAATAGAGAGTCCTTTCCTCATTGCTTATTTTTGTCAGCCTTGTTGAAAGTCAGATGATTTTAGGTATGCAGCTTTATTTCTGAGTTTATTATTCTGTTTCATTGGTCTATATGTCTGTTTTGTATCAGCACCAATCTGTTTTGGTTACTGTGGCTTCATAGCATAGTTTGAGGTTGGGTAGTGTAATGCCTGCAGCTTTGTTCTTTTGGCTTATGATTGCTGTAGCTAGTTGAGCTCGTTTTTGGTTCCACATAAATTTTAGAATACCTCTGTGTAGAATGATATTGTAGTTCAGCAGGAATAGCATTGAATTTATAAATTGCTTTGGGCAGTATGGCCACTTTAAAAATATTGATTTTTCCAATCCATAAGCATGAAGTGATCTTCCCATGTATTTGTGATGTCAAATTGAACTTCTTGAGCTGAAAAATTCACTACAAGAACTTCATAATACAATGGAATTATTAACTGCAGAATAGACTAAGCTAAGGAAAGAATCTCAGATCTCAAAAACCAGTTATCCAAATTAACCGAGTCAGATAAAAATAAAGAAAAAAAAGAATTAAGAAAAATGAACAAGGCCAGGTGTGGTGGCTCACTCCTGTAATTCCAGCACTTTGGGAGGCTGAGGCAGGCAGAACATGAGGTCAGGAGTTCAAGACCAGCCTGGCCAGCATGGTGAAACCCCATCTCTACTAAAAATACAAAAATTAGCTGGGTGCGGTGGCGGACGCCTGCAATCCCAGCTACTTGGGAGGCTGAGGCAAGAGAATTGCTTGAACCCGGGAGGCAGAAGTTGCAGTGAGCCAAGATTGTGGTACCACTGCAATCCAGCCTGGGTGACAGAGCAAGACTCCATCTCAGAAAAAAAAAAAAGAAAGAAAGAAAGAAAGAAAAATTAACAAAACAAAACCTCTGAGAAATGTGGGATCATGTAAGGAGAGCAAATATATGACTCATTGGCATTCCTGAGAAAGAAGGGGAGAAAATAGGCAACCTAGTAAATACATTTGAGGCTACAGTCTATAAAAATTTTCCTGATCTCACTAGAGAGGTCAATGTGCCAAATAAAGAAGCACAGAGAATCCCAGGCAGATGCTATACAAGATGATCATCCCCAAGGCACATAGTTATTCATGAAGGCCAGCGCAAAAATAAAATAAAATAAAATAAATTAAAAAGTCTTAAAGGCAGCTAGAAAGAAAAGGCAAGTTACCACAGAGGGAACTCCATCTGGGTAGCAGCAGATCTCTGCAGAAACCTTAAAAGCCAGAAGAGATTGGAGGCATATTTTTAGCATTCTTAAATAAAAGAAATTCAAACTAAGAATATTATATCCAGCCAAACTCAGCTTCATAAGTGAAGGATAAATAAAATCCTTCTCTGACAAGCAAATGCTGAATGGAATACATTTCAACTAGACAAGGCTTACAGGAAGTCTTTTTAAGGGAGTGCTAAACACATATTTGAAAGAATAATACATACTACCACAAAGCGCATTTAAACACATAGTCCACAGCCACTATAAAGCAACTACACAATCAAGTCTACATAACAACCAACTAGCAACATGATGGCAGGATCAAAATCACACATAGCAATACTAAACTAGAATGTAAACAGACTAAACACCCCACTTAGAAGATACAGAATGGCAGCATGGTTAAAGTACATGACCCAATCATCTCTCTTCTTCAAGGGACCTATCTTACATGTTACTACACCCACATGACTTAGAGTAAAAGAGTGGCATAAGATCTACCATGCAAATGGAAAGCAAAGAAGAGCAGGAGTCACTCTTCTTTTTTTTTTTTTTTTTTTTTTTTTTTTTTTTGAGGCGGAGTCTCGCTCTGTCGCCCGGACTGGAGTGCAGTGGCCAGATCTCAGCTCACTGCAAGCTCCGCCTCCCGGGTTTACGCCATTCTCCTGCCTCAGCCTCCTGAGTAGCTGGGACTACAGGCGCCCGCCACCTCGCCCGGCTAGTTTTTTTTTGTATTTTTAGTAGAGACGGGGTTTCACCGTGTTAGCCAGGATGATCTCGATCTCCTGGGAGTCACTCTTCTTATATCGAATAAAACAAGTTTTACATCAATAAGAATTAAAAAGGATAATAAAGAGCTTTATACAATAATAAAAGGTACAATGCAAAATGAAGATTTAATGATCCTAAATATAGATGCACCCAAGAATGGAGCACCCAGATTCATAAAACAAGTTCTTGCTATGAAATGAGTCTGACAACCGCACAGTAACAGTGAGAGATTTCAACAACTCTCTAACAGTGTTAGAGCATCGAGGGAGAAAACGAACAAAGAAATTCTGGACTTAAGCTTGACTCTTGACCAGTTGGGCCTAATAGGCACCTACAGAACACTCCACCTAACAACCACAGAATATATACATGGATCATATTCTATAATTGACCACATACTCAGTCATCAAGCAAGCCTCAATAAATTCAAAAAATTTGAAATCATACCAAGCATATTCTTGGAACGCAATATAATAAAAATAGAAATCAGTAACAAGAAGATGTCTCAAAAGTACACAAATACATGAAAATTAAACAACTTAATTCTGAATAACTCCTGGATCAAAAGGCACAAATCAAGAAATTATTTAAAATTAATGAAAGAAGAACACAGCATACCAAAATCTCCAGGATGCTGCCAAAGGATTGTTTGGAGGAAAGTTTGTAGTACTAAAAACCTTCATTAAGAAGTTAGAAAGATCTCAAATTAATAATCAAGTTTTGCATCTAAAGAGACTAGAAAATAAAATCAACCTTAAAGTTAGCCAAAGAAAATAAATAACTAAAATTTGAGAACTTGATGAAATTGAGATGAAAATTTTCATACAAAAAAATCAATGAAACCAAGAGCTGTTTTTTTGAAGAAATAAATGAGACTGATAGACTCTAGCTGGATTAACAAAGAAAAAGAAAACAAATATCCAAGCAAGCACAATAAGAAATGACAAATATGATATTACAACCAATCCCACAGAAATACAAAAGACCCTTAGAGACTACTGTGCACAACTCTGTATACACAAATCGGAAAATCAAGAGGAAATCGATACATTCCTGGAAGCAGTTTCCCAAAATTGAATCAGGAAGATACTGAAACACTGAATAGACCAATGTCAAACTTCTGAAATTAAATCACTAATAAGCAATCTACCAACCAAAAAAATTCCTGGACTAGATGGATTCACAGCTGAATTCTACCAGATGTAAAAAGAAGAACTGGTACCAATCCTAAAGAACTATTCCAAAAAAATCAGGGAGGAGAATCTCTTCCCTATCTCATTCTATGAAGCCAGCATCAGCCTAATACCAAAATCTGGCAGAGACACAATGAGAAAAGAAAGTTTCAGACCAATATTCGTCATGAACATAGACACAAAAATTCTCACGAAAATACTAGCAAATTGAATCCAGCAGCACATTAAAAAGTTAATACAGCATGATCAGAAAGGCTTTATTCCTTGGATGCAAGGCACTTCAAAATGCACCAATCAGTACTTTTGATTTATCACATAAACAGGATCAAAAGCATATGAACATCTCAATAGACATTAAGAAAGCTTCCAATAAAATCAAACATCCTTTCAGGATAAAAATCCTCAACAGACCAGACATCAAAGGAACATACTTCAAAACAATAAGAACCATCTATGACAAACCCACAGCCAACATTATACTGAATTGGCCACAAACACTGTGTAAGTGTTTCCTTTTCTCTGCAGCCTCACCAGCATTCATTGTTTTTGACATTTTAGTAATAGCCATTCTGACTGATACGAGATAGTATCTCCTTTTGGTTTTGATTTGCATTTCTCTAATGATTAGGGATGTTGAGCATGTTTTCCTATGCTTGTTGGCTGCATGTATGTCTTCTTTTGAGAAGTGTCTGTCCATGTCCTTTGCTCACTTTTTTATGGGGCTGTTTTTTGATCATTAGTTAGTTTTTGTTTTATAGATTCTGGATCTTAGAACTTTGTCAGATGCATGGGTTGCAAATATTCTCTCCCATTCTGTGGGTTCTTTGTATGCTCTTGATAGTTTCTTTTGATGTGCAGAAGGTCTTCAGTTTAATTAGGTCTTATTTGATAATGTTTGGTTTGTTTGCAATTGCTTTCGGCATCTTTATCATGAAATCGTTGATCCATCCTATGTCCAGAATGATTTCTCCTAGGATATTTTTCAGGGATTTTATAGTTTTAGGTTTGAACTTTAGGTCTTTACTCCATCTCAAGTTGAATTTTGTGGATGGTGTAAGGAAGGGGTCTTCTGCACACAGATAGCCAGTTATCACAGCACCATTTATTGAACAGGGAATTATTTCCTCATTGCTTGTATTTGTTGACTTTGTCAAAGATAAGGTGGTTGTAGGTGTGTAGCATTATTTCGAGGCTCTCCTATTCTGTTGCATTGTTCTATATGTCTATTTTTGTTCCAGCACCGTGCTGTTCTCATTATTGTAGCTTTGTAGTGGCATTTGAAGTCATGTAAGATGATACCTCCAGCTTTGTTTTCTTTGCTTAGGATTGCCTTGACTTTCAAGGCTCTATTTTTTTTTCTTTTTTTTCTCTCTCTCTTTTTATTTTTATTTTTATTTTTGCTGTTCCATGTGAATTTTAAGATAGTTTTCTCTTTTTTTTTGCTGATTCTGTGAAGAATTTCCTTGACAGTTTAATAGGAATAGCATTGAATCTGTAAGTTGCTTTTGGCACTATGGCCCCTTTAACAATATTGAATTTTCCTATCCATAGCATATATTTCCATTTTTGTGTCATCTCTGACTTTTTTTTCTTTTTTCTTTTTTTTTTTTTTTATTTCAGTAGGCTTGGGGGGAACAGGTAGTGTTTGGTTACATGAATCAGTTCTTCAGTGGTGATTTCTGAGATTATGGTGCACTCATCACCTGAGTAGTATACATGGTACCCAGTGTGTCGTCTTTTATCCCTCAGCCCCCTCTCAAGCTTTCCCCAAAGTCACTAAAGTTCAGTGTGGCATTTTTATGCCTTTGTGTCCTCATAGCTTAGCTCCCACTTATGAGAGTGAAAACATATGATGTTTGGTTTTCCATTCCTGAGTTACTTCACGTAGAATAATGATCTCCAATTCCATCCAGATTGCTGCAGATGCCACTATTTCATTCCTTTTTCATGGCCGAGTAGTATTCCATGGGGTGTGTGTGTGTATTACATACATTTATAATTATTATATATAATGTACTATATGTAAATAATATATGTAATTATATGTAATATATGTAAATAATATATATGTAAATACTATATTATATATAATTTTATATATAATTATATAAAGAAAATTATAATTTTCTTTAACTATTCATGGATTGATAGGTATTTGAGCTGGTTCCAAATTTTTGCAATTGTGAATTGAGCTGCTATAAAAATGCATGTGCAAGTATCTTTTTCATATAATAACTATTTTCCTCTTGGTAGATACCCATGAGATGGATTGCTGTATCAAATGGTATATCTACTTTTAGTTATTTAAGGAATCTCCACACCATTTTCCATAGTAGTTGTACTGGCTTACATTTCCACCAACAGTGTAAAAGTGTTCCCTTTCCACCACATAGGTAGTATCATAATGTAGCTTTGATGCATTTCCCTGATTATTAGGGATGTTGAGCATTTTTTTCATGTGTTTCATATGTTTGTTGGCCATTTGTATATCTTTTTTGAGAATTTTTATTTTATGTCCTTAGTCCACTTTTTGATGTGATTTTTTGTTTTTTTCTTGCTGATTTGTTTGATTTCCTTATAGATTCTGGATATTAGTCTTTTATCAGATGTACAGATTGTGAAGATTTTCTTCCACTCTGTGGATTGTCTGTTTACTCTGCTGATCATTTCTTTTACTGTGATGAAACTTTTTAGTTTAATTAAGTCATATCTATTTATCTTTGTTTCATTGCATTCAACTTTAGGTTCTTATTCATGAAGTCTTTGCCTAAGACAAAGTCTGGAATGTTATCTTCTAGAATTTTTATGGTTTCACATATTAAATTTAAGTCTTTGATCCATCTTGAGTTGATTTTTGTATAAAGTGAGAGATGTGGATGCAGTTTCATTCTTCTACATGTGGCTTGCCAATTATACTAGCACCAGTTGTTGAATAGGGTGTCCTTTCCTCAGTTTATACTTTCGTTTGCTTTATGAAAGATCAGTTGGCTGTAAGTATTTGGCTTCATTTCTGGTTCTCTATTCTGTTCCATTGGTCTATATGCCTGTATTTATACCAGTACCATACTGTTTGGGTGACTACGGCCATATAGTATAGTTTGAAGTTAGGTAATGTAATGCCTCCAGATTTGTTCTTTTTGTTTAGTCTTGCTTTGGCTATGTGGGCTCTTTTTTTGGTTCCATATTAATTTTAGGATTGCTTTTTTTCCAGGTCTGTAAAGAATAATGGTGGTATTTTGATGGGAATTGCATTGAATCAGTAGATTGTTTTGGCAGTATAATCATTTTCAAAATATCGACTCTACTCATTCATGACCAGGGGATGTGTTTCTGTTTGTTTGTGTCACCTAGGATTTCATTTGCAATGTTTTGTAGTTTTTTTTGCAGAGGGCTTTCACCTCCTCTACTAAGTATATTCCTAAGTTTGTTTGATTTATCTATTCATTTATTATTTTATTTTTGCAGCTGTCATAAAAGCAGTTGAGTTCTTGATTCTCAGCTTAGTCACTGTTGGTGTACAGCATAGCTACTGATTTGTGTACATTAATTTTGTATCCTGAAACTTTGCTGAATTCATATACCAGTTAGCAGCCTTTTGGATGAGTCATTAGGGTTTTCTAGGTATACAATCATGTCCTCAGCAAACAGTGATAGTTTAACTTCCTCTTTACTGACTTGGATGACATTTATTTCTTTTTCTTGTCTGATTGCTTTGGCTAGGACTACCAGTACTATGTCAAATAGAAGAAGTGAAAGTGGACATCACTGTCTTGTTCCAGTTCTCAGGGGAAATGTTTTCAACTTCTCCCACACTTAGTATTATGTTGGCTGTGGGTTTGTCATAGATGGCTTTTATTACATTGAGGTATGTCCCTTGTATGCCAATTTGGCTGAGGATTTTAATCATAAAAAGATGCACATTTTGTCAATTTTTTTCTGCATTTATTGAGATAATCATGTGATTTTTGTTTTTAATTCTGTTTACCTGGTATATAATGTATACTGATTTGCAGATGTTAAACCATCTCTGCATCCCTGGTATTAAACCCATTTGATCATGGGGGATTATCGTTCTGATATGCTGTTGTATTCAGTTAGCTAGTATTTTGTTAACAATTTTTGCATCTATGTTCATCAGGGATACTGGTCTGTAGTTTTCTTTTCCTTTTTTTTTTTTTTTTTTGTTATGTCTTTTCCTGGTTTTGGTATTATGGGATACTGGCTTCATAGAATGATTTAAGGAGGATTTCCTCTTTCTCTATCTTTTGGAATAGTATAAATAGAATTGGAAACAATTCTTATTTGAACATCTGATAGAATTCAACTGTGAATCCATATCGTTCTGGACTGTATGTGTGTGTGTGTGACTTTTTAATTACCATTACAATCTCACTGCTTGCTATTAGTCTTTTCCAAGCTTCTGCTTCTTCCTGGTTTAATTTAGGTGACTTGTATATTCCCAGAAATTTGTCCTTATCTCTAGGCTTTCTACTTTATGTGTGTAAAGTGTTCATAGTAGCCTTGAAAAATCTTTTGTATTTCTATGATATCAGTTATGATATCTCCTGTTTGATTTGTTTTTTTTTTGTTGTTGTTGTTTTGAGACGGAGTCTTGCTCTGTCACCCAGGCTGGAGTGCAGTGGTGTGATCTGGGCTCACTGCAAGCTCCGCCTCCTGGGTTCACGCCATTCTCCTGCCTCAGCCTCCCGAGTAGCTGGGACTACAGGCGCCCGCCACCACGCGTGGCTAATTTTTTGTATTTTTAGTAGAGACGGGGTTTCACCGTGTTAGCCAGGATGGTCTCAATCTCCTGACCTCATGATCCGCCAGCCTCCATCTCCCAAAGTGCTGGGTTTACAGGTTTGAGCCACCGCGCCCGGCCCTGCTGTTTTATTTCTAATTGAGCTTATTTGGATCTTTCCTCCTCTTTTGGTTAATCTTGTTAATGGTCCATCAGTTTTATTTATCTTTTCAAACAACCATTTTTTTGTTTCGTTTTTCTTCTGTATTTTTGTTTGTGTGTTTGTTTCAAATTCATTTAATTCTGCTCTGATTTTGGTTCTTTCCTTCTGCTGGGTTTGGTTTGTTCTTGTTTCTCTAGATTCTTCAGTTGTGCCTTCAGATTTTCTATTTGTGCTCTTTCAGACTTTCTGATGTAGGCATTTAATGCTATGAACTTTCCTCTTAGCATGACCTTTTCTGTATCCCAGAGATTTTGATAGGTTATGGCAGTATTATTGTTCAGTTCAAAGATATTTTTTAATTTCCATCTTGATTTTATTGTTGACCCAATGATCATTCAGGAACCCGTTATTTAATTTCCATATATTTGCATGGTTTGGAGCATTCACTTTGGAGTTGATTTCCAGTTGTATTCCACTGTGGTCTGAGAAAGTATTTGCTATAATTTTGATTTCCTTAAATTTGTTGAGACCTGTTTTGTGGCCTATCCTATGGTCTATCTTGGAGAATGTTCCATATGCTGATGAATAAAATGTATATTCTTCACTTTTTGGATAGAATGTTTTGTAAATACCCATTAAGTCCATTTATTCTAGGATATAGATTAAGTCCAGTGTTTCTTTGCTGACGTTCTGTCTTGATGAGCTGTCTAGTGCTGTTAGTGGAGTGTTAAAGTCCCCTACTATTGTATTGCTGTCTATCTCATTTCTTAGGTCTGTAGAAATTGTTTTATAAATTTGGGAGCTTTAGTGTTTTGTATCAATATATTTATTATTGTAATATTTTCCTGTTGGACTAGTCCTTTTATCATTATATAATGTTTCTCTTTGTCTTTTTAACTATTGTTGCTTTAAAGTTTGATTTGTCTGATATAAGAACAGCTACAATGCTCACTTTTGGTGTCTATTTGCATGGATTATCTTTTTCCACCACTCAAAACTTACCGTAGTAAGTTTATTTGAGTCTTTATGTAAGGTAAGTCTCGGGAAGACAGAAGATGCTTGGTTAGTAAATTCCATTTTGCCTTTCTGTATCTTTTAAGTGGAGCATTTAGGCCATTTACGTTAAATGTTGGTATTGAGATGTGAGGTACTATTCTATTCATCATGCTATTTATTTCCTGAATACCTTTTTTTTTTTTTTTCCATTGTGTTGTTTTATAGGTCCTGGGAATTTATGCATTAAGGAGAGCCTATTTTGGTGTATTTTGAGAATTTGTTTTACGATTTAGAGCTCCTTTTAGCAATTCTTGTAGTGCTGGCTTGGTAGTGGCGAATTCTCTCAGCATTTGTTTTTCTGGAAAAAACTTTATATTTCCTTCATTATGAAGCTTAGTTTCCCTGGACATAATTCTTGACTGATAGTTGTTTTGTTTAAACAAGCTAAAAATAGGACCCCAATTCTTTCTAGATTGTGGGATTTCTGCTGAGCAATCTGCTGTTAAACTAATAAGTTTTCCTTTATAGTTTACCTAATGTTTTTGCCTCACAGCTCTTAAGAGTATTTCGTTTGTCTTGTCTTTAGATAACCTGATGACTATGTGCCTAGGTGAGGAATTTCCCAGTTGTTCTTTGAGCTTCTTGTATTTGGATATCTGGATCTCTAACAAGGCCAGGGAAGTTTTCCTTGATTATTCCCTCAAATGTGTTTTCCAAACTTTAAGATTGCTTTTTTTCCTCAGGAACACCAATCATTCTTAGGTTTGGTCATTTAATATAATCCCAAACTTCTTAGAGGCTTTGTTCATTTTTTTAAAAATTATTTTTTCTTTTTCTTTGTCAGATTGGGTTAATTTGAAAGTCGTGTCTTTGAGCTCTAAAGTTCTTTCTTCTGCTCGTTTGATTCTATTGCCAAGACTTTCCAGTGCATTTTGCAATTTTCTAAGCGTGTCCTTCATTTCCAGAAGTTGTGGTTGTTTTTATCTGGGCTGGTACTGGGGAGTGTCTGCAAAGAGTCCTGTAATGTGATTAATCTTCAGGTTTCTCAGCTGTAGATACCTGTATCTGCTCTGGTAGAGGTAGCATAGGAGTCAAGTGGACTCTGTGAGGGTACTTGGTTGTATTTTTAAGTGTGCTGGGGTTTTTTAATTGTTGTTTGGCATTCATCCAAAAGGTGGTGCTTTCAAGAGTGCCTCCAGTCAGGAGGTGGTGCTTTCAGGCAGTGGGCAGGGCCATAGGGCACCCAAGATATATGTTCTTCATCTTCTTTTACCAGGGCAGGTAGAGAAAGATCATCGAGTGGAAGCAGGGTTAGACGTGTCTGAGCTCAGATTCTCCTTGGGTGAGGCATTCTGTGGCTGCTGTGATGGATGGGTGTGTGATTTTTAGGCCAATGGAGTTATGTTCCCAGAGGGAATATGGCTGCCTGTGCTACATCACACAGATCACCAGGAAAGCAGGGGAAAGCTGGCAGCCACAGGCCTCACCCAGCTCCCATGCAGCCCACAGCCTGAAAGATTGGTCTAACTCCAGCTGTGCCCTTCCAACAGCACCAAGTTTATTTCCTGGCAGCTGGTGAGCAGAGCTGAGGACTTGCCTAAGGGTACAAGCCTCCCAGCTGAGAAAGCAAGCAGACTCACAGTTCCTGGCTCTCACATGGAGCCTGTGGGGGTAATACACCTCCTTCAAAGTGTCTGTGGATTCTCTAGACTTTCCTGGTATATTCCTGCAGTAGTTCTTCAAGCAAAATTTCACAACGTGAGTCTTCATACACTACTGTCCCTGTTTGAGTGGAAGCTGCAAGTTAGTCCTCCCTCCTATCTGCTATTTTCCCTCCTATATTTCATCTCTGATTTCTTTGAGCAGTGTTTTGTAATTCTTGTAGAGATCGTTAACCTACCTGGTTAGCTGTATTCCTAGGTATTGTATTATTTTTGTGGTTATTGTGAAGTGTGTTGTGTTCTTGATTTGCACTCAGCAAAAATGATGTTGGGTATATAAATGCTACTGATTTTTGTACATTGATCTTCTATCCTAAAACTTTGCTGAAGTTGTTTATCAATTTTAGGTGCTTTTGGACAGAAAGCATGGGGATTTTTAGGTACAGAATAATATCATTTGCAAACAGGGATAGTTTGGCTTCCTCTTTTCCTATTTGGATGCCCTTTATTTCTTTCTCTTGCCGGATTGCTCTGGCCAGGACTTCCAGTACTATGTTGAACAGAAATGATGGAGAGAGAATCTTTGTCTTGTACCAGTTTTCAGGGGGAATGCTCCAGGTTTTGTCCATTCAGTATGATGTTGGCTGTGTATTCTTTATAGATAGCTTTTATTATTTTGAGGTATGTTCCTTTAATACCCAGTTTGTTGAGGGTTTTTAACACAAAGGTATGTTGAATTTTATCAAAAGCCTTTATTCCATCTATTGAGATAATCATGTGCTTTTTGACTTTAATTATGTTTATGTGTTGAATCACATTTATTTATTTCCATATGTTGAACTAACCTTGTATCCCAGGGATAAAGCCTACTTAATCATGATGGATTAGCTTTTTGATGCACTGCTGAATTCAGTGTGCTAGTATTTTGTTGAGAATTTTTACATCTACATTCATCAAAGATATTGGCCTGAAGGTCATTGTTGTTGTTGTTGTTGTTGTTGTGTAAGCACCAGGTTTTGGTATCAGGATGATGTTGGCTTCATGGAATAAGGTAGGGACGAGTTTCTCTTCCTCAAGTTTTTGGAATAGTTTCTGTAGAAATGATATCGGTTCTTCTTTATACATCTGGCAGAATTCAGCAGTGAATTCATCTGGTCCCAGGCATTTTCTGGTTGGAAGCCTTTTATAACTGACTTAATTTTGAACGTCATTAATGGTCTGTTCAGTGATTCAGTCTGTTCCTGGTTCAATCTTGGGAGGTTGTGTGTTTCCAGGTATTTATCAATCTCTTCTAGGTGTTCTAGCATAAGTAAATAAAGATGTTTGTAGTAGCCTCTGATGATATTTGTATCTCTGTGGCATCAGTGTTAATGTCCTCTGTTATTTTGTATTGTGTTTATTTTGATCTTTTTTTATTTATTATTCTAGCTAGTGGCATATCTGTCTTATTTTTTTTTTCAAGAAAGTAACTCATGAACTCAAGTTTTGTATGGGTTTTTCTGTCTCAACATCCTTTAATTTAGCTCTAATTTTGGTTATTTATTGTCTTCTGCTAGCTCTGGGATTAGTTTGTACTTTCTTCTCTAGTTCCTGTAGGGTGTGATGTTAGATTGTTATTTTGAGATCTTTGCAGCTTTTTGATGTGGGCATTTAGTGCTATAAACTTCCATCTCAACACTGCTTTAGCTGTGTCACAGAGATTCTCATATGTTGAATCTTCATTTTTATTAGTTTCAAATAACTTCTTGATTTCTGCCTTAATTTCATTGTGCACCCAAAAGTCATTCAGGAGCAGGTTGTTTAATTTTCATGTAATTCTGTGGTTTGAACAATCTTAGCATTGACTTATATTTTTATTTTATTGTGGTCTGAGAGTGTGTTTGCTATTATTTATTTTTTCTTTTTGCATTTAATGAGTTTTTCTTTGTTGTTGTTGTGGTTGTTTTTTTAATGGCCAATTGTGTGGTCAATTTAGAGTATGTGCCATGTGGTGATGAAAGGACTGTATAACCTTTCATTTTTGAGTAGGCAATTCTGTATATATCTATCAGACATATTTGATCCAGTGCTGAGTTCAGGTCCTGAATATCTTAGTTTTCTGCCTCAATGAGCTGTCTGATACTTTCAGTGGGGTATTGAAGCCTCCCTTTATTTTTGTATGGTAATACAAGTTTCTTTGTAGGTCTCTAAGGACCTGCTTTATGAATTTGGGTGCTCCTGTGTTAGGAGCATATATTTAGGATAGTTAGGTCTTGTTGTTGAATTGAACTATTTAGCATTATGCAATGCCATTCTTTACCTTTTTTAACCTTTCTTGGTTTAAAGTCTGTTTTGTCTGAAAGGGGATTATTATCCCCTTCTTTCTTCTGTTTTCCATTTTACTGGTAGATTTTTTTCCCAACCTTTTACTTTGAGCCTATGGCATTATTGCATTTGAGATGTCTATCTTAAAGACCATACACAGTTGGGTCTTGCTTCTTTATCCAACTTGCTACTCTGTGTCTTTTAATTGGAGCAATTAGCTTGTTTACACTGAAGGCTAATATTAATATGTGTGAATTTGATCATCCTCTCATCATGTTGTTTGCTGTTTATTGTATGCACATATTTGTATGGTTGCTTAATAGTGTCAATGGTCTATGTACATTAGTGTTTTTGTAGCGGCTGGTAATGTTCTTCTATTTTCATATACAGCATTCCCTTCAGGACCTGTTGAAAGACAAGTCCAGTGGTAATGAATTCCCTTAGCATTTACTTGCCTGAAATGGATCTTATTTCTCCTTAGCTTATGAAGCTTAGTTTGGTTGGATATGAAATGTTGGAATTTGTTTTATTTAAGAATGCTGAATATAGGCCCCTAATCTCTTCTGATTATGTAGCATTTCTGCTGAGTGGTCTTCTTTTAGCCTAATGGGGGTCCATTTGTATGTATCATGCCTGTTCTCACTAGCTGCCTTTAACATTTTTTCTTTCATTTTGACCTTGGAGAATCTGATAACTATGCATCTTGGGTACAGCCTTCTTATGTACTATCTTCTGGGGGTTCTCTGCATTTCCTGAATTTGAATGTCAGCCTCTTTAATGAGGATAGGAATATTTTCATGAGTGATATTCTCATATTTTTCAAGTTGCTTGCTTTCTCTCATTCTCTTCATGGATGCCAATGAGCCATATAGTTTATCTTTTAACATAATTCCGTATTTCTCAAAGTTTTGTTCATTCTTCTTTAATTTTTTTCTTAATTGTTGTCTGAGTTATTTCAGAGAACAGCTTTTTGAGCTTCAAACTCTTTTCTCAGCCTGGACAATTCTGCTTTTAATATTTGCAATTGCATTATGAAATTCTTGAAGTGAGTTTTGCAGCTGTATCAGATCACTTTGGTTCTTTCTTGTAATGACCATTTCATCTTTTATTTTCTGTGTCATTTTATTGTATTCCTCAGAATTTTTGTATTAGGTTTCATCTTTCTCCAGAATCTTAATGATCTTTGTTTCTATCCATATTCTTAATTCTATGTCTGTCATTTCAGACATTTCAACCTGGCTAAGAACCATTACTGGGGAAGTAGTGTGGGCATTTGGAGGTAAGAATACACTCTGATGTTTTGAGTTGCCAGAGTTGTTTTTGTTCTGGTTCTTTCTCAACTGTGTGGGTTGATGTTTCTTTAATCTTTGAAGCTGTTGTTCTTTGGATAGGTTTTTTTTTTTTTCTTTGATTTTATCTTCTTTGATGCCATTGAGGGTTTGATTGTAATATAATGTGGGTTCAGTCAGTTGACTTTGTTTATGGAAGATTTTAGGGTCCAAGGCTCAGTTAACAATCCTGGGCTGCATGCCATAACTTTTTGGGCTGATATTGGGCCAGTAGCTTTGTTCTCTGTTCTCTTTAGGTTAGAAACCTGTTGTGCTGGAAAGGCTGTGGTGGTCCTAGACCACTGGTCACAATGCTGTAATGTGTGATGCCAACCAATGTACTATGTTTGGGCAATGGCAGTGAGATCTCTGCTTATTTGCACAATCCAGCAGCAGCAACAGCATGACGGGGTACATACTGGTTGACTGGGATAGGGAGCTGGTGGGCATGGGGCTGCCAGCCTCCATGTGCATGTTTGCAGTGGCATGGTGTCACCATGGGGCCAGGACATGGCTTCTGGCATTTATATGCTGTCGTTTATGTACTGGCAGCAGTGCTGGCACGATGGTTGGGCACTGGTAGGCTGCAGGGCTGCTGGACTGCATGCACACATTTGCTCCCACAGCAGTGAAAGTGCAGGCTGGGGAGCAGGGCCTCTGGCATCTGTACACATGTACATCAGCAATGGCCACTCGACCAGGGTATACAAGGGTGTGCTCACTTGAGCAGCAGTGTTGTGGTGGGGTGCAACACGGTGGGGTGTGGCTGTAGGTGAGTGCAAAACAGGAGTTTTTTAAAGACGAGAACTGGTAAAGGGAGACTAGGATACCAAAGAAGGCAAAACATGCCAATTCACAGAGATATTAAAAGAACAGGTTATGTTTTCCAGGGTATGAAGGCACAAAGGAGGAGTGGAAACACAAAGGAGGACGCTAGTAGAAATAAGATGGATAAAACATTTATTCCTAAACTCATAATTAACTAGTCAATATTACTTTTTCAGGGCATGTACTGAAAGTAAATATATTAAAAAGTAAAATTATTCTATTTATTTTATTATTCTCTAGTAAAGCGATCCCGAGCCTCTCAAGCATATTAAGTATGCTGCTAGCTCTGGAGCTCTCACCAAAGAAGTAAATGAAGACACTGCTTCAGTTCACATTTAAAATGATCAATATTTTCTACCCGCATATGTAAGAAGACTGGCTGGAAGTCATGTAAGTGCAGGACATAAATACTATCCAAAGATTATTCTATCTCAAAGAGAACAATAGATAATTCTGGCAGAACTGATAGCATTTGTATAGTCTTCTAGATTTTGGGAAAAAATATTTTCACTACTGACCCTGATTTTTACCTACACATTGAAAATAGAAGAGAATCACTATAACTATTTCTTATCTCAAGATGCTTTTTATCATAGGCATAAACTGATTGGTATAATTTGATGTTCATCAGCTGGTGGTTTACATCATTTGAATGAGATTTTTTCAGTTGCCTTATCTAGAAAGAAAGTGGAAGAAGTCAACCTCAGAACTTAATGCAGAACGATTTAAACGAGGAATGCTAAAGTTCAGGTAGATGAGCCTGGTTCAAGAACTTTGTTCTTTGGAGCAAAACATGGCTCTGTTAGAACTGATTTTCAATGCAGAAAGACTTTAAATTCCTTAAGGAGTTTACCAGTTCTATTAAGTCAACAAGCTTGTCATTAAACAAATAAGTCAAGGTCATTAAACAAATAAAAAGATAAACTTCAATTCGAACCCAGATTTTGCTTACCTCAAAATCACAACATTGTATTACTATTGAGTACCTACTCTATGTAAAATCTTGTGTACTAAATGTGGTATGAAATATAAGAAACCAAGGGAAGATAAAGCATGATGACAAGATATAATTTTTCCACTCTCTGAACTTTCCTTCTTTAACTTCCCCCTTGCTAATCTCTATGTTCTTCACCTTGCCAAATTTACCCTATCTCTATTCTTTGCACTTGCTGCTTCCTCTCTTTCAATCACTCCTTCCTTAGACAGTGAATGTCTTGCCTCCTTTAGGCAGTCAGATCTCACCTTTTCTTTCTCCACAGAGAGGAAACTTGTAATCACTCTTGATTTTCTTAGCCTGCTTTAATTTTTCTATAGTATGTATTTCCTGCAATTATAGTACATATTCATGTTTGTACTTATTTATAACCTGATTTATCTATATTCTGGAAAACCCTGTGAAGGCAGGAATTTTTGTCTTGTTCACTATTTTATTCTCAGGGCCTACAACACTTCTGAGCTCACTGTAGGGGTGCTCATTGAACACTTACCTTAGGTAATCATTGATGTATACTTGCAGGTATTCATCAAATGAATGAATAAGTGATTCAGTTAGTCAGTTTTCAGAGAGAAATACATTTGTAAAAATAGACTAATTGTAAGACAGAGAGAAATACATATGATAATATTAAAATGAGATCTGTAAACAAAATCCTTTGTGATTCTAAATAAGAAAGCAATTATTTCCAACTTGGGATTCATAGAAGGCATTACAAATTAACTGAAATTTGAGCTGACTTGGGAAATAAGTATTTCAGAAAAAGACGGCATGATGCATGCAGAGGCAGGGCAGAAAACGATTTAAGTGATAGCATTTATGAAGGATTTTTGTGGGAAGTGAGCCTGGAGTTACAGTTTTGCCTCCAGGGTCATGCAAAACCAACTGAATACTTGCATGCATTGGGAAGCTGTAGAGTTTTACCTAAGAAATGAATATACCTGTCTCACCACCAGCTCTATTTGGCAACAATGGGCAATCATGCACATGCAGTTATATAAATATAAGTGCATCCATTAGTCCTTGAGACAAATCAACAGAAGTGGGAACTTAATGGCTCTGATCTCTTGTTTACTCATTTGACTTTGGTGAAATACTAGTTCTTGGCCTTATTTGAGAAATGCTTACGTGAATTAACTTGAAGTTAACTGTTTATACTTCGTTAGTGTGTAGTGACATGTTTGCAATTAAAATATAGCACATTTTCCTGAGCTACAAACTGATCAGACATGGAGATTCTGGCAAATTCAAGGCAGTATCATATATAAAAAAATCATTTAAATAGTTCTGTTTTAAGGAGATCTGAATTCCAATGTAGTATTTGTCAATAATATATGGAACAAACTGTTTCTCAATTTATATTTAAAATGAAAACACCACTGCCCTATACTTCTAATCCTAACAGAAGAAATAAGATATTTCATGTAAACTATTACTAAAGGTAAGTAGTAGTAAACAATACAGAAAATAAAGTATATGCATGCTTCGACAAGTGCTTTTTTTGATGCTTGCTAGTAAATACATTGCATTCGTCCATCTATTCTTAAACGATGAATATTCACATTTTATTTGTTAAAATATATAGTATACACTGCAACTATAAAGATAAATAAAATATTGCCTGATCTTCAAAAAAATTCATTTCTAAGTACAAAAATATGCATTACAGGTGTTAGGTTGAACTTTAAAATTAAAACCAGTAAAATATTAAAAATGAGCACCTTTTTCAAAAATATTTTCATTGATATAGTGAATAGATATGTAAGCTAAACAATATATCTTAGAAATTTAATCAAAGTTCATCTCCAGCATGACCTATATTCTTTGTAAATAAAAATTAAGAAATTATTTGTAAACAATGCCCATATGGATACTTGTCTATATATATTATTAAAATGAAGTAAGTTGTAAAAGTGCTGATAGCAAGATGGTAAAAGGAAAACTAATTTTTATTAACTGAGAGATGGACTTTATTTCAATTATATCTACATACTTTCTGCATCTAACCTAATAAAGGGTTATCAGCATAAATGTACAACAGATAAAACTATGCATAGTTTAAATGAATCTTGGTGTTTCTTTACTGATTGTGGCCCATAAGTTCTAAAGATATATCAGCCTTATTGTTTTCATCATTAATAGAATGTCTGCGCAGAATAGAGACTGACTTGAATGGATACTTGCAGCACTCTAGTGGCCATTCTGTTTAAGTGCAAAGACACCTCGTAGTAAAATAAATCATAGTACATGACACAAGATGTTCTTGAAAAGACAGTCTATACCTAAATACTGATATTTCACTTAAATATATTCTTCTTACACTGTATATAGTTAAATTTAAAATTAGTGTATTTATCCTGTTAATTCTTTTTAAATGCTGCACATTTTGGGAAATAACGCTTGGGAAATATGGAAGTGAAAAGTGATCAAGGAGATGAGGAATTATAAAGGTTGAGATGTTCATTGAAGTTAAAGACGTTAGACCAGTCTGAAAGGTATTTTGAGGGCAATATTTTGTTGAATTATAAACGAAGGCAGATGAATAGCTTTATATTTCTGAAATTCAATTAATTTTGTGCCTGTAATTTTGTTTGGCTGAGGCAGAGTCCTCAAACTTAGAAGAGAAAAAGTCAATTGAAGGGACACCATCTATAGAATACGTCAAATTATTTACCAAATATTTCATTTTACAAGATGTTTGATCATTGAAGAATGAGGGAGAAGTAGTGGTTTGGGGATGGGTAGTATAAATTGCTCAAGAAATAGATGAAGGAGAAAATATATTAAACATAATATATATTAAATAGAAAAAATAAATATAGAAACATGGGAATAAAAATCCAGTGAAAAATTTATATTCTGATAAAAATTTACATGTATCTATTAAATCATATGTTTGTCTATGTAGCGCTTACTTTTGGTTAACTTGCTAATGTTTTCTTTCATTTTACCATTGACTGACTTTAAACTTTATGAAAGATAATAATTGTTGAAAAATGTTTTAAATAATTCATCGGCTGAGAGTGAAAATGTCATTCTTGCCATTTGGTAATGAAATACATTTGGTGATAAAATGAAAGCTGACAATTGGGCAAATAAAATGATGTTTAGATCAGCTTCTCTGTTTTCTTTAGCAGACATGTATGCATTAAAGTTGTATTTTACCTCACAAATAACATACAGATTTTTTTATTTTTTTATTTTTTATTTTTGAGACGGAGTCTCTCTCTGTCACCCAGGCTGGAGTGCAGTGGCCGGATCTCAGCTCACTGCAAGGTCCGCCTCCCGGGTTCCCACCATTCTCCTGCCTCAGCCTCCCGAGTAGCTGGGACTACAGGCGCCCGCCACCTCGCCCGGCTAGTTTTTTGTATTTTTTAGTAGAGACGGGGTTTCACCGCGTTAGCCAGGATGGTCTCGATCTCCTGACCTCGTGATCCGCCCGTCTCGGCCTCCCAAAGTGCTGGGATTACAGGCTTGAGCCACTGCGACCGGCCAACATACAGATTTTTAAAAATATTTATTTAGGTTAAAAAAAGAGCTCTACAGAATATCAGAAAAAAATAAAAGACAATATTTTATTGTAAACAATCTTATTTTCTAACCATAGATTTAAATATAAAATAAAAGGTTAAAAAAGGTTTTGGTAACCATAGTCATATTTTTCATTAGTAGTGTCTACACTCACACACACACACATACACACACACACACACTCTCAGGTGGGCATACATGCACAAGTCAAATATTAAAACAGTATTTCCAATGCTCAAGCATTTAAACCATTGAGTCAGAGTCTTCATCTGACATATGCAAACACACTTCTGATGGGATACACGTTGAAATGATTCCATACCTAAACAGTTTCTGAGGTAGTTTTTGAAATTAAGAGAAAAACACATACTATATGAAATTTCATACTATATGAAAACTATATGAAATTCTTTCCATATAGTTTTCAACATGCAAATAAATAGTTAAGGGGGTAAAAGTTTGAAATGAATGTGTCTTTATCAAGCTCAGTAATAATATTAATTATTGTTGACAATATTTATGTAAGCCCTGTCTACATATGATCACAGAAATGTAAAACTAGTCAAAATATGTTTTAAAGATAAATAAATAATGCTCAGTTTGCTTTCCACTCTTAAATATATGGAATTGGCTTGCCTCGGTGGTACATGCTTTTTCTGCTGTGAATCGTTGAATTTAGATGAAATACACACACACAAATCATAATGACATATTTCAAAGTCATCTCTACAAGATATTTACCTCATATTAAATTCCTTTTTCATAGTAGATAAGAACCATGTTATTTAAAACAAATGCAAAAATTTAATAATTTCAAATCTCATTATTTAGATTATTAGATTCTTCTTTTTGAGAGTGGGAAAGTAGCAGTAAAAAAGGAAAAAAGATTGCATGAGTTAATTATCACCAGTAATAAAGAAATATTATTCTGACACTAGTTAAAAAATGAAGACGACTTTATTCAGAATTAGTAGCAATAAATGTAATGATTTTTGCAATAGGGTAAAAAGAGCAGACTCAACTCCGAATACAGGAACAACAGCTGGGGATTTATAGACAACGAGCAAAGTGAAGGCATCAGTAGATGGAAAATTACTCAGAGGAGGATTCTTGCTAAACTGACTTAATGGGATTCTTGCTGAAGGCAAGCCAGATGATCAGATATGAAGGGTGGGGGATTCTTGCTAAACTGACTTAGCAAGATTATTTGGTTTTAATTTTTATGACTACATCATAGTTGTACATATTTATGGGTCATATGTAATATTTTGATGCAAGCATACAGTGTGTAATGATCAAAATAGGTAAGCCAGGAAGCCATCACCTCAAGCATTTATCATTTATTTGTGTTATGAACATTCCAATTCTACCCTTTTAGTTATGTTGAAATATAGAATAAATTAATTAACTATAGTCATCTTATGGTGCTAACAAACAGTGAATCTTATTCCTTCTATCTGACTGTATTTTTGTTCTGATTAACAAACTCCCTTCCCAGTAACCATCATTCTACTCCCTATCCCCTTAGTTCTCTTTTTTTTTTTTTAATTATACTTTAAGTTCTAGGGTACATGTGCACAACGTGCAGGTTTGTTACATATGTATACATGAACCATGTTGGTGTGCTGCACCCATTAACTCATCATTTACATTACGTATATCTCCTAATGCTATCCCTGCCCTCTACCCCCTCCCCACAATAGGACCCGGTGTGTGATGTTCCCCTTCCTGTGTCCAAATGATCTCATTGTTCAATTCCTACCTATGAGTGAGAACATGTGGTATTTGGTTTTCTGTTGTTGTGATAGTTTGCTGAGAATGATGGTTTCCAGCTGCATCCATGTCCCTACAAAGGACATGAGATCATCCTTTTTTATGGCTGCATAGTATTCCATGGTATATATGTGCCACATTTTCTTAATCGAGTCTGTCAGTGATGAACATTTGGGTTTTATTATATATATAAAATTATATATATATAGTACTCCATCTATATATAATGGAGTACTATTCAGACATGAAAATAGTGAGATCCTTCATTTGCAATATGGATGGGACTGAAGGACAATGTTAGGTGAAATAAACCAGGCACAGAAAGACAAAAGACAAGTACCATATGCTATCACTAATAGGTGGGAACGAAAAAAAAAAAAGAAAGAAAGAAAGAAAGAAAGAAAAGAGAACTCAGTCTTTGCTATTGTGAATACTGCTGCAATAAACAAAGACTGAGTTGAGTTCTCTTTTCTTTCTTTCTTTTTTTTTTTTTTTAGTTTCCACCTATTAGTGATAGCATATTGTATTTGTCTTTTGTCTTTCTGTGCCTGGTTTATTTCACCTAACATTGTCCTTCAGTCCCATCCATGTTGCAAATGAAGGATCTCACTAATTTCATGTCTGAATAGTACTCCATTATATATAGATGGAGTACTATAAATATATAATTATATATAATAATTTATAAAATTATAAATATAAAATAATTTTATAATTATATATATATAATTTTATAGATATGAAGATATGGAATCAACCTAAATGTTCATCAGTGGATAAATAGGTTTTTTTAATGTGGTATACACACACACACACACACACACACACACTCTGTATACCACATTAAAAAATAATTATCCATTGATGGTTGATTCCCTTAGGTTGATCCTTAGGTTTATTCCATATCTTCATTATTGTGAATAGTGCTGTGATAAACATGAGAGTATAGATATCATTTTGATACATTGATTTTCTTTATTTTGAGTATATACAAAGCAGATTTGCTGCATTATATGGTAGTTATATTTTTAGTTTATCGATAAAGCTCCCTACTGTTCTTCAGAGAGGCTGTATACTAGTTAGCTGGATTCTCTCTTTTTTTTTTTTTGAAAGACTACTTGTTTAGAGCAGTTTTATGTTCACAGCAAAATTGAGACAAAGATAGAGTTTTTCTGTATACCCCCTGCCTCCACACATGCACAGCCTCCCTCATGATGAATATCGCTCACCACAGTGGTACAGTTGCTATGATGGTGATCCTATATTGACACATAATCACCCAAAGTCCATAGTTTACATTAGGGTTGACTCTCGTTGTTGTACATTGTATGGCTTTACACAAAGGTATAATGACATGTGTTTATCATTATAGTAACATATAAAGTATTTTCACTTCCCTAAAAACCCTCCACTCTGCCAATGTATCATTTTCTTCTCTTGCCAGTCCTTTGGTAACCACTGATCTCTTTACCATATTCATAATTTTGCTTTTTCCATAATGTTGCATAGTTGGAATAATGCAGTAAGAAGGTTTTTCAGATTGAATTGTTTTACTTCACAATATGCAGTTAAGTTCCTCCATGTCTTTTCATAGCTTGATAGTTCACTTATTTTTATCACTGAGTAATATGCTATTATACGGCTGTGCCACATTTCACTCATTTACCTATTGGAGGATATCTTGCTTGCTTCAAAAAATGGTTGAATTTATACATCCAGGCTCATGAGGAAGTTTTCTTATTTTTTACAAAAAAAATCATTGTCTGGTCAACATTATTGAATGGGTTGATATGTACTCGTTTTTATTTCTGGGGTAGAGTTTATGTAGAATTATATTATTTCTTCCTAAAATATTTAGTAGAACTTAGCAGTATAGCTATCTGGGTCTGGAGTTTTCTTTGTAGGAAGGTTTTCAACTATGGCTAAATTTTCTTTAATAGATATAGGGCAATACAGATTATCTTTTCTTGATTGAGGTTTGGTAATTTTCATTTTTCAAGGAATTTTTCAATTTTGGCAATTTAGCCATATTTATTCACATAAATTTTGTAATATTGCCTTGTTTTTCAAAAGTATCTATAGAATCTATAATATCACATTATTCATTTCCAAAGTTATTAATTTATATCTTCTCATTTTCCTGAGCAGTCTGACTAGATAAAAGTTTATTACTTTTATTGAACTCCTCAAATTCTTTAGTGGTATTGATGTTTCCTACAGTTTTTCTGTTTTATTGGTTTCAGCTCTGATATCTTAGTCTCTTCATCCTGCTATAACAAAATGCCATACACGGAGTAACTTATAAACAAAAGAAATTGATTTCTCACAGTTCTGGAAACTGCAAAGTCGAAGATCGAGGTGCTGTCAGATTTGATGTCTGGTGAGGGACCACTTCATGGTTCATAGATGCATTATTTTTCCCCGTGACCTTACATGGCAGAAGAGGTTAAGGAGATCTCTTGGGTCATCTATCTAAGAACATTGATTGACTTATGAGGGCTTGGCCGCCATGACCTAATCATGTCCATAAAGCTCCATCTCCTAATAATATCACCTCTGTGATCTCGCTTTATCATATAAATTTTGGAGGAGCACAAACACTCAGATCATAACATGTATTTATCATTTCCTTTCCAATGCTTCCTTTGGGTTTAATTTTTCTCTTCTTTTTTTCTAGTTTCTTAAGGTAGAAGTCAACGTCATTGATTTGAGACTCTTCTATTATAGATATCAGTGTTGAAAATTTTTATTTACTGTTGTAGCTGCATTCCACAATTTATCATATGTTGTGTTTTCATTTTCACTTAGTTAAAAATACTTTCTAATTTCTGTTTTTATTACCTCTGACCCAGGGTTATTTGGATCTGTGTTACTTGATTTCCAAATGGTTGAGTTTTTCCAGATATAATTTTGTTATTGATTTCTAATTTGATTGCTTTTTTGTCAGGGAATATGTTTCATATGACTTAAATCCTTTTGACTTAATCCTTTTATTAAGATATATTGCGTGATCTAGAGTAAGGTCTATTTTGGTAAGTGTTCCATAGGTACTTGAGGAGAATGTATTCAAGTCTCCTCTATTCTTGCTGATTTTCTGTCTCCTTGTTCTATCAATTGAGTAAAGAGATACAAAAATCTCAGACTATACTTATTAATCTGCCTGTTTCTTTTGCAGTTCTGTCCATTTTCTTTGTATCATGTATTTGGAAACTTTTATGTTATTATGTACATAAATGTATAGGACTGTCATATCCTCTTAATTAAAACTTTTATCATTATGAAATGAACTTGCCTATTGCTGGTAATATTTTTACAATGAAATCTACTGCAGTATTAAATAGCCACAGCCCATAAGCATTCTTTTGTCAAGTGTTAATATGATATATCTTGTTCTATCCTTTAACCAATGTGTGTCTTTTTATTTAAATATACTTCTTGTAGACAGCATTTAGATGGGCCTTGCTTTTTTATCCATTCTGACAATCTGCCTTTGTTTTTGTTTGTTTGTTTGTTTGTTTGTTTTAGTTTTAGTTTTCTTAATTTTAGGTTCGGGGTACATGTGCAGGTTTGTTATATAGGTAAATTGCATGTTGTGGGGGTATGGCATACAGACTGTTTCATCAGCCAGGTAGTAAATATAGTACCTGCAAAGCGTTTTTTGATTCACACCCTGCTCCCAACCTCCACCCTCAAGTAGGCCCTGGATCTTTCATTCCCTTATTTGTGTTCATATGTATTTAATGTTTAGCTCCCACTTAAAAGTGAGAACATGTGGTATTTATTTTTCTGTTCCTGTGTTAGTCTGCTCAGTATAATGGCCTCCAGCTCTATCCTTGTTGCTGTGTAGGATATAATTTCATTCTTTTTTATGGCTGTGTAGTATTCCATGGTGTCTATGTTCCACATTTTCTTTATCCAGTTTACCATTGATGGGCATTTAGGTTCATTCCACGTCTTTGCTGTTGTGAAGAGTACAGTCAGCAGGATTCTTATTACAACTGGGATGGGCTTGGGAACAAGGCCCAAGGATGAGGCCAAGTTGAAAAGAGGGCTCAGAGAAGCCCATCTACAGTTTGGTCAAGGAGAGACTCTGTCACTTGTAAAATAATTTTGAAGGAGACTTAATTGCTATCATTCATTCATATAATGCTGGATACTTGAAGCATGAGAATGCAACAGTCCATGCCTTTTTCATCTTCATTTTCATGAGGTACCTGAAATATATAACACCTTTGGATATCTGTTACCATACTCAAAAGTTTTACATCCTCTGTATTCTCTACTAATGAATTTGCCTTTATGCATGGTATGCTTGATTAGTATTTGCATTGTGCTTTGAATTTCTAAGCATGTCGAAATAATTGCTTAGTTATTTCCCCCATAACTCCATATGAGATAAGCCTAATGCTTAGTTCTTATGTAATGTTTCCAACAGCAGCATTTTTAATACATATCACCTAGTTAGTTTTGATATCACTGTTGAAGGCTATTATCTCTACTTTATAAGAAAAACAGAAACAGGATGAATAAACCACTTTTCTGAACTGATAAAGGGAATAATTTTGAGGAATAGGAAAATTGGGTCTCAAATATAGTAAAAAACAAGGGAGAATCTATAAGCACTTTAAAGATCTTATGAGCTTTTTTGCATAATAGCCCTAAATGCAATCTAAATAGAAAAAAAATAATTTAGGAATCATGTAACGTCAGCTAACTTATATGAAAATTTAGGATAGTCACTTCAACTTACTCTGCTACATTTTCTTTACCTCTAAAATTACAACGGTTAAGACTTACTGACTTTTTTTTGGAAAAATTGTAAAGAAATACCAGTTAATGTATGTGAAAAAAAATCTTCAAAGAACAGTATGATTAACAGTGTCACCATTTTAGAATGCAAAGGTATATCTGTCTTGTGCTTTTGAATAAAATTTGTTGATTCACAAAAGCCTGAATATCCCCAAATTCCACCCACAAGATGAGGTCCTAACTTTTTTGCATGACTAGCCAGTCCTTTCAAGTACCCTCTATCTTGTCCCTGCATGATCTGTTCCCTGAATACCTTTCAAGCCTCATTTCTTGCCAGTCTCTGTTCTTTTCATTATGCTCTGGGCAATCTGACCTCACTAACCCTGCAAAAAGCCTACTTCAGTTCCTTCATATGTACATTTTTCCTCTTTCTGAATCCCTGTTTTCAATTGCCTTCACCTAGTTACTCCTACACATTCATTAAAAGGCAATCGTTCAGCAAAACTTTCTGATCTCCCACACTGGCCAATTCTTTTTCCTGTATAAATAGAAATTATTATATACTTTTTCTTTAAATCATTTATCAGAATTGTAGTTAAATACATATATAGTATGTGTATATATATATGTATATGTATATTTGATTTGTTTAAAATCTACTTTCTCCCACTAAACTGCGACCTCCATGAAGGTGTAGTGTAGTGTAGTGTTTGGTGTGCTCAGGGCTTTAATTCCCAGTCTCTAGCTCAGTATCTCATGTCTAAAAGGTATTACCTGAATATTGTTGAATATTCTTGTTATGTTGTACCTCTTTTTTTTTGGAGAAGAATTTTTTTATTTTTTTATTTTATTTTAAGTTCTGGGATACATATGCTGAACGTGCAGGTTTGTTACATTGGTATACACGTGCCATGGTGGTTTGCTGCACCTATCAACCCATCATCTAGGTTTTAAGCTCTGCATGCATTAGGTATTTGTCCTAATGGTCTCCCTCCCCTTTTTCCCCACCCCCAAAAAGGCCCTGGTGTGTGATGCTCCCCTCCCTGTGTCCATGTGTTCTCATTGTTCAGCTCCGACTTATGAGTGAGAACATGGGGTGTTTGGTTTTTTGTTCCTGTGTTAGTTTGCTGAGGATGGGTTCTAGCTTCATCCACGTCCCTGCAAAGGACACGAACTCACTTTTTATGGCTGTATAGTATTCCATGGTGTATATGTGACACATTTTCTTTATCCAGTCTATCATTGAGGGACATTTGGGTTGGTTCCAAGTCTTTGCTATTATAAACAGTGCTGTAATGACACATGTATGCATGTGTCTTTATAGTAGAATGATTTATAATCCTTTGGGTATATACCCAGTA
Source organism: Trachypithecus francoisi (assembly GCF_009764315.1). Lineage (NCBI taxonomy): Eukaryota > Metazoa > Chordata > Mammalia > Primates > Cercopithecidae > Trachypithecus > Trachypithecus francoisi. Next base: position 59,363,032 of record NW_022681455.1, read on the forward strand.
ATGAGATTGCTGGGTCAAATGGTATTTCTGGTTCTAGATCCTTGAGGAATCACCACACTGTCTACCCCAATGGTTGAACTAATTTACACTCCCACCAGCAGTGTAAAAGCATTCCTATTTCTCCATGTCCTCTCCAGCATTGGTTGTTTCCTGACTTTTTGATGATCACCTTTCTAACTGGTGTGAGATGGTATCTCACTGTGGTTTTGATTTGCATTTCTCTGACCACTGATGATGAGCTTTTTTCATATGTGTGTTGGCTGCATAAATGTCTTTTTTTGAGAATTGTCTGTTCATATCTTAGCCCACTTTTTGATGGGATTTTTTTTTTTTTTAATTGTACCTCTTAGCTACCTTTCTCTTCTAGATCACAAATATGCTACTGGAGAACATAGAAAAACCAAGTATATTTGGGAGCAACAATTTAGCTAATGTTAGAAAGAAAAGTAGGAAAACTGCTGATTTTAGCCCTTACTTATACCAAAATGCTGAGTTCCCGGACTTTTGATGTCAGTTTACCTTAGTTATCAAGATTGCTTAAGGTGTAAACAGGAGATCCTAAATTCATGCACAAGGAGGGTCTGAATTCAAGAAAACTCTAATATCATAGCTGGGGGTATGGTGTTTGAGGGAATAATCAGAATAAACAGACATTTCATCATTCATATCATGGGCAACAGAAAAGAAAGGTCATTGGGAATAGGCATTAATTTTGTGAAGGACACATTAAAAGATAGGGTGATTTTTTACTGAGATGAGATTTTTAAAAAGGTAAATAAAGTTAGAAATATTACAAGGAACCACAACTTGTAATGACACAATGCAAAACAACAACAACAACAACAACAAAAACTTCTTTCATACTAATAAAGGTAGAAATGGACTTTAGAAAGCCAAATAATTTGTATGGGAATAAATATTGTCAAGGAATTTAGAGAAATAGCAAATGGACAAAAACAGTTAAAGGTGATAGTTATGAAGACAAGAAAAATAATCTAATAGAGTTATCTTGATTGTTTTTTGTTTTGTTTTGTTTGAGATGGAGTCTCACTCTGTGGCCAGGACTGGAGTGCAGTAGCGTGATCTTGGCTTACTGAAACCTCCGCCTCCCAGGTTCAAGTGATTCTCCTGCCCTAGCCTCCCGAGTAGCTGGGATTACAGGTGCCTGCCACTACACCTAGATAATTTTTTTGTAATTTTAGTACAGACGGAGTTTCACCATATTGGCTAGTCTGGTCTCCAACTCCTGACCTCATGATTCACCCGCCTCAGCGGGATTACAGGCGTAATCCCAAAGTGCTGGAATTACAGGTGTAAACCACCGCGCCTGGCCCCAATAGAGTTTTAGTACATATTCTTGAGGACAATGTGTAAACAAATAGAATAAAAATAATAAGTATGTTTGGTAGAAAACTAATTTTCTCTGCTAAAGAGAAAATTCTATACATCTAAAAGAGTCCTCCACATACTACAAAATTCAGAAAAGATAAATTCTCAAGTAAATTATATTAAAATTATTTAACTATAAGTTAAAAATTATATACTGTGTAAGCCCAAAGAGCAAACTTTTTTTTTTTCATTAAAGCAAACCGTTGCTTGTTCTTAGGTTTCCTTTCTGCTTTGTTAAACAAGAGAAGATAATGGAGAGGTTAGGGAGTAAAACAGCCAAACTGACCTCTCCCCAACTACCTTGTAATGCCAGAGGGCTTAGAATGAATAGCATTCACTTCATTCAATTAAAAAAAAAAGTAAAAAAATCACCACAAAACTCCAGAAGGAAAATTTGTGGTCTGAAAGGACAGATAATGCAATCATTATTTAAATAATTGATGAAAATATGGTTACACATTTTATGAAAGCAATTCCGCTTGAAAGTAAAGACATACAGCGAAAAATGAAAGTAAACAATAAAATTTGTTCTAAAATCCAAATTATACAAGCACAAATCCAACAGTATTAATTCCAATTGCTGATTATTTAAAAATAATCAAAGACTTAGATGCAAAAAAAAAAAAAATTAAAATGTTTCTCGCAAATCTACATAGTAAGGAAAGATGGAAAACAAATAAAATGCTCCATTAAATAGAATTGGATAAATAAATTGTGATATATCCTTAAAAACAAAAGGCTCTTCCTCTTCCAAAACTCTTGTTTTATCAAAGTATTTAATGAAATGTAAAGACAGGTTACAACAGTGAGTACTATAATTATTTCAAATCATTGCGTAATGCACTGTAATAAGTTGTTTTTTGAGATGGAGTCTTGCTCTGTCGCCAGGCTGGAGTGCAGTGGCGCAATCTCAGCTCACTGCCATCTCCACCTCCCGGGTTCAAGCGATTCCCCTCCCTCAGCCTCCAGAGTAGCTAGGACTACAAGCGCGCGCCACCATGCCGGGTAATTTTTTTTTGTATTTCAGTAGAGACGGGGTTTCACCGTGTTAGCCAGGCTATCCTTGATTTCCTGACCTTGTGATCCGCATGCCTAGGCCTCCCAAAGTGCTGGGATTACAGGCATGAGCCACCATGCCCGGCCAATAAGTTTTAATAAGAAAAGTTAACCCCGTCTCTACTAAAAAAATACAAAAAGCAAGCCAGGCGAGGTGGCAGGCACCTGTAGTCCCAGCTACTCAGGAGACTGAGGCAGGAGAATGGTGTAAACCCAGGAGGCGGAGCTTGCAGTGAACTGAGATCTGGCCACTGCACTCCAGCCTGGGCAACAGAGCCAGACTCCGTCTCAAAAAAACAAAGAAAGAAAAGTTAAATAACATTTTTAAATAAATTGTTTTAGCCACTTATGTATGCCCAAAGTATGTTTAGAGTTTAAAATGGGTTTGATCAAATTTGAATACGTAGAAAAGCTTGGGGGCTAAAATCCCATATCTATCTATTTCAACTATATTGATTATTAAAAACAAAACAAAACAGAAAAATATGTCTATAATATTAAGATAAAATAAGTTGCAAATCTAAGTCACAAAAAGATACTTATTTATACATCTTTAAATATAAAATTAAAATCAAGAAGTCATCTGAGGTGTACCATGTTTCAATAACTGGCAAACTTCATGTAGAATTCATAAGTATCTTTTGATGGATAATCTGGGAAATTTTTATAATTAATGAATAAGATTTTTCTTCAAAATTTTAAAACATATTTTCCAAAAGGGGGTGAAAAAGTAATGATGACAAATAGGTGCAAGTATATATAGCTGGAGTCAGAAAACAAGCTTATGTAATCTAACTCTTCTTTTTTTAAGGCTATGTGCATCTTCACCTTTAATAAATACTGCCAACATTTAAAAACCTGACAATGTCAATGACTGGTGAACATGTCACATGTGATGAGTGTGAAATGGCGTCTCTTCGCAGCAGGTGCTGGAGACAGTCTGGCCTTAGAGAAGCACTTAGACAGTTACAGCAAGAATGTTTTATAAATAGTGTTTGATATAGTCTAAGATTAATGGGGAATAAAAACATGCTGCTTAGAAATAATTATTCATAGATCTAAAGTCAACAAAATCTTTTTTTTCTAATGTAACGATATATAAGATTTTAGAGAAAGGGAGAACAACTTGAAATAAATCAGAAAACACTTTTATATTAATCATTCTTTTCATATACTTCAAATTTGTACTTAATGCCTTTCTCCTCCTTCACATCAGAGACAACACCTTGTGGGTATTCTGGAGAAGTGTATATTTGTCTAAATCGTCTTCTGGGGGAAAAAGTGTCACTTTCAAGGTCTTCCATGATCCATACCACAAATAGTTTAAAATGGTCTCTTAATTCATGGATTCCTTATAAACAGAACTGACTCCCACTGTAAAAACCATGTCTAGTTTATTCGCTAATTGTAGTTGCTCAATACGCTTTAAGGCATTACTCAGACTTTAGGCAGGAAAAGGAGCTCTTTGTGGTGGTTCCTTGGATTCTCTACTGACAACTAAATTAATTATATACTTCAAAGGTTGATTCTTCTCAGTAATCGAGAACCAGGTCTTCCTACTCAAAAATACTAGATTCTGTTTACCTTCTACTGAAGAGGGTGTGGTCATTCTTTGGAACTGAATTTATTTCTGAGCTGGGGTCAGGGCAGGTCCCCATTCCTGACAATGCCCATCTTCTGGAAAACAGCGACAATGCAGTTTAGCAGATGAACCATGACAACAGCAGTTAACACCTATGAGCTACACCAGGATGCAAGGCCAAGAATCGTGTGAAATTCTAGCTCTTGTTTTTATATTGCCAGTCATTACTTCCATTTCTTCCTTGGATTTGGGTTACTGTTGATGAATAAGATTATTGCTAATATTTATAATATTTTATCAGTATTATATTTTATGATTAATAAGAAATATTTTACATCCATAAATTAGATAATGGGTTCACCTATAAATATTTTTAGCCAAATAAGAAATTTAAAAATTTACAGGATTAAGTATAGTTATAACATTTGCTGTTTTCAGTTGCATGAATGTTATATGGGGAGAAGAGTTAACCTGTAAATAAATAACTATTCAACCTTGATTTTCACCTTTGTTTACTTAAATGTATATTTTCAGTCTTCTGACAAATTTATTTTTGATAATGACTTTTTGTTTGTTTGTTTTGATTTTGCTTTTTGAGTCATGGAAAATCATTTATAAAGAGAAATACAACATGACTGTCTTTCTTCCAAAAGAAACATAACACTTGCATAGAAAAGTTTCAACTGTGAGGCAATATCTACCACAATCATTAAGGCAGATGGTTTACCTTCCTGTAATATTCAATTATCTCTTAGCTACCTATAAGTATATAATGTGAAGTGTTGAGTGCCTTATATTTATTTCATACAAGCTTAACAGTATTATAATTGCTTCACCTTTTTGATCCATATCACTTTAGTTTTGATGATGTTAGTATTCTACTGAATTTAAAAAAAAAAAAAAACACTTTTGTTTGTACACATATTCCTCAGATAGAACAAACAAACAGCAATGGAGGCTGCTGGCTCTCTTTGGTTTCTTGGGGTTTTCTGTGTGAGTTCATCTGTATCTACCTATATAAATCAAATTAAACTATAACTCTTAATGAATCTTAGAATTCCTTCCAAGTAAGAGAGATGAGGAGGGGCTTACACCCTCCATGACACTAACTAAAAGGAACACCTCATTTATACTCAGTCTTAATCTTTTTCTGGCCTTTCTTTAATCTCAATTTGCAACTAATTTATTTATTTGATTATTTGATAAATGTCTATCCTCCCCACGGTGCTTTAACCACTGTCAGAGCAAAGATCACATCCCTTTTGTTCACCATTGTACCCTAACACTTAAGGCAGGGTTTAACTGAAGAAAATTCAAAGAAGAGAGCTACAAAGAGAATATAGGCTGCAGAATTATTGGCCTAACTCTTCAGGGTCCTGTCAGGGGACAAACCAACTTTTTCCTTATCTGTATTTTTATGCTCTTTGACTCAAAATGCGCAGAAAAAAAAATGCTCAAATTGTTCTGGACTGAGTCCCTTGCCTGCTTCTTGGCAAAAAGAATACAGGGCACCTGAACTGATAGACACACAAACTGTGTACAATAAAAGAATAGTAATTCCTCACAGAAAATCCAGGTGTTGTTACCAGACCATAGAAGGGATGGATACCAGGAAAGCAAAACTTAGAGATGCTCATTACAGAGAATAAACAAATGGTTCTGTATTTACAATAAGTTATTCACAATAACAATACCAGAAGATATGCAAAATAAAAGCTGTCACATTTCCTTTAATGTCAGTTTTCCCTTAGAATAACCAACAGGAAGTTAATTAATCTTTTATTAAAATGTTTGTGCCATCAGATATTTTGGAAGGATTATCTAGACTGTATACCAAGATGGCTCACATCCCTAAAGCATTTTTTAAATATTATGAAGTGTTTTCCCTTACACTGCTACTCCATGAAGGCAGGAACCATGTCTGTTTTGTGTACCTCTATATTCCTAGTACATGCTCAGAGCCTGGCACAAAATACACACTCAAATATTATTGAATGAATAAATTAATGAAGGACTACAGAGGGTTTCTAACTGTATACAGTCATGATTGATCTCTTTCTCTTATGGGAACTAAAAATAAGTTAAGACTGGAATTATTTTAAGATTTTTTAATACAAAGTTGAAATACAAGTTAGTTACAAATACTTTAAATTTACATGTAAAAACATCTTAAAATAATTTCAGCCTTAACTTCTTTTTAGTTCTCATAAGGGAAACAAATAAAGCCAAACCCATAGTTTCAAAAGGAAAATGTCTGTGTCGCTTCTGGGTTGTGTTCAGCCTAAGATGCTCATGAAATGTTTTAGGAGGATAGAAAATGATGTAAGGTGATCTTGTGCCAGTTTGCCTCTGCTCTGAGGCAGAAAATAAGATCTCATAGACAGGTTTGAGAACTTAAATTCCTACAAAATAGTTCTAAAAGTATGAGGGGCTACATCTTGACACTAATTCATCTAGTGTGGTATTATTTTCCTGAAATAATCCTCCCTGGCAACTTGTCATGAAAATCTATCAGATGGACAAGTTTCTTCATCTATTGATTTTTTTTCCATTGACATCTCCATTAAGTGATATTATTATTTCTGTTCAAAGTGTAATTCTTTTTCAGTTGTACTATCTACTGGGGCCTTAAATATTCATACTGACTCTTCCTCACACTTTAATTTATTTTTTGCTAACTATAGAATATGATTTCCTTGAAAGCAAATAAGCTTTCTTGTGCTTATTCCTGATTTCGTTGGTTTACTACCCTACAGTCACATCTCTAGCAATAAATTATTCGACTTTTCTGTGTCTTTGGTCAGATAAAGGCCCATTCAAACCAGTGTTTTTGATCATATAGCAACTGGGTAATAGGAAGAGTATTATGCTGAATTAAAATCTTATTAATAACTCTGACATGTATTAAATATTTGCCCTTGGGAATGCATTTTTCTGAATATTTGAACCATTGTTCATGGAATGAGAGTAAGAATATAAATAGTAGGTCTGTTACATCAAATGGAATAGCGTATAAGAATGGCTAGTACACGGACAGAATCATGACAAGTATTCGAAAATGGTTATTTTCTTCCTTCACTTCCAAACAAAAAATGGCTACACTTTTTCTGACCCAGTAGACTACTAATAACTGAAAAGTATTCCTCAGTTATAAGGTGGATATGCACTGCCTAATAAAGACTCTAATCTGCTAATTATCCATATAGAAACTAAATGAAAGCTTATGCAGACATCTAATGGAAATTTTTCTTCTAGCATCATTCAAGGCTGGACGTGAATTTGTCTTTGCCTACCTTATACCTGCAAATAGTTAATTATATTAGATCAGAAGCATTTATTTCCTCCTTATTTGATATATGATATTGTTGTCACTTTCTATTTGAAACTGAAATAGTAAGATTAAAGACTGCGTCAAACAGCTAGATATACCTATAGTATTTAACCAGCATATAACCATGAACTGACACAGTGCCTAGAACCTATTGGATACTCAATAAATATATATTGAAGAAATAAAATATATAAATGAATAAAGTTGTACTATCTACTGGGCTCTGACATAAAATATGAATGATGAAGATTTTTCTGTGTTTATATCCATATATCTAAACATAATCTTCAAACCTTCCTTTAGGGAGGCTCTCATTGCCCTGCCCACTGCATACCAATAAATCATAGACACTTCAATCCAGTTCTTTATGCCCAGAATAGTACTAAGTACTTTGTTCAATAATGCCTACTGCTTAATAAAATATACAAATCATGCAAAGTAAATGTGACATTATAATATGTGCTAAACAGTGCTATTCATTTTGCCCACAGTGTTAAAGACAGAGTATATGACTTTAGCATTTTAAAATATGAGATGTTAAGGCAAAACCAGAAGAAAATAAATGGGATCATTTGATGGTTTGCAACAAGCTGATTTCGGGTGAAAAGCCTTTTGTATTAAAGTTAATGTGATCTTGGGTAAAAGAAGCTATCTGCACCTCCACTGCAGAGATAACTGCAAAAGACAGAAGGCAAGCACAATGCCACGGAGCACAAAGAAGATTGTGAAACCCAAACTGGTGAATAAGAGCATTGGAAAATGAACTATCTGGTTAAATATTATAGAACAGGAAAACTTTAAGTTACATATGGGAATTTTCACAGGAAAGATTGGGAAAACGCATTCCAGGAAGAAGAAGCAACATATACTGAGATAAAAAATAAAAGATAATATGTGGTATATAAGAAATGTGGGGTATGTGGCTTGAGGGCAGCTGAATGATGAGCTAGACTCATGATAGGCCTGATTAGTGTGGCTAAGACATTTGGGTTATAAACAAAGTTATAGAGAATACATTGAGAATGTTGAAGAAAGAATAATGTATCAAATTTATCTATACAGCTATCTCTTGGTGTTTGTGGGGGAATTGATTCCAGGACCTTTTGGGAATACCAAAAGCCAAGATACTCGAGTACCTTATATAAAATGGAACAATATTTGCATGCTCTGTATACTTTAAATAATCTCTAAATTACTTAATAACACTTGATGCAATGTGAACATTACGTAAATAGTTGTTATACTGTATTGTTTTTATTTGTATTTTTCTTGTATTTTTATTTTTAAAAAAAATATTTTTCATCTGCACTTGGTTGAATGGAAACTGCAAATACTGACAAGATTAGAAATATCACTCTGAATGGAAATATAGAGAACAAATTTGTTAGTGAGTGGAAAGAGGACTGGTCAGACTTTAGGTATAAAAAAACCATGTAGAATGTGAAAAATAATGAAGTAGTAGAGGAGAAGATCTAGTAGATGAGAAGGATTACAGTGATTTTAAAGAAGCCATTATCTGGACATAAATTGGTTGAATTAAAGAGGAAATGGAGTATCTTTTTCGCATGGACTAAATGAAATGAAGGGATATCATAGCAAACCTGTTTACTTTGTTATTAGGATTTTGAATTTGAAGGAGTTCATGTAATAAATTCAATTTAACCCATTCATTTAGAGTCAGAGAAAAAAGGCAGAAAGTCTATTGAAAATGACTATGGTGGGTATTGTGAAAGGGGCTTAAGAAAAAAGCAAAGTCTGGAGAGATTGTTGAAGACAAAAAAATGATATAGTTAGCTAGGTAAGACACAAAAGGATTTTCTATACACATTGAAGTTTCACATGAGGCTGAAGGCTAGATTTGCAATGGCACTGATCTACATGGCTACATAATTTTTGCCATAGAAGATATCAACTTTTTAGATATTATGTATATATATAAAGCAATTATTGGGTTAGTCAAAGGAGTTTTTATCAGATCAGTGCAGCAAGGTACTTGTGTAAGGTAGGGCATGAAAATGTGTTGTGAAAGTGATATGGTCAATAAGGGTGTAAAGTGAATAAGGTGGATAACTAGCGAAAAATAAATGGGTTCTAGAAATCTAGATGATGTCATAGACTAGAGATGATATAGGAAAGCTAAAATAGGGGAAATGGTAATTACAGTGCAAAATATTTGAGTGTACTCTTTCAGACATGGAGAAATGTGAAGCCATAAGGAATTTTAAAGATTAATTTGTAATGAGTGGTTAAAAAGTTTCAGAGGTTCAGAAAGGGAAAAGAGATTAAAGTGAGCTGAAATGTTTTTGGAAGTATTAATGGAGGAAGAGAAACCTGAGCTTGAAGGAAAGACAGTAGATGCATATATTGATGGAGTATATGGGATATTTTGGTATAGACATACAATGTGTAATAACTACATCAGGGTAAATGGGTATTCATCACTTCAAGCATTTATTCGTTGTGTTACAAACAACCCAATTATACTCTTTTAGTTATTTTTAAATGTAAAATTAAATTATTACTGACTGTGGTCACCCTGTTGTGCTATAAAATACTAGATGTTGTTTATGCTTTAACTTTTTTTGTACTTGTTCAAGCATCCCCGCTTCTCCTTCATCCCATTATTATTATTCCCAGCCTCTGGTAACTACTCAGCCATAGAAGGAAGAAGGAAGGAGGGAAAGAAGGGAGGGAGGGAGGGAGGGCAGAAGGAAGGAAGGAAGGAAGAAGGAAGGAAGGAAGGAAGAAGGAAGGAAGGAAGGAAGGAAGGAAGGAAGGAAGGAAGGAAGGAAGGAAGGAAGGAAGGAAATTAATCAGGGAAAGGATTTGGACTTTGTTGTTTAGGCAGTGCTAACTGTTCAGTTACAAATGTTCAAATTAATTAATAAAATGCTTAACAAAAGCTGCTCAAATACATTTTCTGCCCTTTATTCAATTCCAAATAATTTCTGAAAATATACAATAGAAATATCAATGCAAAGGATCATCTGAGTCACTTTCAACTGAACTCCTTTGTGCTATTTATAATGCTATGTATCAAGGTGATTAAGGACCAGTTGATGGTCTGTTAGTATAAATAGTACAAATTTATGGTCATTATGTCATTTCAATTGGGAGATTTTCTTAAGACATCAGTCTAATCGATTTATTTATTTGGCAAATGTGCCATTTAGGTAGTAATATGCTATAGAAATATCACATTATAGTTGCAGTATCTAATATAACTGTTGTTTTAAAGTTCAATATTTTTAATTCTCTTATTAAATGTGTTATACTGCTTTTTTCAATATTTTATCAAGACTACATGTAACTAAATTTGTTTGTGTAAATTATATTTAAAGAGTTAAATATTACAAAAACATAATTTCTCACGGTAAAACTTGTGGCAGAAAGATAATGGATTATATGTTCCCTATATTATTTTTTTTAAAAGTCTCCATATATTTTATAATGTTTAAATCACCAAATAATTAAAAAATAAAAATGTCAAATCCTTAAAAATAAAAGACAGACTCCAAACTAGAATAAAGATTCAAGTTATAAAAGATATATAATTCAATAAAACAAATCAATATTTTCTCTAATCAAGTGTAACTATGTAATCAGGAGTAGGCAGTCAAAAATTAATTACTGTATGACTCTGGATAGGACCACACAATAAAGAGCGACAATGAAATTGTCCTCATATCTTAATAAATACTTCTAAACTCTTATTATTTGCAAAGAATAAAGATGTCTTCTCTGTCCTCAATTAGTTTACATCCTTATTGACAAATTAGTCAGTTTGATTTGTAACTAAAATCTAAGACAGAAAGCCATATATAATACCAGAAGCACGCAAGTAATTTCTATGAGCACTGACTTCATTATTTTTTACTGGAAGGAAGTAGGGCACACTGAAAAAGGGAAAAACTGAATTTTCCCAAGAAGGATTTCAAAACATCCTCATGTTTCTGAAAATTTAATTTTAAGTAAATGCAAACATATAGTCTTAAATTGCTTTTGCTTGATGATACGGTTTGGCTGTGTCCTCACCCAAATCTCATCTTGAATTGTAGCTCCCGTAATTTCCACATGTCCTGGGAAGGAGCCAGTGGGAGGTAATTGAATCATGGGGGAGGGTCTTTCCCATGTTGTTCTTATGATGATAGTGAATAAGTCTCATGAGATCTGATGGTTTTATAAAAGGTAGTTTTTATACACAAACTGTGTTGCCTGCCACCATGTCAGACATGACTTTGCTCCTCCGTTCACCTTATGACATGATTGTGAGGCCTCTCCAGCAATGTGAACCTATGAATCCATTAAACCTCATTTTCCTTATAAATTACCCAGTCTCATGTATATCTTTATTAGCAGTGTGAGAACAGACTAATACACTTAAGAAAGGAAACATTGACAATCCACTGTGAAATGACTTTTAAAATAGTTATGGTAATTAAGGGAAGGTATAAGGGGTTAATAAAAACATTTCTTAACATATCTGTATAATTTAAGCTCAATTCTAGGCATGTACAATGGAAAGAACTAGTATTTTGGATGGGGTAAGGTTTGATAGTGAAGATAAGAATAACACCAAATGTCTACCTCAGTTAGTCATACATCCCTGGTGCCAGAAAAAAAAACAATTTGTAATCTGAACATTTTCCTGTTAATGAATTGCAGCAGTGTTTATGGATTTTTTTTTTTTTTTTTTTTTTGGATTTAAGATTAACTTCATACGAATCCCAGATCTTCTAGGAGTGTTGGCAACAGAGTAGTAGGATTTGGTCACAGAAAGGTTGGAGCAAAAAGTATCATGGAAGACAGTAAGGAAGCAGCAGATCTGGGTTTTCTGAAACATGAAGCTCATACAATTTCCAATATCCTACGTAAGCAAAAGAACATAGACTAGGCACAACATTGAATATTTATTTAGAAGGAGAAAATATTTCAAATTTTTTGAAATTCCAAATTTTAAAAAGCTGACAAATATCAAAATTATCACAAAATATGAAAAAACAACACATTTTTATTTAACTGCCGCATCTATTCCCAAAATATTTTAATTTTTTTATATTTTGCAGCTGCAGCCTTTGATAGCTCTTTCATAGCAATAACTTGAAAGAATAAAAAATATTTTTTCTTTAGTATAATCAAATATTGTTTCTTATTAGTAGTTGAGAAAGTTACTTTTAGCTTTATAGCTCATTTTTGGTAATATCAGGTAAACATTTAGAATTGTTATAATTTACTTCCATATATGAGCTTCTATATTTAGACCTTCTGAAGATCAGCTTGGAGTTATAAGCATTTCAAACCCTATTTCTCCTTCACTACCTACTTACTTGTGTTTGGGCAGGTAGGATTTGTTCATATTTTTTTCACCTGCTGGGCAGGAGTCCCTGTGTCAGAATATTAAGGTTATGGAACACTGTAGCCATTCTTAGACCAAGACAGCCAGCACCAATTAAATTAAAGACAGAAGTGAGCACAAATTGCAAAACTGTAACGGTTAAACTGTAACCGAATATATCTAAACTCAGCATCCCTATTGTTGGATCACAAAATTGCCTATACCTAAGCCAATACCACCCACGAAAACTGTAGATTAGCACTATTTTAGCCAATGAGTTACTTTTGCAGTGTTAACAAAAACACATGACTTGTTTGAATACATTAATAGGATATCTACCAAGAAAGAATTTTTGAAAATTAGGGGCTATAAACCATGTAGTTTATCAGTTTTATGGTAAATAGGCTTCTAAATAGTGGTCCTAATTTATGGTTTGTTATCTATGATCAGAGTTTTCTGGGGTTAAAATCTTTCTTCATGTTTCTCACTTCTTTCCATCAGATGAAGACCAATCACTTTAACTCTCATATGTCATTCAGAGCAGTGCTTATCCCTTCTCTTTGCCCAGCAAGGATGCCAACTTGGAAACCAGGGTTTAGTATATTTTGGACATTTTACTGCCAAGATCTATTCATATAAATGGATATTTGCTTCTTGTTGGGAAAACTATGTTATAATACTTACAGAAGAAAATAGTTTCCTAACACAAAGAATCAAAATATTCTTATGGCTAGGTATCATTGACTAAAGTTATATCCCATTTTCATTGTGTGTATCAAATAAAATTATATTCAATGTCACTTTTAATTCTCCTGTTTTTGAGATACTCTTTAGGAAATTCTCTTGACAGAGCATGAAATGTTCTCCTTTAACCTTCTGTTTCAGAAACATATATAACACTGACAGGAGGCAAAAATTACAGAAAGCTGAATTGGAAAGTTAAAATTAGAGATACTCAATTTTAAGAAAAAATCCATAAGTAGCATTTTTCTTAACCCCCTAAACTAAATTATAATCCCAATAAGAAGTTGCAACTCCCTTGAAAAGCTAGTCATAAGTATGCACTTGGGCTTCTGTTGCTTGTAGACATGGGTTTTGTAAGATGAATTGTAGAATCACAAACCTATGAGAATTGCACTGTAATTTGTCATGTTTCACTGACCTTCCCAGACATTTTCCAATCACACACTGTCTAAAATACTTGATCGATTATTTAAAAATTTCAAAAAGCCCAGAGTGGGTGATCTCTTGCAATCATAATTGTTGAATGTGTCCCCCATTATTCTGAGGATGGATTCCAATTCCTGTAAATACATTCGATGCCCTTCTCTTGAAAGGGCCATAGATCATAATCAAGTAGGCCTTTAAGAAAGGAAAAAAAATTGTTAATTCCATTGTAGGATATTAGATAAGTTTTTCAATATAATGTTAAGTTTTAAATTAATGTCAGAAGGACTAAGCTTTCAAACTAACATTTTACATGAATAATACATAGATTTTCAGTAATTTTTTTATTTGTTTTTCATGGGAAAATAATCGAGGATGCCAAAGGCAATATAAGCTAATCTTTTATTTAATTGATAAAAAGTATCAGTGGTGCAAACTATATATTCTTGAGATATACTAGAGACTTCACAGTGTTTAACACACTGCTGTTGCTAAAATTGAGTGAGTGTGATTTCATTTAATATACACATTCAGTGTTAAAATGTATCTAATAGTACCTTAAGTCATACTCCTTTCAGTTATACTCAAATTATTTTCAGGTACCCAATAAACTGAGTGAAGTGCCTCCTTCTATCAAAAAAAAAGTAAGTGTTCTTCTCCAAGTTTTATATACATTATATATACTATATAACATATTATATATGTTATATGATATATATTATATAGCATATATATGCTATATAATATATATCATAAAACCTATAACATATAATATATAATATGTCATATATTATATAATATATATTATTATATGTTTATGTAATATCAAATATATATTATCTATAACATATAAAAACATAATATATTATAATATATTATAAATACATAATATAGAAATATATTATATAATATATAATATATTATATAACATATTACATAATATATTATATAACATATTACATAATATATTATATAACATATTACATAATATATTATAAATATATTATAAATACATAATATAGAAATATATTATATAATATATTATATATAATGTATAATATATGTTATATGTAATATATAACATGTATTATATAATATATAATATGTCATATATTATATAATATGAATATATTATAATATATTATAAATACATAATATAGAAATATATTATATAATATATAATATGTCATATATTATATAATATATATTATATATAATTATATATAATATATAATATATTATATATAATAATATATATTATCTAAATACATATTATATATAATTATATATAATATATAACTAAATGTTATATATAAATCATATATATTTATACATATGTGATTTTATAATCTATCAGATAAAAAATAATTTAAAACATTGAGTTCTCTTAG
This sequence comes from Trachypithecus francoisi, assembly GCF_009764315.1. NCBI lineage: Eukaryota > Metazoa > Chordata > Mammalia > Primates > Cercopithecidae > Trachypithecus > Trachypithecus francoisi. Next base: position 59,378,283 of record NW_022681455.1, read on the forward strand.
CTTACTATGTTTTACAAAAGGAAGGTTTTTTTTAACTTTATCAAAATTAAATTATTACCTTGATGGTAAGGCTTTCTTCAACATATAAACTCAAGTCACACTTTAGTTCATCTTCTGCCTTCAGGCACATTTTGTAGCTAGCTCGTCCTTAGATATTATAATTAAAATTGATACTGAGCAAAGGCCATGCCAATGTACAGGAAGTAAGGCCTTTTAGGGACTGTTTAACAGACTGATGGGGATGCTGAGGGCCAGAAATTAAAACTGGAGGAATAAGTACTGTAGAGTCCAAATGGTAAAAAATTTAAATGATCATATGTAAAGCTAATTGGCAATCTCAGCCTGCATGCACAGTTTTGAAAATATCTAAAGGAGTCAGATGTTGTAGTTAACATAAAGCCATAGGCTGTGATAATCTTTAATGTCAAGAATGTTTGAGTAATCATGTTTGTAAGTAAGGCTGATTTGTCTCTATTTGCTTGCTCCAAATCCATTCTGTCGCATTTCTGGGTCCACTGCACAACAGAAAGAACCAACAAAAGATTCAAATGTGGAAGGAGGAGAAAGAGTTTGTAGTTTCCTTGCTACACTCCACTTCTTCCCTGCACCTGAATTATTTTGGCTGATAAGAAGAAACCAGTAGAGATTGAGTGGTTAAAAACTCACAACAAAGCAGGAAATGAATTAATAAGAGTAGGATCCACAGATACAGCCCATTGGGGGGTACCATTCTCATGGCTTTTACCTCCCTACAAACTCAATTAAAACTATTTCTTCTGTTGCCCCTTTAATTCCTGTAATAATGCTTCCTAATATTCCCATACCCTGGATGCTTCACTAAAACTGGTTATTTCTTAAACTTCCCCATACTTTTATTAAAGTAGTCTCAGTTAATGTCAGAATGTACCATGTATTCCCTGCCAGAACTCTGATGGACACTGAGCTATCTTCCTGGTTTGAAGAAGAGCCTAGATACACTCAGGAGTGAATGAGCAGGGACAGGCTTCTGAAATAGAGGAGTGGGGAATAAAGTAGATATGCTTTCTGCCAAAACAGTCACTTAACTGGAGAAAATGATGAAACAAACAATAAAAAAAAAAACCATTTAAATGTCTGGACATTGTTCTAAAGATATACAACTTATTGAGAATCATTCCCTCAAGAAAATTGACTAAATCTTGGTAAGCACTGAGAGTCTACGGCATTTGAGCAGTAAAACCACTCCATTGGTAATGCAGCAGGCTGACACTAAGCCTGATTACCCTGCCTTGGATTGTTTGTAGGGAAAAAAGTCTCCCCATTAGAAGGGGCAAAACAAGAAGTTTAGAAGCTGCTACCCCCTCCAGCACCCACTTGTGGAGCAGGAGTGTCACTCTAAAAAATAGTGGGCCATTTTCTCTGCTCCCAGATTCTATGTAATGATGCAGGAGTTCTGTCAGAGGAAAAAGCAAGCCATAAGGCCTAAGAGTTCTTCAGCATGTCTGAGGGGACTCATGTTATTTAGAATAGAGGGTGAAGAATTCAGCATCTAAGAGTATTGTTGCAAACGACGGAGATTTTGGTAGAAAATAATAGAGGGCACTCACAATACAATGATACTTATAGAAATAAGGAAAATGGCAGAGCAATAAAAACTTTGACAAAAATAAATAAATAAAACAAACAGTCAAAAAGAACTCTCCTGAAATGATAATCAACTCTGGGGATTGGGAAGGCTTTGCACGAGCACTAATTTGCACCTTATCTGGAACATTCTGAATAGACTCAATGACATTCTCCAAGCCACATGCAGATGCATCAGTAAAAGGCAGAAACCTAATTGATACAAAGAAGGTATTTGAGCACAACCCCTAACCAAACATTGGCTGATTGAGAAGCCGAGAAGCTACCCTGAACCAGGAACAACTCCCAGGACACAAGCCTTAAAAACAAAGTTGCACTCATCTCTAGCAGTCTGGAAGATTGTGTGGGTGTCCAAGGCTGTGCCTTTTTAGGAGAGATGAGAGAGGAAAAATTTAAGTTACTAGTACCTGGCAGAATGTGTGGAAAAAAATGTAAATTTACTGAACTGTGAAAGCCACTTTCAAGCCACTTATACATCCAAAGGTAAAGGGTAAACACCCAACTGGCTAAGAGAGCTTAAACACAACCTTTAACAAAGAATTCACTCATTCTGATGCAGAGGAGACCCCAACATATCCAGGCTAACTGATAGAAACAATAACAAAAATGTTCTAAGCAGGAATATCAGATGCTGTACACAAAGGAAATCAGCTTCACAGTTTATACAAATCACTTACAAAATAAAAACATGACCAAGCAAACAACAATATTACCTCAGCGGCTTGGGCAAATTAATATTCAGAGTTGCTATGCTGTATTATCTAAAACTACCAGTTTTAAATAATAAGAATTATAAGGAAACAGGAAAGTGTGACACATATGCAGGTGAAAAAATTTGATAATAGAAATTTTGTTTGATGTAACCCAGGTGTCGAATATAGTAGATAAAGACTTAAAAACAATCATTGTGGCTATATTCAAGGAACTAACTAAACAGAACTAAATACTTAAAGTGAGGTTTGAGGATAGTGTCTCATCAAATAGAAGAAAAAAATCAAATAAAGAAAATATAAAAACAATAAAATGAAAATTATGGGCCATGCACCGTGGCTCATGCCTGTAATCTCAGCAATTTGGGAGGCTAAGGCAGGCGGATCACCTGAGGTCAGGAGTTCAAGACCAGCCTGGTCAACATGGTGAAACCCTGTCTCTACAAAAATACAAAAATTAGCCCAGCATTATGGCAGGTGCCTGTAATCCCAGCCACCAAGGAGGCTGAGGCAGGAGAATTGCTTCAACCTGGGAGATGGAGGTTGCAGTGAGCCGAGATCACACCACTGCATCCCAGCCTGGGCGACAGAAAATGAGACTCCATCTCAAAAACTTATGGAGTTGACAAATAAGAAAACAAAAGTAAAAATTAACTAGATTGACTGAAAGTACAATTGAAGTGGCCAAAGGAAGAGTCTGTAAAGTAGAAGATAGTTCAATAGAGATTATGCAATCTGTAGAACAGAGAAAAAGGGAAATTTTAAGTAAAGAAAACAGAGATTCATGGAAATGTGTGAAACAATTAAGTGTACCAACATATGTAAAATGGGATTACTAGAAAAAAGGAGAAAGGAGCCAAAAAATAAATTTAAAAATTAGTTCCTGAAATCTTCCTGAATTTGATAAAAAGCAATAAACATAAAAAATCCACACCCAGACAGCCACATTAAAATGAAATTGCTGTTAGCCAAAAACAGAAAAATCTTGAAAACAGCAGGAGAAAAAAATGACTCACCACATACAAGGGTACTACAATAAGTTTAACATCTGACTTTATATTAGAAACAATAGAGACTAGAATGCAGCGGGATGACTTTTTCAAAGTATAGGAAGTAAAAATAATCCACAAAAAATCATATATATAGCAAAACTACCTCTTAAAAATAAAGGAAAAGGAAAGAATTTCCTAGAAAAGCCATATCCAAGAGAATCTGTTGATACCAAAATCAGAAAGATGTCACAAGAAATAAAAATTATAAACAGATACTTCTTAGGAATTTAGATGAGAAAATCCTCAACCAAATATTAGCAAACTAAATTTAGGAACATCTTAAAAGATTAAATGCCATAACCAAGTGGGATTTGTCCCAGGAATGCAGAGTTGGTTTTGCATCTGAAACATCAATTGGTATAATATGCCATATTAAAGAATAAAGGAAAAAATTCACATGATCATCTTAATGGATGCAGAAAACAGATTTGCCAAAATCAATTACCCCTTTCTTGATAAAATCACACACAATCTGACCAACAACATTTATGAAAAATTAGTAGTTAACATCATTCTTAATGGCAAGGTTGTCTGCTCTCACCATTCCACACAACATTTTACCAGAGGTTCTAGCCAGGGCTATTTGGTCTTGTCCCCCACCCTCCAAAAAAACTCCAGATTGTAAAGAAAGAACTAAAACAATTTTTATATGCAGGTGACATGATCTTGTATATGGAAAATTCCAAGGTATTCATTTAAAAACTGTTAGTCCTAATACATGAGTCAGTCAATTTGGCAGGATAAAAGACCAATATACAAAATCAATTGTATTTATATGCACTAGAAATCAACATTATGAAAATAAATTTTAAAAATTTCTGTAACAATATTATAAAAAGAATTAAATACTTATCAAATTTAACAAAATAAATGTAAAACTTTCATACTGAAATTTGTAAGCATCATTGTTGAAATGAAAAAGATTTAAAAATATAGAAAGATATTTCAAGCTCATGGGTCAAAAAATTGTGAAGATGGCAATATTCCCCAAATTAATTTACAAATTTAATACAATTTCTATGAACATGTTAGCTCCCTTATTTCTTCAGAAGTTGACAAGCAGTTTCTAAAACATATGTGGAAATTCAAAGGTTCCAGAATATACAAAACAAGTTTGATTACAAAAAGACAAACAACAAAGTTGAAGTACTAACACTTCCTGACTTTAAAATTTAATCAACAGAGTGTGGGACTAGCATATGGTTAGACCTGCATAGATCAATGGAATTAAATTGAGAACCCAGATCTTTGTGGCCAATTGACTTTTGAAAAGGGTGTGAAAACATTTTAATGGGGTCAGGCAGGGAACAAAGGACAAATGGTACTTAGAAACTAGATATCTACATGCAATAAATGAAGTGGAATCCATACCTCACATCATACACAAAGTAACTCAAAATGAATCATAGACCTAAATATAAGTGCTAGAAATGTAAAAGTCTTAGAATAAAACCTGAGAGTAAATATTACGGATCAACAGTAGGCAATGGTATCTTAGATATAATATTAAAAGCACAAGTGACAAAAATAGTTACATTGGATTTCATAAAAATTAAAATACTTTTGTGCAGTAAATGATAAATCAGGAAAATAAAGAACCCCTAAAATGGGAGAAAACATTTGCAACTCATATATCTGATAAAAGATTATATCTAGAATATGTTACAAAAACACTGTTACATCTCAGTAATAAAAATACAAATAATCCCATTAAAATAAACAAAGAATTTGAATAGACAGTTCTCCAACAATATATATAAATAGTAATCACATAAAAGGATGCTCAATCTCTTAAGCCATTTGAGTAATTCAACTCAAAACTATGATGAAATACCACTTCATACACATTCACACAACTAAAATAAAAAGATAGGCAATAAAACATCTTGGTGAGGTTGCAAAGGAACTGTAAATCTCATCGTTGTTAATGGTAATGTAAAACCGGGCAGCCACTTTGGAGAATAGTTTGATAGTTCCTCAAATTTTAAAAACAACTTTATCATATCATCCAGTAGTTCTACTCCTAGTTCTTTATCCAAGAGAAATAAAAACATATGTACATACAAAGATGTGTACATGAATATGTATGGCAGCATCATCCATAAACAAAATGTGGAAATAGTCCAAATGACCATCATTTCATGAGTGGATAAATGATCATATACAAAGAAATATTATTTGGCAAGAAAAAGGAATAATGTTCTAATACATGCTAAAACATGGATAAGGCTTGAAAATATTATTTTAAGGGAACCACATTGATGACAGAGAATACTTTCAAGAAGTTAGGTTGGAAAAGGTTAAGTGGCATAAAAGGGTAGCAGCTGGAGAGGAGTCTTTTGTGCCGAATACAGAGGCAATAAGACTGGATTATCATAGAGAATTTTAAAACAATGATACAGTTGACCAAGTCTGTCTGTTTTTATTATAACCGTGCATAGGCAATTCGATGACAAAATATTATTCTCGGTCAGAGAAGACCACTCATCTCTACCATTTTCTCCCAACACCGTTGAGTAAAATAAAAAGGAGGGCAAGAAGTTAAAGGAGGATTTCTGATTTGTTTTGTTTGTTGTTATAAGAAAGGAAATACTTGTGTATGTTTAGATACTGATATGACCAAAACGGCCATAACATTTCCTTTAACTTGGCTAAGCCTTAAACAAACTTTTATTTATTTTATTTATTTGCTTGCTTGCTTCCTTGCCTTTACACCCCTGACCTTGCTTGATCTCATCCTGGCAGTTAGAGAACCCAAATATCTAACCACAGAAGTCTCTCCCTTCTCTTTTCTTACAGTATTTACTTTAGAAACATTGTATTTGCAAATTCTTTCTCTGCCGCTTTGAGATGTGAATATTTTTAAAATCCTCTTGTTAGCTTTATGACCCCAGACTGTCTTTCTCAAGGACATGGGAACAATTCCTTTGAAATGTGATCATTAAGGAAAATAGAGTCTCTATCTCCCAGTCTCCTTGGGAGGATAGAAACCTAACTTTGATGGGCCTTGCTTCAAGTTGTAAAACTACCTCCTGTTTGAAGACATCAGAAAATTGACTTCTTTTTGAAGGCCAGTTAGCAAACACAGATGGTCTATGATCCCCCCACTCAAGCTACAAGGAACTCTTATGGCTTCATTTCAGTGGAGTTAATACTGTGTTCTATTCCCTCTTGTCCATTGCTATACGCTGCAATAAAGTTTTCCTTACTTATTTAACTTCATTGGTACAAATTTTACTTTGACAGGAAGGAATGAGTAACAGTTGTAGATACAGGAGAGTGCAATGATAATCAATAGAACAGAGTTTCTAAAAAAGACAGGATAAAAGATATGTAGAGAGATTTACATTAGCCTCGGGGACAGCTATCCTGTGATTTGTAATCTACTGGATATTCTTACAAATGACACCAGACTGGAGTATTTTGGCTTTCTGTTTGGGAGTAGGTGAAAACACTCTTATTTTTTGAAGGAAACTGACTACTTTGACATCTTTATCTTAGATATCTAACTTAACTATAGCACAGATGGGCATTTGTTAATTTCATAGTCACAATTTTTAGTGTTATTCTAATTATCTTCAAAATTTATTTAAAGAAGACAATATTTTAGGGGAAACACCAATTTTTTTTCTATTCTTAGCATTCAGTTTAATAATTATTATATATTTCACTGCACATTTTAAATAGTATGTATTTTATTGCAGAGAATCCCTAATTTTAGTTGAAACATCATAAACTGAAGTACTAACACCACTGCATCTCAGACCAGCAAAGAAAATCATGAATTGAATTCAGATTTAATGTTGGGTTCTTTATACTTTAATAAAAAAGACTTACTTATTTACGCATTTTCACTCAATAAAAGGAGAAATTTTCTAAGAATTAAATTTTCCAGCAGTGGAATTATTTGCTTTTCAGTGAAATAAAATATCTACTGGATATTCTTGGAAACATATGAATTTAAGTGAAATTACTTACAATAGGTGCCCAAATAATGCCATTTCTTTCAACATCATTTCAGTATAACATAGATGAGGAAAAAAATGGTTTGTTATATGTTGTTTCACTTAAAGCTGCAGTTTCCAAGACCCACGGGTGATGTTAAGTGAGGACTTACTTTAATTAAGAGACCATTACAGTGGTTCTGTACTTTTTAAGTGTATGAATTGAACACATTACCTAAATGTACTGGGCTTCAGTTTGTTCACAATTAATTTACTGGAATGTTGTAAAGTTCAAATAAACTAACATATAACTTGTTTTAAAAATTACAAATGAATATATGAGCCATTAGTGTTTTATCAATAGTCATCATTATACATTTCTTATTTGCAAATAGACTAATTTATGTAAAGTTATGCAATACTCAATCACGGTATCTAGCTTTCAAAAGATGCACTATTCTTCTAACTGTAATTGATGTCAGATGCTTAGTATGGAGAAGTGCTGTCAAGTACTCATCCCCAAATTCTTTTCCTGGTGTTTTCTGAAATTCAGACTTTCAAAGTTGCTGGGTTCTCTCATTAGTTGGCATTTCTACCATCCTGAGTGTTCCCTTCAGGGTTGATTCATGTTGATCCAGGTACAAGAGGTGGTGGTAATGTTTGAGGAGCAAGTTTCACATTTCTAATAGTGAAAATGCTTATAAGAGCTTATAAAAACAATGATGGGTTCATGTACTCCAATAATTATACCAGGTTTTTACTTTGAAATAAACCACAATGTCCAATTAATTGAATTTGCCAGCCATGTCTTTGAATCGGGAGTAGACGATTCTGGTAGGAGAACGTAAATGATGATTTAACTCTATTAGTGTTAAAAGCATCTCGTTCTTAAATTACTTCTACTGAAACTGTATACCCTCTCCACAAAACATGCTAGGACATTCACTTGAAAACAAAAACTGAGAGATTTTAGACTCATGAAAAGCCAGGTGTTTAATTTTATAGAGAAAAAAGTGTTTCAAGAGAGAATCTAGTATAATAAAGGGTGAGGAAAATAACTTGCGGAAGGACAGCGTCCAAGGAGCTATTTTGTCCTTCAAGAAAGAGGATGGTAAACATACAAATTAATTACACTTTGGCGATCCATTGGCATCAAATAACATATTTTAAATCTGCTTGCAACTGCATTTAAAGCCTCCAAATGAGGACCAATTGTCTCAGCTTTTCTCCTTCTCTTCTTAGCTCTAGATTTGTCTGGAGTTTGTGTGCTTGGATGGTTCAGGTATTAATTAGAACTATAAAATGAGGTTTGACTACTAACTGTGTTAAGGTGAATTCAGCCACATATCTCTGTTATCATTTATTGGTTTTGTATAGCTAAGAGCTTTTATAGATACTGTATTCTTTCTGGCAAATTAGTCACCAGGTGTGACCGTGCACATACTTCAATAATAACATTGCCCTCAAATTCTCTCATGTATTTCAGAGGTGTTGTTAGGAGGGGTGCAATGTCAGGTGATAAAAGCTAATGTTAACCTTGGAAGATAAGAAATTCTGAAGTAGTTTTCCAAAGAAAGGAATAAGAATCTGAATATCGATGGACTTTATGAAAAAAGTTAAATAAATATTAGAGTACTAGATTTGAGTTACCAGATCTTGCATTTGATATCAGTTATCCACATATTTTGACTTTATTTTTTGTACAGATGGCTTATATACCTAAATATACTTTAATTATTGTAAGTAATATATAATTGTATATGTAGCTGATATCATTTCATAATTTGTAACAAACATTCTTTTGTTATTACCAATCATTAATTCTTATTTATTCAAAAAACATCCTCAAAATTAGAGAGTGCCGAAGTTAAGAAACATTAATATTGATATCAAATAAAGATTTTTATATTCCAATGATGTAACTATTTTAATCCTTTTTCTGCTGTGTTATGAATCTATTCTGCTAGATAATTTTATGACCTATTGGCAAAAATATATTCTAGGCTTACTTTCTTCTGTATTTAAATGCAGGGTTTAATCATTTTATGAGTAGACAATCACTTCTAAAACTTTTCATTGAGCTAATTTAAGACATTACTTTTTATTTAAATTGTGTAATTTGATACAAAACAGTCCCTGTCTTCTGTTTACTAGGGAGGAAAACTGGTAAGGAATACAAGATAGAATTCAAACTGAGATATGGAAAAAAGAAAAAATTCAAACATTCTTAACTGAAGGCACACATTTCAATCCAACTCACTAAATGGCCTCATGAGCTTTGAAAGAGTCATATTATATTAGTTAAGAGAGTGAAGGAGCACTATGGGAAGACTCTCGAATATGCAAATTAGCCAGTATTAATTAGCTCCAGCAGCCATATATTTTAAGTGTTAGAAGTTAGCTAAGGCAGTAAGATCAAATCAGGTCTCAGTAATTTACATTTTTATAGTTCTTCCTAAAGCAATCTAAGATTGACTGTTATTGCCAAGAGAGGGCATCAACTAGTATGTAAAATGCACTGTACTCTAGGCAGTGCATTTAAATATGATCCCTTGTCCATTCTCAAGATTTCTGCTTAAACTGGTAATATTTTCATAAGATATACTCTTCTATGTTGTCAAACTATGGTAAATAGGATCTCTGAAATCAAGTGGCATTTAGGAGATGACAATAGTAATTCCTATTCTTTGGAATTTGTTCACCTTCTCTGTTTTCATTTTCTTCCTTGCTGTCCTCCTAAGGCACAAACCACAATCTCCTTAAAAGCATTTTGTTCAGCCTCAGCATTAAAGCAAACAGTCAGGACTGAAACAGGCTAAAATGTGCCCTTTTATTTCTTTTTTAGCCATGTTGCTCAAAAGTTCATAGCAAGTCACACTCGGTCATCTCTGATGTAATTTTATCCTATACATAGAATGTTTAAAACCACTGAAAATGGTATTTTACTGAGGAAGGTGAGAAATTCTGCCTGGCTCAGTCCAGCTGCATGATTGTAGACTGCTCGTTTTCCCCTAGAGAATCCCGCCCATTGTACAGGGAAAATTTTCAGCAATTGCCTATCTTAAAAAGAGTGTTAAGAGGTTGCACTGCTCTGTTTAGATAGACAGTTTCCAGGAAGGAGAGTTCCTGGTGGAGATTTCAAAGAGTGGAGGTTCTTAAGCTGTGTATTGAGAAAGCTTATTTCATTTCACATATTTTCACCACACATTATAAAGTGGACTTCTTACTTCCAAGGCCCCTAAAGTGTAGCATCATTTCCCCCACAGTCAGTCTAATTTACTACTGATGGGATAAGGATAAGCAACTAGATTTTGCAGCAGAGGACTGCAAAGGATAAATGTCAGTTGTCAAAAAGGTAATGGGGTCACCAGAACCACAATTTAAAAGTGATATGGAAGAAGAATTAGCAATGAGCCATGACTTGAAGGCATTCTTTATGCAGATTGGGGATTATTCTATCCCAGGTAATTTATTTTCCACAAGCACGTTGAAGCCATAAGACAGAGACCTTTGCTCCTCCTTCATGGCACATCAGAGTTTTCAACATTGTATTATTATTATTTTCCAAGAAGGAAGTGTTTTTAATGGTCCAGATTACCATTTCATCTGGGTCTGTCCTAGTGAATACTGCTATCCTCCAACTTACAAAGGTAGGAAAGACTCTTGTAAAACTTCTAAGGGGTATCACAAAATTGACAGAGAACAGAATACACATGAGGAAATCCATTATGACGATGAAATGCAAGGAGTGAAAACTTTGCTTCTGTTGTCTGTTTTGGTAATCAGGAGTAGAAGGCATCATTACCTAAATACAATACGATTAAAATTAGTCATTTATTGACTACTCTAAAGCCAGTTGCAGTAGTCTATTCCCAGTTTGTAAGTCTAAATTTAAATAAGCTAACAGTTTTTGCTTAATCATAATCACCTTCTCGACATTTCACTGTGAAAGGTAAATTAATAATCCAATAATGTCTCTTAAGAATTATTTTTGTTCAAGTATTATATCTGAACATCAGCGAGTTATTGAATTATGAAAGAAGCATTGACTATGATTTAGGACATGTGACGCTGAGCACCAGTCTCGTAATTCAGTTATACCATTAAGTCCTAAATATGCATTACTTTTTGGAACAAATATCTGCATGTTGTACTCCAAAAAGCAGAAGCTTTTGTATAGGAATAATCACCTTTATGTAAGCGAAGAATGTCTTAAGAATTTTAATTATTAACTTGCATTTAACATAGTTTGCCTGTCAATAGACAGAACTTTTATAAAGCAGTTGGAAATTTTCTAAAATAAAATAAAGAGGCAGATAATACATCTGTCAGAATCTAGTTACTTCATTCATTAAAAAAAAAAAAAGATGAGTCAATTCCTAAATATTTTCTCTTTGCTAATATAAGACTCTAAGACAGGTGTGTCTTTAAAAAACCAACTCTTTTAAATTTGAGTAATAAACACTACCTCCACTAGTGTGGTGCCTATCATATTCCTACAGAAGTGACTAAACTCAAGGATATAAAAATAAACTTCTGGTCAAAATTTTCCAGAACTCATCATTATTATTAATGGTGGGTAGCAAATAAATATTGAATTCTTATTTTTTTATTCAGTGTTAACATTAAATGTCATGAGTTCCACTATTGATTTTAAAAATTAATCTAACTGAAGACTCAACTGAAACTAAAGACAATTCTTAAAAATAGATAAGAACAGAATTAACATCATGGCATAAAAATGGTCTAAAAATAAAAACAAAAAGTTCAGGAAAGAAAAAATGGACAAAAATAATCATAGGAAAATGGCAGTTAATTCCATACAACATTATTGTTTTGATCTTTTGGGACAGTGAACAGTTCTATAATATTTAGTGCTGTAAAGTCTGTCACAAACAATACCACATATTCCATAAATTATGAATCAATTATTGTTTGAAGTCAATTTTCAATATCCATCAAAGCCTTTGATCCCATAATTAACCTGTACTCAAAGATATATGAACAATCAGATTAATTACATCCAAGTCTGTAATAGTAAAAATTGTGTATAAATCAAATTTCCCTCAATAAGAAATAACATAAATATGGCATCTATACAAGGGAATACTGAGCAATAATTTTAAAGACAGGTATACAGACAAGAAATGTCCTAAATATTAGAATGTGTATGACACAAATGTATTATTAAGAACTAAACTTTACAATTATAGTAATTTTTAAGTACAGGTAAATATATTAATATAAAACAATATAAATAAACATATACATGTATTCATAATTGAAAGTCTATAATAAAAGCAAACATGTTAAGAATGTTGAAATATGAAAAAGAAAGTAAAGTAGATGCAGGCCCACAGTGAAGGCTGACCTGGTTTTATATTTTCTATACAGTTTGGCATTTTCAACAAATATGTACTTAGTTACAATTTGTATAATCCAAAACACATTAAAAGTTAAAAAATAAACACTATTTTTTAGGTTATAAATTATTTTTTGCATTGTTCCCATGTACTCTTGTTTAGCCTCTTACTTTGGCTAATATATAATCATACATATAAATAAATTTAAGCTAATGAACCTATTAACATTAATGCTATGCAATATGACTACTGTAGATTTCATGCCATTATCTTAAATTTATGAATTACTTATAGCTTTAAATATACTTTATATATTGATAGGAAAGTATCTTTTTGAAAACATGGCTACTTGGAAGACAGTATTATTTTTAACTATTTATATGTCTTGATTTTATTTCATAGGTTCTCAGAGAAAATAAATACACTAACTTCAAGAAAATCACTTTTCTGTATCAGAACAACTTAACCTTTCTGTTCAATCACCCTGCAGTTGTGTGTTTATCTGTATGTTAAGAGGGCATGACTCTGTGTGTGCATAAAGAATACAACTCAAGGCCGGGCGCGGTGGCTCAAGCCTGTAATCCCAGCACTTTGGGAGGCCGAGACGGGTGGATCGCGAGGTCAGGAGATCGAGACCATCCTGGCTAACACGGCGAAACCCCGTCTCTACTAAAAAATAGAAAAAACTAGCCGGGCGAGTTGGCAGGCGCCTGTGGTCCCAGCTACTCGGGAGGCTGAGGCAGGAGAATGGCGTAAACCCGGGAGGCGGAGCTTGCAGTGAGCTGAGATCCGGCCACTGCACTCCAGCCTGGGCGACTGCGAGACTCCGTCTCAAAAAAAAAAAAAAAAAAAAGAATACAACTCAAGAAAAGCAAAGGACACAGTTCTATAATATCCTTGAGCAACATGACCCAAATTCAGACTCTCAACTCTCTTTAAAATTAGCCAGACTCTCAGGAGCAGGTTTGTCTAAATCTGGACAAATAAAGGCTTTAGGCCATTGACACACTGAAAATGTATTTATTTAATATCACTCAATGGAAGGTTTTTCTGCATTACAGATTAATTAGGAAAAGCAGTTAATTTTTCAGAATCTATTTTTAAAACTTAATTAAGTCTGTCTTTGTTTTCATTATTACTGTGTCTTTGGAAATAAAAGTCATGGAAAGATTAGTCTCTTGTGAAGATTATTATGAATATGAATAATTAGCTCCTCCATCATGCATTATATACATGTTAAACTTTTCCTTAATTGAATTTTTAACCATTACTGTAAATACTCTAATTTAATTTGCTATAAAGTGTCTTACTAAATAGCCCAAAGGTGTTGACTTTTATAGAGGTGAATCAGATTATTAAACTATGTTTTGGTTTAAAAGAAGAAAGAAAAACATCTTTTTTTTTTTTTTTTTTTTTTGCTTTTTGATGCTTTTTATTTGTATGTCAATAAAACTTTTGGAAAAATTGTAAGATTATAATAAGAAAATCCTAAATAATACTCTCTCTTCCTCTCTCATATTTTGGGACTAAAATTGCACATACTTTTGATGGCTTGATGTTGCATCATAGGTCACTGAGGCTCTGTTCACTTTTAAAAACTTTTTTTTTTCTCTATTATTCAAGTAGGTTAATTTCTATTGCCCTATCTCAAAGATCACTTACCAGTTTGTGTTGCCATTGCCAATCTGCTTTTAAGGAGATGGAGTTGTCTTTTCATTTAACATACTTTACTCTTTAGTTTTACTTTTTTTAAAAATGCTTTACATTTCTCTGCTGAGATATCCCAGTCTTTTCATTCTTTATAATAATATTTACCTTTAAGTTCAAACATGTTTATATTATTTGCTTTGAAGTCTCATTTCCTAATTTCAACATTTGGGTAGTATCAGTTTTGATTATCATTGACCACTTATTCTCTTATCTAAGGATCACATTTCACTTCTATTTATGTATTTAATGTGTTTGTGTTTTACTTTCTTGTGAGGTGGGTATACTAGGCACTGTGAATATGGCACTATTGACTCTGAGGTCTGTTTAGCTTATTTTGAAGAAAGATGAGTTTTTTTGGTGTTTTTTTGTTTGTTTTTTGTTTTGTTTGTTTGTTTTTTGTTTGTCTGTTGCACAGGCTGGAGTGCCGCGGCACATCTTGGCTCACTTCAACCTCTGCCTCCCAGGTTCAAGCAATTCTCCTGCCTCAGCCTCCTGAGTAGCTGGGATTACAGGCGCACACCACCATGCCCAGCTAATTTTTGTATTTTTAGTAGAGACGGGGTTTCAACGTGTTGGTCAGGCTAGTCTCAAACTCCTGACCTCGTGATCCACCCACCCTGGTCTCCCAAAGTGCTGGGATTACAGGCGTGAGCCACTGAACCCAGCTGAAAGATGAGTTTCGTAGTATCAAGTAGTTAACTTGGCTGGACTTTAAACTCTGCCTCTACTGCCGTGAGAAAGCAGTTAAAAATCTCTGTTCAGTTATTTCAACTTTCTTTTCAATGCTATCTGCAAGACACTTTGATAATCCTTTGTATGTGCACAGTTCATGAGAGAACCAAGGATGTAGGCAAAGTTTATATGCAGATTTGGGAGCTATTCTCTCTGTTGTTGCCTTTCCTTAATTTCCCCCTGAAGTTTTAATTCCTCTGGAAGCCCTGAACTCTGGTCTAACTTCTCAATATAGCTGGACTTGGACTTTCTGTTTGAGCTCAGGCTACTCCATATTGTATGGACAGAAAAGCCACAAAAACTCAAATATTACCCAATGATAATCCCTCTTTCAAGAATCATTCATCCTTCAGTTCTGTCTGTTTCAAGTGTATTATGGTTGTATCAGCGGTTGTTTTATTCAGATGTTTCCAGAGTTTTTAATTGCTATCTATAAGAGGCTTAGTTTCATACAAGCTTTTGATAATTGATATACCATTGTCAAGAGTGAAGTGAACTGCTATTAATAGAAGTTGCTTTCAATTTATTTTGTGCAGGTATTGCAATTTGAGACATTGAATACTTATTCCGTAAATATTTTGCAAAACATTTTATCTCTGCATTTAAATTATAAATAATTAGATTTTAAACCCTTTCACTTCATAAAAGTAATAAAATAAAAGTGCAACACAGGAGTCATTTATTGCAGTAGTTAGCTTCAGAACATCAACATGAACTGTGTGAGGTAAGTATTATTATTTCAATAACGAGTAATTGAGTGTCAAGAGTTTGGTACTTTGCCCAAGGTCAAAAACATGCTGGATCCTACCCTAAAATGATTAATTCAGAAATCCAGAGTAACTTAAACATGCTAAATTTTCTATTAAAAAAACATATTTATTTTAGAAATATGACTATTCATTTTGATGAAACTATACTGAAATCTGATGGGAATTCCAATAAAAAGTTTTTATGGGCTAATAAAGAAGCAATATACATCACACACTGGGGCCTATCATGGGGAGGGGGGAGGAGGGAGGGATTGCATTGGGGAGTTATACATGATATAAACGTTATGCACATGTACCCTAGAACTTAAATAAAAAAAAAAAAGCAATATAGTTTTTTAAATTTAAAATACTGTAGAAATCATATGAAATATTGTTTGGCATTAAATGAAAGACCAAAAATAAATTATCTCACTGGGCAAAGCATTTATTCTTCTAAATTTGTCTAAAGCAGCCTGCAATTTAAGCCATCTCTTTTAATGCTTATCATATTGGTATGAAAATGAAGAAATTAATGAGATAACTCATTATCAACCAGTTCTTAGGCCATTTATTATCAAAATTTTCAGAATTAATCGTGACATTTGAAAAAAAATCTGTTGGACTTTTAGACTGAATTCCTCTGTGTTAGCAAATAGGAGGTCTGGTTACAATCTCTAGATTTCCACACTTGCTTATGACAGGAAAATTTTAATCTAGTAATAATCATAGTCACACACTCAATGATAAGTTTTAGGAGGTCAGATTATTACCTATGTCATATAAACTATCTGAGCAAATAAAATTCTTCATAAATTGGGTACATTTAATTTAGAGTGTCTTTCTCCAAACTCTTTTATTATATTAGAGATCAGGGATCAATAAAATCATCATTTACTAATTTTATCGTTTTTTTCTGTCCTGCATTCTCTATCTCTCTTTTCTACACACACACACATCACAGTATCATACAAAATATGTGAATTTAATTCTAGTATTATAAAGGAAATCAGAAGAGTGAGTGATTAATTTCACCTGTAAATACCACTAAGGTAACATTTAAATGAACTTTTAGAAAGGAGGGGCTTTTTGATAGTCAGGGAAAGTACATGTATTCTATGCAGAAGGAACAATATGAAAAATAACATGGATTTATCCATGAGCTATAAAAATTTGGAGCCACAAATCTTTGCCTAGGTACAGAGTGTATGACGCTGTCAAGGCAGGAACTAGTGCTGGGGATACAACCTGGGATAGCATGGTAAAGAGCTTTGAAAGCTACATTAAAGTGGTCAGAAATTTTTTCCAGAGACTATGGGAAACCATCTCAGTATAGTTTCATTATTTTTTTCCAAAATGAAAAAAAAGGATCATAGTTGGTTTTTCCAACTGCAAAGATGATATTTACTTTTGGTTAATAAGTAAAATAATACCATAAAATATAAATAAGAAATAAATGTTATGTATACGCTCACTAGACAGAGGTAACAAATGTCAATAATTTGATGAGTGCCTTCTATGTATGTTCCCCCTTACAGAGTTTCTATATACCATAAAACAGTTTTTACAAACCTGTTTAAACTTGTTAAATTTGTAATCGATTTTACAGGCACGTTGTAAAAACAATTGAAAAAAAAATAAGTCCCAAGATATTATTTTGCCATTTTTCCTAGTTCATCATCCAAAAATCACAAATATGATTCATACTCTCAGAAAGAGCTATGCATATAAAAGAATATTTATATAATTATGCTCCCCTTTTAAAATATATTATTGTAGCATATTATAAACATTGCAACATGTAACACTACACTACACTTTGTTTATTCATTTAACAATTTACCCTGAAAAGTATTAGATATTAAAACACATGTTCCAAAGTACACAGAGAAGGTGATAAGTAATATAAACACATGAATTATTCATCTCTGCTTCTATTGCTAATTTTCTGATTGATCTGTTGTTTCATTTCATTATAAACAAAACATAATATTCTCACTATTTTTACTGTTGAATTAGATGAACACTTTTTGTCAAATACTGTGACTGTTTTATGGATGTTGGGAAAGTGTAAATTTTGTGCTCAATTGAGCTGTATCAATTAGATCAAAATAGGCAATAAGGTAATTTAGGTCATAGTACCTTTATTTTCCCAATTCTAGGCTTAGAGCAGCCCATACTGATAACATTTCCTTTATAATTTTAATGTAATTTTTTGTATGTAGATCATGACTATAAAATTTTCAATGTGGATCAAATATTTACTTTATATAAAGTCCTTATTTTGTGTTTAACCAAAATTATGTATTACTTTGTATGAGTAACTGACCCCCTAGAAAAACTTTTAACATTCAGTTTCCTTCTGTGTCTTTTTCTGCCCTTTTACTTTCAACCTTTCTGAATTTATGTTTCCAGTCTGTAACGAATAGTAGGATTTTGCTTGATTATCCCATGTGAGCATGTGTTTTTCTTTCAGTACATAAATAAGCCAGACACAGTGACTCATGCCTGTAATTCCAGCACTTTGGGAGGCCAAGGCGGGAGGATAACTTGAACCTAGGAGTTCAAGACCAGCCTGGGCAACATAGCAAAACCTTTTCTCTACAAAAATTTTATTCACAAAACTAGTTGGGCATGGTGACATGCACCTATAGTCCCAGCAACCCAGGAGGCTGATGCCAGAAGATTACTTAAGCCTAGGATGTTGAGCTTATAGTGAGCCATGATGATGCCACTGCACTCCAGCCTGGGTGAGAGAGCAAGACCCTCTCTTAAAAAAAAAACAGACAAGCAAATCGCATTTATGGAGATGAAGTGAATGCTTGATCTTAGTTTTTCCATCTTAATTTATGTTATTCTTTTCTTAGCATTCATGTTTTATTTATTTCTCAATAAGGTCTGTGCTTCCTTTATTGTTTATGTTTACGTGTGATAATTTTAAAAACTTATACTCTTTTAAAGTCATTATGGTGGTTTATAACTATAATTTATTTAGTGAAATGAATTTATTTCTCTACCATTGCTTAGTCATTTCCCTCTGCAAGGGTTACTGAGTTTATTATACATCTATTTTCTTCCTCTTTTGTAATCTCCATTGTTCAACATTATGTTGTTGATTACATAATTCTTGTTTCTTTGTGAGGGTACCTTCTTACATTTATACACAGATATACCACTTGTGTGCTTTTCAAGATGTAAGCAACACATCTTTTCCCCAACACCCACATTTACTTAGGTGAAAACTACATCTTATCTGTAGATTTTCTTCCACTCTGCCACACAGTTGCAAAGATGGAAAATTTCATGTCACTTCTGCTTCCTCTACAATGTTTTCTATGAAATAAATGAGGAAAATTATAGCATCAGTTGTCATCAGTGAAATAAATCTGTTTTCCAAGTATGGGATCTTTGATTTTGCCCCTCAGGATGGTCCTATGCCTTAGAGAAATCACTATCCCAAGATTTCTGCGTGAAATCATCAGCAGCAGGCATTCATCTCATCCTTGCTTTATTTTTTATTATGAAGTGAAGTATATCTATATGTGTATATGTTTTTATCTTACCATTAAGATAGATTTCTATTTATCATTCCTATACCTCATGTCATTCATTAGAGTCAGAAAGGAAAAGAAGAAATAGGTATCTTTATTATATCTTAAAGCCAGAAATTCATTTAAGGGTTTAAGGTTGAGGGTTATCACAATCATGATTGTATTTTAGAAGGACAACCACAAGTATATAAAACCATTGCCATATGTCAGGATTGGTGGCTCACACCTAGAATTACAGCCCTTTGGGAGGCTAAGGAGGGTGGATTGCATGAGCTTAGGAATTTGAGACCAGCATGAGCAACATGGCAAAACCCTGCGTCTACCAAAATACAAAAATTAGCTGGATATGGTGGTATGCATCTGTGGTCTCAGCTACCGGACAGGCTGAGGTGTAAGGATCACCTGAGCCTAGGAGGTTGAGGCTACAGTGAGTTGAGATCGTGCTACTGCACTGCAGCCTGTGTGACAGAGTGAGACCCTAACTCAAAGAGTAAACAACAAAAAAACAAACAAACAAAGAAAATCCAGAAAACCCATTGCCATACATACTAATTCAGTTGTGGTTTTTACAACATCTACAAATATTTCAGATATCATTGACTTTATCTAAAGACTATTCTGTTATGAGATACCTGATGAATCACAACATAATTTGTATATTTTATACAATAAGTGACTTAAGTAATCCAAGCATGGCAGGCGAGTCTAAAAGCCCATAAAATTGATTCCCAGGCAATATGGCCAAATACGAACAGCTCCGGTCTGCAGCTCCCAGGGAGACCAATGCAGAAGGTAGGTGATTTCTGCATTTCCAACTGAGGTATCCTGTTCATCTCATTGGAACTGGTTAGACAGTGGGCGCAGCGCACAGAGTTCATGCAGAAGCAGGGTGGGACATCGCCTCACACGGGAAGTGCAAGGGGTCAGGAAACTCCCTCCCCTAGGCAAGGGAAGCCCCTAGGGACCTTGCCATGATGGATGGTGCTATCCAGCCCAGATACTACGCTTTTCCCATGGTGTTCACAGCCTCACAGACCAGGAGATTCCCTTGGGTGCCTACACCAAGGGCCCTGCGTTTCAAGCACAAAATTGGGCAGTCGTTTGGTCAGACACTGAGCTAGCAGCAGGAGTTTTTTTTCATACCCCAGTGGAACCTATAATGCCAGCAAGACAGAACCATGTACTCCCCTGGAAAGGGGGCTGAAGCCAGGGAGCCAAACAATCTTGCTTACTGGATCCCACTCTCACAGAGCCCAGCAAACTTAAGATCTGCTGGCTTGAAATTCTTGCTGGCAACACAGCAGTCTGAAGTCGACCTGGAACACTTCAGCTTGGTGGGGGTAGGGGCGTCCGCCATTACTGAGGCTTGAGTAGGCGGTTTTCCCCTCACAGTGTAAAAAAAGCCACTAGGAAGTTTTGACTAGGTAGAGGCCACCAGCAGCTCTGCAAAGCTACTGTAACCAGACTGCCTCTCTAGATTCCTCCTCTCTGAGCAGGGCATATCTGAAAGAAAGGCAGCAGACTCAATCAGGAGCTTATAGATAAAACTCCCATCTCTCTGGGACAGAGCACCTGGAGGAAAGGGCAGCTGTGGGCACAGCTTCAGCAGACTTAAATGTTCCTGCCTGTCATCTCTGAAGAAAGCAGCAGATCTCCTAGCATAGTGCTCCAGGTCTGCTAAGAGACACACTGCCTCTTCAAGTGGGTCCCTGACCTCAGTGCCTCCTGAAGGAGAGACACCTCCCAGTAGGGGTTGACAGACACCTCATATAGGAGAGCTCTGGCTGGCATCTGGCGGGTGCCCCTCTGGGATGAGGCTTCCAGAAGAAGGAGCAGGCAGCAATCTTTGCTGTTCTGCAGCCTCTGCTGGTGATACCCAGGCAAACAGGTTCTGGAGTGGACCGCCAGCAAATGCCAGCAGACCTGCAGAAGAGGGGCCTGGCTGTTAGAAGGAAAACTAACAAACTGAAAGCAATAGCATCAACATCAGTAAAAAGGACGACCATGCAAAAACTCCATCCGAAGGTCACAGCAAAGACCAAAGGTAGATAAATCCATGAAGATAAGGAAAAACCAGGGCATAAAGGCTGAAAATTCCAAAACCAGAATGCTTCTTCTCCTCCAAAGGATCACAATGCCTTGCCACCAAGGGAACAAAACTGGACAGAGAATGAGTTTGACGAAGTGACAGAAGTAGGCTTCAGAAGGTGGGTAATAACAAACTCCTCTGAGCTAAAGGAGCATGTTCTAACACAATGAAAGGAAGCTAAGAACCTTGATAAAAGGTTAGAGGAATTGCTAACTAGAATAATCAGTTTAGAGAAGAACATAAATGACCAGATGGAGCTGAAAAACACAGCATGAGAACTTTGTGAAGCATACACAAGTATCAATAGCCAAATCAAACAAGCTGAAGAAAGGACATCAGAGATTGAAGATCAACTTAATGAAATAAAACATGAAGACAAGATTAGAGAAGAAAGAATGAAAATGAATGAACAAAGCCTCCAAGAAATATGGGACTATGCGAAAAGACTAAACCTATGTTTGATTGGTGTACCTGAAAGTGATGGAGAGAATGGAACCAAGTTAGAAAACACTCTTTAGTGTATTATCCAGGAGAACTTCCCCAACCTAGAAATGCAGACCAACATTCAAATTCAGGAAATACAGAGACCACCACAAAGATATTCGTCAAGAAGAGCAACCTTAAGACACATAATCGTCAGATTCACTGAGGTTGAAATGAAGGAAAAAATGTTAAGGGCAGCCAGAGAGAAAGGTGGAAGTTACCCACAAAGGGAAGCCCATCAGACTAACAGCAGATCTCTCTGCAGAAACCCTACAAGCCAGAAGAGAGTGAGGGGTCAATATTCAACATTCTTGAATAAAAGAATTTTCAACCCAGAATTCCAGCCAAACTAAGCTTCATAAGTAAAGGAGAAATAAAATCCTTTACAGACAAACAAATGCTGAGGGATTTTTGTCACCACCAGGCCTGCCTTACAAAAGCTCCTGAAAGAAGCACTAAATATGGAAAGGAAAAACTGGTTCCAGCCACTGCTAAAACAACCCAAAATGTACAGGCCATTGACACTATGAAGAAACTGCATCAACTAATGGGCAAAATAACCAGTTAGCATCATAATGACATGATCATATTCGCACATAACAACATTAACCTTAAATGTAAATGGGCTAAATGTTCCAATTAAAAGAGACAGACTGGCAAATTCGATAAAGAGTCAAGAGTCAGGAGGCACATCTCACAGGCAAAGACACACATTGGCTCAAAATAAAGGGATGGAGGATTTACCAAGCAAATGGAAAGCAAAAAAAAAGCAGGGGTAGCAATCCTAGTCTCTGATAAAATAGACTTTAAACCAATAAAGATCGAGAAAGACAAACAATGGCATTATATAATAGTAAAGGGATCAATGCAACAAGAAGAGCTAACTATTCTAAATATATATGCACCCAATACAGGAACACCCAGATTCATAAAGCAACTTCTTAGAGACCTACAAAGAGACTCAGACTCCCACATAATAATAGTAGGAGGCGTTAACACCCCACTGTCTATAATAGATCAACAAGACAGAAAATTAACAAGGATATTCAGGACTTGGACTCAGCTCTGGACCAAGCAGGCCTAATAGACTTCTACAGAACTCTCCACCCCAAATCAATATAATATACATTCTTTTCAGCACCACATAGCCCTTGCCTTAAAATCAACCACATAATTTAAAGTAAGACACTCATCAGCAAATGCAAAAGAAGGGAAATCATAACAGTCTCTCAGACCAAAGTGCCAATAAATGAGAACTCAGGATTAAGAAACTCACTCAAAACCTTACAACTCCATGGAATCTGAACAACCTTCTCCTGAATGACTACTGGGTAAATAATGAAATTAAGGCAGAAATAAATAAGTTCTTTGAAACTGATGAGAACAAAGACACAACATACCAGAATCTCTGGGACACAGCTAAAGCAGTGTTTAGAGGGAAATTTGTAGCAGTAAATGCCTACAGGACAAAGCGAGAAAGATCTAAAATGGACACCCTAACATTACAATTAAAATAACTGGAGAAGCAAGAGCAAACAAATTCTAAGATCAGAGCAGAACTGAAGGAGACAGAAACACAAAAAATCCTTCAAAAAAATCAATGAATCCAGGAGCTGGTTTCTTTGAAAGGATTAACAAAATAGATAGACTACTAGCCAGACTAATAAAGAAGAAAATAGAGAAGAATCAAATACACAATTAAAAATGATAAAGGGAGATCACCATGGATCCCACAGAAATCAGAGAATACAATAAACATCTCTACACAAATAAACTAGAAAATCTAGAAGAAATTGAAAATTCCTGGACACATACGCCTTCCCAAGACTAAACCAGGAAGAAGTCGAATCCCTGAATAGACCAATGACAAGTTCTGAAATTGAGGCAGTAATTAATAGCCTACCAACCAAAAATAAAACCCAGGACCAGACGGATTCACAGCCAAATTTTACCAGACATACAAAATGGAGATGGTACCATTTCTTCTGAAACAATTCCACACAATAGAAAAAAAGAGATTTCTCCCTAATTCATTTTATGAGGCCAGCATCATCCTGATACCAAAACCTGTCAGAGACACAACAAAAGAAGAAAATTTGAGGCCAATATCCCCAAGGAACACTGATGCAAAAATCCTCAGTAAAATACGGGCAAATCAAATTCAGCAGCACATTAAAAAGCTTATCCACCATGATCAACTCAGCTTCATACCTGGGATGTAAGGCTGGTTCAATATATGCAAATAAATAAACGTAATCCATCACATGAAAAGAACCAATGACAAACACCACATGATTAGCTCAATAGATGTAGAAAAGGCCTTCAATAAAGTTCAACACATTTTCATGCTAAAAACACTCAATAAACTAGGTATTGAAGGACCATATCACAAAATGATAAGAGCTATTTGTGACAAACCCACAGCCAACATCATACTGAATGAGCAAAGCTGGAAGCATTTTCTTTGAAAACTGGCACAAGACAAGGATGTCCTCTCTCACCACTCCTATTTAACATACTATTGGAAGTTCTGTCCAGGGACATCAGGCAAGAGAAAGAAATAAAGCGTATTCAAATAGAAAGAAAGAAAGTCAAATTATCTCTGTTTGCAGATGACATAATTGTATATTTAGAAAACCCGGTCATCTCAGCCCAAAAACTCCTTAAACTGATGAGTAATTTCAGCAAAATCTCAGGATACAAAATCAATGTGCAAAAATCACAAGCATTCCTATACATCAATAATAGACAAACAGAGAGCCAAATCATGAGAAAACTCCCATTCACAATTGCTACAAAGAGAATAATGTACCTGGGAATACAACTTACAGGGGATGTAAAGGACCTCTTCAAGGAGGACTACAAACCACTGCTCAAAGAAATAAGAGATGACACAAACAAATGGAAAGCATTCCATGCCCATGAATAGAAAGAATCAATATTGTGAAAATGGCCATACTACCCAAAGTAATTTATACATTCATGCCATTCCCATCAACTACCATTGACTTGCTTCAAAGCATTAGAAAAAAACTACGTTATATTTCAGATGGAACCAAGAAAGAGCCCACATAGCCAAGATAATC
This sequence comes from Trachypithecus francoisi, assembly GCF_009764315.1. NCBI lineage: Eukaryota > Metazoa > Chordata > Mammalia > Primates > Cercopithecidae > Trachypithecus > Trachypithecus francoisi. The sequence continues at coordinate 59,403,372 of NW_022681455.1, forward strand.
CTAAGCAAAAAGAACAAAGCTGGAGGCATCATGCTACCTGACTTCAAACTATACTACAGGGCTACAAAAATCAAAACAGCATGGTACTGGTACCAAAACAGATATATAGACCAATGGAACAGAACAGAGGTCTCAGAAATAGCACCACTCATCTACAACCATCTGATCTTTGACAAATCTGATAAAAACAAGAAATGGAGAAAGGATTCCCTATTTCATAAATGGTATTGGGAAAACTGGCTAGCCATATGCAGAAAACTGAAACTGGACCCCTTCCTTACACTTTACATCTTGAAAAATTATTTCAAGATTGATTAAATATTTAAATGTAAGACCTAAAACCATAAAAACCCTAGAAGAAAACGAAGGCAATACCATTTAGGATATAGGCATGGACAAAGACTTCATGACTAAAACACAAAAAGCAATGGCAACAAAAGCCAAAATTGATAAATGAGATCTAATTAAACTAAAGCGCTTCTTCACAGCAAAAGAAACTATCATCAGAGTGAACAGACAGCCTACAGAATGGGAGAAAATTTATGCAATCTATCCATCTGACAAAGAGCTAATCCAGAATCTACAAGGAACTTAAATAAATGTACCAAAAAAAACAAAAAACCTTCATCAAAAAGTGGGTGAAGGATATGAACAGACACTTCTCAAAAGAAGACACTTATGTGGCCAACAAACATATGAAAGAAAGCTCATCATCAATGGTCATTAGAAAAATGCACATCAAAACCACAAAGAGATACCATCTCATGCCAGTTAGAATGGCGATCATTAAAAAGTCAGGAAACAACAGATGCTGGAGAGGATATCGAGAAATAGGAACTGATTTTACACTGTTGGTGAAAGTGTAAATTAGTTCAACCATTGTGGAAGATACTGTGGTGATTCCTCAAGAACCTAGAGCTATAAATACCATTTGATCCAGCAATCCCATTACTGGGTATATACCCAAAGGATTATAAATCATTCTGCTATAAAGACACATGCACACGTATGTTCATTGCAGCACTATTCACAGTAGCAAAGACTTGGAACCAATCCAAATGTCCATCAGTGATAGACTGGATAAAGAAAATGTGGCACATATACACCATGAAATACTATGCAGCCATGAAAAATAATGAGTTCATGTCCTTTGCAGGGACATGGATGAAGCTGGATACCATCATTCTCAGAAAACTAACACAGTAACAGAAAACCAAACACCACCTGTTCCCCCTCATAAGTGGGAGTTGAACAATGAGAAAATATGGGTACAAGGAGGGGAACATCCCACACTGGGGCCTGTTGGGGGGTGGAGGGAAATGGGAGGGATAGCATTAGGAGAAATACGCAATATAGATGACGGGTTGATGGGTGCAGCAAACCACCATGGCACATGTATACCTATGTAACAACATGCACATTCTGCACATGTATCCCAGAACTTAAAGTATAATAATAAAAAAGGCCCATAAAATCACCTCCATTTTTTGGTTAATATATAAATTTCTACTCATAAATCTTAACAGCCTATGCATATATGCTGGATTTTTTTTTTACATTAAAAAATTTTAACATTGATAAAATTGTATGTGCTATGACATACAATGTGATGTTTCAATATACACATACATTATATAAAGTTCAAGTCAGGGTAGTTAGTCTATCCATCACCTCATGCATTTATCATTTTCTTGAGGTGAGAACATTCACAAACCTCTTTTCTACCTATTTTGTAATATACAATTCCTTACTGTTAACCAGTCATCCTGCTGTGCAAGGGAATACCCAGATTTATTCCTCTTATCCATTTGTAACGTTCTACCTGTACCTATCTCCATCATCTCCCACCCCACTGGATCACTTTTAATCTAAGAACACTACTGTTACTAACAACGCTATATCTGAGAATCAGTTTCCTCATATCCTAAAATTAAAAAAAAAAAATGTTGAGAATCATTTTTGAGAGGGAATTGAATAAAAGTGAAAAAGATACGGTTTCTGGGGGTGGTATGAGAAATTAAGATGAGGAATGAAGTATACAGTCTGCATATCCTAGTTTGAAAGAAATGGGCAGCTATGAGAACATGGAGAAATTAGTTTGGAACTAGAAGAATCAGAAATAAAACTTCATTTTAAACTTACTATTTTGATACTAAAATTGTGTCTTAAGATGTTTTGACACTTTCCATAATGCAAATGGAAGGTATTTTTAAACAGTGAATTCTAGATGAAAGGAGTGATATGCTCCAAGTCTCAGATGTTAGAAATGTGAAGCAATTAATCTGAGTATACTTAAAACAATGTAAAAATGAGTGGATAGAGATAGAAAGACACATGTGTTGGTAGTTTTATTTTTCAGAAATATTGAATAACAGTGATAGAAATTCAATTTCAATGAGATAAGGCTTAATGGAGAATGTATCATCATCTCTTGGATTCAAAGCACAGGCAAGTGAAAAAGCTGGCCTCAAGGTTAGCAAGAAGAGCCTTGTACAAGTAGCAGGACTTTTTCTATCTTGTATTTCAGTTTCTTCATATGGTGGGGAAAATGGTCCCCAGAATCTCTGCATTTATACATTATAGTTTTTCGAAAGAAAAAGTGTCCGTATTACTGTTAGCTCCCAACCCCTAGGTAAGTATTCTGGCTTTGCTCAGATCACAACACTAGGCTAGTCACTGCACCCAAGAGTGTGAGCAAATATGATTGATGCAAGTCGTCTCCAAAAACTTCCCCTGAGCTTAGACTGAAGGGGTAGGCTCCCAAAGGAAAAAGAGAAGTCTATCCCATAGATATCAACAATTGATACCCTACATTTACCCCAGGGAAACAACACACACACACACACACACACACACACACGTCTATATTTTCCAATATAGATTACAAACATGATCCTGGTTAATATTTGTCATACATTCAAAGCAAAACACATTCATTCTTTTCCCAGTGAAAACCATGAAAAAAAAAATGGATTCATTCATGAATCCTGCTCTGATCTCTGTTTTCCTGTCTATCACATTCATCACTTTAAAGCAGATATGGAAATTGTTCATCATAATTATTCAAATATGGCCTAAGACATTCAATTAAGAGGAACTTAAACCAGGGAGTTGAATGCAGTTAGGATTTTCCTGTTCTCTTCTGTTTGATCCTTCCTGTAGTTTCATTACATGCTCTAGCTTTAGTTTCTCTAGGAAGCAGGGATAATGGTCAGAGACAACAATAATCACAAACATTTTTGCAACAACAAAAAATAGATATCTCTTCCACCAAATATACTGTGGAAATCCCTAGGTAAGACTGACTTACTGGCCAAACTCTGCACCTCACATAAGCATCGTGTCTAGAGGATGGCCGGAGTCTGAAAGCAGTAGTGGTGGCCTGACCCTGTGTTCAGGGTTAGTTAGTAAGTAATGGGCTGAAAGGAGTATTGAGCAGATGATAGTAACTTCTGTGAAATACATTAGGAAACTGGAAAATGGAGACAACTCCTGTCTATTGTAATTTGTTTGTCCTCTGAATTAGACAGAATAATTTGCCTATTTTTGTAGAGTGCTTGAGAAACTAACAGAGTTGAGAAAGATTTGCAGAAAGGAATGAAAGATATGCCTCACTGGTAAGAGTTTCTCTTCTTCAAGTCCGAGATGCTAGAAAGAATTAATATTTGTTTATCTTAAAAATTCTGTGTTGCAATACTTTGATCTTCTCTTCAAAATTCTTTTCAAAGTTAAATAAACGTGAAATACAATCTAAGATAAAGCAATAAAAATTCAAGATAGTTCCATTGTTTTATCAATTTACAATTGTGTGGACTCAGTGGACATTCTCATCCCATCAGCAAATTATCTCCCTGTTAGAAACATTCCTAATAATCTGAAACCTCCCATCCAAGCACATTTTCGATACCATTTTGCTTTCACAATCTGTCACTTGAAGTAGCTTCATAAGATTATCATAACAATGAATATTGCTTTCTTCAGAGATATGAGTTGTTAGTAATAGAAACAACTGAAAAATATCTAATGTTCCCATTTTCTTCAGGGACATAAAGATATTCAATCTTATTTATGGCCAAAAACAAAAAAAGTTAGAGTTTTAACAAAAATAAATGATAAAAACAATGAAAGAATGCCATTATTTTTCACATATTCATAAAAAGCAAGGGTAAATATATTTAAAAAGAAATAACCAAATAATTCTTCTGCAGAAAAAATTAAAAATTTTAATATCATAAAACCATCCTAGAATTACATTATAAAATACAATACCCAGAGAACTACAGAAAAATCACAGAATGGTCAATGCTAAGTGTGTTTGTATTTAAGAAACTTTCATTTCTCTGATGTTGGCATGGTATACTTTTACAGCAAAAATCTGTCATCACCCATTTGGTCTTGAATTATCTGATAGAAAGTTATAATTTGAGAGTTATTTATAATAAGATTTTGGAAAACACATAACATAACTTTTAGAATTTATTGTTGCAAAGACTACAGGCGTGCACCATTCTCCACTTTATACTGAACTTAAATCCAATGAAAAAGCAAACAACCTGAAAATCTCTGACAAACTGACAACACCAATTTCCATGATGATACTTCTCTTGGAAATAACTGCTAGTGCAAACTATTAATACCAGTGATAAGCAGGATGTCAATTGATTTGTGTAAAGCACATCCAAGGTTACCTAAGTAATTTGTTTCAAATTGAGACTAAGAGATACTACTTAAAACAGGAGAATAAATTCAGAATCTATAACTAGAGTCAAAGAGACTAACATTTCCTGAATACCTATATTGTAGTGAATACGTAAGCACACTGAGAGATGAAGTGGTGGTACTAAAAATTGGTGATGGGATGTTTATTGGGGAAAAAGAAGATGATTAAAAAGGCTTTAGGTGACTAGCATTATACCAGATAGTTTTATGCATAATGTCATATTTTTCTCACTACCATTCATTTTTATTTCTTCAGCTTCTACAGTGTTTGTTAAATTAATATCTACACCGACTTCCCGTTGGTAGATGTTTTCTATATCCACCCTAGTAGTTCATTTTTATTACACAGCTTTCTGTCCCTCAGGACTCATTTTTTTTCCTGAAACATTCTAATACAATAGAAATAATTTTCACCTAATAAAATAGTTTCCTATTGCTGCTATAACAAATTACTACAAACTTAATGGCTTAAAGCAACACAATTTTATTGTCTAACAGTTATGGAAGTATGAAAGCCTGAAATGGGTTTTACCAAAACAAGACTCTGGTGTCAGCATGGTCACACTCCCTCCATCTGGAGGCCATAGAGAAGAATAAGCCTTTATGAGTTTTTCAGCTTTTAGAGCTGGATTCCTTGCATTCCTTGGACTATGGCACCTTCCTTCCTCTTCAAAGCCAGCAGTGTAGTGTCTCAAATCTCCTTCTGTTTCTTCCTTCAAATCACCTTCTGTCCCTTTGATTCCATGCTTTCCTCTTATAAGGGTCTCTGTGATTACATCACATCCACCTGGATATTCCAAGCTAATATCTCTATCTTAAGATCTTTGTTTTAACTATATGTGCCAAATCTCTGTTGCTGTATAAGGTAATATTCATAGGACTCAGGAATTCAGACCTGGATATCTTGGTGGGCTATTAATCAGCCTATTAAACTTAGGTTATGCTTTTATGCCATGCATAATACTATAACAAATAAAGTCTAAGTCATCTCATTTCAAAAAATGTACTTTGTAATGAGTAGCCATTGAAAGCCTAATGCAGTTTTGCCATTGCCAAGAACATGACACAATTATATGGTTTCTTCAGAAACCAATTCTTCGGGTAACCAACATGATAGAAACATCAGAAATATTAGTGCTATGCCACTAATATTTTCAGTTACTGGAGATTTTATTGACTGTCTTTAGAGTAGTTGGCACTCTAATTACTATTGTCTAAAATTTATATGTTGACATCCTCACCCCCAAGGTGATAATGTTAAGAGAAGGGACCTTGGGGGAAGTTATTAGGTCATGGTGGTTGAGTTCTTATGAATGATATTAGTGCTTTTATAAAAGAGGTCTAAGTGATCCCTCACCCTTTCTACCATATGAGGACACACAGAGAAGGCATTATTCATGAACCAGGAGACCAGTCTTCAGCAAGCACCAAATCTGCTCGTGCATTCATTTTGGATTTCCTAGTCTTTAGAAGGGTGAAAAGTAAATTTCCATTGTTTATAAACTACCCAATCTATGGTATTTTGTTACAGCAGCTGAAAGGACTAAGACACCATATACTTTTAAGAAAAATCTAAAATTTAATTACAGTGTTTTAAGCTATTAACCAAAGTATAATTTTTTTTTTAAAGAAAATTACTGGTTAGAATGAAAGTTAACTGGCTATGCTAGATTTATAAATTTCTACTTTTCTTCCCTCAATACACAATAGGGTACAAAGCCTGCAACACTAGAAAAATGTTCCAATTTCTAGAAGGAGTTTCCATCCACTAAAACATAGATGTATAATTTATTAGCAAACAATTAATGACTAGAAGACAACTGCATCAAGTGTTCCAATAATAAGAATTTCAGGTTTTAAATAGTATTACTTAGTAGCTCTTGAGACAGTTTATTGTGAGTTGCTATGAAAATTGAGAGATGACCTGAAAAATGGTGAGTAATAAAAAAATCACAATACCAAAAATCATGACTGATGGCCTATTCTCAGAACCTAGGAAGAATTTTCATTGCTTTTAATAGCAAAGATACTGGATTGAGAAAATTACCAAAGACCACATATGCATTATTTTATGTCAACGAACTATCCTAACTCTCTGAATGAAGATAGCAAGATGCATTATGAATTACCTATTCTCTGATCCTTGACCCAAGCCCAGAAAATACTGCATTCATCTCTCTGCTATATATCATAATATTTTTGAAGAACCTAAAGTATGTTAGTAACTCCAACAACTTTCTAAACTTTGCCCCATCTTGGAAAATAATTGGCAGATAGGTAGTTGAGTTGTATAGTAAGCAAATCAGTGCTTCCTGAGTATGAGGAATATATTTATTATCATTATAAGTAAAGTAGCCTTGGTATAGAAAGAGTCTCCAAGCATAATGTAGCTATTAGGACTGCATAAAGTTTAAAATATAAGAAAACCCAACTTTCAGTAGTTTGACTTAATAGGAGTTTTTTTGCTTTGTAAAAGAAAAAATTCAAGCATTAGGCTGTAGTGCCACTGATATCAGAGACCTGACTTCAGGTAGCTTGCAATCTACCCACTCATTTTGTAGTTTTGATTCTAATGCTTGTGGTGGTAACATTCATCATGAGATGGCTGTTGAACCTTCATGCATTGCATCCACATTCAATAGGAATGGGCAAAAGGTAGGACTATTTCTATCTGATCTTTTTCTTAGGAAAGCACAAGCCTTCCTGGAAATCCTTGCAACAGACTTTCTACCAGATATCATTGGCCCAGAACTAGGGCTAGGATTGCATCAGTTTTTGCAAATAAAAATGTAAGGTTATCAATCAAATTTGAATTTTAGGTAAACTATGAATAATTTTGTACTGTATGTCCAGTACAATATTTGGGACATTGAAATTGTTCATTATTTACCTTAGATTCAGTTTTAACTGGACATACATTTGATCTGGCAACCTTGACTGGGTCACTCAGCTATGCTGCTACTAGTATGTCATGAATGTCTTAAGCCAGTCATTATCCATAATTTAGGCCAGAACACACTGCCTCTTTATAAAACAAAACAAACAAAAAAAAAAACAAACAAAATATTTTTTCAAGGAAAAGATAGAGGTGAGAAAGTGAAGCAATTAACCGTGGCTATTAGAAGCTGCTGAATGGTATTCCTTGTCAGTTCTAGAAATTAAAATAACATAGAGAATGAATTACAGAGGAATCAGCAGACACTTCAACCTACTTTCAAATACAGATCTATAAACAACCAAGCAGATAAAAGCTAAAGCAAAGGGAAAGAAATCCAACAACCTAACTTTTACTCTCCCATAGAAATTATGGAATTCAACTAACTTTGAGGTAGGGGATATCTCCCTTAAAAATAAGTATAATGGTTCAATATATTAAAAAATAACTATAAAAATAGAAAGAGAAATAAACTGGTAAGCATTTTTCCACAAATAAAACAGGCAAAGAGTTGATATGCTTACTTTCTAAAAATTTCTGCTAAGTAATAATTTAAAGTATCGCTACTATCCCCAAAAATATGAGCAAAGGTTATGGACGTTCACAGAAAAGCAAATGCATGTGACTAACAATGTGTTTAGAAAATATCCAACAACTTGGTAATGAAAAAATCAAGTAAGTCAAATGTCATTTTTCACCTATCATATTTCCAATCTATGATAGCAAAGTATTTTCTTAGATGAACAACCTTATATACTAACTGTAGTGGTAGAGTTAGTGCAATATCCCTGAAAAGCAATTTGAAATATGTAGGAAATTAAAGGGCATGATCATTGAACAAGTAATTCTGAATCTAGGAATCACTTCTTAGCAAACAATCATTTGGTAGACAATTATTCAGAAACCTCATTTCTTAATTTGAAACAATAAAAGAATGTTTAAGATAAAAAAATAAGAAAACATCTAACATAAAACAATTGGAAAACATTTAAGAAAAAAATACGTTTCCAGAATACCTATGGCAAAACTACAGGGACGGAGAACAGATTTGCAGCTACCAGAAATTAGAGGGAGGAAGTAGATGTAAATACAAGGGTTAAAATGAGGGAATTTGAGGGGACGTTGGAGTTGGTCTATATTCTTTTGATGAAGGTGGTTACCAGATTCTATGAATGTGTTAAAATTCATAAAATGCTATACCAAAAAGAAAAAAAGAGGAAGAAGAAGAAGAAAAAGGAAAAGAAGGAAGAAGAGGAAAGGGAGGAGAGAAGATAAAATAATTATCTCTACATATATTTTTAAAAATTGTGACCAATATGCATAATAAATATGTTTTGGCAGAAAGCTGGAAAAGAAAACCAAACAAAAATGGAAAAAAATCACTCACTTCTTAGTATTCTCTTCCCAAGATGGTACAATTAAGAGCTAGCAGTAGCTAGAAAGTTTTCTATAGCCTTTACTGTATACATATGCATTCATATCTATAGATAAAATATATATTTGAATCATACTGTATTTAGTACATACTGCTTTATCATGTATAAAATAGATACTGTTATATAATTACATATTTTATATACACACTATATGATTAAATATCATAGCTTATGAATGTAATTTATTTAACCATTTTGCATAATGATATAATTATGATCACTATTATATTTACATATTCACATATAACTATTTTAATCATAAAGAGACATAGATATTTTCTAACAAAACACTTGATAATATTCTTGAAGAATGGTTGCTATGGTGATTTTGGTTTAGCTATAAACAATCTTAGGTGCTTGTTATATTCCTTTTTCACACCTGTCAAGGTGCTGCCAGGACAGCCGGTCTGGCATCATTTGCTGCCCTTTTCTTTCTTTTGCTGTGAACTACAAATATAGTGATTGCCAAATGGCCACCTTATATACTTTTTTCACACTCAGTGAATTAAAAAGAACAATGAAACATTTATTAAGGAAGATTGTTAGTCTTTGAACATTATCAAAATACAGAATTTTAAAGCTCTAGTATTTACAGATATGACATACTTTTATATAATTTAAGCTCTGTGGTAAATTTGTAAATCTCCCATGTTGTAATAATTATACAGATATATAAGAACTACTATGCTGGTTGAAGAGGCAGATCTTTGAAATTACAGCGCATTTCATTATAATACCAAAGTAAGAGAAACTAAATTATCAATGATTTATATGTACACAAAACCCAATAGCAGTCAAATTTATTAAACTCAAGAAGAGACTGATGGAAAATAATATAAATTATCTCTATGCATATATGTACCACTATTCCAGGCAGTAACTCTGATATCAAAGAAAGATTTTTTTTTGCAACAAGCTTTCCTACCTTTTCTCTAAGGTGTAGCACAAAGTCAGAGGGCCATCTTGTAATATCCAGGTGGGAAGGGGGTGCATCAGGGGTATATATTGCATATTGGAGCATCCAGTTACCCAGTTTAATTTTCACAACATTCAAAAAATGTACATTTCAGAGCCTGGTTATCAAGTCCAAGCAGGCATAAGGGAAATGGGCTGGAATCACGTAATTCTAGGTGCTGAGTGTAAAATATCAAGCAATGAAGTAGTCATGAGGCAGCTTCATGGTGGCTACCAGGGGCTCAAGGACTACAGCTGCTAGATTGCCTTCCCACACTTCCATCAACCCAGACAGTAGGAGAAAATAAGACCAAATGAATTCAGACAGTTTATTACTTTCACACACAGAAACAACAAGATAAATGTGCTGTCAACTCCCTTCATCTTAGTCCCACATGAACACACCAAATTACAGAAGTTGTATGACAGGCAGCATGGGTGCTGAGTAGCTCTAACACTGGAGAGTCAATGTTAACCTACAGTCAAGTAGTTTAAAGCCTGCAGTTGTACCCTAAAGGAGGGTAAGGTAGAAAGTCTGTTGCTCAACTGAAACTAGTAAGATGCACTAGAAACAGCCTCGTGGTGGTTTCCCCAAGATAGGAGAAGTAGCATGGTCTTGTGACAACTCATCAGGTGGCTTGTTTTTTCTGTGCTCAAGAGAAATTATAAGGCAATCTGCAAAGATTACAATGCTGCCAAGCCTTTCCCACACAATCTATGTGGACATGTTCAAAATTACCAGGACTCCGGGAGCTATTCCCTACATAGAATGACTTATAAGATGTTAAGCATTAAACCTATCACTAGCAAGATGCTGCAAGATCCTTACCTATGGTTTCTGAAGCCAAAGATACCAGCATGTACTAAGTTGGCGAGTTTTTAATCATGACACTTGTATATCTTTCATACTAGTAAGCAATACATAGAAAGAATGAATTTGTGAATAACATGTGGTTTTTAATTAATTTGTGCACTGAGCTGCTGTGTATTAACCAGGCCCGGTTGGCCCTAAGCCACAATTAATTTGCAAATAGATTAATAGGCTAATCTGCTTTTTGTCACTTACCCCTAACCTGTGAACACACTATAGCTCAGGTGCAGCCCGGACTCTCGGACTGGAGAAAAGTCCTTGTCCACATACCAGATGTCTCATTTCTGCTTGAATACTTATGAATCATGACTTCATAGACGCTTCCTTACATTATTGAACAGTTGACATTGCTTCAACTTTTAACTTACTTCTAGGTGCAAAGTTTAGTTTTTGTTTTTCTTTTCTTTTTCCCCCTACTGGCAAACACCAGATTAACATGCTACCTCTTATACATGGTTGTTCTCAACAAACTAAGACATGCTTATCTTCTGTTTCTTGTTATCTGCTCCCAGAAATTGTAGGGGCCAGAGAAAAGAGTGTTCCAGCATTGATTGTTTCCTCCAGCACAGAAATAGAATTCACTGCTCTGACTTTTAAGACATAAGTCATAGGCAAAATCAGAGAATCTAAATAGGTAGCAAAAGAATGCGCACCTTTTAAATCTCTTACACGGCAGTTATAGATGGCAGCCATAATAATAACATATTAGGGATAAGTACCTGACAGGGGACATGGCATCTCCCATTCCTATGCTGAGTTCTGACATTGTCTCCTTTCTCTTTTTAAAATTGTCTTTTTAAGTTTATGTCCTGGACCTGAATCCATCTATTTGGTCAACACATATTTATTGAAGTAGGTTGAGAACTGTTGTAAATTTCTGCCTTGGTTAAGTGTGATTATGTAGGAGACAATCAACAACTCAACAGAACTTCAGTTCATAACTGTAATGAAGACAATGAAATTGGCAATATGGCCAATAGTTGGTGGAGTGTTTCTTTAGGGGTCTTCTAGATCTGGATCATCCAGCTCTTCACCATCAGTTTCTAAATCTCACAGTGGAAAAGCAACAAAAATAGAGACACTTTTATGAAAATAGAACTTTATATGCTATGCTGCAATTTTCTATTTAGCATTATTAATTCAATTTATCCAAGATTATCTTCTGGAAATATTGCAAGCCTATAGTATATAAGAAAATGTATAGAATATACTAATTCTACCATTGGATCAAAACCAAACCATTTGAATGAAGATTGGTTCAATCTTCATTCAAACCATTGAATTGAAGATTAACTTTTTCAAAGCACATCTGAGTCCTGGGGATTTTTACATACATATTTGAAATATAGATATTCTAAAGGAATTTTAATTCCATATTACTTGTAATCCTGAGGTAACTAGAAAAAGTATTTACCAAAAAGTGACTTATTACATTTGATTGTTTGCTTACTAAGTAATTATTGAATGCTTTCGATGTGCAATAATGTTACCCTCATTTTATAATCTTATAGCATAAAAATGACCTTTGCCCATTTTTTCTCCTGGTATGATTTTTACTAATTCTTTGAAGTTCGGTTACAATCAGTCCCATTTAGCAAGCAAATCTTACAGTTCTGTTTGAACTCCAACCTCCGTGTAAGTACCTCTTAGGCCTGAATTATCCTTGGGGTCTCTGTGTCCCTTACTAGCCTATGAGCTCTGTGAGGCTGGGCAGTACCTAGCCCTCTGGGAGAGATAAACAAAAACAAGAAAGAATAGATGAACAGGCAATGTGAGAGGTAATATGCCATGTCATGGCTATAAAGGAAACAATAAACTTTTAAACTAATATGGGAGACAACTTCATGTGTGACAAATGACTTTTTTCCCATTTACATTTTTAAGTTGCAAGTCAAAAATCAGGTATTGCTTACTTATGTAAGAAATAGGTTTAAAAACATAGTCTAGGAATACCTTTGCTTCTCTAAAGACCTGGAACATTTACTCCTCATAGATAATGAGAACTGCATTAACTAACATTTCCCTTTTTCTTTGACTTCTAGGGATATCAGACACAAATTTATATCTCAATTATAGCATCCTCTTTGGACCTTATGTTCGCTTATCTGTGTTCTCTTTTCCCCTTGGTCTGTTCTACTTCTTCTGATTTATATTTTCCCTGGTCCTGATATTTTATTTATATTTTACTATATTGTTGGTTGTGTTTTTATAAGCCATTCTAAATCCTTTGTGGATTAACTTGGGATATAAATAAGCTACTTGCTTAAAACTGTTCTGAGTGCATTACTGTACCATCTCTAAGGCACATGAATTCTCCAAAAAAAAAAAAAAAAATCCAGGTTTTAAAGTTTTTTTTTGTTTGTTTGTTTGTTTGTTTTTTTTTGAGGCGGAGTCTCGCTCTGTCACCCGGACTGGAGTGCAGTGGCCAGATCTCAGCTCACTGAAAGCTCCGCCTCCCGGGTTTACACCATTCTCCTGCCTCAGCCTCCCGAGTAGCTGGGACTACAGGCGCCCGCCACCTCGCCCGGCTAGTTTTTTTTTTTTTTTTTTGTATTTTTAGTAGAGACGGGGTTTCACCGTGTTAGCCAGGATGGTCTCGATCTCCTGACCTCGTGATCCGCCCGTCTTGGCCTCCCAAAGTGCTGGGATTACAGGCTTGAGCCACCGCGCCCAGCCTTAAAGTTCTTTTTCTTGTAAAATTTTTTTTAAAGAAACAGTAACACTTTTTAAAACAACATTGTAGGTAATTTCATTTGTAAAATATGAACTAAATTTTAAATACTATCAAATATTTTTTCCTTAATTCTAAGCCCCTCTCAAAAAACAAAGGGGTTATTTTAAATATAAGCAGAAATAATTCTTCCAAGGTCTTATAACTCCCATTTTATTTCATTTTATTTTGTACATCTTCACTCTGATGTTTATTATTTCTGGATATGATTACAGACTTGTTCATAATTCACATGTATCATTCCTATATGAAAATGTCAGGACCTAGTTTGACTCTCCTGAAATAATTTAAGACAAAAAAGAGAAAATGTATAATAACATAGAAGGCATAGATAATAGAAGGCATACATAAATTTTAATCACCTGTGTGGAATTATAAGAAATTTTCAAATGCAAAAGAAAATCTAGAAAAATTAATTAATTCACATGGCTAACTAAGGGAGAATTTCTTTAATGAACAAATAGCTCTTTCAAATTACTAAGAAAAAGAATAATAACTCAAAAGAGAAATAGTCAAAGTATATAAATATGTAGGTCACAAAAACTGAATAAAAATATGAAAAGATGTGTAGCTTCATAATAAATGCAATGAAGATATAAAAATCCATGAGCTATCATTTTTTAGTTATCAGACAGGCAAAACTTAAGTCATTTGATGACCATACATTTTAACCAGGGTACCAAGGAATAACCCCTCTTATCTTCTATTGATAGTATATATAGCTGTGAACGTCAGAAGGCAATGTAATCAACATTTTCAAATGTACATAATCTTTAATCCAGTAAATTGAGTCCTGGGGATTTTTACATACATATTTGAAATATAGATATTTTAAAGGAATTTTAATTCCATATTACTTGTAATCCTGAGGTAACTAGAAAAAGTATTTACCAAAAAGTGACTTATTACATTTGATTGCTTGCTTACTAAGTAATTATTGATCACTCTGTGCCAGGCTTAGTTCTAGGTTTGGTAACCCACCATGAACAAGACAAAAGCTTACATTCTAGTGGGGTCATACATGTGAATGAGTAACAAATATACATATTTATACACATATTCATATACAAATTCAGACTGTAGCCCATACTATAAAAGAAAGCAAAACTAAGAATGCTGACGGAACTGGGTGGCTTATATTAGCATGGTCAAGAATAAACTTTGAGGAGGTGACATTTGAAGTATGACTACAGGAGCAAGGCACAAGCCACATGAAAACTAGGGTAAGAGTGTCATGGCACGTTCATACAAGGCTGCTCTTAAAAAAAAATAACAGGTCAATCTAATTGGGAAGGTTATAGAATGTGTTCTGTAATTCTTTCCTGTTAAGCAATTGTTAACTGTCAACAACTATTACACAACAGTATGTATTATACAATTCTTTTTGGTTAGATGAATTTGTGCGTATGTGCCTGTGTTTCGGTGTGTGTGTGTGTCTGTGTGTGTGCACACACTTCTGTGTTTGTGCATGCATATCCATAGAAAATTCCTGAGAATTATAAAAAAAAAAACTATCAATAGTGGTTATCTCCAAGGAGCAGACAGCAAATATCAGAGGGTTTTAAAAATCAGAGGTTTTATCTTATGCTCATTTTTTTGACATTTTCATTATAAGCATGTGTTACTTTTAAATAGTAATTTCAGTATCAGTATGTCATATATATACACATGTATATTTATTTATATATATACAAATAAATAAATAATAGGACTAGGAAGAAACAATCTTTAAACAGCTCCTTTTGAATGCCATTAGAAGTTTTCAGGTCTTTTTAATCCTGATTTTATTCAATAAAATTTCTATCAACCTATTCTGTCACCTTACACCTATATTAATGTATTCTAGAATAAACCTGACACATATCACCATTTTAATTTGCTGAAGTAATATTACATTTTTCATTTCAGATAGCATGTTATTATTGCCTGACAATTCATCCTCCCATTTAAATATAATATTAACGTGGACGCTGTAAATTGACTAATGAATTACAGCACTAAACTTGAATAAGATTGGTTATTTTAATTACTTATTAATTATTTGTATCTTGTTCAGAAGAGGACCACCAGAAGGATCTTTCTTCAGAATGGAGTATATTAAATATTTTGTTAATATAAATATATTAACTTTTTCAAAGCACATCTGTATTTATTTCAATTTGAATGTCACTTCCTAGGTGAATCTATTTCTGACTCCCCTATCCAGTTATTCTCTTCTCTGGAAGAGCACATTTTCTTGATTCTGTTATTGACCTTGTCCTATTATTATAATAGATATAGATATAGATATAGATATAATTTATAATGTTTATTTGTCAGATTCCCCTAAAATATTGTGAGTTCCTAGAGGAAAATTGATATACTTATTAAAGCAAAAACAAGTGATAAAAGAGAGTTTATTTCTTTAAACCAAAAGTTCTTTGAGTCCAAATAAGAAAAAATAGCATATAATCTCACAATTAAAAGTATCTGTGCTATTTCCCACATATTATTTTAAGATTTTTACACAATTATGTTATATGTATAAAAGTATTATATTGACTCTTAACCTGCATTTTTGATGAAAGAAAATATCATGGATATGTTTTGTCATTAAGTATTATTCTACAAGGGCATTTGGTAGCTACACAAGTCTACTGCATACACATGAACATTGTTTTAATCTTCTAACAGTAGAATTTGTGATTGTTTCTAGTGTGTTTTTTTTTCTTTCAGAAGTAAATAGCTATTAGATAAAACCAAACATAAATCTAGAGAATAAAGTAAAATTGGTCTTACCTGCATTGAATATTTTATATTTTCCATGCTCCATCACCTACTCCAACTCACCTAACACGCCCAGTCCCTAGCTGCTGTCAGCTTCCATAAGCTTTTCTGATGTGCGGAAGCTGCCCTACTTTACTTCTATTCCTTGTCCCAGCATTGAAGACTCCAGCTGACTCCTTTCTAGAACATGATCAGAATATGGCTTGTTATGGTTTGTTATGGCTATTTAAACCATACACAGGCCAGCGTTTAATGGGGCTCTTCTGTAGCTAGAGTAAAATCCTGGGGGATATCTTTCTCATCTCGGCTTTTCCTGGGCTTGAAGTAGCAGGCAAGTACTATTGCTCCTTTCAGATGGTCAGCAGACTCCTTATTAGTAAAATTCCGTGGCCAATGTGTAAACAATTTTGTTCCGATGATGGGAGTGTGGATGAAATTAGAAAGCTTTAAGGTAATTGAGTACTGAGGTAGCACGCTCAGGTGCCTGAACTTTAATAAGAGCCTAGACCATTTTGCCTAAATAAGAATGCCCTTCAGCTGTCTCCTCACAGAGGCAGATGTAGTATGAACAGGTGCATTGACTTTGCTGACACTAAACACCCATTGGGATCTGATGGCTTAAAAGACCAGACGAGAAGGTTCTCATACCTTGGGACCCACTGATTATCGAGATTCACTTTATACTTCTCTGTAGTTAGCTGCACCATCATGCTGTGCCCTTCTGGTAGCGGCAATAAAGTAACCATGAATATGTGTTTGTAATTACATAAAATCTAAAAGCAAAGAAACCTACAAGCAAATGGCTTCTGCTTACAAATTCAATTTATGCAAGTGCCAACCTGTAATTTAGAATGGTGGCTTGAGTGCCTCTTCATGCAGAAATTTGCAATTGTGAGGACATACACAGAATCAAATAAGGAAACAATGTATTCTTATTGCACCCCATTGTCAGAGGTGATGAATAGATTTGAAAAGCCGCAAAGGAGCAGAGCAAACTGCTGCAGCACCTGGAATGTTCGAGGAGAGAGAGAAGAGAACAGGCATTCTTGACAGGTCAAGTTGACCTTAGGCAGGCTCCAGATGTAGATACAAAATATCCTTATATCCTTGATACTCGAACACCCACTATTTTAGCTTTATTTCAAAATAACTGAAACTGACCCCTAGGCTAGAGAAGAATTTTCTAATTATGGGGCTGAATATCAAAGATTAGCATTTGACTAGGTTGTTGGAGTGAGAGGTCATGGAGAGAGGCTACATCATTTTGAGTTTTTATGTCATGTTTAAAGCACACATTTCCTCAAATGAGAACCCCTGCTTAACATTATACAGCTAAATAATGGCAGAGCTGATTTTTTTCTCCAACTAGGAAACATAAAATTATATTTGCCACTTCCCATGTGGTAATTCCAAAACGATGTGATTTATACATAGTTACTTATGTAGACCTCACAGTGAGCATATATAGAAGGAATTTATTTCGATGTAAACTTACTGATTCTTAATTTTAAATTCAGAGATACATGTGCAGGATGTTCAAGCTTGTTATATAGGTGAACGTGTGCCATGGTGGTTTGATGCACAGATCACAGATCATCACCACAGTCACTCAGGTATTAAGCCCAGGACCCATTAGCTATTCTTCCTGATCCTCCTCCTCTTCCTACCCCGCTGCCCTGTGACTGGCCCCAGTGTGTGTTGTTCCCCGCCCTGTGTCTATGTGTTCTTATCATTCAGCTCCCACTTATAAGTGAGAACACATGGTATTTGGTTTTCTGTTCCTGCATTAGTTTGCTAAGGATAATGACCTCCTATTTTTGGAGTAGTATATCATTTACTGTACTTCTCAACATTTCAAAAGTGGGACAAATGCTACATTCTATGTCTCTACCTCAAATTCTTCTGTTGGTGAGGTTTTTTGTTTGATCAACTTGGTCATCACAAGTTTCAGCTTCTTTTTAGAGGTTACTATATTACTTTTATTTGTGGCAATGTTACTACTTTTACAGATTGGCAAAGCATAGAAACATGTTCATTTAAGGTAAGGAGGAGTGTTTCAAAAAACCTGGCAGTGTTACAGCAAAAGATCTCCTGAAATCCTTTGTCGCCCACAATCATATTGGGATGAGGTCTATTATATTATCTCAGAAATACTGTTATAGCAAAAGACTTTCAAGTAGTGAGGAAAGTGCTTACAGTGTAGATCTTTTTATGTTTCTATTTTTACTATTTTTAATCTGCCCACATGTATTTATATGCTTTATTTCCTTTTTACAATGCCTTTCCTTTAGATGAAATATAGCTGTTTTAATTTAAAGTCAATACATTTTAATTAAATTAATATATTTGCATATCTCATATTCAAATAATATATTCAGAATACAATCTGACTTCTGCTTAATTCTAGAACAAACCAAAATTTTTTTAAAAAATGAAGAAAACTTTCTTCACCCCAAGCAAAACTGATCTCTGACAAATAAAGGTGTCCTCAGAAAATTGGATTAAAACCTTTTAGACTTCTTCTTCTTGTCCATCTTATTTTAAACATAAAATCTGTCTCTTTTTAGACATTGTTTACTTCTTTGCAGGCATAATACATTCATTTTGTCTCTTTCAAGAACTCTTCCATCCAGAAGTCAGTACTAGCTTTCTATGTACCCATTGAATTCATTGTTTATGTAGAGACCTTTTTGTTTTCAAGAAAGGCTACCAAGGCCAAAACCAAGTTTAACTCAAAGAATAGGGCACATCATTTTGAAATACCAGATGCTTAGATGACTGAATTTATGATATTTGGCGGCAGGAAGCCTATTTGTCTTGACAATCTATACCATATTAGACTGGTTTACTTGAAGGTTACATCTTTGATAAAGCACACATACTTCCCAGATGATAAGATTTGCTTAAGGTTACATAGCTAGCTAATGAGAGAACTGAGCTTTTCCTTTGAGTAGACCATACTACCTCCTATACATAAAAGTTTTTTAAATTAATTATTTTATTTCTAATTTTAATCACCTGTTTTACTTCTTTACCAATTTGTCTACAGATTTTCATTAAAATAAATATCCAAGGAAGGTGCTTTGACATCATGTATACTATTGTCACAATTACATGTTATTTGCTGGTCTCTGAATTAAGCACTCTACACATATTTTCTTATTCAGTCTGCCTATTAGCAATACTGAATGGATAGGCCTAAATCTAGGTTCAAAGCACCTGAAAAATAGTAAAGATTTTCATTTTAGTGTTAATATTTCTGCTATAAAATTGTTGTTAACTGATTTAAACAAGAATTTTAGACTTGTGCAGAAAACATACTTATTTGCAGCATACTTATTTACAACAACAATTTTAATGTGATAATCTTGGAGTAGATTAACATTTGTTAATGCCTCATGCATTGATTGTTTTTTGTCAAATGTTTTTAATGTCAATATTAATGTCTGAATGTAATTTGACCTTGGCGATATGATTCTGTATAGTAGTAAGTTATGTCATAAAGGAAGTCTTACTATAGTAGTATTTTTTCTGACATAGTTTGTAAAAATGAATTCATTATTCTATGGTATTGCTTTCAATTTTGGGGGTTTTCATAAAAAGAGAATTCTAATTTGAATACTAGTAAAATCCAAATTTAAATTGTGCTATTCCCATTGGTTCCCTAGGTTTGGGTTTATTTTTATTTTATGGTGTCTTTTATTTTATTTCAGATCTATTACATCCCTAGTTTTGCTAAATTTATCTAGCCAATTATTAGCTAGAGTATCATTACATTCCAGGGTGAATTATTTAGTAGCATGAGACAATGTATTCTGAAAATGAGGACTGTGTGTCAGTGAGCTCACAAGTTCAGTGTAATTGGTCAAAGTTCTAAAGAAAATATCTCAGTAAGTCATTAAAAATGAGAAAGGAAGGCTTTGGTAAAACATTGCTTCTCATTAGTATGGCAAGTCGTTAAGTATCTGGGGTTGGAGGAGGGGCCCTGCTGATGGATAAATGTGCTTTTTAAGATATTCCTGATCAGTTAGTAAGTGGTGTTTTCTTCTTTTTTTTTTTATACTTTAAGTTCTAGGGTACATGTGCATAATGTGCAGGTTTGTTTCATATGTATACTTGTGCCATGTTGGTGTGCTGTACCCATCAACTCATCAGCACCCATCAATTCATCATTTATATCAGGTATAACTCCCAATGCAATCCCTCCCCCCTCCCCCCCCACCATGATAGGCCCTGGTGTGTGATGTTCCCCTTCCCGAGTCCAAGTGATCTCATTGTTCAGTTCACACGTATGAGTGAGAACATGTGGTGTTTGGTTTTCTGTTCTTGTGATAGTTTGCTAAGAATGATGGTTTCTAGCTGCATCCATGTCCCTACAAAGGACACAAACTCATCCTTTTTTATGGCTGCATAGTATTCCATGGTGTATATGTGCCACATTTTCTGAATCCAGTCTGTCACAGATGGACATCTGGGTTGATTCCAAGTCTTTGCTATTGTGAATAGTGCTGCAATAAACATACGTGTGCATGTGTCTTTATAGCAGCATGATTTATGATCCTTTGTTTATATACCCAGTAGTGGGATGGCTGGGTCATATGGTACATCTAGTTCTAGATCCTTGAGGAATGGCCATACTGTTTTCCATAATGGTTGAACTAGTTTACAATCCCACCAACAGTGTAAAAGTGTTCCTATTTCTCCACATCCTCTCCAGCACCCGTTGTTTCCTGACCTTTTAATGATTGCCATTCTAACTGGTGTGTGATGGTATCTCGTTGTGGTTTTGATTTGCATTTCTCTGATGGCGAGTGATGATGAGCAATTTTTCATGTGTCTGTTGGCTGTATGAATGTCTTCTTTTGAGAAATGTCTGTTCATATCCTTTGCCCACTTTTTCATGGGGTTGTTTGTTTTTTTCTTGTATATTTGTTTGAGTTCTTTGTAGATTCTGGATATTAGCCCTTTGTCAGATGAGTAGACTGCAAAAATTTTCTCCCATTCTGTAGGTTGCCTGTTCACTCTGATGGTAGTTTCTTTTACTATGCAGAAGCTCTTTAGTTTAATTAGATCCCATGTGTCAATTTTTGCTTTTGCTGCCATTGCTTTTGGTGTTTTAGACATGAAGTCCTTGCCCATGCCTATGTCCTGAATGGTACTACCTAGGTTTTCTTCTAGAGTTTTTATGGTATTAGGTCTAACATTTAAGTCTCTAATCCATCTTGAATTAATCTTCATATAAGGAGTAAGGAAAGGATCCAGTTTCAGCTTTCTACTTATGGCTAGCCAATTTTCCCAGCACCATTGATTAAATAGGGAATCCTTTCCCCATTTCTTGTTTCTCTCAGGTTTGTCAAAGATCAGAGGGCTGTAGATGTGTGGTATTCTTTCTGAGGACTCTGTTCTGTTCCATTGGTCTATATCTCTGTTTTGGTACCAGTACCATGCTGTTTTGGTTACTGTAGCCTTGTAGTATAGTTTGAAGTCAGGTAGCGTGACGCCTCCAGCTTTTTCCTTTTGACTTAGGATTGTCTTGGCAATGCGGGCTCTTTTTTGGTTCCATATGAACTTTAAAGCAGTTTTTTCCAATTCTGTGAAGAAAGTCATTGGTAGCTTGATGGGGATGGCATTGAATCTATAAATCACCTTGGGCAGTATGGCCATTTTCACGATATTGATTCTTCCTATCCATGAGCATGGTATGTTCTTCCATTTGTTTGTGTCCTTTTTTATTTCACTGAGCAGTGGTTTGTAGTTCTGCTTGAAGAGGTCCTTTACATCCCTTGTAAGTTGGATTCCTAGGTATTTTATTCTCTTTGAAGCAATTGTGGTGTTTGTTACTATTTTTCTGAGGATTGCATCAGACTATAATAATAGTGGCCTATGTTTTTGTTTTTAACAATTGCAGGTAAACGATGAAGGCCAAGGCTTTAAGAAATATTTCACCCAGGAAACCACCACCATCATGGGAGTTAGAAAAAGGAGACCTGAATTCTCAATTGAGCTCTACCACTATCAGATTTGTTACCTTTGACTAATTATTGATTACTCTGACCTTCAATGTATTTTTTTGAAAATGAAGGGAACAGACTAGGTTGTATCCCTACTTTAATTGTTTTTTTTTTTTTTTTTTTGCAAGCTTCCTGAATTGACTATATGTAAAAAGACACCAAGAAAGACCAATTAATGTAAAAATCTAACTTTACAAACAAAGGCCAGGTAGGAAGAAGGTTTTCTTTAAGTGGCCCACAACCAGGATGGCCCTCATGTCATCCTGGCTTCCTCATGTCAGTTCCAGCAGCCTCACAGTTTGCTGGCAGGAAACAGGGCTCCTGAGAAGAGTAAAGTATTTGCATTACAGAAGCAGCTGCAGTGGCAGTAGCAGCAGGAATAACAGTTCCCTAATGAAGATCAGCACAGACTGAACAATCATCCTGTGTTTTCCAAAGAAGTAGCCCTCAGGATTTTTCAGGCTGCATTTTAAAATCACACAAGGAGTTCTGATATGTAGTGATACTCAGGCCACATCGAAGAACAAGGAAATCAGAATCTCTGTGATGGAGCCCAGGCAGAGATGATTTTTAGGTGATTGTCAGGTAGCTCCAGCACACAGACTAGACTGAGAACCACTCATCTCAAGCAAGACTGGAAATTTCACTTCCATTTTAATTATTGATTCAACTCAATTGTTAGTGGGAAAAGATAATAGATGTCTGAATCAGGACGAATTCTGAGATCACAGCTCTATTCAGCATAAGAAAGAGCTGCGATCAGCTGATGAGGAATATCATAGGCAGAGACAGCAGAACGAGCACATCCTGCTATACATTTGCCATCTCTGCATTAGAAAGTGTTTTTTATTTTCGTTGTTTGGCTCATTTTTTTTTTTTTTCCTACACTAAAATTCTTCAAGCAACAAATAGCGTCTGCCCATTGAAGGTTTTTTGGAACAGCCATAAGTCCTTCAGAACCTGCTTTATTTATTATAATCAGTCTTTACTTCTAAAGTAAACACTGCAAACCTCCCAGGAGCAGCCAAATAGTTAAGAATGCATGGAAATAAGACAAATTCACAGGAAAAAATAAAATTTAAAAAACCCCACAACTTTTTAGTTTTATAGTGGCTTTGTAGATATTGGTGCATTGATTCTCACGAAAGACTTTAAAAATAAGTTATGCTCATTGTGAAAGGCTAAAAAATCAATGACCATGATATAAGTGACTTTTACAATTATGTTAAAAATCACCTTCTCTTTTATCTTCAAATCTGCAGCATGCACATATCTTTCCAATGTTAAAACAAAAAGTAATTTGAACTTGCTACGTTTCTTTCTTCAACATTTATGTCTTCTTTATACTTTCATAATTATTTTTCAGAAAGAGAAAAGTGGCCTAACCTATTGCCTCTATATTTTTATTATTTAATCCTTTAGACCCTTGCAACTGACTTCTAGTTACTGCATCATGTAAACTATTAATTTAGGACTTCGATATCCAGATAGTAGAGTGATGCCAGATGAAACCATCTTTCTACTTCAATGCGTAACAACAAGTAAATTTAATATTCTAAGACAAAAATTCACTAGTATTAAAACACAGGAAGTTTAACTTAATACCATAAACCTCAAAATGTGACAGCAAAGAAAAGAACTATTTCTAACATATCTGTAGCCCAACCTCAGAAGCAGTAGTCTGAGTAAACAAAATTGTCACAGTTCTGACTTCGTTTATCAAACGTGTACATAATTAGGCTTAAGGGCATCATTTTTTCCCCTTCTTGACTCAGGGATGAGAATTTTTAAAAATGGAAGGTTACAAGATGGTGGAACCTTTGTACATTTTTGTACCACCACACAAGATGGTGGTGAAAGTACACATAGCTGTCAGAGAGAGTCTTGTTAAGTGATGGAAATGAAAAATGGTACCTGACAGAAATAGAGCCTCTAGGGTCTTTTGGAAAATTAGGGAGCCATCAGAATTCATGTACCTCCTCATAATGACTGGCTGCATTCCCTGCTAGATTGAAGTATAGTTAAAACAGTCTCAGAAAGCCGTACATAGGTATATGTAATTCCAGTTGAACTCATCTTAGTTGGGACAAAACTGCCTAAGTTAAACATAAATAAGATGTAAAGAAGAGGCATGATGGCTCCTGAAAAACCTACTGCTGTAAGAAGGTGATAAAATAAAGGAACATGACTCGTAAGAGAAAGATGAAGTACTGAACTAGGGAAAGACACTCAAATGTGAACATTTCTCCTGAATATTTTAAGTTTTAGTAAGCTTTACAAGAGCCCAAAGACCAATGATAAAACCATATAATAAGGTGACTCCATGTTTAGGCCAGGCGCGGTGGCTCACGCCTGTAATCACAACATTTTGGGAGGCCAAGGTGGGTAGATCACCTGAGGTTGGGAGTCGAGACCAGCCTAACTAACACGGTGAAACCCCGTCTCTACTAAAAATACAAAAATTTGCCAGATGTTATGGCAGGTGCCTATAATCCCATCTACTCAGGAGGATGAGGCAGGAAAATCCCTTGAACCCAGGAGGCAGAGATTGCAGTGAGCTGAGATCACCCCATTGCACTCCAACCTGGGCAACAAGAACGAAACTTTGTATCCCGCAAAACAAAAAAGAAACAAACAGAAAACTCCATGATTAATCCTGTCCCAGAATTTCAGAATAAGAAAACCAATAGTCAAACTTACATCACCAAATGGATACATACTAAATATCTCAAAGTGTGGCGTAACTATAACTGAATTCTTCATCCTAAAATGTACTTCTCCTTCAGTCTTCCTCATTACAATAAAAACCAGCCCAACCATCGATTTGCTAAAGCCAGAAATATACTCTTTTCTTCCTCCTTCCCTTCATTCTGATGGCCAGTTGATCATCAAATCTTATTGAGAGTTATTCCTCCAAAATCGAGCAAGAAAACCCCAAAAACCTTAACTCCTCCAAGTTTTCCTGATGTAACAACTGAAAAGCAAAAGAAAATGTAAGGCAATACTCCAAACTGAATAGATGTATTTCTAAAAGTATTGATCAACAGGACTATATTGAATACAAAATGTTAAAACTAGAAACATAATTGGCAAGTAAAAATGAAAAATAAAAAAAAGTTGGCCACGCATGACAGTTTATGCCTGTAATCCCAGCACTTAGGGAAGCTGAAGCTAGAGGATCACTTGAACCCATAAGTTTGATATCAGCCTAGGCAACGTAGTGAGACCTTGTCTCTAAAAATAATAATAATAATAATTTAAAAGAAAAAAATTGTTTGAAATAATAGACATATCAGAAAAAATGAAATTTCAAAATGCGTATGAAAGACTAAACTCAAATGATAATTAAGTAAGGGACATTGAGAAAAGTGAAGTATGAACTAAGAATGAAGAAGAAAGAAAGAGCCATTGAGACAGAAGAAATTTTAAAAATCATAAGAGACTACTCACATTCACTCCATGCAAATACATTTGAAAATATAACTGAAGCAGATAATTTCCTGTGGAAATACAGATTTTCAAAATTAATCCCATTGGAAAGCATAAATAGACTGATTTTCTTAGATGAGATAGAGAAAGTAATTAAGTAACTTCACCCTCTTTTACCAGGAAAATACTGACCCAGATATTTCCAAAGTAAAATTCTACCAAACCTACAAAGACCAGATAGAGCTAATACTTTATAAATGTAAGTATTTATAAAGTATTATAATGCTAAGACAATTGTTAATAAATCAGACTATTTTTATCAAGTGAGTCAACATTGATAACAAAATCTGATAAATATAGAAACATATTTGTGAATTTTAATACAAAATACTAGCTAAAATATTAAAAGGCTGAATCCAACACAACATTAAGAAAATAATAATACACATGATCAGGTAGAATTTATTCCAGTGATGTAAATTTTGTTAAATATTAGGAAATAATGAACTATGATAATATATTAAAGTATAAAATCATATAAATATTTCTGTAGATACTAAAAAGACTCTGACAAATTTAATACTTCTTCATGAACAACAGAAACTTCAAGAAAATAAAGAATATTTTAGCTCTAAGGCAATTATGTTATGGAATAAAAATGTTAGAAGTAGTTTGCTAAGATGTAGAGCAAAGCAAGGAGGTCCACTATCTCGACTACTATTCAACATTCTACCATATATATTAGCCCCTAGACCAAAAAAAGTAAACCAAAAAAGATAAATCAGCGAGAGGCAAAACATTTCATAAAAAAGAAAAACAAAAATCTCTATTTGCAGATGATATGATAGTGAACTTTGGAAACCCCCCCAAAAATGATAAAACTGATCATTCAACACTAAAACACATGAAAATATAAAACAATAAAACAAGTAAGGAACAAAATTAACAACAAAAATCAATAGCTTTCACCTACATAGACAAAAACCAGCTAGAGGACATACTATTAGAAAAAACTCCATTGCAATAGCAACAAAGATTAAATACTTAAAAAAAAATTAGGCCATGTGCAGTGGCTCACACCTGTAATCTCTGCACTTTGGGAGGCCGAGGTAGGTAGGTCACCTGAGATCAGGAGCTCAAGCCCAGCCTGGCCAACACAACAAAACCCCGTCTCTAGTAAAAATATGAAAATTAGCTGAGAGTGATGGCAGGCACCTGTAATCCCAGTTACTTAGGATATTGAGGCAGGAGAACTGCTTGAACCCAGGAGACAGAGGTTGCAGTGAGCTGAGATCACGCCATTGTACTCTAGCCTGGGCAATAAGAGCAAAACTGCTTCTCAAAAAAATAAAAAAATAAAAAATAAATAAATATATAAATAAAAGAAATATGCACAATACATACGGAAAAACTTTGAAACACTTCTGAAAAACACGGAAGCAGACTTTAAAAATTTGATGTCATCTGCTCTTGAATAGGATGACTCAACATCATAATCACGTCAATTCTCCCAAAGGTAATTTATAAAGTCAGTGTAATTCTAATAAAAATACCAGCAAGCTTTTACATAAAGTTAGGCAATTTAATATTAATGTTCATATGGTACAACTAAACATGCAAGAAGAGCCAGGAAAACACTAATAAAAAGAAAAACTACATGGGGTAATAGCCCTACTAAAACTTCAGATATATTTTTAAGCTCTTATATATAACCGTGTTGCACTGGCATATGCCAAAAGAACAGTGGAATAGAATAGAAGGCCCTGAATTAGAAACAAATACACATGGAAAATGAGTACACAATAAAGGTAGCATCTCAAATCACTAATCATATGGTGCAACTAAACAGGCAAGAATAACTTAAAAATAGATTTGAATAAATGGTGCTGTGACAACCTCGTAGCCATTGGGAAAACTATAAAATTACATTTGTACTTCACACCGTACAGAACAATAAACTTCAAATGAATCAGGATCTAAATGTTAAAAAGAAAACAATACAAATATTAGAAGAAAACACCCTAACCTCTGTGTAGGAAATGTGTACACTGATATAGTCATATTTCTATAAGTGAATACAGCAGATTGTAAAGACGATCTGTACTGTTGTCTTTCATGTAAGAAAGAAGGAGACAGAAGACAAAACATAGGTATGTGTGCAAAAGAATACTAGAAGAATAAACTAGAAACTAATGAGATTTGTTACTCATTAGAGTAGAGATTGGGTGGCTGGGAGTAAGGTAAAAAAAAATGCAGGAAATGTGAACAGGAGAGAAATAAGAAGAAAATGGCACTTATGTGAGCATGACATACATAACAACATATGTACATATGCATATATACACATATATACATAAAAATGTGTGATTTATATCTATATAAACACACATATATACATACACACAGGTATATTTAGAAGTAGATACAGATACGTTTGTACACCAGTATTTTCTAGTTTTGAGTACTCAGAGGGCAATTTCACTCCAGTAGCAATGAACATACTTAGCATCTAGATCTTGAGTTTTAAATAAGATTTATCACTAAAAGTAAACTAAAGTTTCTTGGAGATAGGGTTTATTCCAGCATTGAGGTGGGGAAAATACAGGAAAGCCTCAGGGTATTTTGTAATGCTAGAGAATAGGAAAAGATCATGGAAACATGCCAAAAGGAACAAGGAGTCCCCTTGAAAGAGCTTCCAGTAGCTAAACTTGGGAAAAAATTAAGCTTCAAAATCAATACTAATAGTAATATATTATAACCCATAAAATTAAATAATTATTCATGAGTACCTACTCAGGTAAATAAATGAGTAAATAGTTAAACAGGAAGACTGACAACTCTTATAGAAAATTTCAATTAATAAATGTAGAGAAGATTACAGAAATATTAAATTAACATTTGGAAAATAGCACAGTAATAAATTATTCAGGCAAAAATGATTAATAGAAGCTAAAATTTGTAGGTGCATATTTGTGTAATCTCATATCTTTCCTCAAGATACTTATTAACAACAAGGAGAAAAATAGTGACTATAATGAAGAAACCTTATAATATCAGAACCAATCTACCTTTTATTGATTTCTCTGATATCACAGGCTGGATCCTGTAAATATCTCTCCTTGGCCGGTTGGCACAATGTTAAGTTTTCTTCTTAGTTCTGGTTTTGGTGTGCTTCCTTTGGTGGGTTCTTGCAAGGTGCGTAGCATCTGCTGAAGTGCATATTCCTGCAGCATGAAGATGTCAGCAGCATCTGTACCCCCTCAAGTGGTTTCTCAACAAGTCTCATTGCCTGGCATCCCCCATGTACAGAGTCCCTCAAAATACTCTCATGTGGCTTTGCAGCAGGTTGCACCATATAGCATCTCCTAATGGACAGCTTCCCTTGAAACCCCAAGAGGGAGGGCGGAGTAAGATGGCCGAATAGGAACAGCTCCAGTCTCCAGCTCCCAGCGCCAGTGACACAGAAGACTGGTGATTTCTGCATTTTCAACTGAGGTACTGGGGTAATCTCACTGGGGAGTGCTGGACAATTGGTGCTGGTCAGCGGTTGCAGCCCGACCAGCAAGAGCTGAAGCAGGGCGAGGCATCGCCTCACCTGGGAAGCGCAAGGGGGAAGGGAATCCCTTTTCCTAGCCAGGGGAACTGAGACACACAACACCTGGAAGGTCGGGTAACTCCCACCCCAATACTGCGCTTTAAGCAAACGGGCACACCAGGAGAATATATCCCACACCTGGCCAGGAGGGTCCCACGCCCACGGAGCCTCCCTCATTGCTAACATAGCAGTCTGCGATCTAACCACAAGGCAGCAGCGAGGCTGGGGGAGGGGCGCCCATCATTGCTGAGGCTTAAGTAGGTAAACAAAGCTGCTGGGAAGCTCGAACTGGGTGGAGCTCACAGCAGCTCAAGGAAACCTGCCTGTCTCTGTAGACTCCACCTCTGGGGACAGGGCACAGTTAACAACAACAACAACAAAAGCAGCAGAAACCTTTGCAGACGCAAACGACTCTGTCTGACAGCTTTGAAGAGAGCAGTGGATCTCCCAACATGGAGGTTGAGATCTGAGAAGGGACAGACTGCCTGCTCAAGTGGGTCCCTGACCCCTGAGTAGCCTAACTGGGAGACATCCCCCACTAGGGGCAGTCTGACACCCCACACCTCACAGGGTGGAGTACACCCCTGAAAGGAAGCTTCCAAAGTAAGAATCAGACAGGTATACTCGCTGTTCAGCAATATTCTATCTTCTGCAACCTCTGCTGCTGATGCCCAGGCAAACAGGGTCTGGAGTGGACCTCAAGCAATCTCCAGCAGACCTGCAGCTGAGGGTCCTGACTGTTAGAAGGAAAACTATCAAACAGGAAGGACACCTATACCAAAACCCCATCAGTACGTCACCATCATCAAAGACCAGAGGCAGATAAAACCACAAAGATGGGGAAAAAGCAGGGCAGAAAAGCTGGAAATTCAAAAAATAAGAGCGCATCTCCCTCTGCAAAGGAGCGCAGCCCATCGCCAGCAACGGATAAAAGCTGGTCAGAGAATGACTTTGACGAGATGAGAGAAGAAGGCTCAGTCCATCAAACTTCTCAGAGCTAAGGGAGGAATTACGTACCCAGTGCAAAGAAACTAAAAATCTTGAAAAAAGAGTGCAAGAATTGACAGCTAGACTAATTAATGCAGAGAAGGTCATAAACGAAATGACAGAGATGAAAACCATGACACGAGAAATACGTGCCAAATGCACAAGCTTCAGTAACCGACTCAATCAACTGGAAGAAAGAGTATCAGCGATTGAGGATCAAATGAATGAAATGAAGCAAGAAGAGAAACCAAAAGAAAAAAGAAGAAAAAGAAATGAACAAAGCCTGCAAGAAGTATGGGATTATGTAAAAAGACCAAATCTACGTCTGATTGGGGTACTTGAAAGTGAGGGGGAAAATGGAACCAAGTTGGAAAACACTCTTCAGGATATCATCCAGGAGAACTTCCCCAACCTAGTAGGGCAGGCCAACATTCAAATTCAGGAAATACAGAGAATGCCAGTAGCTCCTCGAGAAGAGCAACTCCAAGACACATAATTGCCAGATTCAGCAAAGTTGAAATGAAGGAAAAAATCTTAAGGGCAGCCAGAGAGAAAGGTCGGGTTACCCACAAAGGGAAGCCCATCAGACTAACAGCAGATCTCTTGGCAGAAACTCTCCAAGCCAGAAGAGAGTGGGGGCCAATATTCAACATTCTTAAAGAAAAGAATTTTCAACCCAGAATTTCATATCCAGCCAAACTAAGTTTCATCAGTGAAGGAGAAATAAAATCCTTTACAGATAAGCAAATGCTTAGAGATTTTGTCACCACCAGGCCTGCCTTACAAGAGACCCTGAAGGAAGCCCTAAACATGGAAAGGAACAACCAGTAAGAGCCATTGCAAAAACAGGCAAAAATGTAAAGACCATCGAGGCTAGGAAGAAACTGCATCAACTAACGAGCAAAATAACCAGTTAATATCATAATCTGGATCAAGGTCACACATAACAATATTAACCTTAAATGTAAATGGACTAAATGCTCCAATTAAAAGACACAGACTGGCAAACTGGATAAAGAGTCAAGACCCATCAGTCTGCTGTATTCAGGAGACCCATCTCACATGCAGAGACATACATAGGCTCAAAATAAAGGGATGGAGGAAGATCTACCAAGCAAATGGAGAACAAAAAAAAAAGCAGGGGTTGCAATCCTAGTCTCTGATAAAACAGACTTTAAACCATCAAAGATCAAAAGAGACAAAGAAGGCCATTACATAATGGTAAAGGGATCAATTCAACAGGAAGAGCTAACTCTCCTAAATATCTATGCACCCAATACAGGAGCACCCAGATTCATAAAGCAAGTCCTTAGAGACTTACAAAGAGACTTAGACTCCAATACAATAATAATGGGAGACTTCAACACTCCACTGTCAACATTAGACAGATCAACGAGACAGAAAGTTAACAAGGATATCCAGGAATTGAACTCATCTCTGCACCAAGCAGACCTAACAGAAATCTATAAAACTCTCCACCCCAAATCAACAGAATAGACATTCTTCTCAGCACCACAGCACACTTACTCCAAAATTGACCACATAATTGGAAGTAAAGCACTCTTCAGCAAATGTAAAAGAAGAGAAATTGTAACAAACTGTCTCTCAGACCACAGTGCAATCAAACTAGAACTCAGGACTAAGAAACTCAATCAAAACCACTCAACTACATGGAAACTGAACAACCTGCTCCTGAATGACTACTGGGTACATGACGAAATGAAGGCAGAAATAAAGATGTTCTTTGAAACTAATGAGAACAAAGATACAACATACCAGAATCTCTGGGACACATTTACAGCAGTGTGTACAGGGAAATTTATAGCACTAAATGCCCACAAGAGAAAGCAGGAAAGATCTAAAATTGACCCTCTAACATCACAATTAAAAGAACTAGAGAGGCAAGAGCAAACACATTCAAAAGCTAGCAGAAGGCAAGAAATAACTAAGATCAGAGCAGAACTGAAGGAGATAGAGACACAAAAAACCCTCCAAAAAATCAATGAATCCAGGAGTTGGTTTTTTGAAAAGATCAATAAAATTGACAGACCGCTAGCAAGACTAATAAAGAAGAAAAGAGAGAGGAATGAAATAGATGCAATAAAAAATGATAAAGGGGATATCACCACCGACCCCACAGAAATACAAACTACCATCAGAGAATACTATAAACACCTCTACACAAATCAACTAGAAAATCTAGAAGAAATGGATAATTTCCTGGACGCTTACACTCTCCCAAGACTAAACCAAGAAGAAGTTGAATCCCTCAATAGACCAATAGCAGGCTCTGAAATTGAGGCAATAATTAATAGCCTACCAACCAAAAAAAGTCCAAGACCAAATGGATTCACAGCTGAATTCTACCAGAGGTACAAGGAGAAGCTGGTACCGTTCCTTCTGAAACTATTCCAATCAATAGAAAAAGAGGGAATCCTCCCTAACTCATTTTATGAGGCCAACATTATCCTGATACCAAAGCCTGGCAGAGACACAACAAAAAAAGAAAATTTTAGACCAATATCCCTGATGAACATTGACGCAAAAATCCTCAATAAAATACTGGCAAACCGGATTCAGCAGCACATCAAAAAGCTTATCCACCATGATTAAGTGGGCTTCATCCCTGGGATGCAAGGCTGGTTCAACATTCGCAAATCAATAAACGTAATCCAGCCTATAAACAGAACCAAAGACAAGAACCACATGATTATCTCAATAGATGCAGAAAAGGCTTTTGACAAAATTCAACAGCCCTTCATGCTAAAAACACTCAATAAATTCGGTATTGATGGAACGTACCTCAAAATAATAAGAGCTATTTATGACAAACCCACAGCCAATATCACACTGAATGGGCAAAAACTGGAAAAATTCCCTTGGAAAACTGGCACAAGACAGGGATGCCCTCTCTCACCACTCCTATTCAACATAGTGTTGGAAGTTCTGGCTAGGGCAATCAGGCAAGAGAAAGAAATCAAGGGTATTCAGTTAGGAAAAGAAGAAGTCAAATTGTCCCTGTTTGCAGATGACATGATTGTATTTTTAGAAAACCCCATTGTCTCAGCCCAAAATCTCCTTAAGCTGATAAGCAACTTCAGCAAAGTCTCAGGATAAAAAATTCATGTGCAAAAATCACAAGCATTCTTATACACCAGTAACAGACAAACAGAGAGCCAAATCAGGAACGAACTTCCATTCACAATTGCTTCAAAGAGAATAAAATACCTAGGAATCCAACTTACAAGGGATGTAAAGGACCTCTTCAAGCAGAACTACAAACCACTGCTCAGTGAAATAAAAGAGGACACAAACAAATGGAAGAACATACCATGCTCATGGATAGGAAGAATCAATATCGTGAAAATGGCCGTACTGCCCAAGGTTATTTATAGATTCAATGCCATCCCCATCAAGCTACCAATGACTTTCTTCACAGAATTGAAAAAACC
This sequence comes from Trachypithecus francoisi, assembly GCF_009764315.1. Lineage (NCBI taxonomy): Eukaryota > Metazoa > Chordata > Mammalia > Primates > Cercopithecidae > Trachypithecus > Trachypithecus francoisi. Next base: position 59,437,258 of record NW_022681455.1, read on the forward strand.
GCTTTAAAGTTCATATGGAAACAAAAAAGAGCCCGCATTGCCAAGACAATCCTAAGTCAAAAGGACAAAGCTGGAGGTGTCATGCTACCTGACTTCAAACTATACTACAAGGCTACAGTAACCAAAACAGCATGGTACTGGTACCAAAACAGAGATATAGACCAATGGAACAGAACAGAGTCCTCAGAAAGAATACTACACATCTACAGCCATCTGATCTTTGACAAACCTGAGAGAAACAAGAAATCGGGAAAGGATTCCCTATTTAATAAATGGTGCTGGGAAAATTGGCTAGCCATAAGTAGAAAGCTGAAACTGGATCCTTTCCTTACTCCTTATACGAAGATTAATTCAAGATGGATTAGAGACTTAAATGTTAGACCTAATACCATAAAACCCTAGAAGAAAACCTAGGTAGTACCATTCAGGACATAGGCATGGGCAAGGACTTCACGTCTAAAACACCAAAAGCAATGGCAGCAAAAGCCAAAATTGACAAATGGGATCTCATTAAACTAAAGAGCTTCTGTACAGCAAAAGAAACTACCATCAGAGTGAACAGGCAACCTACAGAATGGGAGAAAATTTTTGCAATCTACTCATCTGACAAAGGGCTAATATCCAGAATCTACAAAGAACTCAAACAAATATACAAGAAAAAACAAACAATCCCATGAAAAAGTGGGCAAAGGATATGAACAGACATTTCTCAAAAGAAGACATTCATACAGCCAACAGACACATGAAAAAATGCTCATCATCACTCGCCATCAGAGAGATGCAAATCAAAACCACAATGAGATACCATCTCACACCAGTTAGAATGGCAATCATTAAAAAGTCAGGAAACAACAGGTGCTGGAGAGGATGGAGAAATAGGAACACTTTTACACTGTTGGTGGGATTGTAAACTAGTTCAACCATTATGGAAAAGAGTATGGCAATTCCTCAAGGATCTAGAACTAGATGTACCATATGACCCAGCCATCCCACTACTGGGTATATACCCAAAGGATTATAAATCATGCTGCTATAAAGACACATGCACACGTATGTTTATTGCGGCACTATTCACAATAGCAAAGACTTGGAATCAACCCAAATGTCCATCTGTGACAGACTGGATTCAGAAAATGTGGCACATATACACCATGGAATACTATGCAGCCATAAAAAAGGATGAGTTTGCGTCCTTTGTAGGGACATGGATGCAGCTGGAAACCATCATTCTTAGCAAACTATCACAAGAACAGAAAACCAAACACCACATGTTCTCACTCATACGTGTGAACTGAACAATGAGATCACTTGGACTCGGGAAGGGGAACATCACATACCGGGGCCTATCATGGGGAGGGGTTAGGGGGGAGGGATTGCATTGGGATTTATACCTGATATAAATGATGAATTGATGGGTGCTGAAGAGTTGATGGGCGCAGCACACCAACATGGCACAAGTATACATATGTAACAAACCTGCACGTTATGCACATGTACTCTAGAACTTAAAGTATAATAAAATATATATATATAAAAGAAAAAAGAAAAAAAGAAACCCCAAAAGTTATGTTTCTAGTCCCAACAGTGCTGACCTCAGTGAACTTCCCCAACATGTGGGAAGCTATGACTCCACCTCTCCAAAGAAATCTGGATCTCAGCCCTGTAGAAGGCTCTCTTCCAGACTTGTTCCTCCTCTGAGGGCTCTGTATCAACCCTCAGTGTAGTGTATGATTTTTTTTATACATCTACTATTCCTGTATCCTTTAACATTCTCTTTATCTCTTACTAGCAATCTCCAATTACTTCAAACCACAGTTATACTTAATATTCTTTATAATAAACTTTCCCTGATCAGATTTTTAATGTATTTTCTGTTTCCTGGTTGGACCCTGACTGATACACTACAATAAACAAGTAATCAAACTTCATATCATCAGCAATAAGACATACTGACTTCATGTGCCTCCTGATATGTGGCCTCTGCCTCTTCAGAGCATCATACCACATTCTAGTATTCTTGACAAAAATAGCCTGAATTCAAGCAGGAGGAAACATCAAATAGGCCCAAATCAAGACACTATTAAAAAATGATTAGCCAATATTTCTCAAAGGTGAAAGGCAAATATTTAAATGAAGAATAGTATTTTAAGCCTGCTAGTGATCTATTATCACACTTATGATATTAAGTGTGATAATATCAAATTATCACCCCAAATTCTTATAGAGCCCTATATGATCTTGCCTCTGTTTCTCATCTCTGAAGTCATTTCATAGCACCCTTCCCTTTCTTCAGTGTGCTGCAGCTGTCTGGCTTGATACTGGTTAGCGCAGTTTATCTATTCCTTTACCCTGCTATGTTTACTTCTTTCATACTCGATAACCCCACAATCAAATTGAATCTGTCTCAAATAAGCTCTCATTAGGAGCCACTCTTCTAGAATGCAGACTCTATGAAAGCAGAATCTCGTCTCCCTTGTTCCTTGTTATCTCTCTGGCTAGTACACTACCTGGCATATTCTAAGTACTAAATAAATATTTTCTGACATGTATTGCATTTGTGACCTCAACTGGTAAATTCAAGTTTGTTTTTCTTCTTACTAGTTGATTATATTGTGGCATTTGACTCTGTGGTCAAGCTGAGCTTCTTTAAATTCCACTCCTCCTTAGCTTTTGTGCCACTGTTTCTACTTCCCTTCCTACCTCTCATACCCTTTCTTTTCTTCATAGGTTTGCCTTCTCCTGCCTTCCACTTAAATAATTTCTGCAGAATTCTGCTGGGCTAGAACACAGATCATAAGGAAAGGAACAATGTCTCAAAGTGGAAATACGATACCTGGCAAAAATTCACACATCTTATAACATGACATGTTCAACCTTACTGAAAATATCTGCCTTCATGTATTACAATAACAGTAGCTGTTGTAACAAGCAATCCCCAATATTTCATTAGCTTAACTGTGTAAGAGTGTGTTTTTCTTGTTCATGCTGCTGTAAACATGTACATGCTGTTTTTTTCATGTTGGGGCTCTAACATCCTTTAGGATTTTGAAATCATTTATGTACACAGTAGATGGAGAAAGAGCATGAAGGGAGATATTACACACTGGGGAGACATTTATAGGCTAGGCCTGTAAATGTCACATCATGTCTTCTCATATGACATTGACTAGCACTTGGTCACATTGTCAAACTCAACAGCAAAGAGTCTGGGAAATTTAGTGTAGCTATGGGCTCAGGAGGGGCTCAGGAGGAAGAAGACACAGGCTTCATGAACAGATAGTAGTCTCTGCTGTACTCTATTTGGAAAAATGGTGGAAGCCTTCAGGGCAAACATGATACTAGTTGGTAATTAACCTGGTATATGAGGAAGCAATAAAATATAAATTTTATGAGCATGCTTTAGTGCTCAGGGAAACTGCTTGATAGGATATGAATGACCTGGATAGAAGTTGTTGGGTTTTTTAATTTTATTTTTAGTGCTACCCAACAGATCATCAAGCAGTACATATAACCTCCACTCTGAATTTGGGATTTGAGAGCTACATTCATGGAGAATGTTAGCCTACCACCTCACATGGTCTCCTTGGTTTAGAAATTATAATGTGAGATTTCCCAAATCTAGAGTGGTCCTCTGACTCCTTTCTCAGCTTTGAAAGGCAAGTGGTTCCTACCTGTTTCATCAGCCTTTTCTTCACTTGTGCACACAAGGGAGCTGTGGTCTAGGACCCAGGACCAATTCACTCACCTTAGTATCTTTGGTCTTTGTATTGCCCTCCCTTAGCAAGCTCAGAAACAGGCCTACTGTCAAACATTCTGTGTGCTCTCATGGCATGAAAATTCATTTTTAGAGTGTCCCTTATATGACTACATCTGTTTCTTGATCTAACTAGGATGTTGTACCTGTGGTTAAAGCTGTGAATGCTGAAATTAAATAGAGGTATCTTGGATCCCTCACCTGTCACTTAATAGTGTGTGACCTTAAGGAATTTATATAATCTCTCAGAGCCTTGGGTTCCTAATCTGAAATAAAAATGGAGAAGTAATGGGAACCTGTTGCTGTTAACATTATCTAATCATAATAAAACCTGTAGATGATATTTCCTTTCTGTATTTCTTATTCTAATTAAATGATGAGTATCCACTAAATTGACCACATGAGAAATCTGCTTGTCATCCTGAACACCTTCCCTGTCACACTTCTCCACATGTAATTCGTTGTCAAAATCTATTAATTTTACCCTTGTGATAGATACTGCAGGTTGTTCAGGAGAATTGTTTCCTTTTATTTCTGGACACATGGCTAGATTCCATTTTCCAGACTCTGTTACAGTGAGGTATGGTCCTAAGACTGATTTCTAACCAGGGCAATGTGGGTTGAGGCGATAGGTGGACACTTTTCTTGCTGTCTGCCATGCTCTTTTCCTTCTGTCTGTGGGGTTTGGACTCCCAGGGTGACTTTGGTCATTATTGGTGAAGACAGCAGAGTGTTCTTCACTCCAGGGCTGTTACTGATGGTATAGAGTAGAGCACTGTCACACTTCCATCTTTTCAACTCCAGTTAATTTAGACCTGCCTCAGACCTTTTGGATTTTTTAATTGAGCAAGCATTATACTTGCATTGTGTTTGGAACTGTTCAAATACTTAGATGACTATTAGCTACATTGGTGTGACTATTTTTAAAGTCTTTTAAAAGTTCTCTGCTATATACAGGATACTATATATGGCCAACAAGGACCTTCATTATTGCTAATTTTCCTGTTCCTTTAAACTCGACTCCCACCACCCCTCTGTGCACAGTGTATTATATATCTATACCAAATCATTTCACTGACATGATGGAGCACGTGTCATTTCCTTTTATAGGTTTTTCCCTATATCTAAAATGTCCCTGAACTCTTCATCATTTAAAATGATTTTATTTTGCTTACAATTTCAAGGGTCAGAGGTTTGTGAAGAGATTGACACAGTTTATCTTTGATCCTTGAAGAAATCTTCTGGGGCAACAGGTTGCTGCTGGATCCTCTTCCAGAATGGCTGCTTCATTTGCATTTCTGAGCCTCAGAACTCCTTGGTTCATGTCTGTCTGCCTGTCTCTTTTTCTTTTTCTCTCTTTATGTGGTATCTGATCCTCCAGGGAAGGTCCACAGAGCTACTTCTCACATCATGGTAGTCTCAGGCACTTCTTCATGGCTGCTGGATTCATGAAGGATCCAAAAGCAGGTGTTCCAAAAAGTCTGAGTAAAATTTGCAAAGCTTGATATGATGAAGCCTCAAATTCCCAAGACATCACTTTTTATGTATCTTATTAGACAAGCAAGTTATAAGACAAGCATAGTTTCAAAGGAAAGGAAATTAGACTCTATCTCTCAGTAAAGGAATAACAAAGAATTTGTAGCCACAATAAAAACTGGATATGCTAGGTATGCTATGGGTCTGAATGTCTGTGTCCCTCCAAAATTTATATGTTGAAATTCTCATCCCCAAGCTGACAGTATTAGAAAGTGAGGCCTTTGGGAGATGATTAGGTCATGAAGGCAGAGCCCTCATGATTGAGATTACTGCCACTGCGAAAGAGGCCCCAGGGAGCTAGCTTGCCCCTTCCACCAAATGAGGAAACAGTAAAAAGACAATCATCTAATATAAACCAGGAAACGGAGCTCTCATCAGATCCTGAATCTGCTGGTTCTTCATCTTGGACTTCTCAGCCTCCAGAACTGTGAGAAATAAATATCTGTTGTTTCTAAACCACCCAATCTAAGGTATTTTGTTACAGAAGCCTGAAGAGACTAAAGTAAGGTATATTCTAACTAAGTCATCACGATCTAAGAAATGAATATATCCATAACTAAAAACAAAATCTAAAAAAAATTTCACTATAAAATTAAAAAATTAAACACTCGAGTGGCCAAGGTATAACACCAGTCAGGCAAACTAAATAATCTGTGGGTTTTTGGAATCAAAATCTGGAAGTGGATATATATATGTGTATTAATCCGCTTTCATGCTGCTGATAAAGACATACTCGAGACTGGGAAGAAAAAGAGGTTTAATGGACTTACAGTTCTACATGGCTGAGGAGTCATCACAATCATGGTGGAAGTCAAGGGGGAGCAACATACATCTTACGTGGATGGCAGCAGGCAAAAAGAGAGATGTTGTGCAGGGGAACTCCTCTTTATAAAACCATCAAATCTCATGAGACTTATTTACTATCACGAGAACAGCACCAGAAAGACCTTCCCCAGTGATTCAATTACCTCCCACTGGGTTCCTCCCACGACACTTGGAAATTGTGGGAACTACAAGTCAAGATGAGATTTGGGTGGGGACACAGCCAAACCATATCAACATGTAAGTGAATCATAGTTACATTCAATGTACAAAGAAGCACATAATTTTATCTGAAATGAATTCATTAAAATAAACATACGTGTGCATGTATCTTTGTAGTAGAGTAATTTATAATCCTTTGGGTATATACCCAGTAGTGGGATGGCTGGGTCATATGGTACATCTAGTTCTAGATCCTTGAGGAATCGCCATACTGTTTTCCATAATGGTTGAACTAGTTTACAATCCCACCAACAGTGTAAAAGTGTTCCTATTTCTCCACATCCTCTCCAACACCTGTTGTTTCCTGACTTTTTAATGATTGCCATTCTAACTGGTGTGAGATGGTATCTCATTGTGGTTTTGATTTGCATTTCTCTCATTATAAATTACTCTACTACAAAGATACATGCACACGTATGTTTATTGCGGCACTATTCACAATAGCAAAGACTTGGAATCAACCCAAATGTCCATCTGTGACAGACTGGATTAAGAAAATGTGGCACATATACACCATGGAATACTATGCAGCCATCAAAAAGGATGAGTTTGCGTCCTTTGTAGGGACATGGATGCAGCTGGAAACCATCATTCTTAGCAAACTATCACAAGAAGAGAAAACCAAACACCGCATGTTCTCACTCATAGGTGGGAACTGAACAATGAGATCACTTGGACTCGGGAAGGGGAACATCACACACTGGGGCCTATCATGGGGAGGGGGGAGGAGGGAGGGATTGCATTGGGGAGTTATACATGATATAAACGCCATGCACATGTACCCTAGAACTTAAAGTATAATAAAAAAAAATAAAAATAAAAAAAATAAAAAAAAATAAAAAAAAAAAGACTAAAGTGAAAATATTCACAGGAAAAAAATTGAATTTAATATTAGCTAGTAAGTCTAGGTCTTTAAGAAAATAGATAGCTTTTTAAAGCATGGAAAACACAGACATACCATTCAACCCAGCAATCCCATTACTGGGTATGTACCCAAAGGAATATAAATCATTCTACTATAAAGACACATGCATACATGTTGTTCATTGCAGCACTATTCACAATAGCAAAGACATGGAATCAATGTAAATGCCCATCAGTGATAGACTGGATAATGAAAATGTGATACATACACACCATGGAATACTATGCAGCCATAAAAAAATGAGATCATGTCCTTTGCAGGGATATGGATGGAGCTGGAGGCCACTATCCCTAGCAAACTAACACTGGAACAGAAAACCAAATACAGCATGTTCGCACTAATAAGTGGGAGCTACATAATGAGAGCATACGGACACATAAAGGGAAAAACACAGTGGGGCTTTTTGGAGAGTGGAGGGTGGGAGAAGGGAGAAGATCAGGAAAAATAACTAATGGGTACTAGTTTTAGTACCTGGGTAATGAGATAATCTGTACAACAAACCCACATGACACAATATTACCTAAGTAACAAAGCTGGATTTACACCCCTAAACTTAAGACAAAAGTTAAAAAAGAAGTTGGCCACACTATGAATAAAAATAATAAAATAAATAAAATAAAAAGATGGAAACCACAGAAGAATAAATGTATATATAAGAAATGTCCACTTTTGTTGTATTGGTAAAAACTAAAATTTTTCTCACTTAGTATTTTGCAGACAGGTATAATGATATAATTACAGCTTGCTCTGATATAATAATTACTAGTATTATAAAGAAAACAAAGACAACATAAAAGGGATGATTTTTATTTAGGAATGATGTACATGTCAGTTTATATTACGACTATTTTGGAGACACAAAAAACTTGACTATGTAGGAAGATATCAACTGAAAAGAACTAATGTTGTCACTGTCAACTATCGGCATGGGGTCACTTCTAGAATAATAATTGAATTAGGTTTCTGGAGCAGTGAAGTAGAGGACTTCCTTCTTTTTCTATAACTTCATACTAACAGGTCTCTGATTATAAAACAGTATGTGTTCCAGAACTATTTCAGGAATGATATTTAAGTATTTTTTTTTAAAACCATGTGAAAGCAGTTTGAGAATAAGATTACTAAAATAGGTGTAGTGTTCATCAGTGATAGCAACAGCTGTAAATGTAGTGAAATGATACAGAAAAAAGTGTATGAAGCAAGCTAGGTTTGTGCAGCTATGAGTAATACTCAAAATGAATATCTATCATAGTTCAGTTGCAGGAAACAGCAATCACTCTAGGTCACTATAGCTATGTTAGGAGAAAAGGATTTAAAAAAGGAAGTTGTTGTGAGGACTGTAGACTGAACATTCAGGAATGAAGACCTCAAAATACATTGTTTAGCTGGCCTGCCAGAAGAACATCTACCTCTGTCACAATGGGAATGGAGGAGGCGTTGGGAGACTGCTCCTTACACAGTCAGGCTTAGGTACATACCACTGCAGCAGTGATCCAAGGACCAAGGAACTGTCACCAGTGTACTTACCTCTTAACAACCCCACAGCTAGTGACTGGAGCATGGCCCTGGGAACATCCCACACACACATGCTGGCCAGTTTGCCAGCATCAACAGCAGAAGCAACCTACTTCTTCCCTCTTTAGGGAATGTATTTAATCGGCAGACTAATTTGCATCCATGCCTCTGGCTATCAGATAGACTGTGAAAAGTATTCAGTTTTCCAGGCTTTTCTGGTTCAGATAGGCAATTAGAGGAGGCTGCAACGGCGGATGGTTGCCACTTCAATTCAACCACTACAAGGTGTTCCTGAGCACCTATGAGTGAGCATCCTGGAGTCACACTTTGTGTGGAAGAAAGGCACTGTCTGTCCTCTGCCCGAGACTGTATTGTGGTCACCAGCAATTATCACACAAGAAGCCAACTCTCTGGGCCAGGCAGCTGTAGAAACGGAAACCCCATAGTAAGGATGCAAATACTGGAGAATGGAAGGACTGAGGAAATTCTTTCTGGGGATAGTTGGAAAACACACCTGGAAAAATTTTCTTTAATTAGGCTACTGTAAATCTTTCTCTCTGCTAGCTTGTTTATGTAAGGGAAATACAATTTGATTTTGTTGTCATACATTGGTGAGGCCAGGGATGTGGGATTGAGTACAGCTCCTATACTTACGAAAATATTCAAAAGCAAATTTTGAACTCAAACTTCCACAACTCCCAAGCAAAACAGTCATAGAACCTATTCTATTCTATCTAAGGCCACAGCCAAAACAAGGCCATAAAATGTACGCTCAGAAGTATTTTAAAACTTATTTCCAAATATTAAGGACACTATGTATCTTTATTGAAAGGATAATAAACTTTCTTTTTGATGTTTATAAAAACAAATTGTATGTCAAGCCAATATTGAAATAAAATGGTACATTTTTTCTGACTTATGAGAACACGCAACACCTAATTGCTAAACTGGGCAACACTGGATTACCTTTTAAGGGTAGCATTTGGTGTAAATGAAAACAGACCATGAAGCTGCACTGGGATTGATCTCATTGGTATCAGCTGAATGAATCACATCTACAACCAAACATATGAGCCTACAAATTGTGCTGCTTTGTGTTAGGATTAAAAACAAATTGATAAATAAATACGTTATTGAAATAAGAATGCACTCTGACTCTAGCTATGTTATTAGTCATTCTCTCCAGGAGAAAATTCTTGCTTAAAAGGACTGTAATTATCCTCAACTGTGTCATTCTATTTAGTATGAATACAGCTTTTAAAATGAATACATTATTAACATTGGTAAAATAGTGTACATAAATGAGGATTATTATCAGTGAACTATGGGTTGTTTTTACAAAAATAAAGGTAATTATATAAAACCTATAAAACTAACGTTCAGATTCTAGCCTCATAACTTCTGTCAAGTTCTTACTAACACTACCCTTCACATAATCTGCCCCTACTTTCCATCACATCTTATGCATTCCTCTATTGCAGTATGAAGTGCCTTGAATTTTAATTTTTGGTGTGATTTCCTGTCTACATCAAAAGCGTACTCCATGAAATCAATGTCTTTTTAAAAATTCTCCTTTGTATCCCTAACATCAAAACCATAGTGTCTGACAGCAAGTATGTGCTCAACAAATGTGGGTTGAATAAATATCTACAATCTCTTATGTCTTTGCCTTACTTATATTCAATTTATCCCCTTATGTTTCCTTTAATAAGAATTTGTTTTAGGTGTTACGGTAGGTTACTGAGGAACACAGCAAACATTTCTGCCTATAATTGTGTTGGAGACAAAAGGCTGACATACCAATAAGAAATTTATATAAGATATTAACAGTGGTGTACAATCAAATCTATTTGATGGATTTCGGGATTCAGTCTAACACTTAATAATCCAGAGAAAGGAGAGGAAGTATCAGATATGTTTGCAGATAAATTATAAAATCTTTCCTGAATAAAGAGATCCAACTAAAGTTACCATCTGACTGGATATTTCTCAAATTTTTACATTAGTGAATATTTGTTAGGCACCCACTCGGTAAATATTTTAGGCACCCACTGGGGAAGACAACACTTTTGGTTCCATAATCAGTGCCAAAATATGAGATAAAAACAATGGTTCTCAACTTACAGGCAGTAACCTTCTAGAATTCACAGGGATAAAAATAGGAAAGGAAATGGAAATGTAGATATTCCTGAAATACTGTTGCTTTGTTTGTTTTTAGTAAAGCATTGCCTCATGAATTATGTATTGTGCATGAATAGTATCCAGAAGAATACTAAGGTTATTACCAACACAAACAACACCTATCCTGACCCCTAAGAGAAAAAAGCATTAGTTCTGGGTTAAAAGCACATATCTGAAAAGCAAATAACAGGCTACAAAACATGAGGCAGGACGCAGAGTGGAAAAAGGGTTGGAAATAAATAATGTCAAAATTACCAAACTGGGTCATAAGAAATTAATTTCATTATATGAATTAAATATTTTTTTCTTTTTCTTTTTTTTTGAGATGGAGTCTCACTCTGTCACCCTGGCTGGAGTGCAATGGCTTGCTCTCAGCTCACTGCAACCTCTGCCTCCCAGGTTCAAGCTGTTCTCATGTCTCAGTCTCCCGAGTAGCTGGGATTACAGGCACCCGCCACCACACCCCACTAATTTTTGTATTTTTAGTAGAGATGGGGTTTCGTCATGTTGATCAGGTTGGTCTTGAACTCCTGACCTGAGGTAATCTCCCCACCTTGGCCTCCGAAAGTGCTGGATTACAGGTGTAAGCCACCACACCCAGCCTGAATTAAATATTTTTAACTTGAATTTTAGGTGCTTGATTCAAGTTAAGGTTATTATAAATTGCACAGACTAAATTTTAGTGTGATTATTCTTCACTTCATCTTCCTTCTTAATTCCTGAAATAACTTATAAACCATATTGAGGAACAACCAATGCAATCAATTTATTAAAACTGCATATTAAATTAAATAAGTAACATGAAATTATTTTTTTCTCTGGGTACTTGCTTTGATGCAGCTACTTTCCTCTTAATTTGGTATTAGAGATTATTCTTAAGTAACATCAATAAAATTATCAATCATTGAATTATATATAATATTTGTGAGTTTGAAAAAATGTAATATCTGATAATTTAGGGAGCATAGTTGAAGAAATACTAGGAAGACACATAGCTCTCAACTTATCCACATAATCTGAAAAAGGTACAAGTGTTAGACACAAAAACTGGCAAAAATGCTCAATCTGCATTTTTAAAGAAAATAAAAACCATATACAAATATCAGATGTTAATATCTAAAATTTTATTATACACAAGAAACTTTTTTTTATTTTTTCTACATCAGAGTCTCTATGTATTTGCTGGTTTATAATACAGAAGTCTTTCCCAAATGATTTAGCTGGAAAATTAATTGAAAACATAACATCTTTGTGGAAGATATTTTAGTTTATAGCTATAAAATATTATGGATAAATAATATAATGCTATTTTTATATTAAGAAGTAAAATTTATAATATTACAAAGATTGTATAACATTCATGAACACAATCCCATGTCCTTTGAAATTGTTGAACACAACTGATTATCTACTCATTTTAAAAACATGTGTTTTTGAAAATTTCCCAATTACCAGATAGGCTGCTTTTCCTTTTTTTCTTAGAGACTCCTACTTCATTTTGTCTTGTAGAAAAATAATAAATGATCATGGTAGGGAATATAGAGTGAGTTGATGGACCCTCATTCTAAGTGAACCTGCTGAACCATGTGAGAAATACTGCAGGTATCTGCCCATATGTATTTTTCTGGTTTTGGTGCATGTTCTTACAGATTCTCAAACTAATTTGTGGAGTGAAAACAGATTCAGTGCCTTTTAAGCCACTTATTAGTAAATGTCTCTTATTATTTAAGTATTTATGCTTTCTGGTTTTCATCTTTGCATCTATCTCCATTTTGTTTCTCTCTTTCACACACACATTCTCTCTCTATCTTTTTCCCTGTTTCCCCACTTATCTACATATATATGTATAGTTATTAATTTCAAATATAGCTAGTTAGCCATTTGTAGAAAAAGGATAGTAGTAGCTACACATATTTTCTCATTTATGTATTTGTAATTTTAATGTACATTATATGTATATGTTTGAGTATATTCATTAACCATTTTATTTCTAATTTTAATTTTTCCTTTCACCTATTCTTTTCTGCAAGAAATGTTGGTAATAGTTAACATTGTAATTAGTTTGTAGTTCATTGATTACAAACTACTGGATGCTCAATTAAAGTCTATCAACAGCTGCTGATAGTTGAATATTGAACTAAAAGAGAAATTAACATTATACGAATATGCATATGGAAATTCACGGGTCCTTATTTTTCCCTATTTTCTGAGAGAAATTTAATTCATACAAAGAATAGTTGCCTTATTAGGCGAAAACATGAAGTAGTTTTGTACATTGTGTGTGAAAGATTTATATGGATACCCTGGTAAAAGTAGATTCTCAAGAGCCATTCAGATCAACCATCAGGTGCTTGTTTGTTGGCTCTCAGATTCATCTTCATCCCTCTTTGCTTTTTGCTGAAAGACAGGGGGCTGGAAGCCAGCAAATTATATATACCAAAGTCCTTTGACAATTGACTTTTAGCTGGTCTCTGCTAATGGAAAGTCCTGATATGAGTATAAAAGATATGAAGGGAAGAATATTTTTTCTTGCTTCTGTAGTTCTTCCAGCAGTAATGGGCAAATCTGAGCATCTGGGACAATTTCAAGCAGTGGAGTTCTCTTCACAGCTGCGGCAGGAGAGAAAGAGCAGCAACTGCAGCAGTACAGTGCTCATGGGCTCTGTTTCTGGCCAAGGCAGTAACAATTGTGAACAATATCAAATGCTCTGGGTTTTTGTATAAATGTATGGACACACTAATGACTTTTATGTAGGCTGTAGGTAGAAACATGTTCTTCAGAGAACTGTGAAAAGAAAAAGGATGGAAAAACAAACCAAGAACAGCCAGCTTACACATAAAATTGTAATCCTGCAATATTTGATAAAATTATTTTGCTAGTTTTTAATGTGTTTAAATCATTATAAAAGAAACCTCACATGAATGATACAGTAATACAGAGTCAGATTAACAAATCTTATAATTGTGGGAATCTTGAAAAATGAAGCACTATTGTACTCTAATTAAGTTGAGAATTGAGTTCAGTAGAATGCTTCAAGAGACAGACACAGCTTGTGGCTTGCCAGGTAAGCCACTCCACAGCAGAATGAAATTACATGATGATTTTTTTTTTTTTTTTTTAGAATCAAAAGAGCCTTAGAAATGGCTAGCCTGATACTATTGCTTTCTAAATAAACAAAATGACAATTTCTGATAGTAATTTGTTAAAATGTACAAGAATAATTGGTGAAAAACCTGAGACATACACTCAGATTTCTTTCTGTGTATGTTTCTGTGAGCAGAGTGTTCAGAATGAAAGGATTCTGCACTTACATTGTTTTTTTAAAAAAATTCTTCCAATAGCACACTTAGCTTGAAATCTTGCAAGATCACCAGGCCAGTAAAGAGAAAAGGTTGATTCCTTGGGAAATCCATGTTTTTGGCATTTTTTTTAGAGTCCCTGTGAATTAAGGCAAATTATAGACATTTGCTAATTCTTTATTTTATAAATGGCATTAGATAACTTCACACATATGTGACGTTTCCTATGCTCAATAGCTGCTCTTAGGTGATTTTGCTTCAGTGTTTCCCTCATTATTATGTTGAACTTTATGAATTTGCTATTTTTTGGTCAAAAATGGTTTAAATAAACCATTTCATATTACTTACCCCAATAAAAAGAAGTTGGTATTCTCTTTAAACTTTTCTGATTTGAGAAAAATTCAAGGGTTTTGGAACTCATCATAAATCAAGAAGACTTTGTTAATACGACTTTATAGGAAGAAATTTTTCTCTGAAATCTCTGAAGACCTCTTCTTTTGTCTTGGGATGCCTCATGCTTACTATCTTATTCCAGTATCAGTTGACGACCAGTCAGTTCATTGATTGTATAAAGCAATTTTGAATTGGATTATTATAATAGAAAATGCATTAAGGACATAAATGGAAAAAACACCCCAATTAGATTGCCAGTGGGGCATATACAGTACTCTTTATAATCCACTGGGAAACTTGAAAGACTAGGCCATGGCATAGGTTCAGGCCTGGCCAAAAATGACTAGTGGAGTAGTCTGTAAGGTGGATGCCAATGTACAGGAGCCAAGATTTCAGAATTATGGTAATTAGCAAAAATCCGCAACTTATAAAATTTTTTTTTGGTATTAAATAAGTAGGTTGACAAAATATATCTGCAAATAAAATATCTTTTTCCACTGAACTTTACTTTCTTCTCCCTGCCTTTTTTTTTCTGTCATTGAAAGAATAACTCTTCATCATAGATGATTTTAGAGTTTGCAAGTCTTGGTAACTGATAATGCTCAAAATGCAAACTAATCAGAAACACTGAGAAAGGTTACTTGTCTAGTCAAACGTATCAGTGGAGATCAAGATACAGATAAATGTATTCATTCCAGTTCAGTTTAAATGGTGAACATGAATCTATGTGGTAGATAAATCTGTATTTGGACAGTCCATTAAAAAAGGCATTAACAATTTTAAATGCATCATTGAGTATTTTATTAACTTACCTGTTGGCTTGAAAACTCAGTAAGTAGGGAAGAAAAATATCCAAATTAATATACATTACTATTTGGCAATGCATGTGTATTGATTTACTTTTCTACCAACTAATAAAAGTTTTAAATGTCAGGATGAGCAATATAGAATTAAAAGTATATGCCTCCAAGTATAAATATTGTATATCTTTAACAATTAAACATTTTTTATAGAATGTAATTTCTCGTTCCATCTTAACTCACTTTTGCTATGATTTTTAAAACATGTTAATTAGAACTATAAGCTACAGAGAAAAGCATGTTCCTAAAGTCAATAATAATTTTGATGTTAATTTAGAAAGTGTTATAAGAAAATTACACAATTTGTATAATATTTTCTAAAAACTAAATATTAAGAAAAAACAGTATTTTATAAAAGTGGTTTTTTATTTTATAGTAATCCTATCAGTTAGAGTTCAGGCAGGCAAATAAAAACCACTTAACTCTTCAAAACATAATAAATCAGATAAAAGAAATTTATTATTCAGATGATGGAAAAACTGAGAAGCAAAAGAGGGTGCAATGATTGAATCCAGATATTAACACAGCAGGAAACTGCAATCATCTCTAGAGCAGAAGGAACAGTGGGAGAAAGTGCATTGAGAGCATAGAAGCCATACCTCCTAATGCAGCCTGGAACCACAGCAAGGGCTACCCAGAAATTACTGGGACCACAGTCAGAGGCTCTCATGGGGTATTAACCCACAAAAAGCTGCAATGCTGTGAGGTAGTCAGCCAAAAGAAAAAGAGAGGGAGAGTAATTCCCTGGCTTCCCCTTTGTCTCCTATCGAAATCCTACCAGTGCTTTCTATGGACTTCACGGGAAGCCATTTGGAAAGGGGGCCTGGGAAATGCGTTATCATGGCCTTGGAAATGTGTGACTGGATCTCCTGATGGAAAAAAGTGTAAGACTGATGGCTTCAGCTGCTTCCCCTCTGGATGTATCCCATGTAAACACCACATTTCTAGATAGCTGCACTCCACAAATTAGCACAACAGAGTTACTAATACAGACCTATTCTGCAAGATGTGGTACTTTCTAACTGATGAACACAGTTTGAAGTCCTCCCTATTGGTCTAAGCAAAACTTTCTTCATGCTGTACTGCGGTTTGACATTTTTTTCTACCCCATCTTTCTTCCTTCCTCATATGCTTATAGGGAGTCATGCAGGCACTACCATCTAAAGGCACTTCTCATTTTCTCTTGCTCCATCCTTTTTTCCCTTCATAGTGACTCCCCCAATAAATCTCTTACTTGTAACTTTAGTAGCTTACAAAAACGTTTTTTATCTCCTGTGGTGGAATCTCCTGTGGTGGAATAGCTAATGTGACATAGCAGAACTGAGGTTCTGGTAATTAGTCACAGAACTCCAATGACAATTAAAACCTTATCCAAGGCAGGTGTCTGGTGCTGTGGTTAGGGTTCTGATTAAGAAATCTCGAAACCGTAAATCATGGGCTAGGCACATTGAGATGGAAGACTCTGAGCATGTTAATGCTACAGATCTCCCTGATCCTATGAACCTGAATGATTGGCTCACCCCTCCCTACTAAGAGCTTGCATTTTCTCCATGCTAGATGACTATAGGGAAGAGGCCCCTTCCCTATAAAGTAATAGGTATTTTTATTTAGTATTGGCCCCTACTCCTTTCCCAACTTGAAAAACTTATAACTATTGTAAAATTCCAAAGCAACCTTGGTGGGAAATTGTTTTCTTAATAAGGAAGGAAAGATAATATATACAAAAAGAGCTCAAAGAACTACCTAGCATATACTGACAGAAACCAGGAGAGTACTTGAAGATGCTTGATGAAGGGCCCTGGGAACATAAAACTGTATAAATGAGATTTCATTTTCTTGGTAACACTTTTCCAAGGATATAGGACTTAATGCCCTGGAAAGTAGCCTAGGGGATGGGAAAAATTGGCTGATAGGTGACCCTTGTAAACCTGAAGAAACTGAGATCCATTGCTGAAATGGAAAAACCTGGGTTGCTCTAAGGGATAGCAGATGAAGAAATAAAGGAGCCAAGAGAAGTAGGGCATGTGAGAATTAAGAAGACTCAATAGACAATGATACAACACAGGAAGACCCATAGTGCATGCTTTTGACCAACACCATCAGAAATGGGTTAGTAAGAATAGCCTGAGTATCATAAAGTAGTTCAG
Organism: Trachypithecus francoisi; assembly: GCF_009764315.1. Classification (NCBI taxonomy): domain Eukaryota; kingdom Metazoa; phylum Chordata; class Mammalia; order Primates; family Cercopithecidae; genus Trachypithecus; species Trachypithecus francoisi. Next base: position 59,454,909 of record NW_022681455.1, read on the forward strand.
TGGTAAGACTCCTCTGCAAGCCAGGATGATGGTAGGATAGATGATCACAGAGATGAGCTCATTAATATCCAAGGATCCCCATTCCCCTCTCTCCATACACAGTAATAGAAGACAATCAACCTAATTACTGGATGTAAGAGGGCTAGAAGAGCTACAATAAGAAACGGCCAGATCAAGAAGACAACCAAGGGGTTCAAACTGCATGGAGTTGTGCAGATGGTTAAGAGAGCATGGCATGCCTAGGGGTAGAGTAGATAAGCATCATAAAAGATTGTTGTTTAATATTTGTATGCGAAGAAGGTAACAATGGAGAGGCAGCAAGCCCAAGAATGTCTCCCCAGTGAAGTGTCATGATCATTTTCTCTCTTTCATTTCCCAGACTTGAGCCAATTCCCAAATCCAAATCACATTTGTGGAATTACTGGTTGTCATTTATAATTGTGGTTGCCATACATGGCAGTTAGAATAACCTCCACTTTGGTTCCTTTCCAACAGCTTAAGATTTATCATGGTAGGGAACGTCAAGTGGAAACTTCTGAAATGAACTTCATCCCCTTAGCCAAGAAAGAATGGAAAGGCAATACTGCATCCTATCCTCCTAACTCTGGGTTCTGTATATTTGGAGGTCCTGATGCTTTCAGAACTCTACTCATGAATGTTTAATAGAACTACAGTTTATTGATGCCCCAAAGAAATGTGGATTTTCTGATGTCTAGGAAATAGTAGGTGAGAAAAGAAATCACTATCTTGGAAGGGGTGATTGACTCTGCTCAGCAGAGGAGCTAGGGCTGCTGTTGCACAATGAAGCTAGGGAAGAGTGTGTATGGATCCCAGGTGGTCCACTGGAGAGCGAACCTTCTGGTCCATCCTTGCCAAAGTGTAACTGTGATCAATAAAAGCAGAAACCCTAGCCCTCAAAGTTTGTTACTGCTAAGGTCTCAGATTTTGCAGATATGACAGTTTTAGTCACATCACCAGGTAACTCTTCAAGACCTGCTAAAGTAATAGCAGGGTTTGAGAAGAATTTAGCATCCATAGTGAAGAAGGGAGAGGATGAGTACCACATGTTCTCTGTGGCCAACCCCAGTGATGAGAGTGATCATTCAATCAACTTTCCTCTTCTAGGTCTCTCCTCAGGAAGAAAAGCCCACTTAAAATATGGAGGAGCTCTTCTTGAAGAACTATTTGTGGAAGTAGATGTGTGGAGCTCTAGAATTGGACTGTGGCAGACATTAAAATGCTTCATTTAGATCTCCTGCTGTGGAAGTATAATTGACTGGCAGTCCTAGTTGCTGCCATTTCTTACCTACGGGGTCACCATTTATACTATATTTCGGGTAGCTGCTTTCACAGGGATACTAAAGCAGACCCACTCTTGCAAACTTAGAATGCCTTGAACAACCTAGGCTCGGGGACTCCCCATTATCCTGGCCAAAGGTGTCTTGCATTGTACAGCCCTTCCTAGTCAATTCTCCTTCTTGCTCCTTTTTATTCTCAGAGGTCAGATGTGTAGCTTGTTCTGAAGGCTCTCCTTACCTTCTCTGGCTCCTTCTCCTTTCTCCTTCTCAGGTATCTTCCCCAGTAAATCTCCTGCATGTCTAATCTTTTATTGACAACTGCTTCTCAAAGGCTCAAACTAAAATATTGTTTTTCTACTGTATGGATCACAAACTAGAGGGGCAGTAAATGGATCAGATAGGTAAACCTCACAGTTTTTAGAAAAAAATTGAAAAAATTTCAGAATTTTTGAAACCTAACATTATTTGTCAGCCATATATACTGTGATTAAAGTTTTTATTTATCCATTTTCTGCAAGAAATATAATTAAGAGATGTCTATCATAATATATATGAATCACCAAAATATAAAATTGAACATTTGATTTAAACATTGTTAATTAAGTGCCTCATTTCCAAAATTATAAATTTTGTTTCTTTTCATATTTCAATTCTTTCATTAATAAGAAATGCCTTAATTTTCTCTTCTTCTCCAGTGTCTTAAAATATTATGAATCTGTTCAATACTGTGGTTAATAATCCAATTTCCTTACGTTTATGGCTTAAATTATTTAAAAAAAAAAAGATTGCACACATGAACCTGCTACACGAAGACTGTGGCGTAAACGCTCACATTGCATGCTTAAAAGTGAATAGAAACAACACTAATGTCCATCAAGAGTAAAACTGATAAATCGGTAAATATCCACACAGTGAGAAAACAATAAAGATAATGAATAAATAGCTGCTAATATGCAATAACATGGATAAATCACAAACATAATATTGATTGAAATAAGGTGTATGCAAAAGAATACATAAGAATTCAAAAGAAGTGACTGGGCGCAGTGCCTCAGGCCTGTAATCCCAGCACTTTGGGAGGCCGAGGCAGGCGGATCATGAGGTCAGGAGATCAAGACCATCCTGGCTAATGCAGTGAAATCCCGTCTCTAATGAAAATACAAAAAAATTAGCAGGGCGTGGTGGCAGGCGCCTGTAGTCCCAGCTACTAGGGAGGCTGAGGTAGGAGAATGGTGTGAACCCAGGAGGCAGAGCTTGCAGTGAGCCAAGATCGCGCCACTGCACTCCATCCTGGGTGACAGAGCAAGACTAGGTCTCAACAACAAAAACAAAAACAAAAAAAGAAAGAAAGAAAGAAAAAGAAGAAAGAGGACAAAAATTCAAATTCAAAGAGGCAAATGTTAGGCTTCACAACAGAAGTGAAGCTAGTGGCCCTATGTTGGGAGATGGGAAGGTGAAGTGATCAGGAAGGGGCCTGAGAGGGAAGTGATCAGGAAGGGGCCTGAGAGGGGCTCCTGGGGTATGATTCATGTTCTACTTCTTCACTTGTGATGCTGCATAGGCATGTAACTATTGGGACTATTATTTCGTGATTTGTATACTTTTCTATGTATTTGCTATATTTGGATGAAAATGTTTAAATATAAAGGTTAGCATTGAGATTGTGAGTTATACACTGCGAGTCCTTACGCACGTGAACTGACAGGATTGGTGTGTCATGCAAACGTCTTCAGTTCCCTAGTAAAGAGGATACATGTATTTCCCTAAGGTTAACTAATTGCCATATAATATGAAGATCATCTTAGATGCTTTCAGAGGCCTTACATCACTAGTGGGACAAAGTTAAAACTCCATCATATCCTACAAGTCCTACATTATCTAGTGCCCCAGTCGATCTGACATTCTTTCCCATTTTGCTTTGTACTCTGGATAAATTTGAATTATTTATGCCCCTTGCACACTACAATATATTGACATCTGCTGCTCCACCTATCTGCAATGCTCTTCCTCCTCCATCTTGGTGAATTCTCAATCAGCATTTTGACTTCTACAAGGAAGGCTTTCCTGATTTTCTAACTAGTGTAAGTCTCCATAAAACTCTTGTGTTTCAGTGTTTTGCTTCACGGGACTTGTTACAGTTAAGGTTTTTCATATAATTGGTGATTGCTTGCTTAAGTCCTGTCCAAGTTTGCATATTGTAACATTTGTGAGAATAGCCACCATGTCTGTTTTTGTTTGCTTGTTCATGTTACTTTTTCACAGTTTAACTCACAAGCAGCTGTTAACATAACTACAGTTTCCCTGTACCTTTCATGCAGCTTCCTTCAATTCTAAAAGCTTAGATAACCACAATACATTGTCAAAAACAGGAAATTAATATTGGTACAATATTATTAACTTAAATAAAATGCATGACTTTTAAAATTATCACTGTACATCATTAATTTCTGGTACAGTGCCTTACACATAATTGGCGCCACACAAATATTTTTAAATCAGTATTGGCTAGATGAGAATATGGAAAAATCATAACCTAAATTTCCTCACTTATGAGAGCATAAGATTGCCTTACAAAATACCGTCACTTCCAAATTCCATGACTCATAAGATAGTGCCACTGTCTTCTCTGAAATAAAAGTCTATTTGTATTTTTTCCAAAATTGTTATTTTTCTTGATTACTCAATTTTTCCTAACTAATGCCAATTCTCTGATGTCAGAGTTAAAATATTGGATTTCTGGAAACTTCTACACTAAAGAAACAAATAGCATTCATTAACATTCTATTGTTTAGAGCTAAGTAGCTGTGCAGGCAAGGTGGAATTATTCCCAGAAAAAGGAAATATTTGAGAGACTTCACTATATGAAAAAAAAAATCATATGAGGCAATTTAATTCTAAATTTACTTGAGATACAGAATAGACCTGGGCACCGTTAGATAGTGTTATAGGAATGTAGAGAAGTCCTTCATGTTTCACCTTGATCCCCAAATATTATTTTCCTCCACATTGCTTACCTATAATAACATCCATTGATGCCCCAGCCTGCTCCATTTTCCAAGAAAACTCAGAATTAAATAATCCAGATTTAAACGTTTGATGGCTGTTTAGTCATGACCACTAAACTCTGGATTGGTACTTGTATAAACTTATTACCAGTAAGACCATGTACCTAGTTGCCCAAGGAACACGCTTTAGGGTTTATTTTATTATATTCACATTTATGCATTACCACTATCAATTCCCTAAGCCTTCCTCTACCAAGTCCAACCTCCAAATAAACACCTTCTTAATAGATGAGTTTAAAGAACCAAAGTATTAGGTACCTTCTTACTTTCTCTTCTTTATTTTCACCCAGCTCTTACCTAGATATATGTAAATACCAATCTGTAGTTTAAGTAGCCTTTTCTAAGCCCTGATTTTTCCAGTCTTCTTTCAGGTAATGCAACCTAGCCCTATGCCTTAACTCAGGGTTGAAGGCTAGCAGTAATATCTAGTTCTACTTGATGAATTCCTATGCATTAACTATTGCAGAGATTCTCTAGTACTCCCCTCCTTCATAATATTTAATTGTCTTCTCTTGAATAAGTCTGGAATTAACACTGAGATAGTTCTGCCTCTTTATATATGGTGTTCAGCCTATGAAGCTTCTCTGAAAGCAGTTTTTGAAGGTCATTTATTCCCTGTCTCTCTCCCATCATGAGGTGCAAGTCTGGCCTCAAATAATTCTGTCATAGACACTCCACATCTGTTCAGTTTGTTCCTACTTTATAATGATAAATGATGAAAATAAGAAACCTAATACAATTTATTTTTTCTAAGATGAAAAATATGCCATTTATTATTTTCCATTAAGAAAATATCAATTTCTCCCAAGTGCTAAATATAAATAGTGATTTCAATATCTGGGAGAGAGAAAAGTATATTCACTGCTAAATTCTATTTAATTACCTTTTTATATTTCACAGCATGAATATATTCATCACTAACTCTTTAAAAGTGACTGAAGTAATTATCAGGAAAAATTACTTCATTTTGATTACTAGAAAAGCATCTTTTAAATTATTAAAATCTTCAGGCAAATGCAAAACCTATAATTATGCATTTAAAAACAAGGCAGCATTTCACAGCCATTAAAACACCTCTTTCCTGAAGGAAGGAAGGCAATGTTACTATTATTTAGGCTGTAAAGCACAGTCCAAAGACAAGACCCAGAGAGCTTCAAGAATTGAATGGATTTTAGCATGTGCCATCAGAGTGTAGTCTACATGGTTGATCCAGAGTCTCACATGGCTAATTGAATTAAAATACATTCAATTATTAAAAAAGTAAAACATTCCAAATTATCCGTGCCAAAGAGATATCAAGCTGGAATAATTTAAATCAATTCTTTCTGATGTTAAGTCAGGAGACAAGAAGGTATTCAATATGTGAAATATTCTAAGAATTACACATTATATTTACTTTTAACACTGAGTAAGGGAAGTGCAAATGAGGTTTAAGTATATATAACTTAATTTTGGTTTAAAAAATTGTGTGAACTCTTCCTGATAGTGGCCATTCTTGTATTATTATCTAAGTGAAAGCCATATAAAAACATTTTTTCCATGTCCTAGTTCAATGGCCATAATCTAATTCCAATCTTCACAATGAGTATAATTCTACTACATTTTATTTCTCGTTGGAATTTTAGCAGTTCCCCCCCCCAAAAAAGTATCTTTTAGCCATTGTGACATGAAAAGCTAGTAGAAACTTTATTGCACAGACATAAACATTTTGACCAGAGAGGATGTTTTCATCTTTTTATACATATACCTGGAATCTGCTTAATTTTTCTGATCTATACTGGCCCATTTACTTGTGTTTTCTTACTAAAAATCGCCTTGAAGAATCACATATAGGCCGGACCCAGTGGCTCACGCCTGTAATCCCAGGACTTTGGGAGGCCAAGGCGGGCGGATCATGAGGTCAGGAGATTGAGACCATCCTGGCTAACTCGGTGAAACCCCATCTCTATTTAAAAAAAAAAAAAAAAATTACCCACACATGGTGGCAGGCGCCTGTAGTCCCAGCTACTAGGGAGGTTGAGGCAGGAGAATGGCGTGAACCCGGGAGGCGGAGCTTGCAGTGAGCCGAGATCGCACCACCGCACTCCAGCCTGGGTGACAGAGCAAGACACCGTCAAAAAAAAAAAAAAAAAAAAAAAAAATCACATATAATGTAACATAGGATACTAAACAAAACAAAACAAAAACATGGAACTAACAGCAGGCACTAGGCAATAAGGTTTGAGTTACTTTGCCTGATTCACAGCTCTGCAAGAGGTTGCTGCATAAACCTTTCCAGGACTGAAAAAAGAGGACAGGGACAATTGGTAACTAGAAGTAGAATCTATAAGGAGCTTGGTAATGATCTAATTCTATACACAAGATGGGAAAAAATATGTAAACAGCCAAACCATATAAATTGGGGGGAAAAAAACTATGTTTTCAGAATCAAAGCATTTGAATCTTGCTCCTTGTAAGTGGCACTAAAATGAACAAGATGACAGTTTTTATATTATAATGAGAAGGGAGGTGTTTGTAATTTGAAATCTATAAGAGAAAAAGGTTGTTTTATATTAGAAAACTTTACTGAATAAGTTTCAATTGTGTGTAAGAAAAAAATATGAAAATATTCTTCTCATTTCTTCTCTACAGGATATTTTATTGAGTCATGATCTGGAAGAACAAGTTAATAGGAAGTTAATAACAGTTTTACGTGAGCTAATTTGGAATCTTTCTTATTTAAAATAACATTGGTAAAAGTAGAAATTGGTTATAGAATCTAATAACACAGAGTAACATAAAAATAGTCAAACAAAGAAATTGTGACATGAGAAACACACACGTGTGAATATGTGGACATGCACATTACTCTGAGTTAAAAAGACAGCCTGAGAGAGCTGTTACATAAGAATGCAATATTTTTGATAAAATAAATCAATATCTCAATGCCATTTTTCATTACATGAGAAGATATATAATGTTATAATCTCTAGGAATATATAAAGTGAGTGCCTGACTCAATTTTTAACTGCTATTAGCTAAGTTATTTCTGAATATCTAGCCTTATATCATAGGTTAGCAAAATGAATGTCAGTTATTGAATTCATGAAGTTGAAAGCACAGGGACTTCAGTCAGATACGTTTATATTTAAATCCTAGCTCCACTGCAGCCTAGTTGTGTGACCATGGAGAAAATACGGTATTTCCCTATGCCTGCATTGCTTTATCTACAAAGTACTAATATTACCTCTCTCAAAACTTGTTTTAAGAATTAGGTAAAATAATGTTTGAAAAGGTTCATTATTTATATCTCCCATTACTTCCTGTATCGTGAATAATGATACATTAGAAAAAAATTAGTTGTGTTTTTGAGAGCATATATAAGGACTCAAAAATAAAAGTATTGGAATGTTTATCTATCAAGAAGCTTGTTTTTGGAGTGAAAACAAGATTTGCTTAAGTTTTCATCTTAAAACTCAGATTTGCTGAGGAAGAAGTTCTAAACATCATTATGGTTAACTCTACTGACTAAATTTATTTCCTCAACACCTTTCTTTAATGACACATATGCATTTTTTTCTGATTTCCCAAGGTTACTGGGCAATGAAGGAACTGCAGCTGTGCCTGGGGCAGCATTGGAAGAAGAGGCTGAGATTTGGGTTTTTAGCCTGTTTAGTTCTCAAGCAACTTGAAGATATTAAAGTCAAGATGTCAGATAGACAGTTAGGTACGTGGATCTGCATCTCAGAAAAAAAAAAGATTTGGATTCATGAGCTGAACTTGGAAATCATTACCATATGGTTACAATTACAACCACAATTACATATAAGTTGCCTATAAAGCAGAGTATGCACAGAAGAGAAGAGAAAACTGATCAATATTAATTCTTGTCAGACCCACAATTTAAGCAAAAATAGAGCAGAGGACATGCAGTGGAGTCTGGACTGAGAAAGAGTAACAGGAAAAAATGGGGGAAATCAGGAGACCAGAGGGTCAAAGAAGACCCCACCACTACATAAAGACATCTGAAACGAAAGTTATTGTGGACCTCAGGCATCCTCTTTTACAAGTTGATAAAAACATATATCTCCTATACAATCCTTGATGTAATTCCTTGGTGCTGCAGTCTACAAGCTAAATTTCTTCCTTGGAGTGCCTTCAACTGGTTGGAATAAACCCACCCAATTTATTAAGGGCAATCTTTATTTAAAGTCAACTGATTGAGGAGGGGCTTCAAAATGACTGACTAGAGGTATGTGGTACTCCTTTTATTTAAAAAGAAGAAACAAAATAGTGAGGAGATAGTCATACTTCAAATAGATTAGATAGATATAACACTGGAATTCAACAGAGGAGTGATAGGAAACACCTAATGCAAAGAAGAGGGAAGTGAGGCAGCCTGCTTGGCCTGAATTTGCTGGGAAACTGGAGATGCTCCCCAGTGTGGGGAAAAGGAAGTGAGACATCCCCAGTTGTCCACAATCCTATTGCAGACTCCTGCAGTTTTAGCCAAAGGAGAACCTTTGACCCTTTTGGGCCCTGACATTAACAGAGAGAGCTACCTGGAGCCCACATGAAGGCCTTGCCCCAAAGAAGAAGATCATGATGGGTCCCATACATACTCCAAGTCCTAAGCAGCTACAGCAAGGTGCCACATTGAGAGCCCAGCCCCCACCAGACTGCGTCTTGCCCAAGGGCCCTACAGCCCATATACCTCCACATCTCTAGAGCCCTATTGACATGCCTCACCTGCAGTAACCACCACTGCTGGTTGCTGTGGTCAAGCCCAGAATATGAGCCACTGGCTTTGATCCTGCCATTCCCAGCAGTGGGCTGCCATGCATTACAAGCACCCTTGAGACAGCGTAGCTACCATACCTGAAACTATCACCTGGGACCAAAGCACATGCTCCCAGCCACCTGCCTAGAGCTAAAGCCACTGAAAGTAACCCTGCCCTCCCATCACTAGAGCCAAAACTTACCTCCTTTTTCCCTGAACAGTTCAATGGAGGTCCAGGGATAACCAACTTCTGCCTACCATGGCCAGCACCCACTAGTGGACCTAAGGACATGCCTGCATGACCCAGCTCTGTAATCCCCAGTGTACAAACATGCTGTCCATGGGTTGGGAGAGCTCTCAGCCCGATTCGGCACTATTGGCACCTGAGCACTCCTCCTGGGGGCCTGAGATTGGGCCCCCCAACCTGCAGCTACAATTATAGCGTGTACCTACCCACATGCATCACATCTGGGCCTGGGGACGGGCCTTCTCAGACCGTTGCAATCAACACCAACACCAGCAGAAACTGCCTGAGATCCAGAAGGTTGTTCCACCACCACTACTGCCATCACCATGCCACATCCACCACCTAGGGTCCCAAGAACCCACTCACCTTGTTGGCTCACCACTTCCATTGCTAGAACCCAGGAAGCTGTTCTAAAAATAATTCTTACTGGTTACTAGTGTAACGATTTCCTGCTTACAGATTAAGACAATTCACATGAGTAGCTGCAGAACACCAGAAATAAACTAACCCATTCTTCCCACATCCCTTGAAACTGAATACAAAAGGCAAAACAACTATACTTTAGACTGATTGCTGCTTTCTGAAAATCTCACCGTGTAATAATTTTAATATGTTATAGGAAAATATAATAATAGTTTGTAGAATTTAAAATCATAAATTCCTATTAACAGTACTTATTGTGTTCATTAATACACAGAGGTAATGCAGCCTAGTGGTTAAAAGGGCAAGATTACCTATGACTCCTCTAAGATAACATGATATAAATACTAACTCCTCTAATAATAACATGATATAAATCCTGTAGTCTTATTTCTTGCTATCAGATATTGTGAAAAACAATGTAGGAACCAAAAGAGGATCTAAGGTATGTAATTACAGTGCTATAGCCACACAAATGTCTTGTCGTAACCTTAACTGTCAGGCCACTGGCAATGAAATGAATTTACGGTTTCTTACTCAGTATTTATTTTGCTTTCCCAAATTTCTTATCTTCAACATCAGTAAAAAAATTCACCTTGAGGGTATGCTGTTATTCCAGAACTGTACGTAAAGGATATTATAGCATTTGTTCTTTTGTTCCCAACCACATAACACACCTCACCTTTATGACTGCAGGATAATAATGCAAGTCCCAGACAAGGAGCCTGATGCTTTAGCAAGTGATTAAATGGAAGCCAGGTAGTATCTACCTATGTACTTTTTTACAGGATATTTTACATTCATTAGTCATGAAATTTCAGCATAGTGTGATGTTATAGTATATTTCTGTGTTCCAAAATCTACCAGAAAGAACTTCAATGAAGTTTAGAGGACTATAAATGTAAAAATACATTATCAACACAATGATCTGTAAAACCTTCGTGTTTGGAGAGGATCAGCACTGGTAAGAATCAGATCAGTGACCATAAAGAAATATTCTGTGTTGACTGCATCAGAGTCATCAAAATGCAAAACAATAAAATTGCTTTAAGCATTTGAGAATAGCCAGATCATAGTTCATCATTTCAGAAAAAGTGAGTTATGTGTCTGAGCTTAGATGCTATGAGATATACTGCCAAATTTCAAGACATGTCTTTATACACTTATTATGAAAAATATATTTACAAAAGCATCCTCTCCAAGATTTATGGGACAGATAAATCAAAGGAATAGTTAATAGATTTTCAGGGAGAAAAGTACTGCAGTAAATAATTTTTACCCATATTTCGGGTTTGTGATAATCATTGTCATAATTTCTGGCATGCTGTAAATTTCTTATAATAATTACATTTTAAAAAAAGAGAATTCTTATGATTATAAGGAAATGTCCTAATCCTGATTTTTAAATGTAGACATTTGAAATTTTCTTGTGCCAATAATCCATGTACTGTTTATTAAATGTGAGAAGATAGGAATAGCAGTTTAAAAAACGTGTTAGAAAAAAATAGCAATATATGCTAATACAGTAATTTAAAACTCTGACATTTACATAGAGTTGGCACATTTCAGATCTATCCATATTTTTGGTACTCGTGAAATTTGTAGAGCCAGCTAAGAACTTTATTTTACAAGATACATCTCACACTATAAGCTTATCTAGTGGTTGCTACACTTTCCAATCAGTGAGTTGTATTTTCCTTTTTTTGTCAGTGCATATTCCAATAAAATATATAATAAAACATAGCCAAAAACTTTCAAATGCAAACTGAACTATTATAGCTTTTGACAAACAGACAGTAATCCCTTATTTTCATTATGACACTCTAAATAAAACTCTGAGGGTGATCACCAGAAAAAATAACAAGCTTTGAGATTGTTTCCCAGGATGGAAAGTTGTCATAAGCACCCAAGTTAAGAACACACACCCAGGTTAGGTGATGCCATGGGGGTGAACATTCCTGAGGATATATTCTTATTTAGGGGATCTCTTTTTTTTTTTTTTTTTTTGAGACGGAGTCTCGCTCTGCCGCCCAGGCTGGAGTGCAGTGGCCGGATCTCAGCTCACTGCAAGCTCCGCCTCCCGGGTTCACGCCATTCTCCTGCCTCAGCCTCCCGAGTAGCTGGGACTACAGGCGCCCGCCACGTCGCCCGACTAGTTTTTTTTTTTGTATTTTTAGTAGAGACGGGGTTTCACCATGTTAGCCAGGATGGTCTCGATCTCCTGACCTCGTGATCCGCCCGTCTCGGCCTCCCAAAGTGCTGGGATTACAGGCTTGAGCCACCGCGCCCGGCCTAGGGGATCTCTAATCTGCATGCTCTCACCTTTGGAACTCTTAAAGACATCAGACTTAAAGTTTCAATTTATGAAGAGAAGCACCCTGACAAGATGCACAATGTTCTAGATCAAGTGTTAGAAGATCTATCTTCAGACTGGGTGCAGTGGCTTAGGCCTGTAATCTCAGCACTTTGGGAGGCCGAGGAGGGTGGATTGCTTGAAGTCAGGGGTTGGAGACCAGCCTGGCCAACATGGAGAAACCCTGTCTCTACTAAAAATACAAAAATTAGCTGTAGTGTGGTGGCCTATGCCTGTAATCCCAGCTACTCATGAGACAGAGGCAGGAGAATTGCTTGAACCCAGGAGGTGGAGGTTGCAGTGAGCTGAGATCGTGCCACTGCACTCCAGCCTGGTTGGCAGAGTGAAACTCAACAACAACAAAAGATCCAACTTCTTGTTTGAATTCTGCCATTGTGTAATTTTGGCATGGCATTGTGTATCAACTATAATCTGAATACTGTACAGTAGCTATAAAACAAGGCATTTGCCAAGATAATGTAGCTTCTATTTCTAATATTCTATAATTTAAAACGTTAATGTATATTTAGCAGACTCTGATCATGCTTGGAATTGTGCCAGTTGCCAGAGGTTAAAGAATGACAGTACTAAAGAAATAATGACATTGCCTTCAAGAAACTTAATTTAGCAAAGACATACTTGGAATAATTATGGACTGTCAGAGAAACATTCTAGAATGTTTCTAAATGTTTAGAGGTAGAATATACAGAAATAAGTTACTTAGACAATGGTCGCAACAAGAGAAAAGAAAGAGAGGGAGAGAGACTCAAAGACCCTCTAGAATGGGTAAAATCCAAAAGACTGAGAGCACAAAATGCTGGCAAGAATGTAGAACCACTAAAGTTATTTTACATGGCTGAGAGAAGAATAAGGGAGACATTTTCGCATTTTCAATAACCCTTTGGCTTTTCTTTAAAATTATTTCATAACAGTTCCATTTGCTTGGAATTCCAGTGCACTTGAATAAATTTCATTCACTCAAAATAAATAAAAATGTGTGTCCAAAAAAGGGCTCATACAAAAATATTCGTAGATTTTTTTCTTTGTTTACCTTTCTTTCTTCTTCCCCCCTCTCCTTTTTTTTTAGATGGAGCCTTGCTCTGTCACCCAGGCTGGAGTGCAGTGGTGCAATCACTGCTCATTGCAGCCTTGGCCTCCCCACCCCAAGCAATCTTTCTACCTCAGCTTCCCAAGTAGCTAGGTAAACAATTGTGTGTCACCACTTCTGGCTAATATTTTAAAAATGGTTTGATGGTAGAAATGAGGTTGCCCAGGCTGGTCTCAAAATCCTGGGCTCAAGTAATTCTCCCACCTTGGCCTCCCCATTACAGTTTTCTTATATTTTAAAATATAAATTTTTCCTCAACTTCTTTATCAAGACATACAATACATATGTTATATATCACATAACATGCATAGTATAATTATATATTATGTAATATATATTATAATATATATAATATAATTTAAAAAGATATAGGTCGGGCATAGTGACTCATGTCTGTAACCCCAGCATTTTGGGAGGCCAAGACAGGTGGATGACTTGAGGTCATGAGTTCAAGACCAGCCTGGACAACATGACAAAACCTGTCTCTACTGAAAATACAAAAATTAGCTGGGCATGGTAGCATGTGCCTGTAATCCCAGTTACTCAGGATGCTGAGGAAGGATAATTGCTTGGACCTTGCAGGCGGAGGTTTCAGTGAGCTGAGACTATGCCATTGCACTCTCAACTGGGCAACAGAGTGAGACTCTGTCTCAAAAAATAAAAGATGCATATATATATCATTTATTATAAATATCATAATATATAATATATAACATATATTCTTATAAGTATAAGCTTATAAGAAAGTAAACTATATGATTATAATATATAATATATAAAGATATAATATATGATATATATTTTATATATAAAACACATATATCTTATGTTAATGATGTTTTTTAATATTTGTAAGTATTTATATATTATATATATTTTATATTAACAAAATTATATATAATATATATATATAACAACTCATGCTTTGTAATTATATATAATTATATTAGAGTTATATATTATATAACATATAAATAATTAGTTTATGAATATATTATGTATAATATAAATCATATATCATTATAATTATGTTATATCACTATAAAGATATATCATTATAATATAAACAATGTTATATTATATATATACATTTCATTTATATATAATATATGACATATATTATATATAACTCATGACAAGATACTTTAAAGCATGTCAGTTTAGGAATAACTTCCTTTTAATCCTTAAATATGAGGCAAAATATGAGCAATCAAATTAGCCTTTCATAGTATTATGAATTAACATTTGTGTTTTTCAGGTTGTGTGGAACTCATATCCAAATCTAGTAGGCTCAATCATAACTGACACCAATAATAGTTTTAAAAATGTGAACCTTGTTTGATTTAAACGTTGCACCTCTGATAAACTCATGAAAACAATGAAATTGAGCCACTCCCTTTATAAAAGCACTGCAGCTGTGAGAAATATTTAGTTTGTTCAAGCATTAATTATGAATTTTCCATTAAATATTCCATGAAATCATTAACAAAAAGCATGAGTTAAAGTTGGTGGGCCACCACACCCTGCTAATTTTAGAATTATATATAAATACATTTAATATATATATTTTAATCCTTAAATATGAGGCAAAATATGAGCAATCGAATTAACCTTTCATAGTATAGCAAATAATCAATGTTAGCATTTGTGTTTTGCAGGTTGTGTGGAACTCATTATATATACTTATAAGTATAATATATAAGTATAATATGTAAGTATAATATGTAAGTATATACACTTATAAGTATATATAATTATATGATATGGTATATATATATATTATATGATATAGTATATACTTAGAAGATATATAATATACTTAAAAGAATATATTTAATTTATATTTAATAATATATAATATATAGTATATAAAATATATAAATATAAAATATATAAAATATATATAAATATATAATATATAATATATAAAAATAATATATAATTTTTAATGCTTATAAGTATACATTATATTATATACTTATAACATATATATTATATATTTATTAGAATATATTATATATTACATTATGTATTATATAATGTAGCATATATAATTATATATAATATTATGTATATTATATGTTCTCATAAGTATATAATATGTATCTTACAAGTACATAATATAATATATACTATATACTTATAAGTATATATAATTATATGATATGGTATATATATATAATTATATGATATAGTATATACTTAGAAGATATATAATATACTTAAAAGAATATATTTAATTTATATTTAATAATATATAATATATAATATATAATATATAATATATAATATATAAAATATATATAAATATATAAAATATATAATATATAAAAATAATATATAATTTTTAATGCTTATAAGTATACATTATATTATATACTTATAACATATATATTATATATTTATTAGAATATATTATATATTACATTATGTATTATATAATGTAGCATATATAATTATATATAATATTATGTATATTATATGTTCTCATAAGTATATAATATGTATCTTACAAGTACATAATATAATATATACTATATACTTATAAGTATATAAATTATATATTTCATGTGTATGTATATTATACACATATAGGTATGTTATGCATAATATAATATATTCTCATAAGTATCTATTCCTTATAATATATAATATGCATTGTCATAAGTATTTAATATATAATGTACATGTTTTTATGCATATATTTATATTCTTATATATTTTCCTTTCTTAAAAGTATATATTTTGTAATATCTTATATATACTTATATATTATTATATACTATATATCATATAATTACATATACTTATATATATTTATATACTTATACTTATATACTCACGATATACTTGTAATAATTATAAATAATTTTATATAGTATATATTATATTAAGACTATACATTATATACTTATAAGTATATAAATTATATACTTATAAGAATGTTATTCTTAAATATACACTTTTTTATATATTATACACACTTATAAGTATATACAATTATATAAAATATATAATACAATAATATATATTATATATATATAATACAGTAATATATATTATTATATAATATATAATACAATAATGTATATTTATATAATATATAATACAATAATATATACTTATATGAATATGTATATTCCTATATAATGTAATAATTCTTGTATATATTCTCATATATAAGAATATATTATAAGAATATATATACTTGTAAGAATTATTTTAATAATGTATATAAGAATATATATACTTATAAGACTTTTAAGTAAATATATTCCTATAAGTATTATAAGAATAATATACAATTCTTATAAGTATATATACTTACAAGTATATATAATTTTATATTTATATAATCATATATTTATTAATTATATAATTATATATATGTATAAAAATATATATTATTCTTATAAGTATATATACTTGTATAATCATATAAGCATGAATATATAGAAATATAATTACAAAATTGACTAGTATATAATTACATTTATAAAATATATAAAATATACATAATTATTATATAAATCTATTCATATAATATAAAGAATATGTTATATTATTATATAAAATAATGTTATATTATGATACATTACATATTTGTAGTATATGTGTGTGTATACATAAATGTCTCACAGCTGCAGTGCTCCTATAAAGGAAGTGGCTTAATTTCATTGTTTTCATGGACTTTATTAGAGGTTCAATGTTTAAATCAAACCAGGTTCACATTTTTTAAACTGTTATTGGTGTCAGTTATGGTTTAATCGACTATATTTGAGTATGAGTTCCACACAACCTGAAAAACACAAATGCTAACTAATGATGGTTGTTTATGTACTGAAATGTTAATTTTATTGCTCATATTTAAGGATTGAAAGGAAGCTACACTTAAATTGACTTGTTTTAAAATATCTTGTCATATTAGCAGTAATAAAGTTGTATTAAGAGCAGAGTAGAAAGGTAAGAAATCTTTTCTTTTTAACCAGATATGAAATCCCAAATTTATTCTAATAAATTCTAGATATCTGAGGATTCTTAGGTTCTTGAGGTAAGTTTAGATTAGCCATTATTAGCTTATTTAATTATTTTCTGTCTAAAGTTATATATACCCAAATTTTGGATATATATTAATATATATTCTATATACAATAAGTATATATATAATAATATATAAGTGTACATATTTCATATAACATATGTTCAATTTTTATCTTGTAATTACAGGACAAGAGTGTGACAAAAGATTAAAGAAAAAAGAGTTTTTGAGTCAGATTAGAAAATAAACGTTATGATTTAAACAGAAGAGAGGCTAAGTATGTGGCAGGCCATGAGAATATGATTTTTAAAAGCACAGAGAAAAAGGAAGCACAGGAACATATAGCAAGACCTGCAAGAAGGGCCCCTGTGTCTTTTACAAGGGCTACAAAAAAGCAGGAGAGAGGTCTTGCCATATTCATATGTATTCTAATATAAAGCTTTGCTGATCATGGCTAGAAGGATTTTGGATAATATACCTTTAGACAGAAAATAATTAAATGAGCTAATAATGGTTAATCTAAACTTATCTCAAGAATCTAATATTCCTCACATATCTAGAACTATGTTGGAATAAATTTGAGGTTTCTTATCTGGATTACTCTGCTCTTATTTGGACTTTCTCAGTGCTAGCATGACAAGATATTTTAAAGCAAGTCAGTTTAGGAATAACTTCCTTTTAATCCTTAAATACGAGGCAAAATATGAGGGATCAAATTAACCTCTCATAGTATAACCAATCATCAGTGTTAACATTTGTGTTTTTCAGGTTGTGTAGAACTCATATCCAAATCTAGTAGGTTCATCCATAACTGACACCAATAATAGTTTTAAAAATGTGACCCTTGTTTGATTTAAACGTGGAACCTCTGACAAACCCATGAAAACAATGAAATTGAGCCACTTCCTTTATAGGAGCACTGCAGCTGTGAGAAATATTTAGTTTGCTCAAGCATTAATTATGGCTTTTCTATTAAATATTCCTTGAAATCATTAACAAAAAGCATGAGTTAGATGAAGGACTTGCCAACATAGGCCGCGATCGCACCCAAACCGTGAGGAAGGCGACCTGGGTCATCGTATGGGCAGCAACTTCCACAGGAACAAGCGCCTGCGTGAGGAGATCGCCATTATCCCCAGCAAGCAGCTCCGCAACAAGAAAGCAATTTATGTCACACATCTAATGAGGCAGATTCAGAGGGGCCCGGTGAGATGTATCTGCATCAAGCTGCAGGAGGAGGAGAGAGAAAGGAGAGGTAACTACCATCCTGAACTCTCAGCCCTGGATAAGGAGATCACTGAAGTGGATCCTGACACTAAGGAAATGCTGAAGCTTTTGGAGTTAAACAGTCTGTCCAAACTGCAGGTCACTCAGTCTACGTTAGGATGAATTTCAAAATGCCTCGTGGAGCTGGCTGAATCTTTCTGTAATGCTGTAACATTTTCAATAAACCTGGGACAACAGCAAAATAAATAACTAAATAAATAAAAATAAAAGCACGAGTTACACCAAGATACGTCAACGTAAATAAATTTTTCAAAAATATTATATATGATAAATACATGAAGGAGCTCTCAGCATGCATTAGGAGGCCAATAGTTTGTACATGGCACACTCAGTGATGCTAATGGTTTGGCATGATTAAGACCTAATTCTGCTGTAAATAGATGCCTTACTATCAGCTCTCTCTCTCTCTTCTCTCTTTTTCTTGCCTTCCATTTCCATCCCCAGCGAACTAATTCACTCAGGCCTCCGTGTGCTAAGAAGCTAGAATATTTTGTTTTTCTGTATTCAAATAACTAAAAACTGCACATAAAGCTAAATCTTATCAGCATGTGATTTTTTGGTGTATAGATGTGTAAGTTAATGCAAGCATTTAGCACATAATGTATTGCTGGGCCTCTAAAACTGTATCTTCCCTTAATGTGTGTAATGTAGGGCAGAGACCCCAGGACATTAACTACACGTAATGATATTTTATTCCTCTAGGATATCCTTATTCCATATCATCTGAATATAGTAGTACTTTCTTTCTAGTTTGCTGTAAACTAAATAGACTTGCTTTTCCCAGCTTCCTTCTATTACTAATAAATGCTTACATAAGCCCTCTTGACACAATTACACAAGTTCTGCTTATTATGGTAAGTCCAGTGAAAGCCCACCCAGAGATCCTTCTCCCCTTTATCCCATGCACCAGTTAGGCAGCTTTATTTGTGTCCTCATTTTCCAGTTAAGCTTTCAGAGCCATCTCAACTTGTTCTTTTCTAAATGTCTGAGTGTCATCTAAATGTCAAGTGTAATTTCAATGGCTTCAATATGGGGATTCTTTATTTCTTCTTTTTCATACTGGGTTCAGCCCAGTCATTATTCATCTTTTTTTCTGCAACTAAAAACAAAATTGTTAGCACCATGTCTGAGGATGGCCCCATGACATTCTCCAATATAAACTTAGAATTTTTATGAAATGCCCTATAATCAATAAAAGTAGTTTTAACTATTGAATAATAAAAGAGACAATAGCTAGGTAGTCTTAATTCTCATTCAAATTCTCTGAGACATTTAGTTTCCAGTTAGTTAATATTTTGTATTTTCTTGTGTCACTCATATCCTGGGAAAAATTAATGTTATTTTTAAAATGATCTTCTCTACTCTGTCTGTGACAGTAATTCATACCAGATTAGACTTTATGCTATAAACACTATAAAATGGAAAAAATATTTTAAAACAACTTTTTGCAAGTACAAGATAACAGATATTTTAGAAACATGATTCTTGAGAGATGAGCAGTAAGCAAACGATCCCTATGATTCCCCTAACTCTGTGCCTTGAGGCACTTTCGACTTTGGCACAGCAAGGGATAATGGAAGAGTGTGGAAATTTTAGTAAGCTGCAAGTAAATTAAATTAAATACCTGCCAAAACAAAGTTCAGCTATCTACAAGGAAAACAAAAAAATCTAGACCCTCAATATCATAATATTCATTTCAACCTCCAATAATAAAGACCTAGACATGAGAAGAAGTAAAATGTGACCAAAATGTATGAGAAATACGAATAGACGGAAACAGACAGAACTGAGAAGTGATGTAAGTAGCCAGCAAGGACTTTAAACGTCATCATAAATGTGCATGAGAAACAAATAAAAAAAATATATATAATGGGGAGATGAATGAAAGATGTTTAAAAAAAAACTACATAGAAATTTTAAACCCCCAAAATGTAATATCTATATTAAAAAAAATACTAGATGGACTTAATAGCAGATTCAATTCTCTGGATGAAAGCCTTGGTAAACTTGAAGACAGCAATAAAACTATCCAAATGGAACAACAGAGGAAAAACTGCTGAGAAAATAAATAATATAAACAGACCCCCATGATCTGTGGGAAAAGATTAGCAGTATAACGTGCATGTGACTGAAGTCCTGGAAAGGAAAAAGGAGGTGGGAGAAGGGAAGACAAAATATTTAAAGAAATACTGACTGAAAACGTTCCAAATTGTATGCCAATCATCAAAAATCCCAAAGAACTCCAAGCTATAACACACAAAGAATACTATACCAAGGCTCATTACAATCAAACTTCTGGGACCACTGACAAACAGATAATATAAAAATAACAATAGGAGGAAGAAAACACATTGCATAGAATGAACCTCAAAATAAAAATTATCATTGACTTTGCATCAGAAAAAAGGCAAGCCATAAGAAACTAGAAGAGTACTTTTATAATTCTTTAAAAATTTAAAGCGGCTAACCTGGAGTTTTATAACAAAACAAAAAAATCAAAAATAATAGTGAATATGAGATAATAGACATATTTATTTGTCTCACTATAGTAACCATTTTACTATATATATAATACATATACATGAGATACACATATATATGTATCTCATAACACTATGTTGTATACCTTAAATATTCACTTATTTATTAAAATAAAAAAAGTTGAAAAAAATGTAAAAAGTGAAATAAAGACAATTTCAAACAAGCAAAAGCCAAGACTTAATTTTAGGCTAAACTGCACTTACTGAAATGTTACATTCTTTAGACTGAGGGAAAAGGATACCAAATGAAACTCATGTCTACACTAAGGGAGCACAAGAATGGTAACTATTACCCTGCTAGATGATTGATTAGCCTAAGGAAAGTAACAGAAACTGATGAAAGGCAAGCTAGAATAGGACCAAGAAAGATGCCGTAAGACTACACAGGAACCCGATAATTTACATGCAGGGTTAAGATGAGCTCTAATCATGCTAAATTATGTTATAATCCAGATAAAGCAAACTGAAACAAAAGTAGTGACGAACTGCATATAAAACTAGTCCACAATATAAACAACTTACATACATGTAAATAACCATGTTCCCAAATATGACTTCTAAAAGTACTGACCTATCCAGCATAGTATAATACAATCATACATACATTAATCCCACAGATAAACTCCTGTGCCTATTATGACAGGCTCCTGTCAGTGGTGACACACTGAAGACAATGGAATATAATCTAACCTAATTATAGCTGTATAACAAATATAACTATAACTGTATAACTATAACAATTGTATAACTATACTAGTCTCAGGGAGAGTCAGCTCTGATGGCACATCATTCTCATTTGGATGATACCCTAAAACCCTATCTCTCCCATCTGTGTTTTTTTTTTTCTGGATAAAAACAACCTTTGAAAGAATTGAGTAGAATGAAGCCATAAATCAATATTGTGAAAATGGCCATAGTGCCCAAAGCAATTTACAGGCTTCAGTGCTATTCCTTTTAAACTACCATTGAGATTCTTCAGAGAACTAGAAAAATACTATTTTAAAATTCATATCGAACCAAGAGCCCGAATAGCCAAGGCAATCCTAAGCAAAAAGAACAAAGCAGGGGGCATAATGCTACCCAATTTCAAACTATACTATAGAGCTACAATAACCCAAACAACTTGTACAACTTGTACAGTGGTACCCATACAAACACAAACACATAGACCAATGGACCAGAATAGAGAACCCAGTAATAAAGCCACACATCTACAACTATCTGATCTTTGATAAACCTGACAAAAACAAGCAGTGGGGAAAGGACATCCTATTCAATAAATGATGCTGGGATAACTGGCTAGCCAAATGCAGAAGATTGAAACTGGACCCCTTCCTTACACCATATACAAAAGTTAACTCAAGATGGAATAAAGAGTTACATATAAAATCCAAAGCTATAAAAAAAACTGAAAAAAACCTGGAAAAGTTAACTCAAGATGGAATAAAGAGTTATATGTGAAACCCAAAGCTATAAAAAACCCTGAAAAACAATACCATTCTGAACATACGAATGGGCAAAGATTTCATGATGAAAATGCCAAAAGTAATTGCAACAAAAGCAAAAATTGACAAATAGAATCTAATTAAACTAAAGAACTTCTGCAAAGCAAAAGAAACCATCAACAGAGTGAACAAACAACCTACAGAATGGGAAAAAAATGGTTTTCAAACTATGCATTCAACAAAGCTCTAATATCCAGCATCTGTAAGAAACTTAAACAAACTTACTAGAAAACAAACAACAACCCTATTAAAAAGTGGGTATAAAACATGAACACTCTTCAAAAGACATACATGTGGCCAAGAATATATAGAAAACAAACAAAAAAACAAAAACAAAAAAAACCACGCTTCACATCACTGATCTTTAAAGAAATGCAAATCAAAACCACAATGAGATACTATCTCACACCAGTCAGAATGGCTAATATTAAAAAGTCAAAAAATGACAGATCCTGGCAAGGTTGCAGAGAAAAAGAAAATACTCACACTCAGTTGGTGGCAGTATAAATTAGTTCAACCATTGCGAAAGACAGTGTGGTGATTCCTCAAAGACCTAAAAACAGAAACACCATTTGACACAGTAATCTGATTACTGGGAATATACCCAACGGCATATAAATTATTGGGTAATTTATAAATTTTAAGGCATATAAATCATTCTGCTATAAAGACACACATACACGTATGTTCATTGCACTATCCACAATAGCAAAAATAAAGAATCAACCTGAATGCCCATCAATGATAGACTAGATAAAGAAAATATGGTACATATATATCATGGAGCCATAAAAAGAATGAGACCATGTCCTTTGCAGGAACATGAATGGAGCTGGAGGCCATTATCCTTAGCAAACTAACACAGGAACAGAAAACCAAACACTGTATGTTCTCACTTATTATAAGTGGGAGCTAAATGATGAGAACCCACGGATACATAGAGGGGAAAAACACACTGAGGCCTTTTGGAGGGTGGAGGGTGGGAGGAGTGAGAGGATCAGGAAAAATAACCAATGGGTACTAGCCTGAATACCTGAGTGATGAAATAATCTCTACAACAAACTCCTATGAGACAAGGTTACCTATGTAACAAATCTGCATGTGTATTCCTGAGCTTAAAATAAACGTGAAAAAAGCAGAAATTATCAACAAAACGCATCCCTGAGGGAAAATTCCTTGAAAATACTCTCCTCAGGAAAACTGAAATAGGAAAATAGGAGGTGGTAAATGGTGCTGTTTTTTTCTTTGCAATTTAACTAAATACATGTTTCCATTTTCTTTCTGAAGATTATGGAATTGACTGCTCAATATATTAAATATTATGAATGGGTTGTAGAGAATTAGAAAGAGCTAAAATGTAGAATATTTGCAATGACCTCCAACCTCAATTTTGCTTATACCATATCTCATACTCCCTTATGGAGAAATTAGAATTTTAGAATTGGGAGGATTTATCTAGTTAGGCCAGTTAATTATACAATTAAGAAAAAGGGCATCTCCCCTGCAATGTTAAATATGCAAGATCCTCTGAATAGACTTCTGCATGAAGGAGTTGACAATAATTAGCTTAAATAACTGATTTATGACTCTCTCCTTTTAATCAGTAGCACCTTTTAAAAGGAAAATGTATTATTAACTCACCGCTTTGTATAAAGTTTTCTTCTGAACTAAAATACCAACTTTCACTCAATAACATTTAATATTCTTCATTATTTCCCCCTGGGGGAGAGAATGAAGCATTTTGAAATAACTCACATATTCTTTTTGATTAAAAAGAGGCAAGAATATTTCTCTTGTTTCTTGAAAAACCTGCTCTAAATTAAGTCTCACACCTTCATAAAATATGAATCTTCCTCCTGTGTTACATCCTCCTCTATAATTTCACACCTCCTCTTTGCCAGTTACTAAGCCATTGTCTCTTAGCTTTAAATCTCCCTTCCCACTTCTACACTCAGGTTTGTAATATGGCTGTTAGTAGTCTACAAATCATATTTTGGCTTTTCTATTAGATTCTACCTAAAGGGAGTGCTAGATGAAACTGGAATACTGAGGAAGAAAGAAGGGACCATATTATTTGCTATCTCTTTGCTTCCTGTTCCTCTTGAGCATTACTTCTTCACTAAGCTTTAGTAGTTGATTCCTGTTTGCGGTTTTTTTGGCACTTACAGATTCAGCCTTGTTGTATACTCCTTTGGGACCTCTGACACCAGCTGACCAGCGTTTCTTCCTCAAAAACCTGAGTCCAGCCCCACATGAATAATCCTTCAAGTTTTTAAATTGTAATAATTCCAGCGTCTTCCCTTTTTTCTCCTTGGTCCTAGGGTTTGCAGCTGCTTTCTCCACTGTTGTTTTGTGATACTTTATTTCCTTTTTCTCTTTCAATGTTTTCAACTCTGAGAAATACTTTATATTAGAGAAGTTCAATATATTAAAAAATTATTCTCTGTTGTTAGAATAAATGGGTACTTTCAAGTCTCTTGACCAGACCCTAACTAAATTCACACCTCTTATAACTCCGGCTATTTAAGTTGTGTACCATGTTTCTCGGACTGAGACGCGTCAAAATAGAATATTGCGGTAGAATCATGGCTTTTTGGGGGGGCGCAAGTAAAATTACACTTAAAGTGGCAGCATTTTCTATCTCTGGACCCTGGTATTTCAGTGTTCACAGTTGTGAGCCAAAATGATATATCTGCAAAAAAAAAAAAAAAAAAAAAAAGGATGCAAGTAAATTAGAAGAAGAGTGCTTCATTGTTCTCTATTCCAGGTTCATGTAAAGTTAGTACCTCCCCATGCCATCTTACTATTTGATCTTCAGAGATACACTGGCTCCCTGGCTCTTACTTTATGTTTCTCCTACATCATGAAGGTTTAGACAAACCTACATTTTCTATATTTAGTCAATCCAATCCTCTCATTTTGAAATTGAGTCATCTGACCCCAAGAGGGGTTAAAATAACTTTTCCATAGACACCCAGCTAGTAAATGAATTGCTGGAACTGTATCTGCCTCTCACGAGTTGATTTCCAATATATTCTTTCGCAAGTATAGAAATAGCTGATTATCCACAAATTATTTTATGTTGCATAAATGTAAGTTTAACTAATCTGACCGCAGATTAAATTGACTGTCCCAGCATTAAAACTAAAAGTATCTTCACGGTTAAGTTCGGCTTCAAAATCACTATCCCCTGTTATGGTTTGAATGTTTGTAACCTTGAAAATTCATGTTGAAATGTAATTGCCATTGCAACAGCATTAAGAGGTGGAACATTTAAGAAGCCATCAGGCTATGACAGTTCCACCCTTATGGATGGGATAAGTACCCTTATGAAAGAAGAAATCTGGCCCTCTCATACACTTTCCCCCACCTCCACCCTTGCCTTCTCCCATATGTTGAGGTAGCAAGAAGGCCTTCACCAGATGCTGGCACACTGATATTTAACTTTCTGGACTCCAGAGCTATGAGCAAATACATTTCTGCTTGTTGTAAATTACCCAATTTCAGATATTTTGTTACAGCAGAACAAATGGGACTAAGACAACTCCTTAAATTAAAGTCTACACATGTGAACTGCCCTGACCAGTGTGGTAGCTTTGCTCTCTGAAGAACCCAGAAATGCTGGCTCTTTCTATCTTCCACTCCTAAAGTCATTTCATGGTCCCAAATGATTTATCTACCTCAGTGAATATACTAACAAAATAACCAGCAGGGAACAGGAGAGAGTAGGAAAAGGTCCACTGTCTTTACTTAGAGACACTTCCTGAATATTTTATTTGTCACTTACAGTAACAAATAGCACATTGTCAAGAACTTATTCAGAGTGCTACACACTACATTAGAGGAGGCTGCGCAAAGTAGTCTTTATTCTGAGTATCCATATTTTATATAAAAATTGGAGTTTAGTGATGAGTGATAGGAAATACATCTGGTTGTTTTCAGGGCATTTGGAAAATACCCGCGTAAAAGCATTTTTTTTTTTCACGCTTTCATCAGTGTCCTTACCATTTATTTCCCTTAGGCAAGTGTTGGAGTATAGAAGCTTTGAACTTTCTGTCTCACTGGATTACAGATTAATTAATTCAACAAACTGAGTTCTCACAATGTGTCAAGAACTTACGCTGGATATTGGAGAAATGTCCATGACTAGGATAGTCATGACTGCTGTCTTCAGGCAGCATATACCCTAATCAGGAAACATAATTGTATTTACTCTGATTAAAATTGAACAGCACGTAAAACCCCAGCCACAGAAATGTTTTCTAAATAGGGTCCTTCTTCCCCTATTATAAAGGACAAAGCAGCATTTTTCAATATGGTTGTTTACATTTTTGATATTTACACAAAATTTAAAAATTAAGTATTTATACACAGATTCATTGCAAACTCCTTGACAGATTTTTAAAATCTTGTTATTTGCAGTACAAATTAAAGGTGTCATAAAAAGTGTATTCTTTTTGCTTGGAATCCTCAGATTAACCTATTTTATGGTAAGAAATCAAGCTTGAAGTGACTAAACAAGTAGGCAGTATATCAGATAATTAGTGGGTATGAATCTCCATTTAATGCCAAGTTTGTGAGTCTAAAGTTAGTCATTCTAATGACTATAATACATCAGTAATAGAACAAATGATAAAAGTTGTGAAAAATGTACAGGAAAAAACAAAGAAATGATGTTTCTGTATTGTAATCTTGTGAGCAACAAAAAGTAAAAAATACATTTTGTGAGAAAGGGGTTCAAAGCATCATTCTATTCTTTACTCTGCTGTAGCATAAAGTTATTTTGGGTAGAGAAGAAGCTCTCTAGAAGCCTCCATGCATTGGATGGGAAGCTGACGAATGCCTCTAGCCTGGCTTAACTAAAGTTTTTATATTAAACTATGTCAAGCTATGAATAAATTAGTAAAAAGATAATTTTGTGTGTTAACTTTAAGGAGAATTCCTATATCCACTTGGTCATTTCAGAGATGCCATAAATATATAGAAATGGGTCTTGGGTACTAATGTAATCCTAATGTTAATACCAAATTTGGGAATAATTAAAGGCTATTCAGAAGGCATATTATGGTTATATGTTAAAAGTTATTATGTTAAAAGTGAACACATTACTTTGGAAGAGTGGGGAGTTTTTATTTCAATATATTATCTTAATTCTTTGAATACTCAATTCAATAAAACGTTGGAAGGGAGAAGGGGCTCTGATACTTTCCTTCTAATTGATATACTGATCCTCTGGCTGTCCTCACTGTTTCCATGTGGATAGAGAATTTAAAGCATGTAAATGATAAAAAATATTTCCATTTTCCTAAGAAAATGATTTAAATCAACCAAGCTAATAATGAATGACAGAGTATCAGCAATCTTCAAGTCATTTTTTAGGCATTGCAACAGCTACAAAAGTAAGTACAAAATCCCTCCCTTCAAAGAAATTATTCTTTAATAAGAGAGATTAGATTTGAAAGGCATCTATAACCAAAAGAAAGGATGGACATAAAAGGGGTACAGATGGATTACTCGAAGAAAGAGAGGGTGTCTGGTTTTACAAGCAAGATATGATTTTTTAATGAAATGATATTTGATGTGTACATGGTGAATTTAGTGATATTTCAAAAGAACATAAAAGTATTAGAAGAGAGATGGCATTCAAAATAGACATATAAGTGTAAACAAACAAGATGATAGGAACTCGAGATATTTGACCTCTCAGGTTCAATTTAATTAAAGAAAATTTTATGATTGTGTGTATCTTTATAGTAATCTAGCACTTTTAAATGAGTAATAAAAAATTTTATGCAAATAACTTATTACTCTCATCCTGATAGGAGTGAAGTTACATACCCACTATGGATTGAACAAGAATAAAAATAAATCAGTTATTTGGTAACCTAAAATAAGGATTAAATAGGTTTTTAAAAAATAATTGTTTTATATTACTGAAGCATCCAAGTATATAGCTGGATTCGAGAGCTCAATAAATATCACTGAATTCTTTCCCTCTCTATCCCTCAGTCTTCCTCGGTGTCATAGACATAATTAGACCATATTCTCCAGCCTGTCCGCCATAAAAGAAAGAATCCATCGTCTCTGACAAGTAGGAATAGAGCATTCACAGAGTTATCTGATCGGCCAGTTTGCATCACAGGCACACCTTTACTGAGGCAATTCTAACTGGTTAGGAATAGTTCAACACATCTTCATAAATTGCTAAAATTTGTGATTTAATTTTGCATATTTTTATCCCATTTTATTCCAACAATTTTGTGAGTAAAGCTGGCTATGATTATCATACATATTTCACTTGGGGAAGAAACTGAGACTCAAGAAGATGATGGATATGGGAATTTGTCTGAGATTTTCAAATTCCGTCAGTGAGCGGAATTGATCATTTTAAAATCCTGTATGTGAGAACCTGGAAGATGATAAGGAACTAGTGAAATAGACCAGACAGATAAGAAGAACATTCTAGAGTCATGGAACAGAAGAAACAAGGACAATTTTAAGACATAGAAAGATGGCAGAAACTACATAATGGTTAAAGAATAACACTGAGAAAAAACCAACAAATTTTAAATATACATGTGAAAGAGGGAAGGTACACTGTAATGAGATTATGTTGAGGAAAGCTTGGCATCTTGGATATTGACATTTGTGTGGCTTAAGAATGGTAACAAGGAAAGCAATAGGATTGTATCCCAAAAGAATGAGATACAGTAAGAATTTAATATATTTATTTATTTTTGGGTTTCTTTGGTTTATTGTTTTTTGTTTTTTGAGATGGAGTCTCACCCTGTCACCTAGGCTGGAGTACAGTGGGGTGATTTCAGCTCACTGCAAGCTCTGCATCCTGAATTCAAGCAATTCTCTTGCCTCAGCCCCCTGAGCAGCTGGGACTACAGGCACACACCACCATGCCTAGCTAATTTTTGTAATTTTAGTAGAGACTGGGTTTCACCATATTGGCCAGGCTGGCCTTGAACTCCTGATCTTGTGACCTGCCCACCTCAGCCTCCCAAAGTGCTGGGATTACAGGTGTGAGCCACCATGCCAGGCCAAAAAAAATTTTTTTAAGATTTGTTTTGCTTTCAAGATAGCAGAAATCAACTTTTATAACATATGAGCAAATAGAAATAAACGTATATTAAAAATATTTTAGAAATACAGTTTTAAAAGTATTAAAAACATTTTAGAAATAAAATTGAAAATGTATGGAAACTAATTTAGAAATAAAAGCTTCATTAAAAAGTATGTGTTCATTCAAACTGGTTTTAAATAACTGTGTTCAATTGAATGTAAAATTTCTGATAAGCTGTCAAAAATCTATTTCATTTCCTTGTAGGTGACTACGCCCATCCCATGACAAACCACTGACTAGAAACAGATTCAGTCTCCTGTGCTCTGAGGGCTAAACAGCAGTGACCATGACTTCACCTATCATCATTTCTTGATTGTAACAGAACAAATAGCTGCTAGAGGTTATCAAGGGTAAATTTTTTACCTTCACTAAACTGTCTCAAGCTTGGCAATTTTAGTGATTTTGATCAATCAGCTGTCTTCTCTTGAATTGTCCAGCAGTATTTCTGGTGTCAGTTTGGGTCATTCTCTTAAGATTTCTAGACTCCAACATTCTAACTAGCCCTTTTACTTTTTTAAATTTTTTTATTTTTATTTATTTATTTATTTAAGTCTCTGACAGGTGCTAACCCCTCTTAATTAGTTCGAGTCACTGGAAAGAATAAAAGCACAGTGGAACAACTTGATACCTGCATTTAGCTGTCTTTTTTGCTTGCCTGGGTTCTGACTTGCGGCTTGTAACAGAGGTATATTTGACTTCACGCTGAATTTTTGTAATTTTTTTCTTGCATATCCAATGAGATTGTGCCTTAATGGAAGCATTTTTATCCGGGGATAATCCTGAAAGTAGGCACAAGGTTAAAAATGTTAGCCTCTAAGGAAAGAGAAATCTGATTTTTATATTTCCATGCTTGTAACATTTTTGTCTGTATCACATTTTGAATGCACTGACTACCAGTAACAACTCATCTTGGGCCAAGTGAAAAATTAATGAATGAGCAGAAAGAGCAACAACTGATGTTATAGGTAACAAGTGCTTCTTTTCTGAATTTGGAAAAATATCTTAATCTTAGTTTCAGTTCTTTCATTTGTTTAAACAAATAATAATAAAGTAAGTTAATAATTTTATATTTTTTTATGGGTCCCAGCACATTTATTTCCAATGAAAGCTTATACAGATCACCAGCCAGATATTAATCAAGTATGAATCCTTTTTGAAAAAGGAAGATTGAGCCCACAGTCCTGCCTGACTAAATCCTACATAGTGTGAAAAATCACTGAACTGGGCAGATGGCATTCAAAATAGTTTTTACTTCTGAATCTTACGGGCATTGTACTAACAATGGTCATCTTGGATTTGGGACAAGTGTTGAGGGTGACTGGGAAGAGGTGAAATATATGGTTTGAGTATACACAATATAGTTAATGTTTTATTTTGTTGAGCAGAGTAGCAATTGACATTATTGGAAATACCAAAAATTTAAGGAGTATTCATTTGGAAAAATAGTCTTTACTCTGGTTTTTAGAAGTATTAAAAAAAATTTGTCTGGGTTGGGGCAAAGGTCATTCTATTTGAGTACAGAGGCAATGATTCTGCAAACTCAAGGTTGGGAAAAAATGCATTATTCTGTGAGATAATAAAGTTCACTCTGATGGTAGTCTATTTATTTTTTTCCTTCGGGAATCCCTCTTTTGCCCTGATGTGGATACTCTTTCCTCTAAAAAGGGAAACAGCTGGCATAGCAATATAGTAACAAGTTGCGCAGTCTTTGAAAGTGCAATGTACTCTTTTAGCACTTAGAGAAAACATGATTGTATTCAATGAAAATAACTGCTTCTAAGCTATTAACAGGGACATTTTTAGGCTTACATCAGATAGAAGCTTGTCAAAATCATACAATCTATAGCACCACTCTATTACTATTTTGTCTCCAATTACTACAAGTTTTCATTCAAAGAACATATCACAATTTTTCTTATGCATTTTCAAGAAATTCCTGAATTTAATACCTTATTACCTCACTCTTTCGTTCACCCAGTATCCAACATTTGGGGGTGCTCAATAATTTGTTGAGTTAATGAATAAATGAATGAATAATAACAAGAGTTCCTATGAAGAGCTATAAATCTGTATAAACTGTGAAGGAGATTGAAGGGAAATGAATAGGTAGTCAAATGGACCTACCCATAGAGATCAAAGGTTAATATATTTACCTACTTTCCCAATTTCAAACTGATGACCTCATTTAATTTAAACTTTCCTCTGGAGCGGGAATTTTTTCATGTCAACTTATTACAATAGACTTGACGTTTCATGGCATGTGATTAACTTTCACTTCTGCTGAGTCACAAATTTGAGGCATGGAGAGGGGCTGGAGAGAAGGAGCAATAATTTTTTTAATCTTTCATGAATTAGACTAGGCAGTGACAACCTGTACTTTCTACACTGCAATGAAGGTTTGCTTTTCTGTACTCATTGGTACAAAAACGCTAGATTTCATAATTTTTCGCTAATTTTATGAAAATAAACACAAAGAAGAAGAACTCTATAAAAACAGAACTCAAGTAGAGTGTATTTAAATATGCTTTTAAGTGACTCTCTGCTTAGAATCATTAAAGATTTAATGGGAACCCACAAATACCTTTCAAGTATGATTTACCTTGTGGGAAAAAAGTATTTACTATAGTGTTATTAAGGAAGTTGAGAATTACAAAGCAATTAATACATGTCCTTCATAATGTCAGTGATCTACTGAGCAATTTCACAGTTCAAGTTAATCAAGATTCACTGAAGTTACATTCAAGTAAGTCTCCTTAGGAGAGCATATAAGCACATATGAGAGGGTTCTTTCATCACAAATGAATCCCAGATTATTTCTTTCTTTGTTTAAAAACCTGAAAATTCTACTTGCTTTTACAACTTCTGTACTTAATACTAAGTTTCCATAGCAATTTAGGAAATGTTTATGTTGGAAAAACACTTAACAGGGAAAGAAAAGTTTTGAGGACAGAAAAATGCAACTAGCAATATGCCCTGCAGCCTACAGTATAATTGCTTTAAAAACCAGGGAATGGAAAACAGTTAAAGTGTTATACTGCCATACATCTTACAGGGATTAAAAGTTATCATTTTTCAGACTTGCGCAGGGCAGTTTGTTTTGGCATGGCACTCTGCCACATGGTGATATATTTGCCTGCAGAGATCACACTGAGGTAGTATAATAACCAGTCCTACTTTGGATTTTCCCTAAAGGCAGACACAATCACTGCAATAATCGTGATAAATTGTGTGGCACTTTGCTGAACAGCAAGAGACTCCCCCCAGTTTTGCAATAGTTTGAGGCAGTTTGACTGTGTTTGGTTGTTTTTTTGGTTATTCAATCATGTTTTCCAAAGAAAATACTGGTACCAGGATTTCACTGTAAATGCCAATAACACAAACATTTTGTTCCATGACCTTTAAAGTTTTTGTGAAAACCTTTTGCATTCCAAATCATGGTTCAGTTAAGGCAAAAGATAATGTATTTTCGTATTTTAGTAGAAATTGGACTTTGAATTATATCTATTTCTTAGCAAGATGTAATGTGTTTGACTAAATGTTCATTTCAGAAAACCAAAAATGTTGAGTCCCCTCAATGTGCCAGATAATGGACTATGTGTAGAAAAAACTAAAATGAATATCCTAACCATCAAAAATTTTCAATTTTAGGCCAAGCACAGTGGCTCATGCCTATAATCCCAGCATTTTGGGAGGTAAAGGCAGGAGGATTACTTGAGCTTAGGAGTTCGAAACCAGCCTGGGCAACAAAGTGAGATCCCTATCTCTACAAAAAATGAAAGTGAATTTAAAAAATTATCCGGTCAAGGTGGTGTGAATCTATAGTCCCAGCTACTCTGTAGGCTGAGGTGGGAGAATCCCTTAGGCCCAGGAGTTCAAGGCTGCTGTTAGCTATGATCGCACCACTGCAGTGCAGCCTGAGCAACAGAGCAAGACACTGTCTCAATTTTTTAAAAATCAGTTTTAGAGGATCTTGTTATGAACACAACATGATCACACTGTCCTCTTAATCTTTCAATGGCAATGCTCATGAATGAATGCAGACTTCATCATTTGTTCTACCCTCTATGTATAACAACCACTTATATCTGCAGCAGAGGGAATGTTAAAATCTTATGACACCAGAGAATGATTTCTGCATCTGAATATAGATCAAAGTAGAAAAAAGTGTGAGAATGACCAGTATACGTATTAAAGTAAGGACAACATGCATTTCAATAATCCAGCTTTATTAGACTAAACTTTCATTTCAAAAACTCAGAAAAATTATATGAAATTAATATATCTATAATAACAATCATAGTTGACCATATAAGGGAGAATAGTGTGACAGCACAGAGAAGATTTCCTCTTCTCAGGGTCTTTGAGGTCAGAAGTGATAAAAGGAGTTTTTCATAAAATGCCCAGTAGTACACTTTAGGAAAAACTGGGCAATGTGACTTTTACTGAGCCCGTGCAAAGAGACTAGAAGTATCAGAAAGAAACCTCAGAAAGGTTCTCTTTTTCTCTCTCAATATTTCCTTTCTTGGCATTTTTACCATATGTTGTGGTTGCAACTGTCACTTTTAAAATGTATCTCTACAATCATTATTCCAAATAACCTTTTGAAATCCTCATCTGTTTAGGTTGGTGCAAAAGTTTTGCCATCGATGGCAAAAACCACAATACCTTTTGTAGCCACCTATAGATTTTCAGCGTCTTAAACTTATTCTGTCAAAACCTAAATTAATTATCTGCCCTTTTGTTTTACCGCATCCAATCTTCTCCCAATGACTCGAATTCAAAATTCTATGTTCTTTTTTTCTTTTAGATTTACATTACAAAATGAATTTCTACACTCTTCTCCACCTCTCTCTTCCTCCTGCCACTGTCTTCTTTCAGATTACATCCAGGAACAGACAACACAATATTGTGGAAAGACCACAGGTTTGCAGACCACTTTTGTTTTGAGTCTTTTCACTTCTCTCAGCTATATAATCCTGTGAAATAATTTCATCTCTCCAGCTATAGTTTTATCACTTTAATAAGTACGAAGTGTAGCTAGCCTAGTATTAAAGGAAGGAGTCTCCTTGATAGATTAGTCATCATTTAATTAATCCATTAAATAATTTATTTATTATTTTAAAAATATGTGTTAAGTGCCTACTGTGAACTAGAAACTATGTTATGCACTGAAATTATTCAACCTGCGAGCATATTTTTGCCATTAACGGGGATGAAGGGCACTGGAAGATGCCTAGGTTTTGGTGGCATAAATCAGTGGAGTAAAGAGGAGAAATGTATAAGACATTTGATTACAGGTTTTGTTTGAAACCAGAGATATAAGTGAGGTTTTATGAAGGTAGAATATAGTGATAAAAAAAAGAATGGTCTAGTATTATCATAATGAACTCTAACGCTTCATAGACAGAAGAAAATGAATCCGCAAAGTATATGACAGATAAATCAGAGGAAATATGGAGACTTAGCTCGTAGACGTTGAACTCAAAATATTTTAAGAAGGAAATAAACTGCCAATTTTTGTTGAGAGATTCTACAAGGGGAGAATGAAGAAACTACCCATTTGATTTGGATTTATGGACATAATCACATACCCCAGTAAGAGTTATTTTGTAGGAATGATGGAAATATAAAACTGGCGTATTTGGCAGATTCTGCTACATGTCTTCCACATGCTATTTTCTCTAGCAGAATAATAAAACTTCCTATTTTTCTCTGTGCACCTACAAAATTAAGCAAACATTTCCCAACCATCATTGTAATTGCATGTGATTAAATTGCTAATTTATAGATAATGTAACAGAACTTCCTGATAATGCTTTTCATTTTTCCTTTTCCCTTGCCCAGTGACTGGGATGTGAACATAATTGTATGCTACCTTTGACCATGCAGATAAAGGCAAAACTTTATAAATATCAGAATAAGATAGAATAAACATGGGCTTTGAAATTTTATCAGAAGGATGATGTCATACCGGTTTCTTTCTTCTTCTTCTTTTTTTTTTTTTTTTTGAGATAGAGTTTTGCTTTTGTTGCCCAGGCTGGAGTGCAATGGTGCAACCTCCACTCACGGCAATCTCTGCCTCCAGGGTTCAAGCGATTCTCCTGCCTCAGCCTCCGGAGTAGCTGGGATTACAGGCGCCCACCACCAAGCCTAGCTAATGTTTTTTTATTTTTTAGTAGAGACAGGGATTCTCCATGTTGGTCAGGCTTATCTCCGACTCTCAACCTCAGGTGATCTGCCCGCCTTGGCCTCCCAAAGTGCTGGGATTACAGGCGTGGGCCACCGCGCTCAGCCACCAGTTTCGATTTTTATAAGCAAAATATAATTCATGTTTGTTTAAACCTTTGTTAATTTTGGATCTCTGTTGTAGTAACCACACTTATACATTCTTACCAGTATATAGATAATATAATGAGAGTGTGTTGAAAAACATGGAGACAGCACTTTAGAAAACTTCCTACAATTTGACCTAAGGAGAATAGAAAGCTAGCGAAGTAGCTGGAGGAGAATGAGGGGAAAAGTGACTGTAACAAGGTGTATTTGTTTTCAGTGGTAAAGATTTGAGTATGTCTAAAAGCCAATAGGAAGAATCCAGGTGACGGGTAGAGGTTAAGAGTGTTGTTTACCTGGTATACTGTTTCCAGGCTCAGATATTATGACTCTCTTGTCCTAGTAGGTGATGCTGCAAAGCCTGCGTGAATCTGGCATGGTTAAAATGCAGATATCTAAGAGGTTAATGAAAAGACTGATACTGCTTCTTTTGTTTTCATATCCTCTTTTTCTCTGCATAGGATGCATGGTACATTGCTTTTTTGCTACTTCAATGAATTCAAGAAAATTGTGAATAACATAGTAGGAACTCAATGTCTATTTTTTGAATGAATGAATGTAAACCCATTCTATCTAAACTTCACTCTTTTGGGATTTCTGTATCTAGAGTTGAGTGCTAAATACCACAAAATTACCACCTGTGTAATGGAACCATAAGCAGATCTAAATAGGCAACAAAAGCGTTCCACATTAAAATTTCTCTGGGGGAAACACACGTATTCCTTATGTATTTCATTATATAGTACTCAGAATTGTCACTGAGAGTTTTAACCTGTCTGTATGTAGTAAAGGCTGATGAAATTATATTTAATGATTGTATTTTCTATGCTTCACTCATTAGAATTATATTCAGATAGTGTGGCTCAAGCCTGTAATCCCAGTACTTTGGGAGGCCGAGACGGGCGGATCACGAGGTCAGGAGAACGAGACCATCCTGGCTAACCCGATGAAACCCCATCTCTACTAAAAAACACACACAGAAAAAAAACTAGCCGGGCGAGGTGGCAGGCGCCTGTAGTCCCAGCTACTTGGGAGGCTGAGGCAGGAGAATGGCGTGAACCTGGGAGGCGGAGCTTGCATTGAGCTGAGATCCGGCCACTGCACTCCAGCCTGGGCGACAGAGCGAGACTCTGTCTCAAAAAAAAAAAAAAAAAAAAGAAGAAAAAAAAGATAGTTTAAATAACACTATTGTTTTTTCCTCCCTCATAATTAAAGTCAGGATTCCACTTGATCATGATCAGTTAGGCATTCCTGAAGATCTCTGTCAACTTGCATTTAAATATCAGGTCCAGCCTTTCTTTTGGTAACAACCTACTCACTGGCATGTCTATCAGCTGTGGCATTTCTTTGCAATGAGTCTCTGGTGTAACTTGGCTGCATATGTTTCTTTTTGTTTTCCCAGTAACTGGGAAATACATCTTGAATGTAGCCTATAATGACTATTCAATCCTTTTTTTCTATTTTTAGGTGTTTCTCAGTCAAAGAAAATACATTTTTTTAAATTAACCTGAATTTTGTGACTCTTTTTTTTAAATTCCAAGGGATTAGAGCATTTGTGTAAAAATAAACCTGAAACATATAAATATGTCACACAAAACTTCATATTCTGAAAATGTCTACACAGAGCTCTATAGCTAAACATGGGTGTAAGCACTTGACAGAATAATAAATTAATTAACAAGCCTCTGTAAGCACTAAAAGCCATGTTCACGTTTTCAATACCAGGCTTTAGGAGGTCTGACTTTCTTTCTTTCTTTTTTTTTTTGACGGACTCTTGCTCTGTTGCCCAGGCTGGAGTGAAGTGGCACCATCTCAGCTCACTGCAACATCTGCCTCCAGGGTTCAGGTAATTCTCCTGCCTCAGCCTCTTGAGTACCAGGGACTACAAGCACGCACCACCATACCCAGCTAATTTTTGTAGTTTTAGTAGAGATGGGGCTTCACCATGTTGGCCAGGATGGTGTCAAACTCCTGACCTCAAGCGATCCACCTGCCCTGGCCTCCCAAAGTTCTGGGATTACAGGTATGTGCCACCATATATCAGGAGAAAACCCAAACCTGATATTCAATGTGGATTCTTTTCTATTTCCTTAAACATCGGCTGGTCTGAGAAATAAAGGGAAAGAGTACAAAAGAGAGAAATTTTAAAACTGGGTGTCTGGGGGAGGCATCACATGTTGGCAGGTTCCATGATGCCCCTGAGCCATAAAACCAGCAAGTTTTTATTAGCAATTTTCAAAAGGAAGGAGTGTATGAATAGGGTGTGGGTCACAGAGATCACATGCTTCAAGGGTGACAAAAGATCTCAAGGTAGGAGATGAGGGTGAGATCACAAGGTCAGGGTGAAACTAGAATCACTAATGGACTTCCATGTCCAGCTGTGCATGCATTGTCATTGATAAACAAGGTTCAAGAGTAGAGAACCAGTCTGACTAGAATTTGCCACGTTGGAATTTCCTAATCCTAGCAAGCCTGGGGGCACTGCAGGAGACTAGGGGGTGTTTCGTCCCTATTTACATTTGCTTAAAGTCAGATACTCCCAGGGCGGCCATTTTAGAGGTCCCGCCCTGGGAATGCTTTCTTTTCCCAGGGCTGTTATTTATTAATATTCCTTACTGGGAAAAGAATTCAGGGATATTTATCTCACCAGTTTTCGATAATAAGAGAAATATGGCTCTGTTCTGCCCAACTCACAAACTTCAAAGTTATCTCCCTTGTTCCCTGAAAATCGCTGTTATCCTGTTCTTAAGGTGCCCAGATTTCATATTGTTCAAATACACATGCTCTACAATTTGTGCAGTTAGCTCAGTCATCACAGGGTCCTGAGGCAACATTCATCCTCAGCTTATGAAAATGACAGGATTAAGAGATTAAAGTAAAGGTAGGCATAGGAAATCACAAGTGTATTGATTGAGGAGGTGATAAATGTTCACGAAATCTTCACAATTTATGTTCTGTCACGGCTTCAGTCGGTCCCTCTGTTCGGGGTCCCTGACTTCCCACAACAACCACACTCAGCCTAGGAGGCCCAACTTTTAAGTGCCAAAGCCGTTATAGTATTTAACCTTTGACCCCCTAAGATTCTAGATCCTGTAAACAATTTTGAGAACCAACAATCAGAAAACAATGCGATCAAATGCTTATAACATGTTTGTGTGCTTATGGGAAGAGGAAGACCAAAGGGATCAAAAGTAAGAACATGTAATCCCAGCACTTTGGGAGGCCGAGGCTGGCAGATCACGAGGTCAGGAGATCAAGACCATCCTGACTAACATGGTGAAACCTGGTCTCTACTAAAAACACAAAGAATTAGCTGGGTTTGGTGGCAGGCGCCTGTAGTCCCAACTACTCGGGAGGCTGAGACAGAATGGCATGAACCCGGGAGGTAGAGCTTGCAGTGAGCCGAGATAGCACCACTGCACTCCAGCCTGGGCTACAGAGCAAGACTCCATCTCAAAAAAAAAAAAAAAGTAAGAACAAAAAGGGGAGGAAGATACAAGCCTATTACCATTTCTGAAATAAATGCTCTTTTGTTGTACTGACTTCTCATCACTTTGGATTTCACGTCTCTTTGGTCTTCTCTGAGCAGTTCACTTATATGAACATTTTATATTACAATAGTGACCCCTCATCTTTGGGTTTACTTCGCATGGTTTCAGTCACCGGCAGTCACATGAAGTTTAATAATACATGCAATGCAGTACAATAAGGTATTTTTGTGAGAGACCACTTTTACATAACTTTTATTACAGTTTGTTGTTGTAATTGCTCTACTTTATTATTAGTTATTATTGTTCATCTCTTACTGTGCCTAATTTATAAACTAAACATTACCATAGATATGTATATATAGTAAAAAACAAAGTGTATATTGGGTTTGGTACTATCTGCGGTTTAAGGCATGAACTGGGGGTCTTGGAATGTATTCTCTGTGGATAAGAGGGGATACTGTGTGTGTGAGAGATGATTATCATATCAGAAGCTACAAACTGCTGTAAAATTACTGCCTCTTCAGTATCTCTGTATTACTTTTTAGAATTTATACTATTTACTGAACACAATCCAAACTTGCGTATTCAAGGCACCTAAAATGATTACTTTACTCTAATAATACACTCACAAGTGGAACCAAAGAGAAATTGAAAGAGTGAAAGGAGGACAAAGACAAAGGAAAAAAGAAAAAAATAGGATGGAATGCAAAAAAGTCAAGAGGAATAAATGGAAAAATTGTGTGAAAAACAATATGGAAAATAATAATTGAGGGCACAGATACCTAATGTAATGAATACATGAATGAACATTTCCACATGCTTAATTATTCTTTAGTTGTGAAGAACCTTTACTGAAAGCAGTTTTCTTACCTCAGAGCTGTACTTTCTTTTACGTATAGCTGCTGTAATGTTCTAAGAAATGTTTAAATGTTGGAATAATGTCAGAAAAGGCTAAATATTTATATGATACCTGTAATTACAAGAAATGGGAGCAATGGAATTTGCATTGTTTAGAAAATTATATCACCCTTATGATTATCAAATATTCTCCCTCAAATTCATTTCCATTTCCATCTTTCAGTTGTGCAATTCTAGGAATAAAGTATAATCATGGTCAAACCTAGATATACTTGGTCTGAGAAGCTTAGAAATGAAATGTTTATAGTTTGGATGAAGGAGTGTAGTATAATTTTCACATATGGATACATACATACACATACACACATAAAGAAGCAAACATAAATTGAGGTGTGTAAAGTCAGTGCATAAACAAATTAATGAAATTTTACATCTAAAAAATAAAAACCATCTTTGTGTGCATATTAACTTCCATAAAATACACGCTAAATATTTTAAACAAAAATTGTATTCATAGATACCTTTATTTTTGGCCCATTTTCATTGTATTTAGTCCAGGTTTCCATATTATTTGATGTGACTTACCTTTCTAACATGT
This sequence comes from Trachypithecus francoisi, assembly GCF_009764315.1. Lineage (NCBI taxonomy): Eukaryota > Metazoa > Chordata > Mammalia > Primates > Cercopithecidae > Trachypithecus > Trachypithecus francoisi. Next base: position 59,495,939 of record NW_022681455.1, read on the forward strand.
GAAAACCTTCTGCCAGATGTCTCTGTAATAAAATATTAGAAAGATAGCTGCTAATATATGCTCATTACTCTTATTTTTCTGGGATCTCAGATAACATGGCAGGTCACTGGCTTTTAGTTTCTCAAAAACTGTACGTTTTCATTGGTTAGAATGTTTTAAAAAATGCATATTTTTATGTTACTAGCATTGTATGTATAGCCTATTCTCTGTCAAAAAGTGAATCTTGAAAAAATAATGAAAGAAAAAATGATTTTTAAGAGAAAATATAAATTAAAATGTTTCATTGATTCATAACTATTTTCTTTTTTCTTTCAAGCAGTATAAATCTAGGAAGTCCTCTTTTTGCACAGTATTGTATCATAATAAAAATGACTGTGCAAACTGAATGATCTTAAAAGTGATCTTACTAGCCAATGAGAAATTGATGATTGTTCCATTACCTTTAACAGCTTTTGCCAAAATATTGAAATGTGCCAATTATAAATGTACACAGAAATGAAAAATAGTAAATTTGTAATATTTATGCCATAATTTGAAATAATGAGAATGTTTAAAGTGTTTTATGTCTTATAAAAATAAATGTCAATAGTAGTTTGCACACACAGTGAATAGTCTTTAGCTCCTTCTTGTTGCATAATTTACAATATGGAATGAGCATCCGTTCTATACTTTGTGAATTATCATACTCTTTTCTAATCTGGATCCACTTCCAATACTTTATCCTTTGTTTCTTCAATGTCATGAAATACCTCTGAGAAGCCTTCAGAAGTGCCTATGTCAATTATGGGACATTTGATCTTTTTCCTCACAATCATATTTTTCCTCACTTATGTTGATAAGTTGGCCTTCACTAAGTTCTTCTGGGTGTGTATCTAGTGTCTCTCAAATAGCTGCAGTGTTAACATTCCGACAGTTAGCTGTTTCTGCTATAACCCCATTTACATTTGACTCATATCCTTTAAAGTTATTTGCATGGTACAGTAAACTTATGCCATACTGCATGCATCTTACTTCTAATTACCTTCTGCCAACACTTGAATGTTTTCCATTGCTTTATGCTTTATGTCATATTTTCTCCAAAATTCAGCAAAAAAAAAAAAAAACCTACATAATCTTTCATCATAGGATTAATAACCTTTCCAAAAGTCAATTTGTAGTAATGGGCAAAGTTGAAATAAATTCCAGACCCATTGATTGGATTGATGAAGTTGCATTTGGTGTAAAAATTAAATGTTCACATTTTCATTCATGCTACAAAGAGAACCAAGGTGACCTGGAACATTTTCCAATGGTAGTAGTACTTGAAAGTTAATTATTTTGCTTAGTCTCTTTCTACATCTGAGAGATAAAGAAACACAACTATACACTTTGCTGCCTGTGTGTGAGCTGAATAGCAGATGTACAGTATATCACCAAAAGTTTTTGAAGGAAATAATAGCCATCTATCACTTAATGATGGGGATACTTCCTGAGAAATGTGTCATTATGTGATTTTATTTTTGTACAATCATCATAGAGGATACTTACAAACACTTAGATGCTATAGGCTGTCACACACCTGGCTATATGCTATAGCCTATTGTTCCTAGGCTAGAAGCCTGTACAGCATGTTACTGTACTGAATACTGTAGGCAGTTGTAACACAATGCTAAGTATTTATGCATCTAGACATTTAAACATAAAAAGGTACAGTAAAAAGACTGTATAAAAGACTTAAAAATGGTATATGGTATATCTGTGTAGGGAGCTTACTGTGAATGCAGCTTGGAGGACTGGAAGCTGCTCTCAGTGAGTTGGTGCATGAGTGCTGAGTGAATGCAAAGTCCTAGGACATTACGATATACTACTGTAGACTTTATAAATACTATACTCTTAGGCTACATTGAATGAAAAAAACATTTTTTTTTTTTACTAATAAGTTAACCTTAGCTTACTGTAACATTTTTTGTTTAGGAACCTTAAATTTTTTCAACTTTTTGACTCTTTTGTTATAACACAGCATACAACACAAACATATTGTGCAGCTGTACAAAAATATTCTCTTTATATCCTTACTCTATAAGCTTTTTTCTGTTTTAAAATTTGAAAAAAAATAATTAAACTTTTTTGTTAAAATCTAAGACAGAAACTCACACATTAACCAAAGCCTCCACAGGGTCAGGAACATCAATATCACTGTCATTCAACTTGACATCTTGTCCCACTGGAAGGTTTTCAAAGGCAATAACGCATGCGGAGTTATCTCCCATGACAACAGGGTCTTCTTCTGGAATACCTTCTGAAGGACCTGCCAGAGGCTGCTAATTTACAGTTAATTTTTTTTTAAGTGAAGGAGTACACAAAATAAAATGATAAAAAATATTGTGTAGTAAATGCATAAGCCACTAACAGTCATTTATTATAATGTATTGTGTACTGTATCTAATTGTATGTGCTGTACTTTTATACGCCTAGCAACATGGTAGGTTTGTTTACATCAGCATCACCACAAACATGTGAGTAATGCATTGCACTATGACATTGTAAAAGCTACCATGTCACCAGGTGATGAAAATTTTTCAGCTCTATTATAATCTTATGAGACTATTGTTACATATGTTACCTTCTTTGACCAAAACCGCATGCAGCACATGACCGTATGTGATTGGTCACTGATTATAATGCATTTTTTTAAATATAATGGTTTTTAAAACAAAGAGCCAGAAGGAAAGTTCATACTTTATGTAATTACTCACAGGTAACATATGGTAGTAACTGAAATTTAAATTGTATTACTGGGGAACTGGTGTTATTTAAGTAACTGGTGTTAACTGAAACACATATATTGAATCGTGCAAAGTGAAGGTCATCTATATTTTACATGATACTCACTGTTTCTAAAATTAAATAACTTCACTAAGTTTTGAAGCTGATTTTCCTAATAATATCTTTGAAATAAGTATAATTCGATTTTGCTTTCAAACTGAAAGACTTAGAGTGACAAATAGTTTGTTAAGCAATGAACAAATTTTGAGTTGCTGGAGGACAGTAATCGTAACTCACTTATCAGTTCTTACCAGAACCTAATTGTGCTTGTGTGGTAGCTGGTTTGAATGAATTAATTAATTAAAGGAAAAAATACTTACTCTCAATATGTATAATGTATCTGATAAAAATGTTTTATTTAATGAAGTTAAGAAATATAATATCTCATTTTTATATAAAATTATGGACATAATTACATTAATGTTATAAAATGTGCATAATGTTAGAGGATCGTAACAGATATAGTGAAACTATTTTTCCCTTTGAATGTTCCCAATAAAAAAATAGAAGACATGTTTATATGTCATGTTTGATGTATGAATAAATTTGGGGTTGGCAGCTATGCTTCTCATATTCTTTCTTTCTTAGGCATTTTTTTCTAGAATATGAATGCCTCTTTGGTCTGAGAAAATATATTTGTATCTGTAACCCCATTTTTGCTTCCTGTAACATAAAAACAAGTAAAGCTTTTATGTTTTTCCTCTCTAATCAATTGTACAAGTTGATAGTGGTCTGGATGTGTTTCTTTTAACATTACAATATTTTTGGGCTAGTGATTGATGTGTTTCTTGCCTCTCTAAAAATAAGAAACCCGTATCAGATTTTATTGTCCTTATGCATCTCACTTTGAAAATTATAGATGACTATATATATCCAATAAAATCAGACAAATAAAAAGTAATGAAGCATAAATTCAGGAAATCAAAATACTATGGTGAATATAATGTTATTTCTATGGAGAAGGTGAATTATACTCCATTTTGGGTACAATAGAAAGGCGTGTGGAAATAACATTTCACATACACTAAGGAGCAGTATGATTAATTCCACAGCAATGAGGTAAACTTTGTCTTCAGTGTTTGTGGATAATTAGCAAACAGACATACTTTTGAAAATGAGCCTTACTCCCTTGGTACTACATAATATCAATTTGTGTCCTATTCATTGTAAATTCTTTGAGGTATACATACACATTTGAAGTGGCTCTCTGCATAACTAATCATAATTATGTTGAAAATATTTTTTCAAATCAAATATCTAATATTGGTCAAATAACATGAATTAATATTTGTTTAGAATAGAAGATAAAATCTTTTTTTAAAACCTTGTAATTATTTGTTCACTTTTTGTATTTGTTTATTAGACAACAAAACTAGTGAAAATGGGTTCAATCACCCCTTCTGGTTTTCTGCCATCTATTTTCCTTCAAATTAGTAAAATAAATCAAAACAAACCTTAACACAAACAAAAAATTTTATGATTCCACAGGCAATTAATATATTAAATAAAATTAGAAAACAACTTCTAAAACTTGAATAGTGGAATAAACTTTTTAAATTATTTCATTTATTGATCTTCTTCTGAATTAAACCTGACTAAATTTCATTATTTCACATGGCAAAATATTTTTATATTCAAGGATTGTTTTAAAGACAAAGTCTTGAATTAATTCTTAAAGAATTGGGAATTTTGCATCTATTGGTAAAATTTTGATATCTCTGAATTCTCTTGTTTGAACTAAGTTGTGGATAAAATTTATTGAGGTTGAAGTGATGGAAAGATGAGAAGTAAAAGCACTAGTTGTAATTATATCTGTTAAAGCAAGGCCATGACCACAATATTTTCGATATCCAGGGTGGACATACCATTTATCCTCCCACTGCAACACTTTTGAGAATCAAAGGAAGTCCTATCATAGTTACATTTGGAAAACAGGAACAAATTAGTACTGTCCTTACAAACCTAAATGTAAGGTTGTTCCTCTGGGCAGCAAACACGAATTATGGGCAAAGATAATGTATTTAATTAATCTATCTTTGATGCACACATCTTTAAATTTTTGAATCCTGCTATGTTTCACACTGATATGGTTTGGCTGTGTCCCTACCCAAATCTCATCTTGAAATATAGCTCTGATAATTCCCACGCGTTGTGGGAGGGATGTGGTGGGAAATAATTGAATCATGGAGGTGGTTTCCCCTTTACTATTCTCATTGTAGTGATAAGTCTCATGAGATCTGATGACTTTATAAGGGGAAATCCCTTTTGCTTGGCCTTCATTCTCTCTTGTCTGCTGCCATATAAGATGTGGCTTTTGCTTTCCACCATGATTGTGAGGCCTCCCAACTACGTGGAACTGTGAGTCAGTTAAACCTCTTTTGCTTTATAAAATGTCCTGGCTATGTCTTTATCGGCAGCATAAAAATGGACTATAAACAAGCATTCTGTGTCTTTTTTTTTTTTTAAGTGAAATAGAATAGTGGAGAAAATCATAACATTGTAAAGAAAGAAAAAAGAGATGAGAGACAATGAGAGGAGAGGAGAAAGAAAAGGAAAGAGGAAAGTTTAATAGAAGACCCCGTGTACCACTGACTCAAAAAGAAGAGACCCAGAATATATGCATTTTAAAAAGAAGGAAAGGAAATTTGAAAAAAATTTTATTCCTAGATAACCCGTGTTTTCCATTAGGAAATAAACTGAGATATTTTATATATGTGTGTAATGAGAGGCAGAAGAAAAATGAAATCCACAACTCGCCAAACACATGATTTGCTGGTACAATGTATCATTAATCTGTTGATAGTTTCCATCCTAATTTTGTCTACATCAAATGCTGTTTATGAAGGAACTACGTTTTTTCAAAATCATGTGTTTAATCATGTAGTAATGCTTATCATGGGGGACCTTGTAAAATGCTTTTCCTGAAAGTCTAACATGATTCGAAATTAGGTTTTTTTGTTTTTAATTTTATGAACTCCTCTTAGCACATCAAAGCTTATGCAAGAATGTCTATATCAGATAGATGGAAGCAAAAAGACAAAATTTTCCTTCATAGAGAACTAAAAATAGGTATTGAACATAAAATATTATAAAATAGCCCTTGTGAATACAAATATTTTGTATACTGAGTTACTTTTTCTCTGCAGTCATAGATATATTTAGTTATTGCAACTAACTATTTTTCATTCATTAATATTTAATATTCAGTTACAGTGACACTCATTTCACCACAGGCTTTTAAAATTAGAGTCATGAAATTGCATCCTACTCCAAAAAAGATAAAATAGTTCTCCCATTAAGTGAAACCTGTTAAGTATCATTTCCACAGCCTGCAAACCTCATAATTCTCATTGCATATCTAGCAGTCTTCCTCCATTTCTCAGCAGCAGATCATTAGCTGAGAAGTGGACTGAGACCTAATTATCATTCACACTAACCTATTTTCACAAAATGTGTTAAAAGAAATTTACTGGTCTACCTGAAGCATTGTCAAAAAATTGTTACCAAACCACATTTGTCAAGATAAATGAACACAGTATACTTTATGATATGGTCTTCATTTTCAATCATCTTTGCTGGCTTGTTCTCTAATTCATACAAATCAGTAATTGGCAATAGATTTCTGTCATTTATGTAAATTTGGTCTGGCCTTCTGTAGCTTTAGTATACCAACAAGCCTAGAATTTTGTAGCTATTTTTAACACTTAAAATGTAAATGTAAACACTTACTTGTTTGTGAAATACACTTTTGTTATTTTTGACGTAACATAATACAATGTACATTAGCAGAGAACATGTTTATAATACTTAAGGGAAAGCAAGGTATTTCTAAAAAAGAGTTACTATCTTTCAAATTTGATCGTTTAAAATTAAAAGGTCCTAAATAAAATAATTACCAAAAATCAAAGGCTAATGAGAACCTGAGAAAAATGTGAAAGCTAACTAGCTAAATTTATTGATATACAAAAACACATACACCAATAAGGTGAGGATTAACAACTCAATGTACAAAACAGCAAAATAAAACAAAATATAAATGGAAAAGAACTTGAAAAAATAGTGACTCTTATTATTATTAAACAATGCAAAATAAAATAACAATGAAGTATTGTTCACTTAAACAAAATCTTAAAATATACTTAAATTCAATATGAACAAAGGCAGTCTCTCAGACATTGTTAATACAATTATAAAATTATGTACTATTTTTTTAGAAATGTTTGGAAAAATACAAAGGAAAAAATCCTAAATATGCTTTCTCATTAATCAAGCAAGTTTGTGCACATATAATACATGTAATATAAATTTGTGATTTGTGGATGTTTTCGTGCATGCATAGAATGTCACTACATATTTATTTTGGCCCAGTTTGGAATGTCGGATTCATATAGACTTTTGTTTTTGAAGAAAATGGCAAAGCTAGATATCTTTATTATATCTTAAATATATGATGTATTTGATAAAAATGAAAAGGAACTAAAGGTAATGATGATTTTTAAGTTGTTACTATACTTTCCCTAAATGATAAGTTTTTGTTCCTCTCTCACCATCTGTATTTAATGAGAAAAATATATTTTAATCTGTGTTGTTCTAGTTCAAAGTTAAAGTAGCAGGATATAAATAGGCTATGTTTTTTCATCTACAATGCCCAGAATGATCTCATGTTTACATGATCTCTATTTTAACCTTTTAAAAAAAATGTATAACATGGGCATACAAGACATTTACTCAGAAGTCAAAATTCTGTCAATTCCTAGCCACAGGGAGAGAACTAATACTGAGAACACTCTCCATCAAATAAAATAATCCTTTGCAGGGATTTCCTTACAGCATGGAATGAATAATGGGTAAACCATATCCTTATTACCTCAAATAATAAATATAAAATTACCACTGGACAATCAGGCTTATTATCAGGGAATGTAATTAGACCTAATTACATTCCAGACTTATTTTTCCTAATATTTTACTCTCCTGGTACTCATGCATATTGATTATACCACATAATCACAGGTGTACTGACTTGTTGCCTTTTAATTGGTCTCTAGTGTTTCACTGATTTATAGTTCTCATCACCGTAGGGCTGTTTTGTCTTTTTAATGCCTTTCCTACATTCCTTAGTAAAATTGACAATCAGGAAATGTTTCTGTAATGAAAACATAATGAAGGAGAAGCAGTTCAGCATGGCCTATTAAATCACTTAACTATACAGAAAAAAATCCAACATGGAAGGTAAGATTCTGGTTGTCAATTGGATAACAATAAGAGAAGATTAAGCGATAGTTGTATAGGGAAAGATAAACCAAGGAATCTAGGTCCAATGAATTAAATAGAAAGTAAGGAATGGTCACATTAAAACAATTTTGAATAAATGTCATATGTAGTCATAGAAAGAGGGGGAAAATAATACCAGGTGTTCACATGGCTTATTTTTCAGGACTAAGTATACATGTTTTTAATGACTTATAATAAAATACAAAAGGAATATGAGTTCCTGTTATTGAACTCATAAAGGACAACTTTGTTAGATTCAACGTTTCTCTGTTGGTTCTATACATACATTTTTACAATCATTTTTTTTTTTAATTTCAAGCAACAATAGAGATACATTTTCTGAATCACTTCTTTATGCTTTGGTCGTTGTAACAGCATATATATTGATCGATGTCATATTGTAGGATTGAACAGAAATTTAAAAATAATGAAATTAAGTGTCAGATAAAATCCTATGTATATCAAAAGCCTTGAAAAATACAATGGAAAATGTTACTCCATAGGCAATATATGTGATATGCAACTTTCAAATATCTGGAAAAATTATATTATTACTATACCCAATTTATTCAATCTTACTAAAGGCATTTGTACACATTGAGGGATAGTTCCATGCCAAGATTAAAATTTTAACAGCTATTCTATGCATCAGCTAAAATGCATTATAAAAATCTTCTAGGAATTCAGTAACACTCAATGACAAATCATATATATATTTGTACTTTTAGTTATTGAATAGCCACTTTTATTTATTGAACAGTTTGACCTACACTATATTTCTTTCTATGTGTAATCAATAACAAACATATTTTCCTGAAGTTGTTTAAATTGCAAATATTTTTCCTTTTCTCTATGAAAGTGGAATGTGATTCTTTTCAAATACATAAAAATGTAAAGGTAAGAAAGTGCGAGTTGAGATTGTTATCTTTGTGAGGACAGGAGCTCATCTTTGTACGAGTCTGGATATAAATCCAGGTTGAATACCAAAATGGTAGTTTTGTTACATATGCTTCATATAACTTGCTGATTCATATAACTTCCTAATTCAGGACTAGAGTTCAGTAAAATTTGTTTCTCTCTTTCTCTACACACACACACACACACACACACCTGTATATATGTGTATATGTTTGTGTATACACATACATATATGTATATATGTATTTTTGTGTACAGATTTATACATACATATGCACATATGTAAGTGTAAAATAAAATTCAAATTTCCTATACTTCCACAGAATTATTTTTTCATAAGTAAGGAATTATAATTATCTGATCAATGATTCCTTATGTCTTTCCTCACGATAGATAATATTATTTAATAAAGACATTCACTCTGTTCAGATGCAGAATCCTTTTCAACACAAAATTTCAGTTACCATTACCAGTATATTGAAAACGCCATTATAAGAAAAACATTTGTAATGTAATAACTACAATAATAATTTGTTTCCAATATTTTAAAAATTGTGTTATCAACTATTATACTCATTTCATACAAGCATTTATAAGTTTCCTTTGTTTTTATATTTCTGAACATATCAATTAACCTTGATATCATCTGTTGAGATCATTTAGTCTTTAAAGGTTTCATGTTATTTTGTGCAAATACATACACAAACTGTTATAACCATTGTGAATTGTAATGAATAAGAGTATGTTTATTTCATTCAATATTTTCTCACCAAAATCTAACATATCTGATAACAGAAAATTCCACTTTCATTTTGTTTGCAGTTGCCTGTAGGTTTTTGCTCTCCTGTTTATTTTAATGTTTAAGAATGAACTTTCTTTCTTTTTTTCTTTTTTTTTTTTTATTATACTTTATTTCTAGGGTACATGTCCACAACGTGCAGGTTTGTTACATATGTATACTTGTGCCATGTTGGTGTGCTGCACCCATCAACTCGTCAGCACCCATCAACTCGTCATTTACGTCAGGTATAACTCCCAATGCCATCCCTCCCCCCTCCCCCGTCCCCATAATAGGCCCCGGTGTGTGATGTTCCCCTTCCAGAATTCAAGTGATCTCATTGTTCAACTCACACCTATGAGTGAGAACATGCGGTGTTTGGTTTTCTGTTCTTGCGATAGTTTGCTGAGAATGATGGTTTCCAGCTGCATCCATGTCCCTACAAAGGACACGAACTCATCCTTTTGTGTGGCTGCATAGTATTCCATGGTGTATATGTGCCACATTTTCTTCATACAGTCTATCATTGATGGACATTTGGGTTGATTCCAAGTCTTTGCTATTGTGAATAGTGCCGCAATAAACATACGTGTGCATGCGTCTTTATAGCAGCATGATTTATAATCCTTCGGGTATATACCCAGTAATGGGATGGGTGGATCATATGGTATTTCTAGTTTTAGATCCTTGAGGAATCGCCATACTGTTTTCCACAATGGTTGAACCAGTTTACAATACCACCAACAGTGTAAAACTGTTCCTATTTCTCCACATCCTCTCCAGCACCTGTTGTTTCCTTACTTTTTAATGATTGCCATTCTAACTGGTATGAGATGGTATCTCATTGTGGTTTTGATTTGCATTTCTCTGATGGCCAGTGATGACGAGCATTTTTTCATGTGCTTGTTGCCTGTATGCATGTCTTCTTTTGAGAAATGTCTATTCATATCCTTTGCCCACTTTTTGATGGGGTTGTTTGTTTTTTTTCTTATAAATTTGTTTGAGTTCTTTGTAGGTTCTGGATATTAGCCCTTTGTCAGATGAGTAGATTGCAAAAATGTTCTCCCATTCTGTTGGTTGCCTGTTCACTCTGATAGTAGTTTCTTTTGCTGTGCAGAAGCTCTTTAGTTTAATTAGATCCCATTTGTCAATTTTGGCTTTTGTTGCCATTGCTTTTGGTGTTTTAGACATGAAGTCCTTGCCCATACCTATGTCCTGAATGGTATTACCTAGGTTTTCTTCTAGGGTTTTTATGGTTTTAGGTCTAACATTTAAGTCTCTAATCCATCTTGAATTAATTTTCGTATAAGGAGTAAGGAAGGATCCAGTTTCAGCTTCCTACTTACGGCTAGCCAATTTTCCCAGCACCATTTATTAAATAGGGAATCCTTTCTCCATTTCTTATTTTTGTCAGGTTTGTCAAAGATCAGATGGCTGTAGATGTGTGGTATTATTTCTGAGGGCTCTGTTCTGTTCCATTGGTCTATATCTCTGTTTTGGTACCAGTACCATACTGTTTTGGTTATGGTAGCCTTATAGTACAGTTTGAAGTCAGGTAGCATGATGCCTCCAGCTTTGTTCTTATGACTTAGGATTATCTTGGCAATGTGGGGTCTTTTTTGGTTCCATATGAACTTTAAAGCGGTTTTTTCCAATTCTGTGAAGAAAGTCATTGGTAGCTTAATGGGGATGGCATTGAATGTATAGATTACCTTGGACAGTATGGCCATTTTCACAATATTGATTCTTCCTATCCATGAGCATGGTATGTTCTTCCATTTGTTTGTGTCCTCTTTTATTTCACTGAGCAGTGGTTTGTAGTTCTCCTTGAAGAGGTCCTTTACATCCCTTGTGAGTTGGATTCCTAGGTATTTTATTCTCTTTGAAGCAATTGTGAATGGAAGTTCATTCATGGTTTGGCTCTCTGTTTGTTTGTTACTGGTGTATAAGAATGCTTGTGATTTTTGCACATTGATTTTGTATTCTGAGACTTTGCTGAAGTTCCTTATTAGCTTAAGGAGATTTTGGGCTGAGACGATGGAGTTTTCTAAATATACAATCATGTCATCTGCAAAGAGGGACAATTTGACTTCTTCTTTTCCTAACTGAATACCCTTTATTTCTCTCTCTTGCCTGATTGCCATAGCCAGAACTTCCAACACTATGTTGAATGGGAGTGGTGAGAGAAGGCATCCCTGTCTTGTGCCAGTTTTCAAAGGGAATTTTTCCAGTTTTTGCCCATTCAGTATGATATTGGCTGTGGGTTGGTCATAAATTGCTCTTATTATTTTGAGATACGTTCCATCAATATCGAATTTATTGAGAGTTTTTAGCATGAAGGGCTGTATAATTTCTATCTTGGGGAAGGTAGTAATTCACTCCTTGCTGGGATATATAGCTATTACAAATATGGGTGTAACTTCCGTAATTACAATGCTTGGTCTATTCAATTTACAGGATGCCCGATCTATGAGCATGATATTCTCTACAATACTGTCTCAGATCAACTGGTCATTTTCTTTTTTTTATGTAAGTTCAATTTCATGCTCAAAATACAGCACATATTTTGTGAGAACACATACAAGTTAGAAGATGCTTATTAAACTATTAGAGTCTGCTTAGGTGGAGAAGGGAAGTACTGAGACTGGGATATGAGAAAAAATAATAAATAAATAAGTACAAATAATAGGTAGGGGAAAGTAGAAACAATGAGATTCCCTGGGAAGCAATATGTGAGTGTGTGCATGCATATGTGTATGTGCATACAAGTATTTATGGAGTTGCAGAATCTTTTTTGGTGTTAATGCTAAATGTAAGCCTTCAGAACTTCAGATCAACTTTATGCTTTGAGATGTTTTCGAGGGATTCTACAGTGAAAATGAGGACAGAAGAAAACGTGGTCCACTGTCTTACCATGCACTTTATTGTACAGAAGCATCTAACTAAATCCTAAAAGAATGTTGAAATGCCCAATTATGATGCAGTAGATGCACGGAGTAAACAACTAGTATATAGTGTTGTGTTTCTAATAGAATGCATAGGTCCAGAAACAAACAACTGGTTACTTTCATAGAGACTACTAGTGCTCTCATCTTACCCTCAAACTTAGGGTCTTCCAGGTTAGGGGTCCTGGTTCTCAGGGTCATTAGACTCCTATGAGGATAAAGAGAAAAATCTTCCACTAAACTTGAAACTGTAGTTTCCATGTAGTAATTATGGGTTACTCATGACTATAGACCAACATTTAAAAATTTCTATGTGGTAGAGAGGGGGAAATCTACTAAGCTCATTATGACAAACTAGCATTGCTTTTATACATTGGATTTGGGAAAGAGTATGCATGAGACCCACAGAATTTACTGGACACTCTTGTACCCAGTAATAATGGTGACTGGGCAGTTAACACAGCCTAACAAGGGCATGGTGACTAAGGGCCCAAAGTAGTTTAAGTGCCGACTGAGGATGAAGGAAATCTAGAATAAGTGGAGAAGTGAAATATTTGAGAACAATTTGTGCCCCTGAGAATAAGTAATAATTGTAGCTTATTTCAATAACCATAATATATTAAGTCTTTGCAGAGACTGTAGTTAGCTACCTCCCTGAAAGAGACTGGAATTACATGAGAAATTCTGAGTGGTACAAAGAGTGGATTATTAACATCTATTATGCACATTAAAGATTCTATTGGCATAACTAATTATTTTTTCCACTTCTGTGGAAATCAGTTTCATGCAAATTCTCACCAGGTTCACAGTTACAACCTGACCTGACCATGGTCTCACTTAAGTCTTGTTTTTCCACTCTTCTTTCTTGCTCCCCTAGAATTAATAGTTGACATAAGGGGGAGGACACATTGGGAATGAGTTAAGAACTCAAGCATGTGCAACCTAAAAGCTTAGGGGACTTAATGCCCTGTGGAGTAAACCTGTGATTAATAAGGAAAAAGGGCTAATGGTTAAATGTTTTCTCCTTTTTTTTTTTTTCTAGGACAGAGGATCACACAGTTCTTCAAATGGCCACAAGTCATTGAGCAAATAGATACCCTACCAGTGGCCAACTAAATAACCTATCCTTGTATTGGCTCTCAATTCTTCCTATTTCATTCTCTTGTCTCACTCATGCTCTTTGAGCAATAAGTCTTAGTAAAACCCTTGCATTTAACCATGTGTTTTAGGCTCTGATTTCTGGGAACCCAGGCACAGATATATATGAACAAGGATGTTAATTATATCAGTGTTCTTAACAGTAGAAAAAGTTAGGAACAACTAGCAGTAGAGGCATAATTGAATGAAATTCAGAGCGCCCTAATTATGAAATGCTATTCAACACACCAAATGACTGAGTTAATCTTCATGGATCAGAAGACACATAGAAATCATAGAAAAACAGGTTAGTGTGGTTCATTGTCATTTTAATACCAAACCAAAGTGTTTATATGTACATATGTTATTGTACACAATTTTATAATGGGAAAACACTAGGAAAGTAAACCAACAGATTATTTTTGGAGAATTTTAAAATTATATATTGACAAATTATAGTTGTATATATTTATGGTATACAGAGTGGTAATATTATTTTTTAATACAGTGTGGAATAATTAAATTAGCTTAATTAACATATCATCAGATACTTAACATTACTTGTGATGAGAACATTACAAATTTACTTTGAATTATATTGAAATATACTGTAATTATTATCTGTGATCAGCATATTGTGCTATTGATTTATAAACATCAGATGTATTCCTCTTATCTAACTAAGGTTATTTTGACTTGACATTTTTGACTATTATGTGCCCATTTCTCCCACTCCCAGCCTCTGGTAACCACCATTCTACTCTCTGCTTCTAGAAGTTCAGTTGTTTTAGATTTTACATGTAAGTAAGAAACGTGCAGTATTTGTCTTTCTGTGTTTGGCTTATTTCACTTAGCATAATATTTTCCAATTCCATCCATCTTGATGCAAATCACAGAATACCTTCCTTTTCAAGACTGAATAGTATTTCATTATGCATACATACTACATTTTCTTTATCCATTTACCCTTGAAGAGACACCTGCTTTGATGTCATTACTTGGTTATTGTGAGTAGTTCTGCAATGACTATGGGGGTGCTGATTGTCTCCTTGACATACTGATTTTAACTTTTTTGAGTAAAGACCCAGAAGTGGAATTGTTGGATCATATGGTAATTCTATTTTTAGTTTTTTTGAGGAATCTCCATACTATTTACCATAATGGTTGTAATAATTTACATTCCCACCAACAGTATACAAAGATCCCTATTTCTTCACATCCTTGCCAACACTTGTTTTCTGTCTTCTCGGTAATAGCCATTCTAACAGGTGTAAAGTGATATCTCGTGGTGATTTAAATTTGCATCTCCCCAAAAATTAGTGATGTTGAGCATTTTATGTATCTATTAAGCATTGATATGTCTTTCTAATTCTTTTAGAAAAGACAATAGGTTTTTAACATTTATTATTTCAGGAGATGAAATTGAGAATCATTAACTTTCTTTCTATTCATTCTCAAATTTATTTGTTGTAAAAATGAATAAAGTAATAATTTAGAATTTAAATGTAAAACAGAAGAAATAGTTGTGCCATGCTCCTGATGATTTTTATAAGAATGAACTTATCACTGAAGTTTGCAAGAGAGCCATTGGAAGAAATGTATTACATGGGAACAAAAGCGTAATTAAAATTGTCTGAAGAGAAAATGAGAGTTGAGGATTTCTTTTTTTAATGAGTGTAGTCTATGCTTTTGAGGAATTTCTGCTGTAAAGAATAGTTGACATGTAGTGCAATTAGAGTGAGAAGAAGATGAATTCAAGAAAGGGAATCATTAAACTATTAAAATAATAATTAATTTGCATTTTCATAGGTAGATTCTTGGTGAGGTAAGAAACTGATGACATAAGAGGGAGGAGATAATTCCTTGAGGAAATCATTGAGCATCCAGTGAAAGAGAAGCGGTGCTAACCTTCAGCAGGTGTGTGGTCAGGAGGGAAGGGAGACCGTCAAAGCACAGATGCAGATGGATTCATACAGTTAGCATTGCTTATGTTGGTCACTTTCTTAGTGAAATAGAAAATAAGGACATCATTCAAAAATCGGGAGAGTGGAAATGGAGACAGAATTTTAAGGAAAGATGAAGAAATGCGGAATTTATAAAACTAAGAGACAATTATCTAGGAGGTTAAGAAAGGATTGCTAAGCAGTGCTTAGCTTGAAGAACTTGGTTGTAATTTAATATCAGTCCTTAGAATCCACATAGGTTTATTTTTCCAGCATGGTCATCTATCTGTGTGGATCTAGACCAAAAAAGAGTGTTGTGGTTGGATGTTTATTCTCTCCAAATCTCATGTTGAAATTGCATCCCCAACGTTGGTGGTGGGGCCTATTGGAAGGGGTTTGGGTTGTGGGAGTGAATTCCTCACGAATAGATTAATGCCCTCCCTTGGGGTGAGTGAATTCTTGCTTTATTAGTTCCTGAGAGAGCTGGTTGTTAAAAAGAGCCTGAAATAGCTGGGTTGAGTAGTAGTTCAACTCTTAGTTCTTGGAGAAATCTTCAAACTGCTTTCCACAGTGACTGACCTTCAGCATCATACAATATACCTTTGTATTAAACTTGCATATATACCTCTGATTCTAAAATAAAAGTTTAAAAAAAAGAGCCTGTCACCTCCCCACCCCAATTTGCTTCCTTTCTCACTACATGGCTTCTGCACACTCTACTCTCCTTCTCCTTCTGCCATGAGGGGAAACAGCTCGAAGTCCTCACCAGATGCAGATGCCCAATCTCAGACTTTCCAGTAATCAGAATTATAAGCAAAACAAACCTTTTTCATTTATAAATCACCTATTCAATGTGTTTCTTTAGAACAACACAAAATGGACTACGACAGGTAGGGTTTGGTTATGCAAATAAAATAAATAATAAGCTAAAATCTAAGTTTTAGCACTCAATTACAGAGTTGAACCACTTCCTTTCTATTATATTGTTATTGATAATTTCCCTTACTTTCTACTATAATAATCTTTGTGTAGCAGAAATGATGAGAGATGCTACTTCTTAGTACAACAGCTTCTAAGTGTTTGGCAGGTTCCTCTGCCCAGGAATGCCTTCCATGATGCTAGTAGATATTTCATGATCTTTGCAGATTTGATTTAATGATAACTGTCTTTGAGGCTATCCTGCCTGGTAGGCCTAAATTCATAATGTGACAATCCCACCATGATTTTTCACTGCTCATTACAGATGTCCTATAGTAAAGGAACCTTTTATCTTTAGGCTCCTGTAGCTAATCAAGATGGAATAAGGCAGTTTACTTCCTCCTCACTGTATGTGGTTTATATTAATTAATTATTTACATAACACAGTGTTTGAGAATTCACCATGGAATTAATAGAAACAAATTTTTAAATATAAAATGGTATCATGAATGACGAATAGTCTTTTTTATTAATTGCTTAACTCCAGGAGGAAACCATTTTTTGTCATAAACAGTAGGATAAGGGTTTACTACAGTTGTTAGAATTTTGCATCCATCTTAAGCTGTGATGAAATACACAATGTTACAACCAATAAATTTGATTTATTTGAGGTATATGTTCACAGTAGTTTCTATTTTTGGCTGTTTCTATAAGATAGTATGTATGTAAATATATACACACACTAAATAATGTATAACCAGAGCATAACCTAAAAATAATTTATTCTGCTACTGTTCATCATTTATCATTTATAAATTTGCCTGTTGACTTTTTTTAGCTCTCGTTAACATATTTCAGAAAGAAAGGTTTTTGCTTTAATAAGATATAGTCCTAGAGATTTTGAAATAATGAATATGATCAAAGCAACAAAAAGTAGATTTTAAATCTCTTTACTGGAAATTTTGTATTAAGTATAGTCTTTCTATAATGTAATCTAGGGAACATACATCACCACAATAATTAAATACATTCTTTTCTTAAATTCTGGTAAAATATATACATATAATGAAATTTACTATTTTCGTGATTTTTCAAGTGTACTATTTAGTGGCATTAAGTACATTCACATTCTTGTTCAATAATAATCACCATCAATCTCCAGAACATTTTCATCTTCAAAAACTGAAACTCTACCTGTTAAGCAATAACTCCCCACTCTAATTTTTTCTCAGCTGCAGACAACTACCATTCTATTTTCCAACTCTGTGAATTTGACTATTAGAGTGATCTCATGTAAGTAGAATTATACAGTATTTTTCATTTAGTTACTAGGTTATTGCACTTAGCTTAATGTCTTCCATGTTGTAACTTTTGTCAGAATTTCCGTTATTTTTAAGGTTGAATAATATTTCATTGTATGTATACACCACATTTTGTTATTAAATCTTCTGTCTTCGTGATATCTGAAGACAATAACATCATTTAATTTTCGTCATTGAAATAAAATATTTGCAGACTTAAACAAATCTGAATCATATTGCTTGTAGTTTCTTTAGTGGAACTGTACTGAAATAAGAATAGAGAACTAAATGGCCCTAGAGTCCAGTAGATGAGAAAATCTATAAATTTACACATCTATAACATTACCTTTATGCTTTTTCTTCAATATGAACATGAACAGTAGCCAAAGTTTGCAGCCAAAATATTAAATAACATTTTGGAACTTGAACTGTTTTTTATCCCAGGACCTTTACACTTGATATTAAACCAGAAACACTCTTCTTCCATAGCCTTACATATTTGATTCCTATTCAGCCTTCAGAACTCAGCTCCAACATCACCTTTTAGCGAGGTCTATGTTGATCTACCTGTGTAAAACGCTTTTCACTCTTCGTCATTTGCTACCCAAATCAGAGTCGAATTGGCTTTATTTTATATCACTGAATTTACAATTCCATAAAATGATATATGTGTCTACTTGGGTACTGTCTCTTTTTAGCATTCCCAACTAAATGCGTACTCCAGGAAGGACCTTGTTTGTCTTTTTCTTCTGAATCTCTAGTTCCTGAAAGAGTAGCTAGGATATAGTAGGTAATGAATGAGACATTTGCAGAATAAATGAAGTGAAATGAAATAATGTTTAGGCTAAAACTTCTAATAAAATCATACCTTTTTTCAAATTATTGAAGTTGAATGCTTTTTTATTAATTACACAAATATAAAACTCTTATACATGGACCATTTTTAACTCATTTTATGAGAGTCATTTATGGACCTGTTTATTGGTCCTGATGGAAAATACACTGTCCACATTTTATTTTTCATGGTGAATAGATATCTTGTAATTAGTTGGATCTCAGTGTCTATGGTAGATGCTTACTTTCTGTCTTATCTTTTAGACCTCTTGGCCACAGAAAATATTTATTTCTCTCTGATACTGGAAAAAAATATTTTGCAATTTCTTAAGCTTTTGAGATTCATTTAATTTTCTCAATCTTTAGTTCCTTAACTCAGAAACACTCAGTAGTAAATCAGTTTCTATTTCTAAGAACTGTGTATGAGACGAATGAGACATTTAATTGTATGGTACCATTTTTCAAAATCTATGCAACATTATTTTTAATGTTACTAGGGAATCTTATAATTTAAGAAAATTTCAGGAACTAATTTCAATTGTACTTTTCCAAGCCTCTTAAAAGAGCTACACTTATATTAAATAATTAGCTTTTTGAATATCATGGTTACAGAGAGCTGCTGCTTTTAATATGTCTCACAGCATATTATTTTAAGGAAAAACTGGCCATTGGTGCTTCATCTGCTTAGACAATATTAAGATCTTTTTCAATTTCTTGTTAAGAAATAACTCAAGCTCTTCTTTTCTCAAAAGCACTCTTTCATTTGAGCAGAATGATGCATTGGAAACAATCTTTCCCAACTTTAAATACTAAATACCAGAGTGATTATTGAGCGATGGAGTGTTTCCAATACTTTTTGTCTTTCAGACAGTTTTTTGTATCATGAATTTTTTAGTGCAGACAGAGTATTGCAATATTCTGAAGTGCAACCCCTTTCCCAATGAATCTCATAAATCTCAGGCCCACTGTGGGTATGAATTATAATTGCAGATATTCCTGGCCTAAAGACAAGTACTTTTACAAGATCTGTTTTCGTTGTTGTGATTACATAAAAGGAGGCATTTCAGGAAGAATTGTATGGCATAGCATGACAGGCTCTGGTTAAGTAGTCTGCAAACATTGTTTCTGATTGAAGCTGAACTTGGAAATAACAATTTCTTCAGGGAGAGATTCACATTTAAAAAGGAATAATTCTGCTAATAATGGTGTTCTAACTTATATCGATGAAAGTAAATACACTGATACATTATTTTCCAAAAATAATAAAGAAAATGTTTCCTCTAAGATAAAATCATGACTTTCTAGAAAGCCTCTGCCTGAATAGTTTTTTGACATTTGTGACTCAAGTTAGGAGGCCAATCTCATCTACTTTACTAGAACATTTTTTTTTTTTTTTTGGAGTCAAGAATAATTAGCAGGTTGGCGTTCTAATCTGGGGTCCTCAAAATTAGGTCTCTTCAGTTGGTAACACTGCATATTTAACGTGGGAACCAGTAGTTTCAGGCACCGAAAATAGAGATGACTAAAGTTTGAAAAAAATTATTGTCAACTTCAAACAAAAGCTTCTGTAAATGAACATGATTTTGAAAGTGTCTCAAGAAAGTGGCCTCAGGAAAATATACTTGTAAATGGTTAATAATAGCTAATAATATCACTAACTGACTATGTGCTGATTTCTAGATAAAAGAGATAAGAACTACTGGCAGTGCCATTTTCAGCACAAATATGTGCCCCCCAACATTTCCAAGAATCTAAGAACCTAGGTTGTATGTTGTATGTAAACATATGATATTCAGTAAGGTCCTGAATAAGAAGATAAGAAGCAAATAATTTACTAGATAATCTTTTCAAAATATGACATAAATTAACTTACAAACATTTTTAGTTTTTCCTCCTCTTAATTCAAGCTTCAATGGAAGATACATATTAAATACATGTATTTAATATAAGTAAACATCATTTTATAACTGCTTTGCTAAAAATAACTGCTTTGCTACTGAAATCTCTTAGAAAATATGTATTTTTAAAAGCTCCAATTTTGTTTAAGAAGATTACCCTGCTAGCAATTTTCTGGGACTTTTTTTTTACATTTTGAATTGAGTGAAATTTGGGACACTCATTTTTAATTCTATACATTAACTCGTGATGGTATATTTGTGCTAATTATTTTAATCCAGATTTTTTTATTATTACATAATTTTATTTACTATATTGACTATACATGTTAGTAATGTTTAAATGATTTATTATTTCTTATTTTTTTCCAGGAAGCTATAGAATAATAGTCATTTGTGTTGAAAATGGGTAAAGTATTCTAAGACATCTTTTATAATGATTTAAATTTTCGTTACTAATGGTATCTATGAGAAAAGTAAGCACAGCAGGCTGTTTTGGAGGTACAGCTTTTCAATTATAAAATATTAACTATTTACACCTGTAATCTCAGCACATTGGGAGGCAGAGGTGGGCAGATTGCTTGAGTGCAGGAGTCAGAGATCTGTCTGGGCAATGTGGCAAAACCCCGTCTCTATGAAAAGTACAAAACTTAGCTGGCTGAGGTGGTGTGTGCTCTAGTTCCAGCTACTCAAGAGGCTGAGGTGGAAGGATCAATTGAGCCTGGTAGGTCAAGGCTACAGTGAGCCATGATTGTGACATTGCACTTCAGCCTGGGTGACAGAGCAAGACCTCAATTCAAAAATAAATAAATGAAAACATAGTTACAGTTTCATGCTTAGAAATCATCCCTGCCTCCAGTACTTGTCCTAGGACCATTGCATCAAAAAGGGGAGAGAGAGAGAAAAAAATCTCTTTGAGGTGATCTGGGGAAAAAAGAAAAAATTATAATATTTAAATCAGTGTACTCTTTCCTTAGCAAAAATTGCATAGTCATACCACCATACTCCCCATGCCTTCTTCCCCAGATAAACCAGAAAAATAGAAAAACCTAGTGGAGACACTCCCTTAGTCCTACTCATGTTGAATGAACATACACTTGCGAAAGCGTGTAAGCTAGCCTTTCACGCCTTTGTCTCCCTCTCCCTCTGTTTCAAACAACCATGTTTTAATTGCCAGTTCCACTTTTCTATAAAACTGTTACTATGAGAAGGATATCTCTCTGCCCACTGTTGTGGCCATACAGCATCTTTCTTAGTCTGAAGAAATGACACAGGCAATCCAAACCCATGCAATATCTTCTGATTTTTTGTTTGTTTGTTTTTATTTTTGTTTTATGACACACTGGGCATTTTCATCTTCCACCAGGGAAGCAACGCCCACTCCAGAGTTAGTGGCTATTCCTGTCAAGATCTATTTGTAGCCCCCAGGGCTACCAGCATCAATCTCACTTTCCAGCTGTGTTCAGGGCCTTCCCACCAAGGAATCTGTCATACAGCCATAGGCAGTCTCTGTCCCTTTTCTGACAGAGAGTAGTCTCATTAGCATTATGTGCCTTAGATGGTACAAAAGGAACATGTTTAGGTTCAGTCTATCTCTGCACTGCTGTAGCTTCCCTGAATCCACTGATTTTATGGGCCCAGGAGGCCACATCAAGAGAGCATATGGGGTCAATTCCAGTAAACTTCTGGATCTGGAATGGATTCACAATGGGTATTGGGATTCTGGAATGGGCATTGACTTATTCTACTTTAATGCACCCTTCAATTTTCCATAGGTCCATGCTCCTTACAGGCATCCCTTTAATCATCCAGGTTTCCATTGTCCTCTCACCTGAATGGATAGCCAGGTCATTAGTAACTACACAAAAGTCAGTAAAAACCCAAGCACAGAGGCTTCTACAATTGTTCAAATCTTCCATTACTGTTAGGAAAACAGCAGGCAATTCAACCCACTGGGCAGATCTGTTTTTACCTTCTTTGGTCAAAACAACAGCCTTCCAAACAGCATGGTGTCCATTTACCTGGGAATTGCCATCCATGAGCCAAGTTGCTTTTTGTCACTCAGTTGAGAGCTGTTTATCAAGCTCTGTTGAATCCAGCAGTTTCTTACACAGGTCCAGAGGCCATTATAGTAGAAAAGATACTCCCTGCTTGAGGTTGTCTCCTCCTTGCATTCCCCAGGTAGCGTGATTCTTAATAAACTATTTCAATTTTATTATAGACCTCTTCTGGAACTGCCATTCTCATTAGAATGTTTCTCTGACATCATTCAAGACAGTATGAGTAGTTCAAGTGTCACAAGGATAGCTTCAGCTAACATTTCATAGTAAAACAGTAAACGCCTCTCATGTTGAAACTGTCTAGTGCAAAGTATCAGTAGTTGTTGTTAGGAGGTGCTCATAAGCCTTTGCCATAATTTTAAAAATGCTTCATAAAAGACTATTAAATGGAGAATTTGTCCCTATCAGTAACCTAGCTTCTACTCTGCACTGTGCCGACTTGGGCAACCTTACTGGTTGCCATTTAGCATGTCTAGTTAATATTGCTTGAAGGGCAAATTGACATGCCTTCTATTTTATGGCACTAGGTAGGGAAAACATTTCCCAGTTAGATACAATGTTCATACCCATGATACAATCAAGTAAAAGAGATGTAGTCACTTCACATGAACTGTGATCAAATATGCCAACTTTCATAATCCTGTCAACTCTTGCATTTTTATGTTCTAGGTCCAAGGATGCCTCTTCTTCACCCCTAGACCATTTTATCCTTCCTTGTGCAAAAAGGCTTTCGGTCCTCAGCCAGAGGTTGGACCAAAGGATCCCGACCCTCCCATCAGTCTTTGTCTTGATTAATCTGTTGGACTATTACCCCTGGCAATCTTGGATCTGATTTCTCATTATAATCTCTATCTTCTGAATTTTAAAATTTCTCCAAACTGGGGGAAATACAGCAACCTAGTTTGGGGTCCTTTAATGTTGGGGAACTAGGAGGGGCTCCTTTTGGTTCACCGAATCTTCGATAATGTTTTATTAAGACCTTTGTTTTAATGCCATCAATTTCCATTTTATTCATTCAATTTCTTAATAATCATCTAAAGATTTCCATCATGCTGGGATTAGTCCAGTGAGTCTTCCCTTTGTTTTCCTTGTTGGTTTCACCTCTATCAATGTTTCCTTTGTCTCATTTCTTAATGACCTCTTAAAAACTTCCACTTTCCTGGGATGAGTCCTTTGACTCTTCCTTATGCCTTTCCCCTTCTCTTGTTAATTAACCTAATGTTTTAATTAACATCTGCAAGACCCGTGGGGGAAGCTGAGAACCTGGTAAATTTGATGAAGCTGCTCAAACTATTGTTCTACTCTGCAAGAGTAAGGTTATATGGGGTGCCCATGTAGAAGAGGTACACTTAACCACAGCATTTGCCATAACCTAGGTAACAGGCATATTCAGTGAGTGGATATCCCTGTCATCATAATGCCAGTCCTACATGGCTTGTATATGAAGCATTTTAGCTGCTTCATCTGGGGTGCTCCACCTGGCATTTATAGGGGGAGTTGGGCAGTCACCTTTCTCATGGTGAACAGACTTTAAAGTAGCTTTTATCCAGTCCTCAAGCCTGGTTGTTCCCTCGGGAATAACCTTCTCTGTGTCTGGATCATAGATAGCCATCTGCAGTTATTCAATAGTGAGCTGTGGGTCCTGCATCAACCCAAATGTGCTTTCCCACTCTGCAGCATTTAAAATCAAAGATACTGCCCCTAAATTAGTCATTTTCATAATCCATTTTAGAAAATGTTTTCAGGAAGTTGGTGATGTCCATCTACAAATTGAAACAATTCCTTCCCACTATACCCTCTGATTTTAATAGGGTTAATGAGTGCCTGCCATTTCTTAGGGACCTTTCCTACCTTGCTCGTATCTGTCTGACTACCTACTCTAATACCATCAAAGATTATACCAGTGTTATTGATGATAAAAATTTAAAATTCCTATTACAGCTCTGTCTTTTGTTTCTTTTCTGTTTTTGTTAACAGAAGTAAAAGATAAATACTGCAACAGTAATCATTGTGCAAGATGATAGAGCTGAAAAGAAACACTTGCAACTTTGCCTAAGATAGCACTCAGGAGGTAAATGCTACTGGGAATCATTTTTTTCCCTTAAAAATTAGGCTGCCAAATTAATTATTGACTCAGAAATATCACTGGATTAAAATGAAAAAACAAAAAGCCAAAGAAGTAAGCTTTCCATGTAGAATAGAATATGCATTTTGCCTGTCTCTAAGCACATATATATGCATTAGAAGAAATTTGCCTCTAGCAAACCTAGCCTTGCCTCTCTGCCCATGAACATTAAGTTTTCTTATAGTAACATCATAGCCCTATGCCCTTATCTATCAAATCTATTGTAAAAACGTGCTTTCAATCTCAGGAGCAGCCTTCATCTTGCCAAAGTTAACAGTCACTACTTTGTTTTCATATCATTCAATCTCTCATCAACACGAATGACCACTGCTTTTCCCCAAAACACCTTCCAGTCTTAGATTCCACAGCACAACATGTCTCTGATTGTTCTTAAATGCCACAGGTGCTTCTGCAGCAATTCCCTTTCTGAAATCCTTCTGCTATGACTGACCTTTAAATGTTAGGTTAAGCCATAGTTTCACTTTTAATTTCTTTATCATCTATATCATTTATCTGTGAACATAGCTTCAAATATTATTTATATTTAGCTGATTCACAATTATCTACCTCCATATTTATGTTTCCCTTGAGGCTGAGACTTAAATATTCAGTTTTCTATGGAAAACAAAAATAAAATTCTGAGCCCCCTCAACTGACTGACAAACCCCCCTCTTGAGCAAGGGTATTCCAAAGTAAACCTGAAAAGTTAGTTCAGGCCATGATGGGAAGGGAGGGGTGGGGCACACTCATTATATCCTCCCCCTTTGAAATTCAGGCACAACTGGCCAACATTAATGTTAAAACAGAGACCTCGAGACTGACAAATCAGATACTTGTAGCAATAAGACACCAAATTCCAATCGGACTCTAGTATAGTATCACATGACAGATAGTCATAAAAATGACTTATCTTTATTTTACCCCGAAATATATTTATTTAACATATTTTGAAATGGCCCTGAAGAGCTATCACTTGTGGGGAAAATCTGCATTCTGTAAAGAATCCCCTTCCCTTTTCTCTGATCCAGGAGAGAGTTAACTAAATGACTTGCACATCATTAGCTCTGATAAGGGCTCTGAAGTCTACTACCTGGAGGCTTTATCTGCATAAAGAACCCCTTATCTTAACCCAGACACTCCCTTCTATTGATCCCTTTTCTTTAGATAACAACTTAAGTCTTTTAATCAATTGCCAATCAGAAAAGCTTCGGATTTGTCTATTAAATGGAAGCCTCTGCTTCAAGTTGTCTCACCTTCCAGGACCGAACCAAAGTACACATCTTTCATGTATTGATTGATGTCTGCTTGTAACTTTTGTCCCCCTAGAATGTATAAAATCAAACTGTAAACCCACCACCTTGGGTATATGTTCTCAGGACCTCCTGAGGCCATGTCATGGGCCATGGTCCTTACATCTGGCTCGGAATAAATCTCTTCAAGTATTTTGCAGAGTTTGACTATTTTTATCAATTCTTACTACACATTTCATTTAGCTGAAAATTAGTCACCTCAGATTTAACATGTTGAATATAGGGCATTTTATGCATCCCATTTAATATCTCAAACCTATAGGTATACTCTGTTCTGGCTTCCTTGTATAGTAAATGAAACTAAATGGAAGATGTGGTAAAACATCTGAGAGGGGTCTTTAATTAATCTCTTCTGTCTTTCCAAAATCTAACTAATCTATAAATACTATTGACTTGATTTCCAACATATATCTTAAATACATGTGTTTCTCTTCATCTATCTACTGTCAATCTCCTGTTTAAACTCATTGTGAAATGCTAAAACTCCCACTTTATACTTATACATCTCCACACTTGCCACCTACAATCTATTATTCAAAGAATAAACAGAATAGTCTCTAAAAATAAGTTGAATCAAATCACTCCCTTGCTTAAAAACTTCCTCATATTTAGAATCAAATCCAGACTCTTTCCCTTGGTTTGCAAAATCTACATACTTTGTTTGGATATCAATTTAATATTATCTTCCAATCCTCTCCCCATTCTCTTCACCTTCCAGTCACACTGACTTTTTTCCTCTTCCTTAAATGTGCTAAAAAGGTTTCTGTCTCAGTATCCTTGCACTCATTGTTCCTTCCACCTGAAATTCTTTTATTCAGACTCTCCACATTCAATTTTCAGTCCTGATTTCACCTCCCCCGAGAGTCTCTCTCTGCCTTTCCTTCCTATGTTAGCCAGAGCCTCACAATACATCTGCCATGGAAGAATGAGCCCTGTCTGTATAGATTGTCGCTTAGGATTGTGTTGGGCATCTAACTTTTACTTAATATACAGTGGTTGATTCAATAAAGATGTTAAATGAAAACTTTCAGAAAGTATTCAGAATGTATTCACACTGATTGAAGAAACATTTTAAATTTGTTATTAAATTTTTAACATTAAAAATAGAGATTATTTTTTAAAATTTACTACAAAGATTTTGGGGTGCCCTTCATCAGATGGCGGCAGGATTTGAGGGGTATGCCATAAGCCATACCGGGTCCTCAAGTAATATTCATAAGTAATTCCTTCTAAGGTTCATGATAAAAATATCCAAGGAAATTGCACTTGCATTTTCCATCAGTTTCATTTTCCAATTTGCTTCCATTTTTAGTGATATTTTGTTTGTTCATAAGTGATTCACATTTAATTTATCAAATTGGGGTAAAAAATCACATCAAAGGAAATAGTCTATAATGTTAAAACAAAAATGAATTTAGAAATATTTGTATCTCCATGCTTTGTAAACATATTTTAAATATATGCTATCAAGCACGGGAGTTAGAAACAGTTAACCTGAATTATAGAGTTATAATTTCACTGATGAATTCTTGAGGCACAAAACCATGGGTCATATTCTATAGATTTTAATATGAAACTCTTTTCACAGTTAGAGGAGTTCCACTTGAAAACTGTGAAGACAGGTTGTGAATTAATAGTCATAAAATGCATTGTTCTATGAACCCCATATTGAATTAATAAAAGAAATATGAGTCAGGCTAGTGAGAGAGGAAGGTATATTTTCTGGTTTAATGAAAGAATATACTAGCACCATATTTTAGAATTAGAAATGAATGCTATAATTTTCTTTAAGCTATAATAGTCATATTTAAAGAAAATATTTTTACTCAAGTAGGGCCTGAGGCAGATAAAATACTTTGATGTTACAAATTCTAGGAAGTGAGCAGCTACCAGAGACAGATGGACAGTCTATTTTATTTTTACTTATTTAACCAATGTCACATACACATAATTTTAAACTAAACTTTTGTTATTCCCTTGGTAGAATCTGCAAAGTGACATGAGTTGAAGGATTATTTGGTTCAATCTCTCAATTTTTTTATGTGAGGATATTTAGGTTGCAATAAGTCAAATGACAAATAGCATTGGATTTGTGAATAGGCTACTTAAGACAGAATGTGACCTTTTGCAAATTACTTAACCTTCCTAAACTTGGTTCCTCATCTGTAAAGGGGGAACATTTTGTTGCAGATCATTTTGTAAATAAGCAAAATTTTATATATATGTATAAACACATATATATATAGCTATATATATAACTAGTTTTTCTATATAATTAATATATATGCATTCTATGTTATAGCAATACTTTTCTATCCATTTAGTTTTTAAATCTTCATTTTCTAATTTTGTAGGCAGGCTTATTTTCTATTTTCTCTTAGTTCTCTACCTTTAGAAAAGACAAATAGACTAAGTCTAATCTAGAAAGAGTTGACATCAAATTATTAAACAGCATCATAACAAAAGCCACAATACTGTAAAAATAATTGGGCTAAATACATATATTTTTAATTTTCTTTTACTTGTATTTAATTCTTATTTTTATATTTTTATAATTACATGATTTCACAGATAAAAATATTTTAATATTGTTTTGAAGCAATAAAGAGTTTCTCTATACTGAGTAGAGATGAGAGGTGTTATGCATTAAAGTCAAGATATTTCCATGGGTTACTGTCTTGACTTTGTTCTTAGATAATATGTCCATATACACAGGAGATTTGATGAAATCTACCAGAAAGAGTACAGGGTATAAAATCAATATACAGCCATGAGTTATATTTCTTTATCCTATTCTTTATCCTATATATCATTATCCTAACAAAACATATAATTGAAATGAACAAAAAGTACTATTTATGGCACAAAAAATGTAAAATAATTAATTTATAAAACATTCCTGAAAAAAAAAATGATGCAAAACATGGAGAGTTACAAAGTCTTCTAGGTCAAAAGCTTCAGTATTGTTAAGATGACAATTTTTCCCAAATTGGTTTCACTCAACTGCAATCTCACCCAAAATTCCAGTAGGATATTTAATAAAAATTGACAAAACGATTCTATAATTCATAGGAAAATGCAAAGGACTTAGAATAATCAAAACTACTTTGAACAAGAGAAACAATATTGGAAGACTAACAACACATGGTTTGAAAACTTACTATAAAGCCTTTTATATGAGCTATAATCATGCTACTGCACTCCAGCCTGGGAAACAGAGTGAGACCCTGTCTTTAAAAATGAAAAAGGGAAAAAAACTACATATAATGACGATGGTGTAAAGTCATTTAAGTAGAGAAGGAATAGTCCTTTCAATAAACAGCGTTAGAACCATTACTTATCCCTGCATAAAAATACATGAATTTTGAACCTATACTGTGTACCACATGAAAAAATTACCTAATATGGATCACAGTCCTAAATGTAAAATCTAAAACTATAAAGTTTTTGAAATAAGATAAAATATTTATGAATATTTAGTTAGATAAATATTTCTTAGCACAATCTATAAAACATTATAATTCCTAAAAAGGAATTGACAAATTGATGTTATTTAAATGAAAAACTCTGCTTTTTGAAAAACAGTATTAAGAGAAGGCAAATACAAGCAAGAGATGGGGAAAAGATATTTGCAAATAGTAAATCTGAGAGAGGACTTATTTCAACAATGTAAAATGATAGAAAATCAAACTAATTTTTAAAAATAGTCAAAGATTTAGATGGCTACTTCAAAAAAGGCAAATGATTGAACAATAAGCCCATGGAAAAATGTTTAACATCATTAAGAACTGGGGCAATACAATTAAAACCGCAGTGTGATATCAGTACATATCCATTAGAATTAAGATTGAATAGACTGATCAGAATGTGAAGATATGAGAACACTTCCGCACTTCTGTAAAATAGTACAACCCATTGGAGAAAATGTTGGAAATTTCTTAAAGTGTTAAACATTCATCTATCATATAGTTCAGCTAATATTATCTTAGATATTTACACAGAAAACATGAAAGCACATGTCTATACCAAAACTTTAACAGCCTCTAACTGCAACTAACCCAAATGTTCATCAGTAGGTGAATGGATGAACAAATTATGAGATATCTACACAGTATTCAGCTATGAAATGATTGAATTACTGATACATATATCAACATGGAGAAACCACAATGTAATTACACTGGATAAAAGAAGCCAGATAAAAGAAAATGTGTTGCAATATTACATTCATATAAAATTCTAAAACATGCAAATAAATCAATGTTAGTAGAAAACAGATCAGCATTTGCCTAGGGATGCAGATAGTGGAAATAGGGAAAGTTTTGGAAAGGAGGAAATCGAGAAAAACATACAAAAACTTATAGGGGTTATTGATATATTCACTTTATTGATTATAATGGTGGCTTCACAGATATATAAATCAAAATGTCAAATTATACACTTTATGTGTGGTTTATCATATGTCAATTATCCCTCAATAAAATTGTTAAAAATCAAATTGAAAAAGTAGATATAAAGGCAGCATGCAGTAAAACTGCAGAAGGAAATTAAAATTTAGAATATATTTGAAAAATTTATTTTAAATATCTTAACTATTTTTTAAATTTTGTATTATACTTTAAGTTCTAGGGTACATGTGCACAACATGCAGGTTTGTTACATACGTATACATGTGCCATGTTGGTATGCTGCACCCATTAACTCGTCATTTATGTGGTGATTCCTCAAGGATCTAGAACTAGAAATACCATTTGACCCAGCCATCCCATTACTGGGTATATACCCAAAGGATTATAAATCATGCAGCTATACCGACACATGCACATGTATGTTTATTGCAGCACTATTCACAATAAATATCTTAACTATTTTAATCAGGGTTTCAATAGGGACCATTGTTTAGTACTTTATACTCACTCATACCTTTATTAATATTTTTCCTCTCTTACCCAACCATACTAATTTATTATTTAAATTAACATCTTTAATAAAGACACACACAATTTTGAAATGCAGTAATTTCATAGTTAAAGATGTCATACTCCTCATGGATGGAGATGGAAGCCATTATCCTCAGCAAACTGGCGCAGGAATAGAAAACCAAACACTATTATGTTCTCACTTATAAGTGGGGAGCTGAACAATGTGAACACATAGACACAGGTAGCGGAACAACACACTGTGGTGTATAGGCAGGGGGTGGGGGGAAAGAGAACATCAGGATTAATAGCTAATGCATGTTGGGCTTAAAACCAAGGTGACGGGTTGATAGGTGCAGTAAATCTTCATGGCACACGTTTACCTATGTAACAAACTTGCACATCTTGCACACGTACTCTGTAACTTTACATTTAGAAAAAAATTAAAAATAAAAATAAATATTATTTTAAAAGAGTGATTTGTGAATACAGAATAACCACAAAATCCCTAAGTTTGAGATTGTGTCCTCTGCTAATAATTAACAATGAAATCTATCAGAGACTGATTTAATGTCAGTCTCTGATAGACCTACATTAAAAAGAAAGTCTTCCTCCTAATAAGCCAGATTCCTTTTATTTTTACTTGTATCAATTAACATATTCCTGTTCTTCTGGACACCAGAACTAATGTTCTTCCTTTTGTATAGGTACATCTGAAAGTAGTTGAAGGAGGCTATTAAATATCCCTGATACCATCCCTTTTATAATAAAAATTATACCCAGTTTATTCTGTCATTTTTGAGACATATTATTCTACCCTCTTCATCTGATTCAGGATTCCCTTGAGTTTATTAGTGTCACTCTTAAAATATGGAACCCCAAACTGGAAGCAATGATCTGGATTTAATATGATCAACAGAGAGCGCACAGAGACTATAATCTCCTTTGTTCTGAACCATACAACAGCCAAAGATTGGATTACCTTTTTTAGCAACAGTGTCATGCTGTCAGCTCCTATTGAACTTGAAGTTAAGTAAAACTTCAAGCTTTTCTTATTTCAGTAGCACAGCTATAAATTCTGTTTTCTACTTTTTTGTTTATATAAAATCAACTGTTTGAACCAAAGTATAAGAATTTGTATTTGCTCCTGTGAAATCACATCTTGTTTTATTCTTCTTGTTTCTGCCTATTGAGGTCATTTTGAATCCAATCTTTTCATCAACTATATTTATAGTTCATCTTAGCTTTGGGTAATTCACAAATCTCATACACAACGTTTTATTTTATGTGCTTTCCTTCAGCCTTATATTCCCCTCTAGCTACCAATTTACCTTTCACCTTCACTTCACAATTACAGTAGACTTATGTTATTTATTGCCCAAGGTACATTTCCTTAAGAAATCATTTATTCTCTTTTGTGGAACTGGCAATTTCAGCACACCACTCTTCCTTCACTAAAGAAAATGTGATCTGTACTGGTCAATTTGAATCCTCTGTTTCCAAGGCTGCTGTGATTTGTTCCTGAATTGGAATATTATCTGCACTGGGTCAATCGGTATCCTCTGCAAGACTTACACACTAAATTAAACATAAAAACACATTTAAGTCACAATACCGGGAGAATGTGATTATCCTATTAAGAAAAAAATGATGGAAAACTGTTGAGATTAGGACAGAATAAAACCAACTCACAGTCATAGGCAGTTGAAGGGAAGACCAGAATTGTAAGAAATTGTATTAACTTCTGAATCCAACCATAACTAAAGTCACTATCATGCCTTAACCTCCTGATAATATTAGCTAACTAATTATGTTTTTGTATAAACTACTTTGAGTTGAATGTTATATAACCTCACTTTTCACTCTTGTTAATTCTTAATAATAACAGTGCTATATTTTTTATTGTAGGAAAATTACAAAGTATAGCAAAGCAAATTTTACCTATGTGAAGATATCTAATACTATATTATAGATATAGCCTGTATATGAACAATTACTTTTTATTAATTAACTCAATTCTATGGAGAGTCAAATGTATGTCAGATGTAGCATATAATGTCAGTAGTATAGTTCTCCTCTTCTAGAATCTAAGATTCCAGACATGCTTTGCAAAGATCGAATACATATGTTTGTAATTCATTACACAAGTAATCTCTTAATTCCTTTCTTCCCTTCTAAAAACTAAGAAATAAATACTCGAAATCCATCACATCCTAATTATTATACCATTGTCTATGCTCTTGAGATTACTGGTATTTGTATTATATGATGGAAATATTGTATGGTTGCGTGCTTTTGTGCATGTCCTCTGAGCTCTCATTCAGTTACTTCATGATAAATGACATCAGCCATGTTGGGAATATTTACACCATAGACACTCGCAAACACTACAATTCAAGCCTTCCTCCACACACCCGGTTATTAATAATTTATCAGCACACCAAGCAGAGCAATAAAAATAGAAAGCAAAACATGCCACCATTTGGTCTTTATATGTTAAATATATTAACTCATTTAAATCTCACAATGATAGTATGAGCTAAGAACTATTTTTATCCTCATTTAACAGGTGAAAAAAACTAAGGGACAAAGAGGTTAAATAAATCCTTTGATATCACACAATTAAGTTGCAAACATGTCACATAAAAAGTCTCATCTCTGTCTTTCCTTAGCATATACAAAAACATTTATGATCCATACTAAGGATGAGTCATAAGAATGATATTTTATGTTTGTAAAGGTCTGGGCAATGATTTCTCCAGTTTAAATATTTGAAAGGACTTGCCAGACTCCATAGAGCATACTCATGAAAGGCTTTCATTTTCTTCCCTTTCTAGCTTGAACATTCTTAAAGTGAAAAACAACAAGTAAAAAAATCCTTTAGAAGTTATCTCTGGCTTCTAAAAACAAAATCCTATAACAATTTAAGGTTTTCATGTCACTGAAATTTCCTTTTTTTTTTTTGACAGGTCTCACACTGTCACCCAAGCTGGAGTACAGTGGCCTGATCATCCCAGCTTAGCCTCCTGAGTACCTGGGACTACAGGTATGCACCACTATACTGAGCTAGTTTGTTGTTGTTGTTTTGTTTTGTTTTTGTTTTTGTTTTAATTTTTGGTAGAGACAGGGTTTTGCCATGTTGCCTGGCTTGTCTTGAACTTCTGGGCTCAAGAAATCTGCCCATCTAGTCCTCCTAAAATGCTGGGATTACAGGTGTGAGCCACCACATGCCTGAAATTTTCAGTATATTTTCATGCCACTTCTTGGTAAGCATTGTCTTTGTTATTCAATACCCACTTCACTTTAAATTTATATTTTGTTGCTTTTTTTTTTTTGAAACAGAGTCTCGCTCTGTCGCCCAGGCTGGAGTGCAGTGGCCGGATCTCAGCTCACTGCAAGCTCCGCCTCCTGGGTTCCCGCCATTCTCCTGCCTCAGCCTCCCGAGTAGCTGGGACTACAGGCGCCGCCACCTCGCCCGGCTAGTTTTTTGTATTTTTTAGTAGAGACGGGGTTTCACCATGTTAGCCAGGATGGTCTCGATCTCCTGACCTTGTGATCCGCCCGTCTCGGCCTCCCAAAGTGCTGGGATTACAGGCTTGAGCCACCGCGCCCAGCCTTTTTTTTTTTTTTTTAACAGTACAATTACTTCATGGAGCTAATTGTTCGTTATTTCTTTGGGTATATTCCATTTCCTATTTTTCTTTTCCACTGAAATTATCCAGAATTAACCAGTCAGGGGTGGGCACAATGGCTCACGCCTATAATCCCAGCACTTTGGGAGATCAATGCAGGCAGATCACCTGAGGTCAGGAGTTCGAGACCAGCCTGGCCAACATGGAGAAACCCAATCTCTACTAAAAACACAAAATTAGCCAGGCATGGTGACACACGTATATAATCCCAGCTATTCGGGAGACTGAGTCAGGAGAATCTCTTGAACCTGGGAGGTGGGAGTTGCAGTGAGCCGATATCGTGCTACTGCACTCTAGCCTGGGTGACAGAGCAAGACTCCATCCCAAAAAGATAAATAAAAATTAAAATATAAAAATAAACAGTCAGATTTGGTTTATGGTGGGTTTCTGAGTGTGTGTGTGGAATTTGCCTGGTCATAGTACTTCTTACCTCTGCCATAAGACCATGGTTTCCTGTTCTTGAAATATTTAAAAACTCTTTCCTAAAGTCTTTGGTTCTTATGGTATTGTGGCCCAATATTTTTTCTTTGATTTTGTAAATATTAAGATAGCATTATTCTTTCTTTCTGTGGGTAACTATTGTTTCTATAAACAGTTTTCTATTTATATTTCTATAAGCCTATATTTTCTTAGTAAAAATAAACTTCAGTGTAATAATTTTAATTATTGCTTTTATATGCTCAAAAATTATCAAGCCAAATTATTAAACCCTTTATTATATATCTTACATTTTGCCTATGTTTTTACTTCATGTAGATACTACCTCATAGATGGATAAATATAAAATATAGTCAGATAACAATGAAAGAGTCAATCAGCCATGAATTTGAGTTCTGGATCTATCTTTTACTAGGTTTAAAAACTTTAGCTGAAGTTTTGTTACGTAAAAAAATAACAAAGATTGCAGCAGGGACTACATTATTTTGCAGCAACACTACTCCTGAATGACATTGTAATAATGAAGCTCTTGACATGCCTGATACATGTTAGGTACTCAAAAGTATTGGGGTTATATACTTACAAAAATGTTTCTTAGCATTAACTTGAAATATTTTTTGAACTCAAAAAAGAAAATAATTTAATTTAAATAAAAATTCAGTTCATTTTTTTAATGGTAATAAAAGGGAGAGATCTAGTCTTTAAAGATAATAACCATGATTGTAATGTCGATCATGATGGTAAGATGCATACTCCCTAAATTATATAGAAAATGCTATTCATATCATGTAAACATGTTACTCATATCTGCAAATTTAGAGTGTGTAAACTAGTCTCCTCATTTCACAAATGCAAAATGAGGCTCAGACTTTACATGTACGAATTGAATATTTCACAGGTATTAATTCAGTTCATTCTCACCACAACACTGTGAGATAGGTACTATTAGTACTTCCATTTTACAGAAATGGCCCAGAAAATTATAACTTCCTTGATATAACACACTTGCTAAGTGACAGAACAACTGGCCCCAGAGGCTTCACTCTTCGCTCTGTAGTGCCCAGAGGCACTACAACAAGCAGTTCCTCAACTGTGCCTTATTGCTAGAAAGTGATAATGTCAGAATAAAAAGATGGGCAGGCTACTCTGTCTGATGTTCTTAACCACTACACCACCTTTATCTATGAATGCCTCAAAATTACCAGGCTTTCTGCAGAGATGGGTACTTTCTCTCTGGAAAATCACAGCAAATCACTGATCTGCGGCATACATTTTATTTAGCCTCAAAGTTTTAAGACTTTTGCATCATGTATCTCATTTAAGTCCTTTTGTCCTTTGTTATCAGAGGTTTTCCTTCAGTGATTCCCAAATTCCTACAAGTGTCTATCTTTACTGTCTTCTTTATCATCATGATCATAACAAGTATTTATTTAATTATTCTTTATGGGACGTGCCATATGTGCACGGTGGACAGGCATTTTATTCAGTTCTTTACACAAAACAATAAAGCACAGGAGTGTAGAAAGAGGAATAGAGAGGACCTAGGCCCTCTATGACACTGTAGGGGACATGAGAAATACACATTCTTTGTGGATTCTAATCTAGTGGGAATAGACTGCAGGCAGAGAGGTTACACGCACAGTATAGTGCCCTGATGCTAGGAATTATTTACCTACCTGGGCCACTGATGAAGCTGATCATATTTTCTCTATCATTTTATAGATAAACTTCATAGGGCTCAGTGAGGTTAAGCAACTTGGCCGAGTTAAGCTAAGACATACGAAACCCAGGAATAAACCTGTTGTACTCCCTGCAATCTACCAGAATCCATTTTCTCTCACTTCCAGTAGACCAACTTAGGCTTAGCAATTTGCTAAAGAATATGCCTGTATCTTACATGTCAAAGTAAATGCAGAAAGGTATTTTGTAGCATATTTGATTGCACAGAGCTTTTGTGAATTTTGTTTCCCTTGGGGAAAGTTATGGTAGCTTTAAAAAAATTTTAAATGCTGTATTTATTGGTACTTGTTGGCATGCAATGCTGGTCACTATTAAGGATTTCAGTAAATTTGTACAGGAAGAAGAGAGCTTGTTGGAAGCAATAAGTTCTAGACTTTAATTGTTCATTTTTTTAGTTCAGTATTGACAAAAATTATTTGATGAATTACTGTCCATCCGCAGGAAAGAGAACCAAGGGCAGCTAAAGAAAACTCACCAGGAAGAAAGGCAGTGTTAGTCTAGACTGGTTTTCTGTACTCCATAGAAGCCTTCTAAAGGTTTGTGGGGTTTGGGAGTTGATTGACTTTCTGCATAACAACTCATCCAAAAACCTAATGGCTTAAAGTAACAATCATTTGTTATTGCTCATAAATCTATGGCTTAGCTGGGTGGTTCTGCTGATCTGGGCCAGGCTTGACTGATCACAGCTTGGGCCTGCTCATGTTTCTCTGATGGGTTGGCTGGAAACTGGCTCATCTTAAAGTCCTCACTTACTATAAGGTATGGTGATGAGGGTGACATGTCTCTGTTCATTCTGGTGGCTAGTAGGGTGTGTTTAAATGGCAATCTCAGGGTTCTAAGAGACTGAAAAGAGGAATGAAAGGCTTTCTGAGGCCAAAGTTTGAAACTGGTACCAGTATTACATGTACCATATTCTATTAATCAAGCAAGAGACAAGACCAAGGAAGATTCAAGGGGTAGAAAAACAAACTCATTTCTTGATGGGATAAGCTGTAAAGTCATGCAGCAAAGGGGAGTAGATAGAGAGAAAGATGAAAATTTGTGCCTTTTATGGATCTATCTTGTCCTGGTGTGTGGGCATTGGAAACAACAGCTAAGCAGGTCAGTCTTGATTAAAAAGCTGTAACTTTAGGAGCTGAAATGTGTGAAATACACTAAAATCTGTGAAAACTGACCTTGCAGGGAGACTTTTCATCAGTGCCCCCATGAAACTTTGGCAGAAGCAATGACAGTGAAACTGACCTTCCAATTGCCTCTTCACCTGAGGTTTGACAGTGGAACTGACCTTTATTGACTGAAGAGTTCTCTGAGTTTGTAACTCAAGCCCCAGGCAGACTTCTTGAGAGAGATCTAAATAGATTGATATAATTTGATAGATAAATGTTACAGTAATTTATTTGAAAACGAAAATGGATTAGAAATATTCATATCCCATGGTTTTCAACAGCTGCTTATATCAGAGATACGTATTTTGACATTTTGTGTCAGTGATTTCTCCTTAAAATTATTTCTGAGTCTCATCCTCTTACTTTGTCTCATTATATCCCCTGCCCTGCTACATAGTTTATTATCTTTTGATTCCTGCTTTAATGGTTTGTTTTTAGGATTTTAACATAAGCTTAAAAATATTATGCTACAAAGTTGACAAAATGCATTTAACTGTATGTAAGCTGAGCAAACTTAAAATATCTACAATCTTTTACCCAGTCACAAAATACGCGCTAAAAGAATACAATTGTTTTTAACTGGGGCCCAAAAGGATTTTTAAAAATAAGTAAATTAACAGTTTCTAACACAAATAAAAAGCTAAAGTAATTTGCATGACTTTAGTACTTCACAGTTTGAATACTTAATAAATTATTTTATGAAACTAATACATATTACGGAATATTCAGGGAAGGACAGAAAAATACAAAGAAGAAAGTTAAAATTAACCAAACAAACAGAAAGCTGATGTTAATATTTTGATGTGTCTCTTTAATATATTAGATAAAAAATATTCTATGATTTTTTAAAAAATGTGTATATGACAGAGAAAGTTAGTGCTTACCCAGTGCTCCATGTACCCCTTCTTGCATGCTCCTAGGACCACTTGCATGAGTGTGTGGAGCATGCATCTGCTTCTGGATAAAAGACTGCATCACAAAGAACACGTAGCACATTTTGGTGCAGGTTTTTTGCTTCTCCCTTCTCAACCACTATGACCTTGGACACCATGGGCACCAGTGAGCGTAACTCTAAGATGAAGGACTCAGTGACCTATATCAAACTTTATGTGTATGAGTGCTCCAAGGTTTCAGCTCTGTGACTGAAATATAGCCATTCCAATCCTACAAAGATCATTTAATGAAAATGTGATCATTCTACATATTAATCTTGCATACTTGCTTTTCTCACTGAACATTACATATGTGTGACATGTATAACTCATGTTAGTAAACATATTTAAAGTAATAAATAGCCATAAATAGTAAGTCATTCCAATCGATCTCTTATTTTTTCAAACACATAGATGTAATTATATTATTGATCATATAAATGGATGCATTTCAAGTGCCACACAGCTTACATATTGATAGACTATGCCGTCACACTATCTGAACATGGAAATTCATGCTTATTTTCTCCATTTTGCAGAATGACTATATTTTTAAATGCCACCCAAGGATGGTCAAAGTGAGTTTCACATGTACCACATAGACTTTTTTATTAAGACAAACTATCCCAAGCATGATCTTCAGAATTTAGTTGAAAGATTTTTATCATTTTTGAGTAATGCTATACTAGATTGACAAAAATATCTCTTCGTGTAGTTAATTAGGTTAAGTTACAATCTTTTATATTCAGAGTGTAAAACATTACATTTCAATTTACACACTAATGACAAATATTTTAATAACTTTTTAAGATTTTAAAATATAACTTTTTTCATCAAAAAGGCATTATGAAGCAAAGAAGCAAGAAGACATTATGAGTAGTTAATATTTAAGATGTATAATAAAAACAAATGCTTTTTCTTACTTTAAAGATTATGTTTTCAGTTATATATGCCAGTATCTACATTTTACATAATGTTTGTATATATTGGCATTTTAGCCAGTATTCAAGAAAATACGGTAATTTTAAATGTTCTTTTTATTTTCCTTTGTAGCAGTGATCCATGAGTCTCTTAGCTATATATATATATATATATAAACTTTGCAAACTAAGGAGTGGAAATAACTATATTTTATAGCCCAAAAGAACACAGATGTTGGTGATGTACTCTTTCAGACAGAATAACTTCTTGAAAGTAACCTCCTCATGGTATCAGTCTAAATATTTACGACTCAGATAGTTTATGAAAGCGCTTAATCTTTACTCAGAAGGAGATCACCAAAAGGGTAAAGACTGCCTGAACAGAATATGTGGATTATTTCATAATTAAAGCATATATACATACATTTAGAGGTGTCATATCTTTAAAAAAAAAAGTTTCTTTTATTTTATCATGAGGCAGTTCAGAGATTTACCAATTACCACAACATGTATCCAGCTATGTATTACAATCAATAAGCATGAAGTCAAAATTGCCATAGAAATTACTCTTTTGTCTTTTTAAAGTGAAGAATTTCCAAAAATAGGCACACCCATTAGTAGTGCATAGATGTACAATAGTCCATGATTCATTATGCTGCCTGACAAAATTACTGAGGCATAAAGAGTTAGGTAATATGTAACAATAAGCTAGAAGAGTTTGAGCTTGCAAGATATTCACCAGAATGCTGGACATTTTAGTTAAACAGTTTTCATTGATTTGATATCATTTTAATCACTGAAGGCTGTCTTGTGCTATCATTTTGCAATATAGCTATTATGATACTGATGGTTTTGATACTGGTATTTGATACTGATGGTGGCCCTGTGATATTTCACATAGACGAATGAAGAAGCAATAAGATAAAGGGGACTGGTGGAGATTAATAATGTAGTGTCTGGGCAGGAAAGGGAAAAATCAAACAACAAAAGCCAACCCAACAATTTTAGGAAGGTGGCCATCAGGCTGACTCTGCAAATATTACACAGAGTAGGTGAAAACATGAATATTTGGTGGGCTTACCTGGGGATAGTTGAAGAATGGGAGACTTATTTACATCTTAAATTTTTCCTGCCACTTTTGTCAAGGGTTAAAGCAGAATGACAAGTAATTTTAAGTCTTCTTTTAAATGTTTTAATAATTAATATTAATATTTCTTAGTTGAGTCAGTCCAATAACTATAATATATGTAAATTTATATTAGTCCACCAGCCAGGTGGAAAGGTAGGATGAAGAAATGGGTCACTTTGAAGCTTTTTTTGAATTTTTTGCTTTATTATAAAATTTTCACCCTAGATTAATTCACATAATCTTAGATATCAAATATTAATTATTAAAAGATTAAAATGACAGTAGTAATTATTGTCCATCTGTTGTTACTTTAAATGTAAATAAATTACATTATCCAATTGAAAAGCATAGGTTGGCTGAATAGCTGAAAAACCCAAAACAAACAAGAAATAAGCTTCAACTATTATGAAGTCTATAAAAGACTCACTTTAGATACTAGGACATTTATTTGCCTAAAGTAAAAAGATGAAGAAAGATATGCCACGCAAATAACCAAAAGAGAGGAAGGGTAGCCATAATTATAACAGAAAAAAAGTCATCAAATCAAAAACTGTAATAAGAGACAAAGGACATTTAAAAATTACAAAAGGGTTAACAAACCAGAAAATATAACAATTATAAATATATATACACGTAACACCATAGGTATATTGGTATATATGCAGCTACCAAATATGCAAAGCAAACCTTGACAAAATGGAAGGAAGAAATAAACCGCAACAAAACAACAGTAAGAGACTTCAAAACCTCACTTTCCATAAGGAATAGAACAACCAGACAAAATATAAATAAGGAAACAGAGGACTTGAACACTATAGACGAACTGAACTTAAAAGAAATATACAGAACACTCCACACATCAAAAGCAGTATATGCATTCTTTTCAAGTGCACATGAAACAGCCTCCAGGATAAACCACGTTAAGTCAAAAAATAAGTCTTAACAAATTCAAGAAAATTGAAATCACACAAAATATGTTCTGACCACAATGGAGTAAAAGTAGAAATGAGTAACACAGAAAAACTGAAAAATATGCAAACATATAGAAATTAAACAACATACTCTTAAATGATAAATGGAACAAAGAAGAATGAAAAATAAAAACTTAAAAATATCTTGAGAAAAATGAAAATGAAAACACAACATACCAAAACTTACAGGATGCAGAGAAAGCAGGACTAAGAGAGAAGCTTGTAGTGGTAAGCATTTACATTTAAAAAGAAGAAAGATCTCAAATAAACAACCTAACATTACACCTCAAGGAACAGAAAAAAAGAAGGAATTAAACTTAAAGTTAGCAGAAGAAAGGATATAATATAGATAATAGTGGAAATAAATGAAATAATAATAGAAAAATAATGGAAATGCTAAACAAAACTGAGAGTTGTTTTTTGGAAAATATTTAAAAAATCGAGACACCCTTAGCTAGATCAAATAAGAAAATAAGAGGGAAGATAAATAAAGTTACGAATGAAAGAGAAGGTATTATAACTAATGCTACAGAAATCAAAAGGTACATGAGATTACTGTGAACATTCATGTGCAAACTGGAACACCTAGAACAATAGATACATTTTTAAATA
The DNA here is from genome assembly GCF_009764315.1 of Trachypithecus francoisi. Taxonomy (NCBI): domain Eukaryota; kingdom Metazoa; phylum Chordata; class Mammalia; order Primates; family Cercopithecidae; genus Trachypithecus; species Trachypithecus francoisi. Next base: position 59,538,701 of record NW_022681455.1, read on the forward strand.
TTCAACTTATTAACTGAATTATGAAGAAATAAAAAAATTTAACAGACCTGTAACTAATAAAGAGATTGAATCAATAATGAAATACATCCCAACAAAGAAAATCCCAGGATCAGATGGCTTCAGTGGAAAAATCTACCTAACATTTTAAAAAGTATTAACATTAATCTTCCTCAATCTCTTCCAAAAAATTGAAGAAGTTGAAACTTTCCAAACATGTTTATGAGGCAATCATTACATTGATATCAAAGCCTAAAAAAGACACCATCAGAAAATTGCAAATCAATATCCCTGATAAACGTTTATGCAAAATTCCTCAACTAGTTTTTACAATGTATTAAAAGGATATTCTATCTTGATCAAGTAGGATTCATTCCGGGAATGAAAGAACAGTTGAAAGTACAAAAATCTATCAATGTAATACACTGTATCAATAGCATGACATACAAAATTTGCGTGATTATCTCAACTGATGAAAAAGCATTTGACAAAATTCACCACATTTTCTTAACGAAGACACTCAATAAACTAGGTTTAAAAAGAATGCACCTAAACGTAATAAAAACTATCTATCAAAAGATCACAGACAACATCATATCCAATAATAAAAAATTGAAAGCTTTTCCTCTGAGATCAAGATTTAGGAGCATATACCCACTCTCACAACTTCTGTTCAATGTAGTACTGGAAGTTCTAGGCAATGAAATTAGGTAAGAAAACGCAAAGACATCCAAATTGGAAAAGAAAAAGTAAGGTTATCTTTATTTACAAATGACATGATTTTTATATGTAGAAAACCCCAAGAATTACATACACACACACACACACACACAGACACACACACAGGCACACAACTGTTATGAGTAAAAAAAATTCAGCTAAATTGCAGGATATAGAATCAGCATACAAAAGTAATTTATGTGTCTCTACACTAACAATAAGCAATATGAAAAGGAAATTAAGAAAATAATTTATTTACAGTAGCATCAAAAAGAATAAAATACTTAGGAATAAACTTGACCAAGGAGGCAAAAGACTCATACACTTCAAACTATAAACGTTGCTTAAACAAAATAAAGATGACAGAAATTGAAAGTCATCCAATGTTCACTGGAAGATATCAGTAATACTCAATATCTGACCGGGTGTGATGGCTCGTGCCTGTGATCCCAGCACTTTGGGAGGATGAGGCGGGTAGGTCACTTGAGGTCAGGCATTCATGAGCAGACTGACCAACATGATGAAACCCCGTCTCTACTAAAAATACAAAAGTTAGCTGGGTGTGGTGATGGGTGCCTGTAATCCCAGCTACTCGAGGGGGCTGAGGCAAGAGAATCACTTGAACCCAGGAGGCGGAAGTTGCAGTGAGTTGAGATTGCATTAATGCACCCCAGCCTGAGTGACTGAGCGAGACTCCATCTCAAAAAAAAAAAAAAAAAAAAAAAAAAAAAAAAACTATTGGGAAGATGTCGAGAAATTTGGACTCTTGCATATTCTAGGTGGGAATGTAAAGTAGTACAACTACTATATAGGAAGTTCTGGCTAGGGCAATCAGGCAAGAGAAAGAAATCAAGGGTATCCAGTTAGGAAAAGAAGAAGTCAAATGGTCCCTGTTTGCAGATGACATGATTGTATAATTTAGAAAACCCCATTGTCTCAGCCCAAAATCTCCTTAAGCTGATAAGCAACTTCAGCAAAGTCTCAGGATACAAAATTCATGTGCAAAAATCACAAGCATTCTTATACACCAGTAAACAGACAAGCAGAGAGCCAAATCAGGAATGAACTTCCATTCACAATTGCTTCAAAGAGAATAAAATACCTAGGAATCCAGCTTACAAGGCATGTAAAGGACCTCTTCAAGGAGAACTACAAACCACTGCTCAGTGAAATCAAAGAGGACACAAATAAATGGAAGAACATACCATGCTCATGGATAGGAAGAATCAATATCGTGAAAATGGCCATATTGCCCAAGGTTATTTATAGATTCAATGCCATCCCCATCAAGCTACCAATGACTTTCTTCACAGAATTGGAAATGACTGCTTTAAAGTTCATATGGAACCAAAAAAGAGCCCGCATTGCCAAGACAATCCTAAGTCAAAAGGACAAAGCTGGAGGCGTCATGCTACCTGACTTCAAACTATACTACAAGGCTACAGTAACCAAAACAGGATGGTACTGATACCAAAACAGAGATATAGACCAATGGAACAAAACAGAGTCCTCAGAAATAATACCACACATCTACAGCCATCTGATCTTTGACAAACCTGAGAGAAACAAGAAATGGGGAAAGGATTCCCTATTTAATAAATGGTGCTGGGAAAATTGGCTAGCCATAAGTAGAAAGCTGAAACTGGATCCTTTCCTTACTCCTTATACGAAGATTAATTCAAGGTGGATTAGAGACTTAAATGTTAGACCTAATACCATAAAAACCCTAGAAGAAAACCTAGGTAGTACCATTCAGGACATAGGCATGGGCAAGGACTTCATGTCTAAAACACCAAAAGCAACAGCAGCAAAAGCCAAAATTGACAAATGGGATCTAATTAAACTAAAGAGCTTTTGCACAGCAAAAGAAACTAACATCAGAGTGAACAGGCAACCTACAGAATGGGAGAAAATTTTTGCAACCTACTCATCTGACAAAGGGCTAATATCCAGAATCTACAAAGAACTCAAACAAATATACAAGAAAAAAACAACCCCATCAAAAAGTGGGGAAAGGATATGAACAGACATTTCTCAAAAGAAGACATTCATACAGCCAACAGACACATGAAAAAATGCTCATCATCACTCGCCATCAGAGAAATACAAATCAAAACCACAATGAGATACCATCTCACACCAGTTAGAATGGCAATCATTAAGAAGTCAGGAAACAACAGGTGTTGGAGAGGATATGGAGAAATAGGAACACTTTTACACTGTTGGTGGGTTGTAAACTAGTTCAACCATTATGGAAAACAGTATGGCAATTCCTCAAGGATCTAGAACTAGATGTACCATATGACCCAGCCATCCACTTCTGGGTATATACCCAAAGGATTATAAATTATTCTACTACAAAGACACATGCACACGTATGTTTATTGCAGCACTATTCACAATAGCAAAGACTTGGAATCAACCCAAATGTCCATCTGTGACAGACTGGATGAAGAAAATGTGGCACATATACACCATGGAATACTATGCAGCCATCAAAAAGGATGAGTTTGCATCCTTTGTAGGGACATGGATGCAGCTGGAAATCATCATTCTTAGCAAACTATCACAAGAACAGAAAACCAAACACCGCATGTTCTCACTCATAGGTGGGAACTGAACAATGAGATCACTTGGACTCGGGAAGGGGAACATCACACACTGGGACCTATCATGGGGAGGGGGGAGGAGGGAGGGATTGCATTGGGGAGTTATACATGACATAAATGATGAATTGATGGGTGCTGACGAGTTGATGGGTGCAGCACACCAACATGGCATAAGTATACATATGTAACAAACCTGCACGTTATGCACATGTACCCTAGAACTTAAAGTATAATAAAAAAAAAAAAAAAAGAAAATAGTACGGAGTTTCCTCAAAAAATAAAAAAATGGAATTACATATGATCCAGCAATCCCATTTCTGGGTATATATCCAAACAATTGAAATCAGAATCATGAAGATATGTTTGCCCACCAATGTCCATTGCAGCATTATTCACAATAGCCAAGAGATAGAAGCAACCCAAATGTTTATTGAGGGATGAGTAGATAGGCAAAAGCATTATGGAACATTATTTAGTCTTTAAAAGAAAAGGAAATTCTGACACATGCAACAGCATGGATGAACCTGGAGGACATTATGTTAAGTGAAATAAGCCAGTGACCAAAAGACAAATACTTTATGATTACACTTATATGAGGTATCAAATATGGTCAAACTCATGGGAAGTAGAATGGTGGTTGCCAGGAGTAAGAGAAGGGGAAATGGGAGTTGTTGTTCAATTGGCATAGAGTTTCAATTTGCAAGATAAAAATGTTTGAAAGATTTGTCGCACAACATCTTAAATAGAGTTAATACAACTAAACTCTGCACTTAAAAATGGTTAAGATGGTAACATGTATGTTATATTCTTTTTAGCAAAATTAAAAATGTTTTAAAAATATTTTAAAAGTTTTTTTTTCTGATAACTCCAATATTTGGATTGTATCCTTGGCCACTAGGAATTGTCATATCATAATTTGAACAATGCTGTACCCAAGACCAGTGGTTCTTAATGTATTCCAAGGACTCATGGTGGGGGGCTGGGTCCTGTGAAGTCAAAATTATTTTCAAGTACACTGAGATGTTACTTACCTCTTTATGTTCATACAATTTTTAAGTGCACAGTGTAGGCTACATGACAAATCCACAATTATCTGGAAAAGCTACTACAAGACTCTTCCTTCTATCAACTATATATCTATGTAAACCTGGAACTTATTTATATACTTCAATCAAAACAACGTATTTGTGACATAACGAGTGCAGAACTAGATATGAGATTCCAATTGTCTTATATTAAGCCGGAAATTAAAAAGGTGTACAAAATGTAAAACAATGCCACTTTTATCTTTACAGAATTTGGGGGGCAAGGGAATCTTTCTATTTTTATTTTAAAAATAAACAAACAGTTACTGGCATTAATGTATATCACCACGTATAGTGTTTATTATGGTTTATTCTAGTCATAATGTTATTAGTCATCTTGTGTAGTATTTGTTATTGTCATTTAAAAATGACACGAAATGTGGATATACTGAATTACACACTTAAAAACGGTTAAGACATTAAATTTTGCTATGCATATATGCCATATTTAGAAATAAATATGAATTAGTAAATATTTTTAAAGTTCATTTTTTATTTCTAGTATTACAAATATCAATAGATACACATAAAGAAAATTTCATTGAGCTCTTGAGTTTTGAGTATATGAAAGTATTCTGAGACAGAAAGTTTGAAAAATGCTACTCCAGACATCCCCACCATTTTAGACTATTATTTAATTAGAATTAAAGCCTATTGAAAAAGTAGAAAGAAGTACAGTTCCTTCAGAATTCAAGAACAATTGTCTTATAACAAGTGAAATTTGACTTTTTTATTTATCAATTCAGTTTTGTAAACAAAGACTGCAACAGCTGTGTCAGCAGCAACAAAAATAGCTGTCACGGTAAGTAATTGAAATTAGTTTCCATTGTTCTATTGCAGAATTCAAGGTTTTTTTCATGTGTTCATAAAGTGCATTGTCTGTTAAGTTTTCATGGATGAGAGAGAAGAGATATAAATCTGTTCTTTAAGAGAGAAAAAATGGAATGCTCCACTCAATAAATACAAAAAATTTCAGTCTTTAAATAAATAGTAGTACATGTGGCGTGTAATAGATCTGAATTTCTCATCTATTTTACCTTTATACATTGTGATCTCAGCAAATAGCAATTTTCTTTCTTATAGCTTCAGAACAATAGCATTGCTATTATGATAAAAAGTACTTGAGAATGAGAAAATGACAAGAGCCTATTTCTTACTGCCTTGGTAAAGAAACGTAAATGTTAACAATTGTTCATTATATTTCATACTAGTTGTATTTGTGTTAGTTTGATGAATGGAAATAAATATCTCATCCTAAAGCAACCTAAAAGAATTACCATTATAGAACTTGGAAAACAAACCCTTATTTTATTTAAAAAAATAAATAAAACATGGATGATGTGGTTATTCAAAGCTGTACGTAGGCTGTAGCACTCAAAAGCTGTTTCATAATCCCCGTGAATTCTTTTACTGGGGTATCTCTGCCACTCACTTCTCCTTCCCTAGTTTCCTTTGCCCTACATTAAGAGAATGTCTATGTTACCTAACAGCAGTGTGGTTCTCATAGATGGTGTTTCTCTTACAATAGGGATTTACAGATTATTTTCTTTAAAAGACTACATAGTAAATACATGTGGCTTTGTAGGTCAGGCAATCTCTATGGCAACTATTCGACTTTGCCACTGTATGGTGAAAACACTCACAGGCAATGCATAAATGAGTGTGGCTGTGTGTGTGGCTATGTTGCAATACAACTTGATTTACAAAAAACAAAACAAAAAAAAGGCTGGGGAGGAAGGCAGATACGGCCCATGGGCCATAGTTTGAGGACCCTGGTCGTACAACACTGCTTCCTGCTCCCTTCCCATTAGTAATTCTTGTGTGAGATAATTAAGCCACTGTATGTGTGTTTCCATGGCAGGGTTGTCTCCTTTAAGACATACAACAAACCCCTGTTCACATGCATAAATCACTAAAACTTTGAGAAACATTGAAAATTGTGGTTCTTTTTTTTTTTTTTTTTTTTTTTTTGAGAGGGAGTCTTGCTCTTCTGCCCAGGCTGGAGTGCAGTGGCGTGATCTTGGCTCACTGCAAGCTCCGCCTCCTGGGTTCACGCCATTCTCCTGCCTCAGCCTCCCGCGTAGCTGGAACTACAGGCGCCCGCCATCATGTCCAGCTAATTTTTTGCATTTTTTAGTAGAGACGGGGTTTCACCGTGTTAGCCAGGATGGTCTCAATCTCCCGACCCCATGATCCACCCGCCTCGGCCTCCCAAAGTGCTGGGATTACAGGCGTGAGCCACCAGCGCCCGACCGTGGCTCTTTTCTTTTTCTTTTTTTTTTTTTTTTTTTTGCAAAACTCTCTGCTTTTGATTTTTGACCCAGAAACACAAATCGTTTCAGCTCACATATTTAGGCTGATTTGGATTTCAGTTAGTTTAACCCTGCACTGACAGCGACAATCCAATTAATGGAGAAATTTTTGTAAAATTGTTAAGGTTAAAAAAATGTTTTCTCATCTCCTGTAGTTGCTAAAGCTCCCATAGAAAATGGAATTTCACAGATCCCAACATACCTTAAAGTATACCCTCTAGTAAGCAAATCCCCCACAGTCGTAAACACTGTTGTCATTTAGAAATTTACTGCATTTCCCAGCGCAATGGCTCAGTAAAAGCAATTTTTATTTTTACCTAACGTATCAACCTGTGTGAAAATCTTTCCATGTCAGAGAGGCAGTAGGAGGCAAACATTAAAGTCCTTTTTTATGTTACCATTGGAAAACCAGCTTCAAAACGTCTGTTTTAAAACGTTGACAGCTGAAGAACCAGTGGGAGGTAATCTGAAGAGTAGTTTACTACACAGCAATAAATGTGAACACATGAAACTTTCTTAATAACAAATTAATAAAAATTATTAACAAAATTCTGGCTTGTCTTGCATACTCAGATATTTTTTATTTTTTTATTTCTACCTAATCTTTCTTAAACTTCTTCACTTCCTATTATTCTTTACCATCTCAAACTACATTTCTTACATTATCATTATCAATGATTCTGTGAGTGTATGCAAAATTACCCCAGTTAACAAACTGTGGGAAAAAAGTCAAAGTCCACTAAAGGCTAGGAATAGGAGTTTGATTTTTGAAAATGTTGTAGAATGATTTTTTCCCTCTGTTTTCCTTCTATCTATAGTCTTTCTCTGGTCTGTCTTTAGTTTATTCAAGCTCTGATAGTCAAAAGCTTCCAAAATTCCCTATTTTTCTATTTTATCACATATAAGCTACTATTTATGCCTTTAATAGCTATGCAAAATTTACTTCCACCATAATTAGCCAGTCCAAGAATATTTCCTCTATTCAAGGCACACTAGACACTTTATCCTCAAAGACTGTAAAGTACTTTCTATTGTGTCTTTGCTCTTATTGAGATATTTATCAGTAATAAGGCATCATTTCAAAGTCTGTCCACCTTTCAAAACCCAGTGCAAATCTCAAATCCTGAATGTATCCTTTCTTTCCACCTACTTTGTGATTTCTGTCCTTTCTCATCTTAAACTCTCATGGTGAGTTATAGCCAAAGTTCTTACAATGAGCTGCAGATCCCTACACGGTCTGAGTCTCCATTTTCTTTCTGACTTCATTATCCACCATTCTCTCTTCATTGACTCTACTCCCACTATTGTGCCCCCTTCATGCTGGAACATTCTCCTGCCATGGGACCTTTGTATTTTACTTTCCCTCTCCCTAGAATGTGTTCTCCCAGTTACCTGCATGACCAATTCAGCATTTTCACTTCCTTCAGATTTCTACTCTGTGAGTCTTTCACTGGACACTCTATCAAGTTCCTTATTATCAAGTATCAAATTATCAAATTCCTTGTCGGCATTTCATATACCCTTTTCCTCCTTATTGCTTCTATTAAGCATTTTTGTTGTTGTTGTTGTTTAATGTATTACTTATTTGTTTTGATCTTTATCTGCTCCACTACACTATAAGACATATGAGAGCAGGTGTTTTCATCAGTTTTATGGGTATTATATGCTTAACACCTAGAAGAGCATTTGAAACTTGAAGTGTTCCATAAATATTTGCTAAAAAATGACTATCAGGAGCATATGGCTCAGCACTTCATATTTCACCTTGTTTCCCTTGCCCTTATTATTTACTGCATGATACTAATCTGCCCCAATTAGATTGTAGGAAGTTGAGGTCATGACTTAAGTTTCATTTTTGTCTATGTTCCCAAAACACCTCGAACAGTGCTGAGCATTTTGAAGGAAATCTGTATATAAATATATATCTTTTCTATAATATCTTTACATATGGACCTGAAAAAGAATGTATGTTTACCACAAACAAGGTATGCTCAGTGTTTAGCTTTAAGAGTTTCTGGTAAATATATTTTTGGTTACCGTGAAAAAATAACAAAGCAAGTTCTACTTACTATAATATTTCCTCAGTAATGCTCTATCCTTAATTAAACACTCAATCTGGGAAACTAAGGATATCTTAAAATGCAAGAAAGATAAAAGTAAGCAGACGAATAAAAAATTGAAGGATGGCCAAGGGGAGCTTTCGACACCCTTTAACACAAATTTATGTCAATATTTGATCCAGAATGAAATAATGTTATGCAACAATAAATAAAGTTTTCTCTTACCAGTTTCAGAGCCTGTAGATATCACTCTTTTATTGTACCCAAATGCACATTTTGTTTGTGCAAAACCTCTCAAATTGTACAGTTAAATCTAGCAGTTAGAAGAATCTATGGTTTAAAGCATGTACAATAGCTTATGCAATAATAAATCAATTCAAAGTAATGCAATGGTGACTAGCAAACAGCCTCCAGAAGTTAGAAATCTGTGGGTCCACACTCACAAAGATCCTGCTAAGAATGTTCAATTGTCTAAAATTTACCTGCTAAAATCATTTTGTCTTCATATACCTACATTGTCGATGAGATGCTACTCTCATTACTTGAGCTGAATCAGCTATTAAAAAAAAAAAAAAAACTTGGCTGTTTGCCAAGCAGGTCTTCCAAAATCAGTTCAGAAGTGGGGGCACTGATGCTGCAATATGATTGTCTTATTTTTGTCTTTTTTTAAAGAGGAAAGCTCTAAACTATAAGTGACATTAAATAATACAGCATTAATTTTGACAACAATTAGAATTATGACATAAAAAAGTGAGGTTCAGAACTGAAGAAAAGAAGCTCTGATAAGAGAAGCATGCACATGGGTGTGCACACACTTGCACTCCACCTATTTTTTTTTAAAATCACTTTAAGTTGTTAAAAATCAGATGTCTCAATTTAATCTCATTATCGAACCACAACCTCCAGTCCTCTTACCACTTAGACATCACTTCATTTGTAATTTCTTTTCAATTTCATAACTCCAATTCTTCTATCCCTCCACCTTAACTCAGTATGTTAAATGATTCTGATCTCACTTTTCTGGCTTAGCCTACTCTTCTGAAATTGTACTCACAAACACTTTCAACCATCTTGTACTCCTGTCGTTTTGCTGAAAATGCCTAGCAACATCGGAATTGTGACTCAAACCTACAGTCCTTTTCCTCATACAGATACAGCTTCCTAAGTTCTTCTAAATCTGTTTTTAAAATTAAGAAGTGAAACCATGTAGATTGATGACACCAAAAAACAATGATTTTCAAACAGAGATGGAGCCTCAAATCTACTTAGTGATACATTCATTTGTCCTTAGATTCATCTTTTATTCCCTTCACTGACTATTCCACCTTTCAAATCTTATTCTGCCTCACAATCTTCTAGTAACTCTACTTTAAGTAGAAAACTGGAGCAAGTAAAAATGAATATTCTCAATTTCTGTTCACTTTTACTTATCCATACTACACAAACATACATCTGTACATAACCTTACCGATATATTTTATTTTTCTTCCAGTCTTAGAAGATAAAGAGTCCCTCCTTCTACTCAGGGCAAATTACTTCATTTTCTCTGGGTCAGAGAGATTCAGTCTCATCCAAGGCAATGACTCATTTAGTTTGTCTTCTCCTCTTAAAACTGTCTCTACTGGCTCTTTATCCTCAGCCCTTTAAGTTTGCTCTGTGAGATGCTTTGCTACTCAACTAAGCATCTTCATCCCACAGCTCTTTATGAAGAAGTGTTACTCCACCCACCCCACATCTTCTCTTTTTTATCTTCCATTCATTCTTTACTTCATTGACATTATTGGTTTCTACTGCTTGGAAACTGAACTGGAAATGAAACCATTATCTGTATGTACCAGAGACAATGAATACTTTAAAGACCTGAATTCATTTGAGACTCTTTTTTTCTCTGGCTCCCAGGGCTTCTAAGTTACCACTGTGGTTTTAGATCTCTAGTTCTCAGTCTTCTTGGCAAGATCCTTTTATGCTGGCCTCATCAAGCCATCCCCAAACTCAAACATCTCTCAAAGCATGTCTTTTCTCAGTTACCCCTTCCACCGTTTTGACTTATTGTCCATTCCTTATTGTAATTCTATATGATGTCTGCTGTATCATCTTCCCAGTGAAGAATTTTCTTTTTATCTCCTTGTCTTTCACTTTATTATCATCTACTATATACTATTTATTGTAATATTTTAAAAAATCTCTATGTGTATCATCACTAAACAAATTATAAATATTTGGATGTCAGATACCTGATTGTGTTTATCTCTATCCTTTAACATTTTGGATATAAACAGTCTTTAATAAATTAAATTTAATGGAAGTTTTATATACACCTTGTGGTTTAGCTTACATTATTCAAAAGCCAGGCGTCACCTAAAACTACCAAGGAATAGTCATTACATTACAGGTATTTCTATTTTTCGTTAGGATACCAACAAAGAAACTCCCCTGGTGTTCCCAGGCAGTAAGTATTCCTTCTCTCAGAAAGTTTTCTTTCTGTGTACTCAAATTATCCAGCTATCTATACTGAAAGAGTTTAACATCCACAAAATCACTTGCTTTAAATATTTTTGCTTTAGAACCTACTAGAATTTTACTTCCTTACAAAAAACTTTGGAAAATGTTTTCACCTTTTCTTCACATATCACAGAAGAGAAAAGGAATTTGTGATTGAATGATGATAAAGGGCCACATTGTCTACCCTAGGACATACACTGAATGGATCAGAACATTTCACCACCACCACTAAGGGAAATTACCCAAGTGATCAGGATACATTTTCACTATGTCCACTCCCATAATTAAGTGATTCACCTCTATTCTGGCTAAAGGAATTTCTTAAAAATTCTTCTCATGATATGAGGAATCCAGAATTTGGAATTTGAATACTGCTGATCAAATTTGAATTACAGCTCTTTTTAGTCCTCTGTCTTCAAGTAAGATAAATATCATATGATTCATGATAAAAATAATTCCATTGGACAGAGTATTTTTGGGAGTAAATGAAGCATTATTCCTTAAAGTATTTTGAAAATGTAATGCATTATTCAACTACTGGTTATTATTTTAATTTTTAGATTTTATTCTCCTTTGGATAACCCTCACATTTACCCCTCTAAGACATTCTGTTGGATACAATTTAGCATTTTTCATCATTACACAGTGTTCAAGGTGACTATGCTATGTGTGTATCATAATATTTCTCCATAAAGACAGCTCCATGGATATTAAGTTTTCACTATTTGAAATCTACCATGTAGTTCAAACTCTAACAGATTTATTTTTCAGATTCATTCTTTGTATCTTCTTTATGTTTTAGACCTCATCACTGAAAAATTACTTGGAGAACGTTCTTATAAATTTACTAATGACGCCTCCTGACTAAGGCTCAACATAACTAATTGAGGAAAGTAAACATTCAATGATGTAATTTGAAGCCTTTGCCTTATTGCAATGACTTGAGGGCCTGAAAAGTATTACATGATCTAAGATTTGGATGAATAACATTTTGTTCATTATAATTCAGATTTTCAGGTGATTTATCTGGCTTTAATGCTCAATGTCCAGTAGTGTAAAATAGAGTTCATTATTTCTATTGTTAATTACTTCTGCTACAGTCTAGCCAATTCACTACAGTGTAGCAGTCTCTTATTGTGAGGTATCGCCTGGAGTTCTTTGTCTCAAGACCAAGTGAATTTAAGAGTGTGGACACAAAGGGTGAAGTGGGAGTGAAAGTTTAATAAGCAAAAGAAGAAAGCTCTCTGCTGTGGAGAAGTGGCCTGGTAAAGGGTTGCCATTTCTACAGTTGAATGCAAAGGCTTTCATAAGCAACTGATGAGGGCTAGACATCTCATTTGCATAAGCCACAAATTTCTGATAGCTCCACCCAGTCTTCCTAATCTGCCTGTGGGCTTTTAGCTTGAGTTACTCCATATTGCTTTGTTTCCCTTACTGCATATGTGTCAGGGGATGGAATTTTCCATTGAGGGGGCATATCTGGGCAAGTCACCCGTGTAGACTTCCTTATATTGTTGTCTGTGGGCATGTCTTAGGCAAGCTCCCCTGTGCATGTTCCTTTATCTGTGACTACAGGCTGTTCTTTTGTTTGAGATAATTCAACCTAGGACCCACCCTAACTGCCTGTCTGATCAGTTTCTTCCTTCTCCTCTCTCACTTCTTTTCACACAACCAATAGTCAAGGCATTCTATTATTTAAATTGGCATTGTGTGCAAAGAGATTAAAAGTACTTCTGGAAATCTTCAAAAAGCATCTAGTGCAATTTGGATGCATTCTATGCATTCAAGTATTCAAATTCATTTTGGGTAACATTTTAAAGAACTTATTATTTATTCAACTAATGTCTAATAATCACTCTTATAACTCGAGCACAAAATATATTTTATTTTACATATACAAAACATAATTGAGTAAGTATACCTTTGGATATAGATGTCAGAGCCCCTAAAAAGAAAATCAACGTGGAAAATGTTGCCTTTCTTCCTAAAATGCCTTTGCAAAATTATGGCAGTAAGAGAAATCTGACCTGACTGACTCCATCTCACTTCTAGCCTCAAGGCTGGCTGTTTCTGTTCATTCCTGGGCAGGGGCCAAGCTAACTTTGGGTGAAATTTAGTTTATGATTTAAATTATAATAGCCCTTTTTCAAAACTAAACTTCCCTTGTGAAAACTAAGGAGAGGCCACCAAGTTAGAAGGATAAGAGGGGCCTGAATTCTAAATAATTACTAGCTATTAGTCCTGAGGTCACAAAATGATATGGTTTAGCTGTGTTCTCATTCAACTCTTGAATTCGCATGTGTTGAGGGAGGGGCCCAGTGGGAGATAATTAAATCATGGGGGCAAGTCTTTCCCATGCTGTTCTCATGATAGTGAATAAGTCTCATAAGATCTGATGGTTTTAAAAAGATGAGTTCCCCTGCACAAGCTCTTTCTCTTTTTGACTGCTGCCATCCATGTAACATGGGACTTGCTCTTCCTTGCCTTTCTCCATGATCTTGAGGCTTTCCCAGCCATGTGGAACTGTAAGTCTAATAAACCTCTTTCTTTCGTAAATTGGCCAGTCTCCAGTATATCTTTATCAACAGTGTGAAAATGGACTAATACAGTTAATTGGTACTAGGAGTGGGATGTTGCTGAAAAAATACTTGAAAATGTGGAAGCAACTTTGGACCTGGGTAACAGGCAGACATTGGAACAGTTTGAAGGGCTCAGAAGAAGACAGGGAAGTGTGGGAAAGTTTGGAACTTCCTAGAGACTTGTTGAATGGTTTTGCCCAAAGGGCTAACAGTGGTATGGACAATAGAGTCTAGACAGAAGTGGTCTCAAATGGAAATGTGAAACTTGTTGGAAACTGGAGCAAAGATGAATCTTGTTATGTTTTAGCAAAGAGACTGCTGGCATTTTGCCCCTGCCCTGGAGATTTGTGAAACTTTGAACTTGAGAGAGATGATTTAGGGTATCTGGCAAAGGAAATCTCCAAGCAGCAAAGCATTCAAGATGTGACTTGGGTGCTGTTAAAGGCATTCAGTTTTATAAAGGAAGCAGATAATAAAAATTGAAAAATTTGTAGCCTGACAAGGCAATAGAAAAGAAAATTCCATTTTTTTGAGGAGAAATTCAAGTCAGCTGTAGAAATAAGTAGCCAGGAGTCAAAAGTTAATTCCCGGGAAAATGGGAAATGTGTCTCCAGGGCATGTCAGAGGTCTTCGTGGCAATCCCTCCCATCACAGGCCCAAAGGTGTAGGAGGAAAAAATGGTTTTGTGGGCCCAGCCCAGGGTCCTTTTGCTATGTGTAGTCTAGGAACTTCATGCCCTGTGTCCCAGTCACTCCAGTTGTGACTAAAAGAGGCCAAGGTGCAGCTTGGGTTGCTGTTTCAGCAGGTGGAAGTACCAAGCCTTGGCATCTTCCATGTGATGTTGAACCTGCAGGTGCACAGAAGTAAAGAACTGCAGTTTGGGAACCTCTGCCTAGATTTCAGAGGATGTATAGAAACACCTGGATGCCTAGGCAAAAGTTTGCTTCAGGGGCAGGGCTCTCATGGAGAACCTCTGCTAGGGAAGTGCGGAAGGGAAATGTGGGGTTGAAGCTCCCACACAGAGTGCCTAATGGGGCACTGCCTCATGGAACTGTGAGAAGAGGACCACAATCCTCCAGACCCCAGAATGATAGATCCACTTACAGCTTGCACTGTGCACCTGGAAAAGTTGCAGAGACTCAATACCAGCCCATGAAAGCAGCCAGGAGGGAGGCTGTACCCTGTAGAGACAAAGAGGAAGAGCTGCCCAAGTCCATGGGAACCCAGATTTTGCATCAGCATGGCCCAGATGTGAGACATGAAGGCAAAGAGATCATTTTGGAACTTTAAGATTTGACTGCCCCACTGAATTTTGTACTTGCATGGGGCCTGTAGCCCCTTTGTTTTGGCCAATTTCTTCAATTTGGAATTGCTGTCTTTTCCCAATGCTTGTACCCCCACTGTATCTAGGAAGTAATTAATCTACTTTTGATTTTACAGGCTCATAGGCAGAAGTGACTTGACTTGTCTCTGATGAGACTTTGGACTGTGGACTTTGGAGTTAATGCTGAAATAAGCTAAGACTTGGGGAGACTGTCAGAAAGGCATGATTGGTTTGAAATGTGAGGACATGAGATTTTTGAGGGTTTAAGGGTGAAATAATATGGTTTGGCTGTGTCCCCACCCAAATTTCAACTTGAATTCCCATGTGTTGTGAGAGGGACCTAGTGGGAAGTAATTGAATCATGGGGGCAAGTCTTTCCCATGCGGTTCTCATGATTGTGAATAATCTCCTGAGATCTGATGGCTTTAAAAAGAGGAGCTCCCCTGCACAAACTGTCTCTCTTTATGTCTGCAGTCATCCATGTAAGATGTGACTTTCTCCTCTTTGCCTTCCACCATGATTGTGTGGCTTCCCCAGCCATGTGGAATTGTAAGTCCAATTAACCTCTTTCTTTTGTAAATTGCCCAGTCTTCTGTGTATCTTTATCAGCAGCATGAAAATGGGCTAATACACAAGTTTCCAAATTCTCCAATTATCCCCGCAGATAACATCAATTTTGTAGAACCTAAGATTGGCCTTTTGAGATGATTTCTCAGGCTTTGGCATTCCTGACAACATGATGGTCTTACCCGGACCAGACAACCAGTCCTGTGGCCCCACGCAGGAACTGACTCAGGTCAAGAGGACACTTTTGATTCCCTATGATTTCATCTCTGACCTATCCAACTAGCATCCCCCCACCAAACTATCTTTGAAAAACCCTTAACTTCTGAGACTTCGGGGAGATTGATTTGAGTAATAACTCCTTCTTCGGCATGAAGTGGCTGACCTCACATCAATTATAATCTTGCTTTACTACAATGCTATAGTCTCCATGAATTCATTTTGTTTGTGCAGTGGGCAGGAAGAACCCATCAGGCAGTTACACTATCATCGCTGAATCTGAGAACATATCAAATTCTCTTTGACAATTTGAACACAGGAAACGTCATGATAATATAACGATAGATGTATATAGCTAGATCCAGAGGGAGTAGGGAGATGTCTGCTTTATTAGAGGGAAAGATGTTTTTGTTGTTATGGATTTAAATATCTAACATTTTGTTGTTATAGATTTAAATATCTGATATTGTTACAGTCTCACCAATGCAACACAATGTGGCAGTCTCTCATTGTGTGAGGTATCACCTGAAATTATTTGTCTTATATCCAAGAAATTAAGAAACAAGGACACAAAGGGTGAGGTTGGAGCAAAAATTTAATAAGTGAAAGAAGAAAGCTCTCCAGAGCAAAGAGGGGACCTGAATGGGTTGCTCTTTTTAGAGTTGAATGCCCTTTTTAGAGTTGAACCCCATCCTAATGTGCATGCAGGCACTTAGCTTGAGTTACTCCATATTGCTTTGTTCCCCTTATTGTGCATGTCTCAGAAGATGGGATTTTTCCTTGTGAGTATGGCTGGGCAAGTCACCTGTATAGCCTTTCTTATCTGTGTGGCTGTGGGCATGTCTTAGGCAAACCCCCCTGTGCAAGTTCCCTTCTCTGTGCCTGCAGGCTCCATTTTTGTTTGAAAGAAATCAGTTGAGGACCCACCCTAACTGCCATACTGACCAGTTTCTTCCTTTTTCCTCTCTCATTTCACTCATCGGGGTGGACACCCTAACTGCTGTTAGGGGTAATGGGGCAATGATTCTTCTAACTACTTCCTGCTAGAGAGGGGCATTGTGTAGGGGAACAGCATCTAGGGTTTCCCTTAGGGTTTATCTACGGGTCCTCGGAAGAAAGCCATCTACATCTTGAGCTCCATTTATAGTACCATCTAGAGTTTTATAGCTTCTAAGTGAGAAGAAACAATTTGGGTTATTAGAAGACATGCACTAAAATGAAACAAGGGTGGGGTAAGGAAAGCTCAAAAATCCCAAGGCTGCTGACACACCCAGATAACTAGTGACTATATTATACCTGCTAAGATTTGAATTCATGGGGCTTGGCTTTGGTTAATGTCCATGGTTTCATTTTCCCCCACAAAGAAACCTCCAGGTAATGGGCACCCTATTTACAGACATCCCATATTATCTTGGGGACATATATTAATATCATTTACTAAAATATAGCCTGAAAAAGATTAAACATCAATTTGGGAATCCCATGTATCTAAATATGTTAGATGATTCTGTTTACCTCTCTTCTGGATACTTCAGGGGCCCTCTGTAGCATACAAAAACTAGGAGCCAGTAGAGACAATTTTGAAACTGAAATCAGTCTACTACTCCATAACAGAGGTAAGAAAGAGTATGCATGGAACACAGAAGATCCTTGAGGGCATCTGTTAGTATTACCACATCCTGTTTTAAGGTCAACGGGAAACTACAACAGCCCGATCCAGGCAGAACTACAGATTGTCCAGACCCTTCAGGAATGAAGGTCTGGGTCACTCCACCAGGAAAAAAAGAAAACATGACCTGCTGAAGTGCTTGCTGAAGGAAAAGGGAATATAGAATAGGTAGTGAAGAAGGTAATTATCAATACCAGCTATGACCACGTGACCAGCTACAGAAACAAGGACTGTAATTGTCACACATATTCTCTCATTCTTTTGTTAAAAACATGTTTGTGCATTTATACACTTGTACTAAGGAAATATCTTCATTTTGTTTCTTTTTCCTTTATCATGTGACATAAGATTTATTGAGTTCATATCAGCATTTAAGTATTGTTAACTTTATGTAATGGTATTTGAGTGAGGGATTAGTGCATTCTGGTTCTATGAATATTAGTTGTAAGGGAGGAGATCACATCTCATATTGTCTTATGCCCAATTTCTGCCTCCAAAGAAAGAAGAAGTAAAAACTAAAAGACAGAAATGAAATCCACAGGCAGACAGCCCAGTGCCACACCCTGGGCCTGGTAGTTAAAGATCGACCCCTGACCTAATTGGTTATGTTATCTACAGATTACAGACATTGTATAGAAAAGCACTGTGAAAATCCTTATCCTGTTTTGTTCTGATCTAATTACCAGTGCATGCAGCCCCCAGTCATGTACCACTTGCTTGCTCAATCAATCACGACCCCCTCACACGCACCCCCTTAGAGTTGTGAGCCCTTGAAAGGGACAGGAATTGCTAACTTCGGGAACTCGGCTCTTGAGACAGGAGTCTTGCTGATGCCCCAGGCCGAATAAACCCCTTCTTTCTTTAGCTCCATGTCTGAGGAGTTTTGTCTAGGGCTGGTCCTGCTACCTTTCTTGGTTTGCTGACTGGGAAGCGAGGCGATTGGTGGATGGTTGATGCAGCTCCTTAGGCGGCTTAAGCCTGCCCTGTGGAACATCCTTGCAGGGGACTCTGACAAGCACAAGCTACACAAATCCTAAGAGCGCTCCCAGGTAGGCATTTGCCCTGGTGGGACGCCTCACCAGAGCAGTGTATGGCACACACCCATGGAGGATCAACACAGTGGCTGAACACTGGGAAGGAATAGGCACTTGGAGTCTGGACATCTAAAACTCGGTAAGACTAGTCTTTGAAATTTGCCCACTCCATTTCAGTGGAAGCAAGGCCTAACGGCACTTTGGTTTTGGTTTTGGTTTTGACTTGTTTAGAATTGCTTGACAGGACTGGTCTTAGGAACTTGCCCACTCCATTTGAGTGGAAGCGTGGCCTGATCACCCATAGTGTGCCTGTACTGGCATTTGGTTTTTGTTTTGACTTGACTTGGATTGCTTGATACTTTGGTTTTTGTTTTGACCTGGCTTAGATTTCTTGATACTCTGATTTTGGTTTTGATCCTGGTTTGGCATAAACTGTAAAAGTGTGTGTGTGCTCTTTTCACTTGTTCTTTGTTTTGTGGTGTGCATATGGTGTGAATGTGGTGTTTTGTCTTGAGGAAACATGAGTCAGGCACAAAATAAGCCCACCCCACTAGGAACTATGTTGAAAAATTTCAAAACAGGATTTAAGGGAGACTATGGAGTCACCATGACACCAGGAAAACGTAGAACTTTGTGTGAGATAGACTGGCCAGCATTAGAGGTGGGTTGGCTATCAGAAGGAAGCCTGGACAGGTCCCTTGTCTCGAAGGTATGGCACAGAGTAACCTGTAAGCCAGGGTACCCAGATCAGTTCCCATCTATAGATTCTTGGTTACAGCTAGTTTTGGACCCCCCACAGTGGTTAAGAGGACAGGCAGCAGCAGTACTAGTAGCAAAGGGACAGTTAGTTAAGGAAGGTTCTCGCTCCACCCACTGAGGGAAGTTGGCACCAAAAGTCCTGTCTGACCCAACACCAGAAGAATCAT
Organism: Trachypithecus francoisi; assembly: GCF_009764315.1. Classification (NCBI taxonomy): domain Eukaryota; kingdom Metazoa; phylum Chordata; class Mammalia; order Primates; family Cercopithecidae; genus Trachypithecus; species Trachypithecus francoisi. The sequence continues at coordinate 59,558,301 of NW_022681455.1, forward strand.
GGCAGGAACTGGTACTGGCAATACCTTCTCCTTGTCGGGAGGAAGAGCTTGCCACCCTTGAGCCCACAGCATCTACACCTCCACCAGATAACCACACCCCTAGACTGCCCAGAGTAGAAAAGAGAGGAAGTGAAACCTCAGAGAAACTCCTCTCTTGGCAGCTCGCTTATGGCTCAAGACTGGAATCCAAATGCCCTTGAGAGAGCAGCAATATACTGGGGTAGATGAGGATGGACACATGGTGGAAAGGTGTGCCTTTGTGTATCAACCTTTCACATCTGCTGACCTCAGTTGGAAAAGTAATATTCCATCTTACACTGAAAAGCCACAAGTTTTAATTGACTTGCCCCAAACTATTATACAGACTCATAATCCTACTTAGGCTGACTGCCACCAGCTGCTCATATACCTCTTTAATACAGATGAAAGGCAAAGGGTGCTCCAGGTGACAACTAAGTGGCTAGAGTAGCACGTCCCAGCCAATTACAAAAACCCCAAGAATATGTAAGAATTCAACTGCCAGGAACAGACGCCCAGTGGGACCCGAACGAGGGACCAGACATGGAGAGGCTAAGACGGTACTGTGAGGCATTAATAGAAGGTTTAAAGAAAGGATCTGGAAAGGCTACAAATGTAAATAAGGTCTCTGAGGTCATCCAAGGAAAAGAGGAGAGTCCAGCGCAATTCTATGAAAGACTGTATGAGGCTTACCATATGTACGCTCCTTTTGATAGAGATAGCCCTGAAAATCAACACATGATTAACATGGCCTTAGTCAAAGTGTGGAAGATATCAGGAGAAAATTGCAGAAACAGGCTGGGTTTGCGGGTAGGAATACCTCACAGTTACTGGAAATAGCCAATCAAGTGTTTGTGAATAGAAATGCAACAAGCCACAGAGAAAGTCATAAGGAAGGCAAACACCAGGCTAGGTGAAACGTCAACTTACTGGCCACGGCCATTAAGGAAATTTCCCTGAAAGGAGAGCGAAAGGGGTGTTCTGGGATGAATACCCAGTCTAATCACCCACGCTTGCAATGTAACCAATGCGCCTATTGTAAGAAAATAGGACGAAAAGCAAGGTGATTCAGAACAAAAGACCTCAGATAAAAACGAGGGAGCTTTGTTCAACCAGGCTGAAAGGCTATTGGACTGAAGGTAACCGGACTCAAGTGCCCCCAAGGAGCCCATGGTCAGGATTACAATTGGGGGCAAGGACATTAAGTTTTTGGTCAATACTGGTGCTGAACATTCAGTAGTGACCACCCTGGCTGCCCTCTTATCCAAGAAAAAACATTGATATAATTGGAGGGTCAGGCCTCCTTGAGCTGTGGTGGGCTCCACCCAATTTGAGCTTCCCAGCAGCTTTGTTTACCTACTTAAGCCTCAGCAATGGCAGATGCCCCTCCCCCAGCCTCGTTGCCACCTTGCAGTTAGGTCTCAGACTGCTGTGCTAGCAATGAGGGAGGCTCTGTGGGCATGGGACCCTCTGGGCCAGGTGTGGGATAAAATCTCCTGGTGTGCCATTTGCTAAGACTCTTGCTAAAGCACAGTATTAGGGTGGGAGTTACTGGATTTTCCAGGTGTTGTGTGTCTCAATTTCCTTTGGCTAGGAAAAGGAATTCCCTTCCCCCTTGCACTTCCCAGGTGAGGCGATGCCTTACCCTGCTTCAGCTCTCGCTGGTCAGGTTGCACCTGTGGACCAGCACCAACTGTCCGACACGCCCCAGTGAGATGAACTAGGTACCTCAGCTGAAAATGCAGAAATCACCCATCTTCTGTGTCACTCATGCTGAGCACTGGAGGCTGGAGCTGATCCTATTCGGCCATCTTGGGTGTGCCCCTCTATAGCTTTTATTTTTTCTTTAAAAATATTTGATTTAAGCTCTCATTTTTCTCTAAGCCAATCAATTACAGCTTTTTATAGACATCACACACAACACATATATAACTACACAGACAAGCAGAAGAAGATCCAGTAGTTACAAGATTTTTCATTTGTTAATTGTCTAATTGGATTATTGGCCTCTTGGTGGGGCCCTTTAAGAGCAACACTAGGAAAGCATGCATACGTATCTAGGACCTAATAAACAGTTATAGCTTGAAGACAAAAAAAAAACAGATTTTGAGAGGGAACTATCCACCTCTAATTCCTGGGGTTCCATGAGGAAAATAGATGTTTCTCCCAAAATGGAATTTTTTTCACCTTTTCTGCTTTTCCCAAGGAGCCCCAGGCCATCAGAAATTATCTTAGGGCCTCTCATGCATGCATTAAGTGTGGCAAAACAAAATGGAGAAAAATAATTCAGTCAACAAGAAAAAACCCTTTCCAGAAAAACAAGATCCAAGAAGAGAAAAACAAACATTCCCTTTAAATATACCTATAACTCGGATATCCACTTTCAATTAAGCTGAGCACTCTTTAAGAAAATTGTTTTAAATACTTGTTACCTGCTTTTATCCACACCAAGCAGTTAACAGTTCTGGATTTTGAACTTTACCAGCAGTGACCAATTTACCAACAGTAACCTCACAGTTGAAACCAACAAGACTCAATTAGGTTATGACTTAACTGTGAGTGTACAAGCTATTTTCAAAAGAGTGGTAAGCCACTTTCACAAAATCTAGAATATTTAAAGGCAACTTAGAGAAAGGAAGATTTAAGAAAGGAAGTTAGAAGTTGTTCATGAAGGGGGAAGAGAATTAGCTGTGTAAAAGTTACACAGCTATTAACTTGAAAGTATTCATTCCCCAAACCAGGATTGAACCCAGGCTGCCATTGTAAAATGGCAGAGGCTGAAACAAAGTACAGTCATGGGGTTACAGGTCATGCTTAAGGACATAAAACAGGATGGAGGCCTGTAGCAGTTTGTTACAGACCAGTGTATTGGGCTGGTTTGAACAGTCGGCCTATGGAGTCCCAGAACTTCATTCCATTCCAAGGTATCCCTCTTCTCTCTGCTTTTTCTTGTATTTCTTCTCCTTTCCCTGGAACCCCTCCTTGTCTCTATTATAAAAGACCACGATGGCTATTCTTAGGAGATTTTCTAAGGTGCCATCTGGTCTGATAGCCTGTTTCTGCAGGTTCTTTCTGATATCAGAGGCCACCTGAGTAAACTTGTCTTTCAAGATTCACTGTTCCTCAATTGAATTAGGAGATAGGTGTGTTTTACCAAAGCCTGTCTAGCCTTTCTTAAAAGGCTGATGGATTTTTATCTAGCTTTTGATTTATCATGGATGGCTTAGGATAGTTAATAGGTTTGGCTCTGGGCCTCTGTAAGCCTTCTAATATACACATCAGAATGTGTTTTCTTTTCCACTAATCTGTGGGATTACCAGGGTTCCAATTAGGATTTTCAAGGGTCACTGCCTCTCTTTCTACTGGGAATAAGGATCCTACCGTTTTTAAACCTTCTTTCCCCTTTTCACTGGCTTTTTTTTTTTTTTTTTTTTACTGGCTATAGGAGACACGCTGTCCATCTCTGAATTTCTCTGTTACATGTAGGGCTGCCTGTTTCTCAACAGCTGTTAAGGCTTGATTTAAGAATAACATAACATCTTTCCAGGAGAGTTTAAATACTTGAGTTAAATCCTGGAAGGTCTCTATATATGAGTAAAGATGGGGCTTGCTGAGAGCAAACTTCAGAGTCTGAGGGTTAAAAGAGATCCAGGCTACACTTGAATGGAGTGCAAGCTTGAAGAAGGGTTGTTACCCATCTAGAAAAGAGGGGATAGGAAGGCTTCTTTTTCCTCCTTTATAGTGATCCAGTGTGGAGAGAAAGAGAGAAAGGGCATCTCCTTTTTCCTCTTTTCTCCTGTCTTCTCTGGGTCCCAGCAACCATCATAGGTGCCATCCATGGATGCAAGTATGACCTTCACCCATGATCCCAGAGGAGCTAGTCTACAGTAATAGTCATGCTTACCTATGCAATACTCCAGATTTCTGCCCTGCTTGTTTCCTAGCCACTTGGCACATAAGGCTCCCAGGGTACCCTTGGGGTCTGGAAGAGATTGTACAATCGTTGGATTTGGGTGAGACCCTCCTATGGAGGGAGTGTTTGTAAACTATCTCTGGCTTCCCTTGCTATTTTCACAGTGAAACATTGAAATCCCAGAGAATAGGACCGATTGACTTCCAAAAATAAAATCCCCTTTTTGTTTAAATGCCAGTTTAGTTGAACGAAGAACAGGGCCTCAAAAGAACATAGGGATTTAATGACTGTCCTTTCTTTAATAGGGATATCACTGAGGTTAGAATTTGCTTCTCAAGGGGACCTTCCTCTCAACTGTTGAAAGTGGAGTTTTTCTGCTTACAACTAGGGCGTGGGGCCTGATCACTGAGAAGGGGACATAAGAGGGAAAGGAATTGGGGAAATAGAGGTTTGGGGCAAAGAGACAAAAGGCTCTTCATGGGGAAAAATCCCATCCCACTAGATGGTACTGTAGGATTTGAAATGTTAGATAAAAATTTTGACTCTAAATTTTTGCCAGGCTGAGGTTAGAAAGAGAGATGTGCACTTGGTGGGCTGTTCTAACAAGATGCCTTCTAATAGGAAAAAATTAACTAGTCTCATAGAGGAACTGCTTAAATTCACTGGGCAGTGATGAGTTCTTACATGGAAAAAAAATCAAATGGAAAAGAGGGTATTCACTCAAAGTGAAAAATCCTTTACACTGTGCAATGAATGTCTATCACTGGGGGACAAAAAGGCCCTTACTAGGTGAAAGTTTAGACTGAAATATTGAAATCCCTCTATCCCAAGGAAATCACAGAAGCAGTAATATTTTGAGTTACATTTCTGGTTACTAAGGCACTCACTAACTTTACCCAACAAGATTATCTCCCTGGACTGTAAAAACACCTGCAACATTGCATTTAAGAAGGGATATGAAACATGGTAGCCATGAAAAGAAAGAAAGAAAATGTGATAGAAAAGTCTAGAAGTCCTGTTGCCAACATATTAATGAGATGTTGGGGGCTGGAGTTAGCCCAGGGGCCTTCAGGTAACACTGAGGTGTAGCCTTCAGCTAGATGCCTTCAGTTGCCCCAGGACCTCCTTCCAGCCCCACGTGATGGCTAGGTCCTCCATGAAAGGAAACTGGTTTAGAATAGAACTAACATTCCCACCACATGAAGGCCATGGGGCATTGATAAAGTCCTCTCATGGAAAGGCTGGGAGCCATGCTATTTGTCTTTAACTGGCTGACAGTGGTCCAGTGTTTCAATTTTAAAAATTGAGGGTGAGAAGCTTCAGAAATAAAAACAAAGGGCTGGAGGTCTGCTCCTACTCACACTTCTGAACTTTCCTTTCCTGGCCAAAGAATCAATATTAAACTTAAAATTTTAAGTGACAAGATTTACTTTTTTGTTACTAATTTAATAAGCAGTATTTTTGCTAGTATCTATATTCCAAGAAGCTTTATTTAGCAGTTAGATGCCACTTTCTCTAGGAGTCCACCATGTACTCATTACACTGTTCCTGGTTTCTCTTCTTTGATGTTTCTTCAATATCTCATGCACATCTCTGCATTTGTATTTAACACATATTCTGTTTATGTGTTTTTCCTTTAGATATGATCTCCTTAAGTGCAAGACCTTTCTCATTTATCTCCAAAACTCTTTCACCAAGCTATAGTGTTTGGCACACATTACATACAAGACAAAACAAGAAATGATTAATTGAATGAATTAATAATACATAATCTACTGCCTAAAATAAAGGCAATATTATTGCTATTAATTTTTACTAATTCTTCTCCTTTCCTTATTTATTCCACTCACAACAATTCTAAGTGAGAATATTTTTAAACCTAAATAAAATATATTTGAATCCTTATCAAAAACTTGTTAATCATAATTTGTGTCCAATGGTGTGCTCATAAACCTTTTTGAGCCAGCTCACCAGAGTACTGGGCTTCCTGAGTTAGGAAAAACATTCTCCAGGACACCCCTGGCCCCTTCTATGCCATGTCCTGCATTACTCATTTCAGTTAGCTTTGCTGAATTGCCTTTCACTACAGATTTTCAGTTGCTGCTTTTAAGGACTGACTTGTATGTGGAGAGGTAATAAATCAAGGACATTAGAGCAGTAGACTTTCAGGTTGTTTTAAAATGTTATTCTTAAATACAATCCTTAAGATCACCAATAAACCTCAAGGAAAATTATATGAGCTATTTTTCAGAAAGCATATTTAAAACTCATATAAAAGCATGAGAAATACAAGATGGATACCTTTTGAATATATTTTGATTTGTGTTGAGGAAGGTTGTAATATAATTAATAATTTCATCATTTTAGGAGGGGGAAAAATAGTAGACCATTATCCTTTAAAAAATCTTTATTATTTTATGTTAACAACTTCCTTCTTCATTTTTCAATTAATTTAAGTCTAGTTTGTCTCTGATAGTAAAACCCCAGAACTTTAAACATGTGAGGTAAACCACGTTTACATATTAATGCATTTTAGGTATCTTGGTTTCTGTCTTACAGTTATTAGAATCAAATGTGAAAAGACCAGCTCAGCTTATCGTTAAACACCCTACCAACTGAAGCTTGAAAAAAAATCAAGAGTAATGAGAGTTATTTAACCCATATACTGAGCTCTGGAGATTCACTGGGTCTTTTTTTTTAATCATAATTTACAAATTCTAAAATATTTGATTAGTAATCAAGTCCTCTGATTAGTTTAAATCATGATAGTGGCAAAAGTACAAGAGAGAAAAGAGAGTTCAGATAGACACTTGAAGATGTTTTCCATACTCTCAAAACGTTTTTGAAGATGTTCTGTAAAACCGTGAAATATAGAAAAGTTTTAATAGTCAAAATTAAGCTCATTAGTGGCAATAGGCTTCTAATTTCATTGTCTACAAGTAACTGATAGAGTTCAGTGAACAGAATCATTTTCTTCCAAGAGTTCAAAGTTGGATATTTTCAAAAACAGAGTATTTCATTAAATTCTGGTATACATGTGAAGTTCAGAAGTCAAGCTTCCTCTATCAAAGGAGTAAACAGAAACAAAGATCCTTGGGTGTGTGTTTCAGTCTGTTCAGGTTGCTATTAAAAAATACCTTAGACAGGGTAACTTATAAACAACAGAAATGTATTGCTCACAGTTCTGGAGACAGGAACATCCAAGCCTAAATTATCAACAGAGTTGGTGTCTGGTGAGGGCCTTCTTTTGCTTAAAAGATGGTGCCTTCTAGCTGCATCTTCACATGGCAGAAGAGATAAATAAGCTTCCTCAAGCCTCTTTTATGAGTGTACTAATCCTATTCATAAGGGCAGAGCTCTCATGAACCAATCATCTCCTAAAGGTTCCAATTCTTAATGCTATTGTATTGAAGAGTAGGTTCCAAAACATGAATTGTGGGGAATACAAAAACATTCAGACCAATATCTTGGGTAATTCTCTCAAACATTTTTACAACATAGGTATTGATATTATTTATAATTGCATTTTAAGAATTTGAAGCACCAGAGGAGCTAAGTAACTTGTCAAAAGTCATAAAGCTGGAAAAGTCTTGGGTAATGAATAAAACCCAAGTTTGAGATTCCAAAAATCTAGGTTCCAGAACAATACTCCTCCTCAGTGATATTTTAGTCACAATTTAAGCATACATCTTTAAATGCTAAAGTTTAGGGGTCAACAAACTGGCCTGTAGTTCAAATATAGCCTGTTGCTTGTTTTGGAAGTTAACACTTCATGGAAATACAGTTCCACCTATTGGTTTACATGTGCCTATGATTGTTTCATTACAACATAGTTGAGTAATTGCAACTGAGACCACATGGCTCACAAAGCCTGTATATTCACTACTTGATCCTTTACAAGAAAAGTTTGCTGACCTGTGCTTTAGACTTTTAATTTGAAATTGGAAATCCATGTCATGTTCTCAGATATTTACTACATTTTCTGTTTCTATCAATTTGGAAATATTTAATATGGTTTGAGTAATAATTATATATTTAACAAATACATCAAAATTACATGATAGTCCTAAAGCTTGCTCTAAAGAGAAACAAACAAGTTGTCATCACTTACCACAAAATTAGGATCTTTTTCTGTAAATTCTATTGTAAAAATTGCAGTTTCATATAAATGAATTATTTATTGTTATTATGGTTCAACCTAAGAATTTTTCTAGCCTAAAAGTATGCATATTAGGACTAAAACATAGCTAGTAAATGTCATAAAATAACATATAACTCTAATGAAATCAAAATATAAAATAAGATATTGTTAGCTTTGTTAAAAGAGTATAAAAAAACTGTTAACATGGACAAATTATATTAAGTTAGTTACTTAAAACAATTATTAGAAATAATGTGAGAAATAACATTAGTTACTTAGGAAATAATGGGCCAACTATTATGTTTATTACAAAGGATACAGTTTTGCAATCATTTTTGCATATTTATATATGCAAACTTAAATATATGTTTCTCAGCAGATTCCTTTGCAGAAGATGTCATAGAGACATTTAAACACAATGCAATCTAAAGGACTATCTTACAGAAACTAGCTGGGGGCCTGGTCCCATTTTATACCGTGGCATTCTTTTGGTGAATTCATCATAATCTAAGTACCTGGTCTTTCCATTTCTAAAGCTGATTTGACATTCCACTGGTATGTGCCTTCCTTATGAGTTAGCACACATTCATAAAAATATATGCATAAAATTATATTGTTATTTTATTTTATTTTATGTTTAGTAAGGACATAATTGCTGAATGGATGAGGTTCTGATTCATCTTCTGTAATAGTTTACAAAACTATGCTGTGGCATTACAATCTCCTGTAGCAGATCTTCACAGTACAGACCACATTACTTCCCATACTTGTTGGACCTGTGGTATCCTTTTATCCATTTTTTTCAAGGACTTATACAAATATTAAAGTTACTTGAGGGCACATTTGAGGTGGCTTGATTCTTCCAAGCAAGTGTATTAGAAGGTTAGACCTTTAACAGATCTCCTCTCACAACACAATTCCACATAATTCTTCACATTATGTAAGAGAGGGAAGGAACATATCTGTTAGCATGTTTCCTTTAAGATGACTGACTAAAAGAATCTATTTTAAAAGCTTAATTAATAATAGAGACTTCCTAGGTTCTACTACACTCTGACCAGTGGAGTGATTTTGAAGTGATAAACAAAGAAGGACATAGTTTACTCTTCCCTTTAACCAAAGTTATCTAATGGTATCCATCTCTTCTTATCACTTGAAGATATCCCCCTACTCAAATGGTAAAATAGGATGGCTAAACAGAACCAAGAATTATTATTATTATTATATTATTATTATTATTATTATTATTATTATTATTTTCTGAGATGGAGTCTTGCTCTGCTGCCCAGGTTGGGTGCAGCAATGCGACCTCGGCTCACTGCAACCTCTACCTCCCGGGTTCCAGCTATTCTCCTGCCTTAGCCTCCTGAGTAACTGGGACTACAGGCACCCGCCACAATGCCTGACTAACTTTTGTATTTTTAGTAGAGATGGGGTTTCGCCGTATTGGTCAGCCTGGTCTTCAACTTCTGACCTCAAGCAATCCACCCACCTCGGCCTCCCAAAGTGCTGGGATTACAGGCATGAGCCACCTGGCCCCAAGAACCATTTTAATTTAGGAAGAATAAGTTTTCCTCTGGACAGATTGAATTTTAGAACCCATTATTTAATTTAAGTTTCTTAGGTGCAATTCTGTGATTTCTGCATTTAGTACCTTAATATTCACACCAGCAATCACTTATGAATCCTATACACTCTGCATCTATCCCACTACTTTACTGATTTAGGATATCAATGTCATCCAGGCACGTCGGCTCATGCCTGTAATTCCAGCACTTTGGGAGGCCAAGGCAGGTGGATCACCTGAGGTCAGGCATTTGAGACCAGCCTGGCCAATATGGCAAAACTCTTTCTCTACTAAAAATATGAAAATTAGCTGAGTGTGGTGGTGGGTCCCTATAGTCCCAGCTACTCGGGAGGCTGAGGCAGGAAAATCACTTGAACCTGGGAGGTGGAGGTTGCAGTGAGCCGAGATGGGGTCATTGAACTCTAGCCAGGGCGACAAAAGCAAGACTCCATGTCCAAAAAAAAAAAAAAAAAAAATCACTGTCAAATCTAAAAGCTACTTCTTAGTCATCATTCAACTTGATTTACCAGTATTTAATATTTTAATCATTTTCTGAAAATTTTGATTTTTCCTGGTTTCCTTGACTCTATTTTCCTAATTTTACTAATTCTTATCTCTTTCTTCATTCTTATTTCTTTGTCTTTCTAAGTAAAATTTGTATATTAATTCCACATTTCTCTTAAATACTCATCCTCCCTGTTATGCATATGATCAGATAATTGAGCTTATTTGTCCTTCATGTTGTGTTTTTGTGCTGAGCTTGTGAAATATAGGAATCATATGAGGAACTTACTCATCTCACTCTTGCCAGCAAGTAACAGGTAAGGTGCTGAAGGCAAACAAAGTAAAATCCTCTGGATCCCCAACTGAACACATACATTATAGCACTTTTGGCACAAGCGATCGACTAGTCTTGCTTTCATGAATGGTGGGTATTTAACATAACATGACTCAGCTCCAAAGACCTCCTAATCACTCATGGCGATCCTTCACTATATCTACTTGCCCAAGTATTCTAAGAAAATGATCTTATTTACTGTGGCCCAACTTCCTTTAGGTTGTCTGGCTTCTCATCTCCCTAGTCATCTGTAGATAGCATTGAAATGAAAGAGTTGCCTAACCCCCATCACAGGACCTGCAACAGGAGCATGGCTCATCTGTTGGGCCCCTGCACCTTCTCACACCTCTTACTGGAGGGGAAGCATCCAGATGGACAGGTACAGGAGCCGGGACCAGTGCCTTGGGGCTCCGGCCTCATGGTAGTGTCTAGGGGTGAGTGCCTGTGACTTCCAAAGCCCAAGTGGGTGTGCATTATAGTACACTCTTTTAGCTTTGCCATCCGCAGATGGCTTAAGTGTTAACCAGCTCAGTGCCCTCTTGATACCCAAATCCTAGTCTTGCATCTGGGAAGAATCAAGTTGCACATGGACTTGAAGGAAGAAAGCAAGGCTTTTATTAAGTGGTGGAGGTGGCTCTCAACAGGATGGATGGAGAGCTGGAAGTGGGATGGAGTGGGAAGATATCTTCCCCTGGAATTTGGCTGTCCAGTGTCCGATCTCCTCTCCAATTGCCCCAGCTGAACTCTCTGAGTTCAGACATTCCTCTTCTCTCCTTCTCTGCTGCAACATTCTGCCATTCTTCTGCTCCTCTGGTCATTTCCTCCTCTGCCTCTGGAGCCTGGGGCCTGGGGCTTATATGGGTACAGGGTAGAGGGGCATAGCAGGCCAGAAGGCAAATTTTGGGTGTGAAAAGAGGAATGCCTGTTCCCATTTAGGGCTGTGGGTTTCCAGGCTTGAGGATTGGGCCTTTGCCAGGGAACCTCCCTCTTCTACCCAGTATTTCCATGTCTCCTGTCTGTATCAGCATCTCCTGATTTCTTCCCATATTCAGGAACACAAACTCTCCTTTCTGTGAGAGCAGAAAATACTTATATCTTCCTAGAATTGTGTTCTATTCTTTCCGAAGAAAAAGAAGGGAAAAATAAACCGAAAGTGTGTTTTCTTATGTAAACATTTTAGATGTTTATACTTTTTACCAGATCACATTTACTTTTATATCAAACCAGTGAAGTAGGTATTGTTTCTCTACTTTACAGCATAGAACATCTAAGTAACTTGTTCAGTGTTACACAGCTATTAAGGATTGAGCAAATGAAGTTCAGATGTGACTTATTGCTAATTATACACTTGTAGACATTACTGATTGTAACCATATATTTTGACAAATAAACAGTATGGAGGCATAAGAAATGAAATATTAAATGTTACAGGAAAGATTGTTTTTGTTTTGTTTTTTAATATACAGAATTGACTTCTTTAGCATGATGAGATCATGCTTATGTTCTCAATGAGGGAAATAAAAAATAGGCACAATACAGTGTCACTTGGGTAGCTGTTACTTATATGGATGTGGTGGACACTTCATAGAAATGATTGTGAGTCAGTGTTGACTCACAACATTAAAGAATTTTTATGCAATACGTAATTATTTTAATCTGATCCTCTAAAATAGCTTGGAGGATTTTATTTCCATACAGCGAAATTCACTTTTAAACTGACAATAAGCATGAATCATTTCATTTCACCAGTTAATTAGTTTAGTAACAAGCTACTGAAAATAGAAGCTTTGAAGTAGTCTTTCAATCATATCTATCTGAGTAGATACATTCTTTTTTCTTCTTCTTTTTTTTTTTTTTTTCTTGAGACGGAGTCTCACGCTGTCACCCAGGCTGGAGTGCAGTGGCACGACCTCGACTCACTGCAACCTCCAACTCCCAGGTTCAAGCGATTCTACTGGGTCATTCTCCCAAGTAGCTGGGACTACAGGTGTGTGCTACCACACTCAGCTGATTTTTTTTTTTTAATTTTTAGTAGAGACATGGTTTCATCAGATTAGCCAGGATGGTCTCGATCTCCTGACCTCGTGATCTGCCCTCCTCGGCCTCCCAAAGTGCTGGGATTACAGACGTAAGCCTCTGTGCCGGGCTTATGTATTCTAAAAAGAATGAGCAATCACAAGTCCCAGTGTAAATTGCTGCAAAATGAACAAATGAGTAAACAGCAAATGCAGAATCACCCTTTTTTCTGTAAGACCCTTTTCAACAAGACAGTGAGTCAAGAATCTGCCTGCTTAAAAATTCAGCAGAACTACTTGAGGAAATAAGTAGTAATTTTCCTCCCTTAATCTAATCACCAGGATTTTTGTTTGTGGTTTGCAAGCCATAGTTTCAAATGCATGGTCTTTGTATTACATTTTTAAAAAGTTATCTGGTAGCCTTTTATCCAATTATAATACATTCTTTTTTTCTTTGAGGATCTAGCTATGAATAAAATATTTTAGCCTTTTCCTTTGGCCGGTATCAGAAAAACCTTCACAGAAGAGATGACAGCAAAGCAGAATTTTGAAAGATGAATTGCATTCAAATACAATTTTCACTGTAAGGTGGGTGTGACTCGGGAAATAGATGTTTTCAGGAATAACCTCATCAGTATACTCAGGATCCTCCCCACAGCCACCACTCAAAAGGACTTTCTGAGCAGTGTGCAAGCCTGATTCTACATCAGTCACTAGACAGAGCTAATCAATATCTCCTAACCTCTATTTACAGAATACTTGAGTGTTTAATAGGCTTTGGAGGAAAAGAGAGAATATGAGAGAAGGAATCAGGAGTTTTTGAGTTAAGTATCAAAACACAGTAAAACTGATTTTATATGCTATTTTTCACATCAGGAATCTCTATTAATTAGCTTTTTAATGTTTTTCAAAGAATCAATTTATGTTCCTATCAACCTGGAGGCACTTTAAAATACATGTAATGTCAAAGTCATTAAAACTAAACAATGTTCTGTAGAGATTTAACATTAATGTGTCTCATTAAATTTTAATACCCTAAGAACAAATAATCTACTTTTGATAAAATCTATTTTAGTGTACACAGGGAGAAAACTTCAGTTGTGAGTTTGAGTACTGCTTAAGACCACTTGTCACTCATTGACCAAGTCACAGTTCTTCTGATCCTCAAGTTACTTATTTGTAACATAAAGAACTTACTTTACCTATTTGTTAAGTAACTGCTCCATCTAAACAAAACAACCCACCCCCCCCAACAAAAAACAAAACAAAAAAACCAAAAAGCCTACAAGTTTCTAAAATTACTTTATAGTAATAAAGTTTTGCAAAACTACTCCATAAAGTACTGTTTATCAGGACTAGTATTCTCTCTATCATAATTTACTCTTAGGAATTAATGCTGCCCAAACAAAGCTGAGCTGTAGAATCAACTAGAGAATATAAACTATTCTATAAATTTAGTGTGATTTCAGTAAAAATTTGTGTAAGGTTTATGAAATTATGCAAAATGCTGATCATAAAATTCATAAAGAGTAAAAGACCAAGAAAAGTGAAGACAATTTTTAGTAATAGCTAATTATTGAGTACTATTTGCTAGCCATAATGCTTTACATAAATGATCACATTTAACTTTTGAATGAACACCATGATATAAAAATCATTAAAATCTTCACTGTGCACAAGAAGAAATTGAGAGTTTAAGTAACTTGCTACTGTCATATTGTGAACAGAGTATAGAACTCGGATTTGAACTTGACTATGCTAGCTGTAAATATCACATACACACCAATATATTGTACTGCCCATATACTACAGAAAAGCAGACTTTACTTACCAAATAAGTTGAAATTAATATATTATAATTTTGGCACAGGAAAAGGCAAATAGAGAGATGGATGTAAAGAGGTAGCTCAGAAGCAGCTCTGTACTGATATGGTAGTTCAGAATATACTAAAGGTGATTGTCTTACAACTACATTACTGAAGAGGTGACAGATTATTCAACACATAATCCCCTAAACATTGCCTATTCAAATGAAAAAAATACACACACACACACATACGCAAATGAGCACTTTACCTTATACGGAAAAATATAACTCAGAGTAAATATCTAATTTAAAATAATAGCTATAGACTTCAGGGTAAAAAGAATTTCTTCAGTAATACACCCCCACCACCAACAACAAATAAAAGTATGATTAATTTTACTATATTGATGTTTAATATATCTGTATAACAAACTCTCTCTCTATATATATGTATATAGTTAAACTATAAACTATACACTGCAAAATTATACCTGCATTGCCTATAACTAACCAAGATTTAGTGTCTGAATGCATAAAAAGTTGGTATGTCATAACAAAAAAATAAATAAAATAGATCAAGAATTTGGACAAATCATGCAAGAAAAATCTTAATTGCTAATAAACATTTTATAAACTCAATATTACTGGAAATAAAAGAAGTGTTTATTAAAGCAATGAGATATAATTTCATATCTATAAAATTGACAAAAATGCAAATAAACATGTATATGATAATACTCAATGGGCATGGACTTGGAGAAGCAGAGCCTTGCCTACACTACTAATAGGCATGTGTACAAAAATAACCACTTTCAAGAACAATTTAACAGTATCCACCAGAACTAGGCAACCACATACACTAAGAATTAGTAATTCTCTGTGCATAGATAGCAAGTGAAGAATTATTTTAATATTAAAAAATGAAACAACCTAAATTTTGAGTAATAGAGAAATGAATTAATAGTCAATTATTCTATATTTCTCTAATATCCAGAAAATTACATAATATGAATTATTAAAACACTATATCTATAGTATTAGCATACATAAATCTTGAAAAAAATAACAGAGTAAAAGCAAATTAAAAAGGAATATGTTAATTAATGCTGTGTTTCTGATTATATGATTACAGATATAAATTTGGACATACATGATAAAAAGAGGGCCTTCGATTTTATTGTAATATTTTAGTTCTTTTTAGAATGACTTACTTTCTTTTTAAAAATTAGCATTGTAAAGGACCAAACCATGTGTTAAATGTGGGTGGGGGATACAGAGTGTCTACTATGGTGTACCATTGCTGTATCTTTTAAATATTTCACAATTTAAGCAAATTAAAATTTAAATAACTTTAAGCAAAATGGAAGTAATGTAAGTTTTATAGGTTTTGCTTTTCTATGGTCTATGTGAAAGACTGAAAACAGACCTTTTTTTTTTTTGAGACGGAATCTGGCTCTGTCGCCCAGGCTGGAGTGTGGTGGCCGGATCTCAGCTCACTGCAAGCTCCGCCTACCAGGTTCATGCCATTCTCCTGCCTCCGCCTCCCAAGTAGCTGGGACTACAGGCGCCCGCCTCGTCGCCCGGCTAGTTTTTTGTATTCTTTAGTAGAGACGGGGTTTCACCGTATTAGCCAGGATGGTCACGATCTCCTGACCTTGTGATCCGCCCGTCTCGGCCTCCCAAAGTGCTGGGATTACAGGCTTGAGCCACTTCGCCCGGCCGCAGACTTTTTTTTTAATAGTACCATCATTACCTGGAACATAAGATTTGATTTTCATAAAGATATTTTGAAATATACACATTGAAAATTGAAACATTCAATGGCCTTCAAAATCTGTAGAATATAGTATTATGTCTAAGTACATTTCTTGACTTGGAAATGCAATGTAGAACAAAGGTAAAGAAATATAATTACAAGTAGATTTTAATATTTTTTAAATGCCACATTCTTATTTATATGTTTTAATTATAAGTATATATACTTGAATTTTTTGTTTAAAAATGCAGTGACAATATGTTGACTTAAAAATTGCAGTGAGCAGAACCTCAGTGATGTGATCTTGTCTAGCAAAAAGGCCTTTGCAGGTGTTATTGTTAAGACGAGATCACACCGGATTAAGGTGGGCTATAAATCCAATGAGTGATATCCTTATAAGAATGGGCTAAGGCCCCGCGGTGGCTCACGCCTGTAATCCCAGCACTTTGGGAGGCCGAGGTGGACTGATCACAAGGTCAGGAGATTGAGAACATCTTTGCTAACATGGTGAAACCCCATCTTTACTAAAAATACAAAAAAGTTAGCTGGGAGTGACGCAAGCCCGTAGTCCCAGCTATTCTTTGAAGGCTGAGGCAGGAGAATCGCTTAAAGCTGGGAGGGGAAGGTTGCAGTGAGCCGAGATCGCGCCACTGCACTTCATCTTGGGCGACAAGAGCAAAACTCTGTCTCAAAAATAAATAAATACATAAATTAAATTAAATTAAAATTTAAAATAGAACAGGAGAGACACAAAAGGAAGAAGGCCCATGTGATGACGGAGGTAGAGATTGGAGTGATGCAGCTACAAACTAACAAATTCCAAGGATTTCCAGGAACCACCAGAAGCTAGGAGGGTAGTGTGGGACAGATTCTCCTCAGCGCCTCCTGAAGAAATCAACCCTGCTGACATCTTGATTTTGGACTTCTGGCCTCTTGAACTGTGAAAGCATAAATTTCCATTGTTTTCAAGCCATAACTAATACAAATATCATTGCCTAATAAAATAAAACTAGAGTTCCATGGAAAAATAGCTTATTCTAGGACTGACACACAGACAATATAAGCCTAGAGTATCATCTTGTAGGGAAACACACATACACACACATGCACACACACACACACAAGAAGCAGTGATGGGTCATGTCAAAGTGACTCAGAAGCCAATATGAAGAGGCTCCAATAACAAGAGTTGGAATAGCTTAAATAATAAATAATGATAATATTAGATTAAAATGCAAAACCAAAATAAATCTCCATGAAGCCATACTAATATAAATTATAAAAAAATTACATTGTGAATAAATTAAAAGTAGGAGAGAAGAAAGAAATCTTTCTCATGAAGAATTTCAATTAATCTACGTAGAATTAATTGCATTAGGCAAGTTTCATTGATGAATGCTAAAATTATGGGTAAAAATTAATGAGAACAAGATCTTTGCATAACCCCAAAGTTTCTCCCACAAATTTATTAAGTATAGTGTGATTTTACTGTATGTCCACAAGTTATTTGATATCGTTTCTTCCAGGAAGTATAGCTGAATTCTCATTTACTTTAGTTTGGGCTGGACTTAGTGACTTGTTTCTAGTACATGGAGCACAAAAAGAGAAAAACAGAAACTTTAGAGTAGGAAAATCTGACAAACACCCACCTTAACCCGTGACCAAGGTAAGCATCACCATTGATAAGTCTTGTTGATGTCACATTATCCCAAAATGATGCAATGAGAAGGGTACAGAGCAACTGAGGTGAGGTATTCTTTCCCCAAATTCAAAACCTTCATCAATTTATTAGAAAATATCAGACATATCCAAACTGAGGGACATGTAACTAGTATTTGCAAAAGTGTCAAAGTCATGAAAGACAGACTAAAAAATTGTCATACATTGAAAGAGACTAAGGAGAGATGGCAACTAAATGCAACGTGGTATCCCGGATTAGATACTGAAATGGAAAAAGGACATTAGTAAAAATGGTGAAATTCAATCCAAGTTGAAGTTTGAATTAATAATATTACAATTACATTAATTTCTTAGCTTTGATAAATATAGCAATGTAGAATATTAAAATTAAATGAATTTGAGTGAAGAGTATGTAGAAACTCTACTATATTTGAGATTTAAAATTACTTCAAAATAAGAAGTTTAAAATGTGTGTCACTGAAACTTTGATGTATAAGTAATTTCAGCCTTTAAAAAGCTCAAACACTCATCATCTTAATTATCTATGTGGTTAATTGAAAACGTAGTCAAGTAAATAATTCGTTCAAGATTATAGAGTATATTACCAATAGAGAAAAATTTTTACTAAAGATTACAGGCTTATTTCTAAAAAAGTAACGAATATTTTCTTTGAAAAATAAATTAGAGTGTCTAAAAATGCATATGTGTTAACACTTCAGAAAGTTTCATCCAAAATGTGTTTCATCCAAGTTTTTAATAGTTTCCAAAGGATCCTGGATGTCATATTCAATCTAGAGTTCTATTAAAAATTCAGGATAGTATAATTCAAGACTTTAAAAAGTGTTGTTAAATTTTATATTTCTGTACAGTAGGGCATAGAAGATTTATGAATAATTTCAAAGGATATGGCCCTCAGAATTGAGTGAATGAATTCATACTGAAAATGTTTGATTAAAGGGAGAGAAAGGACTAACTACTCATTCAGTTGCTGAAGTTCTCAAAAATGTTTAGAATAGTCTTTAAATTCTTCAAAATGTATTTAGGTAGCCCAGTGCTTATGGAATACTTTGAAAAAATATTTCAATTAAAAATAATTCTACCTCTATATCGTATTTTTTCTTTTTAAAACAGTTTTATGATAAATTTTCTCAGAATCTTAATGTCTAGTTACTGTATTTTGGATGAAAGAAACCACCAAATTAGAAATTTAATGATTTATTTTCAATAAGGAAACTGAACTCTAACAAGATTAACATGTCAAGTCGTAGCTGGGATTCTCAAAACTTATTCTGCATACAGAAATGATTGAAATGTTTATCTGCAAATTATCTTTTCTACTATTTATTTGGGAAAAAATAGTCAAAAGTTAAAATTCTGTTTCAGTGAAACAAGAATAACTCTAGACTATGACCAATTTTAGCTCCATACTCATTCACAGAATTTTACGATTTCTTCTAATTCTTGGCTCCCTATATATTTTCATAGGTGATTTTTTTCTATCTGTGATTTGTGGCTGAAAGTGATTGTGATATAAAATATGCTGCTAACTTACCAGTTTTCACTTTTTCTTCTCACCCCCTCCAAATACACCCAATCAAGTACTTTTATAATGCAGTTCTCAAGTGGTTTCCAATACATAGTCTCTAACTTGTAAAAGCTATGTAAAAATGTCAATTAAATGAAGAAAAACGAGCATGAGTTTTTATCCTACTTTCTGAAAAACTTATGTGGACATAAAGAGAATATTTCTTTACTTTGAAGTGCTGCTAGTTTTTCCTTACAATGCTCTGATAGTCTCTTTATATATACTTTGTTTTGATTGATTAAAATGGGCATCTTAGTTTTACTCTGAGACATTTTTAATATTGTTCATTTTCTAGTAAGATGAAACTCTCTGTGTTATTATTGATTTATCTCTACAGAGGCTAAAAGCTTTAGTTTTGTATATTTTCTGTTTAAATCTTTTCCATTTATTGAGAAGGGACTGAGACCAATTACTATACAATTAGTGATTATAAACCAAAATGCTTACAGGAGCTAGGCTGAAAACATAAGTGCAATAGCAGGAGTTTCTTCTGGTATGTCCCCTCCTACATGCAGCAACACTGCTTAGCTATAGCTGAGTGTTGCCATGAAGGAAGGCATTTCTAACACTGGCAGATGTTACAGTTTATCAGGTTGTGCCAGAAATCAAAATCTCCTGATTCTTCAGTGCTAACTTAATATTTCTTTTAAGTGACTCAAGCCAAACTATAGCACTTTGTAGTTTAAAATGGACTGATCAACAATTTGGGTCCATCAATAATTTATAATTATATTTATAGCAATTCTCTACTAATACATAGGGAGTTGAAGCTGAGGACTTCCCCTCCCTTTCAAGTCTTTTGAAAAAGTCAAATAAAAAGAAATTTGTTAAGGACTAATACATGTTGCAGGAAACATTTCTAAAAATCTAAGCATAGATGAAACCTACTGCAATATTTTTCAGTTATGTTTTGAGAACCATAGAGTTCTGAAAGATGTTAATAGATGTTAAACAATGTAGATTCTGAAGCATAGGTGTATGGAAATGTTTTCGTTAAGCATGACATTTTACTGTATATTTAGAACCTTCTAGAATCTTTAATATTCCAATATTAGAATAGTTTTCCTGAATTCCCAAGGGTCATTTGAATGAAAATATCATTTAAAAAATGTTTCATTTCACTTTATATAAGTACAACCAATTATAGTGAGACTAACAGATAAAGGAGAAAATTTTCTCATACACCTATCAGAAAACAGAATTTTAAAAACAAGGCCAATAATACTGTAAAAAGAAAAATCACAGGTTTCCCCACACTCATTTTATGTTTTCTATATAATTGCTTCTTGTTTGATTGATCTTAGGTTAGTAGTATACCGTTTTGAAGACATCATCTGGACTAAGAGTGCTGAAAATGCTGACTCTGCCTCAGAACAGACTAGCAGTGCCATCTTCCACTGGGAATCCTGTACTTATAAGATGGTATGTGAAGTATAAGTTGTCAAGAGCGCATGACGCAGTCTTTTACTGTGGCTATCATTCTTCAAAACTAAATAGTTCTGGTTAATTTATGAACAATATAAGAATGGAGGATTATAAAATCCTGTTTGGGGATATTATAATAACAAACTATTTAACATACTTTTAGTTACTGATTACCCTGAAGGCAGTAACATATTATGGATAGTGAAGACATCAACAAATTTCTCATGCCTTCTGATTCATCCATTAAACTGTGTTTCACAAATGCCATCAATCAACAAAGGTATTTTTAAACCAAGAAACAATATATTCTATAATATCAACTTAATGACAATTATTATGCCAATTTTTGCACATGAACATGTGTATGCATCCATTCACCCTGAAAAATACATTGAAATTTATTTGTTTGAATAAGATTTTACATTTACATAATAGACCTAGGGAACGTTTAACTCCTTTATTTGATTTGACAGATGTATCAGTCAGGGTTCTTGAAACAAACAGAACCAATAAGATAGACAGATATATAGGAAATAAGATATTTATTATGAGGGATTGTGATGTGATAACATAGGAGAGGCTGAAAAGTCCCACAATCTACCATCTGCAGGGTGAAAGCCCAAGAGTGCTAGTGGTATAGAGCCAATCCAAGCCCAGAGGCCTGAGAACAAGGGTAGTCATTGGTGTAAGTCCCAGTCCAAGTCCAAAGGCCCAAGAACTAGAATCATTGATGTCTGAAGGCAAAAGAAGTTGGATGTCTCAGCTCCATAGGAGAGCAATTTCACCCTTCCTCCACTTTTTTATTCTATTCAGGACCTCAATGGATTGAACAATGCCCATCGACATTTTGGGAGAGTGATCATCTTTACTCAGTTTACCAAATACTGATCTCTTCCAGAAACCCCCTCACAGGCAAGCACCCAGAAATAATGTTTTACTAGCTATCTGGGCATCCTTGGGGAAAGAGATGCCCATATAGTTAAATCAAATAAACATTACAGCAGACTTTCCCATATTGTGGCTAAATGAAAAGACAGTTCATAACAGTAGTGAACCAATAAAAATGGGAAATATCAAACATATCTGGTTACATATGGCCTCCATTACTTTTGAAGCTGAGAGAGTAAAACTTGGTGCTATCCAATGACCAAAATGTAATCTCCAAAAAATTGTATGTAAAAAAAAAAAAAAATCAGTTATATTATTCTGAATTTGAGACCTGACAGCCCATGTTATGTAAAACTATGAATGTAAGTCATAAGTATCCACAGCATAACAAGAAATGACTCCAGTCCTTGTTTAGCATGAGAATATTCAAAATAAACACAGTAGCAAGTAATAATGTTTAAGAATTCTAGCTATTTTCAAAAGCATGAAACTTTTGTTAACAATAACAAAACTAAAAAGGTTAATAGTCTGTTGGGAAGTAACAGTGCCCTGATAATTAAAAAAATATGTACTATCTGGATAAATAAGTAGGCCTGGGGTGCCTTTCTGCCACTGCCTGTTAACACCAGACTGAGACCAGTAGTCTTCCAAACTATTGAATTTTCCTTTTTATCATTCATAAACTTTGTTGAATAATAATAGCCTATATTTGTGTTTATGTACATGCGACACATAAGCGCAAATATGCAAATCTTGTCAGCAGAAATATGTCTACCACATTAAAGCTAGAGTTTTCTTAGTTGACAATAGTTTTACAAATAGCAAAAATATTTTATAAAACATAGATATATGAGTTAAAACCATGCTTGGTGACCTAGATTGTTCTCATTCTCTTTTTTTTTCTTTTCTAATTTTAAGCGTCTTAATTCTCATGCATTAACTCAATCTTGTATTAGTTCAAGGTCTTAAAGTTAATTAATTGTATTCACATTATAATGTAAGTTAAAACTATCAAACAAGAAAATTAATGTATAGATCAAACATTTTTTTGAAAAAATGACATTTAAATTTTTACCCAGTTAGCTAAAGCAGAAAAAGACTTGAGGTGAACATTGTCTGAAGTTTACAACAACAGATAGTTTAAAAAAAATCTTTCAAAAAGTGGGCAAAGGATATGAACAGACATTTCTCAAAAGAAGACATTCATACAGCCAACAGACACATGAAAAAATGCTCATCATCACTCGCCATCAGAGAAATGCAAATCAAAACCACAATGAGATACCATCTCACACCAGTTAGAATGGCAATCATTAAAAAGTCAGGAAACAACAGGTGTTGGAGAGGATGTGGAGAAATAGGAACACTTTTACACTGTTGGTGGGATTGTAAAGTAGTTCAACCATTATGGAAAACAGTATGGCCATTCCTCAAGGATCTAGAACTAGATGTACCATATGACCCAGCCATCCCACTACTGGGTATATACCCAAAGGATTATAAATTATTCTACTACAAAGACACATGCACACGTATGTTTATTGCGGCACTATTCACAATAGCAAAGATTTGGAATCAACCCAAATGTCCATCTGTGACAGACTGGATTAAGAAAATGTGGCACGGCCGGGCGCGGTGGCTCAAGCCTGTAATCCCAGCACTTTGGGAGGCCGAGACGGGCGGATCACGAGGTCAGGAGATCGAGACCATCCTGGCTAACATGGTGAAACCCCGTCTCTACTAAAAATACAAAAAACTAGCCGGGCGAGGTGGCGGGCGCCTGTAGTCCCAGCTACTTGGGAGGCTGAGGCAGGAGAATGGCGTGAACCCGGGAGGCGGAGCTTGCAGTGAGCCGAGATTGCGCCACTGCACTCCAGCCTGGGCGACAGAGCGAGACTCCGTCTCCAAAAAAAAAAAAAAAAAAAAAAAAAAGAAAATGTGGCACATATACACCATGGAATACCATGCAGCCATAAAAAAGGATGAGTTTGTGTCCTTTGTAGGGACATGGATGCAGCTGGAAACCATCATTCTTAGCAAACTATCACAAGAACAGAAAACCAAACACCGCATGTTCTCACTCATAGGTGGGAACTGAACAATGAGATCACTTGGACTCGGGAAGGGGAACATCACACACTGGGGCCTATCATGGGGAGGGGGGAGGGGGAGGGATTTCATTGGAAGTTATACATGATATAAATGATGAATTGATGGGTGCTGACGAGTTGATGGGTGCAGCACACCAACATGGCACAAGTATACATATGTAACAAACCTGCACGTTAGGCACATGTACCCTAGAACTTAAAGTATTAAAAAAAAAAAAAAATCTTATTATAGGTTTCCAGAAGCGCTGCCACCACCGCACCGCGCAGCTCCCGGCCGCCTGAGCGCCTGTTTGTTGCTTCGTACTCCTCCATCTATCCACCAGCATAAGCTCCCGCGGAGCTGCAGCAGCCGGTCCCCTGGCGCGCAGCCTCCCGGGTCCCCAGGGCCGCCCGCCACCAGGATGGCTGGAATGGCCTTAGTCATGAGGTTTTTACAATTGTTTCAAGGCGGGATTATGCATCAGAAACAATCAAGGGAGCAGTTGTTGGTATTGATTTGGGTACTACTAACTCCTGCACCGCAGTTATGGAAGGTAAACAAGCAAAGGTGCTGGAGAATGCCGAAGGTGCCAGAATCACCCCTTCAGCTGTGGCCTTTACAGCTGTTGGTGAGCGACTTGTTGGAATGCCGGCCAAGCGACAGGCTGTCACCAACCCAAACAATACATTTTATGCTACCAAGCATCTCATTGGCTGGGGATATGATGATCCTGAAGTACAGAAAAACATTAAAAATGTTCCCTTTAAAAGTGTCCGTGCCTCCAATGGTGATGCCTGGGTTGAGGCTCATGGGAAATTGTATTCTCCAAGTCAGATTGGAGCATTTGTGTTGATGAAGATGAAAGAGACTGCAGAGAATTACGTGGGGCACACAGCAAAAAATGCTGTGATCACAGTCCCAGCTTATTTCAATGACTCGCAGAGACAGCCACTAAAGATGCTGGCCAGATGTCTGAACTGAATGTGCTTCGGGTGGTTAACGAGCCCACAGCTGCTGCTCTTGCCTATGGTCTAGACAAATCAGAAGACAAAGTCATTGCTGTATATGATTTAGGTGGTGGAACTTTTGATATTTCTATCCTGGAAATTCAGAAAGAGTTTTCGAGGTGAAATCCACAAATGGGGACACGTAGGCGGAGAAGACTTACCAGGTCTTGCTATGGTACATTGTGAAGGAGTTCAAGAGAGAGAGACAGGTTGATTTGACCAAAGACAACACGGCACTTCAGAGGGTACGGGAAGCTGCTGAAAAGGCAGACTGACATCAATTTGCACTATCTTACAATGGATTCTTCTGGACCCAGGCATTTGAATATGAAGTTGACCCGTGCTCAATTTGAAGGGATTGTCACTAATCTAATCAGGAGGACTATCGCTCCATGCCTAAAAGCTATGCAAGATGCAGAAGTCAGCAAGAGTGATGTAGGAGAAGTGGTTCTTGGGGGTGGCACGACTAGGATGCCCAAGGTTCAGCAGACTGTGCAGGATCTTTTTGGCAGAGCCCCAAGTAAAGCTGTCAATCCTGATTAGGCTGTGGTCATTGGAGCTGCCATTCAGGGAGGTGTATTGGTTGGCGATGTCACGGATGTCCTGCTCCTTGATGTCACTCCCCTGTCTCTCGGTATTGAAACTCTAGGAGTTGTCTTTACCAAACTTATTAATAGGAAGACCACTATTCCAACCAAGAAGAGCCAGGTGTTTTCCACCGCCACTGATGGTCAGACGCAAGTGGAAATTAGTGTGTCAGGGTGAGAGAGAGATGACTGGAGACAACAAACTCCTTGGACAGTTTACTTTGATTGGAATTCCACTAGCCCCTCATGGAGTTCTTCAGATTGAAGTTACATTTGACATTGATGCCAATGGGATCGCACACGTTTCTGCTAAAGATAAAGGCAGAGGACGTGAGCAGCAGATTGTAATCCAGTCTTCTCGTGGGTTAAGCAAAGATGATATTGAAAATATGGTTAAAAATGCAGAGAAATATGCTGAGGAAGACCAGTGAAAGAAGGAACGAGTTGAAGCAGTCTGAAGGAATCATTCAAGACACAGAAACCAAAATGAAAGAATTCAAGAACAAATTGCCTGCTGATGAGTGCAACAAGCTGAAAGAAGAGATTTCCAAAATGTGGGAGCTCCTGGCTAGAAAAGACAGTGAAACAGGAGAAAACATTACACAGGCAGCAACCGCTCTTCAGCAGGCATCATTGAAGCTCTTCAAAATGGCATACAAAAAGATGGCATCTCAGTGAGAAAGCTCTGGAAGTTCTGGAACTGGGGAACAAGAGGAAGATCAAAAGGAGGAAAAACAGTAATAATAGCAGAAATTTTGAAGCCAGAAGAACAATATATGAAACTTAGGAGCGAAGAGACTTCTTGAGCAGAAATGGGCAAACTTCAGTCTTTTTACTGTGTTTTTGCAGTATTCTATATATAATTTCCTTAATTTGTAAATGTAGTGACCATTAGCTAGTGATCATTTAATGGACAGTGATTCTAACAATATAAATTTCACAGTGTTATATATTTCTAGCCTGTGATTTTTCGGCTGCATGTAAAAGGAGGTAGGATGAATTGATCATTACAAAGATTTAACTATTTTATGCTGAAGTGGCTATATTTTTAAGGGGTGAAACCATCTTGCACACAACAATGAAGGTAGTCATCTACAGACTTGAAATGAGACCACATATGGGGATGAGATCCTTCTAGTTAGCCTAGTACTGCTATACTGGCCTGTGTGTACATGGGGTCCTTCAAGTGAGGCCCTGCAAGTCAAGCTAGCTGTGCCATATTTGTAGATGGGGCAAAGGAATCTAGAATAATGGAAAACTTAGCTATTTATATTAGGTACAGCTATTAAAACAAGGTAGGAATGAGGCTAGATCCATAACTTCGCTAAGGCATACTTTTCTAGCTACCTTCGGCCCTGTGTCTGGCACCTACATCCTTGATGATTGTTCTCTTACCCATTCTGGAATTTTTTTTTAAAATAAATATAGAAAGCAAAAAAAAAAAAAATCCTATTGTAATTCAATTTATTTAAATAAATATTTGTACATTCCCATGAATTCAAGTAGTTTGATCATTTATAGGATTTATAAAAGCAGTAAGGAAAATTTAGGAAGTTCAAGGAAATGAAAAAAAAAACACAAATCAAACGTAAAAGAAGATGTGGCATTTGCATAATATTGCACAGTGGTAGGATCAAAGATCACAGAGACAACATACAGCTGTTTTTACAAAAAATTATTAAACTGATTCATATTGTTTAAGGATTTTCCTTAATTGGGAATGGTACATGAACTTGGATTTGTATAATCATTTTTATGTTTATTTTACAATATATTAAAATGTTTATTTTATTTGTAGCATTTTATGACTATTAGTTGCTGTATTTTTTATTTTTTCTTGTTTGTTTCTTAAGTAATAACCAGTCATTGTTATCACAGTTCAGTTTTTCTAAGCTAGCATCTTCTGTGATAGAATTTTTTCTTCTTAAAAAGCAGATATTTTTCTTCTGTCTCTAAGAAATTCTCTAAAATATATTTATTTTGCTCCCTTATCTTAGATATATATGAATATCCATTTTTACAATAGGGCTTTTTAAAATATGAGTGACTACATTAATATATTAATCTATTGCAGCGATATACAAGTGTATATAAATCTTGTTTGCTCAGTGAATACGTCATATTCTACAACAGAAGAATATTACCGAACTCTTTAGCAGGTTAGATGTGGCCTTTTTCTGAAGATTATAACTCCTTTTCTCAAGGGCTGAGAACTGGGAAGGAATCTTAGTCCCCATAAATGACTGAAGGAAAGAGTTGATGGACAAAACATAATTATCTTTGTTTCATATATGCCCTTTTCTGTAGCCCTGTCAGATCATGGGTCAAACTATGGCCTCAAATATAAAATGTAATACTTTGTTATCAAAACATAAAGCTTTTAATCATATATTGACTCTACCCATTTGTATATTTCTGTGGAAGTCACCTACTTTCTATTTTAAAAATGAGAATAAAAGCACTCTTTGACTGTTTCAATGTTTCATCTAGCTCAGTGACAAAGATGAGAGGTAATACAGTTGTTGGACAAAGCAGATGTGAAAGGACAGGTGCCTGTCTGATATCTGAGTAGTCAAGACTTAAAACATACATTGAGGCTGATTCCAAATGTTATACAAGCCAGACATTGCTTAGTTTTATAGCAGAAATCTTTCACGTTCAAGTCCTGCAAACCCGGTTTTAAATATTTAAACATTTGTACACATGTATTTTTTTGATAGTGTATCTGTTTTTTAATTACTTATTTTGAATTGCATATCCTTACAATGTACACATATGAGAGATTTGTATGCCTAATAAATCCCTAAGGGAGACTCCCTGAGAATATTGTGCATACATTCAAAGGCATAATGGTAACAAATAAGTCATTTATTGTATTTAATAATATTTCTTTTATAAAGTGCAGGGAGAGATCTGGTATCATCTGGCAATTCAGCCATGAGTCAAAAGTTAATACAGCCACAAACACATATGCATACAACTTCTGCAGGCAAGGTGAAAGCAGACAAGTTGAGAATTACTTTTACAGTCAAATAAAAATAATATCAGGGATGCTGGACATGATATGGGCAACTTTTTCACTTGTGCAATTGAGACTGGACCATGATCATTATAAAATGTCTGCCCTCATGATGCAGTTTTGAAGATGTATTTCGGTTACAGGAAATATATCAGAATCTTGTGAACACCAACACAGCATAGATGGGCACCAACTTCTTTGCCCTTCCCATTACCAGAGAGGACCAGGCATCCATTAAGGCAAAAATCACTCGGATTGGCCTTAAAGCAAATCTATCCTGGACACCAAATGACCATGAATCTGGCTCAATGGAAGTAAAAATTGTTTTCTGCATGGTGACACTAACTCTTATCATGCTTGGAACCAAGGGAGGCAGGACTGGCATAAGAGGTTTATAAAATATTCTCTTTTACTTAACTATGTTGTGTGTTTTATGTGAATATTGCACTGGAACCCCCACAATGTAAATTGTCAAAATATAAATCTCATAGACAATATTTTAAAAAGTGAGTGGAGTTTTACTTGTAATAATAAAATGTGTAAAAATGCAAAAGAGTTCAACTTTTAGAACAATTCACATTCCAGAATAAAGAAGGCTTTATGTATGATTCAAAGTATTGCAAGACAGTAGAAAATTCTGATGGAATGTTGTGTGGATAAATCTGAATAAAAAGTAGAAGTTTTAGCCTTAGATTAAAACAAAACAGAATCCTGGCTTCTTTTAGGATGTAAAGTTTTTCAAATGGTCCTGAAATTCATGTTATCTTTCATAATACAGGGCTTTTCTGAATATTAGATCTTTTTCTACATCATGATAATTGAAATGTTTTAGAGTAGAAAGGGAGAAAGGCAAAAGCAAAATGTTCAGTTCTATTATTACAACTTAAAAATATATTTAAGTTTAAAATTTTGGAGCTTATGCAATTGCTAAGTCTCATATCTTAGCTTAATGGAAAACAGTAGATGCATACACATGTTGATAGCAGCATTACTCAAAATAGGCACAAGGTGGAAGCAACTCCAGTGCCCACCAATAGATGAATAGATACACAAATTGTGGTATACACATACAATAGGATATTATTCAGTTTTTCAAAAGAAAGATAATTCTGATACATGCTACAACATAGATGAACCTTTGAGACATTATACTAAGTGAAATAAACCAGTCACAAATAATGTATGATTTCACTGATAAAAAGTATGTAAAGTAGTCAAACTCACAGAAAGTAAAATAGTGGTTGCTGGGGGTATGAAGAAGAGAAAATGGGAGTTCTTTAGTGGGTATAGAGTTTCAATTTTGCATGATAAAAAAGTTAAAATTGGTTGCATAACAGTTTGAATTATACTTAACACTTTTCAACTGTATACTTAAAAATGGTTAACATAATAAACTTTATGTTATATGTATTTTGTCATAATTGAAAAAGTTACAATATTCTTACCAAAAAAATGGAGAATTTTATTGTTTTTAATATTATACATATGCTATCCAAGGTAAGTTAATTATAATAAGTTAAGTTATAATATAATTACCCTGCATAGTCTATACATAACATTAAAAAGATTGTTCTTTTCAAATTTGAACAAAATTATATTTTCTAAGCATTTCAAGTGTAATACTATTAGATGAGTAGATGCACATTTATAGACAGAGGCCTTTTTATACCAAAGAAAGTTCACACTTTGTCACTTATCACTAGACAACAAAAGTGGAATACAGTAGTTCTATCTTGTGCACAGCGAAACTTAAATACTAGTTCTTTATGGAGTTAAAAGAAAACCAAAAGTGTATTTTGAATACTGATGGTCACTGTAAACTAAATTAGATGTTACAAAATCAGCTGGAAATTAAAGCATGAGAAATCCTGCTAATAGAAAATTAAAATCTGGCTTTTTGTCATTCCTTTCTACCTTCCTTCCTTTCTTAGTTGCCTTAGTATGTAATATCAAAATACGAAAATAAAATGAATAAGATAATGTATTGTCATTGGATTAAGAGTGAGAAGGTGAAAGAAGATTTACTGAAATTTACAAGGCTTTTAATTCATTTTTATAGATTAATATCTATTAAATCTTATCAAGGTTTCTAAACTTAAGCATTCTTTTTATGCCCCATCATAACCCCTATTAGCATCACCTCTACACACACAAAATCACCTTCTGAACTCCACCTTCTTTTTAAAAAGATAGTAAAGTAAATTCTATTTAAAGAAAGAACAAATTGTCACTATAGAAATTTGCCCACATTTCCCCTTTCACCCACTCAACCTTTGATAAGAAATGAATTGAAAGGCATACTTGTTGTAGATTTTCACTCATACACACTCATGTGCACAGCGTTACTCTCCAAAGAGAGATCAGGGGAAGCAAAGACTCATTTGATTGATGCCAAAAATCTCTCTCATAAAATCTCAAGACGACAGTTTTGTGACAGCATCTCAAAGAACTTAGGCCAAATTAGTATTCCTAAAATTTGTAGAACAGAAAAAGGATATTGTGTGGTTTTATTTTTTGTAATGATAGCATATAATATTTAGTTTGTCAGGTGCAGCATTCTTGGTTGACAGTTTATTTTTTCTTTCTGCACATTGAATATATTACTCCACTCCCTCCTTTCATGCAAAGTTTCTGCAGAGGAGTTTACTGATAGCCTTACTGAGCTTCCTTTGTATGTGATGAGTCTCTTTTCTTTTGCTGCTTTCAAGATTCTTTGTCTTTGATTTTTGACAGTTTAATTGTAATGTCTCTCAGAGTATTTCTCTTTGAATTGATCTTCTTTGGGACCTTTTGAGCTTCATGAATCTAGCTGTCCATAGGTTTTTCCAAGATTTGGGAAATTTTCAGGCATTATTTCCTTAAATAAACTTTCTGCTCTCCTCTCTTCTTCTGAGATTTCCATAATTCATATATTTATGTGCTTGGTCATGTTCAATAGGTCTCTTACTTTTTTTCACTTTTCAAATTCACTAATTCTTTCTTCCACATGGTTTAGTCTACTGTGTAACGTTTCCACTTAATTTTGCAGTTCTGTCACTGTACTCTTCAGCTCCAGGATTTCTATTTTTTTTTGGTTTCTATTACTTGATTAAAATTTTAATTTTGTCCATGCATTGTCTTCCCAATTTCATTTAGTTGTCTATCTGTTTTAATGCATCTCATTAATCTTAGATCTTCATTTCTTTCATGTTGGCTACTGGAGCTTTATTAGTTTCCTTTCATGGTATCATGTTTGCCTGATTCATTGTCATCCATGCAGCTTTATATTAGTCTATGCATATGAAGAAGTAAACACCTGCCCTAATCTTTACAGATTAGTTTTGGCAGGTAAACCCTTCTATTCAGTGTCTAGACTGTTTTTCTCCAGGGTTCCATCAAGCAAGGTTGGAGTCAGGTCACATTTAGTCCTGCCACTAAATCCACTGTTGGCTGGCCTGTTATTAGAAGCATGAATGAGCATGGACCTTATCTGATCCCTGATAGAATGGGACTGCCTCCAGGAGCCTGGTCAGCAGAGTGAATGTTGGAATGAGGGTATGCTTCAGGGTCCACAAATAATAAGCCTGTTACCAGGTGTGTGGTTTGGTGTAGCTCCCTCTGGGTTCTAGATTGGGGCTCTTAGTGAATCACTGGATAGATCTATGGGCGAGCAGGTCTGGTGCCCTGGACTGTGGATTAGAGTGGCTGGAGTCCATTCATAGGAATGCTTCAGGATCTACAGCCAGGATTGAGGTTTGCAGGCCAGACTCTGGAAGCATGGATGAGAGCATCTCATGATGAATCCCTGGGCAGACAGTAGTGGTCCTGGACAATGACTGGAATGAGATAAAGCTGGGTTGTAAGAGCTCCTTTTAAGAGTCACAGCCAGGACTGAGGTTAGTGGGTCTGTCACCACGTGAATAGATGTGACTCCTCCAGGTATCTTGGAAGATGGTTGTTGTAGCATGACCAAGACCAAATGGGGCTGTAGCTGAGTCCCCTGGGGATTGCGCCATTTCTGAGTCTGAAACTAAGACCATCGTCAGTGAGTCTACTTTCTGGGCGTGGGTCTGTACTCTCAAAACAGCTTTACTTGGTCTTGAGCTCTAATAAGATTTTGCACCCTCCTGTGTGAATCCCAAAGTTCCCTCAAAGGTATGCTTGCCTATGGCTGGCTGTCAAATTATTGCTGCTATGAGGAGATACGAGTGAGGGATCGCCTATACTGCCAAACTGATGTTGTCACTCCAAAAAGTAACTGTTCTTAAACTTCTTCCTAAACGCTATTACATGAGTAGTAGAATGTCTACCAATTGCATTTTGTATATGTTCTCTACATGGTTAATGCCCCAAAACAGAAATAATAACTTCTGAATATATAAATGCTAGGGGATTTTTTTATTCACAACCATATATAGGGTTTTCAAGTTTTTTAGTTATTATTAGTACTACTAATAAATTAGTATTATTTGTATTTCCTTTACTTTCTCTACAATTATTTATTTTTTATTTATACTATTGTTTCTTCTTCCTTTCTCTTTTTCATTCAAGTTAAGTCTTGTTTTTGCTTGAGCATCCTATGAATTTGCTTCTATAGATTATAACATTCCCCTACAATGTCTACTTTCTTTTTTTCAAGTCCTGATTATGACTGATTCATTTCTCTGTCAACTCAGAGAAACATTGTCACATATTACAGCTGTCTTTTTTTAGAGAAACTAATACAAATAATTAATAACAAAAATAATGTTATATAATCTAAAATGTGTAAGACAAAATCTTTTGCTTTACCCCCCAGTTTATCTCTAGGTATGTCATTGTAATCACTCTCTTAGTGTTGGCAAACACTTCTTTGAGCTGTTACCTTTTTAAAATATCAGCGTGGATGTTTGAAACTTTGAATTCTCTCATCTCACATTCTTATATAACTGAATTTACTGTTGTCTATTGTAATTGACAGCAAATTTATTTCCAGTAAAGTAGACATAAAACAACTGAATTATGTTAATGGATTGAAAATTATAGGTTCTAATAATATTCCAGACTAAAGAATTTACCAATATTGGACAAATTGTGGTATATACACACTACGTAATACTACTCAGCAATTAAATAGAATGAACTACTGATAAATATAACAAAAGTGAATTAAAAACATGATGCTAAGTGAAAGAAGCCAACCAAAAAAGACCTCACACTGCATGATTTTATTTACGTGAAATTCTACTAAAAGCAAAAGTATATTTACAGCAAAAAGATTAGTGGTTGACTGTGGCTGACTGTTTTGGAGAGGTGGCTGGGAGTAACTGCAAATGGACATGAGAAAAAGTTTTTGAGGTAATAAAAAATTTCTCTATCACAGTAGTATTGTGACACACAGTATATGACTGTTTAGATCAGTCAAAACTCATAAAATCATAAATAAAATTGGTAAATTTTATTACATGTCAATTAGATTTCAATAAAGCTGAATTTTAAAAATTCAGCCAGTCGAACTGTTTTACATGATTTTAATTAATACAATGAAAGAAATGAAATTTTTAAAATTAGTAGGATAAATTTTAAAAGGTAACTAACATCATGCTTGATATAAAATAAAAACTTAGTAGAGACAAGTTACTCCTTCCTTTCTGTAAAGCAAAAGCTACATATTGGTAAAACTAAGCCAAATGTTGTCATTTTGTTTGTCTGGCACAGTATTTTAAAAATTAATACTTGTATGACCAATTTTCAACCAAGTAAAAAATGCAACTAAATAAGAGAAAAGGCAGTTTTATCAACAAATGGTACTGGTAAAATGGAAAGATATACGGGAAAACAAAAATGTACTTTGGCTATTTCCACTTCATACACTTAAAAAATATTGAGATGGGGCCAGGCGCCGTGACTCACGCCTGTAATCCTAGCACTTGGGGAGTCCAAGGTGGGCAGATCACCTGAGGTGAGGTCAGGAGTTCGAGACCAGCCTGACCTACATGGAGAACCCTCGTCTTTAATGAAAAAAAAAAAAAATTGAGATGGGTCATAATCCTAAACACAAAAAGTTAAAACTTTAGAACCTCTAAAAAGAAGCATAGAAGAATATCTAAACTCATTTAAAATATGTATTTTAGGCAGAACAATAAAAATACTAACTGTAAAAGAAAAAATTGAGAAGTTGAATTTTATCAAAATTTTACAAATTAAAACTTTTGCTTATCAAAAGATATAATTGAGAAATGAACAGGGAAGTCACATACTGGGAGAAAATACTGTAAAATGTATAACTAGCAAGTGACTTAGATCTAGAATATATAAAAGACTACTCGCTCAATAATAAAAACAGAAACAACTGACGTAAAAATGGACAAAAAAATTGTGTGAAATGAACACATGAAAAATCGCTCAACATAATTAATCATCATAAAATATAATTTAAGCTATACTTCATATGAATTAGAATGGCTAAAATTAAAATGTCTGGAAGTTCAAATATGGGCAAGAATTTGCTTCTTGTGTAAAATGTTTCAACCACTTTTGAAAAGAGGCTTTTCCTCTGACTCAGCAATTTATTCATATTTAAGAAAAATAAAAACACACACCCATAAGATAATGTTTACAGTATTTTTATTTATAATAATCAAATACTGGGAACAATGTAAATGTCCATTTAAAAAGACAATATGTAAATTGTAATAGGTTTATACAATGGAATAATACTCATCAGTGAAGAGAAATATTACTGATGCACACAACTACATGGTCAAATCTAAAGCACATATAGATGACAGAAAGCCCAGCCATATAAGGTCACATACCCTATGATTCCATTTATATGAATTTAAAGAAAGAAAACTAACCTGTGGAGATCAGACTAGCAGTTACCTGCCTGAGGAAGGAATTGATCTGGAAATTGCACAAGAATACTTGCCGGGGTGACAGAAAAATTCTGTATCTAGGTAGGCATATGAGATAAGTGGTTGTACATATTTAAGTTCTGTGAACTTCTAAGTTTCTGTGCATTTTTAAACTTTTACTTTAATTTAAAAAATAGGAACTAACATACAAGTTAGCATAGATAGACAGCTGTTGAGATTAGTTACCGCATGGGAGATATTTTTCTTTTATATATACCCAGGTCTCTCCTCCATGACTTTATGTTCTCCGTTTGACCTCCTAAGTATATGCATTTGTGTCTCCAAAGTTTAAATTATATGAACCTGACTCCTTTTCTTCCCTGATTTTCACTGATTCAATCAGTTTTCCACTGATTCAATCACGTAAATGAGACTACAACTCAAATGTATAAATGTTGTCACTGAAATACATGTTTGTTTAATTCAATGAATAAGGGAATGAATAAAACCAAGAGGCCACATGTGGGAAAACACATGTTGAGTAAATAATATTAACAATGTAAAGAAATCATACAAATTTGTTTTTATATTTACAGGTAACTTTAGCCAAAATGATTAAACTTTTTTCTTTTGATTTTTGGCACGAAGATGTTTTCTTCATCTGCTTGTCTGATAGGTTTGCTTGTGGTTGTAAGGATACCTACTTAGACTGTGGATCCATAATACATTTAATAAGTAATGCACATTGCTACGGAGTATTGTAGAAGAAAGAGCCTAGGCCTATTCTACTACTTCATGACTCCATGGCCCATTAGGGTTGGTGGCCTAGGTCCATTCTCCTACTTAATAACTCCATGGCCTTAGGGAAATAAGTTGTTAACTCTCTTGTCTTAGTTTCTTTATTTGTAAAATTAATTAATTAGTCTGTAGCCTTCTAAATTTGATATTCAGGGATTACATGAAGATTTTATTTTCTTAGCAATTACATATAGCTTTTTTTTTCCTCAAAAGAAATTTCAGAAAACATTAAAATGGCAGGAAATTTGAGGAAAATAAGAAGACTAGTAATTAATAACAACGATAATAAACAATTTACTGTGTCATGCTTGCCTATGTACTTCCATATATACATAAGACCATTCATTGTTTCTAGACAGACAAAATTAATCATGTTCAAGCTAGCTTAGTGGAATAGAAATTGGTGTTAATGCAGCCAAGGCACAGATTGTCTTATACTTTGATCATAATATGAATAAATAAACAGTCATTGTATAATTATATTCTATTGTCATTAGATATGTGAAATAAGTGATTACCACTCAAGGAGATTCAATTTGATTAAACTAGTATTTGTCTAAAATTTTGTATGTGCTAGATACTACTGTAGTATTTAGAATACAACCATGAATATAAAGCATACATACAAAAACACACATTTACAAATTTCAATTCTTGAAGATCTTATATTTTATTAGGGAGAAGCAGAAAATAAACAAATTGTATGGTATGTTAGAAGGTGATAACTGCTAAGGCAAAAAATAAAGCATGAAAATTTGAATCACGAGTGTGGTGCATAAGAGAGAATCTGATTTTATTAGGTAATTGTGGTTTTTCCCATTACTTTTAATTGCAAAAACTGTAATTACTTTTGCACCAACCTAATAGCTTTTATTGGGAGTTCAAATGAGACCTCACGAAAAAGGAAATATTTGTGAAAACACTTTAAGGAAATTTGGGAGTTAGGCTTTTTCTGGGGGTCGGGGTGGTCAGGCTTTTGAATATCTGAAATGGAAATAATACAAGGAGAGAAAAGAGGCAGTGTATTAACCCTAATAGGGATTACCTGGGAATGTTAAAAGAATAACAAAAATATTAATGTGGTTATTACCAACTGAGAACAGAAGAAATAAGTCTAAAGAGTAAAGAAAGAAAGGAAAAGATCTTGTAGAAACTTGCAGGAAATATTCTAAGTCAGAAGGTTTTCAGAAGGCAAATAAACAACTGGATTTTTTCATTTTAGCAGAATCACTTTGGTTTCTGGTAGGAGAAGCAAGGAGTCACATTAAAAAGTTTTATCAATACCCTAGTCAATAGACAGTGACAGTAAGGATTAAGGTGTTAGCAGTGGAGAGGTGAGACATAGTTGGGTTCTGTATATATCTACATCTACATATATTTTGAAGAGAGAGTGGATAGGTAATTCCCATGTATTATATATGGAGGATAAGAGCCAGTGTGTGGTAGGTAGAACAGTACCTCTTCCCCAAGATGTCTACATCCTATTCTACTATTATTACTGGTGGGTCTTTGTTTTTAGAGCTCCCAAGTTGGTGGCGGGCCACTCCCAAGATGGCGACAAGCCTTTTGTTCTCTGACCTGGGGTTCTTGGCCTCATGGATTACAAGGAATGGAACCTTGGGCCATGCAGTGTGTGTTATAGCTCTATTAGAAGCTGTGGGTCATGGAAGAGAAAACACGGAACCCGGCAACTGGTGTTCAGCTCGATTAGGATGAACCCTGGCACTTAGCCATGCAGGAACAATGGTGAGCCTCTAGCTCGATCAGGAGTGGCAATGGGCACCTCACTGGATCAGAAGCACAGCGGACACCCTGCAAGATCCGGAGGGGTGGAAGTCAGCAGTGGGTCTGCAATGGCGGCAATCAGCAGTGGTGGATGGCGAGCGAAAGCTCAGCTCTAGCGAGCGGGAACAAACAGGGACCAGAAGAGTGTGCAGTTGCAAGATTTAATAGAGTGAAAACAAAGCTCCCATCCAATGGGAGGGGACCCAAAAGGGGTTGCCACTGCCAGCTTGAATGCCTGGTTTTATATCCCGATCATTGTCCCTCCCCCTGTGCTCTTAGGAGATAGATGACTATCTCTTTATCTCCTGCTTTTAGCCTAACTCGTATTTTAGTGAGCTCTCCTTACTACCTGATTGGTTGGGTGTGAGCTGAGTTGCAAGCCCCGTATTTGAAGGTGAGTGCAGTCACCTTCCCCAGCTAGGCTTAGGAATTTTTGGTTGGCCTAGGAAATCCAGCTATTCCTGTCTCTCACTATGAATATGTTGCTTTACATGGCAAAAAGGACATTCCAGATATATTCAATTAAGGATCTCGAGATGAGGAGACTATCTGGATTATTCTGGAATACCCAGTTTAATCACAAGGACTCACATAAGAGGGAGGAAAGAGGGTTAGGAGTCAAATATGGAGATGTAACAATAGAAGTAAAGATTAGAAAGAGGGGGAAATTTGAAGATGCTAACTGTTGGTTTTGAAGATGGAAGAAGGGGCCATTAGCCAAAGAATGCAGGCAACTTCTACAAGTTAGAAAATGAAAGAAAATTGATTGTCCTCCAGATTTTTCCAGAAGAAATAAAGAAAGCCTTGCCAACACTGTTATTTGTCCAGTGAAAGCCATTTCAGACCTCTGACTTCCAGGACTGTAAGAAAATCTATATGTGCTATTTTAAGCCACTAAATTTGTAGTAATATGTGAAATTTTGTGTGTGGGGTATAGAGAGAGTGAGTAAGGAGTTGAGCCTGAAATGAAAGGATATTTACTATTAATTTGAAATGAGGAAGGTTATAGATCAAGTTTTAGAGGGAAAAACAATAGTTTAATTTTGAGCATATTAAGTTAATAATATCTCTAATTTATCAAAGTAGTGGCATCCAACTATCAGTTGAACAAATAAGTTCAATGCTTTAGGATAGAAGTCTAGACTAGATCCATAATTTGGGAGATAACAACGTGGAGATAGTATTCTCTTGGTTCCTGACAAAAAAAATGCATAACCTGAATCAAATCATGAAGAAATATCATATATACTGAAATTGTGGGAAAATTCACTACAAATTAATTGACATGTACTCAACCAAAATTTCAAGGTCACAAAATATAAAACACACCCAAGAAACTGTTCCAGATGGAGCAATATGAAATATTTCTTGTGTTTTTGTTTTGTTTTATGGCTGTAAAGAACATTATTAAAATTCAATAATGAACAATATCTCTGGGTTTTGGTAGTATTATAGTAATGTTAATTTCCTGAAAGTCATGATTGTTTCAGTGGTGTTCTGGCAAACTGCACTTACAGAGGTGGTGGTGACATGGAAGCCCTGATTTCTAACATTTACTGATTTCCATATTGTAAATACTCTTACAGTGGCTGATTCAAAGATACTAATGCAGAATCAGTGAGTAAAAATTAGGAAGAAATGTGCACATTTGGCTCTTGCAAGCCCATTCAACTAGTTGAAACACATCAATTAAATGTGAAAGCATATGAAAGTGTACTTGCCTTTTAGTTAAATGGGTGTCATGTGTGAAACTTATTGTCAATTGGTAGAAAAAGTAATTATATATTATATATAAATATAAAAGGGCTTTACACATATATGCTATATAATATATACCATATGAATATAAAATAAATACATACCTAGATATAAATATATGTAATATTCAGAGATGATACAGCTAATAAGACAAAATGGCATATGGGAATCTTTTCTAATTTTCTTTCAATTTTTCTGCAAGTTCGAGTTATTTCAATATAAAAATTAAGAAAAAATGAGTAGGATAAAAGTAACAACAAAATATATACGTAATAAAATAGTTCATTATTTTACATAATAAAGTAGATAAAAACAAATATGATTATACACATCACGTCCAATTTAAATATAATATCCCTAGTACATATTATAACTTTGTACCATAGAAAAACAAATGATCTCTAAGACATTGTGCTCTAATAACAACTAGAGGTAATATTTATTACAGTTCAAAATATTTTAATATTACTATAGTCCATGAGCACTTTAAAACAATGAATACTCAGTCAATATCATATGCTTAAATTATTTATTAAATGCACAAAGATGGATCAGAAATCTGATAGTACCAGAAATTCAGCAGTAAGTAAAATTGATTGAATGTACTTTGTGCATGAAAAAAGGAGTTTTTGATTTTTTGACACTCTGTAGATTAATCTGAGACCACACTGAGCAGTGAAGCAGGGTAGCAAACCTGATTTGTGGAAATTTGAAGGAACAGGAGGAGAAGTTAAAAAAATTGATCATTCTTATTTAATTTTTTGTGTGGCCTCAGAAGTACACAAGAAAACTGTCCAATAATTTTCCAAATTTTCTTAAAAAGTAATGACTTAAAAATATAACTTAAATGAAATATTTTATAATGTAAGTTAAAATTTTAAATGTGCAATTTTCTGTACATATAAGTAAAAGAAGTTAAGATTAATTTTTAGTGAGGCAGATTTTTATAATTTGTACTATTCTATGAGCATTAAGACAACCAACTACTGAAAGATATGATCAATTTTAACATAGATTTCCATTTTGTGGGCTTTCTGTGACAATGAAGCAAATGATGAAGGTGCAAAAAACTACACAAATAATATGGTTTCCATGATCAAATATCAACTCTTCTAATTATTTCCTTCCATGAGTAAGGAAGGGGTTTAAAATCAGTTTTATGTAATGTATTTTTCTGTTTGCTATACAAAGGTGCTATAACCCCCATTATTTTTTCATATATATATATATATATATATATATGAAGTGATACAATCAAGATGTTTCTCTATAGCAGCTAGAAAATTATCCAGCTCTCATTATATACTAAGATTTAACACTAAAATACATCATTTAGTCTTTTCTTTATGCAATATTTTTAAAATACGACTAAAAGAACAGAAAATAACACTTCCAGGAGAAAACCATAATAGAGAATCATAAATTAGCCAAAATCTCTTTCTTATTTTTTCTCCATGTTTAATTTTAGAGGTAAGAGTTCAATCACAAGACCCACAAGCAAATACATTTCTAGGTTTTGCCAGATAATTAGAATAGATTCATCCAATATTTTATTACTTCATATAAAATACTACCCAGAGTTCACTGATATTCAGAAAGATGATCCTAAAACTGGACAGGTCCCTTAATCATCAACAAAAGATTTAATTAAGATAAGTACAATGCATTTCCTATCAAACATTCAATTTTCTGAGTAAAAAACATTTTAAAACTTTTATTGACAATGCTAAGTTAGCCACAAACCCATTGATTAAGTATTTTAGTTACATTACTACAAATGTAACAATAGTAGGCACTTTCTGCATTCAGTGGATAAATCAAACCAAGGACAATGGAATTCCTACAACCTCACAGTTTCTAACATCAACATTAGTAATAACAGACAGCAATATTCAAGGAAAGTCACAAAAAATATCAAACCAAATATGAATTACTAAGATTATTAGTATATAATTTTTTGAAATATTAACTATATAAAGGTAAAAGCTATCAAAGGATGGACAGTCATTTGTACTGTAAATAATTTTATTCAAATATAAGTACTATAATTTTTATATCTAGGGCTAGCACAAAAAAAAAAAAAAAAATGGAAAAACTTAGCTTCCCTCTAACAAAATAAAACCCCTATTTCTTGATATCTATGATTCTCATGCTAATATTTCTAATTTTATTAGTATAATCATGTTATTGATAATAATTTGAAAAACATTTTACAAATGGCACAAATGACAAAGCAAACAGGTATAAGTCATTTTTCAATCTTTTTGCATTCTGGTTTAGATGATGCTTCTGGGTTAATTTAAAAAATGCTACCACCTTAGTGTCTGACGATGACATGTTATTTAAGGTAATTCTTTCTGAATAAGTGTCAGAAGAATGCTTCTTTGTAATTTAAAAAATATTGTCGAAGGACATATTTTCCAACATATATTACTTAAATATGTATAAACAATAACAAAAAATTCACAGTCAAACAAATCTGGAAAGTATCAAATATAAAATTCTTGGCCAGGTGCAGTGGCTCACACGTGTAATTCCAGCACATTGGGAGGTCAAGGAGGGTTAATCACTTGAGGTCAGGAGTTTGAGACTAGCCTGGCCAACATGGCAAAACCTTGCCTCTACTAAAAATACAAAAATTAACCAGGCATGGTGGCACACACCTGTAATCCTAGCACTTTGGGAGATTGAGAGGAGTGCATCACTTGAGGTCAGGAATTCGAGACCAGCCTGGACAACATGGTGAAACCCCATCTCTACTAAAAATACAAAAAAAATTAGCCAGGCATGGTGGTGTTTGCCTCTAATCCAAGCTACTCAAGAGATGAGGGATGAAAATCTCTCGAACCTGGAAGGTGAAGGATGTAGTGAGCTTAGATTGCACCACTGCACTACATCCTAAGTGACAGATCGAGACCATGTCTCTCTCTCTCTCTCTCTCTCTATATATATATATATACACACATATAAATAAAATAAAATTCTTTATTGGAAAAGTACACATTTAAAGCTCCAAGGAGTCACAAGACAAGGAAATAGTCTATCTAAAAAAAATTTAGGCATACTTTAGCATTTTCTTACATATAATTTTAAAAATTTAAAACAAAAAATAGGTCAAGAGGTGAAAATGAAAACAAATAACCTGGGCAGCTTGTGCAACATACAAAGAACAATGAGACTGACGTAATTCAGTCTATAAAGATTGGATTAAATAAAATCACATGTGTCAAATGGCCAAACTGAGGATCTGACTCATAGTCTCTAAACCTTTTATCAGTTCATAACATTTTTAAGAAAAATGACTCTGACAAAAGTGGTCATGTTTCTAACTCTACACCATTAAAAACTATATAAAGTTTTTCTTACTCTAGTTAATAAGAAAGAGATTGGACAAAAATGCAATATTTTAAGAAGGAAAGGAAATCAGGAAAATATATGAAGTCAAGATGACTCAGTGAGTCTTACTGAGTCCAAACCATCATAATGAATAAAAACAGCCATAATCTTCCCGACGAGATAGAGAAACAGAGACTCTATTTACCCACCTAACTGGAGAGAGAGGAAAAAAAAAACAGACAAAATACATGAAAAAAACGTCTCAAGTCATTGGACAGAGGCAATAAAGGATAGTGCTTCCTGAAATGTGGGAAATGAGGTGAACTCTAAGATTTCCTCAGTGTAATTCCTGGATAAAGTTTCCAGGCAGCGATGCAGAAAGTAAAGATCAAGATGAGCTGGATAGTCTACCTGAGTTGAGTAAACTAACCTGGGTGTCCGGGCAGGCCCAATATCCAGAGTTTCTAGAGTAAAAAGAGCAGTGGAAAGAGACAATTCCAGACACCAGCAAGGTTCCTACTACGGTATTCAGCTGAATATTGACCAATGCTCCTTTGTGAGGAAACTAGCCAAAGCCAAGTAAAGAATCATCTAAACAGATTAGACGAAATGATACCTGAATGTTCAGTAACTGTTTAATGACTACTCCCATGGGGCAGTATTCAGGAGCGCATTGGAAGAGTACTTAGAAAGGTTTCACCTCAAAGTGGGGAATACTTAACCTGCTCTTGAAATGCCTAACTTATTAAAGCAAGACTCTAAAGGAGCAAGTTATTTATAAGTAACTTCACCATGTACAGAATAACATTTAAAAATCTTTATAGGGGCCAGGCGTGGTGGTTCACGCCTGTAATCCCAGCACTTTGGGAGGCCGAGGAGGGTGGGTCACTCGAGGTCAGGGGTTCAAGACCAGCCTGGCTAACGTTGTAAAACCCCATCTCTACTAAAAATACAAAAATTAGCTAGGCATGATGGTGGGTGCCTGTAATCCCAGCTACTCTGGAGGCTGAGACAGGAGAATCGCTTGAAATCCTGGGAGGCAGAGGTTGCAGTGAGCCACGATTGTGTACCACTGCACTCCAGGCTGGGAGACAGACCGAGACTCCATCTCAAAACAAAATAAATAAATAAATAAATAAATATGAATACAAATGATCAGGCACCTAAAAATGTAAAGTTTATAATGTTTGGTGTCCAGTTAAAAATTATCTGGACTTCAGAGAAAAGAAAAATACTACCCAAAATTAAGAGAAAAAATCATTTAATTAAGCCATGTCAGAAATGACACATGTGATTATTTATTAGATAAGGACATTAAAACAATTATTATAATGTATT
Source organism: Trachypithecus francoisi (assembly GCF_009764315.1). NCBI lineage: Eukaryota > Metazoa > Chordata > Mammalia > Primates > Cercopithecidae > Trachypithecus > Trachypithecus francoisi. Next base: position 59,602,468 of record NW_022681455.1, read on the forward strand.
GCATATGCTCAAGAAGATAAAAGATATTTGAACATCTTAAGAGACTTAGTCAACATAAAGATCTAAATTGACTTCAAAAAATAAATATTATAAAATCTGAAATAAAAATTGTATTAGATGAGCTAAATATTGTGGAAGATGAGTTTAGACATTGCTGAAGACAGTAACAAAACCATTCAAAATGTGATTGAGAGGAAAAAGAATGAAAAAGAAAACATATATCAGTAAGCTATGGAGCAACTTCAAGCTACTTAATGTGTGTGTGTGTGTGTATGTGTGTCTGTATATATGTGTGTGTATATATATATATATAAAATCAGGGTACTAGGAGAGAAGAAAGGAGAGGAACACAGTGTTTAAAAAATAAAGGGCCATAATTTTCAAAATCTGATGAAAGTTAGAAGCCTATAAATCCAAGATGCTGGACAAACACCAATCACAAAAGAAAATTAACAAAATCACACCAAAGAAAAACATAATCAAATTATTTAACCCAGGTAACAAAAGAAGCTAGATGACATGAGCTTATATATGGACAAACAAAGTTTCTATCAAAAAAATTTTGACACTGATAAATAAATTCAATAAAGTTGCAGGATACAAAATCAACTAAAAAATTAGCAGTATTTATGTATACAAAGAACAAGCTAGCTGAAAAAGATACCAAGAAGGCTTTCCCATTTAAAAATCTACAAAAAATTTACCTAGGAATAAAATTTAACCAATGGAGTGAAAGACCTCTACAAGTAAAATTGCAACACATTGATGAAAGAAATGGAAGAAGGTACAAATAAATGAAAAAACATCCTATGTTCATGGATTAGAAAAATTAATATTGTTAAAATGACCTTACTATCCAAAGTAATCTACAGATTTGATGATATCCCTATTAAGATACCAATAAAATTCTTCACAGAAATAGATTAGAATCGTAAAATGTGTATGAAACCACAAAAGACAAAGAATAATCAAAGAAATCCTGAGTAAAACGAACAAAGCTAGAAGCATCACAGTATTAGATTTCAAAATTTACTACAAAGTTGTAGTCACCAAACAACATGGTAATGATAAGAAAACAGACACATAAACTGGTTGAACAGAATAGCGAACCTAGAAATTAATTCACATATCTACATTCAATTGATTTTTCACAAAGGTACCAAGAACCCTCTTTGGGGAAAGGACAGTCTCTTCAATAAATGATGCTAGAAAAGCTGGATATCTATATGCAGAATAATGAAACTGGATCCCCACTTCTTACCCTACATAAAAATCAACCCCAAACGGTTTAGTGACCTAAATGTAAGACCCAAAACTATAATATTACTGGAACAAAACATAAGGAAAACAGTTCATGACAATGATCTGGGAAATGATTTTGTAATGAAGACCTCGTAAGCACAGCAAACAAAGACAAAAATAAATAAATGAGATTATATAATAAACTAAAATGCTTTTGCACAGTAAAGGAAACAAAAGAGTCAAAAGACCTCAAAATGGGAGAAAACATTTGCAAATCATTCATTCAACAGGCGATCAATATCAGAATATAGAACAAACTCAAACATCTCAACAACAAAACAACAATCTGATTTTAAAATGGGCAAATGATCTCGACAGACATTTCTCAGATAAAGACATACAAATAACAAAAAAACACATTAAATAAATGCTTAACACCACTAATCATCAGGGAAATGTAAATCAAAACCACAATAAGGTATCTTCTTACTCCAGGTAGGATGGCTATATCAAAAAGACAAAAAATAACAAATGCTGACAAAGATACAGAGAAAATAAACTCTTAAACATTGTTGGTAAAAATTTAAACTAGTACAGCCACTATAAAGAACAGTGTGGAGGTACCTCAAAAAACTAAAAATAGAACTACCATATGATCCAGTAATTCCATTGCTGGGCATTTATCCAAAAGAAAATAAATCAGTGTATTGAAGAGATACCTATATCGCCATGTTTACCACAGCATTATTTATAATTGTCAAGATATAAAATCAACCTAAATTTCCAATAACAAATGATGAGTTCGTGTCCTTTGTAGGGACATGGATGAAGCTGGAAACCATCATTCTCAGAAAACTATCGCAAGAACAGAAAACCAAATACCGCATGTTCTCACTCATAGGTGGGAATTGAACAATGAGATCACTTGGACACAGGAAGGGGAATATCACACACTGGGTCCTATTGTGGGGAGGGGATGGGGGGAAGGATAACATTAGGAGATATATCTAATGTAAATGACGAGTTAATGGGCTCAGCACACCAACATGGCACATGTATACATATGTAACAAACCTGCACGTTGTGCACATGTACCCTAGAACTTAAGTATAATAAAAAAGAAAGAAAATATGCTATAGATACATAATGAATACTATTCAACCATCAAAGAGAATAAAATTTGTCATTTGTGGCAACATGTATAGAACTAGAGGACATGATGTTAAGTTATTAAACACTACATGTTGTCACTCAAATATGAAAATATAAAATATTGATCTCTAGAATTAAAAAGTATAACAGAGGATACTAGTACCTGGGAAGAATAGGGTGAAAGAGGGAATAGAGAGAGATTTGTTAAAGTATATGAAATTACAGCTGGAAAAGAAGAAAAAGTCCTAGTGTTCTATACCACTATAGGATGGCTATAGTTACAAATAATAATAAAAATCCCAGCACTTTGGGAGGCCAAGGCAGGCATATCAGTTGAGCCCAGGAGTTCAAGACCAGCCTAGGCAACCTGATGAATCCTCATCTCTACAAAAGATACAAACACTATCTGGGCATGGTGGTGCACACCTGTAGTCCTAGCTACTTGGGAGACTGAGTTAGGAAGGGATTACTCGAGCTTAGGAGGTCAAGGCTGGAGTGAGCCATAATCATGCCACTGCACTCCAGCCTGGGTGACAGAGTGAGAGCATGCTTCAAAACAAAAGAAAAAGAAAAAAGAAAAGAAAAAAAGTATCATCAATATACTTGAACACAAGAAAAGTCAAAAGAAAACCTTCGGAATGATGGAAAATAATACAAAATGGGAATATATGTCTATAAATTGAATGCAGAAACTAGGAATAGTAAGTATGTAGATAAATGTATTTTCTTTCATCATTACATCTACTTAAAAGATAATCAACTGTTTAAAACAAAAATAATAAAAATGTACTAAAAAATATTATGAAATTTATAGCAATTATCAAAAATGTATGACAACCTTCGCACAGAGACTAGAGGGAAGAAATAGATGTACACAATTACAAGATTCTTATACCACACCTGGGTGATACAATATCACTTTAAGGTAGGCAGCAGTAAATCAAAGATATATACTATAAAGCAACAATCAATCACTAAATTGACAAAAAGAGTGTTAGCTAATGAATCAACAAATAAAACAAAAATAAATCATAAAATGCTATTCAATTAATTTTTAAAAAGCAGGGAAAAAGAATAAAGAAAAGATTAGACATATGGAAACAAGAGTAAGATGATAAAATAGAACTCAAATATATCCATAACCATATTAAATGTAAATATTTAAACATTCAAATTACAAGAGAGTATCAGATTGGATAAATAAACAATGTACAATTTTTTACTGCCTACAAGAAACCCACTTCATAACAACCTAAGAACTTTACAATAAAAGTGTAGAATAAGATACCATGTTAACTATACTAGTCAAAAGAAAGCTGGAATGGCTTATATTAATATCAGACTAAGGTTTTAGAGTAAAGAGTTTTATATTGGATAAAGAACGTCATTTCATAATAATAAAAGACTGAATTTAACAAGAAAGCATAATAACCCTAAATGTTTACATCTCTGCTAAAATAGCTTCATGATATAAGAAGCCATGACTGATAGAACTGCAAAAAGACAAATTCGCAATTGTAGTTGAAGATTTTAAAACCTCTTTCTCAGAAATGGATAGAGCAAGTAAACATATACCATTAAAGATATAAAAGCTAGCCTAGACTGCCATGATAGAAATCATCACTGTATTTTTCTTAAATTTGTGGAGTTGAAATTTAAGAATGCTATAGAAAGGGTATAGAAAGAAAATTATTTTACGGCTAAAGTTTGAATAGGGGAGAGCTAGCAACAATTTTTTTTTTAGAATTGTTTCTACATCTTTGGTGTTGCACATACTCATATTATCTGTTTAAGCTTTTCTTCATCTATATGATAAAATTATTTAACCTATGTTGTTTTGAAGATTTCAGTTATATCTTTGATGAAAAGTTTCCATAAAGCAATTTTATATACCTGCTATAAAAAAATAAAATAAAATAGTATGAGCATTGTATACCTTAGAGTGAAAAAGTTACCAAATATGCTTTCTAGTGTTCATAATTCAAAAATATATCTATATAAATCAGAAAGAACTTATACACTGATTAGTTCCACATAAAATTACTGTTAATTATTAATACTATGTTTATAGTAGAAATCCAGACTTTAATCAGAAATTTTTTGAATAATAAACAACGATAAAATATAATTAGGGAAACACTTTTTTAGGGTACCTATTGCTAATTCCTTATAATGAGTTGGACTTTGGTCTTAGCAATTTCTAAATTAAAAGCTCATAATATAAGCTTTGGTAAAATATATTAATCTCTGATTATCTGATAAGTAACTCTTCTATTAAACCATGTTTTCATGCTTATACGTAACTCATTAACTTTACACAAACAGCACTTTTGCAAGGCGTCACAGGTAAGTAAATCTAAGCTAAGGTAAAGCAGTGAAGTAGATATATTTGTCTTTCATGCCCCATGCCTACTTTTGATGCAAAACCCAATATATGCTTAATTTTTCTGGAGGGATTCTGAAGCACTGACCTGTTTGTTCTTATTCTCTTCTCAACCCACACACTAAGCAGTTTTCTTAAGATGTGACAAACAGCTTTGTGGCCTCAGCTGTCTTTCAAGTGTTTTTTAGGGTCCTAGAGCATTTTATCACATGGTGGTGAGGCTTGCTGGAACTCAAGTTCTGACCACTGGGATGGGCGATTCCTTTCTATGTAGGATTGGTCTGAATGTTTCCTCCATGGGCAAGCATCAGCTGAGTTTAGCCTGGTTTTTCTGTCCACTGTGACAGGGAAGCACTGAATTTAATGTGAAGTCTTACAATTGCTGTGCTTTCCCTCTTCTAAGTGCAGATTTCTCCATGCCACATGACCACTGTGGGCAGGAGTAGGGGAGGGGGATGAGGGAAGGGTGGCAGCAGCAATTCAGGACTGTCTTTTGCACTCTCTTCAGAGCCTCTCTCAGTCATATGACATTAAAACCTGGTACCATGAGTGCTCACTGGTTTTTCATTCTTACAATGATGCTTTAGATGGATAGATAGATAGATAGATAGATAGATAGATAGATAGATAGTTGTTGAGTTTGGTGTTCCTACAGGGGAAAATGTTTAGTGGGGCCTCCTATTCTGCATCTTACTCTGCTTTTTTCTAAATGTCTTTAATGTAAACAAAAAGAGCCCGGGCACGGTGGCTCACACCTGCAATCCCAGCACTCCAGGAGGCCGAGGAGGGCAGATCATGAGGTCAGGCATTTTGACACCAGCCTGGCCAACATGATGAAGCTCTGTCTCTACTAAAAATACAAAAAGTAGCCAGGCATGGTGGCAGGTGCTTGTAGTCCCAGCTACTTGGGAGACTGAGGCAGAGAATCACTTGAACCCAGGAGGCGGAGGTTGCAGTGAGCCGAGATCACACCACTGCACTCTCCAGCCTGGGTGACAGAGGAAGACTCTCTCAAAAATAAAATAAAATAAAATAAAATAAAAATTTTAAAAACCTAGATTAATAGTGAAATATTTTTGAAAAATAAATCACATGTCATTTAAAAACTAATCATAATGAAGATTAAGTGGCACTATTAATATCACGCAACATAAATTTCTTTTTTTTTTTTTTTTTTGAGACGGAGTCTCGCTCTGTCGCCCAGGCTGGAGTGCAGTGGCCGGATCTCAGCTCACTGCAAGCTCCGCCTCCCGGTTTTACGCCATTCTCCTGCCTCAGCCTCCCGAGGAGCTGGGACTACAGGCGCCCGCCACCTCGCCCGGCTAGTTTTTTGTATTTTTTAGTAGAGACGGGGTTTCACCGTGTTAGCCAGGATGGTCTCGATCTCCTGACCTTGTGATCCACCCGCCTCAAGTTTCAAGCAAGGAATATTATTAAGTATAAAGGAGAACATCAGTCAATCAACATTGAAACATAGTAATCCTAAATGTGTATACACTCAATAACTAAGTTTCAAATACATGAACAAAAAATTGGTTGAACTTAAAGGAGAAAAAAACAAGTGCCATTCTTCTGTCACTAAATGATAGAACAATTAGACAGAAATGTTTAAAAGTGAAAAGACTAACAACACTATCGACCCACTTGAACCATTGTATAAAATTCTAATATCTACCAAAAAAGAAAGAAAGAAAGAAAGAAAAAACTCAGAACTGACAAATGAGTTAATCAGGGTTATTACATCAAAATGAATTTTATGTTTATATCCTAGAAATGACAAAATGAAAACTAAAATTTAAAGAAAAACATTTACAATAGAATCTGGAAACACAAAATACTTAGAGATAAATTTAACAAAATATGCAGAAGATATTAAAAATTATAAAACATTGCTGAGAGAAAATAAAGATGACCTAAATTAATAAAAATATATGCAGATTTATACATTGAAACACACAATATTATTAAGGTGTTAACAAATATTTATTGATTCTGTGCAATGCCAATAAAATGTGACAATTGACAAGCTAATTTTGAAATTTATAGGAAAATCCAATGATGCTATAATAGTACTAAAAGAGTGAAAGGAAGTTATTGGATTTATAACCACTTATTGTCAAAAGCCCAGGAAGTCTAGAACTAGATTTGCACTTCATTCAAAATGGAGAAAATAGGCTGATCTTTTCAACAAATTATGCAATAAGAGGATATTTGTTTTGAAAAATTAACATTGACCCTTAGTGTATACAAAAATATTTCAAAATAAACCATAGACCAAACAGAAAATGTAAAATTGTAAACTTTCCTAAAATATATATATAGGTAAAAATCTTTGCAACTCAAAAAGTGAATAGGTAAGCAAATTGTGGCATGCCTACATAATGAAATATGACTCAACAACAGAAAGACTGAATTTCTGATACATTTATTAAAACAACCTACAGAATGAGAGAAAATATTTTCAGACTATGCATCCAAGAAAAGACTAATATCCAAAGTATGTAAGGTATTCAAATAATGCAACAAGGGAAAAACAACACCATTATAAAGTTGGCAAAAGGACACAAACAAGACACTTTTCAAAAGAAGACATACAAGAAGCCAACGAACATGAAAAAAGATGCAACATCACTAATCATCAGACATGCAAATTAAAACCACAATAAGATACCATCTTACACCAGTCAGAATAGCTATTATTAAAAAGTCAAAAACAACAGATTTTGGCCAGGATGTGGAGAAAAGCAAATGCTTATACACTGTTGGTGGGAATGTAGATTAGAACAACCTGCATGGGAGACAGTATAGAAATTTCTCTAGAAACTAAACATAGAACTACCATTCAACCCAGCAATCCCACTACTGGGTATCTGCCCAAAACAATGATAAAAGTTGTTTTATAAGAAAGACACCTACACTACCTACACTTACGTATTTATTACAGTGCTATTCAGCACAGCAAAGCCATGGAATCAACTTAAATATGTATCAATGAATGATCAATGAATATGTGTGTGTGTGTGTGTATGTCTGTGTGTGTTTGTGTGTGTATTTATATATACATATATATACGTATGTCTGTAACCTCAGAAACAGAAAGTCAAATCCTGCATGTTCTCACTTATAAGTGGGAGATAAACAATGGTTGGTTACACATGGACACATAAATTGGAATAAGAGACATTGAAGACTCAAAAAGGTAGGAGGGTGGAAGGGTGATGAGGGTTGAAAAAAATACATGTGGGGGTATAGTGTTCACTATTCAGGTAATGGTTACACTAAAAGTCCAGACCTCATCACTATACAATATATCCATATAATAAAAATTGCATTGTATCCTCTTCTATCTGTTTTTCAAAAAGCATAAATTTGAAAATCATGATGCTGAGGCTAATCAGTTGTACACAAAAGACTAGATACTGCCTTACTCAACTTACATGAAATTCTAAGTATACTGCTTCCTTAGTAATGGAAAACCAGTGGTTGCCAGAGACTAGAGGAAAGAAGAAACAATTAAGTGTGATGGGGTATAAGAAAACTTTTTGGAATAATAGAAATGTTCTATATTCTGATTGTGGTATTGTTTACACTGATAAATATATTTGTCAAAATGTAAAATTATATACTAAAAATGGTATATTTTATTTTACATAATTTTTACCTTCACAAAAAGTTGATTCAAAAGGCAATGAAGATAAAAATGTGATCAACAAAATCAGACTATATAAAATAATACATTTATAAGACATTTTTAATAATTGAAAATAAAAATTAAATTGGTATACTCCAAAAAATTATGAATTATCAAAATTGACTGAATAAAGGTAATGTCTGAAGAAAATAGAACCCTATAATGTAATTGAATTAATAATAAAAAATTTTCTCCTTCCCAGCCCAAAACACTATGCCCAATTGGTTATAACAATTCTTAAAGAAGCATATGATTTTTATTCATGCAATCATTCAGAGTAGTACAAAGCAATCAAATGTAGCTTATCAGGCCAATAAAAATTTGACACTACAATTAACATTGAACCAAGCCAATACAGAAAATAAAATCTTAAATTGTATTAACCAATATAGGCTGAACCAAAGGTGTTCAAGATGGTAGCCACAACCCGCTTTTAGCTTTTGAGCACTTGGAATGTGACTAGACTAAATAAAGATGTATGCACAAAATACTTAGGATGAGAAAATGAATGTAAAATATCTGAATAAGAATTTTATATTAACTATTATATTAAAATGATAATTTGGATGTATTGGATTAAATAAAATACACTAGTAAAACTAAATTTCACCAATTTTAAAAATTATTTTACTATGTTAAATTTTTAATTATAATGGATACTCACATTGGTGACTTAGATTTTATTTCTATTGAATAGGGTTGTTCTATGTTATTTTGCAGTGTGGTAAGCAGAATGACCCTAAATGTCCCTATCCTAATCCCTGAAACCTGAGAATTTGTCATGTGACACGACAAAATGGATTTCGCAGTTGTTATTAAGGGTGCAAACCATGACATGAGAGTTTATCCTATATTGTGCAAGTAGGCCATGTCTAATCATATAAGCTATTAAAAGCAGAGTATTTTCTCCAGTTTCAGTCAATGAGATGCAGCTGAAGGAGAAGTTGGAGTAAAAACCTTCACCACCAACCTGTTAACAAGCCATACCCACATGAGGTCATGGAGGCCACAAGAGCAGTAAAACAAGGCGCTCCTGCTCCTTATAGGGTACCCTGCTCCTTATAAGAAGTGGCCTAAGGGGAGTCAGGACTCCCACCTCAATGGGCAATAACAAAAAAACCTTCACTTTTCCTCATGTCAGTGGAGCTTAGGTGGGAAACTGTACTCTATATCTACATGAAAGTAGAAGGTGACATTCTTTCCCATTCCCCCACTGGAACAGCATCAGAGGAAAGCAGCTAAAATGAAATATTTAAAGAATATTTGCATTCTTACAACTAATATTCAAAATGTCTAGCTTTCAGTAAAACCCCTCATTATACCAAGAACTAGGAAAATGTTACGTGAATGAGAAAAAATGAACAACCTACACCAAAAGCAAGATGACATAAATGTTAGGATTATATGTCAAAACTTTAAAAATAGCTATAATAAAAATACAATTATGAAGCAATAATAAACACCCTTGAAATACATGGAAAAATAAATTCTCAGCAAAGTAACAGAAAATTTAGGAAAAAGTAGAAGATATTTAAAAAAAGAAAATTGAAACAGAAAAATACAGTAATGAAAGTAGAAAACAAAAACAAAAAACAAACTCTAAATCGATGGGCTCGACAACATAGGGGAGACCTTACACGAATGAATGAGGGAACTTGATGATAAAACAGTAGAAATTGACCAATCTAAGCAACAGAGAAAAAATAGAATTAAACACAAAATTGGAAAAATATTAGGGACCCTTGGGACTATAACAAAAAAACTAACATTAATGTCATCAGAGTCCAGGAAAAATAAAAAGAAAGAAGAAAAAGGGTGAGGTCAAAAAAGTGCTTGAATAAATAATAGCTGAAATTATCCTACAATGGTAAAAGACATAAACCTATAGACTGTTAAAGCTGAGCAAGCCTTAACCAAGATACATCCAAAGAAATCCAAGCCAAACCACATTATAGTCAAGCTACTGTGAGCCAAAGACAGAGAAGAAGTATTTTAGAAGCAGCAGAGAGAAACACGTATAGCGGAAAAATATTGAAAAGACAGTGAATTTCTCATTAAAAATCAGGAAGAGCCAGAGGGAAATGAAACATTTATCAAGTCCTGAAAGAAAAACAACAAAAACAAAACAAAATACTATCAACTCAGAATTTTATATCTAGCATTAGTCTTTCAGGAATGAAGGGGAAATACATTTTCAAATGAAGAAAAACTAAGCATTTGTCACTGGCAAAACTACTCTATAATAATGGTTAAAGTAAGTGATTTAAGCAAGATCGAAATAATAAATAAACAAGCTTTGAAACATCATGAAAAACAACAGAAAAAGCAAAAACATGAGCAAATACAATAGATTTTCCTTCCCTCCCTGAATTTTCTAAATTATGTTTGAAGGTTGAAACAATCAATCAAGAAGCTCCTCATTGATTAAAAAATGTGAAAAGCAAACATTAAAGTACTTTAGAGGAAAACACAATATCAAAGCAGGTATTGATTTTCTAAATCAGGCTCCAAAAGCAAATATGTAAGAGAAAGAAAATAAATGTAAGTACATTTAAAATAATTTCAAGTGGCAATATAACAAAAATTAAAAGTCCAACTTCTGATTTACATGATCCTTTTGCAAGTATTTAAACAATAGAAAATAATACCTGGAAGTTATAAATATCTCTTACACATTAATATTTCAAGAAATGAATAACTGCATACAATGGCATGGGATAAATACAGGCAGTTTCTGGAAGTATGATGACAACAATAAAGAAAATTTGCTCAATCTAATTTGTAATTTAAAAAATAAAAAATGAAACATCATTAAAACTATTCCTTTGCTTAAATTGAAAAACAGTAAAGGGTAACATAATACCATATATTGGTATTATAGAATAAAAACTCATATACACTTCTTATTAAGTGTTAATAAATACATTTTAGAAAACATCCAGCAATGCTTAGCAAAGTTGAAGCTGCAAATAATCCATTATCCAGCATATGTATCTTGAAAAGATAGAGGAATATTTACCTACTGGAGGAACTCTCACACAATGTCTAAAAAGGTATCTATAAGAGAGTGTTGTAATATAAAGTACAATGATGAAGAGAAAAAGAAAGAAAAAAAAAAACACCAAAGACATGACAGGGAAATAGATGTGTCCTGTCCTGAGTGAAGTGTTCTGCCTAGATTCACCTAATTATTAAGGGGTCCAAGAATTGAACCCTGATTGGATAGCATTGAACCCCTTACAGTATACCAGAGAAGTTAATTTTAATAATAAATAGTTTCATAAAGAGCTGACTTGCAGGACTTGAAAACCTTGCCAAGGAAACCACAAGCAAGAAAAGAATTAATAGAGGCAGAATGTGTAGCTAAAACTTAATCTTAGACACAGTAAGATTAAATTGCATACAATATGCATTTTTCTCCCTTTTTCTGTTCTGCGTTGGCAACTCATTTCTTGAATACATATGAATATGTACTGAATTCTTTGAACACATTCAAATGTTCTAGGTTCTATGGTATCTGTTCCATTTTGTCTAGGAAAGAGTTAATCAAACAAACTATCCCCCATTAATGTATTTCTTCTCAGAGGCAGCGTAGTATACCTAACCTCTAGAGTGACAGTGATGGTGGTACTTCCAGCTATCACACCAAGGTGAATTGGATGCAAGGGATAAGTGGGTAATTGAGCTATTTTCCTGTGGAGAAGCTATTATATTGGCTCAGATTAGACTTTAGAAACACATCTTCAGAAACTAAATTTATGTCGCATTTGCCTGGAGCAAAGAATGTGTATGGATATCTTTCTGCTGGTTCATATTCTTTCCTTTAGTGAACAAAGACCAGGACTCTCTGGTCCAACTGCTGTAATACAATTCTTTTCTAACATGGTCTTGGCCAGAGAATCTACTTGTTTCACACATATTTATTTTATGTATACCCTGCTCAGGAATGCCTACACCAAAATATTCATATATTAATTAAAATATTATCAGAATTATTTATACTTTCCCCTTTGTGTTAACTGAATCTCTAGCCACATTTGCAGTCTAGACTGGATCAAGAAGTCTTCAACATTTTAAGTTATTTTTTAATGTGAAAAGAAAAAACAATCTCTCTTGATGTCATTCTTCAAGTGCCTACATGTATTAGAAATATCCGATCTAAGAAGAATTTTTCCTTTGTTTAATGCTTTACTTGTAAGAGTGAACAACTTTGTGGATATCAGTCCCCAGTGTTGTGATACAATTTTAATTTAGAAACAGATGATCATTATTATACTGTAAGGCATTTTCCAAATTTATGGAGTCATAAACCTGATGACATTTTAGGGATGTTCACAATGGAGAGCAATGAGGATCATTAGTATCTTGCCTAGCAATTGTCTTATATTTTAGAAGCTTGAGGGGTTTTTCTTTTTAATATTTTATTGAGTTCATGGAAAGGCACGGTTATTATGGATATCCTGCATTTAAATACTACGTAGCCCTTGATGATTAGATGAGCTTAAAAATCTTAAACTACTTAACTCTCAATAAAATGGTAAAATGGCTTTTTTTTTTTACACTTAGGAGTGATTCTTAAAAGTCCTATACTGAGTTAGTGAGTTCAACTGATAAAATGTAACAGTATAAAAGATAAGTAGTGGGCTGGGCACAATGGCTCATAACTGTAATCCCAGCATTTTGGGAGGCCGAGGCAGGTGGATCACTAAGTCAGGAGTTCGAGACCAGTGTGGTCAACACAGTGAAACCCTGTCTCTACTAAAATTACAAAAATTAGTCGGGTGTGGTGGCACTTACCTGTAGTCCCAGTTGCTCAGGAAGCTGAGGCAGGAAAATCGCTTGAACCTGGTGGCAGTGAGCTGAGACCACACCATTGCACTCTAGCCTGTGGGACAGAGCGAGATTCTGTTTCAAAAAAAAAAAAAAAAAAGGGAGATAAGTGGTGATCCTCTTCACACTCAAATGTTTTTCGTCTCTTCCCTGCTAAAATATTGGTCCCTAAATTCTATAAGCAATCTCTAAACAGAGTGCCATTGTTTACGAAGAGGTACATTAATATAAATGCATACACTTCTAACCAAAAAAATCTTAACAATGATGAATCAGTAATATAATCTCTGGAAAGCAAGATATTCGAATCGTTTCTATTATTATTACTTCAAGCTAAAAAAGATTTTTCAATCCTACCAACATTTTCATATTTAAATACTAAGGAGATATATGAGTATATCAACGTGCCAATGCACATCAGTCTTTTTTCACTTGAAATATAGTCAGCTTTCCATTATTCATGAGAATGGAGCAGGAGAGTTGTATGGATAATTCAATAGCAAGTCAATAAAATTTCTCTCTGTATTGGGATTGTATTATATAATAACTTGTGCAGCGAATATTCTTTTCTAACTCTTTTGATTAAGCTAAAATGAATGGATCATTTTATGCCTGAAGCACACACATGTTCACTAGATTCAGCAGATTTTTTAAAAAAGGAAAAAGTGCTATAAGTGTATACTGGACAGTGATACTAAAGTTCTGTGTGAAATTTGTACCTTGGACATAATAATTATTCTGGACCCTGTCTATCTTCTGTTAATTTTAAAAAATTATTTACTTTCAAAAATAAGTTATTTTTTCCTTGAGTTAATAAAATAATTATTAACTGCTCTCTATTGGTTCTGGGGAATACAGAGATACAAGTCTCAAAATCAACGCAGTCTAGAGAAGGAGTTAAGCTTTCTATCTTAAATTTCTCTCTGCTATTTCTCTTCTACCAATATTCAAAGATATTCACTCTATTATACTATTAAAATTTTTCCATGAACCTATATTTCCTTCTGTCTATAGCTGTATCTTGCTTTTCACTTGATAACTAGACATTTTGCGTGTCATTTTGCGTGTATCTGTCTCTTCTCGGTATTTGGACTTTATTCCATGTCCCATCACATGATTAAATCCAATGAAGAGTTTTCACTTGCTTGGAAACTCAGAAGCTTTTGACACAAACATCTCTTTATTTATCTAAAAATCAGCCCATGGCTTCCCAGATTCCACACTATGCTTGCTTTTTTTTTTTTTTTTTTCGGCTTATTCATTTTGTACTCTAAATTTTGGCTAGTTTTCTTCTGGTTCACTTCCTAATTGTTCTCCTTAGACAAACTCATTCATTCTCATGGCTTTAACGAACATTTTTATGCCAGAGACATTCAACTCTCCAGCCCAGGGTTCTCTCCTGCATTGCTAACCCATTTGTCCCACTGCCCACAGGCATCCTTCCTTTTCATGTTTCCCAAAATTGAACTGATTTTTCAAGGCCAAGTCTACTCTTTCATGTGTTTCCTTATCTCACTTGATGTTCCACCTACCTCGTTGCTGAAATATGTGTGACTGTTAATTCCTTTCTTTTTCTTACCTATGTTTAATTAATTATGTAGTAACTGGAATATATAATGGAAAAATGTTATGACCAAAGTAACTTATTTTTGTGTAAATGGTGACCAAATGTATTACTTAGATAGTTCATTTTTAATTATAGCCAAAGAAAACCTTTTTAATGTGGCAAGAAGGACCTGTGGAGTTGTATTGATAGTACTAAACTTTTGTCTGTTTTGCCTAAGACTTGAGATTATTTACATCCCTAATGTTATGAGTAAAGCTTGGTGCTGGGTAAGATTGCTTATTTCTATGAGTTTACTTGACAATAAGACCCTTTGTGTTAACTCAGTAAATATTAATGTAAGTTGGTCTATTTTATATTATTGAGCCTCTTTTCTCTATCATAAATTCTATACTTCCACCTCACTGAACTTGGACTTACTTTGATGCCTTGAGTGCACTCTATCTTGTATCTTTCTCTTTCTGAGTCTTTGAATAAGCTGTTCCCTTACCTGAAATGCTTTTCTCCTTATTCGCTCCTGCCTCTATTCTCATCAGCAACAAGTTACTCACTTTTTCTATTAATCTGTATTTATCCTTTAATTTCTAGTTTAATATAACATATTTAGTGAGGACTTTCTTACCTAAGTCTACATGCTGTAAGAACATCCTTTACTACTCTTTCAGTAGCATTGACTACTTTTGTAATCACTTGTAAGACTTTAAATTCCATGAAGGAGAGAATTCTATCCCATAGCTTACCATAGCTTATTACCTAATAGGTCTAAAAATAAATGTTGAAAAAAAGGTGGCTATTTTGAAACATACATAATTGTTGACCTAAAATGCCTCATAGCAGGGAATGGATTTCAGAAAGCCCTACACTATATTTACAGTAGTATAAAAACATAAACAGGCCTAGAGCAGAAGTTTTAGAGCACATCATTCTCTTTCCTTTTCTCTTCTTGTTTCACATTATTTGAGAGCAAGTATTTTTTCTAACTAGTGTGTAACCTCAGGAAAGTCACATAATCACATAATCATTTAAATTTCTAACTGTGAAATGAGAGTAGGAATTATACCTTTAAAAAAATAGTGACTCTATGAATTGTTTACATTTCTAAAGAAGATCATTAAATAAATGTTATAAAATTCATTTAAGTAGAACTAATTTTAAAGTTGAACTGTGACATTTTTCTAAAATATTTATTTTCTCTGTGACTTTATTTTAATAAAAGTACACATAGAATGCATTTCAACCATCAATTTATAACAAAAACTACACCTGATTTTGAACAAGCTTCTGTCTGCTTTATAACTATTACTCCTTTTCTTATTTTGCTACAGTGTTCTAGAAGTATGCCAGCAAGTTTAATTATTTATATATTTTGTTTTTTTTAATGCTAATAATGTTGAAGAACCTCCAAATATATTCCTGTTAATACACAATGAGGCTGGGAAGTGTATTAGAAATGCAACATATTACAATCAAACAATAACAACAATTTTTCTACCCTACAAAAGGCACATTACTTCCATTGTAAAAATGACTTAATGTATTATGAATTTCTTCCTGCATTACCAAACTTACTGTATCATCATCTATACCTTTATCTGATTACCTAAATGTATAGGATGGACATCAGTCAGTACTCCTGGAAAAATGCAATGCCTCGTAGGCTTTATGATTTTAGAAAGAAGATAAAAGCCTTATGACTCAAAGAAAGCAATCAAATGCATTTTGTACCCAGAAGCATCATATTTACTTAAAGGATTGTGACCATAAAAGCAAATCTCTCTTACTGGAAGCCGGGACAAAAGCTGTCAAAGAACAGGGTAGTAAATAGCTTTAAAATTGTTTTCTCTGCTTCATTTCAACAGCTTAGGGCTACCAATGTTTGACCTTTTACAAGTGGAATGGTTTCCTGCAGGTCTTGGTTTCCACTGAATGCTGATGGTGGTGTGGACTTGATGAAGTCATCAAGAATGGTAAATAGGCTCATCACTGGTGCATTCTTCTGCGTCAAAAACATTTCTCATTCAGTGACATTTGCTAGTTCCCTCTAAGAAAAGGTAGAGTGATTCTATTTTTTCCCAAACATTTTCCCTGAAGTGTCTCTTGACCAGGCAGAGCAAGGAAAATTGTATGATTGCCTAAATGACTCCATATAGCTCAGTGGTCAGAGGAAAATAAAGTCAGGTTGAACATGAAGATATGTTATTGAGAACATTTAGATTCAACCTATTATCATCTTTACCACTTGGTAATGCAGAATACAAAAATATATTTGAAGATTCTTGGGATCTACTGCATTTCTTAGATTATTTTGGTAGATTGTATATTACTTACAGTCTCATTCTCTGTTATTAGGATATTGGCCCAATAGCTTCAAATATACACTGAAATATTAATGTATTGTATAGTAATATTAAAGTATAACATTGCTAACTTTTGAATGCTTATCATGTTAGGTAGACCTTGTTTTGTTTTTGACACACATCTGTGAGGCAGGGTTATTATTGCCTTATTTTTTTCTAGTTGAGAAAACTGTGACTTATATAAAATACACAATTGTCCAGCCACACAAAATAGTAAAGAAACTGGAGGCCAGATTGGAGCCTAGATCATTCTGAATACAAATCTCAAGTCAGTAAGGACTGCAACTGTATAAACTATGTATGTAGGAATATCTTGAAAATAGAATAGACATTCTTAAATTCTATTCTGTTTTGAAATAGAAGATTAAGTAGAAAAGAATTGTATGAGCCGAGATCATGCCACTGCACTCTAGCCTGGGCGACAGAGCGAGACTCTGTCTCAAAAATCAAACAAACAAACAAAACAAAAAAACAAAAAAGAAAGAAAAGAAAATAATTGTTTTCGCAAGTTAGGATCCCTCTGTTCAGAGCTTTAGGAAACTTTCAGAGGATACATTAAGCTTTCACAAGTAATAAAAATGTGCTAAACTGCATGCTCAATGCTTTGAATCCATTATTTCATTCAACTGTCACAGCAACTATATAAGAAAGATATGATTATAATCCACAATTTATAGAAAGGAAAACTGAAGATTAGGGAATATTTTTATTCTCTATTTCCCTCCAGATATATTCTCTGCACTTTTCTGCCTTGTTGCTCACACTGAGAGGCTAACCTCTAGGGACTTCTTTTCCTGGACTCATGGTTCTCTGTCTTATGGTTGGATTCAGATGGTAGTAAGAACTGATTGGTGATGGACTGTGGGAGAAGAGATAGGGATATTTATTCACTCTACTATGGTTCTGCTAGAAACTGCCTTCCGTTGTGACATAGTTCAAATCAGTGGTCTCATTTCTATGTCTCCAGCTGTCTCTACGATGTGATAACACCTTTCCTTCTTCTTTTCTTTCAGACCTAAGGTGAAAATGGCTTCCTGCTGTTGCTAGTTCTGACTCTTTATTACCCCTAGTTATTTCCTTAACTCTGCACAACCTTGAATTCTCTTCAATCAGTCCTTTAATATATGACAATTGTTGACTGTTGGGACCTTGACTGACACAACAAAATTAAGTAAATTGTCTTAAGGCAATAGGGTTGCCAGAACTCAATTAGGGCTCATTTAGGATTTGGCAGAGTTGGTATTCAACTCAGATTGTTTGATGTTACACCCTTAACCACTCTATGGTCTCTATGATTTTGCCTTACAAAACATTCAGGAGAAAAAAATCATTCCTGAGTCCCCAAAGGGATTTTCTTTAATTCCTCTTCAGGTTCTAACCTTTATCTGGAAAAGGTGCTTCTGACATGGAAGGTGCCTCTATCAACTTCTGTTGAGAGAACTTGATCACAGGCCATCAAAAGAAATTCAAATCCTAAACAACTAGCCAAGCAGAAGCTGTTGAGTAGGTAGACAATATTTTTTAAAGTTGAAAGGTAACAATAGCACTCTAGCAGTTGTTAGTGTGATTATTGCCAAGAACCACTCCTACCTGCTGTAACTAAAAATACATGGGGCTCTATACAGTTACTGCTTGATCTCAGTATTAACTAAGAATGGCACTGCAACATTTTGGTCAGCTTTTTATTCCTTCAAAACTTATGTATTGAATTTCTACTATGGGCTAGGCATCTTGCTATGTACAAGGCCTGTAAAGATGAATAAGACAAGGTTTCTGCCCACAAAGAACTAAAATAATAGATATGAAAACTCATGCTCCAGAAGTTCAACAAAGCGTTACGGTGGCAGTGGCTGTGACTGGAGGTTGGATATGTTGCTGTGGAAGGATAAGAGTGAGTATTTCTTCACTGTCACTCTTTCTTGTGGCATTACCCATTGGGCCATCAGCCATATACTACATTGCCCCTAGTGCATAAAATGCATGACACAAACACTAATAATGCCTTACTTTTCTGTATGAACGGGGGACTCATATGGAGGAATCAGCACATATAATGTGCTGAACTGCTCCTAAAGAGCCCCTCAATACTTTCACATTCCTGTATCTCTATAAAGTATGACTAGATTTTTTTCATAACAAATATACAAATTATGCTTTTTTTAAATCTCTAAAACCTCACAGCAATTGTTTAGACAATATTTTAAAAAATAAATGCCTAATCTGAAGTATAAACAAAAGATTGACATTTTGATTCTTGCTCCACTTAATTAAACATGTATCTGAATATCATTGCTTAAAGCATTTAAAGAAATTTATTGATACATAACATTTGTACATATTTATTGAGTGTACATCTTATTTTGTTACATGCATAGAATGTGTAATGACCAAGTCAGGGGTGTCCATCATCTTGAGAATTTATTATTTCTGTGTGTTGGAAACAGTTCAAATCTTCTCTTGTAGCTACTTTGAAATATGCATTGTTGTTAACTATGGTCACCCTATTCTGCTATCAAACACTAGAACTTATTCCTTCTACCTAACTGTAGGTTTGTAACCATTAACCTGCCTCTATTGATCACTACTCCACACCCTCGCCCTTGCCAGCCTCTGATATTTACCATTCCACTCTCTACCACTACGAGATCAATTTTTTAGCTCCCACATATAAGAACAGATTATATTTTTTTCTTTTTGTGCCTGGCTTATTTCACTTAACATAATAACCTCCAGTTCTATTCATATTGCTGCAAATGACATTATTTCACTCTTTTTTATAGCCCAATGTAGGATTTCATGTATATATATATATAGACCACATTTTCTTTATTCATCCACTGATGGCCACTTACATTGATTACAAATCTCTACTATTGTTAATAGAGGCACAATAAACATATGAGTGCAGGCATCTCTTTGATCTACTAATTTATTCTGCATTGGATAAATAACCAGTAGTGGGATTACTAGATCGTATAGCAGTTCTATTTTTAGTATTTTGAGAAATCAATATACTGTTTTCTAACATGGCTGTTTTATTATTTCTAATATGTTTATCAGGGATATTGATCTATAGTTTTCTTTTTTGGGTGCATTCTTGTATAGATTGAGTATCAGAGTAATGATGGCACTGTGGAATAGTTAAGGAGAATTCTCCCCTCTCCAATTTTTCAGAATAGTTTGAAGAGAACTAGTTTAGTTTTTGCTTAAAAGCTTGGTTGAATTGGCAGTGAAGCTAAATGGTCCTGGATTTTTTTAGTGGAGCAAGATATTTTATTCATTATTCAAATATATTACTCATTATTGGTCTGTTCAGGTTTTCTATTTCTTCCTGATTCAGTTTTGGTAGGTTGTATGTTTCCAGGAATTTATCTATTTCCTTTATTTTCCAGTATGTCACTGTGTATTCTTTATAGTCTCTGATGATCTTTGCATTCCTGTGGTATCACTTGTACTGTCTTCTTTTTCATTTCATTTCTGATTTTGTTTATTTTGGCATTCTTTCTTTTTTCTTGGTTCTTCTAGCTAGCAGTTTATCAATTATATTTAATAAAAGAGAAATTTTTTCATTTTTTTGATATTTTGCACTGATTTTTCAGTCTCTGTTTTGTTCTCCTTTAATTTTTATTTATATTTTTCTTTACTTCTACTAATTTTCTGTTTGGATCGAGTTTGCTTTCGAAGTTCCTGAGGTACGTTATTAGATTGTTGAAATCTTTCAACTTTTTTGATGCAAGCATTTATGTGATAAACTTCTCTGTTAGAATTACTTCTGCTGTATCCCATGGGTTTTCTTTATGTTGTGTTTTGATTTTTGTTTCAATATTTTTTTAAATTTTCTTTTTAATTTCTTCATTGACCCAGTAATCATTCAGAGGCATGTTGTTTAATTTTCATGTATTTATATACTTTCCCAGGTTTGTCTTGTTGATTTCTAGTTTTATTCCATGGTCATTTGAGAAGATACTTGATATGATTTGGATTTTTAAAAATTTGTTGGTACTTGTTTCATGTCATTACATAGGGTCTGTCCTGGAGAATGCTCCATATGCTGATGAGAAAAATGTATACTCTGTACCTGTTGCATGAAGTGGTCTATAAATATCTGTTAGGTTCGTTTAGTCTGATATACTGTTTAAATTTAATGTTTCTTTGTTATTTCTGTCTAGATGATCTGTCTAATGTTGAGAGTAGGGTGCTGAAGTCCCCAACTATTATTGTATTGAAATTTATCTCTTCCTTTAGATTTAATAAGATTTACTTTGCATATCTGTGTGCTCCAGTGGGGTGCATATGTTGTGAATTGTTATATTCTCTTGCTGTATTGATCACTTTATCATTATATAGTGACTTTCTTTTTCTCTTTTTACTGTTTCTGACTTAAAATCTGTTTTATCTGATATAAGCAAAGGCACTCCCACTCACTTTTGGTTTCCATTTGAATGGAATATGTTTTTCCATACCTTTACTTTCAGTCTATGTATGTCTTTACAGGTAGGATGAGCTTCTTGTAGGCAGCATATATTTGGATCATACAGTATTTTTCAAAAAAATCTATTCGGCCAGTCTATATCTTTTAAGTGGAAAGTTTAATTCATTTATATTCAAGGTTATTGTTTGCATGTGATCACTTGTTTCTCTCATTTTATTAATTGATTTCTCGTTGTTGTGAATATCCTCTTTTTTTCTTTCTCTCTCACTGTATATTATTGCTATTTGGTGGTTTTCTGTAGCAATACCATTTGAGTTTGAATCCTTTCTCTTCCTTCTTTGTGCGTTTGCTCTACCAGTGGGTATTATATTTTTATATGTTTTCACGATGGTATTAGGTTGGTGCAAAAGTAATTACAGTTTTTGCCATTACCCGTAAAGGCATAAACCACAATTATTTTTGCACCAACCTAACAGATATTGCCCTTTTGCTTCTAGGCATAGGACTACCTTAAGCAGTTCTTGTAGGACTGCCCTAATAGTAGTGAATTCCCTCATCTTTTGTTTTTCTACAAAATACTTTATTTCTCCTTCACTTATGAAGAATAACTTTGCTGGGTATAGCATTCTTGGTTGCCAGTTTCTTTTCTTGCAACAATTTGACTACATCATCCCATTGTCTTCTTACTTGTAAGATTTTTGCTGAGAAATCTAGTGTTAGTCCAATGCGGATTCACTTATAAATGACTAGACAATTTTCTCTTGTGGTTTTTAGATTTATCTTTTTGTCTTTGGACAAAAAAAGATAATAAGTCAGTTTGAGTATTATATTTGTGTATAAGACCTTTTTGAGTTGTATCTTTTGAGGATACTTTAGCCTTTTTTATCTGAATGTCTAAGTCTCTTGCTAAACTTGGGAAATTTTTAGCTATTATTTCATCAGACAAGTTTTCTATCCTTTTGGTCATCTCTTTACCATCTGTAACATCAAAATTTTGGATATTTGGTTTCTTTTTCGGGTCCTACATGTCATCTAGGCTTTATTCATTCCTTCTTATTCTTTCTTCTTTGCTTTTGTCTGACTAGGTTATTTCAAAAGATCTGCCTTAAATTTCTGAAATTTTTTCTTCTACTTGATCTAATCTATTGTTGAAGCTTGAAGGTATTTTTCAAAAGCCTTCGGACTTCCAGAACCAGGGGAAGGGCAAGGTGATCCCCAGGCTCTTGGCAAAGATCTCAAGTTGGGGTGGCTAGGGCTGTGCTACTAGGAATGCTTCCTGATACTAGGAAGAGTGGGGTTGTTTTCAGTGATAGTATGCATATGCGAGCAGCTAGGGACTGTTTGCTCACTGTTTGGCCACAACGATGGCTGTAAAAGAGGAATATCAGTGGTGCTCTAGGGATGTGGAAATACAAAGGCTGTTGGTCCCTGGGAAATATGCATTTTGGTTGGGGCTGGGCTGTCAATATGGGGCCTGGTTTGGCAGAACCTGGGGAATGGGATGTGGGACCCAATGTCAGCTTCCTCTCTGAAGCAATGCCTTCACTAGGTCTACAACCAGCTCCATATGTTAGTCTTAGGGTCCTTGAGGGTCTAGGGGCTCTCCCATGGCTAGGATTGCTGGGGTTCATGGTGGGAAGGTGGACTGCTGGAGATCTCTCACTTACCCTATTCCTGTACTAGGAGCCTCTCTGGACTCCTAGCCATTGCCAGCTGAGCAGACTGCCTCGCTTTACTTTCTATCTTTGATTGTTTCCTGTCACATCTATGTTGAATTTCAGAGTTCTCTCTTAGATGATATACTTTAAGTGTGATTATCTACTCATTCTTTTGATGTTTATTTGTGGAGGAGTCAATTACCAGATGCCTCTAGTCAGCCTCTTTGGTCATTCTCATTTAAACACCATTTTTAAAAACATTTTAATTTCACTTATGTATATAATTTTCTATTTGGAAGCGGAGGGACTGGCTTTGACTTATCAATCATATAAATGCAAGAGAGGTATTTTGCTATCATGATGATTTTCTTTTAAAAACAACATTTGTAACTTTGACTTTCCATCTTCCCTTCATTTCCTGTTTTTACTTTCCTCCCTACCTTCCTATAATAGCCCATCTTCTTTTTAATGGCCCTCTGCTCTTCTCAAGTCATCTCTTCACTTCTCATCTTCCTTCCCCTTTACTTCCTCACCTGGTCAATTATACATAGGGTTATTTCAGATAAGATTCAACAATGGATGTTAATGCTGGTGTATATAAGTTTGATGAATTATCATAGAATACCTCTCACAAAATACTAATCAATTGAAAGGAAATAAAAATAGTGAAAATATGATGGAAAACCTGTCAGATACCAATGACATAGATTGACATAACAAGATGAATCAGATTAACATTCCTAGTGACTGAATAATAATATATGGCATATGGTGCACTGAGAAGTTTACAGCATTATTTTAGAGGTTTTATTGCTAAGATTTTATGAGAAACTTTTTCTAAAGAAATCTGAAGACAAATGCTAATAAATGTAACAGATACTTCTGGATCAGAACATTGTCAGTGCAATCGATTCAACTGTCAAGATTACTGTTTGGAATTATTGATAATATTGATGGTAATTTCCTAATTTCATAGATATGGAAATATATTTATCAAATTGATGGTCTTTTATATAAAAAACTTACTAGTCTAAAAATTCTCTGACATTCTGTAGGATCAGGAAAAGAATGGAATTGTGTCTGTTTCAATAATAGTACATTTGTCTGTATGCAATAAATAATTCAACTAATATTGCATTAAAATAGTCTTTTTTTCCAAACATGACAAGTTGTCTCAAATTGCATATTTTCTGGGATCTGTTCAATTGAATAATAAATATAATCAAGATTACAAGTCCTTTTTCCTCCTTGACATTGTGGATTTTAATTCTGACACTCTTCTTTTTACTTACAAGGCAGCTAACACAGATATAGAGCCATCATTATCATTAAAACTAACAAAAAAGTCTTCGCATTCTTCAGAATTCTACATCAGTTTAGGTTATTGCTAAAACTAAGCTGCATGGCCATTCAAAATAGCAAAGAGGCTGGGCAAGTGAGCCTGTTTAACTCCTAAGGAGTAAGATGAGAAAGGTGGAAGAAAAGTGAAGCAGTTTACAAGTATTATTTCATTTAATTCTCACAAAATTTTTGTCAACTAGATAATATTATTATATTAAATTTATACAAGAGGCACAGAGAAGCACCTTTAGTAAGACTATAACTGTTTCAGATCAATTTCCCTAAATATTTCTATTTTTATGCCTTCTTTTATTAAACAAATAATATTACAGGAAAATTCTTCTATGCCTTTAACAAGTATATACTAAAAAGTATTGTATGCTTGATACAAATAAAATAGCCTTGCTCAGGCCTAATTAGGTTCCTGTTCTATTGCTTAACTGGTATAGGAGACTCAATTTGAGTGGCTCTCTTGTCCTTAAGAGTACTTCAAGGATTATTCAGTTTTGTATAGCCCTTTCCCAACCTGGCCATCCGTGATTAATCTGACGTAGATCAATTGGTTTCCCTCTCCCAGGAATTTGAGACTTATAAACACTTAAATACTGAAAATCTCTGAGTAATGTTAAAAATCACGTTCTAGAAAATAAAATGACACAAACTCATGCAGCTTAGTTTCCTGTAGACGCACCCAAAGCTTGCTTTCCAAACTTTTATGATTCCGATCTTTATTGGAGGCAGGTGAAATTTGCTTTAATATCCTTTCAAAAATGTTTTATTATGCAAAAGAAGCCAGGTGACTTCTGGTGCTTGTTATTTTGGAACTTGAAGCCACAATATCTTGTTTGCTATTCTGCATGCTAGAGTCTGGACTTTAAAAACTATTTTGATTCCTTTTGTACACTATTGAAGCAACTATTTTTCTTAGAAATGAATAAAATCAAAGAACCTCTTAAATACAAGGAAGGAAAATAAACTATGTAGTTTTCCAAAACATCTGTTGAATATATATAAGCTATAAGTGCTATTAATAGATGCACCGATTTCCATAGGTTTCTGTTGTGAAATATCAGTCCTACTGATAGGAGGTTTTTTAGTTTAGGAACCTCAAATAGAAATGTCTCAGTCCTGATTTTATTTCTTTTTTGTTGTCCTTATCAAACATCAACCTTCTATGCTTTTCTGGGTACTATGCCAATTTGCATTCACTCATTTGCTCCTAGGATCTGAGTAGACAGGTCAACTGCCAAGAAAACACACAGCTTAGTTGTCTGTTATTATTATAAGTGAAGAATTTAAAATCATCTTAGAGTTATAGTTTAAGCTATCATCATTTTTGTAGTTTAAACAATTTATGTTTCTACTGTCAGTGAAAACATGTAGATGTTTTAAAAATAAGAGTTTTATATTCATGTATATAATGTTTACCTTTAAATTCATCTGCCACTATAGCATACCAGAAGAAGTTTCTATCTGCTCTGTCTCCAGTGGATGTGATAGTACAGAACTCTCTGCTTTCAGTGAAGAAAAGCTAAGTTCTGAGCTAAATTCCCCCTTTAAAATATTTACCTGCAGTTATTTTACCATATAAATGAATGACCAAATAGATTCCTCTAGCACTTGCCTTGAGTCAAATAAGCCACTTGTGCCCTTTTTAAAAATTCTTTTTATAATGCTTTAATTCCAGCTTTATGTGTGATTTACACTAACAAATTAAACAAAAGAAAGTATATTTTCAAGAGGTAATAAAAGTCATCCTCTTTAATTCAACTCTCTTCCCTTTACCCCAGCTTTTCTTAGTCTTGAAATCAAAGAATGGGCATGGTCTAGGGCCCTCTGCCTTACATTGTACTTTCTGTGTTCCTGGTTCTTACCCTCTAAGATAGAGTCCATGAGAAGGAAGAGGAGAAGCACCCCCTGCATGACTTCCTGTGGAGAGACTGCCACCTTCTTTCTGTAACTTCACTACTACTCCAGCTTATGGTCTATGATTTACTGTGCATTTTTAAAACTATACAAGTCTCGTCAATGAAGGACTCCACCTCAAGCAGATTCCCTAAGCATGGAGTATTCTTTGGAGGAAAAAGTTCATTTTGCTAGTATCCTCTGAAGGCAACCTCAAACTTCTTGCCTCTGGTTTGTGCCCAAAGTTTATTTTCTTAGCTTCAAGGAGGGGAAACCAATCAAGTACCAGTTCTCTTTACCTTCAATGATCATCCCTCTCTGCCCTTCTCACCTTCATTCATTTATCTCTTAAAGGAAATGGACAAATATTTCAGCTCCTCTTACTACTGCTAAGAGCATGATAATTTTATAGCAAGAAGTGTGCCATTTTGAAATTGTCTCTGGAGAATATATAAAATTTTTCTTATGGGGATCTATTTCTATAGTAATCCCTGAAGCCAGTTATAATGTTTTAGGGAAGAAAATGATCTCAAACATTTTTTCTCACCATGATACTACATAAGCCAAGGGAATTGTAAAAGCTTGCCCAGGAACACTGGGGCTGGAGGAGCATCATCTCATGTATCTTTCTTTGTGGATAATGACTATGAGAGGTTTCATATGGAAGACAGTGACTCCTTAGCAGAGTCTTAAAGGATAAATAGGCATTATAAGGCAGTGAAGGAGAAACGCAGAGATGTCAGAATGAGCAAATGAACAGAATGAGAATTGACATGGGCTGTGTAAGGAATTTTAAGCAGAGAAAATATCAATGTTTTCCAAACAACAGGACTGGACCCGTGTTTGAAAGCTCTTGTATATATTGTGAGGCAAGTAGAGCAAGGGATATTCATAAACAGGTCACAGCATTCCTCTAAGTTATTTAGAAGAGCTTCATTTATATCTTCTCCAGATACTTATCATGAAGAGATTTTAGAATCAAGTAAGGTAGTCTTTCCTTGAAAGTAGTCAAGAATGCAAACTTGGGTCAACCAACATTTTACTTAAAATATTAAGTCAAACATGCATCAAGATTAAGTCACTAGATATTGATAATTTTTGACTCCTAGATAGAAGATTACATCCTCAAAATTTTCAAACATTCTTGATAGGTTCATTGTTGTAGCTAACTAGTCTGTATATACTTAATCACAGAACTAAACTTTCTATACAGAAAATTTCAATCATCTATAGAGATGCCTTGGGATGTTTTCAACATGTAAAGTGAGAATTCCAAAATCAGTAAGCCTCAAAACCAAACATTTCATGATTAAATTAAATCGGGGAATACAACCCAGCCACTAGAATCACAAGGGAGAACCCTTGATGCTACTAAATAAATGTTGTCCTCTTAAAAGGAAATAATTATCATAACTCCACTATATGGAAATGCCTATAGTTTTTTTTTAACCTAATCCCAAAATGTTATTTTACTTGTTCTGTATTATAGCATTCCTTTTTTTGTTAGATCCAATAACTGAAAATTCTGTACCATGGCAGTTGAACAGAAAGAAAACGAAGACAGGACTACACAAAAGCATAATCAATTCCAGAAAATCTTCAAAGTTTTTGAAATCAATAAAATTAAAAATGGCCAAACTGTTAGTTGAAGCAAGACTGGCGCGCCCTAGTTTTCCACATTAGTCATAAATTTAAGCTTATTATTACTCTCTTTGAAATCAGCCAGAATATAAATTGTAAATTTTCAAACATACTTAGAACTAGAAAGTAGGAAGCTTTCAATTTATTTTTTATGGCACTTTTCAAATTGCTGGTGCATTTAGCCAATGACCATGTGATGGTTAACTGTCATGTCAACCATGTTAATGACTATATGATGGTTACATGTCAACTTTACTGGGTCATTTTCCCAGATATTTAGTCAAATGTTATTCTGTGTCTGGAATAGTGTTTTGGGATGAGAGTAACATTTTTATCATTAGACTGAGTAAAAGAGATTGTGCTCCCTAATGTGGATGGTTTTCGTTTTATCAATTCAAGTCTTGAATGGAATAAAAAGGCTGCCATTCCCACAAATAAAAGGCAATTCCTCCTGCCTGACTGCATGAGCTGGGGCATTGCTTTTTTCCTGCCTTTGGACTGAAACTGAAACATTGATTTTTCTTGAGTCTTGCTCCTGCAGTTTTTGTATTGGAATCTCTGCCATTGGATCTCCTTGTTCACAGGCTTTTGGACCCAAACCAGAGCTACAACATGATTTCTTGCTGATAGCAGATATGGAGATTCTCAGCCTCAATAATCATCTGAGCCAGTTTCTTATAATATATGTGCCTTTTTTTCATTCTCTTTTTCTTTTGCTCTTTCTTTCTCTTGCTGCCCATATATATAGTTGTCTCTTGGTATATGTAGGCTGTTAGTTCCAGGACCCCCACATACACCAAAATTCACAAATACTTAAGTCGCCCAGTTGACCCCGCAAACCTGTGTATACAAAAAGTTTGTCCTCTGAATAGGTGGGTTTAGCATCCTGCCAATACTGTAGTTTTGACTTCTTGTTGAAAAAAAACTTGCATATAAGTAGATCTTCACACTTCAAAAATTGTGCGTTTCAAGGGTCAAAAGTACACACACACAATCTTCTTGCTTTTGTTTCTCTAAATAACCCTGACAATTCCTCACTCCCTAGACCACCTGATAGAAAAGATGAGAGAAATCATAACACTGCCCACTTGGCATTGAAAAACGGATTGCTAAATAAAATTAAGAAAACACAACATGGCTATTTATTTCTATCCTTCAATATTTGAATTCAAGGTTAGTAGCAACTCATCAAAACTCATTTTTTTCACAGGTGTTCGCAAGAATTTCTAAAACCTTTGGAAACTTATAAATCATAGTACCTTTTGTTCAGAGTGTATTATCATAGGCAAATATATTTAGCAGAGAACAGAACAAGTTACCAATAGTTATGAATATTCACATACATATCAATTTTACATAGAATAACATGGATATTCTTGAGAAAGCTCTCATTTTAACTCCCTACCATATGAGATTATTTAAATAAGTTTTATGATGCACAATGGTATCTCTTACCCAAATCTGCAGGGAAAGAATACATCTCCTTCATTTATTTCCTAGGCTTCTTTTATTAGTTATGCAAACCTGAATTTTTAAGGGAAGGATCTGGAATTTCATTATTTAGCACATTAAGTAAAAAGGTCTGATAGAGCTCAATTTTATTGGGGCAATGGAGAATAGACTGAATAGGAGTTTAAGCATTTTATGAGTTCACTTAATAAAGAGCCTTTGGCAATTTCCTTTCATAAGAACCAATATAAATGTTCAGACAATTGGCAAAAACAAAGTTCCTAAAAGAAGGAGAGTGCATTATAAAACAATCCAAACAGCATTTTCTATGAAACTTAAGAGTACACTGCATTAATATATGATGATTAGGTTTTCACCAAAACAACTTAGGAGAAAAAAAGAGTTACTGGGGATGTAAAACGTAATTATTAAACTAATTACCACAATGCAGGCATTAAGCACCCAACTGAATATGGCAAAGAGCCAGATTCTAAATTAAAAGTCAAGAAGAAGAATTTTCTCAGGCAAAAAAAAAAAATTAAATGATACACTGAAAAGATATATGAAACAAACATAGAAATACATATAGAGAGCAAATATAAACCATCCAATCTGTAAAGAAGAGTATTACCAAAGAAAAAAATTACCTGTCAGAGAAAGTAATCATCCAAAAAATAGTGATATAGATTTGAATTTGGGAATAAAAGAAAACACTTTTAGTTTTCATTTTCATACTGGAAATTGTTCTAGTATTTTGTTGTTACTAACAAATTACCTTAAAACTTAACTGTATAGAACAGAAATCATTTTGTTAGGCTCACAATTTCGTATGTTTAGAATTCAGGCAGAATCAGTTCATTTTTGCCCCTGATGGGGTTCTCAACTATGGCAGCTTATATGATTAAAAGTAGTTTTGGAAGCTTGACTGGGGCCATATGGCTGAGATCCTAAATCTCAATGTTGTAAGGGTTCCTCTCTTCTTCACATTGCATCTCTTGGGGTTGGCATGTGCAAAGTAGCTGCTTCTTCACATGTTGGGTGTTGGGCTGGGTGTCTGGAATAGGTGGGTGGATTGTTCCAGCATCTGTCACTTTTTACTTGACATTTCCTTGTCACCAACTCGGCTTCCTCACAGCATGGTTGTCTGAGAGTAGTTGGACTTTTATTTGCAGCTTGGCCTTACCCAAAATGAATTTTATAAGAGGCCTGGATGGAAGCAGCAAAGCTCCTTAAGACCTAGCCTCAGAAGTTTTATACATCACTTCTGCATGTTCTATTTTTCAAAGAAGTTATAGGCCAGAATAGATTCAAAGGTAATTAGACAATTCTTAATGGAAAGAATATCAAACATTACATGCCTATCTTATCATAGAAATTTTAATTCTTTCACAGCAAAATTAATAAATTTATTCTAAAAACAAATCTGAATTTGAAAGATAAAGAGATAAGTATCTAGTAAGAAACAGAAATCTAAACATTCAAGAAACAGAAAAAAAAAGATAATTCTTGCTTCAGGCTTCTTTTCCATAATATAAAATGATAAAATGTAATTAAGCACGATAGCAGAATTTGAACAAACAATATCAAAAAGCAAAGTTCCTATATACAGCCAAAATTATTTTTTAAATGTAAAATAAGAAGAATGACATTTTTCTATACCTAAACATTTACAACAAATATCAAGAACATAACTTTCTGAAAATCATGATCAATGAAACCCTTATTATATTAGTTAGTTTGTGCAACTATTACAAGAAATATCATAGACTAGGAGGCTTAAACAACAAGCATTTATTTCTCACAGTTTTGAAGACATAGAAGTTCAAGATAAAGATGTCAGCAGATCTGGGGTCTGCTGAGGGCTTTCTTCCCAGTTTGCTATCTTCTTTCTATATCCTCATATGGCAGAGAACAGAGAAAAAAAAAAAGGGGGAAAGCAAACTCTGTGTCTCTTCCATAATGGCACTAATCCCATTCATGAAAACTCCAACCTCATGACCTGAATACATCCAAAGGACCCACATCTTAAAACCATCACATTTGAGTTAGAATTTCAACATATGAATTCAGGGGAGACATGTTCAGTCCATAGCACTACTTCAAAGTTAAAATTAATTAATTATTAATGTGGATATGAGAATTAATATAAATACCAAATAAATAGCATTAAAAATTGATCATATTGAAAATAGTATCACTCTGGATTTAAAACATTATATTATTTCAACAAAGTGTGGGAAGTAGAGAAGGAAAAAGCAAGATAACTAGAAAATTATGTTATCAAGACATTATTTCAATATCTATACATTATTTCATTTTTAATCTTAATGGTATAAAGATTCAATTTACTCCAATTTCCTTTATATATTGAAGTAACAACTACTAAACAAAAATATAAATCAATTCCAAAAGAATAGTTAAAAGAGACCAGAAATAACTTGATTAATGTTTCAAAAAATTATAACACATAAGATAGGTATAGAAGTAAACATACAGAAATTATAAAACCTTGTAGCTAGAATAAATAAACCAAAACTTTTGGTTATTTTGATAGATAATAATAGATTAAATTGTCCTAACTGCTAGTTATAAATTATTTCCATTAGGGACACTTTAAACAAAATGACCCATAAAAATCCAAAAATAAATACTAAAACAAATTCAATCTAAAAGAAGGCAGGATAGTGATAATATCATAAGAACAGAAATAAAAAAATTACAAGAAACAAAAGCAATAATTTTAAATTGATGACAGATAAAAAAGAAAGCATGAAGTCAGAAATTTTTCATTGCAAAATGTGTGGAATAGAAAATCTTGGAAACTAAAAATATTCATATATATTTATTGGAGTTAATTTTAACATGGATTTTTGAGAATAGTTTCAAGTATAATAAAGATGAAAACATACAAATTATCTAAATAATATAATTCATGAAGGTTCAATGAGTAACTCTTCTTAAAAATATAAGCCTATGTATTACATACTTGATATATACATTTAAATATATCGAAAATTTTAGATCCCTTTTCCAGTAAACACTCTAATATAATCCCCCAAAGATAAATTTAAAAAATGAAACCCTTTAACAAAAATCAAATAAATATGAATAATAAAAAACAGCCAAATAAGTTACAATTATGTGGAAATTTTAAAAGCCATTGTAATTGGAAGATCCTAACTGGTGACTTCCAGTGATTGATAGGTATTCTGACATTACTTGTAAAGCATAAAGTGATTGTGTGTTTACCTTGAAGAGTCAGTGGCTTTAACAAGTTTAGTGACAATGATTTCTATTTATGTAAAAGTTTTCCTCTTTTAAATAACTCTTATTTCAAAAAGGAGAATAAAATTGTTTATATAAACCATTTTAAAATTAACAAAGACTTACATATCGGAACTTATAAAATGTGGCCAAAGCTATATATCTGGTAATTTACAGCAATAAATGTTTATATTTATGAAATCAAAAAATCAGTTTTATATATCTACGCAAGTTGGTGGCAGAACATGTTGATTTTCAAAGAAAAGTAGGCAGAAGTTGTTAAAAGATGCCAATAATAAATTGCTTACATGAACTATTTTAAAATTAACAAAAAACTTACATACCAGAACTTATAAAATGTGATCAAAGCTATATTTCTGATAACTTACAGTAATAAATGTTTATATTTACAAAATCAAAAGATCAATCTTATATATTTTTGTGAATTGGTGTCAGAATATGTTGATTTTCAAAAAAAAAGTAGGCAGAGTTGTTATAAGTTGCTAATAATAGCAGCTATTTACTAAATCAGATACAAAAAATCAGCAAAATTAATCAAAATATGAAGTTTTTAAATTATACTTTAAGTTCTGGGGTACATATACAGAATGTGTAGGTTTGTTACATAGGTATACATGTGCCCTGGTGGTTTGCTGTACCTATCAACCCGTCATCTACATTAGCTATTCCTCCTAATTCTATCCCTAACCGTGCCCCCACCTCCCATGTGTGATGGTCCCCTCCCTGTGTCCATGTGTTCTCATTGTTCAACTCCCAGCTATGAATGAGAACATAAGGTGTTTGGTTTTCCATTCCTGTGTTAGTTTGCTGGGAATGGTTGTTTGCAGTTTCATCCATGTCCCTGCAAAGGACATGAACTCATCCTTTTTTATGGCTGCATAGTTTTCATGGTGTGTATGTGCCACATTTTCTTTATCCAGTCTATCATTGATGGGCATTTAGGTTGGTTCCAAGTCTGCTATTGTGAACAGTGCCACAATAAATATACATGTGCATGTGTCTTTATAGTAGAATGATTTATAATCCTTTGGGTATATACCCAGTAATGGGATTACTGGGTCAAATTGTATTTTTAGTTCTAGATCCTTGAGGAATCTCCACAATGTCTTCCACAATGATTGAACTAATTTACACTCCCAGCAACAGTGTAACAGCGTTCCTATTTCTCCACATCCTCTCCAGCATCTGTTGTTTCCTGACTTTTTAATGATCACCATTCTACCTGGCATGAAATGGAATCTCATTGTGGTTTTGATTGACATTTCTCTAATTACCAGTGATGATGAGCATTTTTTCATATGTTTGTTGTCTGCATAAATATCTTTTTTTGAGATGTATCTGTTCCTATTCTTTGCCCACTTTTTGATAGGGTTGTTTTTTCTTGTAAATTTGTTTAAGTTCTTTGTAGATTCTGGATATTAGCCCTTTGTCAGATGAATAGATGGCAAAAATTTCTCCCATTTGGTGGGTTGCCTGTTCACTCTGATGAAAGTTTCTTTTGCTGTGCAGAAGCTCTTTAGTTTAATTAGTTCCCATTTGTCAATTTTGATTTTTGTTGCCATGCTTTTGGTGTTTTAGTCATGAAGTCTTTGGCTATGTCTATGTCCTGAATGGTATTACCCAGGTTTTCTTCCAGGGTTTTTATGGTTTTAGGTCTTATGTTTAAGTCTTAATCCATCTTGAGTTAATTTTTGTATAAGGTGTAAGGAAGGGATTCAGTTTCAGCTTTCTGCATATGGCTAGGCAGTTTTCCCAACACCATTTATTAAATAGGGAATCCTTTCCCCATTGCTTGTCTTTGTCAGGTTTGTCAAAGATCAGATGGTTGTAGACGTGTGGTGTTATTTCTAAGGCTTCTGTTCTGTTCCACTGGCCTATATATCTGTTTTGGCACCAGTACCATGAAAAAACATGAATTTTTAAAAAAATCCTAATAAACAAATATGTGACAATTCTAAATGAGGGGGAATAATTGGCAATAAGAAAAATATATGCATAAAATAAGACATAATTAAGAAATTTTAACTGCTTATTCAAAACGATTTTTTGTGGGGGAGCCAAGATGGCTGAATAGATGCAACTGGAAGGAATAAATCTCACTGAGAGTCTGGGACACTGGGGAGTCTGGCACACTCTAAGCAGACCTTCAGAGGGAAGGCACTGTAAGTGGATGGAGGGAGGACACAGACATTGGGCTGAAGTGGGAGAAGACTGGGTACCCTGCACTGGGCTGCTGAGCACTACGACTCATTCCTGGTGCCCAGTGGCTCTTGGGGAAGGTGCGAGGTGAACAGGTGAGGAGTACCTCATTCTTGCCATGGAATTCCAGAATCCTAGCTGCAGGAGAAACCTGGATCTTCAGGGAGACCCCTGGCAGGGAGAGCTGCTTCAAGAGGTGGCAAGGGCAGGACTCCAGCTTCTGCAGAAACCAGAGTGCCTGATGTGGGTATGGCTGCAGTGGAGCACACTCAGGGATGCCTACTTCCCAAGGCTCACCATACTCCTCTAGGTGGCTTTAGCCTTCAGGTGAATGTCAGACCTGAACAGAGAAGGGTGGTCTAGCCCAATGGATGGGACCAGTCTAATCTGAGCACCCCCTGCCTGGGGCCCCAGTCTGGCCATGCTTGCTTTCAGTACAGCCTCAGATGCCCAACTAGGATGCTTCTTGACAGCTCTCATCATACCTCCTTTGCCAGAAGACCATATATAATATCATGGGAGAGCACCAACAGATTGACCCCGCCAACGTGGACCCACCCGTCTGCATCCTCCCCCCGCCCCCGCCACTTTGCCAACATGCAGTAGCCCATAGCCTCCTCCAAATGCTTTGAGCACGAGTGGACCTTGGCTCTTCTGCCCTGCTGGTGCTTGTGTGCACACACAGCCCACTGTCCCACTACTGCTGGGGTGAGTGCACCCCGCTGCCCTGCCCCTTGCCAGCATCCCCCTTTGCTTATGCTGGGGCAGCCTGCTGCACTGCCACTGCCAGTGAAAATGTGTGCACAGGTGCTGGCACCCTGCTCCCACTGGCGCCCCGCCCCTGCTGTGCCACTGCCTCTATCGGAGAGAGTGTGTGCACAGATGCCTGCACCTTGCCCCTATCAGCACCCTGCCTCCACTGAGCCTCTGCAGTTGCCACCAGAAGTGCCGGCATGCATATGGACTCCACCCTCCTACTTCTACCAGCTCCCCACCCTAGATGATATACAGGCACCACACCATGCCACCCTTAATGCTGGCATCCATGAGCAAGTACAGATCCTGCTGCCATAGCCCCAAGGAAGCACTTTGGTCAGAACTCCCCTTCAGAGTGTTATGGATAGCAGACCAGGAACACATTTGCCCCTCTACCACAGGAGGTTGCTAACCTCGAGAGCTCAAAGAACAAAGTTAGAAAACTGGAACCAGCACCGCAGAATTAAAGCATGCACCCTAGGATTGCAAAGCTGAATCTTGATCCCATGAAATCTTCCAGAAAGGAAACTAGCTGACTGAATTCACCATATGACACAATCAAACTCTAGATGGCATCAGAAGATGAAAGAAAAATAAAAAGCATCCAAAGGATAGCAACTTCAATGATTAAAGGAACATCCACCTGCACAGATAAGAATGAACCAGCATAAGAGCTCTGGCAACTCAAAAAGCCAGAGTGTTCTCCTATCTCAATATGACCACAGTAATTTCCCAGCAATGGTTCTTAAGTAGCCTGAAATGGTTGAAATCACAGAAATAGAACTCAGAATATGCATAGGGATGATGATCATTGAGATTCAAGAGAGAGTTGAAACCCAATCAAAGGAATCTAAAGAATACAACAAAATATACAGGGGCTAAAGGAAGAAATAGGCATTTAAAGAAAAATTCAAAGTGAACTGATACAGCTGCAATACTTACTACAGTAATTTTATAATACAATTGCAAGTATTAACAGTAGAATGGACCAAACTGAGGAATGACTCTCAGAGCTCAAACTGTTTCTCCAAATTAACTCAGTCAGACAAAAAGAAAAGCAACAAGAATTAAAAAGAATGAATAAAACCTCTGAGAGAGACAGGATTATGTAAAGAGATCAAATCTATGACTCATTGGAACCCTTGAAAAAGAGAGAGAGAGAGACAAAAAGCAAGGAACTTTGAAAACATATTTCAGGAGATTGTCCATGAAAATTTCCCCAACCTTGCTGAGAGGCCAGCATTCAAATTCACGAAATGCCAGAGATCCCCTGCAAAATACTATACTAGATAACCATCCCTAAGACACATAGATATCAGATTCTCCGAGGTTGAGATGAAAGAAAATATATTAAATGTACCTAGAGAGAAGGGGCAGGTCACCTACAAAGGAAACCCCATCAGGCCTCAGTGGACCTTTCAGCAGAAACCTTACAAGCCAGAAGAGATTGTTGGCCTATATTTAGCATTCTTAAAGCAAAGAAATTCCAGTCAAGAATTTTGTATCCAGACAAACTAAGTTTCATAAGCAAAAGAGAAATAAGATTCTTTTCAGACAAGCAAATGCTAAGGAAATTCATTACCATCACTATTACTGATCACCACAAAAGCACACTTAAGAACGTACACAATTGACACTACAAAGCAACTAAACAATCAAGTCTGCATAATAACCAGCTAGAAACATGATGACAGGATCAAATCCACACATATCAATAGTAACCATGAATTTAAATGGGATTGATGCCCCAATTCCTATAGAATCTGTGAAACACAGATAAAGCAATGTTAAGAGGAAAGTTTATAGCACTAAACACCTACATCAAAAAAGCTAAAAAGATATCAAATTAACAACCTAATATCATACCTAGAGGAATTAGTAAAACAAGAGCAAACTAACCCCAAAGGTAGCAGAAGACAAGAAAAAAAAAATCAGAGCTGAATTGAATAAAACTGAGATGTTAAAAGCCATACAAAAGGTAAATAAAATCTGTAGACTACTAGCTAGAATAATAATAATAATAATAAAATAAAATCCAAAAGCATACAATCAGAAATGACACATGGGACATTACTGCTTCTGTCACAGAAATACAAAAAACACTCAGCGACTATTATAAACACCTGCATGCACACAAACTAGAAAATCTAGAAGAAATGGATAAACTCCTGGACATATACAAACTCTCAAGACTAAACCAGGAAGAAATTGAATTCCTGAACAGACTAATGATGAGTTCCAAAATTGAATTAGTAATAAAAATCCTACCAACCCAAAAAAGCTCAGAACAGATGGATTCATAGCCAAATTCTACCAGATGTATAAAAAAGAGGTGGTACTCTTCCTCCTGAAACTATTTGAAAATTTGAGGAGGAGGGACTCTTCCCTAACTCATTCTATGATGCCAGAATAATCCTGGCACAGACACAGCAAATAAAGAAAACTTCAGACCAATATCTTTGATGACCATAGATGCGAAAATCCTTAATAAAATACTAGCAAACTCAATCCAGCAGCACATCTAAAAGCTAATCTATCATGATCAAGTAGGTTTTATCCCTGGGATACAAATTTGTTTCAACATATGTAAATCAATAAATGTGATTCATTACATAAACAAAATTAAAAGCAAAAAAAATGTTAATCTCAAAAGATGTGGAAAAGGTCTTTGATAAAATACAACATACATTCATATTAAAAACCTTGAATAAGCTAGGCATTGAAGGAATATAACTGAAAATAATAAGAGCCATCTATGACAAACCCACAGCCAACATCATACAGAATGGACAAAAGCTGGCAGCACTCTCCTTGAGAAATGAAACCAGATACGGATGCCCACTCTCACCATTCCTATTCAACATAGTACTGAAAGCCCTATCAAGAGAAAAAAATAGAACACATCCAAATTAGAAGAGAGGAAATCCAACAGTCTCTGATTGCAGACAATGTGATTTTATACCTGGAAAACCCCACAGTCTCCGTTTAAAAACTCTTAGGTCTGATAAACAACTTCAGCAAAGTTTAAGGATGTGAAATCACGGTATAAATATCAGTAGCATTTCTATACACCAACAATGTCCATGCTGAGTGCCAAATTAAGATTATTTCATTCATAATAGCCACCAAAAAATTCCTGAGAATATAGCTTATCGGAGAGCTGCAAGGTCTCTACGATGACAATTACAAAACACTGCTCAAAGACATCAGAGATGACACAAACAAATGGAAAAATATTCCATGCTCATGAGTAGGGAGAATCAATATTGTTAAAATGATCATACTGCTCAAAGCAATTTACAAACTCAATACTATTCCTATCAAACTACAAATGCCATTTTTCAAAGAGTTAAAGAAAACTGTCCTAAAATTCATATTGAATCAATAAAGAGCCTGAATAGCCAAGGCAATCCTAAGGAAAAAAAAAAAAGCTGGAGGCATCACGTTACCTAACTTGAAACTATACTATAAGCCTCTAGTAACCAAAACAGTAGTTGCTGATACAAAAACAGATATATAGACCAGTGGAACAGAATAGAGAACCCAGAAATAATATTGCACACCCACAACCATCTGATCTTTGACAAAGTTGATAAAAGTAAGTAATAGGGAAAAGACTCCATATTCAATAAGTGGTGCTGGGATAACTGACTAGCCATATGCAGAAGATTGAAACTGGACTACTTCTTGGCACCATATACAAAAGTAAACTCAAGATGGATTAAATACTTAAATGTAAAGCCAAAAACTATGAGAACTCTTGAAGGAAATACAGGAAATGTCATTATGTACATAGGCCCTGGTAAAGATTTCATAGTAAAGCTGTCAAAAGCAATTGCAACAAAACAAAAATTGACAAATGGGACCTAATTAAACTGAAGTGCTTCTGCACTACTAAAGAAACTACCAACACAGTAAACAGACAACCTCTAGAACGTGAGAAAATATTTGCAAACTATAAATACGTCGAGTCTAATATCCAGAATCTGTAATGCCATTTTTCAATGAATTAAATAAATCTATGCCTATTTCCTGGTTGATAAAATAACCTGTACACCAAACCCCCTTAACACATAATTTGTCTACGTAACAAATCTGCACAGGTACCCCTGTACTTAAAATAAAAGTGAAAAAAAGAAAACTTTTACAAATCAAGTAAATACAAATTAAGATAAAATAGTTTCAACAAGTGGCAATAAAGGCAATAATTTTGAATTTAGAAATGTAATAAATATTAAAGTCTGATTTTTGAATGAATAGAAAAAGTAAATTAAAAATTTTAATTAAAATGCTCTATATAACTTGCTTTAAATTATAATATTTCAATAGAAATGATATATTCAAAAATGATCAAATCATGCAGGTTTACTTATGACGTGGTAACAGGTGTCAGTGGACCAACAATTATGGATCAAAATTGTTTACTATAGATCTAAATTCCATTATATATAAAACACATGCTTTAAAAAATAAGTGTTAGGTAAAGTCTAAGTTATCTAATTTTTTCTAGAGTATAAATAATAATGCTTTCTCATTTTTGAAGAAATGGACACCAATACAAATCTTAAAACATACAAGGAATTTAGATACAAATGTCTTGTTAGTCATTGGTATGAATATCTTAAATTCTCGGTAAGTTATACCTTGCTCTATATTATCATCATGCTCAAGTAAAGTTTATTTGAGAAATGTAGTTATGATTTCACATGAAATAATTTATTAATGTGCCTTTCATATTAATACAATAAAGGTAGAAATGTACATTATAATTTTATGGAGGTGGAAAAGGCTCAGAGACTTGTTGTGACCTTTCTCATATTCTCTCAACCCACCTTTCCACTCCAGCTTTAGCAACTAGCTGTGTGTAGAAAACATTTGGCAGATTCTAGCTTGGATGAGCTGTCTACTTTTGACTTTCTACCTAGGGTCTCTCTTCTGCCACTGAAAGGAAGCCTGTTCTGACACATGCATGAAAACAGAAGTGTAATGGAATTAGCTGCCCATAGGTCAAACCTTGAAAAACTGGGAATTCACAGGAACCTATTGATAAATACTTTACTCTTCTGTCTCTCAGGAAGACAATTGTAGTGGAAAGTCTATGAAACTTTTTCAGGTAGTCCCCAAAAGGATTGAGATTCAGTTGCTCAAGGGGTGGGACCAGCTTAATAACAAACTCAATCCCTTTTTTCAATTTAAACATTCCAGTGACCCATTCCTATGCCTTTGGATCACAATGTCTTTTAGATTTTTGCTGTTGAAGAGAGGGTTTAACATTTTTTTTGAAATTAAGAAATATTTGGTAAATTAAAAATCATGACTCAAAGAGCATACCAATTCACAAATATGGATTAACTAAATTTACACTTGAAGGAAAAAAAAGAAAAGCAGAATGCATGTAGATAGCTCACAAGTAGCTACAAAGCTACAGTGAATTTTCAACTCTTTAGTGAAATTAAAACTACAGTTGTTATATATCATTGTACTATTAATAAAGTCAATAGCTATCCCATTGGCATCAATAATTACAGTAAGTGTATTCTGACATCTGACTTTTATAATTCATTGTCAGTATCTCCTGCAGTTACTTCTGACAGTGGATTTGCTTGAATATACCTGTTGTTAGTCAGAGTCTTCAACATTCCTGTTGCGGGAAGTCAGGGACCCTGAACAGAGGGACTAGCTGAAGCCATGGCAGAAGAACATAAATTGTGAAGATTTCATGGACATTTATTAGTTCCCCAAATTATTACTTTTATAATTTCTTATGCCTGTCTTTACTGCAATCTCTGAACATAAATTGTGAAGATTTCATGGACACTTATCACTTCCCCAATCAATACCCTTGTGATTTCCTATGTCTGTCTTTAATCTCTTAATCCCATCATGTTCGTAAACTGAGGAGGATGTATGTGGCTTCAGGACCCTGTGATGATTGCATTAACTGCACAAATTGTTTGTAGAGCATGTGTGTTTGAACAATATGAAATCTGGGCACCTTGAAAAGAGAACAGGATGGCAGCAATGTTCAGGGAACCAGAGAGATAACCTTAAACTCTGATTGCTGGTGAGCCAGGTGGAACAGAGCCATATTTCTCTCCTTTCAAAAGCAAATAGGAGAACTATTGCTGAATTCTTTTTCTTAGCAAGGAACGTCCCTGAGAAAGAGAATGCATCTCTGAGGGTAGGCCTATGAGTGGCCCCCTTGGAGGTGGCTGTCTTTTATGGTCAAAGCTAAAGGGATGAAATAAAGGGAGACCCCAGTCTCCTGTAGTGCTCCCAGGCTTATTAGGATGGGGAAATTCCTGCCTAATAAATTTTGGTCAGACAGGTTGTCTGCTCTCAAACCTTGTCTCCTGATAAGATGTTATCAATGACAATGTGCCCGAAACTTCATTAGTAATTTTAATTTTGCCCCATCCTGTGGTCCTGTGATCTTGTCCTGCCTCCATTTGCTTTGTGATATTTTATTACCTTGTGAAGCATATGATCTCTGTGACCCACACCATATTCATGTACTCTCTCCCCTTTTGAAAATTGCTAACAAAAACTTGCTGGTTTTATGGCTCAGGGAGCATCACGGAACCTGCTAACATGTGATGTCTCCCCTGGACACTCAGCTTTAAAATTTCTCTCTCTTGCACTCTTCCCCTTTATTTTTCAGACCAGCTGACACTTAGGGAAAAAGAAAAGAACTCACGTTGAATATTGGGGGTGGGGTTTCCCCCAATAATTCCTCAGTAAGATTATATTAAAATCAATTTCCCACAGTCATTTCAACTTTTGATATTATTTCATAGTATCAGATTTTCTGTACAACTTGCATTACAGCATTAATATCTTTTTAAACTATTCCTAATTGTCTGTATATCCAGAAATCCCAAACTGGAACACCTAAGAAAGAAAAATTCATGTTATAATAAGATGAATTATAAAATTAAGAGAGATATTAGCTATAGACGAATATTTTTGAAAATATATCAGTGATATAAATGATGACTTGATGGGTGCTGACGAGTTGATGGGTGCAGCACACCAACATGGCACAAGTATACATATGTAACAAACCTGCACGTTATGCACATGTACCCTAGAACTTAAAGTATAATAAAAAAAAAAAAAAAGCAGATTCTTGGTTAGCTGTATGTAGGAATTCTCTCTCATCATATAAAAGTGTTATAAATTACTGATTAATTTTAATAGCTTGTTTTTCTAAGTTGTTTACAATTTGGTATTTTTTCTTTCATCTCTTTTAGTTTTTCCCAATTGATACCTAATGCGTAATCAACATTAAGTGCTTGGTAGTCTAAATCTTTGATTTGAACTTTTTCTTCACAGTTGAATATACCTTTTGTGAATGAATGTCCATTATTACATGTTATTTAATACTTCTAGGTTAAACTTAGGGCCAATAGAAGTAGTTCTATTTTTTCAATTCATATTTTTAATAAGAGACACACATATTCCACCAAGCCCATTATCCATTAGTAAAGTTTTATTATGAAATATTCATTGGAAGATACATATAAAGCCATTAAATTGTAAGAAACAGGGTTCAATTTATCCCGAATCTTGAGACAAACCCATTCAAAGGGCCATTTCTCATATTTTTTATTTCAAAAGCTACATTTGAATAAAAAATAATTAAATCTTCTAGAATTCAGGTATTCGTATATTTGTTTTATATTAGTACAGAATAAAATATATATCCTTTAATCATTGTTGGTTTAGATTTTAGTAGTTTCAACATGCAAATGTAAAATTTCAACCTTTCTATTTCTAATAGAAGCAAACTTTTTACACCATCCCTTATTCTCTCCAGAAATAGCACCATGCAAAATATCTAACTACTTCTATAAGTAGGTAAAAATAAATATATGTATAGCTTTTTAATAGCTAGCTGTAGCATTCTTATGCAGGTGACAGACTGTGACAATTCTTTATTTTGTTGCAACAGAATTCAATTCCAAGCTACCCAATTCCAAATGCTTCACTAATTTCATTCTAATTTTGCAACTTCCAGTAAATCTTGCATTACGTTATTTTATTCTGTTTGCATCTGAATTACATTTTTCTGCAATTGCCCTAAGGCACTAGTTTGTCAGTACTTCTATATCATGAGAGTTTACAATTCTAATACTGGTTCCAGTTCCTCCTAATACAATATTTACGAAGTCAGATCATATTGACCTGTCTTGTACACAGAGGAAAAACTTACTTAACCACTAATTGTCATATTGTATTGAAATTGCTAATACTATTTGATAACGACAATCTGTGATAGGTTTTCTTGGTGAAATACAGAATTCAATGCCTGCATAGAAGGTTTTGATACTGAAAATGATAGACAATTAGCCTATTCTGATGAATTAGAAATAGAATAACCCTCACAAAGGCTTATACTCCATTTCAAATCAACTTAAACCTCTAACTGGATTAACATGATTCTCTCTTAATCTCCTCTCATAATCAAAGTAAATCCTTACTGAAGGACGATAACAATATCCAGAGCCTGAAATAGCTCAATATTTGTAAACAATGGTCAACATTTAATAAAAAAAATCCAGGTATGGAAAAAACAAAACAGGAGGAAGTGATGAGTAACATACTGTTTAGTATAAATATGTGAATAATTCTAAATGAATATTGTCTGGAAAAATAATGATAATAATGTCTTTAGGCTTTAAAATACATAAAGGAACAAAATCCACATACATAGTAGTAAAAGTAATAGCATACA
The DNA here is from genome assembly GCF_009764315.1 of Trachypithecus francoisi. Taxonomy (NCBI): domain Eukaryota; kingdom Metazoa; phylum Chordata; class Mammalia; order Primates; family Cercopithecidae; genus Trachypithecus; species Trachypithecus francoisi. The sequence goes on from NW_022681455.1 coordinate 59,647,090, forward strand.
AACAAACAAAGTGTTTTATGATCTTGCAATGTCTAAGAAGTGGAAAAAGCCTTATCGTTTAGTAAATCATGAATGCAGATTTTAATCATTAGGCTAGTGACCAAAAGAATAATAAAAGCATGTAATACTGACAAACTAAGAAGGAAAAAAAAAAAGAGAGAAACTTAAAAATATTTTTGCTAAAAGAAAGCAAGAAAGAAAAAAGAGAATAAAACAATGTGATGAAAAAGATAGTAAGACAGTAAATTTTAAAATATAATAATTATTAAATTAAAAGACCAACATTTTGAAATTAAAGAGAAACAAGATTGCTGTTTACAAAAGATAGACCTTACACATAAAGACACAAAAATATTGAAAGTAAAAGAACAGAAAAGGTTATGCTATGCAAAAATTAATTAGTTTTGTACTTCTATAGTTACTATGCAGTCTTTAAGACAAGAAAGCATTATTGAAGATAAAGAGGAATATTTCCTCAAAATGAAATCAATCCATCAGGAAATATTACAATCCTAAATTTGTTTTCACCTGCTAACATGATCTTGAAATACATAAAGCAGGATATAATAGACACAAAAAGAAAAATAGACAAAATCATTCGTATAATGTGAAATGTTTATGACACATTTTAGCAACTAATAGAAGAAGTAGTCTGTTCTAATGTGGAAGATTTTAGAAACATGATTAACAAAATTGACCTAACTGAAATACTATCAATTGTTAGTTTTACTTTTTGTGGTAAAATAACATACTCTGCATTATTTCAATAATTTTAAAGCCATTGAAAATAACATAAATTCTACCGTTTGGGGTAGAGTTGTCTATAGAAGGGCAAGTTGATTTTATAGTGTTTCTTTACCTTTAATGAACTTTTTGTCTACATTCTATCAGTTATTGTAGAGTCATCTATTTGTCCTTTTATTTCTATTTGTTTTGCTTTATGTTTTGGAACTTCTGTTCTTAGGTGCAAAGATTACTGTTTCTTCTTGAGAAATTAGCCTTTTCATCATTAGGTAATGCTAAATTGCCAGTTTGTTATTTGGTTGAATTTTTGTCCCTTCGTATACATATACTTCATGTATAGAAAAAGAATCTTACAAAAGTGTTCTCTATTTTCCCTCTAGCCTTTGTATTATTGTATTTCTACAGTTATTAGAAGCTGCACAAAACATTTATACTTATTTGCTATAAATATATTAAAAATGTAAAAATTGACTTTTATTTTTATCAATATTGTTATCATTTCTGGCAGTTTCCAATTTTTTGTGTATATTCAAATTTTCATTTGATGTCGTTTTTATTCGTCCTATAAAAATTTAACATGCTTCTAGGGCAGGTCTTCTAGCCATTAATTATTCTGCTTTTAAATATAGAAATATTTTTATTTCACACTCACTTTGAAGGACATTTTCACTTGATATAGATATTTGCAGGCCATGTTTTATTTTTATTTTCTTCCTACTTTAAAATTAGCTGGCTGTTGTCACTGACTTGGATAATTCTGCACACAAGTCTCTCATTATTCTTATCTTTTTGCTTCTGTAAACAATATTACATGTTTCCTCTGGCCACCTTCAAACTTATCTCTTTATTTGGTTTTCAGAAGTTTGATGGTAATGTATGTGTTTTTATCTGTGTACTTTTATTCGGGTCATCTCTGAGCATCTTGAATTTGTAGTTTTTGTTGCTTTTTGTTAATTTTTGAAAAAGTGTGACTTATATAGTCAAATACTTCTTCATTGTACTCATTATTTTCCACTTTTGAAATTTGAATTACACATGTTAGCTCACTTGCCTGTGTCCCACAGGCCTTGAATGCTCTGTGTTGTTTCTGCCATTCTCTTTTCTTTTTTCCCTTCTACTTTGTGTTTGACATGGATGATTTCTATTGCTCTAAGTTCAAGTTCTTTGGTTTTTTCTTCTGCTAGGCCCAATCTACTGAAAAATCCCATGGCAAGAATTTCTTCATCTCTGATATTTTTTGAGCATCAGTTAAAATGGTTTATTTGTGTGTGTGTGTGTGTGTGTATTTCCTTTTCTCTACTTAAATTTCCTGTTTATTGATTTATTTTGCTCACAATTTACACTAAATGTATTCATCATAGTTATTTAGATATCTGGACAGTCTCTGTGTCTGTTCTGATATCTTTTTTCTTGCTCTTCTGTTCATCTTATAAATCTTTCCTGACTTTTGGATATTTTGTGTAAAAAAACAGTGGAAACAAGTAAATAGAATTTTTCCTCATAAATAGAAATGGCACTTTTTCTGTTAGATAATTAGTGTGGATGATTGAATCAACCTTGGCAGTACTTGAATTAGGGATAGTTTTATTGTTGTTATAGTTTCCTACAGTGAACAACAGACTTCAGATTTCTCCACAGATGGAGCACAGGTGCTTATGTAAGGCTTGAGGCCTTGGATATTACAGAGTTTTTCTTTTTTTTTTTTTTTTTTTTTTATTATACTTTAAGTTCTAGGGTACATGTGCATGACGTTTATATCATGTATAACTCCCCAATGCAATCCCTCCCTCCTCCCCCCTCCCCATGATAGGCCCCAGTGTGTGATGTTCCCCTTCCCGAGTCCAAGTGATCTCATTGTTCAGTTCCCACCTATGAGTGAGAACATGCGGTGTTTGGTTTTCTCTTCTTGTGATAGTTTGCTAAGAATGATGGTTTCCAGCTGCATCCATGTCCCTACAAAGGATGCAAATTCATCCTTTTTTATGGCTGCATAGTATTCCATGGTGTATATGTGCCACATTTTCTTAATCCAGTCTGTCACAGATGGACATTTGGTTGATTCCAAGTCTTTGCTATTGTGAATAGTGCCGCAATAAACATACGTGTGCATGTGTCTTTGTAGTAGAGTAATTTATAATCCTTTGGGTATATACCCAGTAGTGGGATGGCTGGGTCATATGGTACATCTAGTTCCAGATCCTTGAGGAATCGCCATACTGTTTTCCATAATGGTTGAACTAGTTTACAATCCCACCAACAGTGTAAAAGTGTTCCTATTTCTCCACATCCTCTCCAACACCTGTTGTTTCCTGACTTCTTAATGATTGCCATTCTAACTGGTGTGAGATGGTATCTCATTGTAGTTTTGATTTGCATTTCTCTGATGGCGAGTGATGATGAGCTACAGAGTTTTTCTAAGTGGTTTTACTCTGCCACCAAAAGTCTTCCAATTGCTCTCCCTGACTGTGCCATAGATGGCAGTCTCTCTCTGCATTTGTCTCCCACAACAACAGACTGCTGCTGCTTATTGTGCAGTGCAAGGCTTGTGGTGAAGTTAAAAAGTGTTTTTAATTTCTCCTAAGGTTGAATCACACGAAAAAATTGTGTACTTTAGCATCAAGGGCAGGGTTTTCTCAGAATGACTATTCCTCCCAGACTTGGTAGCCAAACATTGCCCCATATTTTGGTGAATGGAAGTTGGGATGGCATTTGTGCATTAGGGTACTTTTTGTCCCTCTTTCAGAAATAGCAAACTTCTTTGCATCAGTGCAAAATGTTGAACATGAAAAGGTTTCCCACTTTTCTGCAGTGTCAAAGAGGTTTTCCCTCATTTGCCTTTATGGCAGAAGGAATGTTTTGTGGCTGTCTCCAGAAGCAAGGGTTCACCACTTGCATGCCTGCCTTTCATTAGATCAATCAAATATTTTTCTCATTTAAGAGCTATATATTATATTTTTAGACACATTGTAGTTATTCTTAAATTATCATAACTCCCAGTTATTTCTGTTTTTTACTTTAAAATGTTTTAAATTTAACTATTTATCCCACTCCATCTTCTCTACCTCCATCTGCACTCAGGGCAAATACTTGTAATTTTATCTCCCTTTTCTCATTAGTCCCCACACTTATTAATATTCCTGTCCCACACCTGCCATGTTGGTATTACCTAAAATGGTATTTGTAGATTGTTAAGTATAATATTTTTCAGCCGGGCACGGTGGCTCACGCCTGTAATTCCAGCACTCTGGGAGGCCGAGGCGGGTGGATCACGAAGTGGGGAGATCCAGAACATCCTGGCTAACACAGTGAAACCCTGTCTCTACCAAAAATACAAAAAATTAGCCAGGCGTGGTAGCAGGTGCCTGTAGTCCCAGCTACTCAGGAGGCTGAAGCAGGAGAATGGCGTGAACCCGGGAGGCGGAGCTTGTAGTGAGTGGAGATCACGCCACTGCACTCCAGCCTGGGAGACAGAGTGACAGAGTGAGACTCTGTCTCAGAAAAAAAAAAAAAAATACATATATACACACACACACACATACATACACACATACATATATATATATATATATAAAGTTTCTCAGTTAGATAATGGAAAATCTGACTAATTTTATATTCATCTTCCATTCCCATATATTTTAATATGCCTCAGTTTAAATACTCTTCTTCATAGAATAATTCTTGTCTTTTGCATTCAAACAAGATGTTATGTAATAATATTTCTGAGGTTTTTCAGAACCTAAGATTATATAACCTCTTATTTAATAATATTTAGCTACATATAAAATTCTAAGTTTGAAATCAAGGTTATTTTTCTTCAACTCTAAAGCCAAAAATCCATTGTCTTCTTTTACCCAGTGTTGTCGTTTAAAAGTCTGATGTCAGATTTACTTTCTCTTTCTTGTTGAGTGATCTGCTTTTTCTACTTAGGAATTTAGAATTTTTACTTTTCTTTGATATATGTTTTAATAAAATGTATATGGTTTGGTCATTATTTTCATTTTTGCTTTTTTTTCTGTTCTCTCAATCATGCTGGGCATTATTCAATCTGGCATAATTCAATTTATCTTTAATTTGGAAAATTCTTGCTTATTATTTCTTATCACAATTATTACTTCCACCATATCATTTTATCCTCTTCTGGTGCTCTGCTATGTCTACTTTTGTCACCCATATCTCTACATATTTTTCTCATTCTTTGATTTTCTTTACTTATTCCTAATTTTTTTGGCAGAGGTAATTGACATTATCTTTCAGCTTTTTGCACTAAGATGGTATAGTGAAAGCAATGATCCCAAAAACGATTCCAAGAATATGTGGAAACTCCTTCAATACCTGTCTTCCTTCAGTGTCACTCAGGTATTTTCTTTGCCATTTCCCTCCCTTCTTCTCGCACATTTCTGCCTCCACAAGCCTTTCTCATAGTTTGAGAAATTATTCATGAAACATCTTCTTGTTCTGTGGCATCTCTTGATTGTTCAGTGAGGGAAGCATTTCCTGTTTTGCCATCTTCTCTTTCCATGCACTTATTTTCTTAGTCATCAATATTGGTACAGGGCATCTTTTCTTGTGTGAAGAAAATCTGGTATACATAATATATTTACAACTAACTCACAACAATCGTTATTTCTCCTTTCCACTGACAATTTCAATTTCAAACTCATTATAATTGGATAATTGTGAATATATTTTTCTTTTCTAAAAGTTTATGTGAATTTTTATTAATTTATCTCAACGTTGACTAAGTGGAGACAGCATGTTTTGTTTGTTTGGTTGGTTGGTTGCTTGGTTGGGTTTTTTTTTTTGGTTTTTTTTTTGGTTTTTTTTTTTTTTGAGACGAAGTCTCACTCTGTTGCCCAGGCTGGAATGCAGTGGTGCGATCTCAGCTCACTGAAACCTCTACCTCCCAGGTCCAAGCAATTCTCCTGCCTCAGCCTCCCAAGTAGCTGAGATTACAGGTGGGTTCACCATCAAATCGCTAATTTTTGTATTTTTAGTAGAGACGGGGTTTTGCCATGTTGGCCAGGCTTGTCTTGAACTCCTGGCCACAAGTGATCTGCCCATCTCAGCCTCCCAAAGTGCTGGGATTACAGGCATTAGCCATCGTGCCCGCCCTGACACCATGTTCTTAACATAGAAAGGAGACATTAAATGTCTATCCAAATCCTGTTTGACATAATTTGCTTTCAACTCTACCCATAAAATGTCTCAAAATATATTTTTCTCCTCCTCCTATTACCTTGGGAAATATTAATCTCAGAATAATTGAGAAACACTGACAAAGTCATTAATTTTAAATGACACGTTACTGTCATCTAAATTGATAGAGCTATAATTGAGAGTAGTATTAAAAGGTAACATCCTTATCATTGAATATAAATTACTTATCTAATGAAACCTTGAGGCTTGTAGTTGCTGATCATAAGAAAATATCAGAACCTTATATAAATAAAGATAGATGAGTTTTGTGCTTTTCTCAGGATAATAGTTCATCTTCCTGTGTTAAATGTTTGCACTTAACACTTGAAGACTAAATGTCTTTCTCAGAAAATCTCTAAAGCAATGTCAATAGTCCTGAAATCTATAGCTAGTGAATCACATATCCTGGTAAATCTGAAGAGAAAAAAATAACGTACAGAGATGTTAAAACATACACAATTCTGCCTATGTGTTTGTTAAACAGGCTCTGTGTTTTTGTGCAAAAGCAATTGTTTGTGTAATTCGGGTATAATAGAGAGGGGTGTAACTAACTATATTCATTGTATTAGTCTGATAATATAATTATTTTACATAAAACAATAAATGCATTTGCGCTTGTCTCTCTCTGTGTGTATGTGTGTGTAAAAGAAAGCATAATCTTGACAGAGAATTTAAATTAACTGGAAAATAATTTTATTCATCAGGTTTTCTTACAGAATGATAAAAAGTGTATTTCCAAAAGAAAAAGCACTCATTTGGTTGCAAGTGAAAGAATCTAATAATTATATTTCTAATATTTGAAAGAAAATTTTGAGTGAACAATGGTTACCTTCAAAAACTGAAAATGTAAATATTATATGGATTATACCTTTAAATATATTCCTAAGAAAATGTTTTTAATGCAAAGTAACTAAAGTTTCTGTCCACCTTTATAAAATTAATGCAATATATTGTAAAATTCCACTTTATTTTACTCTAAATAAAAAGGAAATATTCCTATTTTTAGGGAAGAATGCAGTAACATTCACACAAGAATATGCTCGTGATTTCTGCAGTTCACTAAACCTTACATATGAACAACTTTTAAATTATGAAATATTTAAGATTATCAATCATTTGCAAGATTGAAAGACTTAATTGCATATAAGTAACAGGGCTTATGATAGTGATCAGATTGTTTCCTCAACACAAAGTAACTTTATATTTGAGAATTTTACTTTCAACATCAAATTTGCCTAAGATGATCAAGGAGTACAAAAAACAGTTTTGCTTATAACTTTATTAATTGCTTCTTGGCTCTGCTGAAATGTATTTATAGCAATGTTTATTTTGTAATCTGAATGTAAATTTGTAGAATTATTTGTATAGCTTAAAGAATTTCTGGGCACAGTGGCTCAAGTCACTGTAATCCCAGCACTTTGGGAGACCAAGGCGGTTGGATAACTTGAGCCCAGGAGTTCAAGATCAGCCTGGGCAATATGATGAAACCCCATGTTTCATACAAAAAAATTAGCCAGACATGGTGGTGCACATCTGTACCCCAGCTACTTGGGAGGCTGAGGTGGCAGAACCACTTGAGCCTGGAAGGTCATGGCTGAGCTGTAATTGCACCACTGCACTCCAGCCTGGGTGGCAGAGGGAGACTCTATTTAAAAAAGCAAAAATCATTTCTGAACTACAATCTTCTCTCAGAAGATTTACTTGATCAGGCAGCAAAACTCTCTACAATACTTTATGAGTATCAAAAAACACATAAATTATACACTTTAGCAGCATTCTTATTATATACTTTCTCATTGTGAATATGATATAAATAATGTAATTCAATAAACAGTTCACAATTCCTTATTAAGTATTGTGGCACTATTGAGGCACTGCAGGAGAAACCAAGGTGCGAATGAATGACAAAGGCTCCTCATCTCAAGGGCCATAATGTACAATAGAAGCTCTCTGCTCAAGATTGCAGTTAACTTATTTGTTTTACTTCTGTTTTCTTTTTCTCTCTCTTTTCCTTTATAGCTCTCTTTTTGTTGTTGTTGTTTAAAATGTAAGTTTTTAAATAGGACATAAACTTATGGGACATTTTTTCTTGTGCAAGAAACCATAACGTAAACTTTGAAGCTGTGTACTATAGTATCAGCACAACTGTGTTGGATGAGCCATTATTAGTATCATTTTATGATTGAGTAAATGAAACCAAAAGGGGTAAAATCTTCACACAGTAAAGAGACTAATTTTTCTGTTTCACCATACCATAATGAAAGGATCACACGGTGTAATATACATTTAGGTAGTTAATTAATGCTCATAAGTGAAATAATAAAGCCCCACACTACTCAGTGTTTCCAAAATGTCTAAATATATGTTACCATATTTCTAAATTTTGAGAGGTATAAAATATTCAAAATAAAAATAATGCTCTGAGTTATATGAATTTTGAATAGCACATCCCTCTTTACAATGGAGAATAAGTGTTTGACTTCGAAAAGGTGGCTATGATTAAATATACCTTAGAATAGTGGAAATGAAATGTGAATTGATGCATTTGCTATGAATCTCCCATTCATTTCTGCCAAATAGGAAAAGTATCTGTCTACCAAAGATTCGTGCTTCTTTTCCATAGCATCATTCATTGCTGCTAAGACTCATCTGTCTAGATAGGAAGTATAATTCCCAGACTCCTTTGCAGCTAGCTGGAGCCAGTTGACTAGCCTTCACCAATGGAATAAGAGAAGGGACATATATCACTGTCTCAAAATGAACAAGAGGCAGATGTGCTTTCTCTACTATCTCTTCCTCTATGTGCTGTCTGGCAAAAAGTGAATCTCTTGGTTTGATGTCTGACAGCTTACGAAAAAAAAAACTTTCCCATACCCTGATGAAGAACCCTTTCTTGGTATGGTTGTATGAGAAAGAGATACATGTTTATTATGAAAAGTACTAAGATTTTAAGATGTGTTAGTTATAAGAGCTATTACGTACTTTCCTAATATAAGATGCTTGCACTGCAAACCTTGTCTTTTGATCTTTGACATATATAAAGGACTTATTTGTTCATTTTTATTAGTTTTATTGTTTAGAGTTGAATTACGAGTCATTGATAATTATTCAACATAAGGGAAGAACAAAAAAGTAAAGAGTACTAAGTATTGTGGCACAATCAAAAGAAATTACAAAAAGTGGCTGGGTGCAGTGGCTCACACCTGTAATCCCAACACTTTGGGAGACTGAGGAGGGTGGATCATGAAGTCAGGAGTTCGAGACCAGCCTGACCAACATGGTATAACTCCATCTCTACTAAAAATACAAAAATTAGCCTGGTGTGGTGGCAGGTGCCTGTGATCCCAGCTATTCAGGAGGCCGAAGTAGGAGAATAGCTTGAACCCGAGAGGCAGAGGTTGCAGTGAGCCGAGATTGTGCCACCACACTCCACCCTGGGAGACAGAGCAAGACTCCATATCCAAAAATAAAAATAAAAGTAAAAAAATAAAAATAATTTTAAAAAAAAGGAAATTTGAAAAAGTTTAGAAATTTGATAAGGTAGTTCCAATGGGTTAGTGAGAAATATATAGAGAGAAAGAGAAAGATCAGAGGCTTCTAAATGACAGACCCACATGACACTAATCAATTTAACGTTTTCAAGATGAAAATTTACAAATCTACAATCAAAGAGGAAAAAATATACCCAGTCTATATTGTCAAAATGAAAATAGATTAGGGCATTATTATTCTTTCCTGGCTCACCTGTGTAATGTTGAAATCCAATAAAAGAAAACAAATACGGAAATAGAGAGCTCAGAGTTGTGAGTGGAATATTTCCAGAGCTCCACAAAGGCTGTTTGGGAAATTATAAACCTGAATCAATACATTGAAATTCAGAATATGCTCTCACAAGCCTAGAAGTGGGAATTTAATATTATCATATAAAGGGAAACAAGTGAAATGGCAAGAAATACTATTGGTCTCCAACACATAGCAAAGACTTTCAAAGGTCTTTTTCTGAAAAAAGCAGGAAATTTTAATGAGTGAATGATCCAGTTTCCATACAGAGACCAAAGTAGTTACTTTAGTAGTGCTTTGGTTCCATGTGTGTAAATTTCAGCAAGCCTTTTAAACCAAAGGAGAGATTTGAGTTATTATAGATCTCAGCTGTAGAAGGAATCTTCTTTGCTTATGAACTACGTAATAAGGCAAGTGTCATTCTGGCCATGTATTGTCTAGGCCATACCAGTTGTTTCATGTTTTTGAGCAATTTCCTGTAGTAACTGCATAGAGCATCACTTTCTTCATCAGTGCAAGGTGAAATCTAATGACATAGTGGGAGAAATTATGTAGGAGTGTTTTTTGTTTGTTTTAATATTTGTATATTTTTATTTCCAAGTCATCCTGTTCATAGCATGCAATAAGTTTTAAGTGGATGCTTTAACATAAAGTTATTTTTAATAGATTTTGAGTAAAAAATTAATCCAGTGTTTTCAGATAACTGCTTCTAGAGAGAAAGAGCCCACAGCAAGCAGTGATCCTTAATGAAGAAATTTTACCAATTCTTAGTGACTGCTCCAAAGTTCAGGTGCAATATTTCTGGAGAAGCAACCAGACTACATTATTCTAGAGGGAGCAGAAGTGAAATCTCTGTACTGATTAATGACAGTGCTATTTCCTTTCATATATCTTTACATATGCCATTTTCTGATTTCTATAAATTTAGGGCTTCATAAATTTTCATTTGAAATAAGATTATGAATTGAATATGCCTATATGCATGATAGCAGCTTTGTATCCCTTGAACATAACATATGACAAGCTTACATAACTTTTAGCACCAGATTTCAGTAGAATGACAAAATGGAAAGGCTGACCAGAAGTCACCTAGCTTAATGCCTCATTCTATAGTTGAGGGAACTAAAGCCTAAGGAAGGAAAGTGATTTGTCCAAGGTCAATAAAATCTTTCATTTTATTCTTTTGCATTATAAGGTACTGACTTTCATGGTTTGATAGCTAACTGTGCATAAAGATTCCTTAAAGCAATGAAGGAATATCAACTATGAAGGAATATCAACTATGAAGGAATATTGCTTTAATTCCTTAAAGCAATGAAGGAATATCTCCCTATACCCATTACTCTCAAATATAAGGGTTCAAAACAATCACCAGGGAAGTTTGTTGAAGCTTTCTTTGGTTACTATGCCCAAACATTTGGAGTCAGAAAGTCTAGTGTGGAAACAAAGCACCCATTCCAATGTAAGGGGCCTGTACTGATCTTTGCCAAACAGTGCATGTTAAATAACATTCTGTCCTGCTTTTTCTATTCTTGTCTCAACAAACACTGCAAATTTGGCTTAACATTTTAATAATAGATTTATTAATGTTATATAGTGTAGACAGAGTGCATTATAAATTTCACCAGTGAATTGAAGATTTCCATGACTTTGAATATTTCTCAAATTTCCTGTCTCCATCATCAGATTCACCATAGCTTATGTAATAATACTTAAGATTATGTAATAATTACTTAAGATTTTCTATAAATTTTATTGATATTTTTGTATTTATGAATTACATAAATAATCTTATACTGCCTTTGATATTTTAGCTCTGAGAAAGAAAACTTCTCTACTAATTAATAGGTTTTTATAGAAAATAAATATATTATTTAATTTTCTCAAAAGAAATATTGCATAGAGTCACTCAAAGAACTAATTGAATCCTGTTAACCATTCATTTTCATTGCAGAATATATAACTACTTTTTTTCAAAGGTTATATGGTGAATAGTTAAAATTGAAATATTGATGCAATCATTCAAGAGCCTCTCACATGAAAACTGGCAATTCTCCACTAAAATCGGGATCCACAGACACCATCCGGAATTGTAAAATGCCAGCAACGAGTTGCTATTTTCAGTTAGATATTATGCCTTGTTTGACTAATATGTGTTCTCTAGGTTATGGTGGCAGAGATTATATTACTGACTGTGCGCTGGTACATTTTTCTGAATGGCTAACACACAACAATTTTTATAGAATTAAGGTATAAATTCATATGTGGAAATTTTTTTAAAAATTCGGTTTCAGTCAATATGACTTAAGAGATGTTTTCCTGTTTTTTTTTTTTTTTAAAAAAAACAAATTTGGCTTATATCTCTTAAATATAATAAATACCCCATCCCTAAGTCAGACTGAAAATGTAATGTCATAATGCAGAGTCATTTAACAGAAAACATTTTTTAACCAGAACTACTAAATCATAAAAGAGATAAAGTGATAATTAGATTACAAATACTCACATCTGAGTATATTTTTTTGTTTGAGTTTCTTGGCTTAGAAGGATAAGTGTTTGAATATTGAATATAGATCTTGTACGTTATTGGCATTCATGCTAACTTTCCCACAAAGGGGACAACTTTTCACTTTCTATCATGAATTTTGTATCACAATGAAGTTACTTCATTACCTAGTGGTCAATTCTGTACATTAAAAACCTAGGCCGGGTGCGGTGGCTCACGCCTGTAATCCCAGCACTTTGGGAGGCCGAGGCGGGCGGATCACAAGGTCAGGAGATCGAGACCACGGTGAAACCCCGCCTCTACTAAAAATACACACAAAAAAAGTTAGCCGGGCGCCGTGGCGGGCGCCTGTAGTCCCAGCTACTCGGGAGGCTGAGGCAGGAGAATGGCCGGAACCCGGGAGGCGGAGCCTGCAGTGAGCCGAGATAGCGCCACCGCACTCCAGCCTGGTGGACAGAGCGAGACTCCGTCTCAAAAAAAAAAAAAAAAAACCTAAGGCAGCTTTGTGACCCAATCAAGAAGCTATCGGTCCTTTTAAAATGTTTTGGCCAAAATATTATACCTAAATTATTATCCTAAGTTTCACCCTGTATTTTAGCCTCTGTAGTAAAAAAGTAATGTTCTATATATTCGACTTAACATATATATTTAAGGTGCATTCACACTGTATTGCTATCAATGCTTCATCCCTTCGTATGGTTAAATAATATTCCATTGGCTGGGCTCGGTGGCTCATGCCTGTAATCCCAGCACTTTGGGAGGCCAAGGTGGGCGGATCGCCTGTGGTCAGGAGTTCGAGACCAGCCTGGCCACCGTGATGAAACCCCATCTCTACTAAAAATGCAAAACTTAGCTGGATGAGGTGGCGGTGTGTGGCAGGCGCCTGTAATCCCAGCTACTTGGGAGGCTGAGGTAGCAGAGTTGCTTGAACACAGGAGACGGAGGTAGCAGTAAGCCAAGATTGTGCCACTGCGCTCCACCCTGGGGGACAGAGCGAGACTCCGTCTCAAAAAGAAAAAAAAAAAAAATCAATTTTGTGGCTATATCACATTTCTTTTTTTTTTTTTTTTTATACTTTAAGTTCTAGGGTACATGTGCATAACGTGCAGGTATATTCAGTCATCTGTTGGTGGACATTTGGGTTAGTTCCACTTTATGGCTGTTATAAATAATGGTGCTATGAAGATTCATCTGCAAGTTTAGTGTGGACATGTTTCAACTCACTTGGGCATATATATTTGAGTGGACTTGTGGCAGGCGCCTGTAGTCCCAGCTACTCCGGAGGCTGAGGCAGGAGAATGGCGTGAATCCGGGAGGCGGAGCTTGCAGTGAGCCTAGGTGGCGCCTCTGCACCTCAGTCTGGGCGACAGAGCGAAACTCCGTTTCAAAAAAAGAGAAAAGAGTGGACTTGCAGGGTCATATAACAGTGTTGAACATTTTGAGTAACTTCCAGGCTGTTTTCCCAAGTCTCTGTACCAGTTTACAATGCCACTGGCAATGTATAAGCATTCCTATTTCTTTACATCCTCATTAACATGTCTTTGTCTTTTTTATTCTAGCTAAACTAGTAGGTGTGAGTGATATCTCATAGTTTCGATTTGTATTGTGCTAAAGACTAGTGATGTTGAGCAGTTCTTCATGTGCTTATTGACCATTTATATGTCTTCATTTGAGGAATGTCTATTCAAAACCTTTCTCAATTTTAAAATTCGGTTATTTGTCTTTTTACTGTTGAGTTGTAGGAATTCTTTATATATTCTAAATCTAAGTATCATGTCAGACATATAATTTTAAAATATTGTCTTTCTGGGTTACTTTTCACTTTCTTGATAGTGTTCTTTCAAGTGTAATATTTTTGGTAGCATCAAATTTATCTTCTATTTTCTTTTGTTGCTGGTGCTTTTGATGTCATAACTAGGAAACCATAATAATTCAAGGTTATGATATTTTACTCCTAGATTTTCTTCTGTATGTTTTATTTTATTGAATTAGTCCTTACTTTTAGGCATATGATGCATTCTCACCTAATATTTTTTGTTTGGTGCGAGGTATTAATCCAGCCTCATTTTTTTGCATGTGGATACCCGGGTGTTTCACTACAATTTGTTGAAAAAACTATTATTTCTTCATTGTTTTGGTACTCTTGTCAAAATTCAAAATTCAGTTGACCATAAATGTGAAGGTTTATTTCTGGACTCTCAATTCTATTTCATAATTCTTGATGTCTACTCTTATGCCAATACTGTTCTGTTTTGATTACTGAACATTGTAGTAAGTTTCTAAACTGAAAAGTATTAATCTTTCAACTATGATTTTTTTAAAGATTGTTTTTGTTATTATGGTTCCCTTATATTTCCAAATGAATTTTAGGATCAACCTGTCAATCGCTGCCCAAAAAAATGTCTTCTGGGAGTTGAGAGGGATTGACTTAAATCTGCAGATCAGTTGTGTGAAAGAATTGTGTTTCTGTGTACTAGCCATGAACAAACAAAATGAAATTAAGAAAATAATTCCACATACAATTGTGTCAAAAAGATTAAAATACTCAGGAATAAACTTTAAAATTGTTTAAAAATTAAATGAGACTTAAATAAAAGAGATTTTATACTGGTGGATCAGAATGACTTACTGTTAAGATGACAATACTTCTGGCATAGGTTGAAGGTTGAAAAACCAAATGTGCTAAGTACAGAATTCTAGGTTGGCATTTATTTTCTCTCATGAGTTTGAGGATATTATTTCACTCTTTGAACATCCTTTGATTTTGTTGAGAAATCTGTCAGTTTAATACTCATTCTTTTATACATGAACTTTTTTCTCTTTTTTAATTTCAAACCACTTTTTTGTTATAGTTTTGCGGAGTTTCCATTTCTTTTTGCTTTAGTTTATCCTGTTTGTTATACATTGTCATTCAGTATTTATAGACTTTTATCTTTCTTCAGTTCTAGAAAATTCTTAACATGATAATTACAAATGTAACTTTGCCTTTATTCTATCTTACTTTCTGAAGACACTCATTAGACAAATGCTAGGCATTCATAATTTTCCTTCTTATCTTTGAACCTTTAAAAAAATACTTTCAATCTCCTTTATCTAAATGTTATACTATGGATTTTTTTCCCCGATATTCCATTCATTAGTTTCCTTTAAGTTGTGGCTTAGCTGATAGCTAAGCACCCTATCTTGTTTTGTTTTGTTCTTAATTTCGGATGCCTTATTTCATAAGATTTCATTTCATTCTGTTTCAAATTTGCCTAGTTATTTTGGATAGTCTCAATTGCTCATTTCTGTGATCCCAACTTTCCAATTTATTAATTTCATAATATATACTTATTTCAAAACATCATGCTATGCATGATATATATGTCAAAAGAAAACTTAAAGTGTCTATACATAGTTATATTCTATTCTGCTCTGGGTATTTCTAATTCGTGAAGTCTTCTGAGAGATTTAAATCTCCTTTTTTTCTTGATGATTTTCACTCATAATGAAAGTTTTCTTCTGTGCTTGGTGATTTTTGCCTCTAAGCTCAGATGCCATTAGTTTTTATCAGTGGTAATCCTGAGGGCCTTACTTAAGAATGATTATGCAGCCGGGCGCGGTGGCTCAAGCCTGTAATCCCAGCACTTTGGGAGGCCGCGACGGGCGGATCACAAGGTCAGGAGATCGAGACCATCCTGGCTAATACGGTGAAACCCCGTCTCTACTGAAGAATACAAAAAACTAGCCGGATGACGAGGCGGGCGCCTGTAGTCCCAGCTACTTGGGAGGCGGAGATAGGAGAATGGCGTGAACCCGGGAGGCGGAGCTTGCAGTGAGCTGAGATCCGGCCACTGCACTCCAGCCTGGGCGACAGAGCCAGACTCCGTCTCAAAAAAAAAAAAAAAAATGATTATGCAATTGCTTTTGTCAGAAACCTGGAGATGTTTCCAACCTTGAATTTCTTAATTCTTTTACAGGATTCAAATTTAAAGCAGTATCAGGTTCAGCTCTAACAACTTGTTCCTGGCCCAAGTCTAGGAATCCAAAATACAGTGCAGGTATTGGCATTTGCTCTTGGATGGGGCTGTTAGCATTTCATTAACACTAAAGGCTTTTTGCTCCAGCTCTGTTTGCCTGTTTTTACATAGAAGAAGCCTCTGCAGTTTTCCACGTCTGCCAGCCCAGAAATGTCTTAAAAATAAGTTTTATCCAGAAACTAATTGTTTTGCATAAGAAGCCTTTTCATAGTGAGACTTTTTATTTGCCAGACTGACAAAAGCAGAAGTGTTGTTATATTTTTAATCTAATTATTTTTAACTTTATGATTTGAATTAACTTATATCCTTAACATAAAGACAACAATCCTGGGCAAATATTATGAAGATAATTTGAGTTAGTTATTGCAAAATAAAATGTATTTAATAAATGACAATTTTATCATTATTAGTATTGAAATTAACAATACATATTATTCATATTATATGATACCTAAAATTAAAATTCAGAACTTATCTAATAGATGTCAATATTTCAAGAATTTATTTTATTTTGATGGATCAAATGCAATCCAGGCATTTTATTTGCATCCTACTAGACTGTAAATGCTATGACATATTTTATTTTATGTGAAATTCAAGAAATACTAAAAGTATTTTATTCAAGGTTTTTATAAATTATTGGTTATTTTAATAAAATAATTTATGTAATATAAAAATGATTACACTGAATTCTTTTTTGGGAAAAAATCAGAAATGCTTTGCCTTCTATAAGCCATTCAATGATTAATTGATTCATTCAATAAATATTTCTTGAATCACACTTTATAAAACAGAGCACATCATGTGTGCAGAATAATTTATGTTCCTTGAGTCAACAATACTTACAGTTATGATTCAGGAGATAGGCAGGTCAATGGCTTATTTCATTCTTGGGATGATAATAATTGTAAATAAATAAAAATGGATATTTATACTAGGCACTCTGCAAAATATTTTATATTCATGAACTAATTTAATACTTAGAAAACCCCAATTAAATGGATTATCATATTATCCTTGGTTTTCCTGATTAGAACATTTAAGATTAGAGATTAAGTTCCCAAGGTCACCCTCTTGGGAGCAGTCATGAGTTTATTCCTAATTCTCTCAGACTATAGAGTTCATGCAAGTAGAAAATACTCTTTATTTTTCTCAATTACTAGATGTGACAATTAAAGGATGTGGCATATACTCCTAGCATTCCATCTGTAAAGAACTATTGTTGCATTTTGTAGAGAAGAAGGGGGCATCAGGGTGGAGGTACATTTGAACCGGGCATAGGAAGATGAGTGAATTAGAGAAGGGAAAAGCTGGGTGAGGTTATTCCAGATGAAGGTAATGGCTTGAATAAGGGTATTGAGGACTAATAGCATAATGGTCTATTAAGGAAGGAAAAGGGTCTGATGTGGTTGGTGCTTTATTGAAAGTCACAACAGGTGAATAGGCAGGTTGAAACTAGTTCCTTAAGGCTCTGAAGCCAACTAAGAAATTTGGCTTTCATTATATCAGCATTTGAGAACCACTGAACCTTTTAAAGAGAGTAGAAATTAGACATGATTTGGATTTTAATAAAATAACTCCAGCAACAGCCTAAAGATGGAGAGCTAGGATTTTATATGCAGGTAGAGCAGGTGAAAGATTATTGAAATGATAAAATCAGGAAGGGAGAGGTCAGAGCTGTGGAAATGGAATTTTAAGGCCATAAAAGTATTTTAAATTTTGAAACTCATAACTCATTTCCAGGTTTCTAAAACTAAAGCTTTCTTCTTTAAATTGAATTAAAATGTAACTACAGATAACTAGATAATATTCCATATTTATATCTTCTGTGGCATTTTTATCTTTAGTTACAAGTGTATGGAGTAAACATATTAAACACATTTTGTGCATTTTTATAATTCTATCATAAATTTTATTCTTTAAAATAACCTATGTTATTCTTTAAAATAACCTATTTTATTTATACCACTAATATAGTTTGTGGTATAAAGAAAAGATTTCTAACTTACTGTCAATAAGTATGCAGAAGCAGGAGGCCAACAGAAGGTGAGGCCTGGTGCTCAGCAGCCTAGGGCTTTTACAAGGAATGAAATGACTTACAAGCAATCATCCAACCCACTTGGGAATAAACATCCACAAAATAACAAGTCTACTCTGCTATCAAACCTAGCAGTAATGCATCAAACTATCAAAGTCTTTTGTATTCTTACACATTGTGTGTAGTGAGAATTTTTATTCTTATTTTTTACACAAGTAAATTATAAATTTTAGTTGGAAACCAAAAGATTTGAATTTTAACTGATATATTGGGTTTGGTAGTTTTTCTCTGAGGTCTTTGTAGAATGATGTTGCAATTGTACTGTTCACATTTCATGAAAATATTGACTAGTATAATTGCATGCATTAACAAAGGTAAGAGAAAGATTAAAGAATGTATCTGTTGGTCGCTGTCAGAGTTGATCATTTTAATATCAAATAATGGGCTGTGTAGCATGGTGTCCAAACATGTATCGTGCAATATAAAACAAATATATAAATGCAGAAAAAGTCAAAACAATATGTGTCCCGATATAGACAACTAACAAATGCAACACAGAATGCCAATGTAATGTTGTATTCTCTTTTTTTATTCTTCTCATTGTCATTCTACTCAATCTCAGGAGGAATATGAAAATATTCCTGCAACACAGACCAAGGCCATAAAGCATACAAGGAAAAATCAGCATCTCCCAGAAGATCAATTTATTACATTACCAAATTTCTTATTCATGAAGTTTGATCTAATTGCCTCAGCATAGAAGTATATTATTTTTATGGATCATAATGATGCATGAATGTAATTACATTAGTGATTTTCCCATATTAGCAAAATAATGCTTGTCTTTAGCAGTGAAACAGTGTTTGATTTCTTGAAATACAGCCTACAAATTAGAAATATATTAAAATTATCTTTTTATTTTAATAGTGTATGCTATTATGACAAGTATAAATTATAAATTTTTTATATACTGTTTTTATCTTAAATACATGGTTTCAATGCATGTGGGTGCATTTGTAGTTCACATGGTTTTTACTAGCAACATAATTCTTATTTCCAAATAGTTTTCTAGTTTATTATTGCTAGCTTATGAAGCATTTCATCTTTCCAGTTGTTGTCCTCTAGGTCCAGGCATACAAATTAACCAAAAATCAATGTGATATATTGTCAATCAATTTGGATATGCCATTCTTTCTAAATAGCCTTTCAAATTGCTACTACTACCAATTGCATTAGGGTGGTGGCATTTTCTAGAAATAGTTTTTTTTTTTAATTATTGGACTAGTCTTCTCAGGTTTTAAGTCTCATTAATTTTCTTGGTTATTGAGCACCCACTGATTAGGGCTTAAGCTATCAGGACCAGCTGATATTTTAGCCAAACTGTGGAAGAACTGGTTCATGATCTTTCCTTGAGGTTTTTGTTGTTGTTGTAATTTAATGAAAAACTGAACAAAATTTAGTAACACAAGCTTCAAACTAGTTTCAACATGCCATGTTAACGTAAAAGAGACACATATCAGAATTATTGGCCTTTTGAAAATGAATCTGGCTAAAATATTTTAATTTTTAAGGATAACATTTTTAACAGCTTTATTGAGGTATAATAAACACAAACCTGCATATATAATGTATTCAATTTGATGAGTTTGTATATACATATACATACACCATGAACACTACCACCGCAATTAAAGTAGAAGACATGTCTGACACATCTGAAATTTTCTTTGTGTCCTTTTGTTTTTTGTTTGTTTTGTTTTTGATATAGTTTGGTTCTATGTTCCCACCCAAATCTCATGTGGGATTGTAATCCTCATGTGCTGAACGTGGATCCTGTGGAAGGTGAATGGATCATAGGGGTGGATTTCCCCCATGCTGTTCTCATGATAGTGGGTGGGTTCTCATGAGATGTGGTGCTTTTAAAGTGTGTGGAACTTTGCCATTCTCTCTCTCCTGTCACCCTGTGAAGAAGGTGCTTACTTTCCCTTCACCTTGTGCTATGATTGTAAGTTTCCTGAGGACTCCCAATCATGTTTCCTGTTAAGCATACAGAACTGTGAGTCAATTAAACCTCTTTTTTTCATAAATAACCCAGTCTCAGGTAGCTCTTTATAGCAATGTAAAAACAGACTAATACAGTTTGTTTGATTTTCTTTTGTGTTTTGGTGGTAAGAACACTTAAAGTGAGATATTAAGCTATTTAAGATGTGAAGAAGTTAAACGAAAAAACTACAGATTTATTGAAGTACTTCTCAAGTAGGCCTTTTATTTTCACACTGATTTTTTGACTGACCTTCTCTCACCTCCTGAATCTGAATTTTCTCTTTGGTAAAAATCAAAATGCCATATTATGCATAAATAGGAGTCTGAGTGCTGAAATTAAAATATGGGAACTTGTTTTTAAACTGATATCCTGAGAAGTAGTCTTATTAAGAAAATTCATATATGCAGTTAAAAGTTATTTTAAGCTGTGACTCAGAGGTTATGGATTGTGTTGCCATGCATAATAGACATTGGGGTCATCCATCACTTCAGTGTCAGCTTCTTTGCTTAGCCTAGAGGAGTTGTGATGCTACATAGAAAGACCCTAATCCTTTTGTGTTAGGAATGACATTTGAGGCCTTTTATCTTAATGGACAAGTTAGCATTCCTTCAGTACAGTTTTGAAAAACGTGACCAGGATGCTCCAGGATTATTGAACAGAATGAAAGCCAGTTAGGTACACGAGTATCTATGAACTGAATCAATAATACAACATTCAGAATATACTTCTGAATATACTTTTGTTCTCCTTTCTTTCTTTAGCAGTTTTGAAATGAAACAACAAAATAACGTTTTTAAATCAGAAATCAATGTTTGATTCTGCAGTTCACAAGCAAGCAATGTCTTATTTATTATAAATTAATAAAGATTTCTCTAAAATGCTCCATTGTTATAGCAATTCTAATAATATTAATTTAAGGTACTATGCTTCTCTGCCTAAGGTAATTTTTAAAATAACAACAAATTCTTTGATGCAGTTGTAAATTACCAGAAGGAAATCCCCTCTGGATTTAAAATGATGAGAGGATCTGTCTTCATTTATTCATGGAGCTGCAGAATGTTTATTTTTCTTCTTCTTCCTTTTTTTTCTCTTTTAAATCTCCTGTCTACTTTTTTGTTAACTCTACTGACATTATGACAAAATTAATTTTATAATGAAGTCAGCACAGAGGGCATATTACCAAAAGATGCATTCCCCCTTCCTCAAATGTAACTATAAAACTGTGACTGAGTCTACATATAGCATACAGTAAAGTGAAAGACTACAATTGCCATATTTAAATGTAAATATGAATTTTTAATATTTTAGAAAAATATGAATGTCTCTAGGAGTTGCTTTAAATGCTATGTGATTTTTAGTGTCAATGGAAAGAGTCAAACTGTAAAATATGTTAAGAGATTTATTCTGAGCCAAATATGAGTGACCATGGCCTGTGACAGTCTTCAGGAGGTCCCAAGAACATGTGCCCAAGGTGGTCAGGGTACAGCTTCATTGTATATATTTTAGGGAGACATGAGACATCAATCAAATACATTCAAGAAATACATTGGTTTGGTTCAGAAAGGCAAGACAACTCAAAGCAGGCGGGGTGCGGGGGTGAGTAGTGGGGGTGGGGACTTCCCTGCTATTGGTAAATGTAAACATTTTCTGGTTGACAATTGGTTGAGTTTGTCTAAAGACTTGGGATCTATAGAAAGAAATGTTCAGATTAAGATAAAATATAGCGGAGACCAAGGTTCCTTTAAAGTCTTACAGTGGCTGCCTTTAGAGACAACAGATGGCAAATATTTCCTCTTCAGATAGTTAAAAGGTGCTAGACGTTTAGTTAATCTCTCCAAGACTGGGAGAGCCTGGGAAAAAAAATCTAACTATGTTATTAGAGAGTCTTTACAGATTAGGTTTTTCCCCCACAAAGGATGAAGATATAGCAGAGAAACATGTTTAGGGGTTAAATATTTTGATTTCTTTTCTTGTCTCATAATGTTATGCCAGAGTCAGATTGGAAAGTAAGTCACAATATATAGGGTCAAATAAAATCCATCTGATGAGAATTTATGGTTTTTAGGGCATGGCTCCCCAGACTCTTTAAACAGGAATTTGGGCCAGATTAAAAAAAAAAAAATCAGAGCTTTGTCCTCATTAATAAAGGACAAAGGAGAAAACTGGGAAGGATAATACTATCCTACCTCAGTAGGTAAAGTGTTAGGGGACAATCAGGTGGTTTGATAGTATGTAGATGGATTTAACTCAGTGGTTTTATCAGCCAGTTTAAAATTATAGTAACACTAAAGAATTCAGAAAGAGTGGAAGAGAGATTGAGGACCACAGGGAACTGTCTAGTTGAAAGATGTGTCCTGGCTTTAAGAAATAAGATATGAAGTCTCTGTACTGTGAAACCCACCTGTTTCCATATATATCCTGATAAATTAATGCTAATCCACTACTTTACATTTTGAACATTAAAGACACTGTCAACGGATAAATTCAAAGCAGTATCTCCTTAGTAATAATAAAGCATGAGGTTACAACTGAAATAACAAATTTGGACACTACTAACCTCTCCTTTGGTCGCCAAAAGAAAATCTGAAAAGCTAATATTTATAAAATAAGAGGACTATTAAAAGAAAATTTTCATAAGATGAATAAATCATGATTGTCATATATTAGGTTAGTATAAAAGAAATTGAAGTTTTTGCCATTAACAGTGATGACAAAAAAACATTTGAACTTTTTAAAAGTAATGACAAAAGCTGCAATTATGTTTGCACCAACCTAATACTGTGATAAATGAACATCTGTTAAAAAAATTTCATTTAACTTAATAATAAGTGAACTACTAAGATGCTACAATCAAGTCAAAGGAGAATCCAAAGAACAGATATATTATAAATCAAGAATATTAAAATGAATGGGTGGATGTCCGCAACTGGGGATGACTGAACCTCCAATAGACAAAATTTACATGTCTATAGGTAAGAATTATTTTGCATTGCCACCAGTTATCTAAAACTTAGAAAGTTGTGAAATAAATCCTATAGAATCAGATCACCTGGGAGGATATGCTCTAGGCAGTGTGTAATTTTCCAATGAAGCACAATTTTTTTACAAATCAATATTTCTTTTTAGTACAGATAGTCCCTGACTTATGATGGGTTTGACTAACTTTACGATGGTGCAAAAAGTGATAGGCATTCAGCATGCTCTTCAACTTACAATGGGGTTAAGCCTGGATAAACCTATCAAATGTTAAAAATATTTTAAGTTGACGATGTACTTTTGACTCACAATTTTTTCAGGTTATGATGAGTTTCTTGGGTTGTAACCCCATCCTTGGTTGAGAAGCATCTGTGTAGTTGATTCACGAAATAAGAGACAGGAAAACAAACTAATGAATAAATGATGGGTAAAGAGATAAAAGAATGAATGGGCAAACTAATAAAATATTCTGTATGGGAAGTGTTTTCCATAACCTCTTAACTCTCCCACATTTGTTTTCAGACAAATAGGAATAAATTTTTGTCTGACTTTTCCTCTAAATTTTATGTTATGATGACTTTATTAGCTTACATGCTTTTCTGCAAGCCTTACACCTGATTTAACTCTTTTTCTTCCATTTTCTGTTTTTTCCTAACATATTTATTTTCCCAGCCACACTTCTTTCTTGTGCTCATTTTTAACAATCACTTTTCTTCCTTGTTGGTGATTCAATGGTGGAAAATGAAAGAAAAAGTTGTATAAAATTTAGAATATATAGTAAAAATGCAAACTTAAGGAAGAAAGGGTTCCCATATTTTTTTCCTTCCCCACATTAGTATCTCTTGTTCAATTGCCTATAATTTTTCCTCTCTAAATATTTTTAAGCCCTTTTTTTTCATTTATTGAAAGTTAGCTCAGGAGACCAAACTTAAAAATAACTTAATGTTCAAACAACAAAAAAGTTGAATTGTATTTAAATTCCTTGTTTTGGATTGTTGAAAGCATGGAAAAAAAGTGATGAGAGAAAAGGAAAATCTATAAATAGATAATAAAAGTTTATATTTCAACTTTGCAAAAAAACTATTAGAACTATTAAATTCAGTAATGTTGCAAGATACAAAAAATACAAAAATTAGTAGCTTATCTATATGCTAATAGTAAACTATCTGAAAAAAAATCAAGAAAAAAATTCAATTTACAATAGCTACAAAGAAAATAAGATACCTAAAAATATAGTTAACGAAGGAGGTGAAAGATCTCTACACTGAAAATTGTAAAATGTTGATGAAAAAAATTGAAGAAGACACAGATAAATGGAAAAATAATCCATGTTCATAGATTAGAAGAATTAATATTGTTAGAATGACCAGGCTACCCTAAGTTATCTACAGATTTAATGCAATCTGGATTAAAATACCAATGACATTCATTCTTCACAGAAATATAAAAAGAAATCCTAAAATTCTTACAAAAGTACAAAGACCCCCAAAGGCCAAACAATCCTGAGAAAATAGAACAAAGCTGAAGACATCACACAACCTGACTTCAAAATATGCTGCAAAGACACAGTAACCAAAATATCATGGTACAGGCATAAAACAGACACATAGACCAGTAGAGCAGAATATAGATCCCAGAAATAAATCAACATACATACAGCCAACTGATTTTCAACAGAGATGTCATGAATACACAGTGAAGGAAAGATAGTCTCTTCAGTAAAAGGTGATGAGAAAATCAGATATTGACATGCAGAAGAATGAGTTTAGATCCTTACTCTTACCATATAAGAAACTCAACTAAAAATGGGTTAAAAACTTGAATGTAAAACCAAAAATCTATGAAAACACAAGAAGAAATTACAGGGGAAATGCTTCATGGCCTTGAACTGTTGTTCATGGGCAAGAATTTTTAAAATAAGACCTCAAAAGCACAGACAATCAAAAGAAAAAATAGACAAATAGAGTTACCTCAAAATAGAAAGCTTTTGCACAGGAAAGGAAACAATTAACAGAATAAAGAGGCAACCTATGGAATGGGAGAAAATAGTTGCAAACTTTACATTTGATAAAGGTTTAATTTTTGGAATATATAAGAAATTTAACAACTCAACAACAAAAAGACAAATATTTAAAAAATGGCCAAAAGGGCTTAACAGACATTTCTCAAAAGAAGACATAAAAATGACCAACAGATATATTAAAAAATACTCAACATTACTAGTCATCAGGAAAATGCAAATCAAAACTACAATCAGATAATACCTTGCTCCAGTTAGAATGGCTATTACATAGGGAAAAAAGAAAGCAAGCGTTGGTGAGGATGTGGAGAAAAGGGAACACTTGCACACTGTTGGTGGGATTGTAAATTAGTACAACCATTATGGAAAATATTAAGGAATTTCCTCAAAAAATTAAAAATAGGGCTATCATATGACCCATCAACCCCAGCTCACTACTGGGATTACAATGTGTCATTAAAAAAAAATTTAGACTTCAGATTTAATGTTACAACTGAAACAATATATACCATGGTATGGTGATCATCTTATATTGCTTATACTATACAACATATATTTAATCCCTCTAAAAATAATATTGGAATTTTAAATTTAAAAAACCTACTACATCATCTTGTTGTAGGTTGGCTTGACTTGCTTTCCCTATAGGTGGGAAGAGGTCATTCATAGTTAACTTCTTTCATAGATTCTTCATGAGTCCTTGATTAGAACAAAGAGCATTTTTAACAGTGATAATGTGGCACACTCCTAAAAGAATAAAAATATTTTAATAAGAAATTTAATAAAAATTTTAACCCAGATACTGATCTGAAATAAGGAGTTGTGATCAGGAGAAGAAGGTATGGAATATGGTACTATGGACTGAATTCAGTCAAAGGAAGTAGTACCCCAATGGTCATTTAGAAATCATCACGACTACTGATTCCACCACAAACCAGAGTATACAGACCCCAGGAGCAAGGCTTCATCCTCCATCTTGGTTTTAAAAGAGCAGGACCAATGCTGTGGATGGAGTTTCCCCACCAAGGCTAAGGGATGGGTCTGCCTCAGAAGAGCCAAGGGGATAATGATGCCACCCTAGTTGGACTGGAGTTGCAGAGCATCTAACCAAAAAAGAGCACCTAATCATTAGCTCTTAGCAACCTTAAGAGCTAATGAAACTTGTCTTACTAAGTTTTGGGTTTGCTTGAGACCTGTCACTTCTTCCGTCTTCCATATTTCTCCCATTTGGACTGGAAATGTCTGCTCTGTGCCTTTCCTACCATTGAAGTTTGGAAGCACATAATTTGTCTAGTTTCACAGGTTCACAGCTGGAGAGAAATCTTGCCTCAGAACGAATTTACCTTGAGTCTCACTCATGTCTGATTTAGATGATATTTGGATGAATTTTTGGACTTTAGACTTTAGAGTTGATGCTGAAACAAGTTAAGAGTTTTAGTGATGTCGTGGTGGAATTAATAGACTTTGCATGTGAGCAGGACATGAATTTGGGGCCCAAAACAGAATACTGTTGACTGAATTCCTCAAATTCATATGTTGAAGACCTAACCTTCTATGTGATTATATTTGGAGATGGGACCTTTGGAAGGTAATCAGGTTTAGATGAGGTTATAAGTAGGAGACCTACATGATAGGATTAATTTCCTTATAAGAAGAGACACAAGACAGCTTGCTCATTCTCTCTCCACCACGTGAGGATATAGCAAGAAGGTGTCCATATGCAAGTCAGAAAGAGCTCTCATCAGAACCCAGGCATCCTGGCACCCTCATCCCAGACTTCCATCCTTCAGAACTGTGAAAAGTAAATTTCTGTTGTTGAAGTCAAATAATTGTTTAAATTATGTATTCCTCTTTAGTGAGATAATGCTTACATAGTCCATATAACATGTTCCCTTAACTTTGATAATGCAATTTCAATTCAGTTCACTTCTAAGAAATTATTTAACATCTATTTTTGGTTGAGACATTGTTTGTTTGTTTGTTTGTTTGTTTTTATTTATTTATTTTTGAGACAGAATCTCGCTCTGTTGTCCAGGCTGGAGTGCAGTGGCATGATCTCGGCTCACTGCAAGCTCTGCCTCCTGGGTTCACGCCATTTTCCTGCCTCAGCCTCCCAAGTAGCTGGGACTATAGGTGCCCGCCACCATGCCCGGCTAATTTTTTTGTATTTTTTTAGTAGAGACTGGGTTTTACCGTGTTAGCCAGGATGGTCTTGATCTCCTGACCTCGTGATCCGCCGACCTTGGCCTCCCAAAGTGCTGGGATTACAGACATGAGCCACCGCACCCCACCAAAACATTGTTTTTAATAAATATGAAAATTTATATTTGTGTGTTAAATTATTCCTAATTGTCTCCAGTTCTTCATAATGATAAGAGCTCTGTAAACAGAAAAATATAGTCCTCCATCTATGTCTTTCTTACTGCTGGCAGAAAAGAATTGAAGGGGTGCATTGCTGCAGGAGCCTATGGGGTGACTGACAGATACACTCCATTATACAAGTTTCACAATTATTAGGTCTAAGCTTCAACTCAGGGAGTCAAAGAGCATTTTGTGAGTGACAGAAAAAACGAGTTTACATGGATGCATCTGCTGTTCATATACTTTTTGGTGCTATATGTCGATGGCAAAGAAAAGCATCAGACCTTTCTATACAACATCCCTAAAGTGTTTCTGTGCAAGGTGAGAGGAAGGGGAAAGATAGGGGGTTGGGAGAGAGTTATGTATCCTCTTTTCCTCCCTCGTAAAAACATGGAATGTTTCCCTAAGTGGCTTTATATCTGCCCAATCTCCCCTCTTTCATAGACGCTGTAAATAATGGTAGTGAACCACGTTCTTTTCTTTCTTTTGTAGCTCCACATAAATGACTTTGCTCTAACAGGACAGACACAAATATCTGACTTCCTGCTAACAGTCATCCTAGGTTCCCTTTCATTAGCGTTTATTCTCTTAAATGTGAATGTTTTTCCAATGAATTTATAAATGGAAAGTAGTATTCTCTTGTATCTTTCTTCTTTCCAGAAATATTTCATTTATTCAAGCACAAAATAGTACCTTAGGGGACTTTCTCTTTTGGATGAAATGGTAAACATGGAACAATAAAAAGACTTCATGTTAGTTGTTCAATTTTGCATGAATTTAGTGTTTGAAATAAATTAGCAGTGACTTTATTTTGGATATGGGACCATATAGTACTGTAAATAAAACATTTAACTGATTTCATTTTCCCTGTCAGCATAAATAAGTTTGAAATATATTGATAACAATGCATGGCTCCCTCTGGTGGTTAACACTTGAAAACTCTCATTAATTTGGAAGGAGACAAGTAGTCAAGAAAGTAAATAAGGAAAAAATGTCTGTGCCACAAATTTGAAGATAGATATAACTGAGATTGTTTCTCCATTAAAATATCTTAGTAATTGAATTATATTAAGGATGTTATTATTGAAAATCTCTGTCTTTCCTGGAAACCACTAAGGGCCTCTTAGCTTGCAGTGGGCATTTTGCTACCAGTTGGAGGTGCGGTGAGTGAACTCCAGTAGGCCTATGTGAGCCGCAATCAAATTAACTCCACGGCTATGTAGTCCAAGCTCTGTGGTGTCCTAATTACATTTAAAGAGGAGATAAAAGAGCTGGAAAGATGACAAATTATGAAAGCGGAAATTAAACAAGGGAAACTCTAAGAATTTGGGAAGAGATATACAGGGCTTCCATGTGAAGATTCTTTCTTTTTTTGCTTTTCATTTTGTCTTTCAAAGTAAACATTGTAATACAGATCATAAAATTCACTTTGTGTTTATTAAAATGTATGACCCTGCTAGAGTGTTTATTTCTCTGCCTTTTAGGACATACTTAGGATCGATTCTGTACACATTATCTTCCATACTATGCATTAGTTCACTTAATCAGTCCATTAGTTAAGTGTTATTAATCCCATTTTTCAGATGATGAAACCAAGTCTCATGTAGACTGCATAACTTTCCCAAGTCACACAATTAGTAAATTAAGATTGGAGCCTAGACTGGGCATGGTGGCTCACGCCTATAATCCCAACACTTTGGGAGGCCAAGGTGGACAGATCACGAGGTCAGGTGTTTGAGAACAGCCTGGCTAACATAGTGAAACCCCATCTCTACTAAAATTACAAAAAAATAACCAGGCATAGTGGCAGGCGCCTGTAATTTCAGCTACTTGGGAGGCTGAGGCAGGAGAATCAGAATAGCTTGAACCCGGGAGGCAGAAGTTGCAGTGAGCCAAGATTGCACCATTGCACTCCAGCCTGGGCGGCAGTGAAAGGCTCTGTCTCAGAAAAAAAAAAAAAAAAAAGAGAGAGAGATTGGAGCCTAAATAGGTTTAATACCAGAACCCATGTTATTTCCAGCATACAATCCTTTCTCCTTCAAATTAAGGGATTTATACACGAAAGTTTTTTAACAATTGTGACTTAATTGCTGGGCACTTTTATTACCCACCCCTCCAATCTATCTTAAACTGCATAATCTAGTGAAAAAAATTGCTAACCTTTTCTTGATATTTTATTATACTTTGTCATTTTGTTGGTTTGTAAACAGTTTCATCTTGGAACAAAATATAGAATAAGGCAGCCTATGCTATTTCCAATGAATTTTTTAAAAATATTGTCCTTATAAGAAATTGATTGGGCATACATTTTGTGTCAGATCCAAGCTAAGAGCTTGATAGGTACTCTATGAAAATGTTAAGATCACAGGCTTTGCCCTAGCACCTTAGTTTCTAGAGTTAGAATCTCTACTTTCCTATTTCACAGCTATGTGACTCTCACAAGTTACTTACAACTTCCGAGTTTGAGTTCCCCATCTGTAAAGCCAGTATAAAGATACTACCTACATTCTTGCATTGTTTTGTCAGTTAAATTACTTGAGATAAAGTGCTTAAAGCAATAGCCTGAAACATGAGAAATCCACACTAAGTATTCATTTGAGAAATAGAGATATAGCAATAAAATAAATCAGCAGGGCACAGAGCCAAATAAGTGGAAAAGTCAAGACTTAAGCAAAAGCAGTCTGTATCTGGCATGTGAAGCAGAATTATCGCTCAACATTACTGTTTAGTAAGCCAATTACTACTTTGGAGTCTCTCTTCCTTGGTTAAAAGTGTATCTGGATAAACATAAACGATTGTTATTATGTTCTTTTCTTTCAGTTAAGAAGTTCACTCATTTTCAGAATGGCTGGAGTAAGATCAAAGTTAAAGTTACAGATATTTCAAGGTCCCTGGAGATGTTTCCTACTCTTCAGTGGGAGTTCTTTCAACAATTTTCCTCCCTATTCAAACAAATAATACATTGTTGAAAGCAAATAAATGATGGCTTAGTCTTTAAGACACATTCTGAATAATTCTTCATTAAAAAAAGTAGATTCTAGAAATGCTTCAGAGTAGCAACAAGTCTTCAACAAATGTCCATGCTCATGTTTAACACTTCTAGCCATACTTAGTAGTAGCCTAATCAACCCATGGCTGCTAGTGTTTGAGAAAGGCAATGAGGAAGTAAAACCCTAATAATTATTTAAGACTATTTCTTCTGTCTAGTAAACATAAAATGTACAAATATTTGTGTATAATTTTATTTTATTATTTATTTTTGAGACGGAGTCTCGCTCTGTCGCCCAGGCTGGAGTGCAGTGGCATGATCTCAGCTCACTGCAAGTTCCGCCTCCCGGGTTCGTGCCATTCTCCTGCCTCAGCCTCCCGAGCAGCTGGAACTACAGGCGCCCGCCACCACGCCCAGCTAATTATTTGTATTTTTTTTTTTTTTTTTTGAGCAGAGTCTCGCTCTGTCGCCCAGGCTGGAGTGCAGTGGCCGGATCTCAGCTCACTGCAAGCTCCGCCTCCCGGGTTTACACCATTCTCCTGCCTCAGCCTCCTGAATAGCTGGGACTACAGGAAGCTGCCACCTCGCCCGCCCGGCTAGTTTTTTTTGTATTTTTTAGTAGAGACGGGGTTTCACCGTGTTAGCCAGGATGGTCTCGATCTCCTGACCTCGTGATCCGGCCGTCTCGGCCTCCCAAAGTATTTGTATTTTTAGTAGAGGCGGGGTTTCACTGTGTTAGCTGGGATGGTCTTGATTTCCTGACCTCGTGATCCGCCCACCTCGGCCTCCCAAAGTGCTGGGATTACAGGCGTGAGCCACCGCACCCGGCATGTGTATAATTTTTTTAAAGCCCTCTTCTTCAGGCATATGTTAGTCTCCAGGTCATTATTATGCAGTTAATTTTCATTACCCTCTTTCAAATATCTTACTATTGAATGTTTGGAAAGTGGAGACAGGTAGTTACCTGAACACAGGTTTTAAGGTTTATAGGCTTTAGGCAATACTGCCAAATGTATGGTAGGCCCATTTTTGCAGCTCCAAAATTAGGCTTCAGTATGGTTTCAGGGATGTGAAGCTTTAGAAAAAAGCCTTTCTTGCATCTGTGAAAAATGTTTCTTCCAGTGCAGAGGAAATAATACACAACTAACTCAGTATGTCCCTTATTTTCCTTGAAGAAGGGATTTGAAGGGATGAGAAGGGATTTGAAGGGATTTGAAGGGATGAGAAAAAACTCAAACTCTTTTCCCTTGTCTTCCCCACATTTAATGTGGAGGACAATGAATATGGTTTAAAAAAATGTGTGCAGCCCAAAATAGGACAATCTTCACATGGAGATGCTTTATTAGAAGATATCTGTTTAAGTTTAGATGATCTACATACCTTTAAGAGGAATTCCTATTTTATGATCCAAGGAATAATTCAAGAAAGAAACTGATAAGACTGCCTCAGAACCTTTGTAATAGTGTTGCAGTGGTTATAATTAGTTTTAATTAAATGTGTTCTGATATAAACTGGAATCATTAAGCCAACCAAAGACAGTTAACTGAGAGTTCGTCAATTTACATAACGAACTCAGCTAAATATGATAAGAAGAAGAGGGGTCTTTATATTTTTATAATGAAGAAGACATAATTTTTGGAAATTTTTACAAGTGTTTAAAGAAAAGATCAACCCATGAAATTAGGCATTAGTTCCATGCACACAAATATTCTTGTTATTCAAAGATTCTCTTTTTGTACTACTATATTAATAATTACAGTGATAGGACTCCTGTGTTAGGACCATGTTTTGCACAACAAGTATTTAAAAATGAAACTAAAGTTTAAATTCTGAAATTATAAACGTCTGTGTTAAAAGATCCTTTTATAGCTTTTTCTCATTCATATAATTTTATTTGAGACTTGGAAACGAGGACCACACTTTTGTATAGACATTTTCAAGTTAATGAGATTTAGTGTTTGGAATGGGTACCTAGAAACTTAGTTCTTGACCGTTTGTCATGGCCTATCTACTCATATACATGTCAATTTTTCAGGGGCAGATTAAACACAATTCAAAATGAGTTTAGTCCTAATTTGGTTTAAACAAATCTAAATGAAGGGAAGAAATTCCTAAATAGCAAAAGTTCTTGTACTAGGTTAAATAATTTGCTTCTGCTGCCTATTCAGTATTATTTACTCTGAATTCATCTATGTTTGATTTATTTATATACTAAGATGACATAGTTTAATATTCCACTCTCAGCTTTCTAATAAACCTATAAAGTGTTATAACAAATTGCATAGAGAAAATTTTTCATAACTTAGAAACTAGAAGCAAGAACTGAAAAACTGGTCATCTGCAAGACTATACTGCCTACAGGATAAGGACCCTACATATTGGGCCACATTGCATACTCCAGTGTGCTGGCTTCGACTCAGATACCTACATTTGAATCTCTGTACCTAAACTTATTATATCACCCTGTTGAGTTACTTTATCTATTTGAGGCTCAACTTTTCTATTATTAAAATAGGAATAATAATGCCTACTCTAATTGGGATGATGATGAAATGGGATGAAACCTCTAAAATGCAGAGCTCAGTCACTGTAATCAGAATGATCTCTTAAATGGCAGTTGTGACTATTACAATTTATACATCTTTGGATCTTCTGGATGCCATCTTACTCTTGATTTCACTAAATATTTATCTGATGCTTGTTTTATGTCCTGTATTTACTTTATGCAGGGAATACAAAGAGAATGTAGTTATGTGTGTGGTTCTTGAGGACTACCTAGTGAGCAATTGTTATGTGTTGTACATTGTATGTTTTATAATTTGATTTACATTTTTCAAAATCATATTTGTAATTTTAATTTTATTAAATGGTATTTTTCTAACATTTTGAATTAGTCGTTTTCACAATTAGGAAAAAGTGAACAGAATCAATAATATTTGTCATTCCTTTGATTACACTAATACATTCAAAACAGAATACCCATTGTACAGTCCTTGGTTGGACAAAGTCTTATAACAGCTAAGACCATCTTATGTTTGGACATGTACTTGTTTCATAGTTAACTAAGTTTAAGTAGCTTTTTCTGGAAACCTTGTGGAGATCTGTATTCAAATTTTTGCCTTTGATATATATCTGTTTTTATTTTAATACCAAATTATTTTTTAACCTCCCAATGACACATTTCACCTAAATTTAGATTGGATACAAAGAAGAAACTTATATTATTTTTTATTTTCTTTTTGCTTGAGATTTCAGGTCTCTTCACTTTAACTTATACTCTTTTGAGTTCATCAGAGAAATGTATCAGGCAAATTAAATCCACATAGTCATAGAAAAATTATTTGAGGAAATGAACACTCATCAGCAGAAACATATGACATTTGAATTGTTCTAAAAAATTTTAAAGATTGATATCTCCCCACCATGCAAACCCACACTTATTCTTTCTTATGTATCAATCAGCTCTTTCAGAATAAATCCCATAAACTAAACTGCTCAGCAGGAGAGATTTTTAAGTAAATATAGCACTTTTTTCTTTTATTTATTTATTTTATTATTATTATTATTATACTTTAAGTTCTAGGGTACTTGTGCGTAACGTGCAGGTTTGTAACATATGTATACTTGTGCCATGTTGGTGTGCTGCACCCATCAACTCGTCAGCACACATCAACAGTTACATCAGGTATAACTCCCAATGCAATCCCTCCCCCCTTCCCCCTCCCCATGATAGGCCCCGGTGTGTGATGTTCCCCTTCCCGAGTCCAAGTGATTTCATTGTTCAGTTCCCACGTATGAGTGAGAACATGTGTTTGGTTTTCTGTTCATGTGATAGTTTGCTGAGAATGATGGTTTCCAGCTGCATCCATGTCCCTACAAAGGACACAAACTAATCCTTTTTTATGGCTGTGTAGTATTCCATGGTGTATATGTGCCACATTTTCTTAATCCAGTCTGTCACTGATGGATATTTGGGTTGATTCCAAGTCTTTGCTATTGTGAATAGTGCCGCAATAAACATACGTGTGCATGTGTCTTTACAGCAGCATGATTTATAATCCTAAAATTATTAGATTACTGTGCAACCATAAAAAATACAATTGATGTAATTGTGTGGAAAAAAACATTGCTTGACTTTTATATTCAATTAATTTCTAGAAGAAAGCAACATGTATTTTCTTCATATAACATAATTATTATCCTCAAGTCACATACATACATACATAGCATACTACTTATTATAATAAATAAGTGGAATTTTATTAGAAGGAAGGACAGTTTTATAAAAAAGAGAACTGGAGAAGGCAACTTTATGTTTTTCAACTATTTTCGTAGCTGAAACTTTCCATTCTTCCAAAGTAGCTCATGTTATAGGACAAATGTCTAGAATTTTCTCTTATTTGTGTTGCAGTCCCATTCTTGGAAAGCTAAGGGGGCCAGGTTTAAGGCTGTATCATGAGTATGAACATCAAACCACAAGCTCAGAATGTGCAAAAATACCACTTTTCTTTACTTTTTTAGTCAATGCAGATCACACTATAAGTCCATGACCTTCCACACAGAAGAGAAATTAATATCAGTCCTAACCCCAACATATCCTCTCAACACACCTACCCAACTCCCTTCCAATTACAAAACCCATTTTTCCCAAAGTACCAAGATAATAAACTGACACTGGAGTGATTATTGTGTTCAATGGAAGGAAGGAAAATGTCAGGAGCACGAAGACAAACTAATATTCTCTAAAATCAACCATAGTAGAATAGAATGGAAAGCTTCAACACAAATGAAAGAGAACAAAATTTTTTCCTAAAGCACTCTGTGTAGTACTCCTCTCCTTTCTCTTCCGTGTAGCTAGTGCAGTGTGACATTTGAACTCCAAGCAAGACTTGGAAATGGAAAGATGATAAGGAATTTTGAGTATGATATTGCAGGAAATAAATATCTTAAGACATATTTAATGCCTACTTTTTAAAAATGCTGCAGTATAAAATATTTATTTGTTCATCCCTGAGAGGTCTGGGCAAAATATATAGATATATTATATAATAGATTATTATTATATATTTTATATATGTTCATTAATTTACTTATTAATATTATCCTATGTACATGGTAATTTAGGTACCAAGGAACCTAAAGCTGAAAATATCTACTGGATAAGCTCGTTATAGTCAGGCAGACACTAAAATGGCTGTGAGTGATCCCCACCTATTTGTATTCATGGCCTTATGTAGTACCTTGCCCTTACTGTGGTCTCCGGGTTTAAGGACTTGTTTCAAATAACAGAAAACAATAAAAGTTATATCGAATGTCACTCCATCGATAGATTACCAGAAAACTATGCCTTCTCTCATAGGCATACTATAATCTATCATAGGCATACTATAATCTATCTCACTCTGTCTTGGGTCACCTGCCCTAGGAGACTCCAACTACCAAAGAAGACCACTAGGTCAGGAATTAAGACCTGGCAACAAACATGTGGTGAAGTTGGAAATGAGTCTTTCCTGAAGTTGAGCCTTCAGAAGAAAGGACAGCCTCCACCCATAGCTTGACTGCAATCATGTGACAGAACTGTAACGGAGGCACTCACCTAGGCCATGCCCAGGTTCCTGACACACAGAAACAACAAAATGATAAATATGTGCTAAGCTGCTAAGTTTTGGGGTAATTTATTACACAGCAATAATATCCAGTACACCATGGTTTTATATATCTTCTCCAAAAATATTACCTTAGTTCTAGGCTCTCAAAATATTTTGTTAAATGGAAGAAATGAGGAGAAAACCAGTGGAAGTTAATAAGATAAAAATACAGAAAGCAAATCTAAAATACACAAAAATCTTAATGTATGATGTCTCTAAATTGACACTTTTGTCAAGTAAAGAATTCTTCACTTTTTAAGCCATATTTTGTCAGATACATTCCAAAATTCCTTTTATATATACAAATTAGGGAGAAATGTTAAAATTCTATCTTGACATGGAATAATTTGTTGTAACTTTAAAACCTTTATGCTTGAAATGGAAAATTCGACATTCTCTTTATTTAATGTTTGCTTGAAAGCAAATGGTTTGCTTTGTTACAGAGAATTGGATGATGCTGTCACACTTTTGTGCAAACAACCTGTTTTTCTGGCACCATCGTGCACAGTGAACATTCCTAGAGTAGCTATGATTTTCAGGGAGGTTAACCAAATGGTTTATTCTACTTATTTATACAAATTTCCTTCTAGGAAAAAAAAAGTTGCAGCTACTATGTTAAATGCCATTTCATTTATGTATATAAAAGCTTCTGTATGAAAAGCTCTAAGTTTTTCTTAGACCGAGGGTAAAATAAAGATGATCGCATACAAATAGACCTAGGAGCAAGCTAAAAGTGATACCAGAAATTGAATGTTAAAATCCTTTATTTTTCTTTTCAAACTGTTTATTGAGTTTACATAAAAAGTTTCCATTAATAATCATAAAATTGGTGTTAGGTGCCCAATCAATATCTGTGATTATTATATATTTGCCTATACTGAGAAATATGTCATTTAGATAATGTTTCATTCTTTATTGTGACATCAATTCTTCAAAATGGCAGTGACAGGAAATGACAATTATAAATCTTAGTTCGGGTTATTATTTTTGTATTACTGTTGCTCTCTAAAGTCATAGCAACTCCTGAAGATGACAGTCAAACCAAATATTAGAGTTGTGGCAGAAGTGCTTTGGAGACATCATCCTGTGTACGATATATCCTAGCCATTACAGACATGCCACCTTTCACTTAGAAATGCAACCCTAGAAAATGATGTGATTGGCTAATTCTTCCAGGCCACTGGCCAGTCATACATATTTCTTCTTTCCTATTTTACCTGTTAACAAATGATCTAGATCCAGGGTCAGAAAGCTTTAGAGTTATGTAGCTGTTTAACAGTTGAGTCATGAATAACCAAATGAAATTAAATAAGTGTTGAGAGAAAAAGTTAATAATTCCCTTAGCCGAGTATTTTACTCAATTACTTTCGTCTCATGATAAAACGCAAATAGATTCTACAATATCCATGGGCCTTTGAAATATTTCCAAATGTTGCATAATGCTTTGATTAAAATGATAGGATAGATAGTAATGAAGAGACATTAAAGTAAAATTAATTGTTTTCCTGTCACATTTTTGGCGGTCACAAAAAAAAAAAAAAAAAAAAAATGAATTAGGCAAGCCCATTCCTAAGTAAGAAATAGGTGAAATAGCTTACACATGTAACCCAAAGCAGTTGTTTAACCTCAAATGAGATTCAATTCACATATTGTTTCTTAATCTATTTGTTTCATTTCTTTGAAGTTTAAGCTCCTTTAATAATAAAAGTTAGTTATATTAGATTAAACCTGGCATTTCTAGACCCTTTCTACTAAGAAAAGGAATGAAAAGCTTATTTTTTCTGAACATATAGAATCATCGCATTAGCTTAGTAATATCCATTTTATGTATAATATTTCAGAAGAAAATAACCAAAATAAGTTTCAATATAACATGCTTTCATTTCCCTAGCATTTATTTAACAGAAATTTAATTTTAGTGATACATAATACAAAGAAATATTCTGATATCAGCAGTTCTGATTCATAATGAAAGCATTATAAATTATAAGGAATCACATTTTTCTGTCTAGAGTTTAATATATTATTTAAAATATCCACCAAATGTTCTTTCAGTCCTTGATGTAAGTTAAGATTTATTAATTTCATCAGTAACCCACCAAGGAATTATATATTAATAAAAGATCAATAAAAATCTATTAAAAATAGCTCCCAAATAGACATCAGTCAAACTAATATGAACCTACCTAAGGCTCAGAGATGCCCTCAGTTACATGACTTATTTCTCCAAAGTATTTAAAACCCTCTCAAGGCCCACATGATGAAACAAGTCCAATGACATCTCCATTTGTCTGCCCTATACATATACTCTCTAAGAATCCTATGCAGGTGAGGTTTCACAAAGCAAAGGGGAGATTGTCTGATAAATGCTACAAAGGAAAACAACAGTGCCATTGCAGATATTACCTTTTGCTGCCATTCAGATTCATTGTTTTGAATGGTCTTTTATTGTCCTTTGGACAATGCTAGCTCACTAAACACAACTGCCTTCCTTGTCGAGATTAACAACACAGCTCACTAATCACGTTTGAAATGAAGGTAATATTAATTGTAATGATAGAAACAATTTTATTGAATGTTTTTATGTGCCAGGCATGATTATAAGTATAGCACCTATTTTATCTCACCTTGCCTAATACCAGATGATTTAGAACAAGTAAGTACTTCTCCTGAATTATGTTAATAATATATTCCTTCAGACTCCCTGTTAGTTTGCTAGTGCTGCTATAACAAAACACCACAGATTGAGTGGCTTAAACCATAGAAATTAATTTTCTCATAATGCTGGAGGCTAGAAGTCCAAGATCAAGATATTGGCAGGCTTAATTTGTTCTGAGGTCTCTCTTGTTGTCCTGAAAATTTCCATTTTCTTGCTGTAACCTCACATGGTGGCCCCTTGGCCTGTGCATGCTCAGACCTGGTGTCTCTCTGTGTGCTAATATCTTCTTATAAGGACACCAGTCATACCAGTTTAGAGCTGACCCTAACAACATGATTTTAACTTAATTACTTATTCAAAGGCCTTTTCTCCAAATAAAAGTCATATTCTGAGGTACTGGAGTTAGGGTCTCCACATGTAAATTTTTGAGGGAATGCAATTCAGCCCATAACACTCCCAAGTCTACATACACATACATCAGAATTTATCTTACTCTCTTGCAGGAATGGAAGACAGTGAATATCTAGTATTTCATAATGCAGTTTAAGACTTTCCTTTTTTGACCCTGTAAACAAATAGGATAAGTTTTATTAAACATTTGTGCTTCAACAATGAAAACTTTCTTTAAGAAACATAGTTAGGCCAGGCGCGGTGGCTCATGCCTGTAATCCCAGCACTTTGGGAGGCTGAGGCGGGCAGATCATGAGGTCAGATGATCGAGACCATCCTGTCTAACACGGTGAAACCCTGTCTCTACCAAAATACAAAAAATTAGCCAGGTGTAGTGGCGGGCACCTGTAGTCCCAGCTACTCAGTAGGCTGAGGCAGGAGAATGGCATGAACCCAGGAGATGGAGCTTGCAGTGAGCCGAGATAGGGCCACTGCACTCCAGCTTGGGCTACAGAGCCAGACTCCTTCTCACCAAAAAAAAAAAAAAAAAAAGAAAAAGAAAAAGAAAAAAGAAACATAGTTAAACATACTTCACAAATATAGTTCATCCTGGAAGCAGGCGGATGTCAGAAATATCAGTATGTCTCAGTGGGCTATTCTTCCTGACAAGGATATGACCAAGACATATATCACTTGCAGTTCAGTTTTCTACACTTGTGTATATAACTTTTATATAATTAACTAAACGTTACAAATGTATGAAGATGGTGAGAATTATGAAATTAATGGCACTGAAGCAATGAAAAACTACTGAGTTGCAATTTACATGCTTTCTTTATGTATTAAACCAAAACAAATTACCGAGAATATTTAAAGGACTAAATACTTTAAAATCAGGAATATGACTCTAGAGTAAACCTAATAATATTTATCAAATCTCATCTGAAAAATGTTCTAATTTGAAAGAGAAAGTGAGAAAAAGATTCATGCATTCTGTTGCCGATTTCACATTGTACAAATTGTCTTGAATACTGTTGCTTTATAGTAAATATATCTATATATATTTTAATAGGTTATATTTTTAGAGCAGTTCAGTTTCACAGCAAATTTGAGCAGAAGTTACAGAGATTTCCCATATACCCATGTATACTCAACACATGCATAGCCCTTCACAATTATCAGAGTCTTCCACTAGAATGATACATGTGTTACAATTGACTAATCAACATTGACATGTCATTATACAAAGTCCATAGTTTACATTAGGGTTCAATCATGGTGTTGTACATTCTACGGGTTTGGAAAAATGTGCAATGACATGTACCTGTCATAACAGTATCATGCAGAATAGTTTCATTAGCTCAAAAATCCTCTATGCTCCATCTATTTATCCTTCCCCTAACTCTTAACCACTGATCTTTTAACTGTCTCCA
The DNA here is from genome assembly GCF_009764315.1 of Trachypithecus francoisi. Lineage (NCBI taxonomy): Eukaryota > Metazoa > Chordata > Mammalia > Primates > Cercopithecidae > Trachypithecus > Trachypithecus francoisi. The sequence continues at coordinate 59,687,893 of NW_022681455.1, forward strand.
TAATTTTACATTTTCCAGTATATCATAGAGTTGTAGTCACGGAGTATGTGTTCTTTTCAGATTAGCTGCTTTTACTTAGTAACATGAATTTAAGTTTGATTTTTTTCTCTCTCTCAATGCTTCAAAATATGTCACTCGACACACTTTTTGCCTACATAGTTTTTGGAGAGAAGTTGGATGCTATGTTTATTTTTGCTGCTCTATGGGTAAAGTGTTTTTTCCTCTGGCTTTCATTATGGTTTTCTTTATTTTTGGTTTTGTGTAATTTGAAATGACATGCCTAGTTGTAGTTTTTCTGGCATTTATCCACCCCGAGATTCTCTGAGCTTTTTTGATCTGTGGTTTGGTGTCTCATATTATATAGGGGAATTTTTCGGTCATAATTGTTCCAATTTTTTTATGTTCCTTTCTCTCTTCTAGTATTTTCATTAGGTGTATATTATACCTTCTGTAGTTGTTCCATGTAACATATAGAAAGCATGAAACAAGAAATCAGGTGAGGGATAAGTCTTTGTTATGTAGATTTGAGGTCATCCACCTGAATGGACAAGGTGGTGTGCATCCAAATTCTATTTTCAGAGTAAAACATTAATACCACCAGCTTCTGAGGCTATTGACAACTAAGAGATTATAGAAAAATGACCTCAGTCACAGATTGCCTTTGGCTAAAGAGAACTGCCATACACAGGGCCATAGCTTCTTCTCTGGAGCATATAAAATAAAATGACTGGCTAATCAATTTGCCTAGGCTGTGGGGTTTGGGGATGTTTTTGGTGAGGTGGAGAAAAGATAGAGGTGGTGCCAAAGGCCTGGCTCCACTTTCCACATTGAGAGACAATCCTAAACAATTATCTTTGCTACAGCCATATAGAATGCGGATGTCTTTGTGAAATCTCTGCTACAGCCCAACTTCTCACTCTGTCCAAACTTACTTTTTACTCTTCCCCCATGAGTTTTGATCTCAAGACCCTCCCATAATAAATGCCTAAAAGTATATCTCAGTCTCAAAGTCTGATTTCACCTGAATCTAGCATACACCAAATAATGATGAAAATAGAGAATATACAGGCAAGAATTTTCTGAGAGGAAAAAAAAATAGAAAATCAAGCAAAGGGTCTGGAGTAAGGCAGAAAAAGTAACAATTGGAAAAAAGAGACTAATCTGGTAGATGCCCTGTCTAGAAATTTCAAAAGAAGAATATTTTAAAACAGTTGGCCAATAAACATAAATAAACCAGATATTAGTATCCATAAAGGAGTGAATAGGGTAGAAATCAGATGTTAGTAATTCATAATGAATGAAGAGATTCAATGATATCAGGAAAATAAAGCAGGTAGTTTCAAAATTGGTTGTCATTAGGAAAAGGGAGTTCCAGGAATATTTTTAAATGGTAGGAGGATAGCCTGTAAAGAGAGGTGATGGATCTGCAAGTAAAAATAAGGTAAGGTTTAAAGGGATATCCCAGGGGTGGTTATTAGAAATGAGTTTCAGAGTACAGGAAAAACACTGGATCTAAACAACAAGGAAGACTTCTGGGTTTTTGCTCAGGGAAGTAGAGAGCTTGAAAATTTATTAGTTTCATCCTTGCTTCAAAAAAAAAAAAAAATCTGAGTAAAATGCAAGTTCATGATGTTTTTAGAAACTTTCAGAAAGCCACAATTGTAGGACAAACAGGTAACCCCAAATCGTAGGAGAGCAGGCACCTATAGGCCAAGATTACATGCAAATGATTGGAAGAGATGTCTCTGTACACTGATTTTTAAAAGATAACATATTGAGAAAGGCTGAGCGTAAGCTGATGGGAGAGTGTAAAGTCCCTGTGAACCAAATATAAGGAGCAGGTCACACCCTTTTCCCCCACAAACCTTTCCAGTTTCTCACAAGGAAACCTAAGGAGAATCCTGGGAAAAATTGCCTCTAGATACAGACCAGGTGAATAAACAGAAGCCATCACAAGATGTGCATGAAACTGTCCAGACCTTTCTCCCTTTTCTCTTTCATGGGATAAACTTCTTAATCTGTGATGAAAAAGCAACTAAAAAAAAAAAAAACCTCACCTTTAGGATATTGCTGATAATTCATTTCATTCAGTGCATAAGAACAGAGGGGAAAAATAAAATAAAAGTCCCCTACTGGGAGAAGGATTGGAGCATGTGATGGGCCCCAAACTAAAGGTGGAGGAGGAGGAAGGATACTTGTGAATTTCATACACCTGAGATGCAGGAAATGCAATCCCTCTCTAAAATTTGAGGCTTAATCATAGCACTGGAGAATAATTCAATAATAGGATCCTACAAAATGGGATATAAACAATATCTATCATATTTATTACTGTTTTGTATTTGTTGGCCTTGTTTTTTGTTCTTATTTTTGTCTTTCACTCTTTGTCTGTCTTTTATGGTTTTAGTTGAGTAATTTTGTATGATTTTATTTTCTCTTCCTTTTTATATATCAGCTGTATTTTTTTCTTTCTTTTACTTTTTTTTTGTAGTTACTCTAGAGTTTGCAATATAGATTTACAACTAAAATAAGTTAACTTTCAAAAAACATTATACCATTTCACAGGAAGTATGAATACCTTATAGTAACAAAATTTTATCTGTTTATTTTGTTTTGGTGGTTTAAATATCATAACCCTAGGTGTGTATGTGTGTATGTGTGTGTGTGTGTATGCATGTATGTATACATGTAAATGTATCCAGAATAAAAAGATGCATCACAGGCAGAGAAAAAACAAATGATAATCAATAGGGCAGAATTATTGTCTTATACCAAAAAGAAATGGGGTAGAATCTTTAAAATATTAAAAGAAAAATGTCTGTCAAACCAGAATTCTGTACTCAACAAAAACAGTTTTCAAAAATACAGGAAAAACAAAGAATTTCTGAAACAACAATGAAGAATTTATCACCAGCAGACATATGCTACAAGATGCTTAAAAGAAGTTCTGGAAAAATGCATGTACCAGAGAGAAACTAATCAACACAAGGAAATAAAGATATGTGTAAATGTAATAAAACATTAAAAATAATGTTCATTCTTATTTTTAATTATTGTTAAAAACTAAAGTGAAAATGGTAGCAATATATTTTGTGTTTATAGCATAAAATGTATGGCAACAATAGTGCGAAGAATGGTAGGATAGATTGTGAATATAATTTGTAAAGTTCTTACACAGCATGTGAAGAAATAAAAAAAAATTGAAGGTAGCATCTCATTAATTAAAGATGTGTCTTATAAACACAGGTGTATACAAAACATAATATAAATAAGCTGAGTGAATATAAATCTGAATAATATAAAAGTATCTAACTAAATCTAGAGAAAGCAAACCAAGAAGGAAAAAGAAACAAAAGACAAAGAGAACAACTAGGATACAGATAGCAAAATATACCTTTAATCCAAATATATCAATAATTACCCTATTAGTTATTTTTCACATTGCTATAAAGAAATATCTGAGACTGGGTAATCCACAAAAAAAGAGGGTTTAATTGGTCCCTGGTTCCACAGACTGTACAGGAAGCTTGATACTGGTATATACTCATCTTCTGGGGAGGCCTCAGGAAACTTACAATCATGGTGTAATGCAAAGAAGGAGCAAGTGTCTCACATGGCAGGAGTAGGAGCAAGAGAGAGGGGAGAGGTGCTACACACTTTAACAAACAGATCTCCTGAGAACTCACTCAGTATCATGAAAACAGCACCAAGAAGATAGTGTTAAACCATTCATGAGAAATCCACTCCCATGATTCAATCACCTCCCACCAGATTCCATCTCCAATACTGGGGATTACAATTTGACATGAGACTCGGGTGGGGACACAGACCTAAACCATATCAATTACTTAAATGTAAATTATCTAAAGACATGAATTAAAAGCCTGTTAGTTGGGATAAACAGTATTCAATTATATACTGACTATAAAAAGTCTACTTTATTCTTATTTATTTTATTCATTTATTTATTTTTATTTCAGTAGGTTTTTGGGAACAAGTGGTGTTTTGTTACATAAAAAAGTTCTTTAGTGGTGATTTCTGAGATTTTCGTGTGCCCATTACCTGAGAAGTGTACACCGTACCCAGTGTGTAGTCTTTTATTCCTCACCCCACTCCCAACCTTCCCTCCGAGTCTGTCTCCAAAGTCCATTGTATCATTCTTACACCTTTGTGTCCTTGTAGCTTAGCTCCCACTTTTAAGTGAGAATATACAATGTTTGTTTTTTCATTCCTGAGTTACTTCACTTAGAATAATGGTCTCCAACTGCAACTCAATCCAGGTTGCTAGGAATGCTATTACTTGATTCCTTTTTATAGCTGAGTTTTTTTTTTTAATTTTTTTATTTTTTATTTTTATTTATTTTTATTTTATTTATTTATTTTTTTTCAAGATGAATAACCATTTTATAAACATGATAGACAACATGGTAACAATAGCTAACCCAATTACAACAACGTTGGGATTTTCAGATACTACTTTTTTTTTTTTTTTATACTTTAACTTCTAGGGTACATGTGCATAATGTGCGGGTTTGTTACATATGTATACTTATGCCATGTTGGTGTGCTGCACCCATCAACTTGTCAGCACCCATCAATTCATCATTTATATCATGTATAACTCCCCAATGCAATCCCTCCCTCCCCCCCCCTCCCCATGATAGGCCCCAGTGTGTGATGTTCCCCTTCCCGAGTCCAAGTGATCTCATTGTTCAGTTCCCACCTATGAGTGAGAACATGCGGTGTTTGGTTTTCTCTTCTTGTGATAGTTTGCTAAGAATGATGGTTTCCAGCTGCATCCATGTCCCTACAAAGGACGCAAACTCATCCTTTTTTATGGCTGCATAGTATTCCATGGTGTATATGTGCCACATTTTCTTCATCCAGTCTGTCACAGGTGGACATTTGGGTTGATTCCAAGTCTTTGCTATTGTGAATAGTGCCGCAATAAACATACGTATGCATGTGTCTTTGTAGTAGAGTAATTTATAATCCTTTGGGTATATACCCAGTAGTGGGATGGCTGGGTCATATGGTACATCTAGTTCTAGATCCTTGAGGAATGGCCATACTGTTTTCCATAATGGTTGAACTACTTTACAATCCCACCAACAGTGTAAAAGTGTTCCTATTTCTCCACATCCTCTCCAACACCTGTTGTTTCCTGACTTCTTAATGACTGTCATTCTAACTGGTGTGAGATGGTATCTCATTGTGGTTTTGATTTGCATTTCTCTGATGGCTAGTGATGATGAGCATTTTTTCATGTGTCTGTTGGCTGTATGAGTGTCTTCTTTTGAGAAATCTCTGTTCATATCCTTTCCCCACTTTTTGATGGGGTTATTTGTTTTTTTCTTGTATATTTGTTTGAGTTCTTTGTAGATTCTGGATATTAGCCCTTTGTCAGATGAGTAGGTTGCAAAAATTTTCTCCCATTCTGTAGGTTGCCTGTTCATTCTGATGGTAGTTTCTTTTGCTGTGCAAAAGCTCTTTAGTTTAATTAGATCCCATTTCTCAATTTTGGGATTGCTTTTGGTGTTTTAGACATGAAGTCCTTGCCCATGCCTATGTCCTGAATGGTACTACCTAGATTTTCTTCTAGGGTTTTTATGGTATTAGGTCTAACATTTAAGTCTCTAATCCATCTGAATTAATTAATCTTCGTATAAGGGGTAAGGAAAGGATCCAGTTTCAGCTTTCTACTTATGGCTAGCCAATTTTCCCAGCACCATTTATTAAATAGGGAATCCTTTCCCCAATTCTTGTTTCTCTCAGGTTTGTCAAAGATCAGATGGTGGTACATGTGTGGTATTATTTCTGAGGACTCTGTTCTGTTCCATTGGTCTATATCTCTGTTGTGGTACCAGTACCATGCTGTTTTGGTTACTGTAGCCTTGTAGTATAGTTTGAAGTCAGGTAGCGTGATGCCTCCAGCTTTGTCCTTTAGACTTAGGATTGTCTTGGCAATGCGGGCTCTTTTTTGGTTCCATATGAACTTTAAAGTAGTTTTTTCCAATTCTGTGAAGAAAGTCATTGGTAGCTTGATGGGGATGGCATTGAATCTATAAATAACCTTGGGCAGTATGGCCATTTTCACGATATTGATTCTTCCTATCCATGAGCATGGTATGTTCTTCCATTTGTTTGTGTCCTCTTTGATTTCACTGAGCAGTGGTTTTGTAGTTCTCCTTGAAGAGGTCCTTTACATCCCTTGTAAGCTGGATTCCTAGGTATTTTATTCTCTTTGAAGCAATTGTGAATGGAAGTTCATTCCTGATTTGGCTCTGTGCTTGTCTGTTACTGGTGTATAAGAATGCTTGTGATTTTTGCACATTAATTTTGTATCCTGAGACTTTGCTGAAGTTGCTTATCAGCTTAAGGAGATTTTGGGCTGAGATAATGGGGTTTTCTAAATATACCATCATGTCATCTGCAAACAGGGACAATTTGACTTCTTCTTTTTTCCTAACTGGATACCCTTGATTTTTTTCTCTTGCCTGATTGCCCTAGCCAGAACTTCCAACACTATGTTGAATAGGAGTGGTGAGAGAGGGCATCCCTGTCTTGTGCCAGTTTTCAAGGGAATTTTTCCAGTTTTTGCCCATTCAGTATGATATTAGCTGTGGTTTGTCATAAATAGCTCTTATTATTTTGAAGTACGTTCCGTCAATACCGAATTTATTGAGTGTTTTTAGCATGAAGGGCTGTTGAATTTTGTCAAAAGCTTTTCTGCATCTATTGAGATAATCATGTGGTTCTTGTCTTTGGTTCTGTTTATATGTTGGATTACGTTTATTGATTTGTGAATGTTGAACCAGCCTTGCATCCCAGGGATGAAGCCCACTTGATCATGGTGGATAAGCTTTTTGATGTGCTGCTGAATCCGGTTTGCCAGTATTTTATTGAGAATTTTTGACATCGAGTTCATCAGGGATATTGGTCTAAAATTCTCTTTTTTTGTTGTGTCTCTGCCAGGCTTTGGTATCAGGATGATGTTGGCCTCATAAAATGAGTTAGGGAGGATTCCCTCTTTTTCTATTGATTGGAATACTTTCAGAAGGAATGGTACCAGCTCCTCCTTATACCTCTGATAGAATTCAGCTGTGAATCCATCTGGTCCTGGACTTTTTTTGGTGGGTAGGCTATTAATTGTTGCCTCGATTTCAGAGCCTACTATTGGTCTATTGAGGGATTCAACTTCTTCCTGGTTTAGTCTTGGGAGAGTGTAAGTGTCCAGAGAAATTATCCATTTCTTCTAGATTTTCTAGTTGATTTGCGTAGAGGCATTTATAGTATTCTCTGATGGTTGTTTGTATTTCTGTGGGGTCAGTGGTGATATCCCCTTTATCATTTTTTATTGCGTCTATTTGATTCCTCTCTCTTTTCTTCTTTATATTGTCTTGCTAGCGGTCTGTCAATTTTGTTGATCTTTTCAAAAAACCAACTCCTGGATTCATTGATTTTTGGAGGGTTTTTTGTGTCTCTATCTCCTTCAGTTCTGCTCTGATCTTAGTTATTTCTTGCCTTCTGCTAGCTTTTGAATGTGTTTGCTCTTGCCTCTCTAGTTCTTTTAATTGTGATGTTAGAGGGTCAATTTTAGATCTTTCCTGCTTTTTCTTGTGGGCATTTAGTGCTATAAATTTCCCTCTACACACTGCTTTAAATGTGTCCCAGAGATTCTGGTATGTTGTATCTTTGTTCTCATTGGTTTCAAAGAACATCTTTATTTCTGCTTTCATTTCGTTATGTACCCAGTAGTCATTCAGGAGCAGGTTGTTCAGTTTCCATGTAGTTGAGTGGTTTTGATAGAGTTTCTTAGTCCTGAGTTCTAGTTTGATTGCACTGTGGTCTGAGAGACAGTTTGTTATAATTTCTGTTCTTGTACATTTGCTGAGGAGTGCTTTACTTCCAATTATGTGGTCAATTTTGGAATAAGTGCGATGTGGTGCTGAGAAGAATGTATATTCTGTTGATTTGGGGTGGAGAGTTCTATAGATGTTTATTAGGTCCACTTGTTGCAGAGATGAGTTCAATTCCTGCATATCCTTGTTAACTTTCTGTCTTGTTGATCTGTCTAATGTTGACAGTGGAGTGTTGAAGTCTCCCATTATATTGTATGGAAGTCTAAGTCTCTTTGTAGGTCTCTAAGGACTTGCTTTATGATCTGGTGCTCCTGTATTGGGTGCATATATATTTAGGAGAGTTAGCTCTTCCTGTTGAATTGATCCCTTTACCATTATGTAATGGCCTTCTTTGTCTCTTTTGATCTTTGATGGTTTAAAGTCTGTTTTATCTTTGATGGTTTAAAGTCTGTTTTATTGCAACCCCTGCTTTTTTTTGTTCTCCATTTGCTTGGTAGATCTTCCTCCATCCCTTTATTTTGAGCCTATGTATGTCTCTGCATGTGAGATGGGTCTCCTGAATACAGCAGACTGATGGGTCTTGACTCTTTATCCAGTTTGCCAGTCTGTGTCTTTTAATTGGAGCATTTAGTCCATTGACATTTAAGGTTAATATTGTTATGTGTGAACTTGATCCTGTCATTATGATATTAACTGGTTATTTTGCTCGTTAGTTGATGCAGTTTCTTCCTAGCCTCGATGGTCTTTACATTTTGGCATGTTTTTGCAATGGCTGGTACCGGTTGTTCCTTTCCATGTTTAGGGCTTCCTTCAGGGTCTCTTGTAAGGCAGGCCTGGTGGTGACAAAATCTCTAAGCATTTGCTTATCTGTAAAGGATTTTATTTCTCCTTCACTGATGAAACTTAGTTTGGCTGGATATGAAATTCTGGGTTGAAAATTCTTTTCTTTAGAATGTTGAATATTGGCCCCACTCTCTTCTGGCTTGTAGAGTTTCTGCCGAGAGATCTGCTGTTAGTCTGATGGGCTTCCCTTTGTGGGTAACCCGACCTTTCTCTCTGGCTGCCCTTAAGATTTTTTCCTTCATTTCAACTTTGGTGAATCTGGCAATTATGTGTCTTGGAGTTGCTCTTCTGGAGGAGTATCTTTGGGCGTCTCTGTATTTCCTGAATTTGAATGTTGCCTGCCCTACTAGGTTGGGAAGTTCTCCTGGATGATATCCTGAAGAGTGTTTTCCAACTTGGTTCCATTTCCCCCTCACTTTCAGGCACCCCAATCAGACGTAGATTTGGTCTTTTTACATAATCCCATACTTCTTGCAGGCTTTGTTCATTTCTTTTTCTTCTTTTTTTTCTTTTGGTTTCTCTTCTCACTTCATTTCATTCATTTGATCCTCAATCGCGGATACTCTTTCTTCCAGTTGATCGAGTCGGTTACTGAAGCTTGTGCATTGTCACGTATTTCTCGTGTCATGTTTTCATCTCTGTCATTTCGTTTATGATCTTCTCTGCATTAATTAGTCTAGCTGTCAATTCTTCCACTCTTTTTTCAAGATTTTTAGTTTCTTTGGGCTGGGTACGTAATTCCTCCTTTAGCTCTGAGAAGTTTGATGGACTGAAGCCTTCTTCTCTCATCTCGTCAAAGTCATTCTCTGACCAGCTTTGATCCGTTGCTGGCGATGGGCTGCACTCCTTTGCAGGGGGAGATGCGCTCTCTTATTTTTTGAATTTCCAGCTTTTCTGCCCTGCTTCTTCCCCATCTTTGTGGTTTTATCTGTCTCTGGTCTTTGATGATGGTCATATACTGATGGGGTTTTGGTATAGGTGTCCTTCCTGTTTGATAGTTTTCCATCTGAGACAGTCAAAGGACTGTCTGTTGGTCTGTTGGAGATTGCTTGAGGTCCACTCCAGACCCTGTTTGCCTGGGTATCAGCAGCAGAGGTTGCCGAAGATAGAATATTGCTGAACAGCGAGTGTACCTGTCTGATTCTTCCTTTGGAAGTTTCCTCTCAGGGGTGACTCCACCCTGTGAGGTGTGGGGTGTCAGACTGCCCCTAGTGTGGGATGTCTCCCAGTTAGGCTACTCAGGGGTCAGGGACCCACCTGAGCAGGCAGTCTGTCCGTTTTCAGATCTCAACCTCCGCGTTGGGAGATCCACGGCTCTCCCCAAAGCTGTCAGACAGAGTCGTTCGCGTCTGCACAGGCCCCCGCTGCTTCCCCTATTGGACTTCAGCTGTGTGCTGTCCTCAGAGGTGGAGTCTACAGAGATGGGCAGGCTTCCTTCAGCTGCTGTGAGCTCCACCCAGTTCAAGCTTCCCAGGGGCTTTGTTTACCTACTTAAGCCTCAGCAATGGCGGGTGCCCCTCCCCCAGCCTCGCTGCTGCCTTGCGGATAGATCGCGGCAGACTGCTGTGTTAGCAGTGAGGGAGGCTCCGTGGGCGTGGGACCCTCCCGGCCATGTTGGGATATATTCTCCTGGTGTGCCTGTTTCCTTAAAGCAGTATTGGGGTGGGAGTTACCCGATTTTCCAGGTGTTGTGTGTCTCAGTTCCCCTGGCTAGGAAAACGGATTTCCTTCCCCCTTGCGCTTCCAGTGAGGCGATGCCTCACCCTGCTTCAGCCATCGCTGGTCAGGCTGCAGCAACTGACCAGCACCGATTGTCCGGCACTCCCTAGTGAGATGACCTCAGTACCTCAGTTGAAAATGCAGAAATCACCGGTCTTCTGTGTCACTCGCGCTGGGAGTTGGAGACTGGAGCTGTTCCTATTCGGCCATCTTGCTCCGCCCCCCTATTTTTATTTTTTAACTATGGCCATTCTTGCAGGAGCAAGGTGGTATTACATTGCGGTTTTGATTTGCATTTTCCTGATAATTAGTGATTTTAAGCACTTTTTCAAGTTTATTGGCCATTTGTATATCTTCCTTTGAGGATTGTCTGTTCATGTCCTTAGCCCACTTTTTGATTGGGTTATTTGTTGCTTTCTTACTGATTTGTTTGAGTTCCTCGTAAATTCTGGATATTAGTTATTTGTCAGAGGGATAGATTGTGAAAATTTTCTCCCAGTCTGTGGGTGACCTGTTTACTTTGCTGACTATGGCTGACTTTGGCTGTGCAGAAGCTTTTTAATTTAATTAAGCCTCATCTATTTATCTTTGTTTTTGTTGCATTTGCTTTTATTGCTTTTGTTGCACTTTATCTTTGTTTTTGTTGCATTTGCTTTTGGGTTCTTGGTCATGAAGTTTTTGCCTAAGCTAATGCCTAGAAGGGTATTTCCAATGTTCTCTTCTATAATAGAATGTTAAGGCTTCAGTCTTCAGTTTAAGTCTTTGCTCCACCTTGAATTGATTTTTGTATAAGGTGAGAGATAAAGGTCTAGTTTCATTCTTCTAACTGGGCTTTCCAATTATCACAGCATCATTTGTTGAATAGGGTGTCCTTTCCCCATTTTATGTTTTTGTCAATTGACTGTAACATTTGAGTTTATTTCTGGGTTCTCTATTCTCTTCCCTTAATCTACGTGCCTACTTTTATATCAGTACCATGTTGTTTTGGTGACTATGGTCTTATAATATAGTTTAAATTCAGGGAAGGTGATGTCTCTAGATTTGTTCTTTTTGCTTAGTCTTGCTTTGGCTATGTGGGCTCTTTTTGGGTTCCATGTGAATTATAGGACTATTTTTTCTAGTTCTGTACAGAATGATGATGGTATTTTTATTGGAATTGTGTGGGATTTGTAGATTGCTTTTGGAATTATGGTCATTATCACAATATTGATTATACCCATCCATGAGCATGGGATATGTTGCCATATGTTTGCCTCATTTATGATTTCTTTCAGCAGTTTTTATTTTTTATTTTTTTGTAGTTTTCCTTGTACAGGTCTTTCACTTCCTTGGTTAGGTATATCGCTAAGTATTTTATTTCACTTTAGTTTATTATTTTATTTTTAGTTATTGTAAAGGGGATTGGGTTTTTGATTTGATTCTCAGCTTGATTGCTGTTTGTGTATAGCAGAGCTACTGATTTGTTTGCATTGAATTTGTATCCTGAAACTTTACTGAATTCAGTTATCCCATCTAGAAGCTTTATAGATGAGTCTTTAGAATTTTCTAGGTATACATCATATCATTAGTGAACAGTGACAGTTTGACTTCTTCGTTAGTGATTTGGATGCCATTTCTTTCTCTTGTCTGAAGGCTCTGGCTACACTTCCAGTACTATGTTGAATAGAAGTGGTAAAAGTGGGCGTCTTTGTCTGTTCCAGTTCTCAGGGGGAATGCTATTAACTTTTCCCTGTTCAGTATAACGTTGGTTGTAGGTTTGTCCTAGATGGCTTTTTTTACCTTAAGGTATGTCCCTTCTTGCCAATTTTGCTGACCGTTTTAATCATAAAGGGATGCTGTATTTTGTCAAATGCTTTTCCTACACCTATTGGGATCATTATATGATTTTTGCTTTTAATTCTGTTTATGTGATATTTCACCTTTGTTGACTTGTGTATGTTGAACTATCCCTGCATCCCTGGTATGAAACACACTTGATCATGGCAAATTACCTTTCTACTATGCTATTGGATTTGATTAGATAGCATTTTGTAGAGGATTTTTCATCTATGTTTATCAGGGATAATGGTCTGTAGTTTTTTTTTGTTGTTGTTGTTTGTTTGTTTGCTATGTCCTTTCTTGGTTTTAGTATAGGAATAATAATGGCTTCATAGAATTACTTAAGGAGGATTCTTTGTCTTTTATAATAGTTTAAATAGGGTTGGTACCAAATCTTCTTTGAATGTCTGATAGAATTCAGCTCTGAATCCATCTGGTCCTGATTTTTTTTTTTTTTTTTTGGCAATTTTTTAATTATCCTTTCAATCTTGTGGCTTGTTATTGGTCTGTTTACAGTTTCTATTTATTCCTGGTTTATTCTACAAGGGTTGCATATTTCCAGGAATTTATCCATCTCCTCTAGGTTTGCTAGTTTGTGGGTATAAAGGTGTTCATAGTAGCCTTGAATAATCTTTTGTAGTTCTGTGGTATCAGATGTACTTTCTCCAGTTTTATTTCTAATCAAGCTTATTTGGATCTTCTATCTTCTTGGTTAATCTCACTAATGGTCTATCAATTTTTTCTATCTTTTCAAAGATCCAGATTTTTGTTTCATTGATCTTTTATATATATTTTTTTCATTTTTCTTTAGTTATGCTCGATATTCATTGTTTCTTTCCCTCTGCTGGATTTGGGTTTGTTTAATTCTTGTTTCTCTAGTTCCTTGAGGTATGACCTTAGATTGTCTATGTGTGCTCTTTCAGACTTTTTGATGTAGGCATTTAATGCTATGAACTTTCCTCTTAGCAACACTTTTGCTGTATCCAAAAGGTTTTGACAGGCTGTGTCACTATTATCATTCAGTCCAAAGATTTTTTAAATTCCCATCTTGATTTCTACTTTTTTCTTTTTTCTTTTTGTTTCTTTCTTTCTTTTTTTTTTTTTTTTTTTTTTGAGATGAAGTTTTGCTCTGCCTTCCAGGTTGGAGTGCAATGGCAAGATCTTGGCTCACTGCAAACTCCACCTCCTAAATTCAAGCAATTCTCCTGTCTCAGTCTCCCAAGAGCTGAAATTACAGGCATGTGCCACAATGCCCCACTATGTTTTTGTATTTTTAGTAGAGACAGGGTTTCACCATGTTGGCCAGGCTGATCTTAAACTCCTGACCTCAAGTGATCCACATGCCTCAGTCTCCCAAAGTGCTAGGATTACAGGCCTGAGCCACCATGCTCCAGCCTTGATTTCATTTTTGACTTAGCTGTTACTCGGGAGTAGGTTATTTAATTTTCATGTATTCATGTGGTTTTGAGGGTTCCCCTTGGAGCTGATTTCCAATTTTATTCCACTGTGGACTGAGAGAGTACTTGATATAATTTTGATATTCTTAAATGTATTGAGACTTCTATTGTGGCCTATGATACAGTCTATCTTGGATAATGTTTCATGTAATGAGGAACAGAATGTATATTCTACAGTTGTTGGATGGAATGTTCTGTAAGTGTCTGTTAAGTCCATTTCCTCTAGAGCATGGTTTAAGTCCATTGTTTCTTTGTTGATGACTTGATGACCTATCTAGTGCTGTCAGTGGAGTACTGACATCCCCCACTATTATTGTGTTGCTGTCTCCCTCATTTCTTAGATCTAGTAGTAATTGTTTTACAAATTTGGGAGCTCCAGCATCAGGTGCATATACATTTAGGATTGTGATAATTTCTTGTTGAACTGCACATTTTATCAATATGTAATGTCCGTCTTTTTCTTTTTTAACAGGTGTTGCTTTACAGTCTGTTTCATCTGACATAAGAATAGCTACTCCTGCTCACTATTGGTGTCCATTTGCATGGAAAATATTTTTTCACCCCTTTACCTTAAGTTTATGTGAGTCTTTATGTGTCAGGCTTGTCTCTTGAAGACAGGAGATACTTGGTTGATGATGGCTTATCCATTCTGTCGTTCTATATGTTTTAAGTGGAGTATTTAGGCCATTTACATTAACCATTAGTATGGAGATGCATTGTGTTATCTGTTGCCTGAATACCTTGTCTTTTTTTTATTGTATTTTTGTTTTACAGGCCCTGTGAGATTTATGCTTTAGGAAGGTTCAATTTTGGTGTGTTTCTGAAGTTTATTTAATTTATTTATTTTTTTGACATTTAGAACTTCTTTTAGTATCCTTTTAATGCTGGCTTGGTAGTGGCAGATTCTCTCAGCATTTGTCTGAAAATACTTTATCTTTCTTTCATTTATGAAGGTTAGTTTTGCTAGATACAAAATTCTTTGCTGTTAACTGTTTTGTTTAAAGAGGCTACGTGTAAGACCCCAATCCCTTATAGCTTTTGGGATTTTTGCTGACAAATCTGTTGTTAATCTGGTAGGTTTTCCTTTATAAGTTACTTGATGCTTTCACCTCACAGCTCTTAAGATTCTTTTCTTCATCTAGATTTTAGATAACCTGATGACTATGTGCCTAGGTGATTATCTTTTTGTAATGAATTTCTCAGTTGTTCTTTGAATTTCTTGTATTTGGATATGTAGATCTCTAGCAAGGCTAGGGAAGTTTTTCATGATTATTTTCTCAGATAAGTTTTCCAAACTTTTTGATTGCTCTTCTTCCTTGGCAACACAAATTATTCTTAGGTTTGGTTGTTTAATAGAATCCCAAACTTCATGGAGGCTTTGTTCATTTATTTTGAATTTTTTTCTTTGTCTTTTTCTGATTGGGTTAATTCCAAAGTCTTGTCTTAGAGGTCTGAAGGTTTTTTTCTACTTGTTCAATTCTTCTGTCAAAACTTTCCAGAGTATTTTGCATTTCTCTAATTGTGTATTTTACTTCCAGAAGATGTGATTGCTTTTTATTTATGCTATATTTTTCTCTGGAGAATTTTTCATCCATATTCTGTTTTTTTTTTTTTTTTTTTTAATTTCTTTAAGTTGGTTTTCACCTTTCTCTGGTGCCTCCTTGAATAGCTTAATAATCGACCTTCTGAAATCTGTTTCTGGAAATTCAGAGATTTATTACTGGTTTGGATCCATCACTGGTGAGCTAGTGGAATCTTTTGGGAGTGGCTGAAGAATCTTGTTTTGTCATATTACCAGAATTGTTTAACTAGTTCTTTCTCATTTGGGTAGACTATGTCAGAGGAAAGATCTGTGGCTCAAGGGATGCTGTTCAGGTAATTTTATCCATGGGATGATCCCTTGATGTGGTACTGTCCCCCTTTCCCTAGCGATGTGGCTTCCTGAGAGCTGGACTGCAGTGATTGTTATTGGTCTTCTGGGTTTAGTCATCCAGCAGAGCTACTAGGCTCTTGGATGGTACTGAGGAGTGTCTGCAAAGAGTCCTGTGATATGATGCCTCTTCAGGTCTCTCAGCCATGGATACCAGCACCTGCTCTGGTGGAGGTAGCAGCAGAGTGAAGCAGACTCAAGGTGATTCCTTGGTTTTCTGGAATCCTGTGAAGCAGTGAAGTTGTCATGTGAACAGACTCAGGACCACTGGTTAGCCAGGATGTTACAGGTGGTGAAATTAGATGTTTTCTCTTTTCTTGGAGTAGGGTTTGTTCTTTTACGAGTTTTGTAATGGCTTGAGTTGATTGGTCTCCAACCAGGAGGTGGCACTTTCAAGAAAGCATGAGCTGTGGTAGTATAGGGGGTATACAAACTTGCCCTAAGGTCACCTGGATAAGTATTCGGGTTTCTCATGTGATGGGTGAGGTCATAGAGCTCCCAACAGATTATGTCTTTTGTCTTTGGCTACCTGGGCAGGTAAAGAAAGACCATCAGGTAGGGGCAGTGTTAGGTGTGTCTGAGCTAAGACTCCTTTTGGACAGGGCTTGCTGCAGCTGCTGTGGGGATGGGAGTGAGTTCTGAGGCCAATGAAGTTGTGTTTCCAGCAGGATTATGGCTGCCTCTGTTGCATCATACTGGTTGCTAGGAAAGTGTGGGAAAGCTGGCAGTGACGGACCTTACCCTGCTCCCATGCAGCCAGCCTGTCTCACTCCCACCATGCTTCCCCAGTAGCACCAAGTTTACATCCAAACAGCTGATGAGCAGGGCTGAGATCTTGCCGCAGGCTACAGGTCTCCCTGCTGAGAAAGCAAGCAGGACTCTCAGGCCCTGCCCCTTCCTGCCTGCCTGCACTTCCTATTTGCATGCCTGCACTTCCTATTTGCATGCCTGCCCGCACTTCCCCCATGCCAATTCTGCCATGGAAAATTTGTGCTGGGTCAAACTATTACAAGGCTCAGATGGAAGCTTTATTTTACCTGTAGTCTTTCTACTGACAATTCCACTGTCACTCCTCCCCAAGGATCTCTGTGACATAAAGTCAGGAATGGCTTCCCTAGGCATCCCTGGGGACCAGGAGTGCTTACAGGGCTCTTCCTGCTGCTTTTACTTTTATATTTTGCTCAGCTCTCTAAATTTGTTTCAACCCTATATATGGTTAAATCCTTCTTTCATGATCTGAATTTTCAGGTTCCCCAGTGAGGATGTGTGTTCAGAAGTGAACTTTCCCCCTGTTTCACACTTTGAACCCTCATAGTTTTTCAACTGTCACACAGAGTTTACAGTGGCAAGTGGCTTCTTTCAAAGGATATGTGAATTACTTCAGTTTTTCTGATATGTCCCTGCAGTAGTTCTTGGAGCAAAAGTTCATGATACAAGCCTTCATGTGCTGTTCTGCCTGTCTGAGTGCGAGCTGCAAGTTAGCCCTGCTTCCCAACCACCATTTTTCCCCTCCAAGAAGTCTACTTTAAATATAAAGCCTTAACCCTGTTGTGTTGGATTAGAATCAGAGTAAATTCATGCTTTGACAGATAGATACATACGTACACTTACATAGATCCATATTTATGTGTGTATACACATGGATTAGTATGCATACAGATATTTGTGAGCTCTGTTCACCGAGAAGGCCAGAAAAAAATGACACAGTTGCCACAAGCATACTGACACCTATATCTTGGCTTCTAAACATTATTCTCCAATATAAATAACCAGATCTCCTTTGTGAAGTGTTTGATACCAGACTATGAGCAGGCAAAATGCAAAATGAAACCTGGAATATTATGTGGCATTAGGACATAAATATATGCACAGTAAAGGATGAGAGCATGTGAAAAAGGCACAGGAGCCCTTCTGAAAGAGCACTTATTAGCTAAAGGTAGAATAATTTCGACAACACAATAAATCATAAAAGTATTGGATTAAATTCCATAAAATAAACGTCCATGAAATCATAGTGATATCAATAAACTTTTTAATAAATAAATGGGGGATATGGGACAGTAATTCCTTACAGAAAAATTTCAATGGTTAAATCTAGAATGGATAAGGGAAATATAAAATCATCATTAGAAAACCACCATATTAATTGTTGTAGGCAATGTCCAGCTGTGAATATTAATATTTATGAGTGAAAATTTGAAGAGAAACAGGATGTTTGCACATTCTCAAAGTATCTCGCTCAACATAATTATTAATTACAGACAAATCTAGTAACTGCACAGTAGAGAAACTGAGTTGACATTATCTTAACCAACTGATCAAAGTTAACATCACCAGTGTTATGATATATTAACTTCATGTACTCTTAGTATAGCACTGTTAGAATAGCATAATTCTTCTGTGGTGTACATGTCAAAAATTCACAATCTCAACCTAATTGTGAAAGCACATCAGACAAACCCAAACTGAGGACATCTGCAAAATAATTGGCCAGTTCTCTTTAAAAGCATGAAAGCAAGGAAAGACTGAGGAATGTACAAAAATTAAAGGATACTAAGGAGACACGACAACTAAAGACATGACCTGCATCAGATTCTCAAACAGAAAATGATGTTGATAGAGAAGATGAGCAAAACCTGCTAAAGATCTATAGTTTCTTCAGTATGATTGTATCAATATTAACTCCTCTATTAATTTTCCCACAGTTGTGTGGAATGTTAACATTGGGGGATGTTGGGTGAAGGCTGTAAGGCAGCTGTCTGCAAAACCTATGCAATTTTTCTCTAAGTCTGGAATTATTTCATTATTAGAAGTTTAAAGAAATCCCTAAAAAAAAGTAGTAAAAATTTCATTAGACTGAAAAGTATAAAAAATAGCATTTACAAAATAATTTAAACTGAGTATTTTTAAGAAGCTTTTTGGAGACTCTGACCTATAGGCAGCTGAGAGCTAACCAGTTAACTATCTGTAACACAAGACTCCTCACCAAAATTACCTTCAATTTCTATTGAAGACCACACAGAATCACTCTAAGAACTAATGGAATTCTACAATAAGCATGAACCTGGCCCGTAACAACATATTCTCCTTCATAATCACCATCCTGTCCTTCGAAATCTCCAAAGTCATATCTCATTATTTCCTGCTTGCTATTCCATGATTTTTGACTTGCTTTTATTGCTACTTTATATACACTATCTTTTTCATCTCACAGTTTATGCTTCACTTCCCACTCCAAATACATAAGCATTGGCTTCGGTTTGACTTCTCGCTCCACTACTTTTCCTCTGCCACAGGTCATACAGTAAGGGAAACTTGAAATGACAATAAAGTATATAAGCTCATACCACTACAAATCAAAGTAGTTACCTTATGCTATGGTGATTTGGAAATCTGAGAAATTGAGATAAACTTTAAGGTGAAGTATTTGGCTAAAGAAGAACAAAACAAATAAAAAACATCAAAAAAAGGAGAAAAAAATGTATAGATGATCAGATTTGGTAATAGCATCAGAGAATGGTACAATCTTCTCATTTCACAAAGGAGTATTTAGAAACCTAGAAACTTTCACAAGGTCACATAGAAACTAGACTCCAAGTCTTTTTACTTCTAAATCAGTTTCCCACTGCCTATCACATACTAGCTCAGTGTGATGAAGAAAATGACCATTATGTGAGATATCAAGTAGAAAATTAATAATAACTAAAAAAGTAGATTATAAAAAGATTTGAATGTCAGGCTTAAAACTTTGTATTGAATTTTACTCAGGTAATAATTCAGTTTTGTAATCATAGTTTTTAATGTCCAAGAATCTCAAACACACTTTTCTCTGGGTCCCAGATTTTTTTATCTCTTAAGTGGCAATAGCAATCAATATCCAGGTATGGTTTATTTTGTATACAGTAAATCTGTATATAAGTTTCCAATAAATGTCAGCCATTATTATTATTATTTTATGGTTTCTGTAATATTTTAATGTTACCTGTTAATGTTTAATGAAAGAGTAAGTTTTAGTTGTCTTTCATTCTCTATTTCATTCATTGTTTTATATTTTACTACTTACTATTTTTTGTGAGTGTTTAAGAAAGCATAGGGGTAAAAAGCAAGTTTTATGAGATCAGGGAGGTTGCTTTATTCATGACCCACTATATTGCAGAGAAACAATGGATTTGGAGTAAATTATTAAAAAGTAATGAAAAGTTCCATGAAAATATGCAAGTCAAATACGATGTAAGCCTTTCACTTGATTGCTCCAATATATCACAAAAGAAGATGGTACACTGATGAAATTTAGAACAGACAAAGCAAAAGTTTTCAGGGAAGGCCTTCATATCATCATTTGTCGGGTATGAGGATAAATATGCAATGAAAAATTCTTAGAGATAAGATAATTGAGTGTAAGAAACTGATAGGCAAACACAAAGTTTATGTTAATATAGCACACTCGACTTAGTTATGACTTTCGGAAAAGTCTTCAAATGAAATTATGCTCAGTGCCTCTTTGGAAGTGTTGTCACACATGTTCAAGTTAATAACTTAACCAGAACTTATTGAATGTCTACCACTTGTAAAACAACTGAATTAAATGGTTTTGTTATGGACTGAAAGTGTCACCCAAAATTCATATATTAGAAAAGGTATTCCCAATGCAACAGTGTTGGGAGGTGGGGTCTTTGGGAATTGCTTTGGTGATGAAGGTTCCATCCTCAGAAATGGAGTAATGCCATTATAAAAAGGGCTTGGAGGAGTGGGTTTGCTCTCCTCTGCTCTTCTACCACGTGAGGACAGAGCACGAAAGCACTCATTAGATACCAGTGCCTTGGTCTACTTCCTAGTCTTCAGAACTGTAAGAAATAAATTTATGTTACTTACAAATTACCCAGTCTGTGGCAATTGGTTATAACAGCATAAACAGACTAAGACAGGTCTCTACTAAGGAAATTCAACTTGATACAAGTTGTGAGGATAAAAAAGATGGGCATCCTATGTTTAAATTAATATATAGAGATAGGCAGTTTTATCATACCTGTATGTACCCATGGGTCCAAAGAAGGTATTAAGATTTGTTTGTAAAGAGGTATTCAGCTGTATGTTAACACCATTTTGATTAACTTTGAAGTTAAGGTAACTTTTCAAATGGGGTTTGATAGCAACCATGAAAAATAAATTAATGAAAAATGAACTAAAATATTGTAGTGACAAAATTTAAAATGAATTGCTGCTGTGTTCATGGAAAAAATGTATGATCATTAAATGAATAATTTTCTTCTTCAATCACTAGCACACTAAAATATATTCAAAGTATTTACAGGGAAATACACTGTGAAATGGTTGCTTTAAATATTAAACTAACAAGTCTTTTAATTTACCAGCTTTGAGTGTCAAAATTTATGTTTATTAACCCGTGGTGACTAAGAATAAACAGGCTTTCAAGTAAATTGTTTTTCACCGAACAGAAAAATAAATCCTTAACAATAGTAATGGATCTTTACTTCCTCATTTATAAATACACTGACAGGAAAAATTGTTTCATCACTGATTAATTACTAAATTAACAAACAGTCATTCTAGAAAGTTTCAGATAAAAACAAAATAAACACACAACAGATTAAGCAAAAAGATAACAATGTCTGTTCACTAACATTAATTTCATTTAAAGAAAACGAAATTTTTCCTAGAAGAAAATGATTACTCAGGGTCTTTAATCAAGAGACAAATAATTGACTACTTTATTTTTTCTTTTTGATTCATTAAATAGGAAGTTTTCTAGAGAGGAATCCATTTATATATTAACTCTTTAAACTCTTCAACAATTAATAAATATTTGTTAATACTCCTTTGAAATTACTTCTCTGTAACGTATTAAACTTAAGCATTTCATTAGAATTAGTCTGTAAGAATAGCTAACTGCAGTGATATGTCTGAGTCAATAATACTACCAATGGCTTCAAATTTATTAAAAGCGGACAAAGACTCTATTATGCATGCAGAATAATACTCTCACATTTCACTTCCTGCTAGCATCTTCTTCTGTTTGATCCTGTCCTTACAAGTCTGTAATCATCAAGTTTCAGGCAGCCAGTTCTTTAATGTGAAAATTGAAATAAGCTGAAAAGATTATTTCCAAAAGCAGGTAACACAGGATTGTGCCCTGCAGTGCTGTATGATACAATTCAGAGAGAGTTGTATTGCCACTTAAATTGTGGACATATGGAATGGGATCAAAACAGGCCAGTAGGCATTGTGGGACAGCTGCCAAGGAAGTCTTACAGAGAAGTGTTTCATTGTCACCTTCACGTCATGGAGATAAAAGGTTAACAGTGAGCAAGTGATTCATTCTGTTGATGATTACAGAAAGTAAGATGAGCTTCTAGAGGGAAGCTATAAAAAGAGCAAGTAGGAAGTTTTAAGTGACGCATTGCTAATTTGCAGATTTTCTTCCATCCTAAATTTCATTAGAGATGGCACCATTGTGAGAAATGTGTTGGTATAAGAAGTTACAGGTGACTGAATACAGAACACTGGTTGCTCAATTGCCCTCTGTATTAATGTGGGCTGATGAGCTTGTAGCCTTCAACAGAGAGTCACCAGTTTTGGTCTGGTCATTTTAAATAACACTTAGATGTTAGCACAAAGCTATGAAAGCAGTGAAGCGCTACATGCTGCCAAGAGCAACAATTTTCAGTTGCAGTTTCCTTTAAAACAAATTGTTTACATATAAATGTCAGTACATGTGCTTAGTAAGGTCTCTTAATTTGATTTCTCTTGAACATACTTTTCAGCCCATTGAAACCTCTTTTAAATATGAATTTAAGGGTTATATTTTTCTTAGTAGAAAAAAATTAAAGGTTGCATTTCCAGGCAAAATGGCAGAGTAAAGATGGATCACAAAACTCTTTCTCAATGCCAAAAACAAAAAGCAAGAAATAAAAAAAGAATTTTAATAATGAACAAACAATTCATCAACAACAAATTAGGAATGGTGCAAAATCTTATACATAATCTGTGATATGGCTTAGTGTGACTTCTATTCCTACTCCCAAATCCTAGAAGCAGTGCAGAAGTAGAAAATAATCCCACTTTACCACTCTAGCACTATTTCAATAGGAACAGATTCAGGGTGGAATAATTATAACATGGTGACTGTATGGGTTTCCTTGAAAACATAATGGACCTAAGTCCTACCTTACATTATAGAATGTAAATCAATCTCTTCAGGACCCAGATAAACCCAGTCTCCAGTTATACAATGCAAGGATATATCCAAAATCATGGACCTCATCAGCCCTGAAAATGTAATCACATACCTCCGCAGTTAACCTGGGAGTCTATCTCCTGAACTAACCATGTGTTTCCTACAGAGATGAGTTTTATGCCTCTTTTGTTTGGTTTGCTGTACGTATTAGTTTGTTCTCACACAGCTATAAAGAACTTCCCTGAGACTGATTTATTTATAAAGGAAAGAGATTTAATTGACTCACAGTTCCACATGGCTGGGGAGGCCTCAGAAAACTTACAATCATGTCAGAATGGGAAGCAGGCACATTGTACATGGCAGCATGAGAGAGAGATTGTTCGTGTAGGAGCAATTGTAAAATACTTATAATGCCATCAGATCTCATGAGAACTCACTCACTATTGCAAGAACAGCATGGGGGAAATTGCGCCCATGATACGTTCACCTCCCACCAGGTCTCTCCTTCAATATATGGGGATTATGAGGATTACAATTCAAGATGAGATTAGGGTGAAAACACAAAGTTAAACCATATCATTGAATAAATGAAATGTGAAATTTCATCCTGACATTTTAGACTCCTGTAGGCCACATACAAATACACTGATTTTTCTTTCACCCCGTATTGATTACAAAAAGATCTGTCTTTGTTGGCAGGACTTTTATTTCCTCAATTGATAAAATAGTTAATTCTCACTTTGTATTTCCTATATTGACAAGATCAACTTTCTTATGAAAATGAATAAATGCTATATTATTCTAATTTTACAGATGAAGAAACAGTCAAGGGAAGGCAAAAACAGTTGCCCCAAATCGTGCAACTAAGGAATGAAGAAAGGACTAGGGATTAAAATCAAATCTTCTGACCTCTGTCACCAAGAATCTCAGACAATAACAACAACAACAAACATAAGATAAGATCTGGCCATAGTTCAGAGCTCCTGCTTAACCAGGAAGGCAATGTGACATGCGAGGAGAGTCCTCCAGAAGTAGATTACTTAGACAAGAAAGTGGACCTGAAAAGGAAAAATCTAAAACAGAGAGTAGATTCTTCAAGTAAGAATGCCAAAGACTGCTGAGATTTTTCTATTCACTATCTTTACCCTCAGGCTCCCAAAAAGTAGATAGAACACAATCCTCAATCCCTAGCTTAGTTAGGAAGACAAGGGAACAAAAAGTAGAGAGTGTATCACTGAGACTTTATCATCATTAAATCAGACAAAATGAGTGAATGAATCTTTCCCATGAAGTATGAGCAAAATGAAAAAAAAAAGTGACATCGAAACCACACTTACCAAAACAATTTGAGAAAAGAATATATAATATGCAAAAGACCTGTCAAGAAGCCATTCTAAAAGAAAACAGTCACAAAAATGGGAAAGTGGAATCCTGTGTAGATATTTGTTCTAGATAAGCACTTATAATATCAATGAATTTTATGAAGACCTCATAGGTGAGTTAATTAGGTAACAGAAAGCAATGAAAATAGAAACTGTTGAGTTAATCAGTGTACCCTTACAAAAATAATAAGTAAATGTAAATTGACAAAATATATTGATTATAGACAAAGTCAAATAATTTCTGAAATAAAAGAAATATGAAATAATTACGATAAATAAGTTAAAAAGGGTAAAAATGATCCAACATAAAGATTATTGTTCCTAAATTTGAGAAACCAAAAAATAGATCATAAAAACTCCAGAATCACTGAATCATACTTAGAAAATAAAAATTTCTGTAAAATGAGGGAAAAAAAACTGAAACTATGAATCAAATAGGCTCACTGCCAATAGGTAACTCTAATATAGCTAATGCTAACTGCTATAATGCTAATATAGAAAGATACACACTGACACATGCTTTCTTTAAGTTATTGGATTCCAGTGATTAAAAAAATTATTCATAAATTCAGGCAGGAAAATATAAGTTACATAGAAGATAAAAATAAATTAGAATAAGTTGCTTAAGTCTTTGATATACCAAAGTTTAGTAACACAAGTCATTAAAACAGTATCTACAAAATTCTGAGAGAATATAACTCTACTTCATCTTCTTTTTTTTAGCCCCTAAATGTGTATAGGTCTTGCTTTATGTATAGGTCCACAATTCGTTTTCTAAAAGGAATGTTCTGTAATTCAAAATTTGCTAGATTCCAGAAAGATTATATGATATAATCTTATGACATACAATTATATTGTGTCTGTATTGTTATTACATAAGCTTGTCAGCAGGCTAAGATCACACAATGACTTATCACATGCATTAATGTTTCTTCAGATAAATTTATTAATATTCACACCTAAGAGAGTAAATATAGATTATAAATAGGTTTTCATCAGCTTATGTCAGAATTTGCTGCAAAATAATATTGGTTCAAAATTATAGAAACACACAAACACAAATACACCTTTTAATTTTCTAACTTTTTGAATTTCAGAATTATTAATAAGGACAACAGATATAAATATCTCAACCTCAAACCTCAACAGTTTACAGAGCCCTGTAAACTGTGTTTAAAAAATTACAAAAGGCAAAATACAACCAATAAAAAATGAATTAAATAATTCATGAAAGAAAAAGACAACTATGGTAAAAGAACTAGAGGAAAACATAAAACACATTAGAATATAAAAATAGAATTGTAGAAACGGGAACTGTAGCACAACAAAGATGATACATTTTATAGGCCTTAATTATATAAAAATTAGAATTTTTTAACTGTATGATTATGAGACAGGTAAAACTCTGGAAGAAAAGAAGGAAGGATGAAAGGAAGGAAAGAAAATAAAGGAACTCAACCTTACCATTATAATGTAAAACAAAATAAAATTGTAGGAATAGTGAAAACACATTAGCAATCAAAATAATGTAAATATGCTCATGTGAACGTATTAAGTTTTACTATTAAAAGAGAAACATACCTGGTGTAAATGACGAGTTGATGGGTAAAAGAGATGTAACCTGATGTAAAACCTGATGTAAATGACAAGTTGATGGGTAAAAGAGAAATATACCTGATGTAAATGAGTATACCTGATGTAAATGATGAGTTGATGGGTGCTGACGAGTTGATGGGTGCAGCACACCAACATGGCACAAGTATACATATGTAACAAACCTGCACATTATGCACATGTACCCTAGAACTTAAAGTATAATAATAATAAAATTTTTTTTTAATTACTAAAACTTGGAATAGCTTTTTCAAATGCCAAAGCAGATTTATAAAAAAGAAAAAAAAAGAGAAACATTTTCACATTGGTTTGGAAAAATACCCCACTATATGTTATTAGCAAGACAAAACATCTAATAAGACCAAAACACAATCTACAAGTGCAACTATATATCAACTACATCAGTACATTCATAATCTACATCAACAGAGTGAGACTAATCATCTAGGATTTTCAAAAAGATATACCAGGGAAAAGGTAATGAGAAGTTATTCATGTTTCAGAATATTAAAAGATAGAAAAATAAACTTCAAGACCAAATGTGTTAAAGTAAATACAGTATAATATGTCACTCAGATAAAAGTTAATTATCTGTTTCTGTCTATGTATTTGCCACCCATATACATTTTACTTTTCTAGTTATTCATAGAGAGTGTCTGGAGTGATGTTCACCTAATGTTAACGTATGCTTATTTACAAGTAGTAGAATATTTCACATTGATTCACAAAGATCTGGTAAGGCAAATCTTTATATAACCTAACAAAGCATCACCTAAAACACAGCTTACATATTTAAAGCAAAAACTGAATGAAACAAGAGGTGAAATTTTATGATTCAAAACAATAGATTTAAAAATATTATTTCAGGAAATCATGATGATGAAACAGAACTTAAGTTACAATGCATAGATACAGAAGTAAAAGAGCCAGCTGGAGATACAGAGATACATATTTTCTTACACCTTATAAGTCTTAAATATAAAATATACATTGTTTTAAAATTCACTTGAGCTATTCACTAAATGTGACCACTTAGTACACCAGAAAAAAATTTCTAAAATTTTCAAAATGCAAAATTCACAAAAATCACATTTACTTCTCACAAACCATACAATTAGAAATAAAACAAAAGGAAATTTTTAAAAACTTTATTCACTTGAAAAATTTTAAATTCTCTTTTAAATAGCTCTTGTGTTCAAGAGTCAATCAAAGTAGAAGTTAAAATTGAAAACAAATTTTTATGACTTCCCTACATATTGAATCCAATAAACACAGGGAAAAAAGGTAAAGCTAGAGCATCAGTATATTGGTGGAAATGCAAGAACACTTTAAAATAATTGAACAAAAATTTATCACTTAAGAAACTAGGAAAAAACCAATGAAAGAAACACAAAGATGGTATAATACAAGCTGTAAATAAAAACGAGGGCAGAAATTAACGAATCAGAAAGAATAACTTATTAGAGTTGACTAAAAAATAAAAAGCTAATCTTAAATAATATATATAAATAAATGATTTGGCAAAGCTTATCAAGAAAAAAGATACTATTAAGATGAATATACACTATTAAGAATGAGAAGAGCATAAATGCTTATAGAACAGAATTTTGCTTTGTTTTCATTTATTTTTAATTGTACCCTACATGATATGGAATTTTATACCAATAAATTTGAATGTCTAAATGAGAAATAAGATTTTTAAAAATATTCATAAAAATCAGCTCAAGAAAAATTGGAAACTGAGCAATAACATAGAAGAAAGTGAGAACATTGCTGCCTTCACCTAAAATAGGAGCATTAGCCCGAGGTGTTCAACAGTGAGGATTACCAGTCAGTCCTTTGCGTTCCAATAAACTGCATCAGAGCAGGAAAAAGGGGAAAATGTCCCCAGTTCATTAAGACCAGCATGACTATGGTTCCAAGAATGACATAAAAGCAAAAGTTACAGGCTCATCTCACTTGAAAAGACAGAATATTCTAACTGAACTATGATAAAATACGAACAGATTCGATCTAGCTATAATACGTGTAATGAAGGAATGATACATCATGAACTGTGGGTTTTATATTAGAAATGTAACAACTGTTGAACATCAAAAAAGTTGTTAATGTAATTAATAAGACTTACAAATAGAAGAGAAAAGTATTTCAAAAAGACTAATAAAGTTTAAAGTACATTTTAAAGAATAAACTATTCACTAAGACTTGGCTAAGGAAAATTCTTTAGCTTGATAAAGGGTACCTAACAAAAGCCTTAGCAGACATAGAAATTAATGTTAAAATTTTAGGATCTTTACCATTACATGCAGAATAGACACTGTTATTATTTGAATTTTTGTGATGAAGGTATATTTTTTGTATAATTAAAATTTTAAAACCTGATTTATAAAATTATTAGAGTGGGCCGGGCGCGGTGGCTCAAGCCTGTAATCCCAGCACTTTGGGAGGCCGAGACGGGCGGATCACGAGGTCAGGAGATCGAGACCATCCTGGCTAACATGGTGAAACCCCGTCTCTACTAAAAAATACAAAAAACTAGCCGGGCGACGTGGCGGGCGCCTGTAGTCCCAGCTGCTTGGGAGGCTGAGGCAGGAGAATGGCGTAAACCCAGGAGGCGGAGCTTGCAGTGAGCTGAGACCCGGCCACTGCACTCCGCCTGGGCGGGGCAGAGCGAGACTCCGTCTCAAAAAAAAAAAATAAATAAATAAAATTATTAGAGTGGAAAAAGTAAAAAGGCACTGATACTAACATCCGTTGCTTTTCTTTTGGTTAGCATAGTCAGAGTAGGGTAATTATTTCCTTAATTATTAAGAAGAAAAGACTCTAATAACTGTAAGTCAATACTTTTCCATTATTTAAAACAAGCAACATTAAATAATTTAATTTTAAAGTAGCCATATTAAATTTTTATGTTTGAGAAAATTACACAATTTGAAATAAATGTGTCTAAGTTTACCTATTAATAATAAGATATATTTTCTCTACCCTTATGTGCTAATCTCTGGAGGAGAAAAGAAAATGGGGAATATAAAGTAGATTAAAAAATTGCGGTATGGAGGGATTGCACAATATGCATGAAGACATACAGCTAACAAATGCCAAAGCTAGTGTTGGCCTCAAAGCTCATTCATTCACAAAGTTAACACTCTTGTGCTTGTTGCTAACTCTTTATGTTGTTAGAAAAGTAATTTTACCGTTTGTTTTTTTTAAATTTCCTTTTGTTTTATTTCCAATTTCCAAAGGAGTGTGTGTTAATAGATTAATGTAGATGTTCTTTATTTATATTCTAAATCTCTGGTACATCATTTTTTACTAAGAATGTCCTTCAACCAAAGAATGAATATCAATATACTTTTGTGAAGTGTACATTCCTTTTTTCCTCATCCAACTCGTTTTATCTTGGCTGGTTGTTTTTAATTGTGAAAACCATCATAACTAATGTATAATTCCCTTCTTCTTTGTCTGATGTAATTTTGGTTCTTATAAAGTATTTATTCTGAAATGTGAAGGTTTCCATTTTCTGCTCTAGAGAATATAACCTTTTAATAGGAACATAGAAACATAATGAGTTCTAGTCTCCTGGGCTCCTCACCTACTCTGAAAACAGAATGTTATAATTTAATGTCCCTGCAAACCTTCCATTACATAAATAAGGACTTCTCTCCTTTCCATCTGTGTGAACTAAGACCCTAAGCAAGTGTTCTAGGCCTTATGAACCCTATAGGGAGGGAGAGTGATGGGAAACTGAAAGTCTTCCATCCCAGAAATAGTTGGGTCTTCTGGTGAAGTGTGGCCCCTGATCTAGGTCACACCAGGAGAGCAAGTATATAGCAGCTTCAGTCACAGTGTCCAGGCAGCTGGAGGTAGAGGCTGTCTCCTGGCAGCTCTATTTTGCTGACATAAAACAGGCTGGAATGGAGAAAATAAGCCTCTTTAAGATGAATGCTGGCTTTCTCCATTTTTCTGTTCATAGTTTTATTAGCACCAGCAATCTGATGTTCTTTTGAAAGGAATATGAGGAAAATGGCATTGGGATGGGCAAGAAATGAGCAATTTCTGCCACAGACTTTAAGCTCCATGAAGGTAATCTCATACATTTCTTATTGAGTGCAGTATGTAAAAGGCTTAATACAGAGCCTGGAATACAGTTGGTGCTCATCAGATTTGTGAAATAAATTTGTGAATAATGCAAATACTAATATTTATGAGAACACTAATTTATAGTCCTTGAAAGGCAGAATAGAAGCCATATAACCACATTTTCAAAGAGACTATAAGAAATGTGAAAGAAAAATAAATCTTGGAACTCCCAAATCACTAAGCCAAAGGGAAAAGCCGAGCTGGACACTGCTTAGGGCAAAGTTGCCTCCCCTTCTATTCCTAAAGATGATAGCTACACAAATTAAAATGCTACGTACCTCCCTCACAAGGAGTTTCCTTGTGGACAAAGGACAGACAGAACCCAAAGTCATCCTTCTGTTCATTGAGATAAATGTGTATTTGATTGCCTTCTTTAAAACGGCTAATGGGCAACTCAAAAGAATGCAATCATTTGTCTCTTCGCTACCTATGACTTGGAAGCCCCATCCCCGCTTCGAGTTCTCCCACCTTTCCAAAAAGAACCAATGTACGTTTTACATATATTGACGTACCCTGCACACTTTGGGGACCTCCTGAGGCTGTGTCTCAGGTGCATGTCCTTAACTTTAGCAACATAAATTTCCAAAATTGATGAGACTTGTCTCACATATTTGGGGTTCACGGAGTAAACACAAAGTTAGCCAGGCATCCTGGCTCACAGCTGTAATCCGAGCACTTTGGGTGATGGAGGCGGCTGATCACCTCAGCCCAGAAGTTCTGGACCAACCTGGACAACATGGAGAATCCATGCCTCTATTAAATATATTAAAATTACAGGGACATAGTGTGCCTGTGGTCCCAGCTCTACTACTGAGTGGCTGAGGAAGGAGAATCCCTTGAACCTAGGAGGTCGAGACTGCAACGAGCTGAGATCAAGATTGCGCCACTGCACTCCAGTCTAGGTGGTAGATTGAGACCCTGTCTAAAACAACAACAACAGTAACAACAACAACAACAACAAATGGGAATAAACACAAAGGGTATGCAAGGGCTAGATATTCAGGAACTTTATTTTGAGGTCACCCATGTGTTCAAAGTTGCTGAATCTAATGATCAGTTTCCAGTTATGTTACTTGAATCATGAATAGTGTATGATACTTTAGATCATTTCCTTCTCCTTACACACTTGCTCCTTTTGGCTTTCAGGGTATTACACTCTCTTGTTTGCTTTCTCTCTCATTGGCAATTTATTTTCAAACTACTTTAATTGTTCTCTCTTTCACTTCTTAATATTGGAGTGCTCTCAAGACAAGGATGCCCTCTCTCATCACTCCTATTCAACATAGTATTGGAAGTTCTGGCCATGGCAATCAGGCGAGGGAAAGCAATAAAGGATATTCAAATAGGAAGAGAGGAAGTCAAATTGTCTCTGTTTACAGATGACATGATTGTATGTTTAGAAAACCCCATTGTTTCAGCCCCAAATCTCCTTAAGCTGATAAGCAAATTCAGCAAAGTCTCAGGATACATAATCAATGTGCAAAAATCACAAGCATTCCTATACACCAATAATAGACAAACAGAGAGCCAAATCATGAGTGAACTCCCATTCACAATTGCTACAAGGAGAATAAAATACCTAGGAATACAGCATACAAGGGGTGTGAAGGACCTCTTCAAGGAGAACTAGAAACCACTGCTCAAGGAAATAAGAGAGTACTCTAACAAATGGAAAAACATTCCATGCTCATGGATAGGAAGAATCGATATTATGAAAATGGTCATTCTTCTCAAAGCAATTTATAGATGCAATGCTATCCCCATCAAGCCACCACTGACTTTCTTTACAGAATTGGAGAAAACCTACTTTAAACTTCATATGGGACCAAAAAAGAGCCCACGTAGCCAAGACAATCCTGGGCCAGAAGAACAAAGCTGGAAGCATCATGCTACCTGACTTCAAACTACACTACAAGACTACAGTAACCAAAACAGCATGGTACTGGTACCAAAACAGAGATATAGACCAATGGAACAGAACGGAGGCCTCAGAAATAACACCACACAGCTACAAACATCTGATCTTTGACAAACCTGACACACACAAGTAATGGGGAAAAGATTCCCTATTTAATAAATGGTGTTGGGAAAACGGGCTAGTCATATGTGGAAAACTGAAACTGGACCCCTTCCTCACACCTTAAACAAAAATCAACTCAAGATGGATCAAAAACTTAAAGGTAAGACATAGGACCATAAAAATCTTAGAAGAAAACCTGAGCAATATCATTCAGGACACACACATGGGCAAAGACTTCATGTCTAAAGCACCAAAAGCAATGACAACAAAAGCTAAAATTGGAAATGGGATCTAATTAAACTAAAGAGCTTCTGCACAGCAAAAGAAACTATCATCAGGGTGAATAGGCAACCTACAGAATGGGAGAAAATTTTTGCAATCTATCCATCTGACAAAGGGCTAACACTCTCTTGAGATGGCATCCAGAATCTACAAATAACTTAAAGAAATTTACAAGGAAAAAACAACCCCATCAAAAACTGGGAAAAGATATGAACAGGCATTTCTCAAAAGAAGACATTTATTCAGCCAACAGACATATGAAAATATGCTCATCAATGGTAATTAGAGAAATGCAAATCAAAACCACAATGAGATACCATCTCATGCCAGTTAGAATGGTGATCATTTAAAAGTCAGGAAACAACAGGCGCTTGAGAGGTTGTGGAGAAATAGCAACACTTTTACACTGTTGGTAGGAGTGTAAATTAGTTCAACCATTGTGGAAAACAGTGTGGTGATTCCTCAAGGATCTAGAACTAGAAATATCACTTGATCCAGCAATCCCATTACTGGGCATATACCCAAAGGATTATAAATCATTCTGCGATAAAGACACATGCACACGTATGTTTATTGCGGCACTATTCACAATAGCAAAGACTTGGAACCAACCCAAATGTCCATCAGTAAATGACTGGATTAAAAAAATGTGGCACATATACAT
This sequence comes from Trachypithecus francoisi, assembly GCF_009764315.1. Taxonomy (NCBI): domain Eukaryota; kingdom Metazoa; phylum Chordata; class Mammalia; order Primates; family Cercopithecidae; genus Trachypithecus; species Trachypithecus francoisi. The sequence continues at coordinate 59,720,819 of NW_022681455.1, forward strand.
CATGGAATACTATGTAGCCATAAAAAAGGATGAGTTCATGTCCTTTGTAGGGACATTTATGAAGCTGGAAACCATCATTCTCAGCAAGCTATCACAAGATCAGAAAACCAAACACCGCATCTCACTTATAAGTGGGAGTTGAACAATGAGAACGTATGAACACAGGGAGGGGAACATCAAACACTGTGATCTATCGGGGTGTGGGGTGCTAGGGGAGGGATAACGTTAGGAGAAATACCTAATGTAGGTGATGGGTTGATGGATGCAGCAAACCACCAGGGCACATGTATACCTATGTAACAAAACTGCATGTTCCACACACGTAACCCAGAACTTAAAGTATGATGATGATAATAATAATAATAAAATATTGTAGTGCTCCAGGCCTAATCCTTGTTCCTCTTGTCTTCTCTATTTACAACCATTCCTTTGGTAATCTTTACTGTCTCTTGTCTTTATATGTTAACCAGATATACCAAAAAAATTGCTAATATGTATCTAAAATTTTTCTTCTTGATTTTTTTTTTTTAACTTTTACAGACCAAGAAAGAAACCAAACAAGAAAATGAAATAAAGTCGCTGCTGTGATTGTAGAATTACTTAGAGTAACCTCTGAAGAAACGTGCCCATTGGGAGAAATGACACAATTCAATTCAACAAATATCTTTGTAGTGCCTGTGATGTGAATAACAGAGTGCTAAAAAGTCTAATGGGAATCAGTCCTGCTCTCAAGATGCTGATGACAGTGCACAGATAATGTCAGTATACAAATAATTCTAACTGTAAAAGAAGAGGGAATAATCCCTAGCTCCTTTTCCTTAGCCAAAAACTTATTCCCTACTTCTTCTCTCCTAAGAAAAAACAAAACAAAACAGAAACAAACCACTTGAGCATTTTTCCCCTCAGAACTGCTTCCTTTCACACTTTCATATTCCAAATCCTCAAAGGACTTCCTTATACTTACTCTACTCACTTCTTAATCTTTTAATATCCATATTTTATCACCTCATTTGTACTAAGTTACTACCTTAAGGTTGAGTGAGTACTGACCGCCATAGGCTAAGTCTTCTCTTTCTCTCCAGTCCTTATCTTCCTCACTCTCCCTGCTATACTGAATGCTGTGAACCACTCTTCCTTCTTTAAACTCTATTATATTGTTTTTTGTTCTCTCTTGTTCACTTCTCATCTCTTAACCATAGTAGGGCAGAATCTTGGCTTAGCCTAAGTTTATGTGAAAGGGTTTATTTTGACACAAAGCACACTAAGAATTAGCAATATAAAATACTCATTGAAAAACAGTGAAAGCTTATATTGCACAAATACAAGTACCAAAAAGGGGAAGTAATAGTTTCTTTGTGATCTAAAGTCACATTCTACAAAAAGCAAGGTATTAGGTTGAGTTACAAGTTCCATGTTATAAAGATATTAGGCAGTTAAAATATAACCCAAGGAAGCTAACTAAGAGATACATTGAAAGGATTTGTAAAGCTCTTGCTTCACACAATGAATGGTTGAGGATACAGGATATGTTTAGCCCGAGTGAGAGGCACAAAAGGGAACATAATTATTGACTTAGGATTTGACGGACATTATGTGGGTGTTAGGGTTAGGACATACAGGAAGAAATTTCAAGATAGATCTTAAACAATTCCTAACAATTTGAGATATCTAATATTGGAAAGGATTGTTTTGTGAAGCAATTCAGGCAAAAGCTAAATAGCAGTATATCTGAAATGTTCTGAAAGTAATTATGGCTTTGGATGGGGGCTGAGACTAGATTAAAATTCTCTTCCAATGTGGAAATGTTATGATTAATGAAATCATTTGAAATATATCATTAGTTTAAGCTTTTAATTTATGACCTGGACATCTTTAAATGTATGTTTCCATACCAGTATCCTGGATTTGTGGAGGAGGTGAAGAAAGCTAGTTGTGCTATGAATGATTAATGAGTTCTAAGTTGGATGGGAAATTTTGCCTAAGACATGTTAGCATTCAAAGTGAAAAGTGTAAGATTCACACATCACACTTATTGTGGAGAAAGTTTAGCAAAAGAAAGAGTATTACAATAATGAAAACATTTTTCTGTGTATTTTTTGTTTAAAAAAATTTTCATAAAATTTATAATTAAAGTATTTTATTTAGATTTTCAGTGGTGAAAGATGAAAGACATAAATTTGAAGACTCTACTAGAAGCAAACAACTGCATTGCTATAACCTTGGCATGGCAATCCCTTTCAAAATACAGTACAGGGGGAAAAATAAAACAACCCTGTTTCACTGACTTTGGAATAAAGACATTTTCAGTATCTTGAAATGTTCAGCATATATGTACATGCATATGTATATGTCAGAAAGTATAACACATATACATGTGCACACATATATGTTTTCACATGTAAATTTTACATTTTCATATGTAAATTCAAAGATGTGAATATATATTTTTATATATATTTACATATAAAATTTATTTTCCAATATAAGAGTAAACTCCAACTGGCAGGTAACTTCTTTTAACCTGTTTTTATATTCAGGCCCTCTTGCCTGATATAATCCTGAGTTCAAAGTCACTTTTAAATAATAACTTACTGAGTTTAATTGATTTTGCTTTGAAGTATCTCATAGCATAAAGAATACTATACATGAATTTTACTTTTAGGGTAATTCTAAATGTATGTTGCATGCAATGAGGAGGAAACTTGGAGCATTAAGGACAGAGACTACACTCAAGGCTTTCAATTAATCATGTCTTAATAAATCAGCATTCAATTCATGAACAAATAGATCATCACGTAATAAACGCCAGCTACTAATAAAAAAGTGAATAACAACAATTTAGAGAAAACTAATTTCATAGTAACAAGTATTCCCACAAAAGAGCATTCTTGTCTTCAAGGTAACAAATGGTTGTCATTAGGTTGGTGTGGGTGTCTATTAAGTGTTGTTACTATCAAATGATGTATTTTAGGAATGGCAGGTTATCTTCCATGTACAGATCCTCTTGCTTATATTACAATACTGCTCAACTTAAAAATGATAAATTGTCAATATTGTGCAAGCCCTTCAAGGTCATGGTTCAATTTTAACATTCATTAAGTCTTGTTTATTTTTGCCCACATATGTCAATGTTCACTATCAAGCTGTAGATGAATAAGAACAATTGATGTTTGGTGTTAGACATACATCATTAACTTCAGAGTTGGGATGAGTAATTTTAAGTAAAATAAAGTAAAGTCAGTGGAACCAGAGGTCAGATTCTAACTACAATCAAATAGTAAAATTTTCTCAGCCCTTCCAGACTCAAGTTATCTTCCCCTCCTGCCACAGGGGCTAGTGGTAAATTGCAAGCTCCTTGAAGTTAAAAGTAGAGTAATTTGGATCTTTGTATTTGACCCAGCACCTAATATACAATTTAGTGCAGATCATAGCATGATGGAATCGCAAATCTGATTTCCAAAGTTTAGTTGGAATATATTTTGTGTTTTTCCTGATATTAAAGTATTTCTCCCTTGTTTAGTCCATATCCACAACATATGGAAAAATATACAAAATTTGCACAGTGAAAATGAGGAGAGATATATTCTCTTTGTAGTGCAGTGCCCCATAAATATTCTGTGGTCTCAGTAAAATCTATAATAAGGTCATGAATTCTATCGCATGAAAAAGAATTTTGAAAATATTCTATTCTAGCACTCTCATTTTCCTTTTCTTTGAACTTCTATTTTAGGTTCAGTGGTAAATGTGTAGGTTTCTTATATAGATAAACTGTGTGTCACGAGGGTTTGTTGTACAGTTTATTTCAGCACCCAGGTAATAAGCATAATACCCAATAAGTGTTCCTGCTAATCCTCTCCTTCTTCCTATTATTCACCCTCAAGTAGGCCCCTGTGTTTGCTCTTCCCCTTTTTGTGTCCATGTATTCTTGTTGTTTAGTTTCCACTTAAAAGGGAGAACACATGTTGTTTTTCTGTTCCTGTGTTGGTTTCCCTAAGACAATGGCCTCCAGCTCCATCCATGTTACTGCAGAGAATATGATCTCATTCTTTTTTATGCCTGTAGAGTATTCCATGGTGTATATGTACCACATTTTCTTTATCCAGTCTACCATTGATAAGCATTGAGGTTGCTTCCATGTTTTTTCTGTTGTGAACACATGTGTGCATGTGTCTTTGTGGTAGAACAATTTATATTCCTTAGGGTATATTGTTCTAGCATAAATTGTTATAATATACCCAATTAGATATTACACTCAATATATCAGGGGGTGTTCACTTCCCCTGTAATATTGTTCCCAATATCAAGAAAGGGAGAGGATGATATCACTCTTAATATGGCAGGAGGTGTACACCCACCTTGTGATATCATTACTAATATCCAGAAGGGAATAAATGATATCACTCCCAATATCACGGCGGGTGTAAATCTCCCCTGTGATATTGTTTCTAATATTTAGGAGGAAAGAGGATGATGCTACTTCCAGTGCCGCAGGGGGTGTACCCTCCCACTGTGATAATGTTCCTAATATCCAGAAGAGAAGAGGATGATATTACTCCTAATATCACAGAGGGTTTAAACCCTTTCTGTGATATATTGTTTTTAATATTCAGAAGGGGAGAAGATATTACTTTCAATATTGCCGGGGGTATACAATCCCCCTGTGATATTTTTAATGTCCAGGAGAAAAGAGGATCATACTGCTTTCAATATTGCAGGGAGTGTAAACCCACCATGTGATATTGTTTTTTATATCCAGGGGGAAGAGAATGACATTACTCCCATCACTGCAGAAACCGTACACACCCCCTGTGATATTGTTTTAATGTCCAGGAGAAAAGAGGATCATACTGCTTTCAATATTGCAGGGAGTGTAAACCCACCATGTGATATTGTTTTTTATATCCAGGGGGAAGAGAATGACATTACTCCCATCACTGCAGAAACTGTATACACCCCGTGATATTGTTCCTAATTTCCAAAGAAGGATATTACTCCCAATATTGCAAGGGGTGTACACCCCCTTTTGATATTGTTTCTAATATCAAGGGAGAAAAGGATGACATTACTCCCAATTTCACAGGGGGTATACACCACCCATGGGATATTGCGTTAAATATCCAGCGGGGGAGAAAATGATATTACTCCCAATATGACAGGAGGTGTACAGGCTTCCTGTAATATTGTTCCTAATTTCCAAGGGGAGAGAGGATGATATTACCCCAATATTGCAAAGGATGTACAACCTTCTGATGATATTGTTTCTGATATCCAGGAGGGAACAGAATGATATTACCACAAATATCTTAGGGGGTGTAAGTCCCACTCCATGATATTGTTTCTAATATCCATGGAAAAAGATGACGATATTACTCCCAGTACCATGGGTGGACACTCCCCGTGTGATATTGTTCCTAATATCTAGAGGAAGAGAGGATGATATTACTCCCAATGTTGCAGGGAGTGTACACTCGCGCTGTGATACTGTTCCTAATATTCAGGAGAAAAGAAGATGATATTATTCGTAATATCGCATGGGGTGTACATATCTCTTGTGATATTGTTCCTTATATCCAGTGATATAAGGAGAGGATGATATTACTGTCAATATCACAGGGAGGTTACACCCCCTGTGGTATTGCTTTTAATGTAAAGTCGGGGGAAGAGAATATACTACTCCCAATATCGCAGGGGGTGTACACTCCTCCTGTGAGATTGTTTCTACTATCCAGTGGAAGAAAGGCTAATATGACTTCCAATATTGCATCAGTGCAAGCCCCCCTGTGATATATTTTCTAATACACAGGGAGCAAGAGGATGATATTACTCCCAATATCACAGGTGTACACCTTCCCTTTGAGATATTCTTTCTAATATCCAGGGGAGAAGAGGATGATATTAATCCCAATATCGCAAGGGATGTACAAAACGCCTGTAATGTTGTTCCTAATATCCAGGAGAAGAAAAAGTTACTCCAAATATTGCAGAGGGTGTACATCCCCTTTTAATATTGTTCTTAATATTCAGGGAGGAAGGAAATGACATTTCTCCCAATATCACAGAAAGTGTGAACTTTCCTGTAATATTGTTTTTAATATTCCGGAGAGGAGAGGAGAATATTACTTTAAATATCTCAGGGGGTTTACACACCCCCAGTTATATTGTTCTTAGCATCCAGTAAAGAAGAGGATGATATTACTTTCTATATCACAGAGTGTGCACAACACCTGTGATATTTTTTCTAATATCCGGGAGGGGGAGAAAATAATATTACTCCCAATATTGCAGGAGCTGTGCGCACCCCTTGTGATATTGTTTCTAATATCCAGAAGGGTAGTAAATAATTTTACTATCAATATCGCAGTGGGTATACGTTCCCTCTGTGATATTGTTCCTAATATCCCGGAGGTAAGAGGATGATATTACTCCCAATATCACAGGAATTTACACCCCACCCCAAGATATTGTTCCCAATATGAATGGATAGACAGGATGATATTATTTTCAATGTCGCAGGGGGTGTACACCAATTCTGTGATATTGTTCCTAATATCCAGCGAGGAGAGGTTGATATTACTCTCAATATCGCAGGGGGTGTACAACTTCTCTTGTGATATTATTTCTAATATCCTGGGGGAAAGAGGATGATGTTACTTTCAATATCGCAGAGGGTGTACATCCCCCGCTCCCCGCTGTTATATTGTTTCTAATATCCAAAGACTAAGAGGTTGATATTACTCCCCAAACCGCAGGTGGTGAAAACACCATTTGTGACGTTATTTCTAATATCCAGGAAGGAAAAGAATGATATTACTCCAAACATCGCAGAAAGTGTTCAACCCCCTTGTGATTTTGTTTCTGATATCGAAGGAAAGAGAGGATGATATTAGTCCCAATATCGCGGGGGGTGTGTACACCCCTCGTGATATTGTTCTAACATCTAGGAAAAGACAGGATGATGTTGCTCTCCATAATGCAAGGGGTGTACACCAGCCCTGTGATATTGTTCGTAATATCCAGGGGGGAAGAGGATGATATTACTCCCAATACCGCAAGGGTTGTACACACTCCCTGTGAGATTGTTTCTAAGAAAGAAGGGCTATTACTTCCAATATTGCAGGTGGTGTAAATTTCTCTGTAATATTTTTCCTAATATCCAGAGCAGGGAGAGAGGATGATATTACCCTCAATATCACAGAGAGTGTACACCCTCCACTGAGATATAGTTTCCAATATCCAGTGGGGAAGAGGATGATATTACTTTCAATATTGCAGGGGGTGCACACCCATCCTGTGATGTTGTTCCTAATAACCGGGGGGCGGGGGAGAGGATGATATTACTCCCAATATCTCAGAGGGTGTGCACACCAAATTTGATACTGTTCCTAATATCCAGGAGGAGGAGGTTGATATTACTCCCAATAAGGCAGGAGGTGTATAGCCCCCTGTGATATTGTTCCTAATATCTGGTGGGGGGAGCTATTTTTTCTAACATTCAGGGGGAAAGTGGATGATATTACTCCCAATATCGCAGTTGTTCTACCAACAACCTGTAACATTTTTCCTAATATCCAGGAGGGAAAGAATGACATTATTCCCAATGTTGCAGGGGGTGCACACACCTCTTTTGATATTGTTCTTAATATCCAGGGAGAAGGAAAATGATATTACTCTCTATATTGCAGAAGGTGTACAACTCTCCTGTAATTTTGTTTTTAATATGCCAGGAAGGAGGAGATAATATTTCTTTCAATATAGCAGGGAGTTTACACACCCCTTGTGATATTGTTCTTAACTTCCAGTGAAGGAGAGGATGATATTACTTTCTACATCACAGGGGTGTACACACTTCTGTGACTTTTTTTAAATATCCAAGGGTGGGAAGAATATTACTCCTATTATCGCTGGGGCTGTATGCACCCCGTGTGATATTGTTTCTAAATCCAGAAAGGGAGTAAGTAATATTACTCTCAGTATCGTAGGGAGTGTACACTCCCTCTGTGATACTTTTTCTAATATTCAGGTTATGAGGATATTAGAAATATCCAGTTAAAAAAAGGGAGATGATATTACTCTCAATATCGAAGCTGGTGTAAACTACTTTGTGATATTTTTCCTAATATACAGCGGAGGAGACAATATTATTACCAATATCGCAGGGAGTGTGATATTGCTTGTTGTGATACTGTTTCTAATATCCAGCGGGAAAGAGGATGCTATTACTCTCAATATCGCAGGAAGTGTACACTCCACCTGTGATATTGTTCCTTGTATCCAGGTGGGAGAGAATGATATTACTCCCTATAATGCAGCAGGTGTACAACTTTTCTGTGATACTGTTATTAATATCCAGTGGCAGAGAGGATGATATTACTTCCAATATGACAGGGTCTGAACACATCTCACCTTGTAATATTGTTCCTAATATCCAGGGGAAGAGAGGATAATATTAATCACCACTCACCCCCTGTGATCTTGTTCTTAATTTCAGTGAAGAAGAAGATATTACTTTCAATATCGCAGGGAGTGTTCATCTCCCTGTGATACTGTTCCTAATATCCGAGGAGGGGGATGAGGAGATAATAGTACTCCCAGTATCACAAGGGCTGTACACCCACCTTCTGATATTGTTTCTAATGCCTAGGGGAAGAGAAAGTTATATTACTCTTAATGCCACAGGTGGTGTACACTCCCTCTGTGATATTATTTCTAATATCCAGGAGAGGAGATGATGATATTACTCTTAGTATCGCAGGACTTTTACACCCTCTGGTGATATTGTTTTTAATATCCAAGTTGGGGGAAGATGATATTACTTGCAATATCGCATGGGTTGTACACACCTCCTGTAATATTGTTCCTAGTATAAGGGGGTGGGGGACAGGATTATATTATTCCCAATATTACAGGGAGTTTACACACTCCTTGTGATTTTTTTTTTATAGTATGAAGGGAGGATGAGGATTATATTATTTTCAATATCGCAGGGGTTATACACCTTCCCAGTGATATTTTTCCTAATATCCAGGGTAATAGAGGATTATATTACTCTTAATATTGCAGGAAGTGTACACTCACTGTATGATATTTTTCCTAATATACAGGGGGTGAGATGACAATATTGCTCCAAATATCGAAGTGTTGTACACCCGTCCTTTGATATTTTTCCAAATATTTAGGTGGAGAGAGAATATTACCTCTATTTTCCCAGGGGGTATACACCCACCTTTTGTTATTTTTCCTAATACACAGTGGTGGATAGGATGATATTAATCTCAATATCACAAGTTGGGGGGGGAACCTCCTCTGTGATATTATTCTCAATATTTAGATTAGGAGAAAATGATATTCCTCTCAATATCGCAGGGAAAGTACACCACCCCCGGTGATATTGTTTCTAATATCGGGGGGTGGAGAGGGTATTACTCTCACTATAATAGAGGGTGTACACCCCACCTATGATATTGTATCTAATATGAAGGAGGGAAGAGATGATATTACTCAATATCGCAGCGGGTGTACAGCTTTCCTTTGATATTGTTCTTAATATCCGGGGGGGAGAGGCTGATATTACTCCCTATATTGCAGTGGGTGTACACCCCGCCCCGTAATATTATTCCTAATATCCATCGGAAGAGAGGAGGAGGTAGCGCTCCTTTCACGGTGGCACTAGCGGCGGGGTGTCTGTCCCTTGCAGACTCCTAACCTGGCGACAGATGAATAAACGTATACTGACACACAGATATTCTGTTTTACCGGTCCTGCTGAGTGTCCGACCGCCTACACACCAAAAGAGGTTTGTCACTGCTGGCCAACCCCGTTCAGCTGGTACTCCAGGCACTTATTTAGTATAGAATTAACAACAGAAGCTTTGGGTAAACACACTTCAGGATAATTAACATGGTTAAGAGAGTAGTTCTACAAATGATTAAAGCTCAGGTATCGCAGCCTAAAGTAAACACCATTAGGGGGCAATTTCCCTGGTCGGCCTTCCCTTGAGAGGGCTATCTGGCTTAAAGATTACTTTATAGAGGTAGGGTAAACAGACTTAACTGGGGAAGCCTTGTCTTTACCCTGTGACCTAATGCTTTAAGGTAAGAACTGGCGCCTTCAGACTGTTCAATTATTACAAGCTATGTAACCTTTCAGCCTTCCAAAGCGGTTTGTGCCTATTCCCTATAACCTCCCCTAATATTTCTCTTTAATATTTCTGCCACCATTCTGAGTGAATCCCAACAAGAGGATGACAATACTTCCAATATCTGAGGGGGTTTACACAACCCCTGTGATATTGTTCTCAATTTCCAGTGAAGGAGAGGATAATATTACTTTCAATTTCGCAGGGGGTGTACACCCCCCTGTAATACTGTTTCTAAAATCTGGGGTGGGGGGAGAAGATAATACTACTCCCAATATCGCAACGGCTGTATGCCCCCCTCTTTGACATTGTTTTTAATATCTGGGGAGAGAAAATAATATTAATCTCAATATCGCAGAGGGTGTACACTCCCCCTGTGATACTGTTTCTAATATCCAGGACAGGAGAGGATGACATTACTCCCAATATCGCAGGGTGTGTACACTCTACTGTGATATTGTTCTTAATATCCAGTTTGGGAGAGGACGATATTACTTGCAATATCGCATGGGGTGTACAAATCATTGTAATATTCTCCCTAATATGGGGGGGCAGAAAATGATATTACTCTCAATATCTTAGGGGGTGTACAACCCCCTGTGATATTGTTCCTAATATCAAAAGGGAAATAAATCCTATCACTTTCAATATCACAGAAGGTGTACACCCCTTTGGTGATATTGTTTCTAATAGCTAGTGGGAAAAAGGATGGCGTTACTTCCAATACCGTAGGGAGTGTACACCCTTCCTGTGATATTCTTCCTAATATTCAGAGGGGGAGAAGATGATTTTACTCCCAATATCACGGGGGATGTACACCCCTTTTGATATTGTTCATAATATCCAGGGGGAAAAATGATGATACTATTTTAAATATCGCAGAAAGTGTACATCCATCCTTTGATATTGTTTCTAATATCCAGGATGGGAGAGGATGACATTACTCCCATTATCGCAGAAACTGTACACACCCCCTAGGATATTGCTCTTTATATCCAGGGAGAGAGAGGACGACATTACTCCCAATATCTCAAGTAGTGTGCTCCCCCTTGTGATATTAGTGTGCTCCCCCTTGTGGGACAGGATGATATTACTCCCAACATCGCAGACAGGGTACACCCCGCTGTGATATCCTTCCTTATATTCAGGAGGGAGAAGATGATATTACTCCCAATTTCTCAGGAAGTGTACACACCCTTGTAATATTGTTCCTAATATCCAGAAAGGAAGAGAGTGATATTATTCCAAATATTGCAAAGCTTGTACACCCTTCTTGTGATATTGTTTCTAAAATCCAGGAAGGGAGACGATGATATTACTTTCAATATCGCAGAGGGTGTACAGCTCCCTGTGACACTGGCAAATAAGATTACTCCCAATATCGCAGGGGCTGTACACCTTACATGTTGCATTGTTTCTAATATCCAGGGAGGGAGAAAATGCTATTACTCTCCATATCATTGAGAGTGAGGAAGTGTACATTCTTCTGTGATATTGTTTCTAATACCCAGTTGACAAGAGGACGGTATTACTCCCAGTATGGCAGCAAGTGTACAACTTATCTGTAATATGGTTTTTAATATCAAAAGGTAGAGAGGATGATATTACTTCCAATATTGTAGGGAGTGTACACACCTTCTGTAATATTTCTTCTAATACTGTGGTGGAAAGAGGATGATATTACTACCAATATCACATTTTGTAACCTTGTTCTTAATTTCCAGTGAAAGAGAGGATGATATTACTTTCAGTATCGCAGGGAGTTTACACTTTCCTGTGATAGTGCTCCTAATATCTGGGTGGGAGGGGAATAAAATAATATTACTCCTAATATCGCAGAGGCTGTACAACCCCCTTGTGATACTGTTTCTAATATCCAGTGGGGAGAAAAAGATGTTACTCTCTATATCACAGGGGGTGTACACTCCCCCTGTGATATTGTTCCTAATATCCAGGAGAGAAGAGGATAATATTACTCCCAATATCTCAGGGCATGTACGTCCTCCTGTGATACTGTCTTTAATATCCGGGTTGGGAGAGAATTATACTACTTGAAATATCGCACGGGGTGTATACACCCTCTGAGATACTGCTCCTAATATGCAGGGTGAAAGAGGATGTTATTACTCAAAATACCGCAGGGAGTTCACACCACTCCCCCCGTGATATTATTTGTAGTACGAAGGGAGGAAGATGATTACATTACTTTCAATATCGCAGGGGATTTACACCTTCCCAGTGATATTTTTCCTAATATCCAGAGGAGGAGAGGATGATATTACTCCCAATATCGCAGTTTGTGTACACTCCTTTTGTGATATTGTTCCTAATATACGGGGAGGGAGGAGAGGATGATATTACTCTCAAAATTGTAGGGGTGTACGCTCTCCCTTTGAAATTGTTCCTAATATTTAATGAGGTAGAGTATAATATTACTTCCAGTATCCCTTGGGGTGTACACCTCCCCTTTGATATTTTTCCTAATATCCATGGGAAAAGAAGATGATATTACTCTCAATATCACAAGAGGTGTACGCTCCCCCTGTTATATTGTTCTTCATATTTAAGTTGGGAGAAAACAATATTACTCCCAATATTACAGGGGGTGTACACCTCCCCCAGTGATAATGAAAATTACTTTCATTATCACAGATGGTGTACATCCTCCCCACCCTTGATATTGTTTCTAATATCCAAGTGGAGATAAAACGATATTTATTCTAATATCAAAGGGGTTTTACAACCCATTTGTGATATTGTTTGTAATATTCAGAGGAAGAGAGAATATTACTTTCAATATCGCAGGTGTTATACACCCCCTTACCCCCATGATATAGCTTCCAATATTCAGGGGGAAAGAAGATGATGTTACTCCCAATATAGCAGGGGGTGTAACCTACCCCTGTGATATTGTTCCTAGTGTCCAGGGGGAGAGAGGATGATATCATTCCCAATATCGCAGGGGGTGTACAGCCCCCTTGTTATATTGTTTCTAATATCCAGGGGGGAATAAATGATATCATTCCCAATATCGCAGGGGTTGTACACTCCCTTTGTGTTACTGTTTCTAATATCCAGAGATAAAGAGGATGGTATTACTTCCAATATCTCAAGGGGTATACACTCTCCCTGTGATATTTTTCCTAATATCCAGAAGGGAAAAGGATGATATCACTCCCAATATAGCGGGAGGTGGGGGTAAACCATTTCTCTGAAATTGTTGCTAATATTCAGAGAGGGGGCGGAAAATCTTACTTTCAATATCTCAGAAGGTGTACACTCCCCTTGTAATATTGTTCCCAATGTCCAGGGTGGGAAAAGATAATATTACTTTCAATAGCAAAGGGGATTTACCCACCCCCTGTGATATTGTTTCTAATCTCCAGTGAAAGAGAATGATATTATTTTCAATATCGCATTGGATGTACACACCCCTGTGATATTGTTCCTAATATTCAGGAACAAATGGGATAATATGTCTCCCAATATCGAGGGAGCTGTACACACACCCCTGTAATATTGTTTGTAATATTCACGGGGGTGGGGAGATAATATTAGTCTCAATTTCACAGGAAGTGTACACTCTTCCTGTGATATTGTTTCTGAAATCAAGAAGGGAAGAGGATAATATTACTCCCAACATCGCAGGGCATGTACACCCCCCTGTGATACTGTTTTTAATATCCAATTTGGGAGATAATGACATTGCCTGCAATATTGAGTGGGGTGTATACCCCCCTCCCATGATATTGTTTCTAATATACAGAAAGGGAAAAGATGATATTACTCCCAATATCGCAGACAGTCTCTCCCAACACTGTAAGACTGTTCCTAGTATAAAGGGAAATAGAGGATGATATTACTTTCAACATCGCACCAATATCTCATGGGGTGTGATATTGCTCATAATATCCAGGGAGGGAGACGATGATATTACTCCTAATATCATAGGGGGTGTACCCCACTTCGGTGATATTGTTCCTAATATCCAATGGTTAAGAGCCTGCTCTAACTCTCAACATCGCAGAAGTGAACATCCCCCCACCCCCGTGATACTCTTGATAATATCAATGAAGGGAAAAAATTATGTTACTCCAATATTACAGAGGGTGTTAACTCCTCCTTTGATATTGTTCCCAATATGCAGAAAAGGAGCGGATGATATTACTCCCAATATTGCAGAAGGTGTACTTTCCCCCTGTTATATTGTTCCTAATATCTAGAGGAAGAGAGAATGACATTACTCCCATTGCAGGTGGTGTACACTCACTTTTTGATAAGGTTTCTAATATCAAGGGGAAAAGAGGATGATATTACTCGCAACATAGCAGGGGGTGTACACACCTCCTGTGATATTGTTCCTAATATTCAGAGGAGAAGAGGATATTACTGTCAATATCACAGACGGTTTACACGCCCCTTGTGTTATTGTTTCTAATATCAAGAGGGGCAGAGGATGATATTACTCCCAATATCGCACGGGGTGTACACTCACCTCCTGTGAGATTGTTTGTAATTTCCAGTGAAAGAGAGGGTGATACTACTTCCGATATCACAGGACGTGAAAACCCTTCTGTGATATTGTTCTTAATATCCAGGCAGGAAGAGGATGATATTATTCCCAATATCACAGGAGGTGTACACCTCCCTTTGTGATATTGTTTCTAATATCCAGGAGGGGAGAGGATAATTCTACTCTCAACATAGCAGGAGGCATACTCCCACCCTGTGATATTAGTCCTCATATTCAGGGAGGAAGAGTATGATATTACTTTCAATACCGCAGGAATTGTAGGATATTACTTTCAATATTGCAGAGGGTGTACACCCCTTTGTGATATTTTTCCTAATATCCAGGGATGGAAAGGAGAATATTTCTTCTAATATCACAGGGGCTGTACACACTCCGTGTGATATTTTTTCTACTTTTCAGAATGGAAGTAAGTAATATTACTCTCAACATTGCAAGAGGTGTACACTCCCCCTGTGATATTGTTCTTAATATTCAGGAGATAAGAGGATGATATTACTCCCAATATTGCAGGGCGTGTACACTCCCCTGTCATATGGTTTATAATATCCAGGTTGGGAGAGGATGATATTACTTGTAATATCACATGGGGAGTACAACACCCCTTTTGATACTGTTTCTATTATACAGTGTGGGAGAGGATAATATTACTCCCAATATCCCAGGAAGTTTACACCCCACCCCAGATATTGTTTTTAATATTAGGGGAGGAATAGGATGATATTACTTTTAATATTGCAGGGAATGTACACCAATTAGTTGATATTGTTCCTAATATCCAGGGGGAGACAGTTGATGCTATTCCTAATATCGTATTGGTTGTACACCCCCTTCCGTGCTATTGTTCCTAATATCCAGAGTGAAAGGGAATGATATTACCTTCAAAACCGCAGAGGGTGTAAAGCAGCCCCTGTGATATTGTTTCTAATATCCGAAGGTTAAGAGGCTAATATTACTTCCAATACCGCAGGGGGTGAACACTTGCTTTGCGATATTGATTCCAATATCCAGAAAGGAAGAGAATGATGTTACTCCAAATATCACAGGGAGTGTTCACCTGCCCTATGATTTTTGTTCCTAATATCCAGGGAAAGAGAGGATAATATTACTTCCAATATCATGGGGTGTGTGCAACCCCCTCCCCCACCCAGTGATATTGTTTCTAATATCTGGGAAAAGAGAGGATGATATTACTCTCAATATTGCAACAGTTGTACAAAAACCCTTGATATTGTTCCTAATATCCAGGGGGAAGAGGATGATAATACTCCCAATATCGCAGGGAGTGTACACACTCCTGTGAGATTTTTTTCTAATATCCAGTAGTAAAGGGGACGGTATTACTCTCAACACCGAAGGTGGTGTAAATTACTTTGTGACATTGTTCCTAAATACAGCGGAGGAGACAATATTATTACCAATATTGCAGTTTTTGTGATATTGTTTGTTGTGTTACTGTTTATAAAATCCAGTGGAAGGAGAGGGTGATATTACTTTCAGTACCACAGGGGGTGTACACCCCACCTGTGATATTGTTTTAATATCCAGGTGGGAGAGAATTATATTACTCCCAATAATGCAGCAGGTGTATAACTTTCCTGGGATATTGTTTCTAATATCCAGTGGGAGAGAGGATGATATTAATCCCAATATCGCAGGGGGTCTACACCCACCCTGTGATATTGTTCCTAATATCTAGGGGAGAAGAGAATGATAGTACTCCCAAGATCACAGGGAGCTTGCACGCCACCTGTGATACTGTTCTTAATTTCAGTGAAGTAGAGGATGATACTACTTTCAATATCACATGGGGTGTACACCCCTCTGTGATATTCCTCCTAATATCCAGAAGGGGAGAGGATAATGTTACCTCCAGCCACGCAGAGGCTGTACCCCAACTTCCTGTGACATTGTTTCTAATAATCAGTGGGGTAAATATGATATTATTCTCAATATCACAGGAGGTGTACACTCCCCCTATGATATTGCTCCTAATATTTAGGAGAAGAGAGGATGATATTACTCTCAATATTGCATAGAGTGTACACACACCTGTGATATTGTTTTTATTATCCAGAGAGGATGATATTACCTGCAATATCACACGGGATGTAAAAACGCCCTGTGATATTGTTCTCAATATACAGGCGAGAGAGGATGATATTATTCCTAATATCGTGGGGAGTTTACACTCCCCTGTGATATTGTTTTTAATATGAAGGGAGGAAAGCAATATATTACTTTCAATCTCACAGAAAATGTACACCCCTTTTGATATTTTTCCTAATACCCAGAAGAAGAGAGAATGATACTTTCAATATCACAGGGGTTTTATACTTTCTATGTGATATTGTTCCTAATACACAGAGGGGTGGGGAGAAGATGATATGACTCCCAATATCACATGAATTTGAGCTATAACTTTCAATCAAATGGCATCTTACAGTTGAAGATGTTTCACCATCATTGTTGGGAAGGCAACAATCTCATGAATTTTTCATTACTAGAGCAGCTCAAGTAGTAGATACTTCAATATCAAATCCGGCCTACTAGGTTCCAATTTGTAAAACTACCCAATCCATAATAATAAAGTAATCTTTTAACCTTTAGAAACAAAATGGTGGTGAGAAAGAGATGAGAAATGTAGTGATTAGGAATTTTATTAGTGCTACTATAGCAGAAATCAAAAGTAGGCTAACTCTAGGTAATTGCAAAGCCTGCCAGCTCTGCACAATTGTAAAATCTGTTTTAGAGCACACACTGCTAAGTTTAATTTTTTATGGAATTAAAAAAAAAAAAAACTCCTGCATCACCAATACATTTGATAACAGAGCAGACCATCTGGTGTGAAAAATCACAATCATTGTCTGTGCATTGAAAAAATAATTTAGCCTCTGAATGTTAACAATTTAGTATCACGTTAAACGATTTAGTTGCTTATTTTCCTTTTTATGTATGCACAGAAGTATATAATGAAAGCTTATAAGATCTCTTTAAAAAATATAAAAATTTCTAAGCAATAACAAAATTTCATCGTTTAACTGAAGAGTGTTTATTCTTTAAAAGAATGATGCTTCTTACAGTCTAGTCTGGCTTAAATTTTAAAACACATGGTATTCAATTTGCTCAGTTCAATTTAAGTGAAAAGTTTGTTGTTGTTGTTTGCCTACAGTTTTCACCACTCCTCCCTTTTAAGCTCCCTGTTTTATATAGTTTTAACTATACTGCAGCCAATTAAATTCATTAGGGTACATTCCAATCGCTTTTCTTAAGTGGCTCTGCTCTCTCTCTCCTAAAATACTTTAAAGTGTGGTTCAAGAGATCCAAATAATTCTAGCTTTATTTACTTTATTGCTCTCATGGCTCTTTTGCAAACAAACACAAATATCTAATATGCTGTATCATACTTTACCTTCGTTTTTTTCCTTCTTGACACTTGGTTCCTATTTCAAATAAATATTCTTAATAGAAGTGAGTAAAGATGAACTTATTCTGAAAGGCAATTTGAAAATACAGAAAAGTTACAAAGACAAAATACACATATTCTAGAATTTCTCATGATAGGAAATGATAATTCAAGAAGTATCATGATGGTTAGAAAAAAAAAAGTTATGTAGGTAATGATACTTGAGACAATCAGAAATCAAGACCCATTCAAGCTTTTTTTCAGCATAGAGTGAAATAATACAAGTGGCATTTTAGGAAGATTGTTTTTTAAGCACAATCCCTAATAAATTGAACAGAAAACTTAAAATAATAAATCCAATTAGAAAACATTTTTATATTCTAGGGATAAAGTAATCAGATACCCATACTAGGAGAGTGACATCACAACAATCATAGCAACTGAAATATCAGGTATTATTTATTGAGCATTCACCATGTATCAGCCACATAGTGCCAGGCACTTTTTAAAGTGCTGTTAATGAATCATCTTATTTTATATTAAACAATCCTATGATGCAAGTACTATTATTCTTTTTAATTTATAAGTGAGGAAACAGTCTTAGAGAGATTGGTAATTTGACCTGCTTCTCCATGGGAAAGAAGAGATAAGGAGTCATAGAAACTAAAGTAACCTGTGGGTAATTGGAACTGGGTAAGCAGCTTAACATGGAATAAAACTATCAGGATATTAGAAATCCTGAACTACTTGGTTAAAAATAAAAATTAAATTCTTGAGTTTATTTGAGAGAAAAAAAAACAGAAAAAGAGAGCCTCTGGGTAGGGAATGGAGAAGGCATGAGGAAGGATCATAAGAAGCCAAAAAGGAGACTGAAAAGGTATTCAAACTAGGTTGGTGTTAACAAGCCCATTGGAAATTGAAAGGTAGAGAGTTTTAACACTGTAGATGAAATTACTCACATCGTAAATAGAAAGAAAAGAAAGATAAAGACAGGAGAAGAGTAGTTTAAAAAGGAGTTCTTCATTACGTAAATGTGTCTAATTTTTACATTGGTGAGCATATTTCCAATAAAGAAAACTCACCTTCAGAAAGACCAGAATTTTTTATAAAATTGTTCTAAGTCAAGTCAAAGACAGAAAGAAGAAAAGTTAGAAACTGATGAAAAACAAGAGAAGTAGGGAACAAAACAGTAAAAGAAGGAATGAAAGCATATGCAAAAGCAGAAAATGGAGGGAGGGAAGAAGGAAGGAAGAAAGGG
This sequence comes from Trachypithecus francoisi, assembly GCF_009764315.1. NCBI lineage: Eukaryota > Metazoa > Chordata > Mammalia > Primates > Cercopithecidae > Trachypithecus > Trachypithecus francoisi. The sequence goes on from NW_022681455.1 coordinate 59,740,149, forward strand.
GGAGAGAGCCCAAAGAAGGATTATTTGTTTTTCCATTCTATATACATTTCTGTTGATTAAAGTTTTGTCACATATTTTATGTATATTATCATGAAAAGATTAATATCAGCATTAAGTTATATATTTAATAATTTACAGTATAATAAAATTATGAGTATTCAGCATGGAATTTTGATTAACAATGTTTTTATTAAAGCAACAATTTAATTAAAAAAACTAAGCATATTCTTCATTTAATGGAAAAAAGAGCTTAAAAACAATAGGTTTATTTTTCTTCCTTGCAAAATGAGTGAAGAGTTTAATTTATATTTCCTTAAATTATAGTGAAACACACAGTGAGCTTAGTGTGCTGGTCTAGTAAGTTTTACTCTAGGCTGATCATAAATCTTGTTAGTCATTGTAAACCAAGCACCGTTCAATATGCAGCAATATTTAACTATAAAAGTTGACTTTGTAAACAAACAAACAAAAAAACACAATATCCAATAGAAAGAGAGAAAGACTAGTCAATGTAGAGTAAATTAACATCCAAAGGGTGTCTGGGTACTTAGGCAAGTAAAATTTCAAAAGAAATATTCAATATGTGTAAATAAATATAAATTCAGAAACAAATTATGAAGGAAGAATAACTATATTCAATGATAAGTAATATATTCAATGGTACATTTCAGATTATTTTCACAGAACCATTAAGTGTAGTCAATCTTTGGCTTTGATGGAGATGACTAGTTCAGTCAAATTTATAATATTGTAGTAAAGGAAAATCTATGTTAGACATCCCTTAATGTCTCAGTGTTGACGTAGCTGCAAATAAATCTATGCTATTTTAATACATTTTAGGTCATTTGAGGTTTCTTGTGTAAGCCTAAACTATTTCCATTTAATGTCTCATTTCTACATGTATAGAACAGAATAAAGACTTGCATGAAAATCCTTCAACATTTGAAGACAGCTACATTTCTTTGGAATCTTCTTTCTGACAGACTTATTCCTTCCATTCCCCTCCCATACCATATCCTGAAGGATTCCTCATTATCTCTTTCATGGCTTTTAGCATCCTGACTATTCCTATCTAGACCAGTGCATCTCAACTTTGGTTGCACATTGGAATTACCTTTTTAAAAACCCCAGAGCCCAGGCCCCACCCTGAATTAGCTAAACAAAAATCTCTGGGGAGGCAATTGTGAACAAAAGTTCCTTCGAGAGAAATGTGGACAAAAGAGACTTTTTTCCAGTGAACAGTTTACACACTAGGGAGACACAGCTTTCATGTAAAATGAAGATGCATTTCAGAGAAACAAAGGAGAATCAGGGTTTTATAGCAAATGTATCCACACAGATTCCCAATCAAGTCTGTTTATGCAAATGAAGGATTCAAACTTGCTTCGTTCTAATTGGTCCAAATAGCTAAGCCCTGATTGGGTGGAGCAGGGAAGCTCTGATTGATTCGTTTCTAAGCCCAAAACCAGAAGTCTTTGTCAGATGTTTCTTTGACACAGCTAGTGGAGATGAGAGATGTCCCATCCCAGTCATAGCCACATGGTTCTATTTTAACTCAGCCACAGGGAGTCAGTCCATTTTGTCTATTGGCTGGGACATATAGGGCATTCTTTGACAGAATGAAGGCATCAGTATTTTTAAAATCACAAATAATTCTAATGTGCAGCCAAGGTTGAAACTGCTGTTCTAGATGTGCCTTAGTTTACAAATTCTGCTTTTAAAATCTGTCATTCTAAATTGCTATGCCAATGTATTTGAGGCCTTTCTACTCCAGAAACCTGAGTATGCATTTAGAAATAAAAATTACAGGCCGGGCACGGTGGCTCAAGCCTGTAATCCCAGCACTTTGGGAGGCCGAGACGGGCGGATCACAAGGTCAGGAGATCGAGACCATCCTGGCTAACACGGTGAAACCCCGTCTCTACTAAAAAATATAAAAAAATTAGCCGGGCGAGGTGGCGGGCGCCTGTAGTCCCAGCTACTCGGAGGCTGAGGCAGGAGAATGGCGTGAACCCGGAGGCGGAGCTTGCAGTGAGCTGAGATCCGGCCACAGCACTCTAGCCTGGGCGACAGAGCGAGACTCCGTCTCAAAAAAAAAAAAAAAAAAAAAAATTGCATTCCTTTTAGTAGAATTCAAGAAATAAATAAATGTTTGATAAAAAGGAATCCTTCCAAATCTTGCTTTTTAAATTGTAATCTTCCTCGCCATTCTTTATTCAACTTTTTTTTTTTTTTTACCTCTATATCCACTTTCTCTGGGGGATCTCTCATCTGCTCCTATGAATTCAGGTGCCTTCTATCAACAAACTTCTGAAATCCAAACTCTCATATCATATATATATATATCGTGTTAAAGGATAACTTTGAAAAAAGAGTAAGATTGTGACTCTCAAAGAAATAAAAGTTGTATTACATTGTTTGCACATTGATGTAAGGAAATAACTGTGACAAAGTAATTTAAAGAGACAAAAAGTTTAATTGGTTCACAGTTCCGCAGGCTGTACAGGAAGCATGGCTAGGGAGACCTCAGGAAATTTACAATCATGGCCGAAGGCAAAGGGGAAGCAAGGATATCTTACATAGCTGGAATAGGGGGAAGAGAGAGAAGAGGGAGGTACGCCACACTCTTAAACAACCAGAACTCATGCGAACTCACTCACAATCATAAGAACAGCAAGAGGGAAATCTGCCCTCATGATCCAATCACCTCCCACCAGGCCCCTCCTCCAACATTTGGGATTACAATTTGACATAAGATTTGGGCGGGGACACAATCCAAACCATACAAAAATGAACCTGTGTTGAAGAGTTTTTACTCATGAGGGAACCAGAGGGAAGCAAATTTATATAGCATAAAGATATATTGATGTCAATGTGCAAATAGAGATTAAACTGGTTTTTCCATGAGGATGGGGAAGCTGGAGCTGGGAAGGCATTTGAACTGCTACCAGATATGAAACAATCTGCCTGTTAATCAGTTACCTATAATTTAGAGAGTTGTAAAATAACTAAAAGACAATGTAGGCCGGGCGCGGTGGCTCAAGCCTGTAATCCCAGCACTTTGGGAGGCCGAGACGGGCGGATCACGAGGTCAGGAGTTCGAGACCATACTGGCTAACATGGTGAAACCCCGTCTCTACTAAAAATACAAAAAACTAGCCGGGCGACGTGGCGGGCGCCTGTAGTCCCAGCTACTCGGGAGGCTGAGGCAGGAGAATGGCGTGAACCCGGGAGGCGGAGCTTGCAGTGAGCTGAGATCCGGCCACTGCACTCCAGCCTGGGCGGCAGAGCGAGACTCCGTCTCAAAAAAAAAAAAAAAAAAAAAAAAAAAAAGACAATGTACAGGGCTAAAATGTTATAGCTTAAAGGGTGTGCTCTATGTAGACAATGCATAGTATTTCATGATTACACACTTTTTAAATATCGGAATATTAAATTTTAAAGAAGTGAACTCATTATTTCCTCACTCTTCCTTGAATCCTTTACTAAAACTCCCTTGGAAAACATTGTGTTATTTTCCATTATATCACCAGTGCACAGCATAGCACTTGCTACATAGTAATACTTCAAAAATGTAGAACAGATGAATATAAAATGCACTCTAAAATCACTAACATATACCTAATCTATAGCCATATTTTACCATCCTTCTCCTAGTTTGTTCTTGTTCAAGTAAAATATATAAAATGAACAACCATTTACACTCTCTTAAAATTAATAATAACTGCTTGTTTGAATAAGCAAATGGCTTTTCTATCACCAATTATCTATCACCAATTAAAAGGAAAGCTGATAGTTTTACATAGAACAAGTATTGAAGAGTAGGGTTTGACTGGAAGGAGTTTAAGTTTCAAATTCTCTTAGTAGAATTTTCTACATAGTAGAAAATTTCTAATACACAGTAGAATTACTAATATGTTAGAATTGAGCATCTTACAGACGCTGAATTAAATCCCTGTTTTTTGATTGATTAAATTTTGAAACCTTCAAGATAATGTTAATCCCAAACCTACAGTTACAGCAACATTACAAAGATTAAGAAATCAAAGGGTTATCAGCCTGATGATTTACAGAGAACTTTATAACCAATTTGTCATTTAAAAGAGAGAGGCTTTTTAGCATTTAAGAGGTTAACAATTTGAGGCACACTTTCACTTGATCTAAGTCATAGACTCCTGCGTTCCTACTTATGCTCTTAAAATGGATCTTTTAAGCATTGCAATTCTCCATACTTTAGACTGTAGACATCTGCTCCTACTTGTGTTACCTTTGTAGTGATACTCTTTTATTAAAACTATAGACATAATCTCTATTTTAAACAATTGTAATAATGAATGTTTTAGTTAGATTATTCAAAAAACCCCACATAAGCACACATATTTTCTTATAGATATAAAAATAGTAAACAAATGTAAGCTAAATATCAACTTTTTAAGCACAGGGAATATTTTTAATTCTAGTAGTTATAAATACTAACATTTACGTCTTTATGGTAAGGAAGCATTTAATTCTTATAATAAAGAAATGAATTGTAATAAAAGTAGCACGAACTTAACATATTAATGAAATCAGAGGAAACTAGGGTCTGATGAACAGGCAGAAAGAATACACTTTATTTTTCTTATGTAGCCTATCTCAATAAAATCCCTAGATTATTTTATTCATTTTAATTAAAATTTATAACTTTTACTGTAACAAGGACTTAAATCCAAAACACAAGCTACAATTAAGAAAAATATTTTTTAAACATTTTGTAGATAATGAATTGATTTCTGCTGACATTTAATGGATTTTAGTGAATAATTTGAATAAAACAATACATTCTAAGTCTTTTGATTTCATAAAGAGGACTTTGTAACCTAGTATCTGCTCAAGTTATTGTGGAAAATATGTTGGAAATATAACATTGCATTTTCACTCAAAAGTTTAAATTTTTTACTTACAAAGAAATCATTTGAAGCCAAATATTTGTCAGAAACATTTGTAACTTAGAAAGGGTTTTAATTTTTACATTAAATGTGGGTAGTGCCCCCTGGTGGAAATGTCAAAAAAACCTCTTTGATAGATAATGTGTATACTTTTTCTCAGCTAAAATCACAGATTCAAAGATTTGAGTTAGCATTATCAAAGTAATAAATTTTGTTTTAATTATTAAAATTAATTAATGTGTCATTAATTAATGTTTAATTAATTAATTAGTATTTTATGTAGGCTAGTATAAAACAGTGCCTTTGAGTGTTTGTGCAATAGCAACCATACCTCAATGACACACCTGTTTGAATTCATTTACATTGTATTTTGCACTTTAAAATTAAATTATTAAAGCAATCCTTCTGTTCTTTAAATATCACCTGATCACATTCCAATTATTTGAATATTCTATATACTTTCAGTATTGTGAAGGCAAAAATGCTGAATGACAACTCAACTGCTGTACATTCAATGTTCAGTAAAATGTGTGGCATAGGGAAGAACTCAATAGAATTTATTGTGATTTATTCCACAGATTTCAGCAAGATCTTAAAGACAGGATTTTTGCATGCAAATGCTATATCCTATAATATATAGCATCTATATATTAGATACTGCATAAATATTTCTGGTGATTAACTCACAAATATTAAGATATTTGCTCTTATGCCTTGTTGGACATAAAACAATACTAGTGAACATTCTATTCTCTTGAGAAATATTTAAAATATTCAATATTCATATGAAGTATATAGAAACACTTTTAAGACCTTGTCAAAATCTGAATAAATGGCATGAAACACAATTTAAAGGATTAAAGGTAAAATGTTTGATCTTCTGGTTCAAAGGAGTTAAATTATTCTGAAGCTATATCACTAAGTTATCCCTATAGCAAACTATTTTATTACTTCAAAGATTTATTTGTACTTTTCAACAGCTATGAAAGGTATGTGTGACTAAACACCAGAAATTTAAAGTATCTACTGAGTTTGAACTGTCACCACACTCAATGGAGAATGAGAATTTATGATTGTTAATGTTAAATTACAGTCGCTCTTTTTGCTTTTAAATTACAGAATAATGGAAAACCTTCAGGAGTTAACTATTTTGTTTATCTACCATCATTCCCATAAATTGAACAACTGTTGAAAAATCACTGCCTGGAAAATAGGGAATGTCCATTATTTTTTGTCATGTTGTCTGCTACCCTCTATGAGATATTTGCACCATAATTTAAGGTTTTTTTTTTTTTTTGTCAGAATAACAGAGTCATCAAAAATGTTTACAAATGTAAAAAGAAATTTCCTAAGGTCTTGAGCTTTGACTGTAAAATACAAATATAGAAAAAGGTAAATTTTCAGATGTGAAGTAACTATTGTGAGGAACAAGTACGTGGCAGTATTAGTCACAGGTTATATTCAAAAAGAAAGTATTTAGTAAGTACATTTTTACTTCTTCATGATTAATATTTTGAATATGTGTGTATGAGAAAATATTTATACAGTGTGAATTTAACACCTTTATTCTAGTCTTCTTTTCTGATTATACTTATAAGCATTTGAAATTCAATGACAAATTCATCTACTATATTTTCAAGTATTTACTTCATACTCTGTTTAAACAACCATAAAAATAATACAGTGATTTGAGGGCTAAATTGTTTGGAGTAATTCAAGATATACAGAAAAATGAACATCAATGTATCAAAGAAAATATTTAAAAATAAAGCATGCAAGGGTCCTGGGGCTGAAAAAAATAAAAATAAAGCAAAAATTAAACATGCTCACTGTATTAGTCCATTTTCACACTGCTATAAAAAAAACTACCTGAGAATGGATAATTTATAAACAAAAGAGGTTTAATTGACTCACAGTTCTGCATGACTGTAGGGGCCTCAGGAAATCTACAATTATGGCAGAAAGCAAAAGGGAAGCAGACACCTTCTTCACAAGGCAGCAGGAGAGAGAGAGAGAGAGTACACAAGGGAAAACCGTCACTTTTAAAACCATCAAATCTCAGAAGAACTCCCTCACTATTACGAGAATAGAATAGGGGAAACTGCCCTCATGATCTAATCACCTCCCACCAGGTCCCTCCCTCAACACGTGGAGATTACGATTCAAGATGAAACTGGAGGGGGAACATAAAACCAAAGCATATCACTCACAAACCCTCAAATTAATTAAGGTAAATTTTAGAATGCATAACTTTCCAAAATCAGGAAAATCGTATTTATATTATATAAAAAAAGATATTACCAAGAAGGCAAAATAAGAGAAATCAGTCTTCATTCCTACACTCACACATAAAAACAAATATAGACAGCTATTTACAAATTAAAATAGCTCAGAGGGCTCAAAGGAGCATACAAGAATCTGCAGAAACACAATAGCAAAATGAAAAAGGAAGAAGAAGAAGAAGGAAAAGAAGAAAGAAGAAGCATATAAACAGAATTGCTGGTGAATACTGGCAAACTTGAGATGCCAAGAGACAGCTAGGAGCAAGTAAGAAGAGCAAAAGCCAGTGATATCTACCGCATGCCAAGAACTACCCTGGTTCCAATGGCCTGCTTCTTAGAGGACACTGGCATCTCTTGCCATTGGTAACCAACAGCCATTCCTGCTGGGGAACCTCAGAGAGGGAGACATGGCCCCACACCTGATCCCTACCTAAGAAGTAGCTGCTGACGAGTCACTTTGGCAAAGAAGGTTTCACCTCTCCTAATTCTATGCATGCCATGACTCTGAAGCTAGAACTGCTCCAAGAGTGCCCACACTCAGACCTAGGCTCTGTTGCTACTCTTAGGCACTGGATCAGCTGACATGGAGAGCTAACTACCACCCTAACTCCTGAGCCACTGAAGCTAGCACATGTCTACACTCATAATTATTTTGGAGAGCTTTGTCCATGTTTTGATTTGTTTTTGTATTTTTGTGTGTGTTTTAGAGATTGGGGTCTTGCTATGTTGCCCAGTCTGTGATGCCAGCAGGCAGGCAAGTCCCAACATTGGGGCTTAGCCCAGGAGGCTTCTTGGCTTCACCTAGAAGAAAATTTGAGGGTGAGCTGATGGTGTTAAACAACAATCTTTTATTGATGAGCTGCTCCTTGTGGAGCATGGCTAACTCACAGGCAGTGTGCTCAGAGTCGCTTATGACTATTGGCAATTGTATTTATAGCCACTTATTTCCACTTTAAGGTGGATTAATGCAAACTGAGGGGTGAGTTATTCAGAATTTTCTAGGAAAGAGGCAGCAACTTCTGGGTCATTTCTTTCTTTTTTTTTTTTTTGAAACAGAGTCTCGCTCTGTTGCCCGGGCTGGAGTGCAGTGGCCGGATCTCAGCTCACTGCAAGCTCCGCCTCTCGGGTTTACGCCATTCTCCTGCCTCAGCCTCCGGAGTAGCTGGGACTACAGGCGCCCGCCACCTCGCCCGGCTAGATTTTTGTATTTTTTTTAGTAGAGACGGGGTTTCACAGTGTTAGCCAGGATGGTCTCGATCTCCTGACCTCGTGATCCGCCCGTCTCGGCCTCCCAAAGTGCTGGGATTACAGGCTTGAGCCACCGCGCCCGGCCTACTTCTGGGTCATTTCAATGCAAAGGGGCAGTAGCTTCTGGGTCATAGCTATAGTATTTGCAAATTTTCATGGCACTAGTGGGAATGTCTTATGCTAATAAGCAATGAGGGCAACTAGGGACCGCTTTTGTCTTCATCTGCTGGTTCCTGCCAGTTTCTTCACTTCATCCCATTGGGGCTGGAAAATAAGTTCTGTCCATTTCCTACCTCATCTGGACTTGAACTCCTGTGTTCAAGCTGGGGCTACAGGTACATGAAACCACACTGGGTTTTTATGTTTTGATGTATAATTCTAGTTAATTATTTCATAGTGGTATAGTATCTCATTTTATTGGTATTCTGCAATTTATTAATTTTCCTGTGGATGACATTTAAGTTGTATCAGTTAGGAAAGGCTAGGTTTTTACTGGAATAGGAAAACAACCCCCAAACACCAGAAAAACAAAAGTTCATTTCTTGCTTAGATAGAGTCTACTATAGTTGAAGAATATGCTCAGCTCCACAGTGTACTCAGGGACCCAAGTGATAAAGGTTTCCTACCTGGAAAATTGTGGCCCCTGTGGCAAGGGGGAGAGAAATAGGGAAATTATTCAGTTCACTTCCATTCCATGTTTGCTGGCTAGAACCAGTCATGTTCAGCTGAGAAAAGTAGGTTCGACAGAGTCAAAAAGGAAAAGAGAACCAGGTATCAATAAGCAGTAGTAATATTGATCAATGTTTCTAGTTTTTACTACTGCAAACCCTGCTGATGTCTCATTGTGTCATGTGAAAGAAATTATCTAGGAGTGAAAGTGCTGGGCCTAGTAAATATGGCCTTTTCAGCTTTCATAAGTAACACATAAATCGCATTTTCAAAGAGTGCTACTGCCCTCCCACCTCAACAGGATAAGTCCGTTTCTCACAGTTCCTTCCAATTGTAGGTACTGTGAACCTTTTTCTCCCCATCTGATTGGCATCCATGTTATTTTGTTGTGATTTTAATTCACATCAGTTTGATTGTGGTTAAGGTTGAATATCCTTTTGGATTTTGGACACTCAGAGTGTATATTTTGTGAATTATCTATTTATGCCCTTTGCTCATTTTTCTATTGTTTGTCTTATTAATTTTATTAATCATTAAATATAATGATTATATGCATGACAAATATATTCTTCAAGTCTGTGGATTACTCCTTAGTTTTTATCATGTTTTTAGATGAACAGAAGTTATTTTTTCACAAATTTAACACAATCAAATTATCAACATTTTCCTTTACAACTGGTACTGTTATCTTTAAAAACAACAACAAACTTTACACCAGCATTACAGACATTCACTTCTCTTCTAAAAATAGTATTTTTTTCAGTTAGCTTAATTCCCATGTAAGTTCTTACATTATTCCCAAAGTAAATCAATTTTGATATAACTAGTTGCCTCAAGATCATTTATTAAATAATAAACTCTTTGAGTATAAGCCAAATGTAAGATGCTGAACATATGAAAGTGTTTTCTTCAATTCTGTATTTTACTAGTTAATCAATATATCTATCCATGGGCCTTTATACAAATAAGAGTAAATCTTGGTATCTAGTAAGACAAGCATCCTCGTTTTTTTCTTTTAATTAAAAAAATTGGGGGCAGTTTTTGGTTCTTTACTCTTCTTGACAAATGTCAGAATCACCTAACATTGTCTATGGAAAACTCTGTCAGGATTTTGAATAGAGTTCCAATAAATACTTAAGATATTTGGGGAAAATTAATCATTTTATGATAATAAGTTTAAAAAATACCATGGTGTCAGTTCATTTTAAGAACACCTGTTCATTTATTTAGAATTTTGTAAATGTCTATTAACTAATTAATTTTCTCTATTAAATATTTTGTCACTGCTACACATAGTATCTTTCATTTGTTTCATTATTTTTGTTGTTATAATAAATGACATCATTTTAAAAATTACATTTTTAATAATTTTGTGACTGTATAAGAATGAAATTGATTGTTATACATAGATATATAAAATTAATGCCAAAGATATGCTTGTATTTTCTCATACATTTTCACATAAAACATTATATCACCAGCCGGACGTGGTGGCTCACGCCTGTAATCCCAGCACCGTGGGAGGCCGAGGCCGGCGGATCACGAGGTCAGGAGATCAAGACCATCCTGGCTCACACGGTGAAACCCCATCTCTACTAAAAATACCAAAAATTAGCCGGACGTGGTGGCGGGCGCCTGTAGTCCCAGCTACTAGGGAGGCTGAGGCGGGAGAATGGCGTAAACCCAGGAGGGGAGCTTGCAGTGACCCGAGATCGCGCCACTGCACTCCAGCCTGGGTGACAGAGCGAGACTCTGTCTCAAAAAAAAAAAAAAAGAAAAGAAAAGAAAAGAAAGAATTATATCATAAATAATGATAATTCTATTTCTTCCTTGTATATTTTATTAATTCTTTCCTGTGTTACTCTACTTGCTAGGACATACTGGAATAATATTGAATGTAATCAGGGAAGCAAACATTCTTAACTATTGTCAAATTGTAACAGAATATTTCTAATCTTTTACCAGTAATTATAATACGTATCATAAATGTTTAGCATTTATTCTTTATTATCCTTGAACATGTTGAGAGTGTTTGCTTTGTTGAAGATATTCCTTGTTAGCTATAGTTTTTATCAAGAATAGGTACTAATTTTACCAAATGTAATTATTTGTGTCTATTGATGTGATCAAACGGTTTTTTCCTTTCTTTTTAAATATCCAATATTATCCTTTTATTACTGGAATCATCTCCACTTTTATTACATGATTATAGTCTGTATTAGAGCTTTTGCATTTATAAGTGAGATTGATCTACATTTTTTAAATTCTTTTTTTTTTTGAAACAGAGTCTTGTTCTGTTGCCGGGCTAGAGTGCAGTGGCAATCTCGGCTCACGTTAACCTCTGCTTCCTGGGTTCAAGCAATTCTCGTGCCTCAGCCTCCCTAGTAGCTGGGACTACAGGAACTTGCCACCACGCCTGGCTAATTTTTCTATTTTTAAGAGAGATGGGGTTTCACCATGTTGGCCAGGATGGTCTCAATCTCCTAAACTGGTGATCTGCCCCCCGGGCCTCCCAAAGTGCTGGGATTACAGGTGTGAGCCACCGCATCCGGCACATTTTTAAAATTCTTACATTAGATTTGTTTGATTTAGGTCACTGGTTATACTGACTACATGAAAATAGTGGGGAAGCTTTTTCTCCTTTTCTATTTTCTGAAAGAGTTTCTGTAATATTGGAATTGTTGTACCGTAAACATTTAGAGAACATACCTCAAAAACACAATTGACTGCTATCTAGAAATTTATATATCCTTTGAAAAAGACCAAAGCATTTCTGAAATAAAAAAGCAACTCACAAAATAAAAATGTAAGAACATGTATGATGAAACTTCTTTAAAATGAGATTTCTCTATATCTCAGAAAAGGTAAAATAATATTAATAGTACTGACATTTGCAGTAAAATGACCACTTTCACAAACAACTGGTACACGTATAAATTGGTACCATCTTATTATAGTTATTGATAGGTTTTTTTGAATATACCTAAGAATTTAGAAGGAATATAATTACCATTGTAATGATGATAATTATTACCAACATATTGTCTGTTATCTCCATAATACCTATTCTAGTGTTTTGAAATGAGTAGGATCTCAGATTTGTTTTTCCCTAATAAATAAATATTTGTATCTGAATTACTTGTGTACTAGAATGTCACAATATGAAAAATGATGTTTGTATACCTATGCCTCTTATTGTCACAAATATTTAGATTATAAAGTAAACTAAAAGTTGACTTCTGACATTCTCCATGGGTGCTAAGTTATAACATCAACTCAAGTGAAGGTTTTGTGGACAATTAGTAATTTTGTCCAATAGCCTATGATAACCTTTAACTTTTTTCTCTTTTTCTACATAAAGTCAAAATGTCCTGCAGTTCATCAAATATCTTTCTGCAGTGCTAATATCATGAATGTTTCCTCAGCTTTCTAAAAACAGTCATTTGACCCTGCTTAAGGAAGCATAGTGCCCAGTCTAAATATCTTGTTATTAAATATAGAGTGTTATGGTCAATTAGCCTGGCTCAATGCAAAATATAGATTTATTTGGAGAAGCTTCAGTAAGAAAATTTGAAAAAGAGCTTACCATCACATTTTTTTCACTTGACCTGATGAGACAAATCAACTCCATGATGGTGATTTAATGGTGCAATCAGCAGTGTGTCAAACCTCATTGATGTGTCTCTTCAGAGTCTGCCAGGTGACTTCATCACCAAAATTTCAAGCAAATTTTCCCTAAACACTCTCTGACTAACCATACCCAAATAAATTCTTTTAGTCAATTGTCTTCTATTTTGTCCTTGAAACTAAATGATATTTTTTGTTCAACCCCTTTGCTTTGAATTGAATAACACACAGTGACCTCAAGATGTTATTTATGATAGAGAACTCCACTTACAATTCAAAATGTCAAATGTGTAGTCATGTGGCAAAAAGTGATTTCTCTGTGGAAACTTAAGTAAGAAAGTAATAAATGTAATTTTCACAAAACATCGCTTTTAATAGCTATCAATGTGTTATAAACACAATGAAATTTATAACTGATACTGAGTCAGCACTCAATTACCTTCTCTCCTTCGCTCTCACCTCTATGGATTTAGAGTTGCTGCTTAGGAAGACGAAGTGTACATCACCAGTATAAACATTAGCTAACTATCATCATAATTCAAGGGTAAATCAAATGATACAGTCACAGCAAAATAACATTTTCTTCTTTCTTCATCATCTGCACATTTTGGAAAGTTTTACTAAAAGTTTTACAAATTTCAAGAACATTTGTGAAACTTAACTTGCACTCCCTACTTGGCCTCAAAAGGCCTTCAAACATGGAAGAGCGGCAGCAAGCATATGTAGACTGTGGTGTTTGAGAAGTTACAGGAAATGATGTGAGTTTCATCTAAAGTCTTGCTACTCAAGTATGGATCAGCTGTGTGGACAATGCTTGAGATCTTGATAAAAATTCAGAATCTCAGGCCCACCCCCAAACTATGTGAGCATTAAAGTTGAAAAAGCACTAACTTGAACAATTACTTTACTGGATTTGAATAAAAGAGACCGATGGCTGCTTTGCTTTCCAGCCACACAACTAGGGTCAATCCCCTTTACCTGTCTGAGTCTCAGATTCCATATCAATTAAATAATTAATGTATCACCTGTGCCGACACCTGAATGGAATTGTTAGGAAGATCAAATCATGGCACACAATAAGGTATTTCACAACAGTGGACTCGTCTCCATTCAATTGGAAAGATGTGGATAGGGTCCTCTGTTAGCATGTGATGAACACATATCATGAATGAGAAATATTTCTTGCTTTCAGCCTTGGAGATTTTGAAGTGAGACGTTAATTAACCAAGTCTATCTTGACTGATAGACACATTTGCTTTTCAGTTCTGATATTCAAGACTGCAAGTGCATTTTAGATACTTCAGTGAAGCTGTAAGTCTTTTAGGCAAACGCTCACAAAGTATGTACTGTAGAATAACAAAAAAGATGCTGTGAATAATTTGAGTTGTTTCAACAGACTCGGTCTCTGTAATTCAGCCTTGCCTCTTCAATCTGCCTTATATGGCCTACCAAACCAATAAACCAATCTTCCTCGAAGACTCTGCAATGTGAGATTTTTCTAGTCCTTAGTTCTGACTAAATAGTTTAGCTCAGTATTGTAGACACTTCTCAGGTGTTTCTCCATATTTCAAGTCAGATATTGAAAATTAATGACCACAAGTTTTACTAAACAGGCAAGATATGTCTTTATAATCATTTTTAACTCAGAAAATTTGAAAGCTTCTAATAATCCATCAACGTGTACAAGACATATTAAATACATCTGCTATCATTTATCTAAATTATTTAAGTTAATGTCCTAAAATGAACACTTCCTAAAATCTGGTCTCACTCTTTTGATTTTTATTTTAATTTCTTACAACTCCTCAGAAAACAACATTTTGTCAAACAAGAACACTCTATTCATTTCCAACACATGAAATACAATAACGTGAGGTATGATTGAGAACTTTTCTTTCTCTAGAGTTTATAAAGTAGATTACAGTGAAGATAGCACCTCTTGAGAACTAATTTGCAAAAATGTTCAATTCTCATCATAAGACATTTATGTCACCAGATCTGAAAGTCTAGTTGGTTTATCAGTCTTTACAAATGAGAAATGTAAGAAAGGAAAAGAATGCACAAACTAACTAGGTTTCTTGTAATAAATCACTAAACTAGTCAAAGGACCAAAAAATACAAGATCAGTGTGACTCTGAGGGAAGTGAGATTATGGTTCTGTACTTGTTACATTAAAGAGCTAAAATAAATAGTCATAATATTAACAATAATGACAGTAATAATAGCTATAGTATACTGAGTACTTACTATGTGTCAACTACTGTGAAAAAATCTTCACTTGCATTTAGTTCTTCCAATATCCCTTTAAGACTGCCAAGTTTTAGAGTAATTTATAATCCTTTGGGTATATACCCAGTAGTGGGATGGCTGGGTCATATGGTACATCTAGTTCTAGATCCTTGAGGAATCGCCATACTGTTTTCCATAATGGTTGAACTAGTTTACAATCCCACCAACAGTGTAAAAGTGTTCCTATTTCTCCACATCCTCTCCAACATCTATTGTTTCCTGACTTCTTAATGATTGCCATTCTAACTGGTGTGAGATGGTATCTCATTGTGGTTTTGATTTGCATTTCTCTGATGGCGAGTGATGACGAGCATTTTTTCATGTGTCTGTTGGCTGTATGCATGTCTTCTTTTGAGAAATGTCTGTTCATATCCTTTCCCCACTTTTTGATGGGGTTGTTTGTTTTTTTCTTGTATATTTGTTTGAGTTCTTTGTAGATTCTGGATATTAGCCCTTTGTCAGATGAGTAGGTTGCAAAAATTTTCTCCCATTCTGTAGGTTGCCTGTTCACTCTGATGGTAGTTTCTTTTGCTGTGCAAAAGCTCTTTAGTTTACTACAAAGACACATGCACACGTATGTTTATTGCGGCACTATTCACAATAGCAAAGACTTGGAATCAACCCAAATGTCCATCTGTGACAGACTGGATTAAGAAAATGTGGCACATATACACCATGGAATACTATGCAGCCATCAAAAAGGATGAGTTTGCGTCCTTTGTAGGGACATGGATGCAGCTGGAAACCATCATTCTTAGCAAACTATCACAAGAAGAGAAAACCAAACACCGCATGTTCTCACTCATAGGTGGGAACTGAACAATGAGATCACTTGGACTCGGGAAGGGGAATATCACACACTGGGGCCTATCATGGGGAGGGGGGAGGAGGGAGGGATTGCATTGGGGAGTTATACATGATATAAACGTTATGCACATGTACCCTAGAACTTAAAGTATAATAAAAAAAAAAAAGAATCAAATTAAAGCAAACTAAAAAAAAAAAAAAAAGAGAGACTGCCAAGTTTTATAATTATTACCATTTTGTAGACAGGAAAACAGAGTTAAGAGAGTTTTATAAAGTATCCAAGGTCATATAGCTATTATATTTTGAAAATATGACTTTCTGTCCCCAGAGCTTACATGCTTAACCCTTTCCTCTAGACTGCTCTATAAAGTACAAAAATGGCAGTCACCCTCCTTGGAATAATCAGAGGAAAGAAAAATCAGTAACTGAGTAAAAGTTGTACCTCAGCACCAGATCCTATCCCAATTTCAAGTATCCATTTAGCCTTGGATAGCATCACTGTGTTTTGAAAACCAAAATCCGTTGAGTATTTTGTGGTCCACCATCTTCTACAAAGCAGATACTCTATTGAATAGTAAGCTACGAACTGAATTTCTGTACCTGTAATCACTTTATTTGTTTACAAATATTTGTTATTGACTGAATCTGCATACATATATTTTGTAAAACAAGAATCCTTTTCATGGAAGCAACAACTTGCTATTAATGTGGTTTTTATTTGAGATTTTTATATGTTGTTATTTCTCAACAGTCAATCCTTAAGCAAATTGGATTTCTCATTTCTCTCAACTAGTTATATTTTTGAAAATCATATTAAAAACTTTGAATTTGTTTCATTATTATGCAATATTAAGGTCTAATTAATTTAAAAGTTTCCTAAGGTTCAATTTTCAATATCCAGTCATCTATGAAGCTGGAAATACTGAAAAACAGTTTTAAAAGAGACACAAAGATCAGAACCAAATAGTCCTAAGCAATTGTTATTATTATAACTGTTCTTGGTATTTTTGTGATGTGGCATATAAATGTAGAAAATGGCTAATATATTGATAAAGCACTGATTTGGTTATCAAAAAATTCTAGCTACGGTTTATATTTACTAGTTATACAACTTGGAATTATTCCCTTAACTTCTCTGAGATATTGTTTACTCATTTGTAAAACTGGACTTATATTCCCTTTCCTAATAACTGCTTGAGATTATTGTAGACATACAATATGGTTAGGAATATAAAAAAGTTTTATACAGTGTAAATTGCTATAAAAACAAAGTTTTGTTATGAGTGTAAATGCTGATTTTCCTTTTGAATATCTGTTGTTAAAACTGCAAACACTGAGAATTAATATAGCCCAGATAAGTTATTTTAATCAATAAAAGTAGATAAAAGCCTGTTCCTTACTTGCCTATTTTGCCTTTACGAACACAACATTTATTGTACACCCTTTGCTTGTCTTGGACTTTATTACTATCTACATAATCTGTAAGACCTAAAGAGGAAACAAGGAATGGGGGAGTGTGTGTGAGATTGTGTGTCTGTATGTATGTGTCTGTGCGTGTACACAGAAAGTGATTAGGAATAAGGAGGAGTGATAATATTGCTAACTTTTGAAGCCCTTAATGTAAGTCATTTTGATGTTAGCTACTGACTGCTTATCCAAATGGAATCCATAATTATAATCAAATGTATAAAAATATAGTTATCAATTGTACCTTTATATAATTGGCTAGTACATTGTTGTGAAGTAACTCAATTCAATAAATGTTATAAAGTTCTTCTGAATATTCCTTTTATTCTTTATTTTATATATAGTACATGACACTTAAAAAGAACTGTAATATTTTAGTGAAAAATGACTACATGCTTCATTCATAGGTTAGCTGTAT
The DNA here is from genome assembly GCF_009764315.1 of Trachypithecus francoisi. NCBI lineage: Eukaryota > Metazoa > Chordata > Mammalia > Primates > Cercopithecidae > Trachypithecus > Trachypithecus francoisi. The sequence continues at coordinate 59,757,884 of NW_022681455.1, forward strand.
TTTGAAGCCTCCTAATTTGATTCAGTTGATTATTTGGCATCCAAACCATGGGTTAGGGCCAAAAATAGAACTATTGTCACCATTCTATGTAGCAATTTCAATAGTTTTGTTTTCTTTTTCCATAATAAACAAACTTCTAACTTCAGGAACTGCTTCAGAAAGTAATTATTTATAATGCATTTACATTAATATGAATTTTATGTCTGAGAGTATGCGGAAATGACTAGATAAGATGTTTTAAGATAATTCATAGGTACATTTAACAATATGTGAAATGAGGGACTTCTAATTTTGAAATGTGGTAGCCTTCTAGTAAAATTTATTCTGCTTTATCAAAATGTATGCAAATAAGATTCCCAAACCAAAATCAGTTCTGGCAGTCTATTTCTGTTATAACATTTAAAATTTTAAATTATAAAATTAATTATCCAGGATTATAAGCTGAAATTAGATATTATGATGTTTATGTTGACATTTTTGCCAGATCATCCGTCTAAATAATTAACCTTGTTTTCATTTATGAGTCAAAATAACATATTATAGATATTTTAAGAGCACAGAAGAACTCCAGTAGTTCTAGAAGTAGTAATATTGGGCTTGGGACCCACGTCCCTTTGAACAGATAGCCTTCTCAAGAAGGACAGGCACAAACAAGCCCAGATTATGAAACTACAATAAATACATAACTCTTCAATGCCCAGACACTGACAAACATCTATTGATATCAAGAGCAAAACAAACCTAAAATTAATAGAATAAAAGAAACAATAAAGATTAGAGCAGAAATAAACAGAAATGGAAAAAAATACAATATATATAAATACAAAAGATCAATTAAACAAGAAGTTGTTTTTGTAAAAGTTAAACAAAATTGACAAACTTTATGCTAGGTTAACTAAGAAATAAACAGAGAAGATCCAAATAAATAAAATCAGAGTTCGAAAAGGAGACATTACATCTGATACCACCGCCCCCCAAAATTCAAAGGAATAATAGTGGCTTCTATGAGCAATATATGCTAATAAACTGGAAAACTCTAGAAGAAACAGACAAATTCCTAGACACATATAACCTACCAAGATTGAACCAGGAAGACATCTAAAAACCTAACAACCTAACAACCTAGTAACAAGTAAGGAGATTGAACTCATAATAAAAAGCCTCCAAGTAAGAAATCATTGAAATTTTTATACAATAATATATATCTTGGCTATTCCGAATAATGCTGCAATGACCATGAGAATGTAGACATATCTCAGAAGAACTGATTTCATACCTTTTGAATATATACCCCATAGTAGGATTGCTGAATAAGTACTACATTGTGCATAAGTACCACATTTTCTTTATCCGGTCATCTGTTGATGAACACTGAGATTGCTGAATCATATGGCAGTTCTATTTTTAATTTTTTGAGGAGTCACCATACTGTTTTTCATAATGAATATACTAATTTACATAATAAAAGAAATGAGTTCCTGTTATTTGCAACAACATTGATGGAACTGGAGGTCATTAGGTCATTATGTTAAGTGAAATGGATTCTGCATTATATTAAGCGAAAAGACAAACATTACATGTTCTCACTTATTTGTGGCATCTACGTATCAAGACAATTGAACACATGAAGATAGAGAATAGAGAAGGGTTACAGAGGTTGATAAGGTTAGTTGGACAGGGTGGGGGGTAATACATTCCCACCAATACTTTGCAGGTATTCCCTTTTCTCTAAATTCTCTCTTGTACTTACCATTCGTTCAGTTTATAGATTTTTCACCTCGTGCTCAAATTTATTCCTAGATATTTTCATTATTTTTGTAGCCATTGTAAATGTGGTTGTTTTCTTGATTATTTATTTTTCAGGTAGTTTCTTGTTATTGTACAAAAATTTCAATGACTTCTGTATGTTGATTTCATACTTTGCTACTTTACTGAAATTATTAGTTCAACAGCTTTTTTGGTACAGTGGTTAGAGTTTATACGCAAGATCATGTTATCTGGAAACAGGCAATTTAACTGATTTTTCTCTTTCTTCTTTTGTAATATTTGCTTTGAATGTAATTAATTTCCTTTAATTCCTGATTTAGTTTTATCCTACAAATTTTGATATGCTATTTGGTTGTTATGATGATGTTAAAATGGTTTTTATTTCCATTGTGATTACTTTTTGATGCATTGGATTTTCAGAAGTATATTGCTTAATTTCTATATTTATGAAGATTTTCTAGTTACAGTCCATCCTACTTATTTATGAATCCTATATTTGCAAATTTGCTTACTTACAAAAATTTATTTGTAGTCCTAAAATCAATCCTTACTGCACTGCCACTGGCAGACATGCAAAGAGTGGTGAAGAATTCGAGTCTATCTGATGATGCACATGTTCCCAGCTGAGGTAAAACAAGGTAACACCCTGCATTCTTGTTTCAGCTGTCATACAAATATGATGAGAGGATCAAGATGATGGGAACAGTGCAGTGTAGTGCCAGAAGTTCTGACTATGGGGTAGCTGGACAGCGTTTAAATCCCAATTCTGGCATCTGTTAGGGAGTAGGGTAGCCTCAGGCAAGTTGCTTAACACTTTGAGCCTTACTTTCTTTTTTAATAATAAAGAAAATAAAATCTTGGTAATTTAAGAGTACAGTTTACGTGATATGTATTTATATGTACATATTTTCCCTAGATGTAACAATTAAATATTCATTAATTCAATATTCATGGAGACTTTTCAGAATGTAACTGTTGCAAATATGGAGAATTCACTGGGTTTTTTAAAAGAAACTTCTACTTAATTCACTCATGTTCCCAATTCTTTTAATTTTACAGAGGCCAGTTTTATGTCCCAGTATATGTCTATCTTGATAAACACTTCAAATGCACACTTGTTGGGTCACTCATATGTTTTATAAGTTGAATTGTATCTCCAAAATTTCTATGTTGAAGTCCTAACCCTCAATATCCCAAAATGTGACCTTATTTGGAAAGAGGATTATTGAAGACATAATTCATTATATTAAGATTAGGTCATAGCAGAGTAGGATGGGCTCCTAATCCAGATGACTAGTATTATTATAAAAAGAGTGATAGTCAAAGGAATATACCTTAAAATAATAAGAACTATGTATGATAAACCCACAGCCAACATCATACTGAATGAGCAAAAGCTGGAAGTAAGAAATAAAAGACATCGAAAGAGGAAGAGGAGAAGTCAAAATATCTCTCTTTGTTGATGATATGATCTTACCTCTAGAAAACCCTATAGACTCCACCAAGAAGATCCTAGAACTGATAAATAACTTTGATAAAGTATTAGAGTACAAAATCAATGTACAGAAATCATTAACATTTTTATACATGAATAACGTTTAAACTGGGAACCAAATCAAGAACACAATCCAATTTACAATAGTCAGAGAAATACATCTAACCAAGGAAGTAAACGATTTCTACATTAAGACTTAGAAATCACTGTGGAAAAAAATCACAGATGACAGAAGCAAATGAAAAAAAATTCCATGCTCGTATATTGGAAGAATCAACATCACTAAGATGGCCATACTGCTTAAAGCAATCTGCAGATTCAATGCTATTTCTATCAAACTGCCAACATTATTTTTCACAGAATGAAAAAAAAAAAACTATTCTAAAATTCACAAGGAACCAAAAAAAGAGCCAGTTTAGCCAAAGCAATCCTAAGCAAAAAGAATGAAACCTAAGCAAAAAAGAATGTGATGCCTCTGGTTTCAAACTATACTATAAGGCAACTTCAAACTATACTATAAGGCAACAGTAAACATAACAGCATGGTACTGGTACAAAAACAGACAAATATGCAGCCATAAAAAGGAACGAGATCATGTCCTTTGCAGGGATATGGATAGAGTTGGAATCCATTATCCTCAGCAAACTAATGCAGAAACAGAAGACCAAACACTGCTCTCGCTTATAAGTGGGAGTTGAATGATGAGAATACATGGACACATGGTGGAGAACAACACACACTGGAGCCTGCTACAAGGGGGGAGTGAGGGGAGGGAGAGCATCAGGAAGAATAGCTAATGAGTGCTGGGCGTAATACCTAGGTGATCAGATGATCTGTGTAGCAAACCACTATGGCACACGTTTACCTATGTAACAGACCTGTACATCCTGCACATCTATCCCTGGGCTTAAAATAAAAATTGAAGAAGAAAAAAGACAAATAGACCAATGAAACAGAATAGAGAACTCAGAAATAAAGCCACACATTTATGGCCATCTGATCTTCAACAAAGTCAACAAAAATAAGCAATAAGTAAAGGATTATCTGTTCAATAAATAGTGCTGCGTAACTACTTATGTAGAAGAATGAAAGTGGACCCCTATTTTTCACCACCTACAAATTAGTCCAAGATGGATTAAAGATTTACATATAAGACCTAAAACTATAAAAATCTTAGAAAACAACCTAGGAAATACCATTCTGGAAATCAGACCTGGGAAAGAATTTATGTATTAGTCCTGAAAAGCAATGGCAACAAAAATAAAAACTGACAAGTGAAACCTAAAAAATTAAAGAGTTTCTGCACAGCAAAGGAAACCATTGACACAGTAAACAGCCTATGGAATGGGAGAAAACATTCATAAACTATGCATGTGATAAAGATCTAATATCCAGAATCTATAAGAGACTTAAATAATTAAACACTCAAAAAACAAACAACCCCATTTAAAAAATGGGCAAATGGCTGGGCTCATGCCTGTAATCCCAGCACTTTGGGAGGCCGAAGCAGGCTGATCACTTGTTGACCAGCCTGGGCAGCATGGCAAAGCCCCGTCTCTATTAAAAATACAGAAATTAGCCAGGCATGGTGATGGGCGCCTGAAATCCCAGTTACTCGGGAGGCTGAGGCAGAAGAATTGCTTGAATCCCGGAGGCAGAGGTTTCAGTGAGCCAAGGTTGTACCACACTGCACTCTAGCCTGGGCAACACAGCAAGACTCCATCTCAAAAAAAAAAAAATGGGCAAAGAATACGAACAGGCACATTTCAAAAGAAGACATACATGCAGCCAACAATCATATGAAAAAAAAGTTCCACATCACTAGTCATCAGAGAAATGAAAATCAATACCACCATCAGATACGATCTCACACGAGTCACAGTGGCTATTACTGAAAAGTCAAAAAACATCAGATATTGGCGAGACTGCAGAGAAAAGGGAACACTTTATACACTGTTGGTAGGAATGTAAATTAGTTCAACCACTGTGGAAAGCCATTTAGAGATTTCTCAAATAATCAAAACAGAACTATCATTGGATCTAGCAGTCTCATTACTGGATATATATCCAAAGGAAAATAAATTGTTCTACCATAAAGACACATGCACATGTATGTTCATTGCAGAACTATTCACAATAGCAAAGATATGGAATCAACCTAGATGCCCATCAATGGTGGGTTGAATAAAGAAAATATGGTACATATACACCATTTACTATGCAGCCATAAAAATGAACAAAAGCATGTTCTTTGTAGCAACATGGATGCAGCTGAAGGCCATTAACCTAAGCAAATTAACACAGGAACAGAAAATCAAATACCACATGTTCTCATTTATAAGTGGGAGCTAAACATTGGGTACACATAGATATAAAAATGGAAACAATACATACTTAGGATTATCAAAGTAGGGAGAGAAGAAGTAGGGTAAGGGTGAAAACACTGGGTACTATGTTTACTATCTGGGTGATGGGATTTTTTTTTATACTCCAAACCTCAGCATCACAATATGCCCATTAACAAACATGTACATGTACCCCCTGAAACTAAAAGCTAAATTTATATAAAATTGTGAAAAATAAAATGAAATAAAATAGAAAAAATATGCCACTTGAAGTCACAAACAGAGGGAGAATACCATGTGACGATTGAACTTACAATGTCATAAGCCAGGTAACTACCAAAAAGTAGAAGAGAGGCCTAGAACAGAAATTTTCCTAGTGCCTTCTGAAGGAGCATGGCTCTGGTAACAATTTGGTTTCAGACTACCAGTCTCTAGAACTGTTAGACAATAAATTTCTGTTTCAGCTACCCAGCTGGTTTGTGGTACTTTGTTACAACAGACTAAGGAAGTCAATACAATGTGTTCCTAGCAATTAAAACAAATTTGTTACTTCTGATCAAATCTTCCATTCCCTTACACATTTTTAACCTGTTTATTCTATCAGTTTTTGATAGACGTGTTAAAATCTCTCACTATAATTGTGGATTTTCAGTCTCCTTTCAATGATATCAGTTTTTGTTTTATATATTAGGAGGCATACAAATTTAGATACATATGAATTTATGTATTTCTTTTTAATTTTTAGGTGCATACAGACTTTAGATCGTTGCAGTTCTCTGGTAAATTGACCCTTTTACGATAAAGAAATGTTCCATATTTCCCTCTATTAGTCAGCCTAACAGTTATAAATTATTTTACTATTCTTTTAATGGCTGTCCTAGAGATTACAACATAAGCCACTGGTTATTAAAGTCTAATATGTATTCTTTTACTTTTGCTATTGCCAGGATAGTACAAAGATTTTACAACATTTTAATACTGTTAATATCATGCCATTCTTTGAGCTATTGTTGTGTATTTTAATTTTGCACATATCTTATAATGAAAAAATACATTATTATTGCTTTATATAACAAAAATTGACTTTAAATCTAATAAGTAGCATAAGATATTTGCAAAATATAATTTGTAACATAACTTTCATAATTTATGCATTATTTTTAAAATTCTTTAAAATTTATACTCATATATTCTTTTTCTATTGCTTTTTCTTTATTTTTCTATTTTGAATTTAAATCTGAGTTATTTCTTTCTGGTTTAAGAGCCTTCTTTACTTTTTCTTTTTTTTTATTTTTTCTTTTGAGACAGAGTTTGGCTCTTGTTGCCCAGGCTAAAGTGCAACGATGTGATCTCAGCTCACTGCAACCTCTGCGTCCTGGGTTCACATGATTTTCCTGCCCCAGCCTCCCTAGTAGCTGGGATTACAGGCACCTGCCACCACACTTGGCTAATTTTTTGTATTTTTAGTAGAGACAGGGTTTCACTGTGTTGGCCAGGCTGGTCTCGAACTCCTGACCTCAGGTGATCCACCTGTTTCATACTATTTCTTTTAGTGCAGAACTGTGGCTGATAAATTCCTTTAAGTTTTGTTGGTCAAAAGGTGTCTTTATTTTGCTTTCTTTTAAAACAAATTCCTTTCAGTTCTTTGAAGATATCAGTCCATAGTTTTCTGGCTTCCACTCTCTCTATGGAAAAAAAAAAATAGCTGTCAATCATCATTGTTCCTTTAGATATAATGTGTCTTTTTCCCTAGCTACAATAATTTTCTCTATGTATTTGGTTTTCTTCATTGTTACTAGAATATACCAAGTGGATTTTCTTTGTTCATATCATTTTAGTTATTCTTGATTCTATGAATTGATGTCTTATCTCTTTAAATATGGCTCCTGCCTCATTTTTTCTGTTCTCATTTTGAAACTCCAAATGCATATCTTTGACCTTTTCATCCTCCCCTCTTATGTTTATGCTGTCTTTATCCTAGATATAATTTATTTTTATTCTCTCAGTGTTTCAAGTTTCATCCTATCTTATATTTTATGAATTCTCATTTTAGCTATGCACAATCTGAATTTAAATCCATGATTAATTTTTGTATTTTAGTTATTACAGTTTCCATTTCTAGAATTTTTCACTTGATATTTTCCTAGTGTTGAACTCTGACAAAGTTCTGTATCTTCTTTTTGAGTTTCTTGAAATATTAATCATGTTTACTTCGTAGTTCATGATTGGTAAATTCACTATCTGGGTCTGCTATGAGTCTGTTTCTATTGTCTTCACTTTTTTTCCTTGAATTTTTGGGGTCAAGTCTTGCCTTTCCATATGCATGGCTATTGTTGACTACATGTTGGAGACTGTGTATGAAAAGTAGTAAAGGTCATTTGAGGTAATGAATGATAATCCATTCTTCCTGAAAATATTCAATTTGTTTATGTCAGAAAACTAGGCTAGGTCCAGGTCACCTAAGTTCAATCAGAAATTGAGATTATTTGAAACTGGGCCTCAGGCATTTTAAGGACTTCGCTAGTGTCAGTTTTTGCATATTCTCACAACTAGAATGTAAGGCACTTTCCAGGGCTCCATGCTAGGCAGACCCTGAACACTAGTTTTTATCACCAAACCCCGTAAGATGGAGGAATACTCTCAACAGTCCCTAAGTTGTTGTGATGGTTTTGAGCAGAGAACAGAATCACTTGCCTTAGCTTTTTCCGTCTCCCAAATCTTAGCTCTGTGTATCTTCTCTCCCTTGGTAGCTCCCTGAAGCCAGCACACTGATTTTCTAATGCCCCATATTTCTACTTGTCCTCAGTAGTAGAGTTTGTCTTAAAGTAGTCCATTTACTGGAAGCACAAAACGTTTTTTTTTTGGTGAGGGAGAGTTGATTTTCTTATAACTCTGTCTAATTTGTCTGTACTGTTATGTTTATATGTAATGTTGCAAAACAACAAAATAATTACATTTTCCTCTGCTTATGAATATATCATTAAACTAACTGGCCTTGTCTGTTATTCAGCCCAGAACACCAGGGGAACGTTTTTTTCCCTTTTATTTTGGTCAGTATTTCAGTCAGTATAAACTATATTGGTTACACTACGAAAATAAACTAACCGTAAACTTCATGACTTAAAGCAAAGTTTTCTAAATTACTCATACTTCATGTGCCTCGGGTTAGGGAGGGATTCTGCTTTTGCTTGATCTTATAAAAAAATTCAGATGAATCTAGAAGATTTAAAAAGTTACAGCAAATAACATTCTGATTTTGAAAGTGTTTCACTGGACATAACTCATGTCTCTTGTGCTTATAATTCATTGGTCAAATCAAATCACATGGCTAGGCCTTCCTCAAGGAGTCAGAAACATTCATTCTTACTCTGTGCCTACAAAGAGAAAGAGAATATCTCTGAACAGCACCAATGGGTAATAAAAACTTTTTTTTTTTTTTTTTTTATATTTTAAGTTCTAGGGTACATGTGCACAATGTGCAGGCTTGTTACATATGTATACATGTGCCATGTTGGTGTGTTGCACCCATTAACTCGTCATTTACATTAGGTATATCTCCTAATGCTATCCCTCCCCACCCCCCACAATAGAACCCACTGTGTGATGATCCCCTTCCTGTGTCCAAGTGATCTCATTGTTCAATTCCCACCTATGAGTGAGAACATGCGGTATTTGGTTTTCTGTTCTTGCGATAGTTTGCTGAGAATGATGGTTTCCAGCTACATCCATGTCCCTACAAAGGACATGAACTCATCCTTTTTGATGGCTGCATAGTATTCCATGGTGTATATGTGCCACATTTTCTTAATCCAGTCTATCACTGATGGACATTTGGGTTGATTCCAAGTCTTTGCTATTGTGAATAGTGCCGCAATAAACATACGTGCATGTGTCTTTATAGCAGAATGACTTATAATCCTTTGGGTATATACACAGTAATGGGATGGCTGGATCAAATGGTATTTCTATTTCTAGATCCTTGAGGAATCAGTTTACAGTCCCACCAATGGTGTAAAAGTGTTCATATTTCTCCACATCCTCTCCAGTACCTCTTGTTTCCTGATTTTTTTAATGATTGCCATTGTAACTGGTGTGAGATGGTATCTCATTGTGGTTTTGATTTGCATTTCTCTGATGGCGAGTGATGATGAGCATTTTTTCATGTGTCCGTTGGTTGTATGAATGTCTTCTTTTGAGAAGTGTCTGTTCATATCCTTTGCCCACTTTTTGATGGGGTTGTTTGTTTTTTTCTTGTAAATTTGATTGTGTTCTTTATAGCTTCTGGATATTAGCCCTTTGTCAGATGAGTAGATTGCAAAAATTTTCTCCCATTCTGTAGGTTGCCTGTTCACTCTGATGGTAGTTCCTTATGCTGTGCAGAAGCTCTTTAGTTTAATTAGATCCCATTTGTCAATTCTGGCTTTTGTTGCTGTTGCTTTTGGTATTTTAGACATGAAGTCCTTGCCCATGCCTATGTCCTGAATGGTAATACCTAGGTTTTCTTTTAGGGTTTTTATGGTTTTAGGTCTAACATTTAAGTCTCTAATCCATCTTGAATTAATTTTCATATAAGGAGTAAGGAAAGGATCCAGTTTCAGCTTTCTATTTATGGCTAGCCAATTTTCCCAACACCATTTATTAAATAGGGAATCCTTTCCCCATTTCTTGTTTCTCTCAGGTTTGTCAAAGATCAGATGGCTGTAGATGTGTGGTATTATTTCTGAGGTCTCTGTTCTGTTCCATTGGTCTATATCTCTGTTTTGGCACCAGAACCACGCTGTTTTGGTTACTGTAGCCTTGTAGTATAGTTTGAAGTCAGGTAGCATGATGCCTCCAGTTTTGTTCTTTTGACTTAGGATTGTCTTGGCAATGTGGTGTCTTTTTTGGTTCCACATGAACTTTAAAGCAGTTTTTTCCAATTCTGTGAAGAAAGTCATTGGTAGCTTAATGGGGATGGCATTGAATCTATAAATTGCCTTGGGCAGTATGGCCATTTTCACAATATTGATTCTTCCTATCCATGAGCATGGCATGTTCTTCCATTTGTTTGTGTCCTCTTTTATTTCACTGAGGAGTGGTTTGTAGTTCTCCTTGAAGAGGTCCTTTCTATCCCTTGTAAGTTGGATTCCTAGGTATTTTATTCTCTTTGAAGCTATTGTGAATGGGAGTTCATTCATGGCTTGGCTCTCTGTTTGTCTGTTACTGCTTTATAAGCATGCTTGTGATTTTTGCACATTGATTTTGTATCCTGAGACTTTGCTGAAGTTGCTTATCAGCTTAAGGAGATTTTGGGCTGACACGATGGGGTTTTCTAAATATACAATCATGTCATCTGCAAACAGGAACAATTTGACTTCTTTTCCTAGTGGCCAACAAGCATCATAACCTAATAACTGCAAGACTGTAAAGTCCTCAACAGTGTATAATATGTTCTGTTCTTAATTATGTATATATTTTAATACAATTGTGTTAGTTTCATATTGCTGACATAAATGATTAGAAACCAATGGCATAAATAAACACAAATTTGTTATCTTACAGTTCAGTAGGGAAGTCTGGTACAGGTTTCACTGAGCTAAAGTCAAGTGTTCAGTGTCTGTTTTCCTTTCAGGAAACTCTAGTGGAGAAGTTAAATTTTTGTTTATTTGAGTTATTGATAACATAAGTCTCTTGTGTTTATAGGACTTAGTTAGTTCCCCGTTTTCTTGCTGACTATAGACTAATGACCACTCTAATGTTCTAGAGATTATCACATTACTTCATTCAATGTCCCCTTCCTTCAACTTCAAAGCTGGCAATTGAAGGTTGAGACTATCTCACCTCACATGTCTCTGACCTTTCTGGCTCTGCCTTTCCACCTTTAAGAACTGTTGTGATTAGATTGTGTCACCCACAAAACACAAGATCATCTCCCTACCTCAAAGTCCTTAATTCCTTTTGCAAAACCTGTTTTTCCATTAAAGAAAAATATTCACAGGTTCCAGGCATTACGGCATATCAAAATAGTTGATGGAATAAGCTGTGTGCCCAGTAAAGTATAGCTAACAGTATGATGAACAAAAAAAGCAATGATAATTATGTAAGTATACATCACAACAAAACAATTGTTAAAAATTCCTTTCTCATGGAAGACAACATAGTTTTCTGACTACATTTCTATCATTATTATTATTTGAGACAGCATCTTTCTTTGTCATCCAGGCTGGAGTGCAGTGGTGCAATCATGGCTCACTGCAGCCTCGACTTCCCAGGCTCAAGTAATTCTCCCACCTCAGTCTCTCAAGTAGCTTGGACTACAGGCATGCACTGCAACACCCTGCTATTTTAAAAATTATTTTGTAAAGATGAGGTCTCACTATGTTGCCGAGGCTGGGCTTGAACTCCTGGGTTCAAGCAATTCTCTTGTCTTGGTTTCCCAAAGTGCTGGGATTACAGGTATAAGCTACTGTACCTGGCCTACATTTCTATTATTAAAGGCAACATTATGAGACGTGCTTTTCCCACTCAGTAGACATATAATGAATAATTGTTGAGTGAATGAATGAACAAATGGGTAAATACGCATTTTCTCACTAAACTGACATGTTTTTATATCTTATGGCGTATAGTTATTTAATTTTTGGTACTGACATTTTTATGCATATTTTATTTTTCTTTTAGACTATAGCCTCTTGGAAATCAATGCCTAAACATGTTTCGTATGTAAATCTGCCACACAAGGATAGCTACTGCATGGATAGTGCATTAATAAATATTTGTAAAGGTATAGTTAAGGCATGACATTTCTTATAATTCAAAATTATGTTGGAAATAAAAAGTCATATTTGAAATCAGGATATAGAATCAATACATATTTGCAAGTGTGCCTGAGTTTTTAAAATGAGCTTAAATATATAACAGATAGGACTAAAGTTCAAATATCTCATTGAATTTAAAGGAAAATTGAAACCCAAAAAGTTTCATTAATTTTTTTGCAAAATTGTATATTTGATGCCCTTTCCTTCACACTGATTTGACTCCATCTATTCCTATGAAAGGACACACTTAAAATAGTAATACATATATTTTTTAAGAAAAAAAGCTTAATTAAATTTTGTTTTTAAAATGTAGACAAGTTATTTATAGCCAAACTCAGTTGTCCTTCATGTACTGAAATCTTAAGTTAGAATGACTAGTTATATCTTTCGCTATCAGTGCGTGTGTGTGTGTGTGTGTGTGTGTGTGTGTATTAACATGTTTTACTCTCTGGCTAAAAAAGGGAAAAGCCATTATGTGGTTTGTGTTTTATATATGACAATTTCTGTGCCTAGCTGTGTAGTCAAATTTAAAAATTTTAGATCCATTTGATTATGTATTTAAACAATTTTACCAATGGGAAAATTGAGATTCAATAGTTATAAGTGATATACCCACAGTTTTAGAGCTAATTGTGGCAAGCCAAGAAATCCCTTAATATAGATTTCTTTGTACTTTCTTATTTTCTCTTAGATCTTTTTTTAATAGACATCTTCCTAGACATTAAGCTTGACAAATTGCCTGATACTTCTCTGAAAGATTTTATACAATGCTTAGGCCTTTGTTTCAGAGAATTGTGCAGCTATATGTCTAACCTTTCAGATACCAGGCAATTAAACATCTAGGCACAGATTTTCCAGATATGGCTGTTAAACCTTTACCATTTTGATTAGGCCTTAGACACATTAATAATGTGATAATAGTACTCTAGTTGTTTCTGTCACATTCTTTTCTAGATTCTAAATCCTGGGCAGCATCCTAAAACAATAAATAAAAAGGCAGAAATAATAGAAGTTACTTATGCAGTTATTTTCCTCCCCTCATATGAAGGGGTGAGGGCAAGGTGATATGGTAGCTAATTGGCATGTGATCAATTACAATAAAGTAACAGATCTCCGAAGCCACTCTGGAGAGGTGGGTTCAGCATTGTTAATTATTGGCTGCACAATTATGAGTAAAAAGGGTCATTCTAAAAATACATGTATTAATAGCTTATCTGAATTATAATTTGATGACTATCAAAATAGTCTATGTGAAAGTGAGCATCTATAACCAGAAATAGGAGCCAGCATGAAGCCCTTGAACATGCTGTTGCTCAAGATGTTGTTGCATTATTTTCCTATTAATACAATTATATCCTTGAGTTGAGGGAAAAAAATCACTTCGTGGGCTATGTGATAGCACCATGGTGGATAACTACCAGCATTCTATTAGTTATGGATATTTTATGTTTTACATGACTGACTATATTAAGGGATAGAACAAAAACTTCCTTTGATTAGAGAGAACTCTTTGCATTATGATGGCATACTACATTAAATGGCTTACTAAAACTCCTCAGCATCTTTGAAAGCCATACCAGTAGTGGAAAAGGCTAAATTATATATGTATCAGGCTCTTTATACTTAGGTTAGGCTTTCAGCATACATTATCTCCCTTTTAATCTAACCATACGTTAGTGGGTGGAAAATGGTAGCATGTATTTCTAAGGCATATTGTACTTTTCAAATAAATGTTACCCATGTTCTTCCACTGTATTTTCACAATTTCTCTGTGATGTAGGCATGTGAAAATACAGGGGAATAACATGCTACCATGTGAAAGCCATGCCAGTAGTGGAAAAGGCTAAATTACATATGTATCAGGCTCTTTATACTTAGTTTAGGCCTTCAGCATACATTATCTCCCTTTTAATCTAACCATATGTTAGTGGGTTCTAAAACTTATTTCATACGTCATAGATCAAACACTATGAAGCCATCATTCATACTGTGTCAGAACTCAAGGTACAAGCAACTATTTTCCTTACTTACTTTTCATTGTAATTCATCTCATTTTATTTCTTTTCAGAGTAACTGTAAAATTTGGAAGTCATTCTCATCAAGATCAAGTCACTTTTTAAAACTAGTATTGTTAACGTCAACTCTTCAAAAAAAAAAAATCATTCTTTTACTATGAAACCTTGTCTTGTCTCCCTGAATTTTACTACGTTTCCAGCCTCTGTGGTGTGTCCTTTTATGAGAACTCTATTTCCACTTTTTGTTTAGCAGGGAATTTCAAGGTTCAAATGGATAGTTTGAAGTACAATAAGAACCCATAAAATACTGCTGATAAACACAGCAGATGACATTGGATCACCTAATTTAATAATTATTATGTTACGTATTCAAATGCATATATACTTGCTTAGTCTCCTATCAAGGAAGTCCTTGTTCATAGAGAAAAACGAACATTAAAATCAAATTTCAATATGGTATGATTCATATTAACAATAATAGGTGGAAAATACTCTCAGAAAACAAAAGCATGTATAATTAATCAAAAATAATAAATAAGAAAAGGATTTGTGGAGGAGGTGATATTTAGATTGTGAAAGGATTGTTTTAGTAGGATATACAATTGAGTAGAAAATAGGGGGCAAATATATTGCAGGAAAAGACAATATTATGGTTTATTAGTTATATTTTGCTGAGTAAAAATGTACTACCAACTTAATGGCTTAAAACAACACACATTAATTGTCTCATAACTTCCATGTGTCTGGGTCTGGGCATGCCTAGCTGAGCCCTGTACTCAGTGTCTCACATGCTGCATTCGAGGTGCTGGCCTGGTCTACAGTCTCACTTAGTAGCTCCAAGCAGGGAAGAATCAGCTTCCACTCATTCAGCTTGTTGGCAGAATTTATTTCCTTGTGGTTGTAGTGCTGATGTCTTGGCTTTTTACTGGCTGTTGGCCTGGAGGCTTCACTCAGATCCTGGACACCACCCACAGACCCCGTCTACAAGGATTTGCCCATGGACATTTGCAATATGGATGTTTGCCTCTGCAAGGCCAGCAGGAGAAACTCTCAATGTTAAGGGCTTTCAGCTGATTAGGTCACGCCTACCTGGGAGAAACCCCCTTTTGTTCATTCAAAAATCAACTGTTATAGGACCTTAATTACATTTACAAAATCCCTTTGTCTTTGCCTTATCAGAGGAGTGACATCCCATCACCTTCACCAAATTCTATTGGTTAGAATTAAATCACAGATTCAGCCCACATTTCAAGGAAAGGGATTATGCACAGGTGTAGTCACTGAAGGTTGAGAATTATTGGGGATCACCCTAGGGTCTACCATAATAAATAAAAGCAAGTATTCACTAAATATCATATGAATTGCAAAACTGCAGGTACTATAGTTTCATAGAGTAGAAAGAGAGAAAATAAAACATGAATTAAGGTAGATGAAGGTCAGAACCCATGAACTTTGGGTGTTTTTTAAAAAAGATTACATTTTGTGCTATAGGCAATGAGAAACCCACTGCAGGATATTCTCAGAGCAGAGCTTGGTGAGAATCATCCTGGAAGCAGTGAGCAAGACGAAATGCAGCAGACTGGGTTTGGAAGTAGGGAAGCCAGTTAGAACCCTTGCAATAATCCAGACAATGAGATGAAATAAAAGAGAAATCAGATATAAAGAGATATTTAAGAAAAGAATTACCATGAGCATTGAAGACTTGGAAGAGGGACATGGGTTGGGTAACTTATTTGAATCTAAACTCGGTTTAATCTCTACTTCAAGAGCTCCTTAGTCTAGTCTTGAATATAGGATTCATCACTGCATAAAAAATATTGATTGAGCATACATTTTACACAAAGCACTCCATTATTTTGTGGAATTCAAATATTTTATAAACATACTGTCCAACTCAAGTATATGGTACACATAATCTAAATGACTAGATGATACAGAGTGTAGCATGATACGCGATGTGATACAATGACATGATATCTAGAAAATTTCACCTTAGCTGTAACTTGTAAGTTTTACACAGGATAGAAAATAAAGAAAAAGTTTAGAAATAGAAATTGAGACTAGGTACAGGAATCTTTGAGTGAGAGTTAAAGAACTTGAGCTTTATTCTATAGGCAATAGAGAAGTCAGTTAAGGCTTTGCAGCCTGAGACTGACTCTACCAAAACAGTGCTTTCTGAAAATTAATTTATAAATTGATGAGCATAATAGATTTGATGAACAGAGTCTAGAGATGGAAGACTAAAGGAAATTTTTATACTAAGATTGAATGAATATACGCTCTGGTTGGAGTTGGGCCAGTGAGATTGGAAAAAATGATGCAAGGCGGAAATGTTTGCCTTTCACTAAAAGTGTCCAAAGTTTGTGGTAGGAGAAAATTGCTAAGATGAGTTTTTATTTATTTGATATATTTACTTACCAGCATTTGAAGAGCTTCCCTATCCTACATATCAAAGGCATCATTAGTGAACATTCTATTTTTCATGTGTTTTTGTCATTACCCTTAATTATAGCTTAAACATTGATTGTTGTTTAGTTAGAAATACATACACCTTATCCACCCAAAGGCTCGAGATTTCTATTCTAACAGATAACAATTATTTTATTAATAATACTGATGAAAATTGCTATAGAATGTGTTTTATGTGCAGGTGCTATTCTGAACATTCAACAACAATTATCTTTTAGAATAAACAATATGGTTGTAAACCCAAATGACAGGGTAAAGAAGCTGAGGTGAAATAATGTGCTTAGGTTCATATTTCTAGTTAGAGAATCAGGATTCTAATTTTCAGTATGGACATAATTTATTACACAACTCATGTTCTTGACCATTATGTGATATGCCTAAATGCTATAAAATAAATCTTTAATATTTTGTAATACTTTAAATTAGTTGTCTATTTTTCATTGAATTTGTATGCCTTTATCCTCTTTCTATAGATTATTAATATGGCTTTTCCATCTTATGTTATTTCCCCTAAATGGGGAAAAAGTAAATGTTAATGGAGATAGTTTAATATTTGTTGCATAGTAAATTACAAAGGGGAAGGAGAAATCTCTCACATGGAAATTTACTGAAATATATATATATATTTATGTGTTGAAAAGATTTGAAATAGGATAATAATCTAGTTATAATTATAGTTGTCATGGGCAAAAAGAGAATACAGCCTATTTTGTTAAATGCTCCCCATCGTGTAATTTAAAGTTGCTCTGAAGTTTTGTGTGCACAAAACTTCTCCAGTGTTTAGGGAGGTGTGTTTAGAATAAAGCTTCCTCTAAACACATGTAAGTATAACATCAAAGCAAATAATATCATATGATAAATAGTCAACAATAAGGCTACAAAATGGGTCATTTTTATTTATTCATTCAATCAGTCATTCATTTACACAGATTTATTGAGCACTGGATAGGATGCAAGATATTAGCAATGCAGAGATGAAGACATGATTGTCGTTTTGTTCTTTTGGGGGCACACCTTGAATTACCTTTATGATTGTAAGAGGGGTACAAAGACAGCTGTGAATCCAAATTCTGTACAAGTTTCATCACTTATTTGGTAGAGAACTATCAAAAAAAAAGAAAACTTATATTATGGACTATAGCAGGAAATAAGTTTCAGAGTGGGAGCTCACCTAGTACAAAGACTCTCTGTGGGATGTAAGGCAGACAATAAGAAGAAAGTGTGAAAGTTCTCCTAAAGGCAAGATGATGTTCAATACATTGATAATTGTATACATGTGTTCCCATTTTTTCAGTGAGGATTGTTCTCTTCATCCAGTTATCCAGTTGGAAAAGATTTAAGGCAATATGATACTTGTTCTAAAAGCCAAAGTAAAAATGTCAAACAATAAGCAAATACGACAGAAGGGATGTGGGTTGCCCACATTAACTGAATGCCCAAACAAAATAGTGAATTTATGTAATTAACCAGGATATTTTGACAAAACTATGTCCAATGGCTTTATTAAAATGAACTGTTTCATATTTTTATAATTTGCAAAATATTTTATTTAGGCAGGTCAAGTTATACTACTCCTCTGTTCACTTTATACATGAAGAGTGTGAATGCCTTGTTATACATCCGTGACTGGGTAGTAATGCTTAACTTTCCAAACAGTAGCTCACATATCTAACCTCTTTCTTGTTTTAAGAAAAGTATCATTTTAACACTGATTGAAATAATAAACTTTCATTGTTTTATACTCATATTTAGTCTACAAAAACAAGAGATACAAAAAAAATACAGAAATAAACACTTCAGCTAAAAGTATGAAGCAGAGCAATTTCTGACTACTAAAGAAGAGTTTGGTTTCCTAAAGAGGTGAAAGTGCCTTATATACCTTCCCTAAACTACCACTTGGCAAACTTTTTCCACTATCTTGGGAAAAACAAAACATTCTCATGATATGAAAAGCTTTAAAGGGTTTCTTAATCACCATTATCATTTTTTAGCATGAGCAATAATAAAAAGCCACTGAAGTTAATTCATTTATTTTTTTTATTTTTTTATTTTTATTTTTATTTTTTTTTTGAGACGGAGTCTCGCTGTGTCGCCCAGGCTGGAGTGCAGTGTCCGGACCTCAGTTCACTGCAAGCTCCGCCTCCCGGGTTTACGCCATTCTCCTGCCTCAGCCTCCCGAGTAGCTGGGACTACAGGCGCCCGCCACCACGCCCGGCTAGTTTTTTGTATTTTTTAGTAGAGACGGGGTTTCACTGTGTTAGCCAGGATGGTCTCGATCTCCTGACCTCGTGATCCGCCCGTCTCGGCCTCCCAAAGTGCTGGGATTACAGGCTTGAGCCACCGCGCCCGGCCAATTCATTTATTAAAACATATCTTTGAACTGCCATTGTGAACTAGATGTATCTAGACTCAGGAAATATAGCAGTAAACATAATTTTTTTGAGGGAAAGATGCAGACTATGAACATATAAACAAATATATGTGAATGTTTGAGAGAAGCTATGAGGTAATTGATAGAATGTAAAATAAATTTAGTCAAGTTAGGACATGAATGGGGTTCTATGTTGGTGGTCAGGATAGTGAAGAGAGACATGAAGTAACCACGCAGTAAGCCCCCTGGATATCTGATGAAACAGTATCTGAAGAAAAAAAAAAAACAGCATGGGCAGAGAGGTATTAAGACTTGGCAGCCTTAAGGAATTGTCAGGAGCATAATGTCTCTGAAATGATCCTGCAGCTGTGGTACCATGGTTTAACACATTAAACACAAAATTAATTGTTTATGATCAGCCAAAGTCGATAAATAGAAATGATTATCTTTTCTTCATTTTAAATTGTGATAGTCTTGAGCTTTGTTTAGACTGCTTATTGTTCTAGGTGAGGTATCTGTAAATAGCCATTCTCTTACTCAAATTTTTGTTATTGTACTAACATCTGATATCTTCTCCTACCATTTAGTGCATTCTTGTCTCCTTTTGTTGGTTCTGAAAGAGATGCTGCAGGTTTCAAGAAACCTATAATGTATAAGGCATGAATTATAATCTATATTTCAAAGGATTTTTGTAAGGAGAATTTGAAAACATTAAACCAAAACTGAAAATGTAGGATAACAATAATCTATCTTCAGCAAACCAGCAGTGGTGGTAAATCTGTAGATTTTAGTTACACAAATTTTAACACCTAAGATTATTTTAGTATTGAAAAGCTACATTGATATTGAATTTTATTTATGCCCATAATTTTGCAGTACCAATGCCTGTATAAAATAAAATTTAGTATTAAATCGGCTCTCATCTACATTAAATTATTTACTAAGGTAGTAAAACTGTTTTAATTTCTTTTTTTTTTTTTTTTGACACAGCGTCTCACTCTGTTGCCTAGGCTGGAATGCAGTGATGTAATCATGGATCACTGCAGCCTAGACCTCAAGGGCTCAGCTGATTCTCCCACCTCAGCATCCTGGGTAGCTGGGATTACAAGTGCACATCACTACACCAGCTAATTTTTGTATGTTTTGTAGAGATGGCATTTCACCATGTAGCCCAGGCTGGTCTCAAACTCCTAGGCTCAAGTGATCCTCCCACCACAGCCTCCCAAAGTGCTGGGATTATAGGCTTGAACCACCATGCCCAGCCAAAACTATTTTTTATGTTTAATTTTTGTGGATAAATAGTAGGTCTATACATTTATGAAGTACATATTCTGACACAGGCATACAATGCATAATAGTCACATCAGGGTAAATGGGGAAACCATCTCATCAAACATTTACCCTTCGTGTTACAAACAATGCAATTATACTCTTTTAGATATTTTAAAATGTATAATTAAAAATTTTTATTGACTATAATCACCCTGTTGTGCTATCAAATATCAGATCTTATTTGTTCTACTTTTGTTACCCATTAACCATGCCCACTTCTTCCCAATTCCCCACTACCCTTCCGAGTCTCTGATAAACACTCATTCTACTCTACCTCCATGAGTTCAATCGTTTTAATAAGAATATGTGAAGTGTGTCTTTCTGTGCCTGCTTTATTTCACTCAACACAGTTACTTACTGTTCCATTCACATTGCTGCAAATGACAGGATTTCATTATTTTTTATGGCTGAATTGTACTCCATTCTGTATATGTACCATATTTTCTTTAGTCATTCATCTGTTGATGGACACTAGGGTTGCTTCCAAATCCACTCAACAGTGTACACAAGTATATGAATCTTTTTTCTCCCCATCTGTGTCAGTATTCCTGATTGTCTTCCTTTGGGATAAAAGCAATCTTCAGTGAGGTGAGATGATGTCTCATTATGGTTTTGATTGGCATTTTTCTGATGATAAACTGTGTTGAGCATCTTTTCATATGTGTGTTTGTTATTTGTATGTCTTCATTTGAGCATTTGAGAACTGTCTATTAAGATTTTTAGGCCATTTTTAATTGGATTATTGGATTTTTTTCCTATAGAGTTATTTGAGCTCCTTGTGTATTCTGGTTATTAATTCCTTGTCATACAGATAGTTTACAGATATTTTCATTTTTTTTCTTTTTTCTTTTTTATTTTTTTTTTTGAGACGGAGTCTAGCTCTGTCGCCCAGGCTGGAGTGCAGTGGCGCGATCTCCGCTCACTGCAAGCTCCGCCTCCGGGTTTACGCCATTCTCCTGCCTCAGCCTCCCGAGTAGCTGGGACTACAGGCACCAGCCACCTCGCCCGGCTAGTTTTTTGTATTTTTTAGTAGAGACGGGGTTTCACCGTGTAGACCAGGATGGTCTCGATCTCCTGACCTCGTGATCCACCCGTCTCGGCCTCCCAAAGTGCTGGGATTACAGGCTTGAGCCACCGCGCCCGGCCTTCTTTTTTATTATACTTTAAGTTCTAGGGTACATGTGCACAACTTGCAGGTTTGTTACATATGTATACATGTGCCATGTTGGTGTGCTGCACCCATTAACTTGTCATTTACATTAGGTATATCTCCTAATGCTATCCCTCCCTCCTCCCCCACCCCACAATAGGACCCGGTATGTGATGTTCCCCTTCCTGTGTCCAAGTGTTCTCATTGTTCAATTCCCACCTATCAGTGAGAACATGTGGTGTTTGGTTTTCTGTTCTTGCGGTTGTCACTTCACTTTGTTGACTGTTTCCTTTGCTGTGTAGAAATTTTAAACTTGATGTGATCTCTTTTGTCTACTTTTGCTTTGGTTCCCTGTGCTTGTGTGTTACTATTACTCAAATCTTTTCCCAATATCTTGAGAAGTTTCCCCAATGTTTCCTTGTAGCAGTTTCATAGCCTGAGGTCTTATACTTAATTTTTTAATTCATTTGGTTTGGTTTTTGTATATAGTTTTGTATGTTTCATTCTTCTGCACATAGATGTCCAGTTTTCCCATCACCATTTACTAAACAGATGGTCTTTTCCCCAAGTGTATGTTCTTGGCAACTTTATTGAAAATGAGTTTCATGTAGGTGTATGGATTTTTTTTCTGGGTTCTCTATTGTGTTTCACTGGTCTATGTGTCTGTTTTTATGCCAGTGCCATGCCCTTTTGGTTACTATAGCTATGTAGTATAATTTGAAATCAAGTAACATGATTCCTCCAGTTTTGTTCACTTTGCTTAGGATGGTTTTGGCTATTTGTGGTCTTTTGTGATTCAATATCAATTTTAGGATTTTAAAAAATTTCTACGAAGAATATCATTGGTATTTTGAAGAAGATTGCATTGAATCTTTAGACCACTTTGGGTTGTATGGGTAGTTTAACAATATTGATTCTTCCAATCCATGAACACGAAATATCTTTCAAATGTTCTGTGTCTTCTTTAATTTATTTCATTAATGTTTTATCTTCACTGTAGAAATATTTCACTTCTTGATTAATTTCTAAGTATTTAATTTTATTCATTTTTATCATAAATGAGATTATTTTCTTGATGGCTTTTTCAGATTGTTTGCTGTTGTTATGTAGAAATGTTATTGATGTTTGTATGCTGATTTTGTATCCTGAAACTTTACTGAATTTGCTTATCAGTTCTAATAACATTTTGATGTAGTCTTTAGGTTTTTTTCAAATATAAGATTCAATCATCTGCAAACAAGGATAATTTGAGTTGTTCCTTTATAATTTGGATGCCTTTTATTTCTTTCTCTTCTGATTGCTCTAGCTAAGACTTACAATGGTATGTTGAATAACAGTGGTGAAAGTTAGAATCCTTGCCATATACCAGATCTTGGAGGAAAGACTTTCCATTTTTCCCCATTCAGTATGATATTAGCTATGGGTTTGCCTTTTATGGATTTTGTTATGTTGAGGTATGTTGCTTCTACATCCAGTTTTTGATGGTTTTTATCATGAAAGGATGTTGAATTTTATCAAATGGCTTTTTAAAGCATCAGTTGAAATGCTCATATGGTTTGTCTTTCATTCTGTTGATATGACGCATCACATTGATTTACATATGTTGAACCCTCTTTGCATCTCTGGGATAAATTTCACTTGGTCACAATGAATGATCTTTTAAATGTATTGTTGAATTTGGTTTGCTGGTTTTTTGTTGAGGATTTCTGTATCAATATTCACCAATGATATTGGCCTATGGTTTTCTTTCGTTTTTATTACTATTACTATTACTATTATTATTATTATTAGGACAGTATTTTTCTGTTGCCCAGGCTGGCATGGATCTTGGCTTACTGCAACCTCTGTCTCCTGGAATCAAGCAATCCTCCCGCCTTAACCTTTCAAGCAGCTGGTACTACAAGCATGTGCTACCACACCTGCCTATTTTTTTGTGTGTGTATTTTTTGTAGTGACAGTGTTTCTTCCTATTGCTCAGCCTGGTCTCCAACTTTTGAGCTCAAGCACTCCTCCCACCTCAGCCTTCCAAAGTGCTTGGATTACTCTGTGCCTTGCCAGTTGTGTGTGTGTGTGTGTGTGTGTGTGCGCGTGTGTGTGTCTTTGTCTGGTTTTTGGTATCAGAGTAATATTGGCCTCGTAGAATGAAATTGGAAGTATTTCCTTCTCCTCCACTTTTGAACTAGTTTAAGTAAGATTGGCATTTTTTTTAAATGGTAAAATTCAGCAGTGAAGCCATCAGATCCCAGGTTTTCTTTTCTGGGAGACATGTTATTATGGCTTGGATATCATTACTTGTTATTGGTCTGTTCAGGTTTTTGATTACTTCATAGTTGATTCTTGCTAGGTTGTATGTGTCCAAGAATGTACCCATTTCTCCTAGGTTTTCTAATTTTTTGGCATATAGTTGCTCACAGCAGCTTCTAATGATCCATTGGATTTCTGCAGTATCAGTAGTAATGTCTTCTTTTTATCTCTGAGTTTATTTCTTTGGATGTTCTATTTTTCTTAGTTTCATTGAAGGTCTGTCAATTTTGTTTGACTTTACAGAGAACCAACGTTTTGTTTTGTCTTTTGTATCATTTTCTTTTCTAAAATATAAGTTTTTTCACTCTAATTCTTATTATTTCTTTTCTACTAATTTTGGATTTACTTTGCTCTTGTGTTTCTAGTGTTTTAAGATGTGTCATTATTTTGTTTATTTGGAGTATTTCTACTTTTTTGACATAGATGCCTCTAGCTATAAACTTCCCTCTTAGTACTGTTTTTGTTGTATCTGATAGATTTTGGTATGCTGTGTTTCCATTATCATTTGTTTCAATAAATTTTCCAATTTCCTTCTTAATGTCTTTACTGACCCATTAGTCATTCAGGTGCATATTGTTTAATTTCCATGTGTTTGTATAATTCCCAAATTTACTCCTGTTATTAATTTCTACTTTTATTCCATTTGGTCACAGAAGATAGTTGATGTCATATCAATTTTTTGAATGTTTTCAGACTTGTTTTGTGACCTAACATGTGATCAGTCTTTGAGAATGATCTATGTGCTGAGGAGAAGAACATGTATTCTGCAGCTGTTGGATGAAATGCTCTGTAAATATCTATTAGGTCCATTTGGTCATTAAGTCCAATGTTTACTTGTTAATTATCTGTCCAATGTTGAAAGTAAAATGTTAAGTATCTATGTATTATTGTATTGAGGTACATCTCTTTCTTTAGGTCTAATAATATTTGCTTCATATATCTGTGTGTACCAGTATTGTGTCTGCAAGTATTCACAATTGTGATATCCTCTCACTGATTTGACCCCCTTTTTTAAATCATCATATAATGACCTTTGTTGTCTCTTTTGATAGTTTTTGTCTTGAAATCAATTTGTCTTATGTAAATATAATCACTCCTGCTCTTTTCTGATTTCCGTTTGCATGGAATAATGTTTCCCATTTCTTTACTTTCAGTCTATATGTTTCTTTATGGCAAAGTCTGTTTCTTGTAGGCAACAGATTGTTAGGTCTTGTTTGGTTTTTATCCATTCGGCTACCCCATGTCCTTTAATTTGCAAAATTAAAAGAGGGAGTTTAGTGCATTTACATTCATTATTATTACTGATAAGTAAAGGCTTACTCCTGCCAGTTTGTTATTTGCTTTCTGATCTTCTCTTCCATTTTTCTTTCCTGTCTTCTGTTTTGTGAAGATGATTTTCTCTGGTCATATGCCTTAATTTATTGTTTTTTATTTTTTGTTCATCTGTTGTATGGTTTTTTTTTATTTTATATTACCACTAGGCTTGCAAATGCTATCTTATTACTCATTATTTTAAGCTGATGACAACTTAACACTGAGTGCAAAAACAAACTGACAGATGAGCAAACAGAAAACTAATAAAAACTCTGCACTTTAACATTGTATCTCTGCTTTTTAACATTTTGTTGTTTCTGTTTGTATTTTATTGTACTGTCCATGTCTTGAAAAGTTAGTGTAGGATTTTTTATTTTTCTTAGTTCATCATTTAGTCTTTCTTCCTAGGTTAAAAGTAGTTTACACATCATAGTTTAAATGACATAATATTCTGTGGTTTTTCCATGTACTTACTATTACCAGTGATATACTATTCTGTGGTTTTCCATGTACTTACTATTAGCAGTGAGTTTTGTACCTTCAGGTGATTACTCATTCTCATTAACATCCTTTTATTTCTTATTGAAGTACTCCCTTTAGCATCTTTTGTAGGACAGGTCTGGTGTTTATGAAATCCCTCAGCTTTTGTTTGTCTGGGAAAATCTTTATTTCTCCTTAATCTTGAAGGATAAATTATTCTAGGGTAATTTTTTTTTTCTTTCAACACTTTAAATATATCATGCCACTCTCTCCTGGCCTATAAGGTTTCCACCAAAAAGTCTGCCACCAATGTATTGGATCTCCATTGTATGTTACTTGTTTTTTTTTCCTGTTGCCAGTTTTAGGATATTTTCTTTATCTTTGATCTTTGGGAGTTTGATTATTAAATCCCTTGAGGTAGTATTCTTTGAGTTAAATCTGCTTGGTGTTCTATATAACCCTCTTGTACTTGAATATTGATATATTTCTTTAGGTTTGGAAAGTTCTCTGTTATTAGCCTTTTGAATAAACTTTCTATTTCTCTACTTTCTCTTTAAGGCCAATAACTCTTAGATTTGCCCTAGGCATGCTGCATTTATTTTTGTTCTTTTTTTCTTTATCTCCTGTGACTATATTTTCAAATAGCCTATCTTCAAGCTCACTAATTATTTATTCTGTTCAATCAATTCTGCTATTAAGAGACTGATGCAGTCTTCAGTACGTCAATTGATTTTTTTCAACTCCAGAATATCTGCTTACTTCTTTTTTATTTCAATCTCTTTATTAAGCTCATCTGGTAGGATTTTGAGTTTCTTTTCTGTGTTATCTCGAATTTAATTGAGCTTTCTTAAAACAGCTATTCTGAATCCTCTCTCTGAAGTCACATATATTTGTCTCTCTGGGATTGGTCCCTGATTTCTTATTTAATTCATTTGGTGAGGTCATGTTTTCCTGGATGGTTATGATACTTGTGGGTCTTTGTCAGTGTCTGAACATTGAACAGTTAGATCTCTATTGAAGTCTTCTTAATCTGAATTTGTTTATACCCCTCCTTCTTGGGAAAGTTTTCCAAGAATTCAGAGGAACTTGAGTGTTGTGATCTGTTTGGTCACTGAAACCTTACCTGCATTTGGGGGCACCCCAACCCCCGTAACACCATAGCTCTTGTAGACTAGTAGGGGTACTGCCTTGGTGGTGTTGGATAAAATCCAGAAGAATTCTCTAGATTACCAGGCAGAGAGCCTTGTTCGCTTATGTTACTTTCTCCCAAATAAATGTAGTCTCTCTCTGTTTTCGTTTGCCTGGAGCTGAGGGAGAGGTGACAGTAGCACCCCTGTGGCCACCACCACTGTGACTGTGCTTGGTCATGCTTGAAGCCAGCACACAACTGGGTGTCACTCAAGGCCTGATGTAACCATTACCTGACTACCACCTCTGTTTACTCAAGGCCCTGTAACTCTACAATCAACAGGTGGTGAAGCCAGTCTAACTTCTCTTCAGGATGGTGACTTCCCCCTTGCTCTGGTCCGGTCCAAAATGCTGTCTGGCAGCTAGTCCATAGAGTTGAAACCTTAGGTATCTACCTGGTTCTCTAGTCCTTAGCAGCTGAGCTGGCACACAAGCTATAGGACAAAGTCCTTCCCACTCTTCTCTCCTTTTTTCCACAAGCAGGAGAGTCTCTCCTCATGGCCACTACCACCACCACAGACCCATGGGGAGTACTTCCAGGATACTGCTGATGTTCACTTAAGGCCCAAGGGTCCTTCAGCTGGCTTGTGGCACACGCTGCCAGTCCTGGGCTCCCCTTTGACCCTGGGCTGATCCAGAAATGCTGTACAAGAGCCAAGGTGTGGAATTGCCCACTTGGTGCTCTACTCCACTGTGGCCAGGCTGACATCTATGGTGCAAGACAAAGCCCCTGTTACTCTTCCCTCTGCTTTTCTCTAGCAGAAGGAGTTTTTTCCCATAGCTACCACAGCTGGCAATATGCTGTGTTACATCTGAAGCCAGCATGTCTCGGTCTCATCCCAGTCCCATGGTGTGTACTACCTGGATACTGCTGCTGCTTATTCAGGGCCCAAGGGCCCTTCAGTCAGCAGGTCATAAATACTGTCAGGACTGGATCCTTCCCTTCAAAGCAGTTGGTTCCTTTCTGTCCCAGGGTATGTCTAGAAATATCATTTGTCACTAGGGCCTCAAATGGGTGCCTCAGGAGTCTGGTTGTTGCCATATCTTACTGTGGCTGAGCTGGTATCCAAGCTGCAAGACAAAGTCCTCTTTATCCTTCCCTCTCCTCTCCTCAGTGGAAGGAAAGTGTTTCTTTTGAAGCTGCAAGCTGTGCTACCTGGAGCTGGGGGAGGAGTAGTGCAAGCACTATCTTGGCTGTTCTGGCTGGTGTCTCACTAAGTCATGTGCCATCCAAGTCCACTGGCTCTAAGCCCAATCCAGAACTAGAATTTGCCTAAGAGTTGAAGTCCTTGTGGCCCAAACTGCTTTTCAAGTTTATTTAGAACCCCAGAGCATTTTAACCTGCAGTGCAAAGCTTGACAGAACTCACGTTTCAGTTGCTGGGATGGACAATTCACCTCTGGCTGGGGCTGGTCTAAATGCTTTCTACATGGGCATTGGCTGAGTTTCACTGGGTGTTGCTTTTCACTGTGACAGGCAGCATTGAGTTCCAACGCTAAGTCCCACCATCACTGTGCTCTCCTTCCTCTAGGTGTACAGATTCTCTTTCTGTGTCATGCAGTTACTGCCAGGAAATGGGAGAAGGGCAGATTGGTGTTCCTTCAGGGAGGATAACTGGTGGAAACTTCTATATGGCTGGCCATCTCACTCTATCTCCATTGGATAAAACTTTATAGATAGACAACAATCAGTTCTTCATTGGTAAACCACATCTCAATACAAAAACTCTTTACTTTTTTATTTTTTATCTTTTTATTATACTTTAAGTTCTAGGGTACATGTGCATAACGTGCAGGTTTGTTACATATGTATATTTGTGCCATGTTGGTGTGCTGCACCCATCAACTCGTCAGCACCCATCAATTCATCATTTATATCATGTATA
Organism: Trachypithecus francoisi; assembly: GCF_009764315.1. Classification (NCBI taxonomy): domain Eukaryota; kingdom Metazoa; phylum Chordata; class Mammalia; order Primates; family Cercopithecidae; genus Trachypithecus; species Trachypithecus francoisi. The sequence continues at coordinate 59,786,796 of NW_022681455.1, forward strand.
ACTCCCCAATGCAATCCCTCCCCGCTCCCCCCTCCCCATGGTATGCCCCAGTGTGTGATGTTCCCCTTCCCAAGTCCAGGTGATCTCATTGTTCAGTTCCCACCTATGAGTGAGAACATGCGGTATTTGGTTTTCTGTTCTTGTGATAGTTTGCTAAGAATGATGGTTTCCAGCTGCATCCATGTCCCTACAAAGGACGCAAACTCATCCTTTTTTATGGCTGCATAGTATTCCATGGTGTATATGTGCCACATTTTCTTAATCCAGTCTGTCACTGATGGACATTTGGGTTGATTCCAAGTCTTTGCTATTGTGAATAGTGCCGCAATAAACATACGTGTGCATGTGTCTTTGTAGTAGAATAATTTATAATCCTTTGGGTATATACCCAGTAGTGGGATGGCTGGGTCATATGGTACATCTAGTTCTAGATCCTTGAGGAATTGACATACTGTTTTCCATAATGGTTGAACTAGTTTACAATCCCACCAACAGTGTAAAAGTGTTCCTATTTCTCCACATCCTCTCCAACACCTGTTGTTTCCTGACTTTTTAATGATTGCCATTCTAACTGGTGTGAGATGGTATCTCATTGTGGTTTTGATTTGCATTTCTCTGATGGCGAGTGATGATGAGCATTTTTTCATGTGTCTGTTGGCTGTATGAATGTCTTCTTTTGAGAAATGTCTGTTCATATCCTTTCCCCACTTTTTGATGGGGTTGTTTGTTTTTTTCTTGTATATTTGTTTGAGCTCTTTGTAGATTCTGGATATTAGCCCTTTGTCAGAAGAGTAGATTGCAAAAATTTTCTCCCATTCTGTAGGTTGCCTGTTCACTCTGATGGTAGTTTCTTTTGCTGTGCAGAAGCTCTTTAGTTTAATTAGCTCATCCCTGGGATGCAAGGCTGGTTCAACATTCGCAAATCAATAAACGTAATCTAGCATATAAACAGAATCAAAGTCAAGAACCACATGATTATCTCAATAGATGCAGAAAAGGCATTTGACAAAATTCAACAGCCCTTCATGCTAAAAACGCTCAATAAATTCGGTATTGATGGAAGGTACCTCAAAATAATAAGAGCTATTTTTGACAAACCCACAGCTAATATCATACTGAATGGGCAAAAACTGGAAAAATTCCCTTGGAAAACTGGCACAAGACAGGGATGCCCTCTCTCACCACTCCTATTCAACATAGTGTTGGAAGTTCTGGCTAGGGCAATCAGGCAAGAGAAAGAAATCAAGGGTATTCAGCTAGGAAAAGAAGAAGTCAAATTGTCCCTGTTTGCAGATGACATGATTGTATATTTAGAAAACCCCATCGTCTCAGCCCAAAATCTCCTTAAGCTGATAAGAAACTTCAGCAAAGTCTCAGGATACAAAATTAATGTGCAAAAATCACAAGCATTCTTATACACCAGTAACAGACAAGCAGAGAGCCAAATCAGGAATGAACTTTCATTCACAATTGCTTCAAAGAGAATAAAATACCTAGGAATCCAACTTACAAGGGATGTAAAGGACCTCTTCAAGAAGAACTACAAACCACTGCTCAGTGAAATAAAAGAGGACACAAACAAATGGAAGAACATACCATGCTCATGGATAGGAAGAATCAATATCGTGAAAATGGCCATACTGCCCAAGGTTATTTATAGATTCAATGCCATCCCCATTAAGCTACCAATGACTTTCTTCACAGAATTGGAAAAAACGGCTTTAAAGTTCATATGGAACCAAAAAAGAGCCCGCATTGCCAAGACAATCCTAAGTCAAAAGGACAAAGCTGGAGGCGTCACGCTACCTGACTTCAAACTATACTGCAAGGCTACAGTAACCAAAACAGCATGGTACTGGTACCAAAACAGAGATATAGACCAATGGAACAGAACAGAGTCCTCAGAAAGAATACCACACATCTACAGCCATCTGATCTTTGACAAACCTGAGAGAAACAAGAAATGGGGAAAGGATTCCCTATTTAATAAATGGTGCTGGGAAAATTGGCTAGCCATAAGTAGAAAGCTGAAACTGGATCCTTTCCTTACTCCTTATACGAAGATTAATTCAAGATGGATTAGAGACTTAAATGTTAGACCTAATACCATAAAAACCCTAGAAGAAAATCTAGGTAGTACCATTCAGGACATAGGCATGGGCAAGGACTTCATGTCTAAAACACCAAAAGCAACGGCAGCAAAAGCCAAAATTGACAAAAACTCTTTAATAGTGGATGTACACTCTACCTAAAAACATTAAGATTTACCATCCTTTATTCTTATATTATTGGAATAGTCATCATAATACACTGTAAACAAATGAATGATAATTTAGTTTTGTGAAAACATATTAATAAAAGTGATAAATATAAAAACAATGAAGCAATCACCTTTCTTCTTTTCTCTCCAATGTATTATCAGGAGCATTAATGTTACAAATTTGACCTCTAAATGTATATATACATTTACTTAAAATCTAAATAAACATCATTTTTAATCCCACTGATATTTAAAGCTGTGTGACTGTTTTATTATTCCATGTTGAGAAATTAATAAGTCAGTTCCATGAAACCAACCCAAAATGAGCACAATTTTGTGCTAAGCAACTAAGAGTTTCACTGTGTTAGTGACTCTGGGTCTGAGGAAGGATTGTGACTTTATATTATTTCAGGCCATTTTTGTTAATATTAAGTTTATTTTCATTACTCTATGTAGCCAACTCAGCACTGGAGCTTGACTTTGGGGTAAAGGGCACTCTGTGTTTGAAACTTTATTTTTATCATCTCCTGTTTTTAGGACATTTCTGTTTGGGTAGCATTTCATATGTGTGCACTAAGCAGTTTTCTTTTTTTTTTTTTCTTGCATGCAATGCTAACATGGAGATAGTTCTAACTTTTATTCAGACCTCATAGTTGCCTTGACAATATGCCCCTGAACTTTAGAGAGATGCTTTAAAAATAAAACACTGTAATTATTAAGGATCCACGGATAATTACTTATCTTCCGTAGATGTGCTACAATGCTTCAAGAAATGGAAAGTTTCTTAATGAGTATAAGCATTTCTTTTTAGGCATTCAGAATATCTGTCATTTTTGAATGAAACTTATTTTCTAAGAGTCTCTGTATAGATTCTGGATATTATTTTCCAAAGTGGGATATTATGTCCTATTTGTTTGTTTCTGCTCTTACAACAATAATTTACTCTGTGATTTATGCTATTTTTCTGTGGACACACACACAACAGGAGATGATGATAATGGAAGGCATTTAGGAAGTTAATCCTTACAGCATTATATATTACTCTGGGTATCCTAAACTGTAAGAATACAAGACCTTTTCTCTCCAACCTTTGTAATTTTCACATATTCTCTTCTTCAATAAATGCCTCATTAGCTTTATCCTAAGTGGGCTTTATTTACCTGAAAATTTGTGTTCATTGTTAAGACTATTTTTCAAAGTGACAAAAACATTGTATTGCCATTGTGCTACTTTGCAATGTTACTAAAAGTGTTCTATTTAAAAATCAAAACACAAACTATGCTTACTTATAAATACTTTTGAATTAAAGTCTTCCTAAAGTACCTCTCCATGTGACATCCTCTTAGTTCACTCAGGTTTGGATTAAATCCAGATTCATGTCCATAACACAATGATTGATTCTCTGCTCTCTGGTGCACGGCATGTTCTCATGTCTCTAGTAGCAAACATTTATTTGACCTTATGTGTCTTTTCTGTGACAGTCTTCACTTTGAGAGTGTCTGGGATCTAATTTGTATGCTAGGTGTTAACCAGTTGTGCAATTATAGGAGACAGGATGGCTCAAATTTTACCTAGGGTTTGTATGCCTGTGGTGACCATTTTACTAAACCAAAAATTGAGACAAATTGGTTGACAAGTATGAATAAACATGTGGGCACAAAGGAAGATATTTTAAAATATAATAATTCTGGAAAAATTAGAGATGTTAAGTTTAGATACATACACACAGGTGCCCCCTCGAAAACACAGACATACCCTTGGATAAAAGCATAGCCACCCTATCCCTCCACAAACAAAACTGCCACTGACTATTGGTAATTTCCCAAGTTTATTCAATATAGAGAAACATTGTATGCATCTTCCATTTCACCCATATTCATTTACAGTTTATTTCGTCATCTCACGAATGCAGTTAAATATTAGATACAGTTTTCTAAAAATCCAGTTAGTCCAGATATCTTAATTTAATGTTTACATATAGCAGATTACTAATTTTATAATAAATAAAAAGTTGGAGGCCACTCAACACTTGGATTTTATTTTTAAATTTCTAAATACTCAAATTATGTGTATAGTCTCTAGTATTATATTTTGTTAAGCAGGAGAGTAGAAAAAATATTGTTTAGAAAATGTAAGTCATATAAAATGGATCATATATTAAATAGATATTTAAGATATATCAAATATAAAATTATCACAATATATGAGATATAAAAATAATTTGTCCCTGGCATAATTCTAATATTATATTTTCTTTAAATACTATACACCTAAATATACATTTTTATATTTATAGATCTTTAAAACTATAGATTTTTTTTGAGGGTTTTTGTATTGCTTTTAAAGAAATATTTCAAAGTGGTCTAGAAAGCAATTGTTACTATAAAGGCAAGGATTTTACATATAATTGCCAACAAAATATTTCAAATGTTTCATATTCAGTTGTACAGAGGTTTTAAGGTCCATGTGGACAGCTGCAAATTGTTTTAGAGAATCTGTAATGAAGTAACTCTTACAGGCTTACTCTCTTCCATATGGAACAAAATAATACAGTCTTGACATTGATGTATGCAACATGTTTTTAAGATGACATTTACACAATATTGTTCTTGCCACTTAAAAAGTAACAATCCACTTTATCTTGCCAAGGAAGGAACTTTTTCTGTAGTATATAATAATATGGCTGAAAAGGCCTAATGCTCTAACTTCTCCATTTTGCTTTGCTAAGCATTCCTGACAATAAGAACTGATTACTATTCTAATGAAAATATTTGTTTAAGTCTCAATATGTCTAGCACTAAAATGTTTATTTTTCCAAGGAATTTAATATATAATATGTAAAATATATATGTATAATATATAATATATATTATATAATATATAATATATATTATGTATAATATATAATATGTATAATATATATATATATATATATATATGATATATAATCCGTATAATATATTATATACAATATGATCCATATAATATATTATATACAATATGATCTGTATAATATATTATATATAATATGATCCATATATATATTATATATATGATCTGTATAATATATTATATATGATATATAATCCATATAATATATTATATATGATATATAATCCGTATAATATATATTATATATGATATATAATCCGTATATTATATGATATGTAATCCGTATATTATATGATATATAATCCGTATAATATATATTATATGATATATAATCCGTATAATATATTATATAATATATATGTTATATAATATATATAGAAATCAAATGTGATTTTATAAAAGAAACAAAAAGATAAGCTTTATAAAATATGTTGTTTTGTTAATTGTGGGAAATAAGCAGTCATGCTCATTATCACCAGATGTCTGAGTGATAGAATAGGAGCTATAATTAACCTTTGTCTTAGTTAGCTCAGGCTGCTATAAAAAATTACCATAGGCTCAGTGGCTTAAACAACAAATATTTATTTCTCACAGTTCTCGAGGCTGAAAGTCCAAGATTGGGGTGCCAGCATGATCAGGTTCTGGTGAGGGTTCTCTCTAGGGTTGCAGACAGCTGACTTGTAATACTATATAGTGGAAAGAGAACTAGCTAGTTCTATGGCCTCGCATAAGGGCATTCATCTCATTCATGAGGACTCTTCCCTCATGACCTAATTACCTTCCAAAGACCCCCACCTTTGAAGGTGGAGGATATCATCACATGGGAGATTAGATTTCAACATATGAATCGGGACAGACACAAACATTTAGTTTATAACAACATAGTTACCAACAACAAATAGGGCATGGCAGCATGAATTTTGGATAATGAGATCAAATAAAAGTATCTTTAAAAGTCAATGAGGAGGAAAATAAAGAGGATTAAGTTCAAAAGCAAGTAGAGTCTCAAGACCTATTAACCTATTAATAGTTAATACCTATTAACTTCACAAATACAATGAAAAAATAATGAATGGCTATAAGACAAATGAAACTCAGTTCACAAATTCAGATATTACAGATGTATAATTATTTTCTGTGAATTACTTTTGGATTTTAAGTCTCAATTTTTTTTTTGGTAAGGTTAAAAAAATTAACATGCGTCCTTCTTCAGCATACCTTCTACTTCTGCCTGGACTGATTCTCTCTCTCTCTCTCTCTCTCTCTCTCTGTCTCTCTCTCTGTGTGTGTGGTGTGTGTGTGTGTGTGTGTGTGATCTGTGTGATGTCTTTCCCTTCACTGGGAAAAATACCATTTTAGTTTTTTATGATAGGCCATGGTTAGGCTTTCCAAATAAAAATTTTGAGTAGACCTGATGATGTAGTAAAACAGAACTTAAAAGTACAGTACCTAACTATAGCCAAGGAAGAATCCCCTTATGTCATAACCTCATAATCTTGTGTGGAGACTGGAATACCACCATGCCCTCCTATGACACCATAGTCTGGAATAGAATTGAGGGAAAGAGTCCATAATTCTGAGTTCCTCTAATCTGGTATATTCTCACATCATGCAGGTACTAAGACTAGGTATATCTACTCACTTATATCCTAATCTTGTGTTTGTCCTTTGCATTAAATATTTGTCCTGGTTTGGTAGTAAACCAAACTGAAAGCAGTCTTAGACATGACTGAGTCATAATTCTCCCCAGATTTAGAATTTATACCAAGTTTTGTAGTTTAATCTAGTTCACTTTATTGCTTTTGTCTATCCTCTACACACTCTGAAACTAAGGGTTTTAGAAACAAAAGATAGAAAATATGCTGCCTTAAGCAGAAAGGAAAATGAGATGAGTATAAATAGGAAAAAAATTAATATCTTAAACTATTACTCAACCAGTCCAAATATAACTGTAATAAAACATCACACACCGGGTCCTATTGTGGGGAGGGGGGAGGGGGGAGGGATAGCATTAGGAGATATACCTAATGTAAATGACGAGTTGATGGGTGCAGCACTCCAACATGACTCATGTATACATATGTAACAAACCTGCATGTTGTGCACATGTACCCTAGAATTTAAAGTATAATAATAAAAAAAAAACCTCCATGTCACATTACATGAGAATAAATAAGTGAAATATTTTACTTTTTAAATTTGGTATTTTCAAGAAATAGAAGCATACTGTACAGAATTGTGAAGGATTTCACATTGCATTTAGCGAGGAAAAGGATGCAAAAATTCATTTTTTAAAACCTCAATTCCCCAGTGAATCTGCTTTGCTTCTAATTGATTCTATCTCATGATTCAATTGCTACTAAAGATTTGGGACATCTCTAGGCCTGGCCCTGGGAGGAACTGTAAAACAGGTGTGTCAACTTTATTACCCCATTCCTCTCCTATTAACAATAATATGCCTGATTTCTTTGTGTTCTCTTCCCCTCTCTTTTTCCAAAACTTACTCTGGAAAAGAGGTAATACAATATTCACAGCATACTTGGAAAACAACTTAAGAACTAGGGAAATTCTATTCAGAGGGGAACAATTATTGCTGAGGTCTCAAGCCCTGGGAATCAATATGCCCTGGCAATCAATATATGTGTGTATTCCTCAAAACAATCTCTCTGAGGAATTTATTTTCTAATTTGGCACCCACTCAACTTCACTGTTTTTTCTATGGTACTGACATCTCTCTTCGGAGGAATACAAACATATTTCTAATTTCAAACCAGCAATTTTTCCAGTAGCAAGTTCTGTAATGGATTTTTCTTCCTCCACAAGTTAAACATTTAAAAGTCTTAATTCAATCCCTGACATATATATTTTACTTAACACGAAACAGAATTTTCCAAGATTAATTTAGTGCTTTGCTTTGAGAGAACATTTTTAGAGTAGAAGAGACAGAAACTCACAGAAGAGACAGGTTGTTGCAGTTGGCAAGACACACTACTCTGTGGAAACCAGTGCATAATTAGATTATCTTCTCTCTCTTACTCCTCACTTTTCCTTGACTACAAGTTCATCTCCTTGCCATGCCTACAATGATACAGAAAAATATACTTGAGTTAAATTCTCAGTTTTGAATAATTTAACACAAATCCATGTAATTCAGGGATTAGAGTTATTTTATTCCTAAAAGATTTATGGTGAGAGTATTTTTTAATTTAAAGATTTTTTAAACATTTTACTTAATTAAATGAAAGTAACCTCAGATCTGGATAGGAATATAGTATTGTAAAAAAAAATCATAAACTACATATGATCCTCTCAATGTTCTTGGGTGGTTACTTCTTATTTGTCCAATTAAAACTCAGAGTAATTATACCAAATTACATACAAATTAAGTCACAGATGCGTTAGTCGTAGATATTCAGTTATAGCAATAAGTTTCAATAGTTGAGTTATATAGCCCAATGGGGTTATCATTACTTTAAAAATGTATCTTCTCATTAAGCTTTCATAAAATTTTTACAACTAATGTGCATTAACAAGGCATCTAAAATTCAGAAGCAATAGATTCCTAAGAGGTTCTATTCAAGGTGATGAGGATGGTTCACATTTACTTGAAATGAAAAGGGAATTCTATTATGTTTACAGTAATTGTCATATTTTTATGGATTTATTTTCTAATTTGGCACCTATTCAACTTCACTGCTCATGCTATAGTAGTGGTATGATGGATTACTGTGGGTTCTTTTCACTATTATTAAATTTAATTATTTCTTGCTCATGTGCCCAGATGTGAACAGCATCAGGTTTCTAATCTAATAATACAGACTATTTGGAAAATGTGTGCTGTCAATTAGAGATATTTATAATAGAAACAATGAAAACAATCATTAATGAAAAGTAGTTTGCCTCTCACTGTACTTGGCTCTAATTAATCAAAAGTACTTTGAAATTGAAGTCATTAATAAACTTTTCTTACTTTTACAACAATGAAGTGGCTTGAGATTTCTTTGTAAAAATAGAAATATCTTACAAAATGAATGGATGAATGGCTTCTGCTTTTTAAAATGTGGTTTTCTTTGCCCCTGACAAATGGCTTAAAGAAAAAAAAAAAAGAAAATAATGTTTTGAATTTTCAGCCAAAAGATAAATAAAACTTACATAAATTTGATTAGTATGTTGCAGAGATGGATGTGATGAACCTTGTTACTTATTCTGCTTGTTATTTTTCATTTACCGCTAAATATCTTTTTCTGCCCTCTCGGTGCCCTGGCGGATATCCCCTGAAGCCCTTGCCCTCTGGCTTTGAGTAATTTTGGCCAACAGGAAATGACAATAGAGATTGAAGGGTAGAAAGAGGGAAATTAGAATATATCCTTCTGCTTCTCTCCCCGTATCAGTGCTCCTACTCTGGCAGCAATGACACCTCTCCTTTCACAGATCTTTCCGGGGGCTCCAGTAAATATTCAGCCTTTCCCAGGGGTGGAAATGGTCTCCTGGTGTTTCTAGTCTCTTGGTGTTACAATATCATTTAGTTGTTCTTGTCCTCTTATGTGTACATATACCATAATAAATGCTTTCCATTTAAACCAGTTCAATACATTCTGTTTTCTCAGAGACACTGACTTATGCGTAGTTAATAAATAATTCGTCCATTTCTGAAATCATGGACCAAGAGTTTCTGCGTTAACATTAAAGTGTTAATTAAAGGCAAACCCCAGGGAGAAGAAATATCCTGGGCATGCACATTAAGAGACAAAAATGGTGAAGTATGATCTTCTGGGTACACTCTATCAGAAAAAGGAAGAAAGCCTCAAATGGATATACACATAACTCCCTAAACACACTGCACATGCTCAATTCTGAAAGTTAAGGAGGACTCTTTGCATGCTGGAAGCCAACCCTAAGGGAAGAATCATGAGAAAGAGGCGAGCCTATGAAGTCCCAGCTCAAGGTTAAAGGCACTTGGTTTGTTCTCTCTTTGACCTTCAAGCTCCCAGCTGAATCTCTTCCAAGGGATCTTTCCTTTCTTTCCTGTCGTAAGGCCTTTTTAAATATACTTCACTCCTGCTCTGAAACTTGCCTTAGTCCCTTTTTCTGCTTTATGCCCCTGAGTCAAATTCTTTCTTCTAAGGAGGCAAGGATTGGAGTTGCTATGGACCCCTATGGATAAGCCACTGGTAACTTGGGGTAACTCAGATCTCTTCCACCGCTAACACTGCGAGTGATGATCATATCACTGCACTCAGCGTGGGCAAAATATTTTGAGACCCTTTCTCAAAAAAATAAATAAATAAAATAAAGGTTGAAAATCAATATAATTTTAAAACATCTTTATCCTATTCCTTTGGGGTGTACTGTTGTTATTAAAGAAATTCCTCTTGGTAACATTCATTATAAAATAAATAAATGAGTCCGTTAATATGCTATTGAGTACAGCAATATTTTTTTGATAGATTGATGGTCAACTATCAAGACATCCCTTCCAATATTAATGTTTAGCAAATGTAATTTATGTGTAATTATGTTCCAACATGCTGTAGTGTTATCATATATTGGTTTTCAGTGAAGGTTCCTGGCTCATAACTCCCATAACTCTTGTTAGTCTGTTGTGATAACATTGGGTGTGTTAGTTCTCAGGGGCAGGCCTCTGACCTTCTTATGCTCTCATTTTACTTGCTCCAGGGCAGGACTCTAAGGTTCCCCATCTTTAATACTGTTTATCTTAAGACCCTCCTATGAAAGAGTCTCGTCCTATACCCTGGGGGAAGAAATGCCAACGTCATGAAGCCTCCATAAAAACCCAAGAGGACAGGGTTCAGTGAGCTTCCAGGTAGGTAAATATGTGGAAGGTCCTGCAGGGTGGTGCACCCATGGAAGGCATGGATGCTCCATATCCCTTTCCCCATACATCCCGTCTTTTCACCTGTATTCTTTGCAATATCCTATGTAACAAACCAATAAACATAACTGTTTCCCCGAGTTCTTAGAGCTGCTACAACAAATTAATTGTACCCAAACAGGGGGTCATGGAAATACCAACTTAAAGCTGGTTGGTTAGAAGTTTTATAGGCCTGGACTTACCACTAGTGTGGGGTGGGGGACCGTCTTGGGGACTGATTCCCCAACTTGTGGGATCTGACAGTATCTGGCTGGAGACAGTGTTCTCTTACTGAACACTGTCTAATTCAGGTAGATAGTTCTCTAACTGAATGAGAGAACACCTACCTGGTGTCTGCTGCTTGGTGTGTGGGGGAAAAATACCCACACATATGGTCACAGAAGTCTTCTGCATTGATGATTATTGTGGTATTAGAATAGGAGAAAAACACAGTTAGAGAGAATTTTTTCTACACACTTGTAAAGCTAAGAAATTATTTTAATATCTAGTATCTTTTATAAAGAGTGCGGACCAAAAAAAATCAGTGTTCATTTCTGACTGATACGTAATCCCTGGAACATAGAGTTTCTAACCAAATGATTAAACAAATGAATAAGCTTATGGATCAAAATATCTTTGAAGCATTGGTTAATGTAGAAATTATTAAAAGTTATAATTTGTTAAGAAACAGCCTTAAATCTTATTAAGATTTAATTTTCATTAAATTTATTCTGTTCATTGCTTTAGCATCCATTTACTGTCCCCAAACCTCAACTTACATGATTAGTGGTTGCATTACTAGGGTTTATTTACATGATTTTTAATACGGTTATGAGAAAAACACTTTGACTTCAGGCTTCTGAAATGTGTTTTTTCCAGCAATAGTTTTCATTGTGTGATAGATTTATTTATTCACTTTAAACATTATGACGTACATGATCATCGGAATAACTTGGAAATCATGTAGCACCAGTCAAAAATTCAGTGCAATGTTTGTAACTTCATGTTTTATTTCACTTTTATCTATTTAGCTATTAAGAGTATGTGCTTAATGTTGTGTCTTTGCCCCTGCAAAGGTAGTAATTGCCCTTCTCCACTCTGCTTGGTCTCCCAGAAGGCTACATTTGATGAACTGAATCTCCCATATTCCTTTGCCATCAGTCTTTGGGATTATATTTGGACAATGAGAGATACAAGGCGGAGCTCTGAAGGCAAAAGGAAAATGAGGGAGGATGCTTATTCCCTCAGCTAGTGAGCTGTATACCTTTACAGGAGGCCTTATCTTCTGTTGGGTATCTCTCCCTAGAACCATAGTCCCAGCTCTACTTCTCTCCAATTCTTTACTCAGGCCTAGAAATTGAAGCAGCTCCCTGTAGTTGCTAAGATCTGGAATGCAACACCATCCCTTCTCTGTGTTCCATATCCTGTCTACTGCTTTATAAATAGCACTTTCATTAAGCTCACTTTAACTCTTTTAAATGTTTCCACCCCCGCTCCTCCTGCCAGGACTCTGACTGATGCATGGCATTTTATTAAACAGTTTGTATTTTTAAGTTTTTCATTTCTTCCGGATGATTTATTTGGAAATGCTGTTTATTTACTCTCTCATCTAACATAATGTATTCCCACTGTCATAGATTTGTTAATTGAAAAATACATGGTTGGCATGGAGAACTTAACATTACCAAACATCTTAATTCAATAAAACTTTTTGTCCCATTTCTATGTAGGTATAGAGAGAAACATTTTAAATAATTTGAAAAATCTGTGTCATTATCTTAAACTACAAATATTTTTATATAGAGAGACAAGATGATAACCTACTACTTCTACAGTTAGATTAATTTGCATATATATGGAAAATGACATGAATAACTCTGATATAACACAGAATAAAATACGTTAACATTTATAAAGGTAATCATTAATCATCTTTCTCATGATATTATGATCCACTTTAACCTTCATTTTTTACACTTTCACAATTATTAAAATGCCATGTTGACCTGGATTATGTCAGTATATCATATTACCAATCCAGCTGAGTTTGGTAAGTCAAAGCTAAAAGACAGAATGAAACAGACATATCTTTTCCAAATAACCCCTTTAAGATTTATTATTTTTAACAGTATTTGCTACATATGAGAAATTATTTATATATTACTACACTACATCAAGAAGTACATTTGCAAATATTTTACCACCATATTTATTATTAACTGATTCAACAAATGTTTTGGGGCATATATTTTCCTAGCTGCTGAAACCAGGTGTTATTAATACAATGAATATGTATTATTCTGTTGTTAGGCTGCTAATAAAGACATACCTGAGACTGGGTAATTTATAAGGAAAAGAAGTTTTTTCTTCTCTCTCTCTTTTTTATTTTTGAGATGGGATTTCACTCTTGTTGCCCAGGCTGGAGTGCAGTGGTGCAATCTCGGCTCACTGCAACCTCCACCTCCCAGATTCATGCAATTCTCCTGCCTCAGCCTCCCGAGTGACTGGGATTACAAGCGCCCGCCATCACACCTGGCTAATTTTTGTATTTTTAGTAGAGACAGGGTTTTGCCATGTTGGCCAGGCTTGTCTTGAACTCTTGACCTTAGGTGATCCAATCGCCTCTGCCTCTCAAAGTGCCAGGATTACAGGCATGAGCCATTGCGCCCAGCCAGAAAGGAGGTTTAATTGACTCAGAGTTCCACGTGCCTGGAGAGGCCTCACAATCATGACAGAAGGCAAATGAGGAGCAAAGTCACGTCTTACATAGCAGCAGGTAAGAGAGCTTGGGCAGGGGAACTCCCATTTATGAAACCATCAGATCTTGTGAGACTTATTCAGAATCACAAGAACAGCACAGGAAAAACTCACCCTCATAATTCAGTTACCTCCCACCAGCTCCCTCCCATGACATGTAGGGATTATTACAATTTAAGGTGAGATCTGGGTAGGGACACAGCCAAACTATATCAGAATGAAATAGAGAGAGACAATAAATGTGAGTAACCAACACATATACATAGCCAGTTACTGGTAATGCTATGCAGAGAAATAAAGAAGGAAAAGGGATAAGGTGTTCTGAAATGGGGATGAGCTTAATTGGCATATTTACCTACTGTAGCACAATGAAAGGAGCTAAAATAACTTAAATCCTTTGACCTACCTCCTGTCTTTTGAATTATTATTGTCATAATTTTTATTCTACAAATACTTTAAATCCTAGGAATGATTGTTATTGCTCTTTTGTAGAATAACTATTTATTTATATTTGTTCCAAATAATTAAAATTTCACTGTTTTTCTATTCCCTTCTGCACGATTGGCATTTCAGTTGGGATTTTCTTCTTATCAACAGAAAGTAAGTCTTTATTATTTCCTTTAACTTATCTCTAGTAATAAATTCAGGATGTTTTTGTTATTGTGGCTTCAAGACTGTCTTCATCTTTAATCTTAAAGGAAAATCTCTTGGGTTTAGGAATCTCACTGGCAGTTATTTTATTTTGGCACCTTGGAGATACCATTCCTTTGTCTTCTAGCCACCCTTGATTCAGTCATAAAGTCATATCTCAGGTAATTAATTCTCTCTTCAACTGTGCCCAATCTGCTTTTCTTTGAATTTTTAATTTTTGTGAGTACATATTAGGTATGTACACATACTATATATATACACATACATATGTGCGTATATGTGTATATATATGAAGCACTTAAGATATATATGTATGAAAGAACTCTATATATATAGAAAGAGAACTGTGTGTGTGTGTGTGTGTGTGTGTATATATATATAAAGTACATGAGATATTTTTATTCAAGCCTGCAATGCATAATAATTGCATCATGGTAAATGGCATATCCATTCCCTCAAGCATTTATCCTTTGTGTAATAAACAATTCAATTATAATCTTTTAGTTATTTTTAAATGTACCATTAAATTATTATTCACTATAGTCACAATGTTGTGCCATCAAATACTAGATCTTATTTATTCTTTCCAAGTGATTGATGTACCCATTAACCATTCCTGTTTCCCCTCTACTCCCCCTACACATCCCAGACTCTGATAACCCTCCTTCTACTGTATCTCCACGAGTTCATTCATTTTAACTTTTAGCTCCTACAAATAAGTGAGAACATGTGAAATCTGTCTTTCTGTGCTGTTTGTGTTCACTTAACACAATTACCTCCAGTTTCATCCATGTTGTTGCAGTTAACAGGATCTCATTCTTTTTATGACCGAATACAACTCCATTGTGTATATGTACCATATTTTCTTTAGTTATTTGTCTGTTGACAGAACACTTAGGTTGCTTCCAGATCTTGGCTATTGTGAACAGTGCTGCAATAAATGTGAGAACACATACATCTTTTCCATATACTCATTTCCTTTTTTTGAAGGTATATACCTAGCAGTGAGATTGCTGGATCATATGGTAGTTCTATTTTTCATTTTTTTGAGGAAACTCCAAATTGTTCTCCATAGTAGTTGTACTAATTTACATTCCCATTAACAGAGTACAGGGGTTCTCTTTTCTCCAGTCTTCTCCAGCATTTTTTATACCCTGCCTTTTGGATATAAATCATTTTCACTGGGGTAAGATGATATCTCATGTAGCTTTGATTTGCATTTCTCTGATGATCAATGATGTTGAGCATCTTTTTATATGCCTCTTTGCCATTTGTATGTCTTCCTTTGAGAAATATTTATTCAGATCTTTAGTTCATTTTTAAATTGGATTCTTAGACTTTTTTTTTCTTATTGAGTTGTTAGAGATTCTTATATGTTCCATTGTTATATGAATAGTTTGCAAATATTTTCTTCCACTCTGTTGGTAGTCTCTTCATTTTTGTTGATTATTTCTTTTGTTGTGTAGAAGCTTTTTAAGTTGATGTGATCCCATTTGTCCATTTTTGCTTTGGCTGACTGTGCTTACGGGTTATTACTCAAGAAATCTTTGCCCACTCCAATTTCCTGGAGAATTTCCCTGATGTTTTATCATAGTATATTTATATTTTGAGGTCTTAGAAGTAAGTCTTTAATCCAGTTTGATTTATGTATATTATGAGATATAGGGATCTGGTTTTATTATTCTGCTTATGAATATCCAGTTTTCCCACCATCATTTATGGAACATATTGTCTTTTCTCCAGTGTATGTTCTTGACACCTTTGTTGAAAAGTAATTCGCTATAGGTGTGTGAATTTGCTTCTGGGTTCTTTCTTTTGTTTCATTGGTATATGTGTCTCTTTTTAATTATAGTACAATGCTGTTTTGGTTATTATAGCTCTGTAGTATAATCTGAAGTCAGGTAATGTGATTCCTCCAGTTTTGCTCTTTTTGATCAGAAGGTGTTGGCTATTCTGGGTCTTTTGTGGTTCCACATAAATTTTAGGATTTTTTTTTCTATTTCTGTGAAAGATGTAATTGATATTTTGACAGGAATTACATTGAATCTGTAGATTGCTTTGGGTAGTATGAACATTTTAACAATGTTTATTCTTCCAATTCATGAACATGGAATATCTTTCCATTTTTTGTGTCTTCTTCAGTTTCTTTCATTAGCATTTTATTGTTTTCATTGTAGAAATTGTTCACTTATTTGGTTAAATTAATTCCTAGGTAATTAAATTTATTTGTAACTATTATAAATGGAGTAACTTTCTTAATTTCTTTTTCAGATTGTTCCCTGTTGGCATATAGAAATGCCACTGATTTTTGTTTGATTTTGGACCCTGCCACTTTACTGAATTTGTTTATCAGTTTTTTGTTTGTTTGTTTGTTTTTTGAGATAGAGTCTTGCTGTGTCGCCCAGGGTAGAGTGCAGTGATACTATCTTGTCTCACTGAAACCTCCACCTCCTGGGTTCAAGCAATTCTCCTGCCTCAGCCTCCCGAGTAGCTGGGATCACAGGCATGCACCATCATGCTCAGCTCAGTTTTGTATTTTTAGTAGAGATGGGGTTTTGCCATGTTGGCCAGGCTGGTCTCGAACCCCTGATCTCAGGTGATCCACCCACCTCAGCTTCCCAAAGTGCTAGGATTACAGGTTTGAGCCACTGCACCTGGCCTGTTTATCAGTTCTAATAGTATTTTAGTGGAGTCTTTAGATTCTTCCAAATATAAGAGCATATCATCTGCAAACAAGGATAATTTAACTTCTTTCTTTACAACTATGATGCCCTTTATTTCTTTCTCTTGTCTGCTCTAAGACTTCTGACATTATGTTCAATAACAATGGTCAATGTGGGCATGCTTGTCGTGTTGCATATTTTAGAGGAATAGCTTTCAGGTTTTCTCCATTCAGTGTGATATCAGCTGTGGGTCTACTGTATATGGTTTTTACTATATTAAAGTATGTTCTTTCTTCACCCAATTTTTGAGGGTTTTTATCATAAAAGGATGCTGAATTTTATCAAATGCTTTTTCAGCAGCAGTTGAAATTATCACTGTTTATTCTCCTTTATTCTACTGATATCATGCATCGCATTGATTAATTTACATAGGTTGAACTCCCTTTACATCTCTGGAATAATTCCTACTTGGTCATGATGAATGACCTTCTAAATTCATTGTTGAATTTGGTTTGCTAGCATTTTGTTGAGGATTTTTGCATCTATATTTACCAGTGATATTGGCCTGTAATTTCCCTTATTTCATGTATTTGTTTGATGTTGGTACTGGCCTTGTGGAATGAGTTTAGAAGTATTTCCTCCTCAGATTTTCAAAATAGTTTGAGTAGCATTGGCATCAATTTTTTTTTTTTTTAATGTTTGGTAGAATTCAACAGTGAAACCCTCGGGACACAGTCTTTTCATTAATGGGAAACTTTTTATTATGCCTTTAATTTTGCTACTTGTTTTTGGTATATTCAGGTTTGGGATTTCTTCCTGATTCAATCTTGGTACATTGTATGTGTCTAGGAACTTATCCATTTCCTCTAGATTTTTCCAATTTATTGGCATATAGTTGCTTCTTGTGGTCACTAATGATCCTCTGAATTTCTATGGTATCAGTTGTATTTTTTTTTTAATCTTCAATTTTATTTTTTTGGGTCTTCTCTCTTTTTTTTCCTTAGTTAATCTGGCTAAAGGTTTGCCACTTTTTTTTTTTTTTTACCTTTTCAAAAACACAATTTTTTGTTTCACTGAACTTTTTTTTTCTTTCTTTCTTTTGGGGGCAGGGGATGGAGTTTTGCTCTGTCGCCCAGGCTGGAGTGCAGTGGCGCTATCTCGGCTCACTGCAAGCTCTGCCTCCCGGGTCCACGCCATTCTCCTGCCTCAGCCTCCCAGGCCATTCTCCTGCCTCAGCCTCCCGAGTAGTTGGGACTACAGGCACCCGCCACCACGCCCTGCTAATTTTTTTTTTTTTTTTTTTTTTGTATTTTTAGTAGAGACGGGGTTTCACCATGTTAGCCAGGATGGCCTCGATCTCCTGACCTCGTGATCTGCCCGCCTCAGCCTCCCAAAGTGCTGGGATTACAGGTGTGAGCCACCGTGACTGGCCATCATGTTTACATTATTATTTGTTTCAAGAAATTTTTCAATTTCTTTTTTTCTTAGTTTATTCATTGATCCATTGGTCAAACAGGATCATGTTGTTTAATTTTTACATGTTTGCATAGTTTCCAAATTTGCTCTTGTTAGTGATTTTTAGTTTTACTTCATTGTGGTCAGAGAAGTTGCTTCACATTCTTTAAAATTTTTGAATGTTTTAAGACTTGTCTTGTGACCTAACATGTGTTCCATACTTAAAAATGATCATGTACTGATGAAAAGATTGTGTATTCTGCAGCCTTTGCATGAAATGTTCTGTAAATATCTATTCTGTACATTTGGCCTGTAGTGCAGATTCAGTCTGATGTTTTTTGGGGGGATTCTGTCTGCAAGATCTGTTCAATGTTAACAGTGGGGTGTTGAAATCTCCAGCTGTTATTGTATTAATGTCTACCTCTCTCTATAGCTCTAAGAATATTTTCTTTGTATAGCTGGTTGCTTCAGCATTGGGTGCATATATATTTGCAATTGTTATATCTGCTTATCGTTATAAAAGGACTTTCTTTGTCTCTTCTTACAGTTTTTTCCCTGAAATTTATTTTTTTGGGTCTAAAAGTACCTGGCCTGTTTTCATTTCCATTGGCATGGAATATCTTCTTCCATCCATATATTTTCAAACTGTGTGTATCTTTATAGATGAAGTATGTTTCTTATAGCCAACAGATTTGGGGCCTTTTTTTCTTTTTTAATCCATTCAGCCACTCTATGTCTTTTGATTGGAGAGTGTAGTCCATTTACGTTCAATGTTATTATTGATAAATAAAGACAAACTTCTGCCATTTTGTTATTTGTTTTCTGGTTGTTTTGTGGTCTTCTCTTCCTTCTTTCCTGTTTGTCTTTTAGTGAAGGTTATTTTTTTTTCTGTTGGTATGATTTAAGGTCTTGCTTTTAATTTTTTCTGTATTCATTGTATCTTTCTGGAATTGAGGTACCATTAGGCTTATAAATACTATCTTATAAACCATTATTTTAAATGATGACAACTTAACACGAATTGCATTAACAAACAAACATGCAAAAAGAAAACTAATAAAAATTCTAGTCTTTAACTTTGCAACCTCACCTTTTATATTTCTGTTGTTTCTACTTATGCTATTGTACTGTATATGTCTTGAAAAGTTATAGTTATTATTTTGGATTTGTTCATCATTTAGTCTATTGACTTAATGCAACAGTAGTTTATACACCATAGTTAAAGTATTATAAAATACTGTGTTTTTCTGTGTACTTACTATGATCAGTGAGTTTTGCCCTTTAGATGATATTTTATTGCTCATTCATATTTTTTCTTTCAGATAGAACTCCCTTTAGCATTTCTTGTAGGACAGGCCAGGTGTTGACAAATTCCCTCATCTTTTATTTGTCCGGGAAGGTATTTATTTCTCCATTATGTTTGAAGGTTATTTTTGCCAAATATACTATTCTAGGATAAAGTTGGGTTTTTTGTTTGTTTGTTTTGTTTTGTTTTCTCTAGTGCCACTCTCTCCTGCCCCATAATGGAAAGTCGGCTGCCGGATGTATTGAAGAGCCATTGTATATTTGTTTCTTTTCCCTTGCTAGTCCCCTTAACTTTTTCCTCTGCTTTCCTGAAGCAGAAGGAGTTTTTTACCATAGCCATCAGAGCTGGGTATGTGCTGGGTCTCACCCAAGGCCCACAGCATGCTACATGGGTATTGCTGTTGGTTATTCAGGGCCCAAGGCTCTTCAATCAGCAGGTGAACAGTTCTGCCAGGACTGAGTCCTTCTCTTCAAGGCAACTGGTTCCATTCTGGTCCAAGGTGTATCTAGAAATGCTGTCTGGGAGACAGGGCCAGCAGTGTGGGCCTTGACTCTGCCCAGTGCCCTATTCTATTGTGACTGAACTGGTATCCAAGATGCAAGACAAAGTTCTCTTTACTCGTTTCTCTCCTGTCTTAAGGCAGAAGGAAGGAGTCACTTTTGTGTCTGTGAGCTGCGCTGCCTGGGGTTGCAGGAGAGGTGGTGCAAGCACTCCCTTAGCTGACCCAGCTAGTGTCTCCATCGGTCACATGCTGCCCTAGTCCTCTGGCTCTAAATCCAGCCCAATACCAAGATCTGCCTAAGAATTGTTGTCCTTGTATCCTAGACTCCCTTTCAAGTTTACTTAGAACCTCAGAGCACTTTAGCTTGTGGTGGTGAGGTTTGTGGACACCAAATTTCAACCACTTTGGTGGGTAATTTCCCTCTGGCTAGGGCTTGTCCACATGCTCCTCCATGTGCAGGCACCAGAGGAGCCCAGAATGGCTTTTGTCTTTGCTGTGACAGGGCAGCACTGAATTCAATGCTAAGTCTCTCAGTTGCTGTGCTCTCCCTCCCCCAAGTACACAGATTCTCTCTCCATGCCACATGACTACTGCCAGGGGATGGAGGAGGGGTGGTATCAGCAATTCAAGACTGTCTTTGCAACCTTCCTTAGTGCCTCTCTGAGCAATATAAGGTTAAATCCAGAACCAAGTACTGTTATTATTGACCCAGTTTTTAGCTCTTATGATACTTTTTTTGTGTGTAGTTTGTTGTTAAAATGTGGTGTTCCCGCAGAAGGGGTCATTGGTGGAGGCTTCTTTTTAGCCATCTTGCTCTGCTCCTGCTCCAAACTACCTCTAAACCTAGCCATTGATTTCTCAATTTTAAACATTTTATTTTTGTTTTCAGTTATAAAACTTCGATTTTGTCTATCTATCTATCTATCTATCTATCTATCTATCTATCATCTATCTATCTATCTATCTATCTATCTATCTTTCTATCTATCTAGAGAAAAAGAGAGGGATAGAGAGACACAACTCTGGGCAACAAAACAAGACCATGTCCCTACAAAAACAAAATTAAAACAAAAAATAGTCAGGTGTGGTGGTGCCTGCCTGTAGTTCCAGCTAGTCAGGAGGCTGAGACAGAAGGATCACTTGAGCCCAGGCAGTCAAGGCTGTAATGAGCAATGATACACTACTAGGTATTATACTGCATTCCAAACTTGGTTCAGAGTGAGACCCTGTCTCTAAGAAGAAAATAATAATAATAAATTTTAAAATAAATGCATAAACACATACGTGTCTGATAAGTTCCTTCCTAATACATTTCTCCATTGGTATGTTTCTATTGTCTATTGCTTTTTATTTATTTTCATTCTTGTTCTCTTAACTGTTTGTGTATCTGTTATTTTTGAATGGGCAGCATTGTAAATCTAAAATTGTAAAAATAATGTGGCTTCAGATGATGATATAGTCTTCAGGAGAATATTTACATTTGTCTCTGCAACCTGTTAAAGATACAGAATTCTGGGAGTATCTTTATCCAACATGAGGACTTGAAATGATTCAGAATTGGATTTCAACCTATACAAGGCTGACTCATTTTTATTGCATTCCCTTGCTTCCAGAATACAACTCTTCAGAGTGTCAACCAAATACAGGAGACTTAATGGGCCTTCTCTGAGAATGAACTAAACTTGACTTTTTGTCCCTTTAGCTTCACAAGATTTTCAAAGGTCCCTTTCAGTTTCTCAGCCACTCAGTCACCTCATCTGAAATCTACAGAAACACTAAGAGCAAAATCAGCTCTAAATATTAGAAATACCTCTCTTCTTCCAAATCTTAACCTTCTCATTCTTGATTGCCTTATTGACTTTCCATGCCTTCAGGTAAATATTCATCTTTCCTCATTTTTTCTCAGGAGGAAAGTTGGTCAAAATTTTCCAATATGCCATGTCTGAAAGTCTAAATCTATCCATAAATTTGTTACTGAAGGCACAGGAAAACAAATTCTCATAGTGACTGGAGTAACAAAAACACGGAGTATTTACCAGTTTCAGAAACTCAGCCTCCAAATGTTAGATACAGATTTTGCAGCGGAAAAAGTTTATTCTAATGAAAATAATCATGGGTGAATGGATTTGAAATGCTTCATTTTCATCTTATATACACCATCGATTTGTATATGACAGATTAAAAAGAGAAAATAACAAAATTAAGTTTATGCAAAGACTTTAAAACTCATGCATATAAATTAAAGACAAAGGGGTTAGTGTAAATTATAAGGTTATTTTAAAGTTTCATACTCCCACATAAAATTTATTTTTCTTTGCAATAAAAATCATTTCATTGATATGTATTTTTTATTTATGTAAACATCATGTATATTTGCAAAAATCAGTCCTTATCTTAAAAAGTAAAAAATACAGTGTAAACACAAAATAGATAAAGTTAGGGACAAGATTAATCCATAATACCACCATCTTATCAAATAACTTATTTTTATTTTTTGTTATCTTCTAGTACCTATATAAAAAATAAACAAAGATGTTTGACTTGACAAGGAGGTTAATTCTTTATATATTTGCAATCAACTACATTATACATTTCAGTTCTATTAAAAAAATGTACAATATAATAAATATGACCCCAAATCTCTACTTGTTTTTTATGGTGATTATTTAAATATCTGCATTAAAATCCCAATATTTCATTGGCATCTAATTGCTTTGCTTATTTAAACCCTACTCTAGGGAAATGTATAATGCACTGTAACTTAATTCAAGAACTTCAAATTGGAGGTAAATTTGGAATTGAACAAGGATTCTTATACTCGCTACATCTTTATTTAACTCCCTGCATCTGAGATCCCAAATCTGTAAAATGGGATAATAAGAAAACTTACATCAAAAGACTATTGTGAGGATTATGCTAATCCAGATAAAACGCTAAACATCTTTTGGCATTCAGTAAGCACTCAATAAATAAGTATCTGTTTAACAACTTTATTCAATCACTGCTAATCATAAACTTTGAATTACAGTATTGCATATATGCTAACCAAGAATCAAAGAGCATCACCTTTGAAATTGGAATGATAGGTTTGAATACTGACTTCATCAATGACTGGCTAACCAGTTGGAAAGTTACATAACCTTACAAAACCTTAACTGTCCTTTTGGGATTTTAGAGGGAAAAAACGACTCAAAAAGTACAGTGCTGTAGGCTGAGTGCAGTGGCTCATGCCTGTAATTCCACCACTTTTGGAGGCCAAGGTGGGTTCATCACCTGAGGTCAGGAGTTCCAGACCAGCTTGGCCAACATGGTGAAACCCCGTCTCTACTAAAAATACACAAATTGGTCAGGCATAGTGGTGCCAGCCTGCAGTCCCAGCTACTAAGGAGACTGAGGCAGGAGAATAACGAACCTGGGAGGCTGCAGTTGCAGTGAGCCAAGATCATGCTATTGAACCCCTTCCTGGGTGACAGAGTGAGATTCCATCTCAAAAAAACAAACAAACAAACAAAAAACAACGAGAAGTGCTTAATTCAGAAAATCAGTGTTTAATTTCTTTTTTCTATTGGTTTTCTCCTATTAAGTTTGTAAAGCATGATTTGTCACCATGAATATTTTGCTGTCTCTGTAATCCTTCAGTAACTTATCAGAAAAGCTATAAATCTTTCTCTTGGCAATTGTAGTTTTAAAAAATAACAACTGCTTTTTTATTATTTTGATACGCCAGGGCTTAGGCACAAAATTTCCAGGAAGAAGGAGCTACATTAATTTGGGTGAAATTTACTCTTTTGTGATTATAATAAATTGATATGATAAAAGTCAAATAGGAGATACTCCCTTCTGTCTTGCATTTTTTAAGAAAAAGAAAAAGAGATTTTGTTGCAGATAGAGTAATATTAATATCTGGAACTCTGACATAATTAGTTGCATGAGTTTGGGAAAGTCATTTAACCAACCCAAGCCTCAGTGTATCTATTTAAAAAGGGTAAAAATATTATCCACCCTGAGAACTTACTGAGAGTTGAAATAAATAATGCACATAAGATAGCTACACATTTCATAACTGTTCAAGAAAGAATTGTCTTCTGTCATTTTATTTGTATTATAATATTTACTTGTTTGTTTGTTTGTTTGAGACAGAGTTTCACTCTTGTTGCCCAGGCTGGAATGCAGTGGCACGATCTCGACTCACTTCAACCTGTCTCCCAGGTTCAAGTGATTCTCTTGCTTCAGCCTCCAGTGTAGCTGGGATTACAGGTGCATCCCACCACACTTGGCTAATATTTTGTATTTTTAGTAGGGACAGGGTTTCATCATGTTGACCAGGCTGGCCTCAAACTCCTGACCTCAGATGATCCACCTGACTCGCCTCCCAAAGTGTTGGGATTACAGGCATGAGCCACTGCATCCAGCTATTTTTATTATTTTTTAATTCTAAGAAAAAAATTACTGCTTCTAATCTAGTAATTTCACTTTTAGGTGTTAATCTTGAAGAAACAAACCTGATTTTAAAATGTGTCATGTCAAATTCTTTAACATTATTTAAAATAGTACAAAAATTAGAAACAGCTTAAGTACTCAACAAAAGAGTATGCTTAAATGAGGAATGATCGTAAAAGAAGTAGTTGTAGCTATTAGAGTAATAAAACTGGGTTGTAATGTTTTTATGTAATGTAACTTTTATTTTTGTTTTCAACTTCTATTTTAAATTCAGGGTGTACATATGCAGGTTTGTTAACTGAGCATATTGCATGATGCTGTGGTTTGCAGGATGAATGATCCAGTCACTCAGGTACTGAGCATAGTACCCAATTTGTTAGTTTTTCCACTCTTGACTCCTCATCCCTGCTCTAGTAAGTCTCAGGGTCTAATTTTGCCATCTTTATGTTCATGAGTACCCAACGTTTAGCTCCCACTGATAAGTGAGAACATGCAGTATTTGGTTTTCAGTTTCTGCATTAATTTGCTTAGGATAATGGTCTCCAGCTGCATCCATGTTGTGCAAAGACATGATTTTATTCTCTTTTATGGCTGCATGATATTCCATGGTGTATATGTACTACATTTTCTTTATCCAGTCCATCACTGACAAATACCTAGGCTGATTCCATGTTTTAGCAATTGTGAATAGTGCTGTGAAGAATATGTGAATGCATATGTCTTTTTGGTAGAAAGATTTTTGTTCTTTCGGATATATACTCAGTATTGGGAATGCTGCGTTGAATGATAGGTCTGTTTTAAGTTCTTTGAAAAATCTCCAAAGTGCCTTCCACAGAGGTTGAACTAATTTACATCTCCATCAATGGTGTGTAAGCTTTCCCTTTTCTCTGCAGCCTCACCAGCACCTGTTGCTTTTTGACTTTTTAACATTCTGACTGGTGTGAGATGTTATCTCATTGCAGTTTTGATTTGCATTTCTCTGATCATTCATTATGCAGAGTATGTTTTCATGTTTGCTTGCTTTTGAGAAGTCTTCTTTTGAAAAGTGTCTGTTCATTGTTCTTTTTCCTATTTTTTATGGGGTTATTTGGCTTTTGCTTATTGAATTATTTAAATTCCTTATAGTTTCTAGATGTTATATCTTTGTCAGATGCAAACTTTGCAAATATTTTTTCCCATTCTGTAGGCTGTCTGTTTGCTCTTTTGACAGTTTTTTTTTGCTGTGCAGAAGCTCTTGAGTTTAGCTAGGTCCCTCTTGTTAATTTTTTGTTGTTGTTGCAATTGCTTTTGATGACTTAGTCATAAAGTCTTTCCCAAGATCAATATCAAGAATGGTATTTCCTACATGTTCTTCTAGGATTTTTATAGTTTGAGGTCTTACATTAAAATGTAACTCATCTTGATTTATTCCTTTAATCCATCTTGATGTAATTTTTGTAGATGGTGAAAAATAAGGGTCTAGTTCATTCTTCTGTATGTGACTAGTATGTGACTAGCCAGCCATCACAGCACTATTTGTTAAATATGGAGTCTTTTGCCATTGTTTATTTTTGTTGATTCTGTTGAAAACCGTATGGCTATGGGTGGGCTGTTTTACTTCTGGGTTCTCCCTTCTGCTCCATTGGTCTATGTGCCTGTTTCGTACCAGCACCATGCTGTTTGGTTACTGTTGCTTTATAGTACAAAGCCAGGTAATGTGATGACTCTGACTTTGTTTTCTTGTTGTTTTGTTTTGTTTTTGCTTGGCATTGCTGGATATTTGAGCTCTTTTTTGGTTCCATGGGAATTTTAGAATAGTTTTTTTTTTTTTTTAATTCTGTGAAAAATGACATTTGTAGTTGAATAGAAATAGTGCTAAATCTGTAGATTGCTTTGGACAGTATGACCATTTTAATGATATTTATTCTTCCAATCTATGAGCATGGGATGTTTTTCCATTTGTTTATGTCATCTATGATTTCTTTCAGCAGTGTTTTATAGTTCTCCTTGTGGAGATCTTTTACCTCCTTGGCTAGATTTATTCCTAGCTGTTTTATTTTTCATGGATATTGTAAATGAGATACCATTTGTGATTTGGTTCTCACCTTGAACATTATTGGTATATAGAAGTGGATGAATTTTTGTACATTTATTTTGTAAACTAAAATTTTACTAAATTTGTTTATCAGTTTCAGGAGCCTTTTGATGGAGTCCTTAGGGTTTTCTAGTTGGAGGATCATACCATCCACAAAGAGAGGGAGTTTGAATTCTCTTTTTCCTATCTGGATGCCTTTTATTTATTTTTCTTGCCTGATTGCTCTGGCTAACACTTCCAGTACCATGTTGAATAGGAGTGGTGAGAGTGGGCAACCTTGTCTTGTTTCAGTTCTCAAAAGGAATCCTTCCAGCTTGTGTCCATTCATCATGAAGTTGACTGTAGGTTTGTCATATCAGATGGCTCTTATGATTTTGAAGTATGTTCCTTTGATGCCTAGTTTCTTTGAGGTTTTTATCATGGAAGGATGCTGGATTTTTTCTGCATCTATTGAGATGATCATATGGTTTTTGCTTTTAATTCTGTTTATGTGGTAAACCACATTTACTGATTCACATATGTTAAATCAAACTTGTATCCCAGGAATGAAGCCTCCTTGATCACAGTGAATTACCTTTTTGATATGCTCCTGAATTTGGTTTCCTAGTATTTTGTTTAGCATTTTGCATATATGTTCATCAGAAATTTTGGCCTGTAGTTTTCTTTTTGCATTGTGTCTCTACCAAGTTTGGAATCAGGGTGATGCTACTTTAATAGAATGATTTAGGGAGAAGTCTCTCATCCTCAATTTCTGGAATAGTTTCAGTAGAATTGGTACCCGCTTTTCTTTGTTCATCTGGTAGTATTTGGCTATGAGTCTAACTCGTCCAGAGCTTTTTTTGGTTGATAGGTTTTCTGTTACTGTTTCATTTTTGGAAGTCAATATTGGTCTGTTTAGGGCTTCAATTTCTTCCTGGTTCAATCTTGGGAGATTGTGTATTTCCAGGAATTTATCCATTTTCTCTAGATTTTCTAGTTTGTGTACATAGAGTTGAGTTGTTCATAATAGTCTCAGGATCTTTTGTATTTCTGTGACATTAGTTGTAATGTCATCTTTGTCGTTTCTGATGGTGCTTTTTTGGATTTTCTCTTTTTTTCTTTGTCAATCTAGGTAGCAGTCTATTGAGCTTGTTCATCCTTTTGAAAAATCAACTTTTGGTTTAATTGATATTTTGTATGGATTTCTATATCTTAATTTCATTCAGTTCCACTCTGGTTTTAGTTATTTCTTTTCTTCTGCTAGATTTGGCGTTAGTTTGTTCTTGTTTTTCTAGTTTCCTCTAGTTTTTATGTTAGATAATTAATTTGAGATATTTCTAGCTTTTTGAGGTAGCTATTCAGGGCTATAAACTTTTAACACTGCTTTTGCTCCATACCAGATATTTTGGTATGTTGAATCTCTATTTTCATTTATTTCAAATAATGTTTTGATATCTCCCTTAATTTTGTTGTTTATCCAAAAGTCATTCAGGAGTAAGTTTGTTTAATTTCCATGTAACTGTGTGGTTTTGAGAGATCTTGATATTGATTTCTATGGCACAGCTATTTGGTGAACCAAAATATCTGTTTGTATTATATACGTTTGCTCTCCTTAAGAACTTTTACAAGTAACAAAGTTATAACTAGTAACGCAGGAAGAAAAATAAACACCAAATTAATTTACTTACTAGAGACCATGGTTAATGATGGAATAGTTACCTGAAGGACAAGAGCTCTCCACTCCAACATTAACTAGTTTTTGGCACTTCCTTACTATTCAACTCCTTTCTATCTTCTGGCTCCAGTAAGTCAGCCAAATGCTAACCATAAAAATTGCATAGAATATGAAATGTTTGCTTTATTATGTGCTTTTGTTGCAAATATAATTTGCACCTAGAAATACAATGCTATCAAAGGCAAGGAAAATTTTTTCAATTGTCTTCTCTACATGTTCTCTATATCGTAAATACATAATGTAGAAATTTGACATTTCATTCATTACAGTGATATTAGAACGTCCCATGAAGAAAAATGGATAGTTCTTTGGTCTCAGAGACTTCAAGGGTATTTTAAATTTTGGATAATAATATATATATTTTCCTGCAATTAATATAATAAAATAATGCCATTATATAATAAATTTCCACCTTTCAGAAAATTACGTTTTTCTCCTAGATCTATTTTATTCATAATCTAAGGAGTAAAATTGTCACTTCCTATAGATAAACATATCTATTATTATATAATAAATAAAAATGAGCTAAGCATATCTGTTTTATATTATTTAGCTTTTCATGTTTGTTCATTTAAATGGAATGAGTTTATTTTCACTAAATTTTAACTTAAAACTTATTTTTAGATAGGAAAAGTAACAAATAAATTTTAGAATACACCAGCAAATTACATCTTGAATGTCCTATTACAGTCTGTAGCGTTACTTTTATTCTTGCTTTTGGTCTACTATATTTTGGTAAATAGTCTCTTAATGTCTCTGTCTTCTTGAGACTACCTTTCAACCATGTCAATGAAGTACTTGAAGCTCACATGTTTGAAAGACCAAGATCAAAATAGGATAGAAGCAGTAAGAGCAATTGATAAAAGGAGTCATAGAGGGGGAATGAAGAATACGGAAAGGCACAACCAGAAGAATATTCCCAAGAGGTCAGGTTTCTAGGAAGAAAAACAAGATACATAATTATGTCTACATGGCTGGGCATGGTGGTTCATGCCTATAATCCCAGTACTTTGGGAGGCCGAGGCAAGTGGATCACCTGAGGTCAGGAGTTCAAGTCCAGCCTGGCCAACATGGTGAAACCCGGTCTCTACTAAAAACACAAAAATTAGCCCAGCTTGGTGGCGCATGCCTATAACCCCCAGCTATTCCTGAGGCTGAGGCAAGACAATCGTTTGAACCCAGGAGGTGGAGGCTGCAGTGAGCCGAGATCATGCCTCATACTCCAACCTGGGCAACAGAGCGAGAGACTGTCTCAAAAAAAATAAATACATAAATAAATAAATAAAGTGCACAAATCGTTAAAGTTCATATAGTCTCACTCTTAAATACAAAACGAATTTATTCGACTTATTCAAAATTGATTCAGAGCCTTGAAAAGAAAAACAGCTTGCATTCAAAAAATCTTGAAAGATTAGAACTGGCAAAAATGACTAAAATAAAATGTAATAAAAATTCACAAAACATCCTACATTTAGAGTCAAAAACAATTTGAAATTAGGAAGAAGGGACAATTATTTATTTTGAAACCTATTGTTTTTGTTTTTGTGGGGTTTATTTGTATCAGGAAGGTTAATGTGGGTTTCAGAAATATATACATTGCAATATTAAGCTAAATTAACAGAAAAAGTTATATCTTCTGTAGACTACATGGATCAGGCCACATCATTACATTAATATCAACAGCAAAAAACAAAGATAAAAGCCAGGCGCAGCGACTCACGCCTGTAATCCCAGCACTTTGAGTGGCCAAGACAGGCTCAGGAGCTCGAGACCAGCCTGGACAACATGGAAAAACCCCTGTCTCTACAAAAAAATAAAAATAAAAATAAAATACAAGTTAGCTGGGCATGGTGGTGGATGCCTGTAGTCCTAGCTGCTCTGGAGGCTGAGAAGGAGGATCACTTGAGCAGTGGAGGCAGAAGTTGCAGTGAGTCCATATTGCACGTTTGCACGCCAGTCTGGGTGACAGAGTGAGACTCTGTCTCAAAAAATAAATAAGTTAATAAAAACAAAGGTACATTCTGCAGTGGGAACTCAAAATATTGAGACACATTGCAGTTTAAATCCACTTGACGTGAGAAAATTATAAAGGACTCAGAATTATTTAGCCTCCTCCTTTGAATAAGGAAGGCTTATGATGCGTGTTCTATGACAGAGAGCAGACAAAAAGAAAGAATGCAAGTTACAGAAAAGTTCAGTTTCATTCAAACTCAGGTAAATCTAGCACTCAGAGCTAGCAAATAAATGAAACATAAAAATTTTTTTGAGAATTTGAGAACTGGTCATTAATAAAAATTTTCACCCAAAATGTGAATGATTACTTATCATTGTTTTATTGTTTCAGATGTGATTTATTTACACTCAGTATAATCTCTAAACTTCGAAAAAAAAAAAATCTCCTTTCTAGTCAATTTCTCCACAGATGATAGCACCAAGGGTTGTTCACGCTGGATTCAGAAAGCAAAAGTGGAGAATCTAGTCATCTCTGACCACAGCTGTTGGACATGGAATTTTACCTTTGCTTTCATTGTTGCTGCTAGGTGAGCTCTTGGACAGCCACTTCCTGTGCTATCAGATATCTGGACCTCTTCTGGAGGGGCCCCTCACTTCTGTGCTACAGATTGCTAACCTCATAGGTAGGGTGTCCTTGTGCTGTGATGTCTCCATTTCTGAACTCCCTAACAGCAGCTTTCTCCAGCCTTCCAGTCGTATGCTTTATTTTAAGCCTTTAATTCCCTGTATTAAGACTCTTCCTGCTTAAAATACCCAGAATGACTTTTATTTTTCTTGAATGACTGATACATAATTGAATAGAAACTGGATCTCATGCATTCCACAAATCACACTGTGATTACTATACATAATACTGTATGCTATAATTACAATATATATTACTATATATTACTGTGTATATATTACATATTACTGGTTGAAAAGAAATAACTGAATAAGAAAAAGTATGTCTTTTATATCTGTATATTTATTTGACTAAAAAAAATGGCATTGTATACTGTTGTATAAAATTTTACCCTTTTAAATGCATAATAGTCTAATGCAATTAAAATACATTGGTTCAGAGATGCAAATTTTACACGTAATTGCTAATCATTCTGGAAATTAAAACACTGACCTTTTCTGAATTCTTAGTAACTAATAAAATCAAGTCACTAGTTTTCCACTCACATTCTTAATTGTCTGAAAAATTAAAACTGTCAGATTATATTCAAAGTAGGTCTATCCTCTGAAGTTTTATTTTATTTATCTGTTTTATTTCCATTCTGAATTAAGAAAGGAGGGTAAAGCCAAGTATATAATTGAGATGGTCTTCCAGTTGAATAGTCATGGATGTGGCCTACCCAAACATGTAAGCTCTGGGAGGAAGCCACTTTCTTGAATTAATTCTGGAAGGGGACTTCCAGAAGGCTAAATTTCAGAATTATTCATATACTTATGGGAGAGCATGTCACCACAGATCAGAGCTCTGGAAAAGACCTGAAAGCCCAAGCTAGGGTAAAAAATGGAGAGAAGCTGTGGGAGCTAGACCTTAGATTTGCAAAGAGATTGGGCTGGATTATGTTGACAAACAAGAGGAGTAGTTCAGACACTCAGGGTGTGAGAGCTAGGATGACGTTCATAGAACAACACTGGGTAAACTAGTTAAGATCAGTAAGAGAAGCTGAGCTGCATCTTGAGGTTCATATAAACATCAAAATTTTCCCACTCCTTATAGTGTTGTCTTTGTCCTGCCTTCCATCACACACACACACACATACACACACACACACACACACACACACACACACACTGTATTGTGTCTAAATGAAAAATATAGTGCTAATTGTGAATAATATAAAATAAATGTACTGATTTATTTTTAAGTACCCAATCTCTGAACTGTAATTGTGATTTAAGAATTTCCCTTTCATAATCCTAACCAATTTCAACTTCTTGTATATGTCTTTTCCCTTTTCCTTTTGGAAGATAGGAAACACTCTCATGCAAAATTAGGAAATTATTAAATGATCCTACAGTTATTTGTCCTCCCCCAACTCCCCAGTGACTAAAAACAATGTGCCATTCACTAATTCATCGTACTAGGTTTTTGGATTTAATTAATAATATCTCTTAGGAAGTATTTCCTATTAAAGTTGTTTTTTTATCCTTGCCTTCATCACACTAAATATTCACATATTTATATACTGATATTTTAATATTATTTGTCAGTTTTTTTAAATATGAAAATTCATAATGAATTGTAATAACAAGCAGAATCCCAGTGGGCATTAATGCTAAAAAATTAATTGAATATCCAGCTTCATTATTTTACAACTCATGATACTAAAACTGTGATGATAATGTCCACCCCTCAGATGTTGTTAAGATTAATTGAGACATCATGTGTAAAGTACTTAGCACAATGATTGCCTATGTCCAATTAATATTCATCCTTTTCTCTTTCCCTTTAGAAAAGTTTTTAAATTTCTCAGAGCTACCACATCCTAAATTCCTCTCACCTGTGTTCACATATATCAAATTATTGGTTTCTCCAGGTATCTAAAGATGACCTGCCTCTGGTTAAAATAACAGATTCATGAGCTCCAATTATGTAATGCTAGGAACAGAAATCTGCATTTTAATAAGCTCCCACCTGTTATGTATGTACCTGATATTTGAGGGCAATTAATGTAGCCTTTTCATGACAGTTGACTACTGAAATAGTTCACTGCAAATCCTATCTAGAAGAAAAGATGAAAAGTGAATTTTAAGTTTTAAAAACTGAACTGAGGATTAATTGTAGAAAAGAGTATTGGGTAGAAAAATAGTGCATGCTGAGTGATGTAGAGGTGAAATATGATATCCAACAATTCAGAATTTGAAGAAGGAATGAAAATATGTTATTAATAAAATTGCATGCTAAATGGAGAATTTTAATGGTTTCTACACAACTCAGGCAATGCAATAACTGCCTGTATGCAGTGAGGTATCAGTTTTCTTTTTCATCATTTTAACAGCATATGATTGCAGCTATCAGGCTATATTCAATTTTCAACCTTAATGTTATTAGTATATTTTTCCCTCAACTGTACACTTTAAAATGCATTAAACTGCAAAAGTAACAAAAAAGAGAATTTTAATTCTTTCATCCAAAGTTTCCTACTTACATCTCTCTCTAATGAGATTCAAGTATCTCCATAAATTATTCAAGAGTGAGACCAACCTCAGGTTTAGCAAATTGGGATATTTTAAACCCTATGGTCACAGAGAGGACTGTAGTCAGTCTTCATGTTAGTTAATAAGCAAGTTTTTACATTTTTAAAAATTTAGATTGACTGACACGATGCAAATATCCTCAATTTATTTTTCTGAGTCCCTTTGTATTGTATTTACCTTCCTGCATGTTTGATAATTAGTTTTCCCATTTTCTCTTCTCTAAATTAATTATTTACTATTTTATTATAGTATTTACCAAGGGGCAACTTTGTCACAGATATTTGGCATGTGGTGAGCTTTCTATTCTCTTTATTTTTCTAGGACACATTAAAGTGTCAGGTTTTCCTTATAACAAATTACAAATTTGGTTGTCTGAAAGCTGCACTTATATGAATTGTTATTTAGTAAATTTCTGCTTCAAATGTCTACATTATATCATAATGGACTATAGGAATTAATAACAATTCCTTCCATTTATTATAATGTTATAAAATACATGATTCCATTTGTTTTTGCAATGTTATGGGACAGACAAAATTATTGTCCCCATTTACATACATACAAGAATTGAAAGTTTTAAGGTTATGCAACACTGAGTGGTGGACTCAGAACCTATGACTCAAACCTTCTCACTCAGCATCTGTTTGTCTCTGCCCTGTGCCAACTTCTGGTTGGTATCACTGCTGATAATCTCTAGATAATTGGGATTAGTCTGGTGCAAACTGTTTAACTCTTGGTTGTAATTCCAATGATGTTTAAAGATACAAAACAGGCCAGGTGCGGTGGCTCACCCTGTAATCCCTGCACTTCGGGGAGCTGAGGTGGGCAGATCACTTGAGACGAGGAGTTTGAGACCTGCCTGACTAACATAATGAAACCCCATCTCTATTAAATATACAAGAGGTGAACTGCAGTAAGGAAGAGTCAGATATTTAACTCATAAAGTAGAGTTAATCTGAACTGTTTGCAGCTTCTAGTAGTAATCAGATAGTGGCAATAGTCAGCCATTGAATTTTAACTCTATATAGCCCCTAATTCAATATTTTATTGACAGAGAAACTTAAATCCAAAAGTTCACCTAAATCAACTACATCCCTAGGATCCTGGTCACAGGAGCAGGGAACGGTGGTTGACAGCTTAAAAGCTGGCTTTCCTGAACAGTAGTACTAGCAGACCTTTAATAAATTCAGCTTATCATGATTGTTTTAACAGTAAGGTTAGAATGTAAACTCAGTAGTATTTCCTTTATCTCAGAGACTAGAAACTATATTGCACTGTAGAGATGATCCAGAGATTGGATGTGTTACAGGCACCATCCAAAACTCTGCTTAGTCACTTTCCATCTGAGTGAACTTGAGCAACTTAAATGTCACCAAGATTCAGAGTTCTCAGCATTAAAATGAAGACAACAACCACTCTGTAGGAAGGTCAGAGATCTAGCATACATAAGATTTGCCACAGTTATCACTTGTGAGTATTTTATATTAATTAAATCTTTAATTCTTTTTTTTGTTTCTTTGTTTGTTTTTTGTTTTGTTTTTTTGTTTTTTTGAGACGGAGTC
Source organism: Trachypithecus francoisi (assembly GCF_009764315.1). NCBI lineage: Eukaryota > Metazoa > Chordata > Mammalia > Primates > Cercopithecidae > Trachypithecus > Trachypithecus francoisi. Next base: position 59,822,155 of record NW_022681455.1, read on the forward strand.
TCGCTCTGTCTCCCGGGCTGGAGTGCAGTGGCCGGATCTCAGCTCACTGCAAGCTCCGCCTCCCAGGTTCACGCCATTCTCCTGCCTCAGCCTCCCGAGTAGCTGGGACTACAGGCGCCCGCCACTTCGCCCGGCTAGATTTTTGTATTTTTTAGTAGAGACGGGGTTTCACCATGTTAGCCAGGATGGTCTCCATCTCCTGACCTCGTGATCCACCCGTCTCGGCCTCCCAAAGTGCTGGGATTACAGGCTTGAGCCACCGAGCCCGGCCTTTAATTCTTAATATATGGAAAGAATATTACTCTAGTACATGAAGACAAAATTTCCACCCTGGGTTGGCTGTGACCTGGCCATTTAACCTTAGTTGAGTCACTTATTCTTTCTCTGGGTCTCGTTGTTAAAATAAAGTGGTTTCTTTTTCTAACAATATGACTACCATTGTTTAATGATTTACCTCTAAGTTGCCAGAAGTTAGTTCTATAATCCTTTTTTCCCATACAAAGATTTTCAAGCACTGCCTCTTGGTGTACTGACAAATAAATGCTCTGAAACATTATATGTATTTCTAGTTACTGGTTCTATATAGATTTTTATATCTGAATAGCTTAATTTTTTATATCAACTAAACTGCCAACTGACTAAACTATTGGTGGCTTAAACTATATTTTGAAAAAAACATGTACTCTGAGAATTATTGGATAGAAGAGAAAGGTAACCTCTATGTTCCTCAGAGTAAATGATGCCTGTCCTTTCTTAAAAGATTCTGCCACAACTCTCATTAAAATAAGGCTAATAGAGATGAATGATGACTAGTTAACTATAACTCAAAATATTCAAATGGGAAGATGTTAACAAAAATCTAAGCTGCTGTGTTATCTGGTAAATTTTAAGTCAATAATATTTTAAGGAAAATATCTGATGATCAGAATAAATTATAACTTGGCTTATTTTTCCCTTTAGTTTCGTCAAGTATAAGATCTGTGTGAACTGCCATGAAATAAGGAGTAGACAAGATTAGCAGCAGCTGCTATTAAAGAGATAAATGAGAATGTCAGAAGAATAGCTCAATAAATTACCAGGGGAAGAAGGGGCAAGTTCTGTTCATAGATGGTAACATGAATAAGGACATTCAGAAAGAAAACAGAGCATTAATATGGCTATAAGGACAATTATAATAGGATGTAAAGCAATAATAGTTAAAGGATTAATAGAAATGGCATCCACTAGAGTTGAATTTGAACAAGAGCAGAAGCTAGGTAGAAAACAGGCAGTTTCATCAGAACAGGGATACAACGGGTGTTCTGATGCCACACCTATCCAACACATTCTTCACCTTGGCTTTGGTTTTCTCCTGTGCACCTGTGACTTTTCATTCAGTAACATCAATATTTGGTGAGACTTTTAGGTATAATATGTAACATTTATTAGTTATATTTATTATTTGTATTTTATATGCATCAATATTATGCATAATTTTATGTAAGAATCCTAGCAAGAGATTAGATCTTCTGTAAAGCAAGTACTGCAAGGAATCCTGAGAAAAAATATTCTGGGGCATGTAACACTCAGATTAATGGCCTAAAACTCATGTCACCAATGCCCAAGGTTTATCAGAGCTTCTCTGGCATCAAAAGGACCTCCTATCCTGCTTCACCAACAGCAAATGCCTTTTTATTATTTTACGTTTTGGAGTTACATGAGTTCTAATTTTTAAAATATTAGGTCATTACAAAATGTACACATGCATTGAAATATCGCATCATATCCTATAAATATTTACAATTATTAAATTGCCAATTAAATTAAAACAAAACTTTAAAGAATAAAAATAAAATCAAACATAACAAAAATGTTTGAAAACAACTGACTCCAGAGACCATAAGGTACCAAATAAACTATAATTCTTCCAAAAAGTTATGAACTCTTTTGAAATATTATCTTGTCAAATATACTGTCTCTTATTACTAAGGTTTTAATATCAGATAGTATACAGAACACAATATACTAGTTTTGATACTGCAAGAATCAGAGGAAAGAAATGCAAATTTTTGTGATAAAAAAGAGAAAAAATAGAAGAAAAAAAGAATTGCCATAAATAAAGTTAGAAAAACAAGTCAGAAATCCTCTCCAAGAGAGAAATGTTTAAACATGTGAACACATTTATTCAAAATGCAAAACGTGTAAATCAAAAGTTGTTCTCTTACATTTCAATAAAATAGGAGAATTACAAGGACTTCCTATTGTCTTAAAGGAAATTTTTCATTATGGGAGAATAACTATCAGCAGTACTCTTCTGATGAATTTCAGTGTATATATAAACAATAAGTTAATCTAATATGCATTACCTTGCAGATCATTCATATAGAGTTAACTGACTTTAAGCTTTTAATAATGTCATCTGGCAAACTCAGTCCAAGTTATCATTTAGTGGCATAATATAGCTACATTTTCAAGAACTTTATTTTGAAGGTGAAATAAAGCACAAAGCACAGGAAATGCTTATTTGCCAAGAACAGACATAAGTCATTTTATGTCCACCACAAACACACCTTACTGTATTACTCACAAGTTTCACATTCAGCCAAGGTCAAGCCGTTCATTCCCACATCACCTTTGGAAACTTCGTAGGGAGGCTTGGTATAAATTTAACTTTAAATTATGAACAGGTAATTTATCATTCCTCTTAGGAAAAAGAAAATGGTTTTTGGAGGTTTGATTATATGCTTTGACACATTTTTACCCTTTACTGAGACCTCACCAAGCATAGTACAATTCATAAAGAAATAAATGTTCTTGTAATTTGGGCAGCACAGCCCTCATCACCAGCTCTTAAATTATCTTGCCTAACATCCATTTCCAGTTATTAAAAAGAAAGCATAAAAATGGAAGACAATTTATAGTACAAAGAATAAAAAAGAAAAGAAGAAGGAGACAGATAAGGAGAAAGAGGGAAAAGAAGGAGTTAGAAAAATAGAGCCTAAACTGATCAATGAGGAAATTAAAACTGCCTGGGTATTGTGGGCTGAATTATGCCCCCCTCCCAAATTCAAATGTTGACATCCCAACTCTTAGAACCTCAGAATATAACTTCATTCGGAGGTAAGATCTTTAAAGAGGCAATGAAGTTAAAATGCAGTCATTAGGGTGGGCCCTAACCCCATATGACCATGTTCTTGTAAGAAGAAGATTAGGGCACAGACGCGTGGAGAGAAGACCATGTGAAACAGGGAGAAGACAGGCATCTTCGTGGCAAGAAAGGCCTTGGGAGAAACCAAACCTGCAGACACCTTGATCTCAGACTTCTAGACTCCAGAATTGTGAGAAAATAAATGTGTTGTGTTTAAACGACACCCAGTCTGTGGTACTGTTATGGCAGGCCTTACCAAACTAATAGACTGGGCAATGGAAAGAAAATTGAGTAAAAATTTAATGTATGTTTAATTACGAGAAGGTTTATTAAGTGAAGAGTTTTTATTAAATTAATTGGCAATACATAATTAGATGAAATGGAAAGAGCAAATAATTGAGCTTTCCAGTTATTTTGCTAAGTAAGTTGTTTGCCAAATATAATAAATGACACTAATATACTCATCAGAATTTTTCACTAATAAAAGTGTTGCTATCAAACTTACAGACAAAAAATAAAGTTACTTCCATTCAAAATTAATCATATATCAAGTGGTATCACTTAACAAATGTCTGGATAATTGTTTTACACCTGATATTGAAAATCACCCCTTAAAAGATGCAAGTCTAACTTGAGAGAGGCTTTATTATTCAAAAACAGAATGAAGTCATCTCCTTTCCTACTTGCGCCTCTCCTGGAAACACCCAAAGATCTCTTCCACTTTGCCCATTTCTTAAATATGTAATGAAAAAATAACCACACTGATGAAATAAAAGAAAATTTACACAATGATTCAATCTTTTGTGAGGCTGAGTTATTGGTATTATCAATATCAAGATCTAACTGAAAACTGCTTTAAAAAGAATTTATTGGTTTATGTCACTGAAAATTCCTAGGAAAGGAGAACTTAGCTGTAGTTTAATTCTGAGGTTCATCAACTCATCAGATTTCCATCTTGAGTTCACAATAATTCTCCCAGTCCTGCTCTCCTTCATGTGCCAAATATGTGCTCCAGTGGCTTTCTACATGGTAACAAAAGTAGTTGCCACAGCTGTTGGCTTCCCACTCGGACGATAAACTGTCATTATATCCAACTACTCAAAGTATATCCATGGGATAGGGCCTAAGAATCTGCCTACATCCTCCAAATGATTTCTACGAACACTAAATTTTGAAGAACACTGTTCTAGAACTTGCATATTAGTATGACTTGAGGGAGATTGTGAAATAATATCATGGCCTGAATCCTGTCTCAGAGATTCTAAGGGTATTGGTCTGAGATGGGGACCAGGTAGTGCTATTAAAGGCAGTCCTTGCTTTACATGGTTTCTGTACACAGCTTCCAGTTATTATGGCTTAGTTAAATAACACCTGTTCCCCAACAACCCTGCTGAAATTTCAGTTGCGATGGCATATTAATTGTGAGGAATTGTATAATTGTATAAAGTGCAAACTTTACTGTCAGTTCTTCAGTCCACAAATTTCTACATAAAAAACAGGTACTCATGGGGTCAGTGATCAATCACACCACTTTTTTTAAAGCATGCTTGTGACTCATCACTGCACTGTCCATCAGTTCACTACATCAAAGTGTGTCTCTCAGTGATAAACCCATGTAACATATTATAATATGGGTAATCACAAAAGGAAGTTGGCCAACCTAGTTAAAAGGGCAGCAAAGAAATAAAAATGATAATTCTGGGAGTGAAATGAAAATTCAGTGTAAATGGAATAGTCGACTGTGGGAATGTGTTGACACTGCTGCTGTTTGATAGATCCTAGATGTGGAAGAGACAAATATAGTGAAGGTGAACTTATCAGCATGAATGAGGAAAGTGGTTGTGAAGAAGAGAATAAAGATGCTCCAGAGGAAGTGACATTGGCAAGAAGTTTTGCATTAAAGGAAATCTGAGATATCTCATGGCGTTGAAAGTACAGAGGATAAAAGTTGGAAGCTGACCTAAACTCAGAAAGGAGTAGAAGAGATGCTCATTCAGCATCATAAATGACACAAGAAGGCAACTTTATATAAGTTTTCTATAAAAAAGTAAACGTATTTCTCAATGTTTGTGATGTTTTCATTACTAAATAAATATTAGGTTACTTTAAAATTTCACAACATTAATGAGACAGCAAGATAGTTTTTAATAATTTGCCAAAAAATCAAGGAATAATTTGAATTTTCTTAATGATCGATAAGTAAGATCACTTTGCATGATTTCAGATTGTATTGCCATTTCTACAATCCCGCGCTACCATGCAAAGCAGGAACTGCCTGTGTTCATAAACTCCCCAGGTATCTCAAAAGTGCTGACAGAGTTGAGAACCACTGATCAAATCAGCAGCTCTCAAAATGTGGTACTGGGACCATTAGCATCAAAATCAATAACATAATTTATTAAAAATGTAATAACTCAGGCTCCACCCAGCTGGAGGTGGTGCCTCGTAATTTGTGTTTTATTTAGTAGGCCCCCTGGGTAATCGTGATTCTAACACATGCTAAAGATTGAGAATCACCAATCTAGTAAATAGAGAACTTCTCTTCCTAAGACTTCAGCAAAATAGGAAGCAAGTCTTTCTCTGTATTCTAGCAGCATCTTGTGTGCTCTTTACCTCTATCAAGACATGGAACTGTCACTGATTCAATTACTCTGTCTAAGTAAGAAAGTGAAAAGGAAATATGTGAAATTATTATGTATCAATTATAACTTTTAAAATTACATTAAAAAGATCATATCCCTAAAAAAGTGAAGAGGAAAGTGGCTGCTAGGAGAATCCCAAAGTTTCTACTATAAAACCCTTTTATATTATTATTATTTTACTTTAAGTTCTGGGATACACGCGCAGAATGTGCAGGTTTGTTACATAGGTTTACATGTGCCATGGTGATTCGCTAAACCCATCAACCCATCTCTCTAGGTTTTAAGCCCCACGTGCATTAGTTATTTGTTCTAATGCTTTCCCTCCCCTTGTCCCCCACTCCCGACAGGCCCCAGTATGTAATGTTACCCTTCCTGTGACCATATGTTCTCATGTTCAACTCCAACTTATGAGCAAGAACATGCGGTGTTTGGTTTTCTGCTCTTGCATTAGTTTACTGAGAATGATAGTTTTCAGTTTCATCTGTGTCCCTGCAAAGGACATTAATTCATTCTTTTTTATGGTGGCATAGTATTCCATGGTGTATATGTGCCACATTTTCTTTATCCAGTCTATCATTGATGGTCATTTGGGTTGGTTCCAAGTCTTTGCTATTGTAAATAGTGCTGCAATAAACATACGTGTGCATGTGTCTTTATAGTAGAATGATTTATAATCCTTTGGGTATGTACCCAGTAATGGGATTGCTGGTATAAACCTCTTTTTTAAAGGCATCAAAAAAACACTAAAAGGGAAAGTTTGGATACAAGTTTTAAAACTAAAAGGAAAGAAAAATCTAGGCAAGGTATGCCTTCTAAGTAGTAATAAAAGTTATTAAATTTTTATAACTGTTCCATAAAAATGTTTTCTGATTTAATTCTGCAAAAAGGTTTATACAGACACACACAAAAATGCCCTTTCAAACTAATGAAATGTAATATTGACATTTTCTCTATACATAAATAAAAGAAAATGTTTTATTGAGTTCAAGAAACTAATATACAGAAAAAGAAAAGTTTGATAGCTTCTGCGTATGACCCATATTATAACCAATAAAATAATGTATGTAGTAGAGTAATTATTACTAAAGCTTTGACCAGAATTTACAAACACAATTTATTTTTTAAAACTTCAGTCAGGCTTTTGAAGGTTGTTTTTTAAGCAATGATCACAACACTTGCATAAGCTTAAGGACCGTATTTATAGATTCAGATAAGAAATAACTTACGCAAAGTGGGGAATTTTTCTCACACACACTTTGACCCTTCCATTTTTATCACCACTTACCCCATCAGGCTTGCTTAGAAGTAGTATAGCAGTTTCTGAATTATGTATTGATCACCTATATTAAATTGCTCATGTGAATGTAAAGGTAAAGAAAAACTAAAGACTTAATAATTGGCAAATTAATTACAAACTTTCTTATTGGGAATACTACTTAAAATTATATCCAGTCTACTTAGAACTTCATCATAGTCACATAAAATTATACCTGCTGAGTATGTTTTTTGCTTTGAAGTGAAAGTTTTACTAAGTCTTCTTTTGTTTTCTGATGGTTATGATGTGGATAGAAACATTTCTTAAATAATTGGCATAGAATACTCATTAGCTTTAGTTTTTAAAAACTAGCATAAACATGTATTTTTCAATTTTAAGAATTTGTTCAATTTTAAGCCATAATACAGTTTCTTTCTTATTTATGATGAACATACAACAAATAAAGCAAGAACTTAGTTTCCCATCCAAGATGGAATAACAAAACAAGACTTCACTCTTGCCCTGAAATAACTGAAAAACAGGATGAAAAATACAAAACAATGGTGGTCTGTTTTGGACATCCAGCAGTGCATGGCAGTGTTGTCTGAGAGAGCAGAAACTAAGAGCCCTATGGTTTGCCAGTGACAAAGATTCTCTGTTTGACCAAACTTTAGTCAGCTCCTCTAAACTCCCTTCTCAACTAGGCCCTAACTTTTGGGCTTCCATGAATGTGCATTGTCCAATTTTAGCAAGAATCTTGCTAAGACAGGGTAGCCAGAATCTTCCGTTTTCAATACCTATCTGATCAAGTTCCTCGCCCTTCACCAGCCCTCAGGTGATGTCTGATCACCTTGGCCTGCCTTCAGCAAGAATTCTGTTAGGTTTATTTAGCCAGAATCCTCCCTTACCCTTGGTATTTCCTCTTAGTATTTTCCATCCACTGAATCCTACCCTGCTCCTTAGCTCTAAATTCACTCTTTGTTATATTTACAGTTGAGAACATGAAAGTTGTCACGATCAAAATAGAGACTAATGTTAACAAAACCCTGACAAATAGAACTAAGAAGGCTATGAAGAGAGGGTTCTCACACTTACATGCCAATTACAATAACCAAAAATAACTACAGAAACCACAACCTTGCACATCATAACCTTACACAAAAAATACTTCTGCAAGAACATCTGCCCCACAGCTGCCTGTCCAGCCTTGAACTGGCACCACCCATGTTCTTGATAATTGTTGCCTACTATAATTATTGCAAAACAATTGGATAATTCTCATTTTTTCTTTTAAAACCTTTGTCTTCCTTTACCTTCCTGAATTTGCACATAGCTTACTATGGCATATATATTCCCATTGCCATGCCTTATTCCCAAGTAAATTTCTTTTAGAGAGTCTCTCTCTGTTTGTTATTTGGTTGACAAGAACAATCTCTGTCTCCTTCTGCAAAACCCCATTTTGGTGGTCCCTATTCCTACTGCAATAACCCCTGGAATAAAGTCAGCTTTACCATTCTTTAACAAGTGTCATGGGAAAAAGTAGCACCCTTGATTAATATACCTCCCACCAGGTCCTTCCCATGACATGTGGGGATTATGGGAACTGCAATGCAAAGTGAGATTTGGGTGGGGACACAGACAAACCATATCATATTTGTTTTTTATTTATATATTTATTTTTTGAGACAGAGTCTCACTCTGTCATCCAGGTTGAAGTGCAGTGACATAATCTCAGCTTGCTGCAACCTCTACCTCCTGGGTTTATGTAATTCTCCTGCCTCAGCCACCTGAGTAGCCTGGATTATAGCCATGCACCACCATGTCTAGCTAACTTTTGTATTTTTGGTAGAGACGGGGTTTTACCATGTTGCCCAGGCTGCTCTCAAGCTCTTGAGCTCAATCGATCTGCCTGTCTCAGTCTCTCAAAGTGCTGGGATTACAGTCATAAGTCGCTGCAACCAGTGTATAGTTAATATTGAACACCTTTAAATACATGTAAAATCTTCCTACAGTATAAGGTCCATTTAACTCACCTCTTATCTTGTATAATCACACAAGAGCTTGTCATATTAGAGCCATATAAGTCATATGCTTCACAATACAGTATTACAATATTTTTTAAACAATCTTATCTAGGTTAATCAAGTTAGAAGAAACACTATTTTAAATGTATCTGCTTTTATATCATTTCCAGCTCTTCATATTTTCCTGAAGATGTGAATATTCAACTGGAATTACATTCTTTGAGTCTACTAAATTAAAATTTCCGTTAAACCTTTTTTAGTTCAGATCCGCTGGTGAAATTTTTGCAGATTTTTTAAATCCAGAAAAAGCCTATTTTTTTTCTTCATTCTCGAAGGGTAGTTTCATAGAATGTAGAAATCTAGGTTGATTTTTGTTATCAGCAATTTAAATAAGTCTTTCTGGCCTCAATTTTTATAATTTAATCCATATTCAATGTAGTTTCAGAGAACCCGGTTTGATAATGGTTAACATTCTAGAGTATCCTATGTCAGCTGTATTTTCTTATCTTTACATAATTTTTGGAATGAAAGATATTCTTAAGACAAAGAGGGAAAAACATTTTCATATACCTTTAACTTATAAAGTAATTTATAAATTCAGTTTTCTTATACACCTCTTTAGAGATTGGTAATCACCCATTTTAAAATTTAAATCACCCTTAACAGTTTTTCATCTTAACTTAAAAATGCCGGAAGGGGAACATCACACACTGGGGCCTATCATGGGGAGGGGGGAGGAGGGAGGGATTGCATTGGGGAGTTATACATGATATAAATGATGAATTGATGGGTGCTGACGAGTTGATGGGTGCAGCACACCAACATGGCATAAGTATACATATGTAACAAACCTGCACGTTATGCACATGTACCCTAGAACTTAAAGTATAATAAAAAAAATGCACAGTAACTTCACCTTTTTGTAAATGATAAAATCAATTTAGTCAAAATATTACTTAATAAGTTCAATGCATTTCCAAACTGCAAATGTTGTCTCCCACTTCACTTTCCATCTTCTATTTTTCTCTGTACTTCTTTTTTGATGCTAGCAATTTTCAATTAAAATTAAATTATTTTTTCACTTTTCTTAACTTTCATTTCCTCTAGTCTATCTAAATCCCTTGAAAATAGGATTTATTTCTGCTTCATCTGTTCCTCCATGTATGGGTTTGCTTTCACACTTCTATAAAGAACTATATGAGATTGGATAATTTAGAAAGAAAAGAAATTTAATTGACTCATGGTTCTGCATGCCTTGGGAGGCCTCAGGAAACTTACAATCTTGGTGGAAGTTGAAAGGGAAGCAGGCACCTTCTGCACAAGGTAGCGAGAGAGAGAGAGAGCACTCAGGGGAAAACTGCCACTTTTAAAACCATCAGACATCATGAGTACTCCCTCACTATCATGAGAACAGCATGGGAGAAACTGCACCCATCATACAATCACCTCCCACCAGGTCTCTCCCATGACATGTGGGGATTACAATTTGAGATAAGATTTGGGTGGGGACAGAGCCAAATCTTATCATTCTGCCCCTGGCCCTTCTCAAATCTTATGTCCTTTTTACATTTCAAAACCAATCATGCCTTCTCAACAGTCCCTCAAAGTCTTAACTCATTCCAGCATTAACCCAAAAGTCCAAGTCAAAGTCTCATCTGAGACAAGACAAGTCCCTTCTACCTATGAGCCTGTAAAATCAAAAACAAGTTAGTTACTTTCAAGATAAAATGAGAGTACAGGGATTTGGTAAATGTTACTGTTCTGAATTGGAGAAATTGGCCAAAACAAAGGGTCAAAGACCCCAGGCAAGTCCAAAACCCAGTCGGGAAGTTATTACATCTTAGAGCTCTGAAATGATCTCCTTTGACTTAATGTCTCACATCCAGGGTATGCCGATGCAAGAACTGGCCTCCCAAGGCCTTAGGCAGTTTCACCCCTGTGTCTCTGCGGGATACAGACCCAGTGGCTACTTTCATGGGCTGGCATTGAGTATCTGCAGCTTTATTAGGTACATGGTGCAATCTGTTTGTGGATCTTCCATTCTGGGGTCTGGATGATGGTGGCCCCATTCTCACAGTTCCACTAGGCAGTGCCTCAGTGGAGACTCTATGTGTGGGCTCTAATCCCACATTTCCTCTCTGCATTGCCCTAGTAGAGGTTCTCCAAGAAGGGTCCATCCCTGCAGCAGACTTCTGTCTGAACATCCAGGCATTTCCATACATCCTCTGAAATCCAGGCGGAGGTTTCTAAACCCCAAGTCTTGCCTTTTGTGTATCAGCAGGCCCAACACCATGTGGAAGCCACTAAGGCTTGGGGCTTGTACCCTCTGAAGCCACGGCCTGAGCTGTACTTTGGTCTCTTTTAGCAATGGCTGGAGCTGAAGCACGGTTGCAGTGTACCATGTCCTGAGGCTGCACAGAGCAGCTGGGACCTGTGCCTGGCCCATGAAACCATTTTTTCCTCCTAGACCTTCAGACCTGTGATGAGAGAGGTTGTTGCGAAGGTCTCTGAAATGCCCTGGAGATATTTCTCTCATTATTTGGCCATGAACATGTGACTTCTCTTTAGTTATTCAAATTCCTGCAGCAGGCATTTCTCCCCAGAAAAAATGAGTTATTTTCTACCACATTGTCAGGCTGCACATTTTCCAAACTTTTATGCTCTGCTTCTCTTTTAAATATAACTTTCAATTTCAGATAGTCTCTTTGTTCACACATGTGAGTGTACACTTTTAGAATCAGCCAGGTCATATCTTGAATGCTTGGCTGCTTTGAAATTTATTCCAACAGATACCCTAAGTCATCTCTCTCAAGTTCAAAGTTCCACAGATCTCTAACGTGGAGACAAAATGCTACCTGTCTGTTTGCTAAAGCATGGCAAGAGTGACCTTTACTCTAGTTTCCAATAAGTTGCTCATCTCCATCTGAAACCACCTCAGCCTGGACTTCACTGTCCATATCACTATTGGCATTTTGGTCACAAGAATTCAACTAGTCTCTAGGAAGTTTTGAACTTTCCCCCACTTTTGTGTCTATTCTGAGCCCTCCAAACTGTTCCAATCTATGTCCATTACCCAGTTCCAAAGTCACTTCCACATTTTGAGATATTTTTATAGCCATGCTTCACCCCATACCAATTTTTTTTTTGTATTCCATTTTTGCATTGCTATAAAGAATTTCCTGAGACTAAGTAATTTATAAAGAAAGGAAGTTTAATTGACTCACAGTTCCACAGGCTTCAGAGGAAGCATGACTAGGACACCTCAGGAAACTTACAATTATGACAGAAAGTGAACTGAAAGCAAACACCTTCCCATTTTGCTGGGGGAGAGAGAGAGAGAGATCAATGGAAAGTGCCCCGTATTTTTAAAACATCAGATCTTGTGAGACATCACTATCACAATATATCAGCAAGGGGAAAATCTGACCCCATGATCCAATCATCTCCCACCAGGTCCCTCCCCCAACAATGGGAATTACAATTCAACATGAGATTTGTGTGGGTACGCACAGCCAAATCATATAAATCCATGTATTTGCTTTAGCACCTAAACGTCACATGCATTTAAAAGTATTCGGAAGTTTATTTGATGTGTAAGAGATTGTCTAAAACTCCTATTGTTTTCTTCAACTCCATGTATGTTAAGCAAAACAACAACCCCCCCGAAACCTTCTTTTATAATTTTATATTTATGAGAAAAGAACAAATTATCAGCTTGTTTATACTGAGATATTACTAAAGGATATGACTATAACCTCTTCTTGGTAAAATATATTAGTGATATACATGTTGAAGGTATTTAAATTTAGACATCAGGTATATTTGGGCTTAGATATATATTTGTGATAAAGTGAATATTAGCTCATTGGTACAGTTTAGTGAGACTTGGTCACAGTGATATTTTATTTTAGTGCATTATTCACTTGTTATCTGAAGCAAAATGAAAACAGTTGAGCTGATAAAATTTTACTTATAGAAGTCTTAGAATAAAATTAATTAATGAGAAATAAATTCACATTACTGATGTAACAAAATTGATAGGAGATTTTATTATGAATCAGTCAGGGTTAAATGTATGATTGAAAGAAGGGGAGAAACAGTAGTGGAAGGCACTGTGCATGCTTGAGGTAGAGGGGAAATCTTAAGTGCATGATTTTTTGACCCAAAGTTAACTTCTTAAGACTTTTTAGCAATAATCTTGGAGACGAACTAGAAGTCAATTAGCTGGCCAAAAGGAGCTACTCATCTCATAACAATAGACATTGACATTCATCCTGAGTGGATAATAGCCTACTGTAAGAGTATCCTGCCCTAGGATAGAGGCATTGGGAACTTGGTGCTATTTGTAAGTAATGGTCATTAAGTACTCACGCTAGTCAGGTCACTGGAAGATTAAAATGGCTTGTCTTTGTTTTATTAGGCTAACGTAGAAGTCATCTGCAGTATTAAAATGAATGGATGAATTCAATACATGTAAATTTTTAACATTAAATAGCTGCTACAGCTACTTATGTAAAAATGTACTTAAGATGCTATATCACTTAGGATACTTTTGCCTACAAAATAAAAGAAATCTTAAATATGATAATGTTTCTTATCTCCCAGAGCAAGAAGTCCAGAGGTAGAATAAGCTCCTGACCTGATGCTATTAGGGCTTTGGTTCCATATCTCTCCACTTCTCAGGATTTATTTATTTATTTGATATTGACTTTGGCTTTGCTCTTGAGCAAAAGACGCCTACCAACACCTACTGGGCAACATGTATTTTGTTCAACTATGGTGAGAAAGAGAAACTTTCTTCTAAGCATGGAATATAAATCCCTGTGTTCAGACTGATTGGTCTATTTACCCTCTCTCGAACAAATAATCTCTAGGAGAATGCTGTGTACTAATCGGCTTAACTCTAGGTTTCTGAAAAGAAAAAAAAAATGCAACAATTAATATGGTTGGCTTAGACTAAACAGAATAAAGACCGATTATTTTAAAAACAAAAAAGGAGGGAATGGGTACTGGTTAGACTGCATCAACATTTATTGAAAGAGTTTGCTATATTTGGTTACATAATAAGCATACATATAAACACAAATAAATCATTGCTTATTACATTTTTCTGCATTGAAATACCACCTTATTTTATAGTACTGACTGTATTTGCCTATCAAAACTGAAAAAGTTAGGGTCAGAAACTGGAGATTTCTTCAAACTGTAAACAAATTTATTTATATTAAATTATTCAAGCTTATATTAAACTATTTGATGACATTTTTATTAAACTGTATTTTATATTAAACTGAAGTTTATATTAAACTATTTGAAGGTGTTCTTTAATGTTTAGCTTGACATGACAGAAATTATACCTGAAAATTTCTGTTACCAGACCAAACTGATGGTCAGGCTGCTATTTCTTGTGGCCCAATAATGAGATGCAGATGAACTGGGGAGGAAGAGAGTTTTTATTTCTGTAACCAGTTACAGGGAGAAGGCTTGGAAACTCCTGCCAGACCAACTCAAAATTACAAAGTTTTCTAGAGCTTATATACCTGCTAAGCTATATGTATATGTGTAAGTGTGCATTCATCTAAAGAAACATCTAAGTGATTAACTTCTTTTAATCTGTAACTAAGGTCTGAGTACTGAAGACCTTTCTCTGGAGCCTCAGTAAATTTATGTAATCTAAATGGGTCCAGGTGCTGGGGTGACTACCCTTGTCTCCTGCTAAATCACTGAAGAGTTCCTTCAGATTCCCAGTAAACTTATTTTTGGAGGCCTGGGGAGTTTCTTCAGACCCACAATAAAACATGTTTAATTCTAAATGGGTCCGTTAAGAATTCCTTCATTATTTTGTTATGCTTTAAGGCCCAGGAAAGGCCTAGGCAAAACTCTTCATGGGCTTTTGTTACATCCCAGCCTTTGTATAAGGAATTGGCTTTTAATATTGAACTTAACCACTCAGTCAGTACTGAAACAGTTGTTAGTGAAACCTGGCCTGCCACATTTCCATATGGGAGTTTAAAATTAATTTAAAAATTAACGGCTGGGTGCAGTAGCTCATGCCTGTAATCCCAGAACTTAGGACGGCAGAGGTGGGTGGATCACTTGAGGTCAGGAGTTTGAGACCAGCCTGGCAAACATAGGAAAACCCTGCCTCTACTAAACATGCAAAAAAATTAGCGAGGTGCGGTAGTGCAAGCCTGTAATCCCAGCTACTCGGGAGTCTGAGGCATGAGAATCACTTGAACCCAGGAGGCAGAGGTTGCAGTGAGCTGAGATCATGCCACTGCACTCCAGCCTGGGTGACAGAGTGAGACTCAGTCTCAAAAAAATTTTGAAAATTAATAATTCTAATATTTTCATTAACTTATATATTCAGGTATCTGTTTCAACAATGCCAGTAAAAAATAATGATACAATTAAGAAAAGAGAATTAGTTATTTGGGTGAACAAAAATATGCTGAAAGAACAAATGACTTTTTAAAAAATGGCATGGAAAGTAATCACTAAGCTTTTTAAAAGGTGTCAGAAAACATCTGAAAAGACGACAAGAGTATATTATCTTCAACAGACTGAAAGTTTTACCATTCTAATTCTAACAGCTTTCCTCTGGTTTTTCTTTTAAAATTCATAGCACATTATCCACAGATTTACACAACTTGCTATAAAAAAAAAAGATGTAATAGGTAAAGTGTATGATTTATCAAAGAAGATTGGGATATTTTAAATATTTTTTTAAATGGGGCTATTTTAAGTGGCTTACCTTGATTAGGAACTCTTAAATCAGAATAGAGCTTCCTCTGGGTTAAAAAAAAATCTATTAACATTTTTCATAATTAGCAGAGGATCTTTCATTCTACGTACCTTTTTATGAATGTTGGGAATAACGTTCAAAATCCTAAGGAAATTGAACACTCAAACAAAGGATTCTGAGCAAAGTACTTTTACTTCTGCACAGAGGGGTGCTTCTCCTTGGCCGGTCGCCATGAGAGCACACCTGAACAAAGGGGCACAAGAGCCTTTATTCCTGACGCAAGTCCTGCCCCTGTACCTTTTCCCCATTGGCCGGGGTCAGGCTGTACAATTTAAACTAATCCCTCGGTTGGCTAAACATTTGAACTTTTTTTAGATAAAGTGGGCATGTAAGTGGGAGAGGGAAAAGGGGAAGGGATATGTGCAACGAGTTAGAGAGTTAGTATTCTTTCCAAATAAGGAAAGGAATGTGAGCTGGTACTGATAACGCCTGGTACTATGGCATGTCTGGGCATGTAACAAAGGCAGAAAGGAAGAAAAAAGAGAAAAAGGAAAAAGGGATGGGGTGTACTACGAATTAAAGAATAAAGGATTGATCAGGCTATTTGAAGAGAAACCTCATCATATCTCACAATGAATACAACACTGTAAGATACTTAACCTGAATTCGTTCTTCTGTCCCAGTTTTTTGGGTATTACAGGTCAAAATTTGCACCTTATATTATTAGGTGTAAATCAATTAACGGGCATAACACATTTAACTGCTCTTAGTACTCTTTTAGAAGTTGTTAGTGACTTACCTAAACAATTCAGCAGTCCAGGCAATTGCCCATGACATGTGGCTTTCCTGCATTTGTCTTACTACCTACAAATCTTCCTGGCAGTCAGAAGGAAACAGGGCTAAGGCTTGCCTTAGAAAAAGTGTGGATAATGAGAAATTTTCCTTAAAGTAAAAATGATCTGATTTGGTGCTTAATTCTTTCACAGAGTAGGAATTTTGCTCATTCAGTAAATTACAAGGCACCATCTATGCTAATGAGTTACAGTCAGTAAGCTGGAGGCAGAAACTGACTCATAAAAGGGAATGTGTAGTTCATTTTATCATCTACCAAACATTTATCTGATTTCTGTGAAGAAATTTTATACGCAACAAGTTTGTAGAAATTATTCTACACCAATGTCAATTTCAAAATCTGCCTTTAAAACTTCTGTAACTTCTACTACTCAGAGGGAAATGCATTGAATAAAAATAGATGACAAGGAATAGACAACCTGAAAACATGTTTCTTTTTTGGATCACATAAACCCTTTAGAAAGGATACTGATAAAATGTATCCATAATATGTCAGAACAGTTATTTAACTTGAATATCAAAGAACTAGAAACTGAAGTAAAGTAATTACAATTAAATCAGTGGCTGTAGTTTCTTTTTATTTAATACGGACTTAAATCATTAAGAAATTAAAGTTGGTGATAATTTGTTTTGTACTGGGAGCCCTATAAGAAGTATCTGAGAAAATGAAATGTGTGAAAGATTAATAACAGACAAGAGGAGAGCAGTTGGATTTACATAGCTTAATGTCAGAAAAATACATTGTTTTCATTGATACCAGTCAGATATTTTATAGCAGTGAAAATAGGTTCTATCAACTATCCACTGACATACGAGGTAGGCTTTAAAACAACTAAATTAGTTTTTAACCAAATGTCTGGTGCTTTCATGTTGGATAGACATAGTGTTTAGTTCTGTAACTTAGAGATAAAATGGTAAGCATTCTAATTCCTTAGGGGAAAACATACCTCATTATGTAGTCATTAACTACTTTATTAGTTTTTTTTATTATTTCAAGGAAGGATTTATTATATTTACCTCAAAGCTTCAACTTTTGGTTTATAAATTAGTAAGACAAAGGACCTGACTTTTTCAAGTATACCAGAAAGTTAAAGCCTAAATCAAACTAATAAACAAACAAAAATTCTTATAGAATACTTTGTAAATCTTCTAATGAAACTCATTAGAAAAAAAGGTGGCATAGTCAATAGACTTTTTTCCATGTTACTATTTTAAGTGAGAATGTCTGTATATGCATATATTTAATATGTATGCAGTTTAATGTATTAAATATTACTATACAGTTTTAATATACATACTTTAAATACATACAAAAATTGTAATTCAAGTTGAAAAATTATTATATGCCTTTTCATGTCTCAGAGATTCACAACTAGATTATGAAATAAACCAATGATAATCCAGATGTAATTTGCTCAAGAAGCAACATTAAGCACAAATATTTCTTGAAAAATATTATAAATCAATTTAGAAAAGTAAGAATCTGTCTCTAAATTTGTAGCTACTATTTCTTGTGATATAAAACAAATACACATACTTAAAATCAGTTCTTTCAAAACACACTTGTATTCAATATAGTTTCTGGGGCAAAATTATATTTAGAAATACATTAGAAAATAACTATATATTTTATTTCTTTTTTTAAAACAGCAAGTGTAATGCCAAATCTGTTTCATTCTGTGAGATATGGGATATTCATTGTACCTAGGTGAAAAAAAAACTTATTTATAGTATCTGTGAATACTGATGGGTTTACGCTAAAAAAGAAAAATGTGTCATGACTAATTCCAAAAGGAGTAAGTAAAGGAAAGCAAAACATAACCCGCAGACATTCAGCAAAAAGAATGCTCTGTGTTCTTCAGCTGACCTTTGGAGCTCTTCAATACCAGTTTTGGGCAGCATTTGTGATGGCTTTGTGAAGGGAATGGTGGTAGCTAAGTAGATGAATCAATAACTCAGGGTGAGTCTATACACTGTTGTAGAGCTAAAAACACCCGCAGAGTTGATTCTTTCATTCCTAGTTAGAATTCACACTGGGTTAAAATAAAGGTAAACATGGAAACACCAGTCTGTACAACTATTAAATCAGTTGTATAAGTGTTTTCCTGTTTCTGCTTTAATGCATAAACCACAGATACATGCCTCAACAACCTCAGAGTATACAAGATGTCATAGAATATAACTTAACTCTAAGAGGGCATACAGGAATAGACTTCTCTCCAAATTGAATTGAATGATTCAAACATTTGCCAGGATTAACTATAGCAATCTCTTTGAACTTACTAAGAAAACATATCACAATGGAAAATCTAATTTAATTTGAGAATTGATTTTGATTAATTTGGTTTTGATTGGTAAAATTATATGATACAAATAATATTTAAGCTAATGTGAAAATGACATAAAACATATATTTAAAATGTTTTAAGTATTTATGGATGGTGTTCTTGAGTGGAAATTGAAGCTAAAGGACTATGTTATTGGCAGACGCTGACTTTTGTTAACTCCTTGAAAATCTTGCTTTCTTCCAGTTCTACCAATGGTGTAACAACAGAAGTGAAGATAAGCTACATTATTAAGTTTAGGTATTCATTTAACTAACATTTATGGAACAGGTATATGAAGTGTATGCCATATTTCCACCAATGTGTGAAGAGTTTATAACGTAATGGGGACATACACATACACAGCTAAGTAAAAACTTGTGGTTCCCTGGACATAATATGTGGAATTGCTAAAAGGGTTTCTTTCACAAAAAAATTTCTTATTGCTTCAATAATTTTTCTTTTACCAGTGGAGCTACTACCCTTTATTTTCTCAGTAAGAAGGCAGGTACAGTCATACAAATTAAGTCAGGTGAAGGGCTGTACCCACTCCCAATTATCCTCTCCTAACAAGTGAAAACAGTGGCACCTTCTCAAGAACCAAGGCAACATTTAAACCCTGCTCAGATTCCTTTTGATTTTCTCCAAAGCTTGTTCCTTCCTTGATCAGGAAGGCTTTTGTTATCTTTGCATGTACAAATAAATTGTCTTTATGGTTCATGCTGCATTCTTCTAAGCTCTCTGATTAACTTTCCTGAACTTTTTCTTGTCCTCCATGTTTGGTTTCAAATTCTAAAACTGAGTTCTTTTGAAAATCAAAAGCTATAACAGAATGTTTTTTCTTTCCAGCTTTGGGACTCTTACACATATAAAATGATTTGGCTTCCAACTCCTGTCTATACTCTGACTAAAGCAATTCATTTACTTTCCCAATATTCCAGGTTGCAATCCTACTATTCTTAGGGTTAAAGAATGAGGAAGAGTTTCTGGGCCAGCAAGAGCAAGTGGAGATGGGAAAGAAGGACTTTGAAGTTAAAATCTTTAAATATTACTCCTTACATAAAAATCATCATATTTCTCCAAATATTGATGAAAACATTTGCAGCTTGTCATTAGAACATCCTTGAGACTTTGTGAAAGTGGTGCTTATTAAAAGTAGTACATAGTAGTTTATACAGGTGAAAGTTAGAAAAAAAGAGGGAGTTGGTAATTCAGTGGTTAGACAGGAGAATACTTTCTGAACGACCACTGCTCCTTCATTGTATCTTCCATTGCTCCCCATTACCTCTTCAGAAACTGCTGCTTCCATTGTTTCTAATGGTTAGAAACACATGGGGGATATGGTGCTGAAGCAGACATTGGAAGAGTATTTAGGTGTGGACAAAAGTCAAAAGAAATAGTAAAATACATGGAGTGAATGACTTAGATTAGAAAATAAATATTTCCTAGGTTCCAGATGAAAATACAGAGCTCCTCTAGTTTAGACATTTTACTTTGCATCTGAGAAGGGTGGTGCTCACACTGGCTGAGTCAGAAACACAGATAATGGATGTCCACACTGAATACACAGTTAGGTTTCTTGACTTTCCTTTGACAGGGAATTGTATAGCCTCATATAAAAACGCTAGAGTAAATTGATCTTACTATTTTCTCTTCCTTTAATCTGCTTTGGTATTCCCCTTTCCTATTGGCCAAGTGTAATCAGAAGCCCAAGGGAAAGGAAGCTATTGATAATACAATTCATACTGCTCAGAGACAGAGAGCAGCTGAATAAGACAAGAGAATAAACAGGCAATCAACATGCTAGTTTTTATTATTATTATTATTGTTTATCCTTACAAGTTTTTCCTGTGAGTTTAATTTGATTAAAAACACTTTGTTGAGAGTTATATTTTGGTCTCTATTCTCTTTCATATTTACATATCATTTAAGATTGTGAACCCTTACATATGCCCAAGGTGGTCAGAGCACAGTTTGATTTTAAACATTTTAGGGATACATGAGACATCAATCAATGTATGTAAGACGAACATTGTTTCAGTTTGGAAAACAAGGGACATCTCAAAGCAAGGATGGGACAACTTGAAGCAGGGAAGGGGCTTCCATGTCACAGGTAGATATGAGACAAATGGTTGCATTCTTTTGAATATCTGAATAGCCTGACCTAAGGAGGCAATGAGATATGCATTTATCGCAGTGAACAGAGAGGTGACTTTGAGTAGACTGGGAGGCAGGTTTGCCCTAAGCAGTTCCCAGCTTAACTTTTCCCTTTAGCTTAGTGATTTGGGGGCCCCAAGATTTATCTTCCCTTCACAAGATATAGAAGGGATAAATACATTTCTAGTTTAAATGGTATAAAACAAAGGTCTTACAAATAACTATGAGATGCAGTGATATTGATGACATAGAGAAGTAAGAGTCGTATGGTAATATTCAATTCACGTTGCTGACAAGAGTGAATTTCACAACTAATTTAGTTCATTTACTGTTGTTTAAATATAAGTGTGAGGGATATTTCCTATATTCTGTAATTTACCACTTGTGCCATCTACAAGTGTCTTTATGCCTGAAAAAGTAACCCCACCATATCATACACCCCCCCAAAAAAAAACAAAAACAAATGCTTGAATACATAGGTAAAAGAAAAATTGTTCTTGACCCATGTAGGTGAATGGTTTGCATCATGAATACATTTTATTACCCATATTGCTGTCCTAGGCTAAAAATATTTATGGGTGGTCATAAAATTAGGTATCCTTTTACAAATATTTAACCTGTAGCATGTATGTTTTTGACCTCCAGTGGAGGGTATTACCGGAGTTGACTATGTTATATATCTTATTTAAAGAATGACTAATTTGGAGGGGAGCTTTAAAATTACTTCACTTTAACTTTCTTACATGTTTCACAATTTTATTTTATGAAAAAATTCAAGTTGAGAGTTCAACTGGTTTTCATTATGTCCTTCAAAATAGTTTCCAAATAAGTATATTTTCCTGCTTAACTATTTCAGACAGCCTAACTTAACAGTTATACAGAGAAACTCAGAAAAACTGATTTCTAAGGATTTTCTTAATAGTAAACTAATTTCACCACTTAGCATGTTTATCATTTCTATTTTTTTCTCTTTTTTCTTCTTCTTGTACTCTTTTGTTGAAATTTATTTTTTTAAATTTTTTATGGTACACAGTAAGTGTATATATTTGTGGGGTACATGAGACCCTACAAAGACATTTCAAAGCAAACAATCTAATCATACTCTTTAAGCTATTTTAACATGTACCATTAAGTTATTATGGACTATAGTCACCCTGTTGCACTATCAAATAGTTATTCATTCTTTCTACTTTTTTCTCTTTTTTTTGTGGCCATTAACCATCCCTATCTCCTCCCAAGTCCTCTATCACTCTTCTAAGCCTCTGGTAAGCATCCTTCTAGAAGACAAAGTTACCTTTGATGAAGATCTTCATACAGATTTAAATAACAGACACTATGTTCTAAAAAATATGGTAAATAGTTCAGAATTAAAAACAAAAATGTAGGTTCATCACCCCACACAGGTGAAGAAAGTCTATATAATAGAAAGAAAAATTCAAAACACTGTTGTGTTTAATTTTTAAGTATGATCTTAGATTTGATCTTGTAAAAATCAAAGCCTGAGAAAAGGATTAAAGCTACATTCTTTGGGAAGTGCAAGCTCAGGGTGTTGAGAGTGAAATCAAAAGGAGGTGACAACAATGAAAAATATGCTTATCACTGAAGTGGATACCTTTCACAGTTCTCAAGGTGAAATAGACATTGTTCAGCAGGCATAGGCTTTTTTACATGTGGGACTTTCTTTGCAAGAACTGTAAAGAGAAATCATACCTTAGAGAACAGTATGAAAAGAAAAAAAGAAAATAAATGCCTTTGTTTGTTTCTCTTATATCTCCCAGTCAAGGAACACTCCATAGAATGATCCTTGAATTTCTGGGTTGTGGTAGCCTTCTACTTAGCAATCATTCAGGAAGCTATAGTCCCTGCCCAATAAGGTGGTGGCATTTCATCTAAGTAAGAAAATGGCAAGAGATACAGGAACTCAGTGACTACAGGAATTTGATGAGCCAGCTAGGTGAGCTTGTAAACAGGTATCTTCTTTGGAAAGAAAGAATTAAGAGAATGAATCTGAGAAGGCATACAAAATTGGTACACTGGAAAAATAAACCAACTAAAATGGTTTGAACTTGATAATGGCTTACAAGGGAACATTCAAGAAATATTTAATATTTACTGATAAAAATATTATGTTAGAATTACACCTGTGCTTGTCTCTCCTATCGGTTTGTAAATATTAGGATGGGATTTTTTTCTAATTTATTCTTACAATCCCCATATGCTTAGGCTTTATAATTAACAACCCTCCACACACATATTCACACAGACTCACATATATATTTTTAACATATTTTACCAAGATATTTCAAATAATCGAGTGACAAAAGTGTGCTTCTATGAATGTATGATTTCTAAAGGTGGTAATTTGGGGGAGATATTAAAACTTGGTTGAAAACTGGATACTTGTAAGAAAACCTTTTTGGGTAGCAGAAAAGACATGGGGTAGAAGAAGCTGGAAATTTAAGACAGCTAATAAGAGATATCATTAGTCACCTCATTTTACAGGGTCTTAATTAATAAAAATATGATTTATTTTATTCATTAAAAATTTATTCAACAATGTTCATGGAATATATACTGTATTCTATATCCTGTATTAGCACTGAAGACCTCAAAATATGTGAGACTGTTTTTTCTAGAAACTTAGAGACTAATGAAAGAAACCTAGGCATGTAAGCAATTCATTATTTATTATCATAACTTTTAAGAGGTGCTTTAATGGGTAGATAATGAACAGGTATTGCTCAAATCAGCTCTATACAGCTACAACATTACTCTGGACTAACTCTACCTAAAATCATAGCAATGAAAAATAGAAAATAAAAATCACCCAGAACTTTTATAGCATCTTCAACATACATAATGAAGTAAACAGAATGAGAATATGGGGATAAAATCTGGTTCATAGCACTGGTATTGCATAATTATAACAGTACACACAGATTACTGTAATATTCTAAAGGATAAGTCAGAATTTCACAACATTGGTGGAACTATGAATGTCTGTATATACAAAAAGCTCAAATAATTTATTAAAGGAAACAAATTAAATTTTTACAGGCATATATTGTCTCATTGTGTTTTGCTTTGTTGCACTTTGCAGATACTGCAATTTTTACAAATCAAAGGTTTGTGGCAGCTCTGTGTCAAGCAAGTTTACCGGCACCATTTTCCCAACACCTTGTGCTCATTTTGTATATCTGTGTCATGATTTGATAATTTTCACAATATTTCAAATCTTTTCATTATTATTATATCTGTTATGGTAATCTGTGACCAGTGATCTTTGATGTTATTGTTTAATTGTTTTGAGAAGCCAAGAAATGTGCCCATATAAGACAGCAAATTTAACAAATATTGTTTGAGCTTTGACTGCTTCACCCACTGGCCATTTCTTCACTCCTATTCCTTCCCTCAAGCCTTCCTAGTCACTGATATTCACTGACATTGCCTATTCACTCCCTACACATTGATATTCACACCATAATATTCAAATTAGGCCAATTAATAACCCTATAATGCCTTCTAACTGTTCAAATGGAACAAAGAGTCAGACATTTCTCACTTTAAATTGAAAGCTATACCCGGGTGGCTCAGGCGTGTAATCCCAGCACTTTGTGAGGCTGAGGCGGGTGGCTCACGAGGTCTGGAGTTCGAGACCAGCCTGGCCAACATCGTGGAACCTCGTCTCTACCAAATATACAAAAATTAGCCAAGTGTGGTGGCGGGTGCCTGTAATCCCAGATACTTAGGAGGCTGAGGCAGGAGAATCACTTGAACCCAGGACGCAGAAGTTGCAGTGAGCTGAGATCACCTACTGCACTCCAGCCTGGGCAACAGGGCAAGACTCTGTCTCAAAAAAAAGAAAAATCAAAAGCTATAAATGGAAAAACAAATTCTGTATGATAGTGCATCTGTTTACAGCATGGTTTACTGAATATTTTAAGCCCACTGTTGAGATCAACTGAACAAGAAAACAGATTCCTTTCAAAATATTACTACTTATTGACAATGTCCTGGTAACCCAAGAGCCCTGATGTAGATATACAAGAAGATTACTGTTGTTTCCATGCCTGACAACATAGCATCCATTCTGTAGTCCATGGATCAAGTAGTAATTTTGACCCTCGAGTCTATTATTTAAGAAATACATTTTGTAAGGCCATAGCTTTCATAGATAGTGATTCATCTTATGGATTTGGGCAAAGTCAATTGGAAAACTTCTGGAAAGCCTTCACCATTCTAGATGCCATTAGGAATATTAATGATTCATGGGAAGAGGTCAAAATATCCACATGAACAGGAGTTTGAAAGAAGCTGATTCCAACCCTCCTGGATGACTTTGAGAGGTTCAAGACTGAAGTGAATGAAGCCACTGCAAATATGGTAGAAATGGACAGAGAACTAGAATTAGAAGTGGAGCCTGAAGATGTGATTGAATTGCTGTAATTGCATTGATATAGCTTGGAAATTTGTCCTGCACAAATCTCATGTTGAAATGAGATTGAAATCTCAATCCAATGTTGGAGGGGGAGCCTGGTGGTAGATGTTTGGGTCATGGGACTGGATCCCTTATAGCGTAGTGCTGTCCTTGCAATAGTGAGTGAGTTCTCATGAGATCTGGTTGTTTAAAAGTATATGACACCCTTCCCCTTGCTTCTGTTCTCTCCACGTGACATGTTTGTTACCACTTTGCCTTACTCCATGAGTAAAAGTTCCTGAGGTTTATCCAGATGCCAAGCAGATGTCAGTGTCATGCATTTACAGCCTGCAGAACAATGAATCAATTACACCTCTTTCTTTTATAAATTACCCAGTCTGTTATTCCTTTCTAGCAATATAAGAAAGATCTAACATGCATGATCAAATTTGAACAGATGATGAGTTGCTTTTTATGGCTGAGCAAAGAAGTGGTTTCTTGAGATATAATCTACTTTTGGTGAAGACGCTGTGAACATTGTTGAAATGACAAAAAAGGATTTAGAATATTACATAAACTTAATTCAAAAAGCAGCAGCATGATTTAAGAGGATTGAATCCAATTTTGAAAGAAGTTCTCCTGTGGGTAAAAATGCTATAAAAGAGCATCGTATACTACATAGAAATCTTTCATAAAAGGAAGATTCATTCAATGTGGTCAACATCATTATTGTCTTATTTTCAGAAATTACCATAGCCACCCCAACCATGCTTAGTCAGCAACCATCAACATTGAGGCAAGACCCCCAGTCAGTCAAAAGATTAGGACTGGTTGAAGGCTCAGATGGTCATTAATACTTTTTAGCAATGTGATATTTTAAAAATTAGGTATGTACCCTTTTAAGAACATAGTGACATTGAACAAATTATAATAGACTATAGTATAATGTAAACATAACTTTTATATACACTGGGAAACAAAACTTTTTGTGACTTGCCTTGTTGTGGTGATCTAGAGATGAACCCACAGTTTCCCCAAGTTATGTCTACATTTTTATGAGTTTTTATTTAATGACATCCAAAGTTTCTTGGAGGATATTTTTATATACATACACACACACACATATATATGTGTGTGTGTGTGTGTGTGTGTATATATATATTTTGTTTTTTGAGATGGAGTCTCATGTTCCTCAGGAACTCCTGAGCTCAAACAATCCTTTTGTCTTGGCCTTCCAAAGTGCTGGGTTTACAGGCATGAGCCACCACACCTGTCCTATTCTGTATTTTTATTCAGATGCCAGACAGCAAGGGCATGCATGCCCTTAAGCAAGGAAAAAAAAAGAAGGTGCTAAATTATAATTTTGATAATATGAGACCAAAAGAATTAAAACAGAATATACTTACACTTATTCCTCATTTAAAAAATGATTTAAAGCATTTTATAAAGATGTATCAAACCAAAGATACAATAAATCTGGAAAATGAAAGGCAAAATAAAAATAGAGTGGGAAAATTTGCAAACAGCTTAAATTATTTAGATTAGTACATATTGTGCTTGCCAGAAGTGGGACACAAATATGATAGTAAACTTCTGGCAGCCATTTGTGTGTGCGCGTGTCTGTGTATGTGTGCGTGTCTGTGTGTGTGTCAGAGAGGGGGGAGATATATACCTATATTTTAAAATTTATAAGATAAAAACAAACTGTTTTCTAAAGAGAGACAAAACTACCCTTGATAAGGAAATTAAAGTTAACCATAAACCTAGTAACATGTTCTTAATACAGATTGATGTCATGATACCAAAGCACAAAAACACACTTACAGCAAGAGAAAAGAACAAAAGTAATGAGACTTAAGTGTGTGGCTCTTGGATGATCTAGCTTATTTCAAGGATAAATTTTGAATTATCTAAAAGATGAATAAATTGCATATACTTCCTGCTATATTACTGGAATAATGAATCCAACATCTATTAACTCTGTTTCTCTTTACTGGGCTTTTGAAAGCTTTCCATTTAGTGACAGACCTTTTGAAGTTATACTCCCTGACAGGTGGCTGGAATATTTGTATTCTTTATCAAATAAGTGCACAGCTGTGTATTTTTAATTGTCAGCTAAGCTGAAGACAAGGTAAAATTGAAGAACTCAGAGAGGGAGAGGGTCTGCATACAATGGTATTCCAAGTACTCCTAGAAGTGAACAAAAAGAAACCTAATTGGAGCCACATTTATGTGATGGTTGATTTTTGCCTAAATAGATTTCCAAAGCAGATAAAGGAACAGTTATTTTAGTCATAACAAAAACCAAGACAAACACATGCCCATACGTGTACACACAAACACATGGACACATAATAAAGGTCCTGGAGCATTTTGAGGTTGGAGATATATAAGTTACTTGTATAACTTTTCCAAGAAACTAGTGACAAAAGGTACATGTAGATTGTTAGTAAAAGTGATTCGATTAATATAATAAAGTACCTTTTAGTTTTATTTGTTAAATTAAAAAAATCAGAATTTAAGATGTTTGCTAAAATAGCTTTGGTCATAATTAATCAACAATTTCGTCAATAATATATCTGCAACACTGTTTTTTGATAATAATTAGATAGATAAAAGAAGCAGCTATATATTACAAATATTCCTAATTCATGGTAACTCCATTTCTTCTCTACAAATCCATGAAAATTACATATTATATACATAGTAGACAACAAGCTTGTATCAGATCATCCAACATGATATCAAAATATAAGAAACAAGTTAAAAAACACGGGTCAGTTCCCATCTCTGTTTTAGTATAATAGTGAGAAAAATACTTTTTAAATAGTGTATTAGAAAACCTCAGTAATGTATGTTGCTCTTCAGCTATCTGCTTATTAAAGTTAAGATAATCTTTGATTTGAGACAGGGAGATACAGTCAGAGAAAAGGAACAAAGAATTTATAAGCACTTTTGGTTTTCAAATCTAATTTTTAATACCTGGAGCAGAAACAAAAGTAGTCTTGAAAGTGACTTATTTTGCAGAAGCCAAAATTTTGAAAGAATAATTTTTTGCAATAAATATTTTTATTGCTTTTTTCTTTTTTTATTATACTTTATGTTCTATGGTACATGTGCACAACGTGCAGGTTTGTTACATATGTATACATGTGTCATGTTGGTGTGCTGCACCCATTAACTCATCATTTACATTAGGTATATGTCCTAATGCTATCCCTCCTCACTACCCCCACCCCACAATAGGCCCTGGTGTGTGATGTTCCCCTTCCTGTGTCCAAGTGATCTCATTGTTCAATTCCCACCTATGAGGGAGAACATGTGGTGTTTGGTTTTCTGATCTTGCGATAGTTTGCTGAGAATGATGGTTTCCAGCTGCATCCATGTCCCTACAAAGGACACAAACTCATCCTTTTTATGGCTATATAGCATTCCATGGTGTATATGTGCCACATTTTCTTAATCCAGTCTGTCACTGATGGACATTTGGGTTGATTCCAAGTCTTTGCTATTGTGAATAGTGCCGCAGTAAACATAACGTGTGCATGTGTCTTTATAGCAGCATGATTTATAATCCTTTGGGTATATCCCCAGTATGGCTGGATCAAATGGTGCTTCTAGTTCTAGATCCTTGAGAAATCACCACACTGTCTTTCACAATGGTTGAACTAGTTTACAGTCCCACCAATGGTGTAAAAGTGTTCCTATTTCTCCACATCCTCTCTAGCACCTGTTGTTTCCTGACTTTTTAATGATCGCCATTCTAACTGGTGTGAGATGGTATCTCATTGTGGTTTTGATTTGCATTTCTCTGATGGCGAGTGATGATGAGCATTTTTTCATGTGTCTGTTGGCTGCATAAATGTCTTCTTTTGAGAAGTGTCTGTTCATATCCTTTTCCCACTTTTTGATGGGGTTGTTTTTTTTCTTGTAAATTTGTTTGAGTTCTTTGTAGGTTCTGGATATTAACCCTTTGTCAGATAAGTGGATTGCAAAAATATTCTCCCATTCTGTAGGTTGCCTGTTCACTCTGTTGGTAGTTTCTTTTGCTGTGCAGAAGCTCTTTAGTTTAATTAGATCCCATTTGTCAATTTTGGCTTTTGTTGCCGTTGCTTTTTGTGTTTTAGACATGAAGTCCTTACCCATGCCTTTGTCCAGAATGGTATTACTTAGGTTTTCTTCTAAGGTTTTTATGGTTTTAGGTCTAACGTTTAAGTCTCTAATCCATCTTGAATTAATTTTTGTATAAGGTGTAAGGAAGGGATCCAATTTCAGCTTTCTACATATGGTTAGCCAATTTTCCCAGCACTATTTATTAAATAGGGAATCCTTTTCCCATTTCTTGTTTTTCTCAGGTTGGCAAAGATCAGATGGTTGTAAATGTGTGGTGTTACTTCTGAGAGCTCTGTTCTGTTCCATTGGTCTATATCTCTGTTTTGGTACCAGTACCATGCTGTTTTGGTTACTGTAGCCTTTGTATAGTTTGAAGTCAGGTAGCATGATGCTTCCAGCTTCGTTCTTCTGACTTAGGATTGCCTTGGCAATGCGGGCTCTCTTTTGGTTCCATATGAACTTTAAAGGAGTTTTTTCCAATTCTGTGAAGAAAGTCATTGGTAGCTTAATGGGGATGGCATTGAAGCTATACATTACCTTGGGCAGTATGGCCATTTTCACAATATTGATTCTTTCTATCCATGAGCATGGAATGTTCTTCCATTTGTTTGTGTCCTCTTTTATTTCATTGAACATTGGTTTGTAGTTTTTCTTGAAGAGGTCTTTCACATCCCTTGTAAGTTGGATTCCTAGCTATTTTATTCTCTTTGTAGCAATTGTGAATGGAAGTTCACTAATAATTTGGGTCTCTGTTTGTCTATTAGTGGTGTATGGGAGTGTTTGTGATTTTTGCACGTTGATTTTATATCCTGAAACTTTGCTGAAGTTGCTTAGCAGCTTAAGGAGATTTGGGGCTGAGACGATGGGGTTTTCTAAAGATACAATAATGTCATCTGCAAAAAGGGGCAATTTGAGTTCCTCTTTTCCTAATTGAATTGAATACCCTTTCTTTCTTTCTCCTGCCTGATTGCCCTGGCTAGAACTTCCAACACTATGTTGAATAAGAGTAATGAGAGAGGGCATCTCTGTCTTGTGCCAGTTTTCAGACAGAATGCTTCAGTTTTTGCCCATTCAGAATAATATCAGCTGTGGGTTTGTCATAAATAGTTCTTATTATTTTGAGATATGTTCCATCAATACTGAATTTATTGAGAATTTATAGCATGAAGGGCTATTGAATTTTGTCAAAGGCCTTTTCTGCATCTATTGAAATAATCACGTGGTTTTTGTCTTTGGTTCTCTTTATATACTGGATTATGTTTATTGATTTGCGTATGTTGAACCAGCCTTGCATCCCAGGGATGAAGCCCACTTGATCATGGTGGATAAGCTTTTTGATGTCCTGCTGGATTCGGTTTGCCAGTGTTTTATTGAGGATTTTTCTTTGACGTTCATCAGAGATATTGGTCTAAAATTCTCTTTTTATGTTGTGTCTCTGCCAGGCTTTGGTATCAGGATGATGTTGGCCTCATAAAATGAGTTAGGGAGGATTCCCTCTTTTTCTATTGATTGGAATAGTTTCAGAAGGAATGGTACCAACTCCTCCTTGTACCTCTGGAAGAATTCGGCTGTGAATCCATCTGGTCCTGGACTTTTTTTGGTTGGTAGGCTATTAATTATTGCCTCAATTTCAGAGCCTGCTATTGGTCTATTCAGGGATTAAACTTCTTCCTGGTTTAGTCTTGGGAGAGTGTATACGTCCAGGAATCTATCCATTTCTTCTAGGCTTTCTAGTTTATTTGCATAGAGGTGTTTATAGTATTCTCTGATGGTCATTTGTATTTCTGTGGGGTCGGTGGTGATATCCCCTTTATCACTTTTATTACATCTATTTGATTCTTCTCTCTTTTCTTCTATATTAGTCTTCCTAGCAGTCTATCAATTTTGTTGCTCTTTTCAGAAAACCAGCACCTGGATTCACTGATTTTTTTGGAGGGTTTTTGTGTCTCTATCTCCTTCAGTTCTCCTCTGACCTTAGTTATTTCTTGCCTTCTGCTAGCTTTTGAATGTGTTTGCTCTTACTTTTCTAGTTCATTTAATTGTGATGTTAGGGTGTCAATTTTAGATGTTTCCTGATTTCTCTTGTGGGCATTTAGTTCTATAACTTTCCCTCTACATGCTGCTTTAAATGCGTCCCAGAGATTCTAGTATGTTGTATCTTTGTTCTCATTGGTTTCAAAGAACATCTTTATTTCTGCCTTCATTTTGTTATGTACCCAGTAGTCATTCAGGAGCAGATTGTTCAATTTCCATGTAGTTGAGAGGTTTTGATTGAGTTTCTTAGTCCTGAGTTCTAGTTTGATTGCACTGTGGTCTGAGAGACAGTTTGATATAATTTCTGTTCTTTCACATTTGCTCAGGAGTGCTTTACTTCCAACTATGTGGTCAATTTTGGAATAAGTGTGATGTGGTGGTGAGAAGAATGTAGTTTCTGTTGTTTTGGGGTGGAGAGTTCCGTAGATGTCTATTAGGTCTGCTTGGTGTAGAGCTGAGTTCAATTCCTGGATATCCTTGTTAACTTTCTGTCTTATTGATCTGTCTAATGTTGACAGTGGGGTGTTAAAGTCTCCCGTTATTATTATGTGGGAGTCATTATGACATTAGCTGGCTGTTCTGCTCGCTAGTTGATGCAGTTTCTTCCTAGCATCGATGGACTTTACATTTTGACATGTTTTTGCAATGGCTGGCACCTGTTGTTCCTTTCCATATTTAGTGCTTCCTTCAGGTGCTCTTGTAGGGTAGGCCTGGTGGTGGCAAAAATCTCTCAGCATTTGCTTGTCTGTAAAGATTTTATTTCTCCTTCACTTATGAAACTTAGTTTGGCTGGACATGAAATTCTGGGTTGAAAATTGCTTTCTTTAAGAATGTTGAATATTGGCCCCTCACTCTCTTTTGACTTGTAGAGTTTCTGCTGAGAGATCCGCTGTTAGTCTGATGTGCTTCCCTTTTTTGGATAACCTGATCTTTCTCTCTGGCTGCCCTTAACATTTTTTCCTTCATTTCAACTTTGGTGAATCTGACGATTATGTATCTTGGAGGTGCTCTTCTCGAGGAGTATCTTTGTGGCATTCTCTGTATTTCCTGAATTTGAATGTTTGCCTGCCTTGCTAGGTTGGGGATGTTCTCTTGGTTAATATCCTGCAGAGTGTTTTCCTTCTTGGTTCCATTTTCCCCTCACTTTCAGGTACACCGATCAGAGGTAGATTTGGTCTTTTCACATAGTCCCATATGTCTTGGAGGCTCTGTTAATTTCTTTTTACTCTTTTTTCTCTAAACTTCTCTTCTCACTTCAATTCTTTCATTTGATCTTCAATCACTGATACCCTCTCTTCCAGTTGATCGAATAGGTTACTGAAACTTGTGCATTTGTCACGCAGTTCTTGTGCCATGGTTTTCAGCTCTATCAGGTCATTTAAGGCCTTCTCTACATTGGTTCTTCTAGTTAGCCATTTGTCAAATCTTTTTTCAAGGTTTTTAGCTTCTTTGAGATGGGTTCAATCTTCCTCCTTTAGTTCAGAGAAGTTTGATCATCTGAAGGTTTCTTCTCTCAACTCTCAATGTCATTCTCCATCCAGCTTTGTTCCATTGCTAGCAAGGAGCTGTGTTCCTTTGGAGGGGGAGAGGCACTCTGATTTTTAGAATTTTCAGTTTTCCACTCTGTTTTTTCCCCATCTTTGTGATTTTATCTACCTTTGGTCTTTGATGATGGTATCGTATAGTTGGGGTTTTGGTGTGGATGTCCTTTCTGTTTGTTACTTTTCCTTTTAATAGTAAGGACTCTCATCTGCAGGTCTGTTGGAGTTTGCTGGGGGTCCACTCCAGACCCTGTTTGCCCGAATATCAGCAGCAGAGGCTGCAGAAGAGTGAATATTGCTGAACAGCAAATGTTGTTGCCTGTTTGTTCCTCTGGAAGCTTCATCTCAGAAGGGTACCTGGCAGTGTGAGGTGTGAGGTGTTAGTCTGCCCCTAGTTGGTGGTGTCTCCCCGATAGGCTACTTGGGGTTCAGGGACTCACTTGAGCAGGTAGTCTGTCCGTTCTCAGATCTCAAACTCAGTGTTGGGAGAACCACTACTCTCTTCAAAACTGTCAGACAGGGACATTTAAATCTGCAGAGGTTTCTGCTGCCTTTTGTTTGGCTATTGCCTGTCCCCAGAGGTGGAGTCTACAGAGGCAGGCAGGCCTCCTTGAGTTGCAGTGGGCTACAGACAGTTTGAGCTTTCCAGTCACTTTGTTTACCTACTCAAGTCTCAGTAATGGCAGGTGCCCCTCCCCCAGCCTTGCTGCTGCCTTACAGTTAGATCTCAGAGTGCTGTGCTATCAATGAGGGAGGCTCCTTGGGTGTGGGACTCTCTGAGCCAGGTGCGGGATGTAATCTCCTGGTGTGCCGTTTGCTAAGACCCTTAGTAAAGCACAGTATCAGGGTAGGAATGACCCAATTTTCCAGGTGTTTTGTGCCACGGTTTCTGTTGGCTAGGGAAGGGAGTTTGCTTCCCCCTTGTGCTTCCAGAGTGAGGTGATGCTTCACCCTGCTTTGACTCTCACTCAGTGGGCTACTCCCACTCTCCTGCACCCACTGTTTAACATGCCCTAGTGAGCTGAACCCGCTATTCAGTTGGAAATTCAGAAATCACCCATCTTCTATGTCGCTCACGCTGGGAGCTGGAGGCTGGAGCTGTTCCTATTTGACCATCTTGGACTGCCCCCCCCCCCCGAAAGAATAAATGTTTCTGGTCCTCTAAACTACAGAAAGGGTAGAAAATTACCTAAGCAAAGTTTCCTAGTATGCAGAAAGATGAGGATTCCATTTTAGGCTACAGGAAATGAACTGGGAGAGAGGAATTAGAGAGGCAGAGATAGGTTTAGAAGATAGAGGTTTTACAACCCACTCCACACTGGCACTGCAAATTAGACTTTTCTCGTTTGTTGAAACCCCTAATAGAGGAGGCCTGCATACTGGAGAATTAATCGCTGGGCTAATGCTGGGGAGGGGAGACATCAGGCACTGGCAAAGGGATTCCATAGCTCAGAAGCCCCCAAATCTGAGCCTGGATAAGACATGTGGCTTTGTCTCACAAGGCCGCATCAGAGTCTGAGGAGAGCTGAGCTAGAAGGCACATTATGTGTGTTTGAGGTGATGGGTTATGCCAGGGATGAGGAATGATCAGCAGCAGGGGTGTTATCATTGTGCATTTAATTGTTCTGAAGGAATAGACCATACATTACCCCTATCACAATAATTAAATAGCACATAATATGAGGACAGATGTTGTCAGTGTAAAGCATTGTATCAGTTATATTCTACCAGAGGTTATCTGATTCATGTAGGTTTATTTCTCATCAAATTTACTTGTCACAATTTCATTGCAGGTTCAGTATTATCATGTGTAGCCACAGATCTACAGTGAGCTCACGGAGGTTAGGGTCTGAAATAGTTTGGATGTTTTTCCCCTCCAAATCTTATATTGAAATGTGGCCCCCAGTGTTGAAAGTGAGGCCCGGTGGGAGATGTTTGGGTCACAGGGGCAGATCCCTCATGAATGCTTGGTGCCTTACCTGTGGCTATAAGTTAGTGCAATAACTGATTGTTCCCAAGTCTGGCACCTACTATTCTCTCTTGCTCCTTCTCTTGTCATGTGATATGCTGGTTCCTCCTTCTGCCTTCTGCTATGATTGTAACCTTCCTGAGGCCTCACGTGAAGCAGATGGCACTATGTTTCTTTTTTTTTTTTTTTTCATGTGGCAAAAGTTGTATTCAATAAGTCTTTTCCTTTTTTCAAGAAGGAAATGCTCAGCTTTGCATAAAATACAGCAGGGTGATCAAAGAAGGTGTCTTAAAAACATCATTGTAGATTTTCAGAAAAGCACTTATATTTGAGTGTTCAAGACTGAAATTCAAATGGATTTCATTTTTATTTTAAAATCCTTTTAGAAATATTAAAGTAGTGGCGACAGGAACAAAGTAGAATAGGGCAGTGGCCACAGAAAGCAATCGTCTTTTAAGGGCTACACTCAGACTTCTTCCTGACACTTTTTTTTTTTTATTATACTTTAAGTTCTAGGGTACATGTGCATAACGTGCAGGTTTGTTACATATGTATACTTGTGCCATGTTGGTGTGCTGCACCCATCAACTCGTCAGCACCCATCAATTCATCATTTATATCATGTATAACTCCCAATGCAATACCTCCCCCCTCCCGTGCAGTCTGAAGAACCATGAGGTGAAATAAAAGAAAATAAAAATAAATTACCCAGTCTCAGATATTCCTTTATAGCAATATAAAATGGACTAACAGAGAGTCATAAATGATTTCTGTCTACGGTGTCAAAGAACAAAGAAAAGTAAATGAGACCTGCTAACAATCCTGTATTATTCACAGCGATTTCTTTATAAGGATATATGTAATATAAGGATAATCTTTAGTGTTCGTGTTTAAAAACCAACTGCTACTTGTGAAATTTATTGTCTTGAGATATTTTCAATTCAACAAAAGCAAACATGTCAGCATTTTATCATTTTCTAAAACTTGCTTTACTTATATCATTTATGATTAGCTAAAAGATAGAATGTGTAAGATTTTACACATTTTACACATTTTAAATTGTGTAAATTTAATGTGTAAAATTTTACACATTTTACACATTTTAAATTGTGTAAAATTTTAAAATGTGCAAAATGTGTACAGTAAAAGAATATTTACACCTTCCTAATTCCCCAGCCATCCAGGATCTCTTTCTAAAGTCAGTTACTACTACCAGGTTCCTGTCTCTTCCTAGTCATTTGCCTTTCATATCTACCTAATCCAATCTGATTTCTGGTTCCATCATTCCATTAAAAAAAGCTTGCTTAAGCCACTAAGTCATTAATTCCAATAGATGTTAAAAATATACCTCTTTCTGGACACTTTGATAGCAATAGCAATCATTGCTGTTGATCCTTAGTCTTCTTGGAAAGCTTAGTTTCCTCTCTTTGGAGGAAATTTACAGTCCTTATCACTTCTACTTTCCCTTAGGTAAAATCATCCATACTAGAAGATTCAATTGCTTTTAAATGTAGATGATTCACATTTTTAACTCATGTTCGGGTTCATATCAAATTTATCAATGGACACATTATTTTTTTTTCTTATGTCACCTAACGCCATTTTACAAATAATCATGTACAAAACCAAACTCAGGGTCATCTCCTCCAAACTTGAGCTTCTTCTATTTTTCACACCCCAAAGAACAGTATGACATTTCAGAATTCTACAGTAAGTTGTGATATTTCTTTTTTTGCCTCACTTTATCTCTTTATATCTCATTCTTTATTAATACCAAATCCCTTTATCTCCTTAAATGATAGTCCTACATAGTTTTCCGCATTCAATCACAATGACATTCATTATCCATACTGGAACATTGCAATAGCCACATTGTTCAATTTATGCATACTCCCAACTCTGCTCTTATTTGAATATATATACTTCAAAGTGTTCCTTTTCAAATTAATATTCCTTTTTAAACCTGATTACGTTACCCTTTCTCTTAAAAAATTTAATTATCTAGCACTGACATGTATTTCCAGTCAATATACAAATTTTGTGCAGGTCAGAATAAGATGCACTTTCTGGAAGTCACACTTCTCTGGGAGTTCTGTGTTTGTTTCCCATTCACTGAAAACACATTATTGAATATCATCTGATGCAGGGAGACTTCTGGTAAAAAATGCCAGACTCTCAGGTATATATACACTGGCAATTTTCTTACTATTACTAAGACATATTTATAGCTTCAGCTTGAAGGACCTTTCTTATTTTTGGCACTTGAAAATTTTATGCCATTTTCTTCAATAAATCAGCTACATATTTTAATATAGTTGACAGTATTTTACAGAACATTTCTATAATATGATTCCTTTGTCTTATCAGTTAGAAGTCCATCTGTAGATTTCTAGTGTGGAAATTTTTTTGTCTTTCTGGATAAATTCTACTTAGATATAATGCTTTTTTAAAAATTTTACTTAACATAGCTTTGGACTTGGTTTTGAAGCATTTTGTTTAACGTATTTTTTACCTAAATTGGTAGGTGTGATTAACCTATTATTTAGTTTTTATTATATTTTAAAAAATAAATTCTATATGTTTGCCTTGGAGTGTTCATTAGCTGGCTCCCCTCACCCCATATTCTAGCATAATTTATATAAGTTGGAATATCTGTTTCTTGAGCACCTGGGTTGATTTCATGTCTTTGCTATTATGAATAATGTTGTGATGAACGTATGAGTGCATGTGCCTTTTTGGTGGGTTGATTTGCTTTCTTTTGGGAATATATCCGGTTATAAGATTGGAGGGTCAAATGGTAACTCTGTTTTAAGTTTTTTGAGAAATCTTGGGACTGCTTTCCACAGTGGCTGGACTAATTTACATTTCCACCAACAGTGTATAAGTATTCCCTTTTCTCCACAGCCTCATCAGCATGTGCTATTTTTTGACTTTTTAGTAATAGCCATTTTGACTGGTGTGAGATGGTATCTCACTGTGGTTTTGATTTTCATTTCTCTAGTGATGAGTGATACTGAGCATTTTTTCATGTTTGTTGGCTATTTGAATGTCCTCTTTTGAGAAGTGTCTGTTGATGTCCTTCAACCATTTTTCAATACAAAACACTGCTGAAAGAAATCAGAGATGACACAAATAAATGAAAAAACATTCCATGCTCATGGATTGGAAGAATCAATGTTACAAAAGTTGGCAAATTGCAAAGAATACTTCCCAAAGCATTTACAGATTTGACAATATTTCCATCAAATTACTGATGCCATTCTTTATAGAATTAAAAAAAAAAAAAACTATTCCAAAATACATACAGAAATAAAAAAGAGCCCAAAGAGCCAAAGCAATGCTAATTTAAGAGAACAAAGCCAGAGGCTTCAAACTATACTATAAAACTACAGTAACCAAAACAGCTTGATACTGGCACAAAAACAGACATATAGACCAATGGAACAGAACAGGAAACTCAGAAATAAAGCCACATACCTATAACCTTTTGATCTTTGAAAAGGCTGACAAAAACGACCAATGAGGAAAGGACTCCCTATTCAATAAGTGGTGCTGGGATAACTGGCCAGCCTATGCAGAATATTAAAGCTGGACCCTTGCCTTTCACCATATAAAAATATTAACTCAAGATGGATTAAACATAGAAACATAAGACCTCAAACTATAAAAATCCTTGAAGACAACCTAGGAAATACTATTTTCAATATTAGCCTTGGCAAAGAATTTTTGGTGAAGTCCCCAAAAGTAATTCTTTTTTTTTTTTTTATTATACTTTAAGTTCTAGGGTACATGTGCATAACGTGCAGGTTGTTA
This sequence comes from Trachypithecus francoisi, assembly GCF_009764315.1. Taxonomy (NCBI): domain Eukaryota; kingdom Metazoa; phylum Chordata; class Mammalia; order Primates; family Cercopithecidae; genus Trachypithecus; species Trachypithecus francoisi. Next base: position 59,861,168 of record NW_022681455.1, read on the forward strand.
CATATGTATATTTGTGCCATGTTGGTGTGCTGCACCCATCAACTCGTCAGCACCCATCAATTCATCATTTATATCATGTATAACTCCCCAATGCAATCCCTCCCCCCTCCCCCCTCCCCATGATAGGCCCCAGTGTGTGATGTTCCCCTTCCCGAGTCCAAGTGATCTCATTGTTCAGTTCCCACCTATGAGTGAGAACATGCGGTGTTTGGTTTTCTCTTCTTGTGATAGTTTGCTAAGAATGATGGTTTCCAGCTGCATCCATGTCCCTACAAAGGACGCAAACTCATCCTTTTTTATGGCTGCATAGTATTCTAATGAAAACAAGAATAGACAATAGGACCTAACTAAAGTAAGGAGCTTCTGCACAGAAAAAAAAAAAAAAATCAATAGAGCAAGCAGATAATGTACAGAATGACAGAAGGTATTTGTGAAATACGCATCTGACAAAGGCCTAATATCCAGAATCTATAGGGAACTGAAATCAACAAGCAAACATGCTGAATTTTAATTATGAGATATTTACTAACACTCTTTTGTGCTAAGATTATCCATTTCATACTGCTGCTAAAAATCTTTTTTGTATTTAATTTGTAAACTATTGTGGGAAGTCAGGGACCCCAAATGGAAGGACTGGCTGAAGCCATGGCAGAAGAACAAAAATTGTGAAGATTTCATGGCCATTTATCACTTCCCCAATCAATACTCTTATAATTTCCTATGCCTGTCTTTACTTTAATCTCTTAATTCTGTCATCTCCGTAAGTTGAGGATATATGCCATCTTAGGACCTTGTGATGATTGTGTTAACTGCACAAATTGTTTGTAAAACATGTGTGTTTGAACAATATGAAATCTTGATACCCTGAAAAAGAACAGGATAACAGCGATATTCAGGGAACAAGAGAGATAACCATAAGGTCTGACTGCCTGCAGTGTTGGGCAGAACAGAGTCATATTTTTCTTATTACAGAAAATGAGTAGGACAAATATCACTGAATTATTTTCCCAGTAAGGAACAACCCTGGGAAGGGAATGCATTCCCAGGGGGAGCCTATGGACAGCCACTCTGGGGATGTCTGCCTTATGCAGTTGAAGATAAGGGATGAAATATGCCCTGGTCTCCTGCAGTGCCCTCAGACTTGCTAGGATTAAGAAATTCCAGCCTGGGCCGGGCGCGGTGGCTCAAGCCTGTAATCCCAGCACTTTGGGAGGCCGAGACGGGCGGATCACGAGGTCAGGAGATCGAGACCATCCTGGCTAATACGGCGAAACCCCGTCTCTACTAAAAAATACAAAAAAAAAACTAGCCGGGCGACGAGGCGGGCGCCTGTAGTCCCAGCTACTCGGGAGGCTGAGACAGGAGAATGGCGTGAACCCGGGAGGCGGAGCTTGCAGTGAGCTGAGAGCCGGCCACTGCACTCCAGCCTGGGCGGCAGAGCAAGACTCCGTCTCAAAAAAAAAAAAAAAAAAAAGAAATTCCAGCCTGGCGAATTCTAGTCGACCGGTTGTCTGCTCTTGAACCCCGTTTCATGTTAAGATGTTTATCAATGATAATGCTCACACGGTGGGACATGGAACCTCATTAGTAATTCTAATTTTGCCCTGACCTTGTGACCTTGCTCTGTCCTTCTGCCCTTGTGATCTTTTATTGCCATTTGAAGCATGTGATCTCTGTGACCCATTCCCTATTTGTACACTCCTCCCCTTTTGAAATCCCTAATAAAAACTTGCTGGTTTTGAGGCTCAGGGGCATCACGGAACCTGCTGACATGTGATGTCATCTCTGGAGACCCAGCTGTAAAATTTCTCTCCTTTGTACTCTTTCTCTTTATTTCTCAGACAGGCTGACACTTAGGGAAAATAAAAAAGAACGTATGTTGAAATATTGGGGGCTGGTTCTCCTGATAGTAAACATTTCCTAAAAATGTGTAAGTAGTTTAAATGATATATACTCTTCTCATTACAGTTGGCCCTTGAACAACACAGGGTTTAGGGGCACTGGCCTTCCCTGGTCTCCCAGCAGGTGTTAAAAATCTGCATGTAACTTTTGACTACCCCAAAACTTAATTACTAATAACTGACTGTCGACCAGAAGTCTTCTGATCCATTGTCGATGACACATATTTTGTATGTTATATGTATTGTATACTAGAGTCATACAAAAATGTAAGCTAGATAAAAGAGTTATTAAAAAGTTATACATAAAAAATGTATATTTAAATTGTCACAATAAAGTCATATATTTTTATGTGAATAATTTTTTGGTGGGGGAGTATTCCAGAGTGTATTTTCTACTGAAGTTATTAATTTACATTTTTGTTATTCAAGAGATATCTGCTTCTTATGTGTTTGTAAGGTTTTGTTTAAAAAAATAAATAAATCAAAAACATGGTTTCTCTATGAAGTTGGCAATACCAGCTAGATGATGACAGCTCCCAAAAGGGAGTATTTTGTATATCAAGCCAATAAATATAGACTAATTATATTCTGAAAACTGAGATAAATAAAGAGATTAATAAATGTGAGTGCAACATTTTAAAAATCAGTTTATTTTAATGAGCAAGCCAGAAGATTTCATTAACAAAATGTATATTGAATTATTATTTTGAACAACTGTGCAGAGAATGCAAAATAGTAAAACTCATTACTGGTCTACTGATGTTGTATATCATTTTTTAACTGTACACAAAAATTAATGATGTTTCATCATCTATAAAACAGTTGTCATATTTTGTTAAGACATCTGTCAATTCTTTGTAGAAAAAAAGTGAAATCAAAATCTATTTAACCTAAATGCAAATTACAGAAATTGAGGTTTATAGTTATTCAATGAAAAAATAATAAAGTAAATATATATACCTTTTCTCTATTGATAATACCTGAAAAATTGATGTAAAGATTTCAGGAACAGCACAAGAAAATATAAATTTTCTGCTTAGAATATATTTCTTCTTTTTCACTGCATCAAATCTTTTCTAGTTCTGATTTGAGCATGTTCTTAGCTGCCTATATTGCTGTAGAACAAAAATTGCTGAACCATTCATTATAAAGTTTTAATATAATTTAGCTAACTGGCAGCTCCTAAAGGCATGAGATGTCTAGCTGAAATGAAGTAATAACAACAAAATTTTAGAGTGACTAATTAAGTAGAAGCATTAATTACATGCTGCTTGAAGAAAGAGCAGTTAGCTGGTAGATCCCTTCTCCCATCTACTTCTCATTCCAGATCTGGGATAAATCCTCACATTTCCCAGAAGGCATTTGGTGTTAATGCCCAAGCCTAGTGAAACTTCTGGTCTTTTCTCTGCTGTCTCTAATGTTTCCTTACCCAGGCTGAGCTCTGGCCTTGATGGTCTTAGCTGCTGGCTCTATCGGCTAATACATTTGTTGGTCTTTGGGCTATCCAATGGGCTCCTTGCAATAGCCTCCTCATAGCAAGTGTCCTTCAGACATTGGGCCACTGCACACCTTCACCTTAATTTGCTCTAGCATTCTGCCATTACCACACTACTTCCTGATTGGCATCATATTGGGCACAGTGCTTCTCTAAGGTAGCTTGACATTTTCTAATCTATGTTACAAGATTACAGAAACAAACTTCTCTGGTACAGAATTCTTCTAAACATCTTTACCTGTTTCCTGTGTTCCTCCCACTACATCCCACTTCCAGCTGAGAGTGAGGAGAAAGAGTGTGCATCTGAAATCCTGTCATCCCCTGTGTCTTTCTCCTGAGTCTTTGGGAAACCAATGGACAACACATTTTGTCTGGTGATATTTTTCTTCACATTCTTTGTGTCCCTTAAGACAGAAGTAAACTTGTTTATAAAGAAGAAATATATCTCAGGGCATATTTTAAAATATGGCTCTTGTTAAAATATAATTATTTTTTAAATCTGTTTTATAATTTTGTTGTCCTTTGCAAGAAGAAGGTCCTTTATGAAAAGGCCTTATATTCCTTTTCCATTTATATTTCCTCAGTACCAGCAAAGCTAGGCACATAGTATGTTCTTAGAAACTTCAATAAGTGAATGAAAGAAAATGAAAAAGAAATTATGCAGTAGTCCTGTGGCCTCTAAAATAGCTTCCATGGATCCCAACTTTCCTTCTTTGTGAGCTGGGCCGACTTGCAGGCATCTAACAAACAGTAACAGAATCTCACTTCCAAGATTGGATTGCAAAAAGACTGAGTTTCTTGACATCGCTCTCTGTTTCTCTGCCCATCTCTTTCTCTCTCTCAGCTCTTACTCTGCCATGTCATGAGTTATTCTTATTAAGAAGCCTACTGGCAAGGATCTGATGTCTCGGGCCAGTGAAGACCTGATGCCTGTCAACAGTCACATAAGTGAGATTGGAGGTATATCTCCTCCAGTCTAACCTTGAGATTTATGTCTTGGCTAGTACCTTGATTTCTGCCTGTGAGAGGCTCATGCAGAGGACACAGCAAAGGTGTATTCTGATTCTGACTCACGGATTGTGAGATAATAAACACTTATGCTTTCAAGCCACTAAGTTTTGGAGTAATTTTAACATAGCAACAGATAGCTAATACAGATCTGTAGAGCCTTAAGAATGTACAGATCAAGAAAAAATTACCTAAGGAATTCTTACCTTCTATATAGACCCCATTGCTAATGTGTTATATACTTGTGAGATTGTAAGGATTTACTGTAAAGAAAGTGTTTATTGGTAATGTGATACATTATCCAATCCTTCTATGCAAATAGTATGCTTGTCAAAACGCTTTGCTGGATACCCTTGACGAGCAGTTGCCTTGTGTGCATGACTGTGATTAAAGGTATTTCAGACATCTTTAGAAAAATGATTAAAAACAGGGAGACTTCTTGGAAAAATATGAGGAACAAATAAAATTTCAAAGGTACATAGCAAAAAATATATCAATTGAGTGATTGAAGGCAAAAAGCCCATGCCACAAAAGGCAGGAAATAACTCTGTGGCATGTACCTTCAGGGTATCTCAAAGGAGCAGCTGAGGCCTAACTCTGCTACTTGATTTGTCCTATGAAAGGAGGCCAGGCAATGGCCATTTTAGTCTAAGAATAACTCATGCCACATCATCTCAGGAAGTTGTCCTCAGAAACCTGTGTGGTTCTATTTTTAAGGAGAAGGTCTCCATCTCTACGACTGGGGGTTGTGGGAAGGAAGCAGGGAGCTTACATGCTTTCCGTATTAGCTGACACATGCCAAATAATGTACTCTGCTTTAAGAACTTCTGTAATTTATCCCCACTGTGGGGAGGAAAATATAAATGATGGTGAATAGAGAGAAAAGTAACTTAATTGTTTGAGAGTTAGAATTAATCTGGAAAGCATTTATAGTTCAGTTTCCAATAACTGTAGTGTAGCAGTTAGGAATGTTGGCTCTTCATCAGTGGACCAGCAAGGAGACCAGATGAATGGTTCTGATTCTCGTCTAATCAGACCTTCAAATAAAAATCTCCAAGCAAATATTGAGACATTATTAACTCACTTTTGAGCTGCAGAATTAAGATAGGGAAATGACTGATAATATCTACATGGTGCCTCTAGATCCAATCCAAGTAACTGGGATTCAGAATAGGGCTCAATATTTTCCCATTAGGAAGCTGGACTGATGTCAGGAAACTAAGTACACCTGTATTATCACAGGATGATCGTAGAGTTAGGAAGAAAGAGTGGCTGAGAGTGAACAGGCTATTGGATACTGGCCTTATATGAATCAATTTCACTGTAGCACTCACTTAATAATTTATAACACATTCCTAGATTTGGTCAAGACCAGCTCGGACTCTATTGACAGAGGTTCTACAAATGTAAGGCTCGACAACTGTAAAAAAAACTAGAGGAGGGGGACTTAACACCTGACATTTTCTATTTTATATCTAAAAACTTTGAAAACTTTTAAATCCATTTGTACTGTCTCCAAATGTACTTTGAAAATTAGAAATAGTTTGATGTTCCCAGAACATCATAACAGCACAAATAAATATTTATTGACATCACCTTAAGCTTTTTTACTGCTCAAGGATAGTACCTAACCAAGCCCATAAACACCTGAAGCACTTTTGAGTTAGCTTATTAAGAACCTACAAAATTAGATACCTAAATCCAACTCAGGAGTCATTTGAAGACTCTTAATACCTGAGCTGAATTTAGATATCACCAAAAATTTGTTTCTTAATTTTTTTTCCTGCATCTTTTTCCCCTCTGTCATTGCTCCTTGTATTTTGAAACTGTATTTGCACAAGTCTCTCACACAGAATGGTCTCTGCCCAAAGACTGAAAGTCACTGCCATCCTGTGCAGTGGTAAGCACTAATGGCTAATGTTATTTAAAAAAAGTGTTTAATGATACTTGTTAAAGACAGAAAAGCAGATTTATTCTAGAGGGGATATGATGATAGGTATAGGGGCCACTATAATTGGGTCTTTTGGTAGGGGAAAGATTGGGCTTGACTCCAAATCCAATAAGGGCAAGTTTGGATTTATAACCAAGGAGCAGGGTGGGAACTAAGAGGAAATATCAGGAGTAAGGGAGATTCTTGCATACAACTCTTCCTGGGCTTGCTTTACTATCACTGTAGGTTCTGTTTGTTAATTACTATGCTCCTCTCCCATTCTTTTCCTCTTGTGGTTTTAAAATCATCTTGAACAAGTTTGAGGAGAAAATGGCAATAGACGCAGAAATCTCATAAAATTTGAGTGCTGGACTGAGAACCAAAATTCACCATTTACAGTGTTGTCTCTATAAGGGAGGAAATACATTCAAAATTCAAATAATAAACATACAAACGAATTGTTGGAATTAATCTGTCCTTTATTAACTTTAATTATCGTCTTTCCAAACTGAAGAATCATGAATGTACTACTAAAACTATAAATAAATTTTATTATGAGAAACTTAAAGTCATCACCAAAAGTACTATAGCTGTATGAAAAATAAAAGGTTAATTTTGTTTCATTTATTTATCAAAATCTTTCTTGCATCTATTTTCAGTTTTTTAAATATAAATCCCATTTATCACTCATTTAAAAATTAACATTTTCTTTTTTGTTGGCCTAAGACTGAATGTTTACATTCAAAGAGAGAACCCCTAGTTCTCTAAAGTAAATATCTGCATTTAACTTATTATCTTAAGTATTGATGTAAACATTTAAAAAACTTTTTTCTTTAGAATACAATTGAAGTGGGTATTTATAATACTCACTGTGTTGAATCTGTGTTTATAAATCTCAAAAAGTTCACAAGGCACACTATGATTCTTGAATAGCTAATGTTCATTAAAATTGAGGCACTTGCTATTTCTACAGGAACTAGAACTCCTTACAGTCAGCCTTACCAAATGGTGCTCCTTGCTGTTTAAAATATCAGGGTAGCTGAGAGCTGAGGGAGGGTGACACTGTTGCCATTATGTAAACATAGTCCATACCACCAAATTTCTAAATTGTTCCTTCTATTACATGATTTTTAAATGTCTATTTAATCTATATATTTGAAAAGCAAATTACCTTCTTTTTTAACTGATTAGGGATCAACAGCATGTGAAAAGTTCAAGGGTTAATTTTGGATGAAGATGATGTTTATATAATTATATTCACTATATAAATAGTGATAGGTTAAATAAAGGCCATTTGGAAATATTTTCATTAACTAATCTATAAATAAATAAAAGTCACCTTTCAAAAGATGGTCTCTAGAATCTGGGCAATGTCAGGAGGAATGTCAAATATTTAATTATAATGTTAGAATTATATTTTATTTTAGATAAAGAAAAAAATGATAGAAACTAAATGATAGTTCAATAGCTGATATAGTGTAGTAAGTAGGTTTTACAAAGGCACATTGATATTTTACTCAAGGATCAGATTAATAAGGATTTTTGGTTATCATCTTACTGATGTGTGGACATTAACCAATATTAAGCTGTGTATTCAATAATGGCTTGTAATAAAATCAGAGACATAGATTTTAATTAGTTATTAAATGTTCAATTCTTTAATTAACATTTTATGGTTAAACTGATATTTAAGGATAAAAGCCTTAGGCTTTAAAATGAATATTATTTTTTTAAAAAATATGTATGCCTAAGATCTTTAACTTAGAGAACTCAAATTTTTTAATAGTTAATCAAATTTGATTTTATAAAAATATGAAATTTATAGAGCATTTAGTAGCCACGTCATAAATATTTGTTGAACTAATGGACAATTTTAATATTGATAGTCAATTGTAGTAGTTGCTTTGGAGTAGAACACAATTATTTTCAGAATTGAAGAATTTATAATATTTCTGACCTCTAGATCTCGTCTCCCTATTCTCCCCAACCACCAACACAAACACTTTCAAATACAAGCACATAAACCCTTGCACCTGAACAACATAAAGGATGCTTTACACTCTCCCAAGACTAAACCAGGAAGAAGTTGAATCCCTAAATAGACCAATAGCAGGCTCTGAAATTGAGGCAACAATTAATAGCCTACCCACCAAAAAAAGTCCAGGACCAGATGGATTCACAGCTGAATTCTACCAGAGGTACAAGGAGGAGCTGGTACCATTCCTTCTGAAACTATTTCAATCAATAGAAAAAGAGGGAATCCTCCCTAACTCATTTTATGAGGCCAACATCATCCTGATACCAAAGCCTGGCAGAGACACAACAAAAAAAGAGAATTTTAGACCAATATCCCTGATGAACATCGATGCAAAAATCCTCAATAAAATACTGGCAAACCAGATTCAGCAGCACATCAAAAAGCTTATCCACCATGATCAACTGGGCTTCATCCCTGGGATGCAAGGCTGGTTCAACATTCGCAAATCAATAAACGTAATTCAGCATATAAACAGAACCAAAGACAAGAACCACATGATTATCTCAATAGATGCAGAAAAGGCTTTTGACAAAATTCAACAGCCCTTTATGCTAAAAACTCTCAATAAATTCGGTATTGATGGAACGTATCTCAAAATAATAAGAGCTATTTATGACAAACCCACAGCTAATATCATACTGAATGGGCAAAAACTGGAAAAATTCCCTTTGAAAATTGGCACAAGACAGGGATGCCCTCTCTCACCACTCCTATTCAACATAGTGTTGGAAGTTCTGGCTAGGGCAATCAGGCAAGAGAAAGAAATCAAGGGTATCCAGTTAGGAAAAGAAGAAGTCAAATTGTCCCTGTTTGCAGATGACATGATTGTATATTTAGAAAACCCCATCGTCTCAGCCCAAAATCTCCTTAAGCTGATAAGCAACTTCAGCAAAGTCTCAGGATACAAAATTAATGTGCAAAAATCACAGGCATTCTTATACACCAGTAACAGACAAGCAGAGAGCCAAATCAGGAATGAACTTTCATTCACAATTGCTTCAAAGAGAATACAATACCTAGGAATCCAGCTTGCAAGGGATATAAAGGACCTCTTCAAGGAGAACTACAAACCACTGCTCAGTGAAATCAAAGAGGACACAAACAAATGGAAGAACATACCATGCTCATGGATAGGAAGAATCAATATCGTGAAAATGGCCATACTGCCCAAGGTTATTTATAGATTCAATGCCATCCCCATCAAGCTACCAATGACTTTCTTCACAGAATTGGAAAAAATGGCTTTAAAGTTCATATGGAACCAAAAAAGAGCCCGCATTGCCAAGACAATCCTAGGTCAAAAGGACAAAGCTGGAGGCGTCACGCTACCTGACTTCAAACTATACTACAAGGCTACAGTAACCAAAACAGCATGGTACTGGTACCACAATAGAGATATAGACCAATGGAACAGAACAGAGTCCTCAGAAAGAATACTACACATCTACAGCCATCTGATCTTTGACAAACCTGAGAGAAACAAGAAATGGGGAAAGGATTCCCTATTTAATAAATGGTGCTGGGAAAATTGGCTAGCCATAAGTAGAAAGCTGAAACTGGATCCTTTCCTTACCCCTTATACGAAAATTAATTCAAGATGGATTAGAGACTTAAATGTTAGACCTAATACCATAAAAACCCTAGAAGAAAATCTAGGTATTACCATTCAGGACATAGGCATGGGCAAGGACTTCATGTCTAAAACACCAAAAGCAATGGCAGCAAAAGCAAAAATTGACACATGGGATCTAATTAAACTAAAGAGCTTTTGCACAGCTAAAGAAACTACCATCAGAGTGAACAGGCAACCTACAGAATGGGAGAAAATTTTTGCAACCTACTCATCTGACAAAGGGCTAATATCCAGAATCTACAAAGAACTCAAACAAATATACAAGAAAAAAAGCAAACAACCCCATCAAAAAGTGGGGAAAGGATATGAACAGACATTTCTCAAAAGAAGACATCCATACAGCCAACAGACACATGAAAAAATGCTCATCATCACTCGCCATCAGAGAAATGCAAATCAAAACCACAATGAGATACCATCTCACACCAGTTAGAATGGCAATCATTAAGAAGTCAGGAAACAACAGGTGTTGGAGAGGATGTGGAGAAATAGGAACACTTTTACACTGTTGGTGGGATTGTAAACTAGTTCAACCATTATGGAAAACAGTATGGCGATTCCTCAAGGATCTAGAACTAGATGTACCATATGACCCAGCCATCCCACTACTGGGTATATACCCAAAGGATTATAAATTACTCTACTACAAAGACACATGCACACGTATGTTTATTGCGGCACTATTTACAATAGCAAAGACTTGGAATCAACCCAAATGTCCATCTGTGACAGACTGGATTAAGAAAAAGTGGCACATATACACCATGGAATACTATGCAGCCATAAAAAAGGATGAGTTTGCGTCCTTTGTAGGGACATGGATGCAGCTGGAAACCATCATTCTTAGCAAACTATCACAAGAAGAGAAAACCAAACACCGCATGTTCTCACTCATAGGTGGGAACTGAACAATGAGATCACTTGGACTCGGGAAGGGGAACATCACAGACTGGGGCCTATCATGGGGAGGGGGGAGGAGGGAGGGATTGCTTTGGGGAGTTATACATGATATAAACGTTATGCACATGTACCCTAGAACTTAAAGTATAATAAAAAAAATAAATTAAAAAAAAAAAAGAAATATTCAGCTTACTGAAAACTTGATAACTGATTTTTGTCCAACTGATCCCTAAGGAGAGGACATGGAGGGGATATGTATTTGTCACTGAATTTTCCTTAAATTTGGATGAAGTGGTAGACAGGTATGAAAACAATGAAGGACTTTCAAATGTATAGTAGGACTCCTTCAGGAGAGCAACTAAGTTGTGTATAAGGGAGGCAAATCAAATTAAGCTGATTTGAGTGGAATGCCTGTTATGTTGAGGAGTCATGAAAAATGTTGGTGAGGTAAGTAACTTAGCATTTTTGAGGTTTATTTTACTATAAGGAAAATTTTAAAAAAGCTTTCAAAAGAAAATAAGCAACGTGTTTCAAGTTAGTTGAGGCAGGAGTTGAATGCCCTGTTGAATCTCTAGTGCCTAACAGCGTCTGACACAAAGAGAGTTCAATACTGGTGACCTGAGGTAAGCTGGTAACTCAGAGGAGTACTGACTGCATAGTGGGTAGGAGCACAAGCCTCACTTCCTTGGTTTAAATTTAGTTCAACCACTTAGTAGCTATGTGATCTTAGGCAATTTCTCTGTTTACAGAAAGGATATAATATTGTCAAGATTAAAAGAGTGAATATATGTAAGGTGCTTAAAGCTGTGCTGGCATACTAAGTGCTATATTAAGTTTTGTATGTCAATTTTTCTTTTCTGCAAATTAAGGACTGTTTCTATAAAACTGTACAGGAACTTGGCAAATAAATAGTAGGAGATCTTTTTTTCTTGGTGGATTTGTTTAAATGCTGATTGAAATTGGAGTTATCAAAAGACCTCAGTGATAACATATGGGACCTAATTCTGAGAAAAATATGGTATTCAGAAAACTCCTTGTGCAAGACACCAAAAAGATCATGTGCTGTTGACTTAAAGGTAACCTTATCAGATATTATAGTTCTATATCAAACTATGCATATCTGTGTATATACACATGTATATGTTGTTACATGTTGTTCAGGTATGTCATTAATTCCTATTTTTAGTCACAAAATTTTATAAATGTGAAAACCTAGAGATTGCTTAGCCAGATTAGTTCATTTCCAGTGTAAGAAAATGGTCTGTGAAGGTAGCCAATATTTCAAGGACACGCAGTCATGAATCTGAATAAGCCCTGGGTCTTAGGACAATGCACTTTTTATTACAACATGCTGCCACTCAATCACAGAACAGTTTAGGTAACATGTAGTGCTCTCAGAGGAAAATAGAACTTGTAAGTATTATTTGTTTTAATCCCTATAAATCTTCCTTTCTAATGTCTTAAAAATAATAATTTTGTTAGTTATATAAAAATTATGTGTTATACAGTATTCAAGCAGTATAGAAAAGTACCAAAGAAGTTTATTCAATCAACTGAAACCCTATAATCCAAAACAGTAATCATTAATAGAAAATTAATATCCCATTTATCAATTCTGGCTTTGTTGCAATTGCTTTTGGCATTTTTGTCGTGAAGTCTTTGCCCATGCCTATGTCCTGAATGGTATTGCCTAAGTTTTCCTCTAGGGTTTTTGTGGTTTTGGGTTTTACATTTAAGTTTATAATCCATTTTGAGTTAATTTTTGTATAAGGTGTAAGGAAGTGGTCCAGTTTCAGTTTTCTGCATATGGCTGGACAGTTTTCCCAGCACCATTTACTGAATAGGAGATCCTTTCCCCATTACTTGTTCTTTGTCAGATTTGTCAAAGATCAGACAGTTGTAGACATGTGGTGTTATTTCTGAGGTCTCTGTTCTTCTCCATTGGTCTATACGTCTGTTTCGGTACCAATACCATGCTGTTTTGGTTACTGTGGCCTTGTAGTAACCTTCCAGACACCTTTCTGAAGATAAATACAGATATAAAACCAGATAACAAGGTACATAGCCATTGTTTTATATAAATGTTATAGTATTTCTATATTTTAGTATACAGTTAATATATATTTTAAAATTAAGTTGTTAAATATGTTTAAACTTCATTTGCATTTAATTTGAAAAATCAACTAATTAAAATAAAGGAAATTGCTGAAATACAGCCTATCTTCTCAAAACTTGATATCTTAATTTTGATTCATGTCTCGCTTGACTGAAATTTGTTATACATTATTGGAGAGTCTTGGTTGGAAATACAGAAATTGAATTGACTGGGTAACATGAGAGAATGAATTTATTTTAAATGTATTGAGTAATTCAGAGAATTTACAGAATGATTGGAGAACTCGGCTCAGGCAGGAGTCAAGGGTGGCCAGGTATTGACAAGATGCTGCTGTGTGATCAGTCTCCTCCATAGTTAGGTAGGTAGATACTTGCCACTGCTTGGATCATTGACATGACTGGATACACATTGAAATGATAATGTACTTTGATGCCCCTGCAAATTCATTTTCATGCTTCTGGAAAGTTATTTCCATGTGACAATATACCTCTTCTTCTACTCCAAAGTCTGTGAAAATACCTAAATGTCCCTATTACATACATTACATTCAGTAGTCTTAGTTGTGGACGGAAGAATTTGGCTATGCTTGTTGCACATATCCATGGTCCAGCTGTCAGAGGATGGGTAAAGGAAACATTTAATACTGTCTATATTCTGCAGATAAGACAAATCCCACCTTTGTAGGATTTCTTTAAAATGGGAAGTCGGTTCAGGTACAAGACATAGAGATTGACAATTAGCTACCAAAATAGTAAAGTTGCATTTTATCAGCATTCAAAATGTTAGTATTTTATTTTCTGAATGGTGATTACTCTTTGTTACATTAAACTCTTATTGTACTTTGACTTGGCTGTTTGTTAACTTCTTGATTTATACATGCCCTTCAGATTTTGAAGATATTATACCATTATCATCTGTCATCAGCATGATACTAGTTCTTTTATTACAGCTTCCCTATTGAAGGTGACTTGTTTTTATCACTAAGTATTCCTTATCCTTGAACATCATAACAGAATGAGAAAATATGTTTCCTAGGGCATGATTAACAACATTTTTTCTAGAACACAATATATCCTTTCAGTCTGCAGATTTTATTTTTCTCCTTTCATTTGGGTAAATATTCTTTACTGGAGGTATGCACAGTCTTTGTTGAAGGACCCTGTGTTTTGCTTTTTTGTTTTTGTTTTTGAGACGGAGTTTCCCTCTTGTTCCCCAGGCTGAAGTGCAACGGGGCAATCTCAGCTCACCACAACCTCCGCCTACGGGTTCAAGCAATTCTTCTACCTCAGCCTCCTGAGTAGCTGGGAATACAGGCATGCACCACCATGCCTGGCTAATTTTGTATTTTTAGTAGAGACAGGGTTTCTCCATGTTGGTCAGGCTGGCTTTGAACTCCTGACCTCAGGTGATCTGCCCGCCTCAACCTCCCAAAGTGCTGGGATTACAGGTGTGAGCCACTGTGCCCGGCGGGCCCTTTTTAAATTAAATTTAGTGAAATATCCTGTATCAGAGTCCAATACACAAAATTGGACATTTGCCTTAGACTCATACTTGCCAAATTAACTTATCCTCAAAGTTCATCATGAAAAATGACAAGTCATGATGATTTCTTCTTTTCTCTGTAGAGTTCTACACATTTTGTCAAAGCTAGGTCAAGGTATATACCTTAGTGATTTTCCGCTTGATTTTTTCCCACTCTAGCCTCACTTTCTTCTGTTTCTTTTCTCCCATTTTTGGATATATTATAGAACAGTGCCAGAATGTTGCCTTCCTGTAGTTCAGTTCCTGGGAGGTATGGGTAAGTTTAAAAGCCTATACCTTCTGGAATTTTTATTTTCTATTTTTTAAAAATTAGAGCAAGAAGTTTTTATCTCTTTTTATATCTGGTTTTTGAAGATAAAATTTGAACAGTTTTGCCTCTTACTTTTTCAGTTCCATGAAGTGCTTGAGAAAGAACATTTGTAATTTCTCTTCACAGTGCTATTACTTACTAAGAAAGTAGATCTTCTCAAGAATTTTGTATCTGCATTCACTTTGTTATTACAATTGTAAGTTAATTTTGCTTTATATTCAAATGGTTTCAGTGTTCATAGTCAGATCTTGATGTAGTTAGCAATCAAGCCTTGAGTTTTCCATTATTTGTTAAAATGATTATGAGTATGAAGCACGTGCTTAAGTATTGAAATTTTCTTTAGGGAGGGTATGCAATACATTTTTTTCTAAAAAAAACTGATGTCATTCTTTGCTTTCTATCATAAATAAGAATCCTTGTAGATTATGTATTGTACATTAGGCCTGCTCTGAACTGTCGGTAGGCAGGCATATCTTTAAGAATGCTTCTACAATTTGTAGAAGGTTTTCATCTTTGTTGATGCACTTGTTCAAAGTTTCCTTTAAACACGGTCTATTTAGATGATTTTAAAAAAAGAGATTTGCTTTTCTTGCTATAATCTGAAAAGTCCTTGCTATACTCTGAAAAGTCCTTGCTCTCTATTTTGTACTCCAAGAAATGAACTATTAGCTTGGAACTTCAGTTCTCTATAAAAACATTAACCTGCATTTCACTAACCTACAAGTGCTGTTTATACTTCCAATAAATAATTTTGTTAACACTATGTTATCCAGATTATTGTAATGAAAGTTGTAATGATGTAGGACATTTTAAAGAAATTTTAGATATTCCTTTAGTATATAAATTAATTGTATTAGAAAATTCAAATTCTTACTTATTTGAAAACAAAATTATATTTATTGTGATGGCTTTCTTGACTTGTCAGCTCAGCTAGTCTACAGCCCCCAGTAATTCGATCAAACACAAATCTAAAGGTGTCTCTAATGGGATTTTGCAGATATACTTAACATTTCTGATCAGTTGACTTTAAGTAAGGGATATATAAGAGCAAATATCCTTGTTAGTTTTCTTGGGTCTAACTTAATCAGTTGGAGGCCATAAAAATAGAGAATTCAGAGAGAAAGAGACTGACTGACCAGCCAACCAACTTTCCTTATCTGTGGGCAACAGGTTTGGTCTATTCCTGAGGAGCTTGAGCTAGTGGGGTTCTGGGCCCCCTACCTGGTCTCTCCAAATAGTTCTTCATTTATTTAATTTACATATAGAGCTTCTATGTATGATTTAGTTTGAAAAAAAAAAAACACTAACACTCATTCATTCTCTTTCTGTCTATATATGTATATAGACACGAAATACATATATTTTTCATATCTATATATGTAGAGACATGGCATAAAATACACATTGATGATTGTAGAAAAGAAAAAATCTCTGCTATAAGAGGCTTGCATTCTGAAGATGTAGTTGGCAAATACATTACTAAACTTGTTGGTTTAGAGAGATATAATTAAGGAGCAAAAGGAGTACAGATAGAAAAATACTACCTATTTTTCTTAGACTTAGATTGTGAAGATTCTGGAGTTCCAGGTTGTAGCACCTGAAATATTACCCTAACAATGAGGTGAAGACATGGAGAACAATTGAAAGTAACTGCAGTCTTGTAAAGGGGAAATGATCAGTAAATAAAATGGGTCAAGTGTCATATTAGCTTTCTTCTGTAGCTGTAATGAATTTTCATAAACTCAATAGCTTAAAGCAAAACAAATCTATTGTCTTATAGCTCTGTAGGTCAGGAGTCTGACATGAGTCTCACTCTGCTAAAGTCAAAACAGAGCTACCTGCCTCTCTGGGGGTCTTGGGGAAGAATGTTTCCTTGTCTTTTCTAGCTTCTAGAGGCCCACTAGGAACAAGATTCCATCCCTCCACACAGGGCACTATCTGGTCCACATTTTTGGGCTCTCTGTAATTTCCAAACAGGTTCCCATGGGTGCCCACACCTCAGCATCAAAGAATACACAGGGCAAGAAATAAGAATCAAGAAGTGCACTTCTAACGCAAGGCACTGTCAACCTGCGCCTGTGTGAAGCTAATAGACGCCTTAGTGAAATAGGTTGCTATGGTGATTAATAGGGCAAGGGGACTTAATTTTGAAGTAATTTATAAAAGCTGTGCAATACTCTCCATATATGGCACCTTTCATGTCTGTTTATGCCCTGCGTTAAGTCCAGACTATCACATACAGTCTTATTCCAGGGGGGAGACAGCAATGATATTTACTAATACTGAATGAAAAGAAGATTAATAAACGAAACTACAGTCCTCACTGCTGTAGCTGGTCCTCAGGCTGCTAACTGCTTTTGATCACCTGCCTCTTCTGTCACTAATTCTGGATATTCTTTGCCTGCCAACATAGCATTTGAGCAAATAAGTGTTGCTGTGGCACATAAGTGTTGCTGTTCTGCTGTGGCACCTGGACCCTCATCCTTAAATGTCCTGAGCTCTTAGTTGAGTCACTCTTTTTTGTGTCATGATTTTTTTTTTCTTTTGATACGGAGTCTCACTCTGTCACCAGGCTGGAGTGCAGTGGCACAATCCCAGCTCACTGCAATCTCTGACTCCCTGGTTCAAACAATTTTCCTGCCTCAGCCTCCTGAGTAGCTGGGATTACAGGCACGTGCCACCACATCCAGCTAATTTTTGTACTTTTAGTGGAGACAGGTTTTCACCATGTTGGCCAGGATGGTCTCGATCTCCTGACCTTGTGATCTGCCTGCCTCAGCCTCCCAAAGTGCTGGGATTACAAGCATGAGCCACTGCACCCGGCCTGTGTCATGATTTTTAAAATAGCTCTTAACCATCATCTCTGGACATAGAAAGATCAAGCGTCATTCTGATGAATCTCCTGGTTGCGATATACACTCATCTCATCTCTCATTTTTAGCAGCAACTATGTGTCCTTGTGGTCATCAGTTAGATAGTTCCTTTCTTTGCCCATTAATCTAGGCAGGGATCCAGTTGATCTAAAGTCTGAGAACCAGTACAAAGTCAGGTAGAATACAAGGTTGCAAGTACAGAAAAATAAATTCAGCAAGTTGAGTCACAGGAAACGATGTTGAGAAGTCCCAATGCCACTTCTTCCCCTTGGTTCTGGACCCATGAATTCTAGCTACTTGCAGCACAACACTGTGTATCAGCAGTTGGTTGACAGTAATCACTCATCATGGAGGACAAGGTTCAACCTGCTAGAGGTTGTTCCTAAGCTGTTACCTTAGTTTAGTCTTTATAAGACATTCATTGTTTTGTCTCATAGGCTGCTTCTAGGTGAAGGTATATAGTGAGAGAAATATACCCCATAGGCACACAATTATTGCAACTCCTTTGTTGTAAAACAAATCCCTTACACTGAGCCAATATGGTATGGTATATCATGACAAAAAAAACCATCAGGCAGTATATAAGCTCTCAGGTGAGGATACTGGTTGAGGCAGTAGGGGCAGGTAAAACAGATCCATAATGAGATGTTATCTCTACTCAGAACAAATAGCCATCCCATCCAGCATAGAAGGAGTTTGATATGATACTTATGTTTGCCAGAAAATGACGCTTGACTTCTCCAGGAATTGTACCATATTGAGAGTTTATCATAAGTCTTTGCTAGTAACTGAGCTTTGTTAGTGGCAGTAGCTAGATTAGCCTTGGTAAGAACGTGCACAGTTGGGTCCATGACTTGATTCCTATAGCTATGCCTTTTCTGTACTTTGGACTACTGTATCAGCACAGGAGAGACTGGCTCTCACCCAAAGGATGAGCCTTTCTGTGCATATAGTTATTCAGTGACCTATTTTGTGGTGGGTGCTCTGTGATGAGCATTAATATGAGACACAAAAATCTGCATATTCTGTGTCCACTCCCATAAGTCCCTCCTCATGTCTTTTCTAGAAATTCCATGTGAACTGTCTTCCCAAACCTATTTGTTTCAGTATCTCAGTCAACAAACCAAGGCATTTTATCCCATCTAGGATGCTATATATATATGTGCCTCTGTTAACTTCTTCCTTCATATATAATAAACCGGTAATAGTAAATAAAGTGTTTTCCTTGGCCCTATGAGCTGTTCTAGCAAATGACTGAACATGAAGTAGGGGTTGTGGGGACCCCCACATTGTATACAAGTCACACAGAAGTGCAAGTACCTTGGGTACTTGGCACTTGAAACTGGTATCTGACATGAGGGCAGTCTTTTGTTACTGAGCCCTTAAACCTCTGGAGTCTGATGCTAACTCTAAGCAGTTAGCATCATATCTGAATTAGATTGTGAGACACCCATTTGGTGTCCAGAGAGTTGGAGAATTGGTTGTTAGTGTGGGAAAACCCTAAACATTTTGTGTCAGAAGAGTTATGAGTAAAAACAGCTCATGTTTTTGAAAATAAATTGCTGCCTCCTGGCTTCTGCCTTTCTAAAACTCCATAATTCTCCTTCTTTCTCTTTCAATTAACCATAATTTATGGAAGCGAGCAACAGCAGAGCTTCCTACAGATATTAGGGCTCCTCGTGTTAGTGTATTCTACATTGCATTAGTTAAGAAGTTGTCCTATAGGCCCATCTAGAAAACATAGATGATGAATGCTTCTGATCTCACATAATAATGAGCCTAATTTTTAGAATCTATTTGAGCCTTCTGTTTTCTTCAATATTAGGCAAATCAATTTTAGTATCACCACATTACTTGTTGTAGGTTATATCTCAAGAACTCATTGAATCCTTGTATTAGTCTGTTTGAGATGCTGCAACAAATACCACAGACTGGGTGGCTTAAACAATACAAATTCTCACTGGGTCACCTCATGGACTTCTTCAGTGCACATGTGAGGAGATATGGTGTCTCTTCCTCTTATAAGGATAGGAGTTCTATTAAATTAGGGCCCCATCATTATGACCCAATTAATCTTAATTACTTAAGACTCTATTTCCAAATATAATCACATTTTGGGTTAAGATATGAATTTGTGGGGAACACAATTCAATCAATTACAAGTCTATTAGGACTAGATCTAGTTGTCTTTCCCAGAAGATTGAGTTTCAGGTCAAGGATTAGTGCCTAAATGTCAATAAATTCTCTTCCATCTAGCTCTTAATACATTACTCATACCTCCTCCTCAATCAATGCCTAAAATATTCACTCTTGCTTGCTCTCCCAGTAAGTATATCTTGATAAGTGAAGACAGAATATGAATAAAACAGTGTCGAAGAACTGAAACAATTTCCACCTTGAAAGTAAAAAAACAACAAAAATTTACAGGACTATATATATTTGGAGTGGCTTCAGGATGATCAACAAAGTCTATCAATGATTTTAAGCTGTCATAAAGAGTGGCATTATACACAATTAAGTCCAAGAATATTTAAATGAAAAATGAAAACATAAACCTGAAAGATACAACAATTGAATGTATTAGCAAGTTACTCTTTTAACTTAAAAAAGTAAAATACTTGCTTATTGAAACAAATTGACCAAATATACAGCTACATGATGACAACTAATAGTTTCTCCTCACATACCCCTTCCAATCTACATTTATAAATAAATATATTAACGATTTTATGTATATCATATTTTGTCTTTCACTTAACCCATGAAACATGTGTATGTATACACATATATTTACATATATTTGTATGTAATTGTGGGATATTTATTGAATTGAGGGATATTTATTCACATCCCTCTTCACTTTTTAACAAAATGAAATAAATACACAGTGATTGGTATTTTACATATTTTGCTAAGTTAAAACTTATGGATATAATTTATGATTTAAAAATAGGTCCATGAAAATCAGTATATTGAGAGATATCCGAACTTCCACGTTTGTTGCAGCACTGTTTCCAATAGCCACAATTTGGAAGCAACCTAAGTATCGATCAATAGATGAATGAATAATGAAAATGTGGTACTTACACACAGTGGGGTACTATTCAGACATACAAAAAAATTAGATCCTGTCATGTGCAGCAACATGAATGGAACTGGAGGTCATTATGCTAAGTGAAATAAGGCAGGCACAAAAAGACAAATATTACATGGTCTCACTTACTTGTGGGATCTAAAAATCAAAACAAATAAACTAATAGCGATAAAGAGGAGAATGATGATTACCAGAGACTGGGAAAAGTAGTGGGAGGGTAGAGGAGGGAAAGTGAGGTTGGATAATGGGTACAAAAAAAAGAAAGAATGGATAAGAACTAGTATTTGAGAGCACAACGGGGTGACAATAGTCAATAATAATTTAATTATACATTTTAAAATATTCAAAACAGTATAACTGGATTGTTTGTAACACAAAGGATAAATGCTTGAGCGGATGAGTATCATATTTTACATGATGTAATTATTAAGCATTGTATGCCTGTATCAAAATATCTCATGCACCACATAAATATATACAACTACTATGTACCATCAAAAATTAAAATTAAAAATTAAAAAGAAATGATCTCATGATATCCCATCCTTTGATGTATCAGATAACTTTCAGATTGTTATTTTTAAAATAATAAATCGTATCTTCATTGAACATCTTTGTACCTGTATGTCAATATACTGATTATTTTATTTCTGAAAAACATATTTCTAAAAGTGGGATTGCTAGGTCAAAAGAAATGCATATTTTAAATTTTAATAGGTATGTCAAATCATTTTTTAAAAAGGTTATTGTAATTCACACTTCTACCTTGGTACCAATAAATAATAATTATAATAGCAATAATAAAATTAATAACTAAAGTAATAAATCAAGATAAAATTATATATTTCTACACATTTCTAATAGATAATGTGCAATCCATCAGTATTAGTTGACAGAAAAATAATTATTGCTAACTAAAAATTGCTATTTAAAAAGTAACTAATGATAAAAATATTTTTTGTCCTACCTTGAAATTTGTTAATGCTTTGGTTTCAGAGCCAAACAAATAAGAGCATATCTTGTTAAAAGACCAAATATTTATATGTAAAGATGATCTTAAAAGGCAGCAAAACTAGCACACTACTCATCAGAGGCCGCCGTTTTTATGAGTTAATGTTAGTAAGTAAAATTTTTAAACATCATAATAAATAGCTATGGTAATTTTTGGTAAGTATTTGCATAAAAATTGTTGGGTCTGCATAATATCAAAGTGTTTAGTACAAGTATTTAAAATTGTAATATATATCTCATTTCTTAACTATTTGTACCAGATAGTTGTTTGTACCAAGTACAGATATGTAGACCATGCTTATTGAAAATTACAGCCCAAAACATGAAGTATTCTATTATTTTTTTCTGTATATATTTTTGCACATTTTAAACCATTTTGCTTTATTAAAAACCATATACTACACACACAGGTTCATGGTAAATTATATTCAACAGTTTCATAATAATTTAAGATAATTGGAGTTAAAAACTGTAACATATGAAATCAGCTATTTGCAAAAACGGCAACCAGCATCCCCATGCTAATACACAGCTCATTGCCATGAGAAAATCCCTTCCTAAATGAAATCAGAATAAAAAATGCATTGCTGAAATGTAGTCAAAGAACTTAATGAATAAACTTTAGAAGGCATTAATACAATACTATTGATATACAAGGAAGACCTAATCTACCTTGGTTTAGCGTTTTGGAAGATAAATAACAATATGCTGAGTAAAGGCAGAAATTCTACATGGAGTCCACCAAAAGGATAATAAAATAGCAAGAACACAAAGAGTAGTTTCAGGGTTGTCCAAGGAGAGGGACGTATATCTCTTGTGGCTGCCTCAGACCATTGCAATCTTTTAATGCTATTATGATCGTCTTCCTGGTTGCTCTTGCTCACCAAGCAATATTCTGATGACACCTGCTCTACATAAAGCTTTATTGCTGCAGTGAAGATATACTGACCAGCTGATAAAAATATTCTTGAGCATTAGAAGTTCTATTTCATTTGAATTAATGAATTAGCAATCTGTTTTATAGATGAGTCTTTTGTGAGCTTGATTAATGTGAGCTCATCACTGAGCCTGATACATTCTGAGTGTCCTGGCAAAATCAAATTTCTTTTTTTTCTTATTCTTTCTTTTTCATTTTTATACTTTAAGTTCTGTGATACATGTGCAGAATGTGCAGGTTTGTTACATAGGTATACACGTGCCATGGTGGTTTGCTGCACCCATCAACCCATCATCTCCATTAGGTATTTCTCCTAATGCTATCCCTCTCATAACCCCTCACCCCCAACAGACCTCAGTGTGTGTTGCTCCCTTTCTGTGTTCATGCATTCTCATTGTTCAACTCCCACTTATGAGTGAGAACATGTGGTGTTTCATTTTCTGTTCTTGTGTTAGTTTGCTGAGAATGATGGTTTCCAGCTTCATCCATGTCCCTGCAAAGGACATGAACTCATTCTTTTTTATAGCTGCATGGTATTCCATGGTGCATATGTGCCACATTTTCTTTATCCAGTCTATCATTGATGGGCATTTGGGTTGGTTCCAAGTCTTTGCCATCATGAACAGTGCTGCCATAAACATACGTGTGCATATGTCTTTATAGTACAATGATTTATAATCCATTGGGTGTATACCCAGTAATGGGATCACTGGGTCAAATGGTAGTTCTGGTTCTAGATCCTTGAGGATCACCACACTGTCTTCCACAATGGTTGAACTAATTTACATTCTCACCAACACTGTAAAAGTGTTCCTATTCCTTCACATCTTCTCCAGCGTCTGTTGTTTCCTGACTTGTTAATGATCTCCATTCTATTCGTGTGAGATGGTATCTCATTGTGGTTTTGATTTGCATTTTTCTAATGACCAGTGATGATGACCTTTTTTTCATGTTTTTGGCTGCATAAATGTCTTCTTTTGAGAAGTGTCTGTTCATATCCTTTGCCCACTTTTTGATGGGGTTGTTTGTTTTCTTGTACACTTGTTTAAGTTATCTGTAGATTCTGAATATTAGCCCTTTGTCAGATGGATAGATTGCAAAAAATTTTTCCCATTCTGTAGGATGCCTGTTCACTCTGATGGTAGTTTATTTTGCTATGCAGAAGCTCTTTAGTTTAATTAGATGCCATTTGTCAATTTTGGCTTTTGTTGCCGTTGTTTTTGGTGTTTTAGTCATGAAGTATTTGCCCATGCCTATGTCTTGAATGGTATTGCCTAGGTTTTCTTCTAGAGTTTTTATGGTTTCAGGTCTTACGTTCATGTCTTTAATCCATCTTAAGTTAATTTTTGTATAAGGTGTAAGGAAGGGGTCCAGTTTCAGTATTCTGAATATGGATAGTCAGTTTTCCCAACACCATTTATTAAATAGGGAATCCTTTCCCCATTTCTTGTTTTTGTCAGATGTTTGTAGAAGTGTGGTGTTATTTCTGAGGCCTCTGTTCTGTTCCATTGGTCTATATATCTGTTTTAGAACCAGCACCATGCTGTTTTGGTTACTGTAGCCTTGCAGTATAGTTTGAAGTCAAGTAGCATAATGCCTCCAGCTTTGTTCTTTTTGCTTAGGATTGTCTTGGCTATACAGGCTCTCTTTCAGTTGAATATGAAATTTAAAGTAGAGTTTTCTAATTCTGTGAAGAAAGTCAATGGTAGCTTGATGGGGATAGCATTGAATCTATAATTTACTTTGGGCAAGGTGGCCATTTTCACAATATTGATTCTTTCTATCTGTGAGCATGGAACGTTTTTCATTTGTTTGTGTCCTCTCTTATTTCCTTGAGCAGTGGTTTGTAGTTCTCCTTGAAGAGGTCCTTCGCATCTCTTGTAAGTTGGATTCCTAGGCATTTTATTCACTTTTTAATAATGTGAATGGGAGTTCAGTCATGATTTGGCTCTCTGTTTGTCAGTTACTGGTGTATAGGAATGCTTGTGATTTTTGCACGTTTATTTTATATTCTGAGATGTTGCTGAAGTTTCTTATAAGCTTAAGGAGATTTTGGGCTGAGACGATGGGGTTTTCTAAATATACTCATGTCATCTGCAAATAAAGACGATTTGACTTCCTCTATTCCTATTTGAAAACCCTTTATTTCTTTCTCTTGCCTGGTTGCCCTGGTCAAAATTCCAATACTATGTTGAAGAGGAGTGGTGAGAGAGGGCATTCTTGTCTTGTGCCGGTTTTCAAAGGGAATGTTTCCAGTTTGTGCCCATTCAGTATGATACTGGCTGTGGGTTTGTCATAAGTAGCTCTAATTATTTTGAGATACGTTCCATCAATACCTAGTTTCTTGAGAGGTTTTACTGTGAAGGGATGTTGAATTTTATTGAAGGCCTTTTCTGCATCTACTGAGATAATGTGATTTTTGTCATTGTTTTTGTTTATGTTATCGATTGCATTTATCGATTTGCATATGTTGAACTAGACTTGCATCTCAGGGATGAAATCAACATGATCATGGTAGATAAGCTTTTTGATATTCTGCTGGATTCGGTTTGCCAGTATGTTATTAAGGATTTTTGCATCACTGTTCACCAGGTATATTGGCCTGAAATTTTCTTTTTTTGTTGAGTCTCTGCCAGGTTTTGGCATCAAGATGATGCTGGCTTCATAATATGAGTTAGGGAGGAGTCCCTCGTTTTATACTGTTCGGAATAGTTTCAGAAGGCATGGTACCAGCTCCTCTTTGTACCTCTGGTAGAATTTGGCTGTGAATCCGTCGGGTCCTGGGCTTTTCTTGATTGGCAGGCTATTAATTACTGCCTCAATTTCAGAACTTGTTATTCATCTATTCAGGGATTCAACAGCTTCCTGGTTTAGTCTTGGTAGGGTGTATGTGTCCAGGAATTTAGGAGGTGATTTTAGTATTCTTTGATGGTAGTTTACATTTCTGTGGGATCCATGGTGATATCCCCTTTATCATTTTTTATTGTGTCTATTTGATTCTTCTCTTTTCTTCATTATTAGTCTGACTAGCAGTTATCTATTTTGTTAATCTTTTCAACAAATCAGCTTCTGGGCTCACTGATTTTTTTGAAGAGTTTTCAGTGTCTCTATTTCCTTCAATTATGCTCTGATCTTAGTTATTTCTTGTCTTCTGCTAGCTTTTGAATTTGTTTGCTCTTGCTTCTCTAGTTCTTTTAATTGTGACGTTAGGGTGTCAATTTTGGATCTTTCCTTCTTTCTCCTGTGGACATTTAGTGCTATAAATTTCCTTCTAAACACTGTTTTAAATGTGTTCCAGAGATTCTGGTATGTTGTCTCTTTGTTCTCATTGGTTTCAAGGAACTTATCCATTTCTGCCTTAATTTTTTATTCACCATAGTCATTCAGGAGCATGTTGTTCAGTTTCCATGTATTTGTGCAGTTTTGAGTGAATTTATTAATCCTGACTTCTAATTTGATTTCACCGTGTTCTGAGACACTGTTTGTTACGATTTCCATTATTTTGCATTTCCTGAGGAGTGTTTTACTTCCAATTATGCAGTCAATTTTAGAATAAGTGTGATGTGGTGTTGAGAAGAATGTATAATCTGTTGATTTGGGGTGGAGAGTTCTGTAGATGTCTATTAGGTCTGATGGGTCCACATCTGAGTTCAATTCCTGAATATCCTTGTTAATTTTCTGTCTCATTGATCTGCCTAATATTGACAGTGGGGTGATAAAGTCTCCCACTATTATTGTGTGGGAGTCTAAGTCTCCTTGTAAGTCTCTAAGGACTTGCTTTATGAATCTGGTGCTCCTGTATTGGGTGCATATATATTTAGGATAGTTAGCTCTTCTTGTTGCATTGATCCCTTGACCATTGTGTAATGTCTTTCTTTGTCATTTTTTATCTTTGCTGGTTTAAAGTCTGTTTTATTAGAGACTAGGATTGCAACCCTTGCATTTATTTATTTATTTATTTACTTACTTACTTACTTACTTATTTTTTCTTTCCTTTTGCTTGGTAAATATTCCTCCATCCTTTTATTTTGAGATGGGCCTCCTGAATACAGCACACTGATGGGTCTTGATTCTTTATCCAATATGCCAGTCTGTGTCTTTTAATTGGGGCATTTAGCCCATTCACATTTGAGGTTAATATTGTTATGTGTGCATTTGATCCTGTCATTATGACGCTAGCTGGTTATTTTGCCTATGAGTTGATGCAGTTTCCTCATAGTGTGGATGATCTTTACAATTTGGTATGTTTTGCAGTATCCAGTACGAGTTTGCCTGATTTTAAAGATTTTATGTTATAGATGTGATTGAAGAACAACAGTAAAAATGCTATTAAACAAAATAGTACACTTAATTCATTTATGTAGCATTCTGTAAAAAGTTGCAATACTAAAAGTTAAAGTTATGCATGCTTATTTTTTGTATCTTTTTTAATGTTTATTTTAATTTATTTTAATGTTTATTTTTAATGTTTATTTAATTTCAGAATACATGTGCAGGATATGCAAGTTTGTTACATAGGTAAATGGTGTCATGGGCTTTTTTTGTACAGATTATTTCATCACCCAGACATTAAGCTTAGTACACATTAGTTATTTTTCCTAATTCTCTCCCTCCTCCCATCTTCCATCCTCCCATAGGCCCCAGTGTGTGTTGTTTTCCTCCATTTGTTCATGTGCTCTCATTGTTTAGCTCTCATTTATAAGTGAGAACATGTGGTATTTGGTTTTCTCTTCCTGCATTAGTTTGCTAAGGATAATGGCCTCCAGCTCCATCCATGTCCCTGTAAAAGACACGATATCATTCTTTTTCATGGCTGCATAGTATTCCATGAGGTACATGTAACATATTTTCTTCATTCTTTCTTTTATTGATGGGCATGAAAATTGATTCCATATCTTTGCTATTGTGAATAGTGCTGCAGTGAACACATGCGTGCATGTGTCTTTATGATAGAATGATTTATATTCCTTTGGATATATACCCAGTAATGGGATTGCTGGATCAAATGGTATTTCTGTCTAGATCTTTGAGGAATCACTACACTGTATTCTACAATGGTTGAACTAATTCACACTCTCATCAACAGTGTATAAGTGTTCTTTTTTTCTCTACAGCCTCATCAGCATCTATCGTTTTTTTATTTTCATAATAGCCATTCTGAGTGGTGTGAGACGATATCTCGTTGTACCTTTGATTTACATTTCTCTAACAATAAGTGATGTTGATCTTTTCTTTATATGGTTATTGGCCTTCACATGAATGTTGCTCCCTTCTGGAAGGAAAAATTTTTTCTTTGTTCTTATTTTAAAAATCATTTATTTCAATGTTACTATATCCTGAACAAAGTGGATGGACATGCTGGGTTTAGTGGCTCACACCTGTAATTCCAGCATTTTGATAGGCCGAGCCAAGCAGATCACCTTAGGTCAGTAGTTTGAGACCAGACTGGGTAACACGGTGAAAACCCGTATCTACGGAAAATACAAAAATTAGCCTGGCATGGTGACTCGCACCTGTGGTCCCAGCTACTCGAGAGGCTGAGGCACGAGAATTGCTTGGACCTGGACGTGGAGGTTGCACTGAGCCGAGATGTGCCACTGCATTCCAGCCTGGGTGACAGAGTGAGATTCTGTCTCAAAAAGATAAAGGTAAAAATAAAATAAACTGAATGTACAACAAATTAGATTTAGAGCCACAGTGGGAGTACAGTTGACTTCTTGTATTCATGGATTCCACATCCGTGAATTCAACCAACCACAGTCCAAATATTACTATATTCAAATATTTGGGGGAAAAAATGCATCTGTACTGAATATGTACAGACTTTTATTTCTTGTCATATTCCCTAATACAGTATAAAAATATTTACATAGCACTGACATCATATTAGATGTTATAAGTAATCTAGGGATGATTTAAAGTATATAGGAGGATATGCTTAGGTTATAAGAAAATATTATGCTATTTTCTATCTGAGACTTGAGCATTCATGGATTTGGACATCCAAGGGAGGTCTTGGAATCAATTCCTCTCTTGGATACTGAGGGACAACTGTATTTACTTATATTGACATTTATACCGACATCAAAGAGCAACACAAAGCATTTATATGTGGAATATTTGAAAGAGAGTGCTGTAAAACATAAAATTGATTAAACTTAATTGGGAATTTACTTCTCATTTCCACTTACCTCTTGAGATCCCTGATACTGAAATAAGCTACTGAAATTGTTTTACAAAGATAGCAAGTATCAAAGTTACAAGGATCTGGGACTATCTGGCTTAAATATAAAAAGATTTTTTTGTTCAACATGACATATATCTATAAGATAGACTGCATAAAAATTAAATTCATCAGAAGGATAATTAATAAGTGATTTGAGAACATTCAAATGACAATGGATACATTATATTAATATTTATTTCCTTTAAAAGTTTAATCGACATATTTATTAAAAATTTACTGAATATTATTACATGCAGCATTTGACTTTGGATTCAAAATTTAATATTTATAAAATATGGAACATATACCAACTTTATGTTCATGAAGATTTGGGCTTCTTTAAAATTTATACAGTTTAATAAAGAATAGGAAGGATATTTTACTTCATAATAGGAATTCATTCATTTATTTTAATGAATTAAATGACATATTTTCCAATTTTGATGGTAGTAATTCCTATTTTGTCCCATGATATGTTAACTTGACTTTATATTATTTTCATATGGAACCTCATCTAAATAATAATCATAATGTTAACAATGATTTGAAAGATCCTCCATTAAGTATCTTGGATTTTACGTAAATATCATTTTGTAGTAATTTTTTATTCTCTGATTACTTTGACCAGATTTTATATCTGATTTATCTTGCTAGATCTATCAATACTGTTTAAAACAAGTTGGATGAATTTAATCTCTATTGCAGTATTAAAGGGATGTTCCCTCAAGGACTTATAAATAAAGAAAATAAGATTGCTCTCTGAGATTTAAATTTTAAAATCAATACATAATTGATCAGAGGAAAGAGTTACAGAGCACCTCAGAAAGATAGACTCGCTCATAGGCCTTCAGTACTTAGTGTGAGCTATAAAGGCTGTGAAGACACCAGTGTCTGACAGGTCCACAGCCCTCTTGTGAGGGAAGCTGTCTAAACCAGGAATTTGTTCATGAGTATCCATTCCTTTTGTATTGAGACTCATAGATAAGCATTGTAACAAAGGCAGCCATCAATACACTGAACACATAGGAGAGAAATGGCTTATGAAGAGAGATGGCCTGGGAATCCTATACAATATGGGTGTTTGATGTTAGTAAGAAACCCAGCAAATCATATTCTCTCCAAGACATATTGATTGTGAGACACTCAGAGAGAACCAAAGGCAATAAAAGAGAAATATAAAGAAAAGATGGGTTACAACTATATTTAGAAATGCTGGCCGGGCATGGTGGCTCATGCCTGCAATCTCAGCACTTTGAGAGGCAAAGGCAAGAGGATCACTTGAGGCCAGGAGTTAGAGACCAGTCTTGGCAACACAGCGAGACCCTGTCTTTACCAAAAATTTAAAAATTAACTAGGCATGGTAGTATGCACCTGTACCAGTTATGTGGGAGGCTGAGGTGGGAGGATCATTTGAGCCCAAGAGTTTGAGGTTATAGTGAGCTAAGATGTGCCACTGTACTTTAGCCTGGGTGACAGGGAGACACCCTGTCTCTAAAAAAATAAAAATTAAAAAAAAAAATGCTTAAGTTTACATTATAAAAGACAACTCCTGGGAGCATATCCACATAATTAGTGAATAGAGATGCTGCTATTAATACATTACTAGAGTTGCTATAAGGCCACTAGTGTAGTTGTTGTATCCTGAAATATATTCAAGCTCTCCACTGCTGATTGATATCAGTTACAAAATTATTCTTTCCTTGAACTGTTATAATAAACTTGCATTGAATATCACTTGTGGAAATCTGAGAATGACTGTTCTTTGTAACCTCAACAAGACTGTGCTAAAAGAAGACTAAACCCAGCCAAATGCATTACCATGTCTAGAGTAATCATATATCTATTTTCAAAAAGGATTAACTAGCCATGAAAGCATGATAGAAGGAAAGCCACAGAAGAAAATACTAAGTTTTCATGTTAGCACTGCCAAAAGGAAAGCAAAACTTGTTTTTGGACTGCAAGTAATCAGATTCACTATAAGAACATCTAAGTGTGATATGGAAGTTTCTATCTCTTTTTAGTCTGATGGAATAGTAGTTTAATTAATCCAAATATTCTCTTTAATTGCATTTCATGTCTAGTAAGCAACCTTAGATTATGGTTTTGTTTCTCATGTTCATGAGTCAATAGAAATAAAATGCATTAATCAGTGGGACATGAGTGTTATGCTCAATGTAGTAATAATTTATCATTTTGAATGGATAAATTGGAATTCTTTGTTTATATCACTTGAGTTAATTTGGTTAACAAAAATACAATACCCAGTGATTGCATAGGCTTTCAGACAAAATAAGATTTCTTACTTCGAAAAGGCTTGGAATCAGATCTGGGCCACTTTAAATTTACCATAGTAATAAAGGGCACCTAAGAATATCTCTTAGAAGACAATCAGTGACCAAAAATGTCATTGCCATGGGCTATAAACCAGAGCCTTCCTTTCCTATTTAAATTTCCACAGTGACAACTAGAAAGGGATGATGTCACCATCCATCATTACTAAAGAAGCAAATAGAGGAGACTCATTTTTTCCTTCCAGACCACATTCATTTACATGTGCTATCTCTGCTAATACCATCCGCATTGTCAACATCTCATCTGACATTGCACTCAATTCAAAGACACTTATCCAAGAATTCCAGATCTAAAAAATATGAAAAGCTTCACATTTACATAGTATTTTAAGGTAGTCAAAATTCTTTCACTTATTTATTTCATATCTTATCTCAAGCTTAACAAGTAGGCAGAAAATATGATTGTTCTGTAAAACAATGGTTCTCAAAATGTAATCCAAACTGCTTCTTTTAAAAAATTTATTTTTTTAAATAATTTCAACTTTTATTTTAGATTCAGGGAGTACATGCACAGGTTTGTTACATGGGTATATTTGGTGACGCTTTTGTGATGCAGATGTTTATGATATGACTCATCTCATCATGTAGGTACTGAGCATAGTACTGGATAATTTTCCAACCCTTGTTGCCTCTTCATTCCCCCTTTAGCAGTCCTAGTGTCTATTGTTCTCATCTTTATGTCCATGTGTACCCCACATTTAGCAACCACTTAGAAGTTACAACATGTGGTATTTGGTTTCCTATTTCTGCATTAATTTTCTTAGAAGAATGACCTCTAACTGCATCCATGTTGCTGCAGAGGACATGGTTCTTTCTTTTTATGGCTGAGTAGTATTCCATTGGTATATACATACCACATTTTCTTTATCCAATTCACTATTGGTGGACATTTAGGTTGATTCCACATCTTTGCTATTGTGAATAGCCTGATAGCATAGTTTGAAGTCAAGTAATGTGCTGCCTCCACCTTTGTTATTTTTGTGTAGCATTGCTTTATCTATTTGGGCTCTTTTTGGTTCCATGTGAATTTTAGAAAGCTTTTTTCTATTTCTGTGAAAAATGATGTTGGTAGTATGATAGGAATAGTGCTGAATTGCTCTGGGCAGTATGGCCACTTTAATGATATTGATTCTTCCAATCTGTGAGCATGGAATGGTTTTCCATTTGTTAGTGTCATCTATGATTTTTTTCAGCAGTGTTTTGTGTTCTCATTGGAGATCCTTTACCTCCCAAGCTCTTTCTGCATCAGCATCACTGGTGCGCCTACCAAAATGAAGATTCCTGTAAGCCCCTAACGGAATTCTACACATACCGAGATTTGACAAACGTGACTCTGAAATGTACATAATAGCTCATGGCCCCAGTTCCTGGAATGCTGTGAGAACTGATGTTATGCTACTCTCACCAAAGGTTTTATCCAATGGTTCTCACCCTAATTGCCTATTTGAATCACCTGAAAACATTCCAAAGCATGGCCCCATCTTATACCAAGTAAATAAGAATCTGAGAATGGGATTCAAAAATCAGGATTTCTAAAACCCGCATCCCCCAAGTAATTCTAATGTGTATCCAGGGTAGAAATGTCACTACTGTATAAGCCTATTTTTTCACTATTGACATAGATTTATTTTTCTGGGCTTTTGTGAGCCAGTTTCAGTATAATCACCAGATTTTAAAATATAGCAATTAAAACCACAAGCATAGGCCAGGTATGGTGGCTCACACCTGTAATGCCAGCACTTTGGGCAACTGAGGTGGGTAGACCACTTGAGGCCACAATTTCAAGACCAGGCTGGCCAACATGGCAAAAGCCCATCTCTACTAAAAATTCAAAAAATTAGCTGGGTGTGGTAGTGCACACCTGTAGTCCCAGACACTTGGGAGGCTGAGATATAAGAATTGCTTCAACTCAAGGGGCCAAGATCACGACACTGCACTCCAGCCTGCTGACAAAGCGAGACTCTGCCTCAAAAAACAGAAAACAAACAAACAAACAAAACAAGCATAGACTTCATTAAGACAGTGGTCACTCATGATTAAAATATGCAAATATAATGGAAAAATAAATTGACTTGTGTATAACTGAAAACAAATAAGGCCATCTCAGCCCAATAATACCCAGCACCTCAGATATTCCCTGAAAGCTGACCACTTCTGGGAGTAAATGAATATCATGGATCTCAAAACTACTTTTTCCAGTTATAGCCTTGTTTTGTTGATGAATGTATTTAAATTTAGAATCCCAGAATATTATAGACTAGCATTTCCTGATATGATAACTAGCAGCCACATGGCCCTATTTAGAAGTAATATTCAGTTCCTTGTGTGGCTAGTACATGTATATAGGAAAAAAGCTATGTTGTACAGCATTACAGTTCCTTATAGTTAGTTTCACTTTACAGATGAAGAAATAAGACCCAGAAGATTTAAGTGCCTTGCCCCATGTGAGTTATCTACTTAGTGGAGGACCAAGATAATTAAATCCAAGTTTAATGTCCTATACCCTGTCACAAATTAATAAGTGAATAAATACTTGTGATGATGACAATCATGATATTAATATTTGGCCTAATTGCAAAATAAATTATTACTATAAGCCAGACACTTCTTTGAAAGTGTTAACTAATTATCTCTTTCTCACAAGAAACTAAAACGTTAGGTACCATAATATACTTACTTTAGAAATGTGGTAGCAGAACCACAGAGGTCACTTAAGGATTAATAATTATTAGGTGCAGAAATGGAATCATCAAATACATAAAAAAGCTAATATAAGAAATTAATTCTATCAACAAACTTTAGTCACGAGTTAAAAATAAATCACAATTTGTAATACATTTGAAATGCCACCAAACATAAAGAATTTTCTTTTGAAAAGTTTCTGTTCATATCCTTTGCCCACTTTTAATGGTGTTTTATGTTTTTTTCTTGTACATTTGCTTAAGTTCTTTATAGATGCTGGATATTAGACCTTTGTCATATGCATAGTTTGCAGAAACTTTCTCTCATGTGTAGGCTGTCTGTTCTGTTGATAGTTTCTTTTGCTGTGCCAAAACTATTAAGTAACCTATGCTGATTAAAACAAAATATCATAAAATAGAAACTAAATAATTTAAAACATTTGTCAGTATATAGTTGATATATTTTCAATCAACTTGTAGGCTGATGCTACTGCCAATGTATATATACATATACACAGGGACTAAATATGTAATTTATTTTCACAAAACAATTAACCTAGATTAGACAAATTCTTGTTGGAACTGAGCCCAATTCTACATGTGTTTTCCTTAAATATAATTTATTTATAATTATTGAACTAAAACTTTTCATTTCTAAAGAGAAAGGGGAAAGGTGAAGAATATCTTGTTGTGGTTCCTTATATTGATTAAGCAAATTAACTTACCATAATGATTCTAAGTGATCTAGTTAAGCAGACGCCTGGTATATTTACACTGAAGAAAAAAAAATTAACTTTTAAGTTTGGCGTGCATATGCAGGATGTGCAGGTTTGTTACACTGGTAAATGTATATCATGGGCAGACATTTTTTTGTACAGATTATTCCATCACCTAGGTATTGAGCCTAGTACTCATTAATTATTTTTCCTGATCCTCTCCTTCCTCCCACCTACCACCCTCCCATAGACCCCAATGTGTGTTGTTCCCCTCTATGTTTCCATGTGTTCTTATCAATTAACTCCCACTTGTAAGTGAGAACATGTGGTATTTGGTTTTCTGTTCCTGCCTTAGTTTGCTAAGGGTAATGGTCTCTAGTTCCTTCCATGTTCCTGGAAAAGACATGAACTTTTCATTTTTATGGCTGCATAGTATTTCATGGGGTATATGTAAAATATTTTCTTTACCGGTCTACCATTGGCGGGCATTTAGGTTGATTCCGTGTCTTTGCTATTGTGGATAGTACTGCAGTGAACATATGCATGTGTCTTTATAATCGAATAATTTATATTCTTTTGGGTATATACCCAATAATGGAATTGCTGGGTTGAATGGAGGTTCTGTTTTTAGCTCTTTGAGGAATCACCACACTGTTTTCCACAATGGTTGAACTAATTTACACTCCCATCACCAGTGATAAGCATTCCCTTTTTTCTACAGCCTTGCATCTGTTTTTTGTTTGTTTGTTTGTTTTGGTTTTGGTTTTGGTTTTTCACTTTTTAATAATAGCCATTCTGACTGGTGTGAGATGGTTTTGATTTAAATTTCTCTAATGATCAGGAATGTTGAGCTTTTTTTACATGCTTGTTGGTTAGATGTATATCTTCTTTTGAAATTGACATTCTTCATAGAACTCAAAAAAACTATTTTAAAATTTATATAGAACCATTAAAGCCTGAGTAGCCAAGGCAATGTAAAGTAAAAAAGAAATAATAATTTTAAAAAAGCTGGAGGCATCACACCACTCAAATTCAAACTACACTCTAGGCTACAGTAACCAAAACAGCATGGTACTGGTACAAAAACAGACATGTAGATGAGTGGAATGGAATAGAGAGCCTGGAAGTAATGCTGCATACCTACAATCATCTGATCTTTGACAAAGTTGACAAAAACCAGCAATAGAGGAAATAATTCACTATTCAATAAATGGTGCTGGGATAACTGGTCAGCCTATGCAGAAGACTGAAGCTGGCCCCTTACCTTTCACCATATAAAAATATTAATTCAAGAGGATTAAAGACTGAAATGTAAAACCAAAAACTGTAAAAACCCTGGAAGACAACTGAGGCAATACCATTCAGGACATAGGCTTGGGCAAGGATTTCAATATGAAGATGCCAAAAGCAATCACAACAAAAGCAAAACCTGACAAATAGGATCTAATTAAACTTAAGAGATTCTGCACAGCAAAAGAAACTACCCATATTTCATTTTGTTATCCTGAGAAGAGTGTTAGTGAAGCAATGTGTTTTCTTTTTGTTTATATATATTTGAGAGAAAAACTAAGCCAATGTGTGTGAAAACACACAACTGGAAATAAAAAACAAAGACTAAGATATAGTCAACTATGTAATGAAGAAAAATTAATTTATTAATGCTTATTATAGGCCAAAAAAGAAATGAGCATAACAAATTTTGGTTTCTAAACTATAATTGTCACTGTAATTCTGCTGTGATATATAATGGTATTTAGCAGTGTAGAATTGTGTTAATCACACTTGAACAACCTTAATTTTATCTGTGAACGCTAAGGAACCAGTAATAAATTACTTCAAGCATTTTTCCCAATAGATCTTCCCACAACTTGGACTAGGTGGTATGCACAATTTTTATTTATTTATTTATTTATTTATTTATTTTAGTGTGGCAAACACTGAGAATTGCCTACCCAATTGCCATCCTCCCCTTCTTTACTAACAACTTGAGCAATATGCGCAGTTGCAAAACTACATTTCCCAGCTACCCTTGAAAATGGTAGAGATCAGTGAAATGTAAGGTGAAGCCTGGACCTTCCCTTTTTACCTTCCTTCTTGTTTTTGCTTTCTGCCTTGAACTCAGTTGTGAAGATGTCTGGGTTTCCAGAAAACATTTTGGGTTAAACACGGCGTTGAAAATTATGTGCTAATTACAGGAAACCAGAAATCTGGAAGGAGTTAGACGTCCTTGAATGACCTATTGCGGAATTTGCTCTATGTTAGAGCTACTTTTAAAACCCAAATAAAATTTACAAAATATTCAGTTTTACAAAACTATAACATTGGTTATCATAAAAATGAAACACAACCATATGAAAGGCAAATTGAAAATTATATAAATTATATAAAAATTATTTTTTACAGACGGTTAACTTGAATTCTATTTAGTAAATTGTAAGTTTGAAGAAATACAATTAGAAATTTTAAAATAAAATCTAAAATATCAAAATAAACTCAAGAAGAGATTGAAACTAAATAGAACAAAACCATGAGAAAATAAGAAACAGTCTCAAAGAATAAACTCCGAGGGCAATGTAGGACTCAGAAATATTTATAGAGAAATTTTCCCAAATTTTTAAGAAACAGGTTATCCCTATTCTATATGAATGCTTCACAACATATAAAAAATATGAAATATTATTGAATTTGTTTTACAAAACTAGTATTATGCTATAGTAAACCTAACAAAATAAACACTCTTTAAAACACATAAAAATATTTTCTTTTTTTTTTTTTTTTTTTTTTTGAGACGGAGTCTTGCTCTGTCGCCCAGGCTGGAGTGCAGTGGCCGGATCTCCACTCACTGCAAGCTCCGCCTCCCGGGTTCCCGCCATTCTCCTGCCTCAGCCTCCCGAGTAGCTGGGACTACAGGCGCCAGCCACCTCGCCCGGCTAGTTTTTTGTATTTTTTAGTAGAGACGGGGTTTCACCGTGTTAGCCAGGATGGTCTCGATCTCCTGACCTCGTGATCCGCCCGTCTCGGCCTCCCAAAGTGCTGGGATTACAGGCTTGAGCCACCGCGCCCGGCCAAAAATATTTTCAATAAATGCATGAATAAATGTCCTATCTATTATTATTCAAGGTGTCAGAGTCTAGCTACTGAACTTAGACTCAAGGTCCAGTAGGTGGGCTAAGATCATCAAAGTAGAGAAACGAGTTCAAAAGCCTTTTCTGAAACCAAGACATTTTCCAATTTACTCACTATTTGTTTTCCATAGTATGGATCCCTTAGGAAACAACAAACTTTATTGGCTAGTGTAAGCCAATAAAACTATGTTGTGAATATAGTAATTCAGATATTACTATAAATTAAGTCTAGTTGTATTAGGAAAAGAATCATGCTGCAAGCATAATTAAAATAACTAACAAAGGTTTAAATCCACTAAATGGTTTTTATGTGTTTGCTTTGTTTTGGTTTTCTCGCTTAAAAAGTCTGGAAGGTAAACAATCCAGAACTGGTAACGTCAAGGGGCTTCAACTGATTCTCTTCGTGACATAGATATTGTCCTATTGTTATACATGTTCCAAGCATTCTAATGCCAGAAGAGAAAGATGTGTTAAATTTCCAAACACAATAGATCATATGCAATTTTTTTCCTAGAGGTGGTAAATCAATTGTGATACACATTAATGAAATGGAAAATGTATTAGAAGCTCAATCACAAATACGGGTGGTGAGGACAAATGCGCTCAGTTGTAGTGTATTATTCTTATTATAAGCTCAGAAAATAAAATAAAATAGCATCTGATTTAGGAATATTAACAAAGCAGCATCAAAACCAACACCAATATAATATGTAAATATGTATTTAATATTTTTAACTATTATTGTTGAAATCTTTATTTCCTGATATACATCATATCGGAAACAAATTATGAATTATATTCAAACCTAACTATTAAGCAGTTATCAATTAACATGAAAGGAAAATATCTACTATCAATATAAATAGCAAACATTTTTTGAGAATTCAGATGTTTCACACTCTAGACTAAGTATTTTAATTCAGATACATAAAAATCCAAGACTATGTTTTTAACTACCATTGCACTGCCTTCAATTATCTCATGTCCTCATTGCTACATTCTAACAACAACAAATAAAGAAATAAAATAATGGGACAAATGTCTGGTCATTCTCTGCAATAGTGGGCACTAACTAAAAGGTCATTGTGTGGCAGACAATGAATTCATAATAGGAATCTATTTGCCATTGGCTTGTTTCCATTTATTTAACTGGATATTCACTGGGCCTTCAGTCCACAACTTACTGTTCTGCTTACTGTTTGGGGAAATTTCTTTAAAATCTTGGAATTTTTCTTTAATAACTTTCTCATTCATTTTCTGGAAATCTTACCATTTGGATTTTGAATCCTCTTCCCTTTGCTTTTTATTTTCTGGAAAACATTTTCAGAGAAACTGCTATTGTATTTTTGCTGTTAGATTTAACTTTTCTAAGCATTTTATTCCTAAAAAAAATTTTTATTGACTATTTATTTTAATAGTATCCTCTTCCACATTTTTATATTCCACATATTCTCTTTTCATTCCAAGAATATTAGTTACAGGTGTCTTTGCATTTTTTTTCAGGTGCTTGTATTCAACCTGTCTTCTCTGAATTTCTTTTGTCATTTGTTTGTTTTGTCTGATTTTATTATTGTTGTTATGGTTAGACAATTGCCCAAATTATAAAGTAATATTTTGTCATCCTGTGATATTTAGAAGGAAATTCTTATCCAAGCTTACTAGAAGCAATATGTAATTAAACGGGCTTGTGGTGCACTACATATTGGAGAGATCAATAAGAAATCTTGTCCTTTGTTGGGACATCCTCAAAATAGTCATATTCATAGATCTCATCAGCTTCTTTAAGAAAGACTTATTGGCCAGGTGTGGTGGATCACATCTGTAATCCCACATATTGGAAGGCTGAGGTAAAATCACTTGAGGTCAGGAGTTGGAGATCAACCTGAGTGACACAGTGAAACTCTGTCTCTACAAAAAATAAAGCACAGCCAGATATGATGGCACATTCCTGCACTCCCAGATACTTGAGGGACTTAGACAGGAGTATCACTTGAGCCCAGTTTAAGGTCACAGTAAGCCATGATGTGCCACTGTGTTCCAGTCTGGCAATAGAGTGAGACCTTGTCTCAATAAAAAATAATAATAATAATTCTCAATTGTTCCCTGGATTGAAAGCTGTGGTGCTGGGATCATCATACTTAGAGTGAAACAGGGAAACATAACAAAGGTATCAATGTTTAATACATACATCTTTATTTAAATATCTGTTTTCAGTATATACCCGAGGTCTCTAAAATGTTCATTATTTTCAACCTCTGTCTTCTAGGCATCACCTAGGAGAAATGCCATTCTGCAAATGCCTTAATCATTCATTCTCCCAGTTATCCAAGCTTCAGCAAAATATATCACCATCATCAACTGCCTGTCTCTTTTGAATGCAAATAATTGCTTGTCAAATAATTCCTCAGAAATAATATGTCTAGTGATATGATTTGGCTGAGTCCCCACCCAAATATTATCTGGAATTGTAGTACCCATAATGCCCACATGTCATGGAAGGAACCCAGTGGGAGGTAATTGAGTCATGGGAGCAGTTACCCCCATGCTGTTGCTCTCATGATACTGAGTGAGTTGCCATGAGATCTGATGGTTTTATAAGAGTTTTTTTTCCCCTTTTGCTCAGCACTTTTCCTTCCTGCCATCATGTGAAGAAGGATGTATTTGCTCCCTCTTTCACCATGATTGTAAATTTCCTGAGGACTCCCCAGCCATACTGAACTATAAGTCAATTAAACTTCTTTAATTTATAAATTACCCAGTCTCAGATGTGTCTTTATTAGCACCATGTGAGTGGACTTACACAGTAAATTGGTAGCAAGTAGTGGAGAGCTGCTGTAAAGATACCTGAAAATGTGAAAGTGATTTTGGAACTGGGTAACAGGCAGAGGTTGAAACAGTTTGGAAGTCTCAGAAGATAGGAAAATATGAAAGTTTGGAACTTCCTAAAGATTTGCTTAATGGCTTTGACCAAAATGCTGATAGTGATATGAACAATAAAGTCCAGGCTGAGGTGGTCTCAGTTGGAACTTGTTAGGAACTGGACTAAAGGTCACTCTTGTTATGCAAAGAGAATGGCAGCATTCTGCTCCTGACCAAGATATCTGTGGAACTTTGAACTTGAGAGAGATGATTTAGGGTATCTGGTGGAAGAAATTTCTAAATGACAAAGCATTCAAGAGGAAGCAGAGGTTAAACGTTTGGAAAATTTGCAGCCTAATGATGTGATAGAAAAGAAAAACTGTTTTTTTTCTGGGAAGAAATTCAAGCTGGCTGCAGAAATTTGAATAAATAACAAGAAGCCAAATGTTAATCACCAAGACAATGGGGAAAATGTCACAGACCCTCATGGCAGCCCTTCCCATCACAGGTCTGGAGGCCTACGAGGAAAAAATGATTTTCTGGCAGGGTCCAGGACTCCCTACTCTGTGCACCCTCAGGACTACATCCCAGCTGCTCTAACCATGGCTAAAAGGAGCCAATATATAGCTTGGACTATTGCTTCAGAAGTTAAAAGCCTGAAGCCTTGGTAGGTTCCATGTAGTGTTGGACCTTTGGGTGCACAGAAGTCAAGAACTGAGGTGTATCCCAGCACTTTGGGAGGCCGAGACGGGCGGATCACGAGGTCAGGAGATCAAGACCACCCTGGCTAACACGGTGAAACCCCGTCTCTACTAAAAAAAATACAGAAAACTAGCCGGGCGAGGTGGCGGGCGCCTGTAGTCCCAGCTACTCGGGAGGCTGAGGCAGGAGAATGGCATAAACCCGGGAGGCGGAGCTTGCAGTGAGCTGAGATCCGGCCACTGCACTCCAGCCTGGGCGACAGAGCGAAACTCCGTCTCAACAAAAAAAAAATAAAAAAAAAAAAAAAAGAACTGAGGTGTGGGAACCTCTACCTAGATTTCAGAGGATGTATGGAAAGGCCTGAATGTCCAGGCAAAAGTTTGCTGTAGGGGCAGAGTCCTCATGGAGAATCTCTGCTAT
This sequence comes from Trachypithecus francoisi, assembly GCF_009764315.1. NCBI lineage: Eukaryota > Metazoa > Chordata > Mammalia > Primates > Cercopithecidae > Trachypithecus > Trachypithecus francoisi. The sequence goes on from NW_022681455.1 coordinate 59,903,036, forward strand.
GCCCATGAAGAAGGGAAATGTAGGGTCGAAGCCCCCACAGAGCCCCCACTGGGGCACTGCCTAATGGAGCTGTGAGAAGAGGGCCACTGTCCTCTACATCCTAGAATGGTAGGTCCACCAAGAGCTTATAGTGTGCACCTGGAAAAGCCACAAGCACCTAATACCAGCCCTTTAAAGCAGCCAGAAGGGGAGCTGTACCCTGCAAAACCACAGGGGTGGAGCAGCCCAAGACCATGGGAGCCCACCTTTTGCGTCAGCATGACCTGGATGTGAGACCTGGAGTCAAAGGAGTTCATTTTGGAGCTTTAAGATCTGACTGCCCTGCTGGATTTCTGACTCACATGGGGCCTGTAGCCCCTTCGTTTTGGCCAGTTTCTCCCATATGGAATGGGGTGTATTTACTCAATGCCTACACCCACATGTTTACCTATTTAACAGACTTGTACATTCTGCACATGTACCCCAGAATTTAAAATAAAAGTTGAAAAACAAAACAAAATTAAAAAAAAAAAACTTTGGAACCAGTCATACAGCCTATCTGATAGCATCTCCATTAGCCATTCATGAAAAATAATTCTAGGATCAGAAAGGAAACTCTCTTCTGCCCTTTACCATGGAAATGGTACTCTCAACACTATGTTAGAAGAAAATTAAACATGTAAATATCTTTGACATTTAAAAGCTTCTAAAAATGAATTAAATTATAAATGGCAATAACTTATGCTTATGTAGCACTTCATGTTTTTCAGCATCCTTCTAACTACATTATGCCCCCACCCTTGGTAGAGCAGTCATGAATACTTAAAGTGACTTGCCTAAAGGAACACAGCTGACTAGCTATAACACTTATAACAAAGATCCAAGATTCACGTTTGCTTTTCTTTTCTGTGAATTTGACCTTACTAAAGGAAGCCATTACCACAAGTAGACAAATACTGTATTAGCTGTACTCACATGGGATTCCTGTTGTGGCTCTCACTGTCATTTTATCACATAGGCTCCCCCATAACAAAATCCATGGCATTTTTCAGGTCCCTCACCTGCCTTATGACTCCCCGTGAAGTGTAGAGTGGGCTATCCTCTCCATAGATGATTCTGCTACTTTGCTGTAGCCTAATCAGCACTGTAATAGTCATCCAAAGTTTGCAAGCTAAAGCTATAACTGCATGTACACACATATTTTGAAGACTTTTTTTTTCTTCTTTGGGAACTATTACAAATGTGGCCCAGGGATGAAAAATTCTCATAATTGCTACCAAATCATTTATTTTCCATGCCACACCAGTTTTAAAGTATTAGAAAATTAAGATATATGAATCTCTGTTGCTCCAAGCTAATGCATTTGTCATATATTTCAAGGTGGTCTTTTTGGCATTATGCCACATCTAAGATTTAGTTCAGATCTGTGACTAGCGTGACAACATAAAAGTGCACCAAGGTCTTTCCCTGGTATTTACTACAAATGACATTCTAGAAAATATCTCAAAACTCCCAAGGTAGGAAGATCACTAAAAAAAAAAACCTATTTTTTCATCTGGCACCTTCAAAGTGAACTGAGCCTCACTTTTGGTCTACATTGAAGCGTTTGGTCTAGATCCATCTTAGGTATATTCAAGATAGCTTTTCTCTATGTGAAAACTCAAACAAAGTATTAGTTGATGTAGAAGTCAGAAAAATGTATGAACTACAATTCTCTTACAGGTTTATTTTGATCAAAGCTATGTTCAATAATTTTTCTATTTTATTTTGATTGTTTTACTATTCAATACATAGACACAGACATACATAGAAATGGTTCACTTCTCTGTGACCAGTTTAGAACAATTTTTTAGAAAAGTTTGCCTTCCTTGGAAACGGATAAACATTGTAAGACCCATGCTATTATAACTCAAGCAGACCAATAATTTTAACAATAGAATAAAATGCTTACTTAGAACAAGAAATATTCAGGGATTGGCATCCAAGATGGCCGAATAGGAACAGCACCAGCCTCCAGCTCCCAGGGTGAGTGACACAGAAGATGGGTGGTTTCTGCATTTTCAACTGAGCCTCCGCTGCTGATACCCAGGCAAACAGGGTCTGGAGTGGACCTCAAGCAAACTGCAACAGACCTACAGCTGAGGGTCCTGACTGTTAGAAGAAAAACTGACAAACAGAAAGGACACCCACACCAAAACCCCATCAGTACATCACCATCATCAAAGACTAAAGGCAGATAAAACCACAAAGATGGGGAAAAAGCAGTGCAGAAAAGCTGGAAATTAAAAATATCAGAGCGCATCTCCCCCTCCAAAGGAATGCAGCTCATCGCCAGCAACGGAACAAAGCTGGACAGAGAATGACTTTGACAAGCTGAGAGAAGAAGGCTTCAGTCGATCAAAACTTCTCAGAGCTAAAGGAGGAACTACGTAATCAGTGCAAAGAAACTAAAAACCTTGAAAAGAGAATGGATGAATGGATAACTAGAATAATCAATGCAGAGAAGACCTTAAAAGAACTGATAGAGATGAAAACAATAACACGAGAACTACGTGACAAATGCACAAGCTTCAGTAACCAACTCAATCAACTGGAAGAAAGAGTATCAGCGATTGAAGATCAAGTGAATGAAATGAAGAGAGAAGAGAAGTGTGGAGAAAAAAGGGTAAAAAGAAATGAACAAAGCCTCCAAGAAGTATGGGATTATGTGAAAACACCAAATCTATGTCTGACTGGTGTGCCTGAAAGTGATGGGGAAAATGGAACCAAGTTGGAAAGCACTCTGCAGGATATCATTCAGGAGAATTTCCCCAACCTAGTAAGGCAGGCCATCTTTCAAATTCAGGAAACACAGAGAATTCCACAAAGATATTCCTCGAGAAGAGCAACTCCAAGACATATAATCGTCAGATTCAACAAAGTTGAAATGAAGGAAAAAATGTTAAGGGTAGCCAGGGAGAAAGATCGAGTTACACACAAAGGGAAGCCCTTCAGACTAACAGTGGACCACTCAGCAGAAACTCTACAAGCCAGAAGAAGGTGGAGGCCAATACTCAACACTCTTAAAGAAAAGAATTTTAAACCCAGAATCTCATATCCAGGCAAACTAAGTTTCATAAGTGAAGGAGAAATAAAATTCTTTACAGACAAGCAAATGCTTAGAGATTTTGTCACTACCAGGCCCGCCTTACAAGAGATCCTGAAGGAAGCACTAAACATGGAAATGAACAACAGGTACCAGCCATTGCAAAAACATGTCAAAATGTAAAGTCCATCGATGTTAGGAAAAAACTGCATCAACTAGCGAGCAAAACAACCAGCTAATATCATAATGACAGGATCAAGTTCACACATAACAATATTAACCTTAAATGTAAATGAACTAAATGGTCCAATTAAAAGACACAAACTGGAAAATTGGATAAAGAGTCAAGACCCATCAGTTGCTGTATTCAGGAGATCCATCTCACATGTAGAGACATAGGCTCAAAATAAAGGGATGGAGGAAGAACTACCAAGCAAATGGAAAACAAAAAAAGGCAGGGGTTGCAATCCTAATCTCTGATAAAACAGACTTTAAACCATCAAAGATCAAAAGAGACAAAGAAAGCCATTACATAATGGTAGAAGGATCGATTCATCAGGAAGAGCTAATTATCATAAATATATATGCACCCAATACAGGAGCACCCAGATTCATAAAGCAAGTCCTTAGACACTTACAAAGAGACTTAGACTCCCATACAATAATAATGGGAGACTTCAACACCCCACTGTCAACATTAGACAGATCAACAAGACAGAAAGTTAGCAAGGATATCCAGGAACTGAACTCAACTCTGCACCAAGCGGACCTAATAGACATCGACAGAACTCTCCAACCCAAATCAACAGAATATACATTCTTCTCAGCACCACATCGCACTTACTTGAAAACTAACCACAGAGTTGGAAATAAAGCACTCCTCAGCAAATGTAAAAGAATAGAAATTGTAACAAACTGTCTCTCAGACCATACTGCAATCAAACTGGAACTCAGGACTAAGAAACTCAATCAAAACTGCTCAACTACATGGAAACTGAACAACCTGCTCCTCAATGACAACTGGGTACATAACAAAATGAAGGCAGAAATAAAGATGTTCTTTGAAACCAATGAGAACAAAGATACAACATACCAGAATCTCTGGGACACATTTAAAGCAGTGTGTAGAGGGAGATTTATAGCACTAAATGCCCACAAGAGAAAGCTGGAAAGATCTAAAATTGACACTCTCACATCACAATTAAAAGAACTAGAGAAGCAAGAGCAAACACATTCAAAAACTAGCAGAAGGCAAGAAATAACTAAGATCAGAGCAGAACTGAAGGAGACAGAGACACAAAAAACCCTCCAAAAAATCAGTGAATCCAGGAGCTGGTTTTTGAAAAGATCAACACAATTGATAGACCGCTAGCAAGACTAATAAAGAAGAAAAGAGAAGAATCAGATAGATGCAATAAAAAAAAGATAAAGGTGATAACACCACCGACCCCACAGAAATACAAACGACCATCAGAGAATACTATAAACACCTCTACGCAAATCAACTAGAAAACCTAGAAGAAATGGATAATTTCCTGGACACTTACACTCTCTCAAGACTAAACCAGGAAGAAGTTGAATCCCTGAATAGACCAATAGCACACTCTGAAATTGAGGCAATAATTAATAGCCTATCAACCAAAACAAGTCCAGGACCAGACGGATTGACAGCCAAATTCTACCAGAGGTACAAGGAGGAGTTGGTACCATTCCTTCTGAAACTATTCCAACCAATAGAAAAAGAGGGAATCCTCCCTAACTCATTTTATGAGGCCCACATCATCCTGATGACAAAGCGTGACAGAGATACAACCAAAAAAGAGAACTTTAGACCAATATCCCTGATGAACATCGATGCAAAAATCCTCAACAAAATACTGACAACCGAATCCAGCAGCACATCAAAAAGCTTATCCACCATGATCAAGTGGGCTTCATCCCTGGGATGCAAGGCTGGTTCAACATACACAAATCGATAAACATAATCCAGCATATAAACAGAACCAAAGACAAAAACCACGATTATCTCAATAGATGCAGAAAAGGCCTTTGACAAAATTTAACAGTCCTTCATGTTAAAAACTCTGAATAAATTCGGTATTGATGGAACATATCTCAAAAATAATGAGATATTTATGACAAACCCACAGCCAATATCATACTGAATGGGCAAAAACTGGAAGCATTTCCTTTGAAAACTGGCACAAGACAAGGATGCCCTCTCTCACCACTCCTATTCAACATAGTGTTGGAAGTTCTGGCTATGGCAATCAGGCAAGAGAAAGAAATCAAGGGTATTCAGTTAGGAAAAGAAGAAGTCAAATTGTCCCTGTTTGCAGATGACATGACTGTATATTTGGAAAACCCCATCGTCTCAGCCCAAAATCTCCTTAAGCTGATAAGCAACTTCAGCAAAGTCTCAGGATACAAAATCAATGTGTAAAAATCACAAGCATTCTTATACACCAATAACAGACAGAGAGCCAAATCATGAATGAACTCCCATTCACAATAGCTTCAAAGAGAATACAATACCTAGGAATCCAGCTTACAAGTGATGTAAAGGACTTCTTCAAGGAGAACTACAAACCACTGCTCAGTGAAATCAAAGAGGACACAAACAAATGGAAGAACATACCATGCTCATGGGTAGGAAGAATCAATATTGTGAAAATGGCCATACTGCCCAAGGTCATTTATAGATTCAATGCCATCCCCATTAAGCTACTAATGACTTTCTTCACAGAATTGGAAAAAACTGCTTTAAAGCTCATATGGAACCAAAAAAGACCCCCACATTGCCAAGACAATCCTAAGCCAAAAGAACAAAGCTGGAGGCATCACGCTACCTGACTTCAAACTATTCTACAAGGCTACAGTAACCAAAACAGCATTGTACTGGTACCAAAACAGAAATACAGACCAACGCAACAGAACAGAGGCCTCAGAAATAATACCACACATCTACAGCCATCTGATCTTTCACAAACCTGACAAAAACAAGAAATGGGGAAAGGATTCCCTATTTAATAAATGGTGCTGGAAAAATTATCTAGTCATAAGTAGAAAGCTGAAACTGGATCCTTTCCTTACTCCTTATAGGAAAATTATTTCAAGGTGGATTAGAGACTTAAATTTTAGACCTAAAACCATAAAAATCCTAGAAGAAAACCTAGGGAATACCATTCAAGATATAGGCATGGGCAGGGACTTCATGTCTAAAATATCAAAAGCAACGGCAACAAAAGCCAAAATTGACAAATGGGATCTAATTAAACTAAAGAGCTGCTGCACAGCAAAAGAAACTACCATCATAGTTAATAGGCAACCTACAGAATGGGAGAAAATTTTTGCAATCTACTCATCTGACAAAGGGCTAATAACCAGAACCTATAAAGAACTCAATCGAATTTACAAGAAAAAAACAAACAACTCCATCAAAAAGTGGACAAAGGATATGAACAGATACTTCTCAAAAGAAGACATTCACACAGCCAACAGACACGTGAAAAATGCTCATCATCACTCACCATCAGAGAAATGCAAATCAAAACCACAATGAGATACCATCTCACACCAGTTAGAATTGCAATCATTAAAAAATCAGGAAACAACAGGTGCTGGAGAGGATGTGGAGAAATAGGAACACTTTTACACTGTTGATGAGAGTGTAAACTAGTTCTACCATTGTGGAAGACAGTGTGGCAATTCCTCAAGGATCTAGAACTAGAAATACCATTTGACCCAGCCATCCCATTACTGGGTATATACCCAAAGGATTATAAGTCATGCTGCTATAAAGACATATGCACACGTATGTTTATTGCAGCACTATTCACAATAGCAAAGACTTGGAATCAACCCAAATGTCTATCAGTGACAGACTGGATTAAGAAAATGTGGCACATATACACCATGGACTACTATGCAGCCATATAAAAGGATGAGTTCGTGTCCTTTGTAGGGACATGGATGCAGCTGGAAACCATTCTCAGCAAACTATCGCAAGAACAGAAAACCAAATACCGCATATTCTCTCTCATAGGTGGGAATTGAACAATGAGATCACTTGGACACAGGAAGGGGAGCATCACACACCAGGTCCTATTGTGGGGAGGGGGTACAGGGAAGGGATAGCATTAGGAGATATACCTAATATAAATGATGAGCACACCAACATGGCACATGTATACATATGGAACAAACCTGTACGTTGTGCACATGTACCCTAGAACTTAAAGTATAATTTTTTAAAAAAAGAAAAAAACCAGAAATTAAAAAAAAAGAAATATTCAAGCCACTATGTGTTTAACAAACTACTATTTAAAGGATATACTCATTAACTAGTATAAAAACCTGACTTGGGCATGTGCTTATATCAACTCATATAATCCTCACAATATTGAATTAGTTGGTCTACATGAGAATTTTCTGTTATGTGACCTCTCAAATGATCACTTGGGAATCCTGAATTCCCAGGTATTAGTAATGCATTTAATTGTGTAATGAAGTTTATCACATGATCAGCATCATATATGAACAAGTTACTATTATAATAACACTAATTATCGCTATTCATTGAATTCTTTTTTTTTTTTTTTTTTTTTTTTTTTTTTGAGACGGAGTCTCGCTCTGTCGCCCAGGCTGGAGTGCAGTGGCCGGATCTCAGCTCACTGCAAGCTCCGCCTCCTGGGTTTACGCCATTCTCCTGCCTCAGCCTCCCAAGTAGCTGGGACTACAGGCGCCCGCCAACTCGCCCGGCTAGTTTTTTGTATATTTTAGTAGAGACGGGGTTTCGCCGTGTTAGCCAGGATGGTCTCGATCTCCTGACCTCGCGATCCACCCGTCTCGGCCTCCCAAAGTGCTGGGATTACAGGCTTGAGCCACCGCGCCCGGCCCATTGAATTCTTTTAAAGAGACATTGTGCTTTCTACATGTATGCTTTTGTTTAATTATCTTAAAACTCTACTGAGTAGGTAATAGTATCCTCATTTAACTTATGAGAAAGCCAAGTCTCAAACAACATGGCATTTTCCTCAAGGTCGCAATTATAAAATGGTAAAGGAATTCAGCCCCAAATCTTTTTTACACTAAAACTCATGTTCTCATTTCACCCTGCTGCCTCTAATTTTACAGCATAAAACAGTTCCCATTTAGAAAAACATGCTTTCAAATAAAATGAAATAGGAGAAAAGATATAATGAACAGCCTGAGAATAAAATCATACATAATTTGAGAATAACCTCATAATTCACAAAAGTTTGCATCTGTTATTCTAATGTACTGCCTGTGTTATAATTGCATATTTTCATAATTTATTCATGCTGTTACATTTTTTCTCAATATAAATCAAACGTATATTTCTTTTACTTAGCAAATGTTTTCTAGTAAACCTGACAGAAAGTTTCCTACTAGCTGACACATAATAGACAATCAGCAATTCTCACTGCTGTCAACATGTTAGAATGCTTTGTCCCTATTTAAGAGTAGTTCCTCATTCTAGTTAGAAAAGACACATTTAAGAAAACTGAAAAAGATGCACTTGACATGTAGCAGGTTGTCAACAAAGAGAAGTGAGTATTGAATGAACGAGTGGTTGACACTAACATTTGACGTTCACATAAGCCAGCAGGGGGAGAAATTACAGCATTCTTCAAGTCACACGCTCATGGGTGAACGCCCTGGACACAGACTCTTGAGACAGATTTGATTATAGGACGTTTCTTGGGGAATATCCTCAAAAGCAGCACTCATGAGAGAGAGAAGAAAGAAAGATTGGGCAAAGGGAGAAGTAGAACTGCAATGCAGTTGCATCAGAGGCCTCAACCAACCACATAGGGATATCTGGAGTTAGGACAGCCCTCCAAGATGCCACACTAAGGCAGGGGGGCTGGGACTTTGAAATCCTTATCAATCAGTCACTAGTTTTAGCTCCGATCTGTCATCAGCCAAAAGTCCCTGCAGCTAGAAGAAAGAGTTCCACCATCACCAAGCAGGGAAGTTGGATAGCACATTACAACATCCAATACATACAGCCACTTTTCTTATGAGTAGAAGTGTTCCTTTTACCACATTCCACCAAATAATAATTACCACTTAAAAATATGCTATATGTTTTATAATAAATTATTGTTTTTATAATCTTCAACATAACTTTATGTGAAATATTCTTCTCAGTCCTGTTTTACAGATAAGAGTGAGATTCAGTAACATTAAATAACATATTAAAAAAATTTTTTTTCATAAGTTATTGGGGTACAGGTGGTATTTGGTTACATGAGTAAGCTCTTTAGTGGTGATTTGTGAGATTTTGATACACCCATAACCCCAGCAGTATACACTGGAAAATATTTGTAGTCTTTTCCCCTCACCCCCCTCCCACTCTTCCCTACAAGTCTCCAAAGTCCATTGCATGATCCTTATGCCTTTGTGTCCTCATAGCTTAGGCCCTACATATCAGTGACAACATTTGATGTTTATGATGTTTGGTTTTCTATTCCTGAATTACATCACTTAGAGTAATAGTCTCCAATTGCATCCAGGTCACTGCAAATGTTCTTAATTCATTATTTGTATGGCTGTGTAGTATTATATATATATATAATATAAACATATAGTATATTATATGTTATAAACATATAGTATATTATATACATAATATAAACACATAGTATATTATATATATATAAACATACACACACACACAAACACCACAGTTTCTTTATTCATTTGTTGATTGATGGGTTGTTTTTTGGGTTGGTTCATGATTTTTGCAGTTGTGAAATGTGCTGCTATAAACATCCGTGTGCAAGTATCTTTTTCAAATAATGACTTCTTTTTATCTGGGTAGATACCCAGTAGTGGGATTGCTGGATCAAATGGTAGTTCCACTTTTAGTTATTTATGATTATTAGTGATTTTGAGCATTTTTTCTTATGTTTGTTGTTCATTTGTATATCTTCTTCTGAGAATTGTCTATTCACGTCCTTACCCCCTTCAAGCTTTGAATTTCTCTCTTCTACTTGTTCAACTATATTGCTGAGACTTTCCAGAGCATTTTGGATTTCTAAAAGTGTGCCCAAAACTTTCTGAATTTTTTACTGTTTTTTCTTTAAGCTATTTCCATAAATAGTTTTCCCTTCACTTCTTGTATCATTTTTTTGCATTTCCTTGCATTGGGCTTTGCCTTTCTCTGTTCCCTCCCTGATTAGCTTGATAAGTAACCTCCCGAATTATTTTTCAGGCAATCAGGGATTTTTTCTTGCTTTTTATCCTTTGCTGGTGAACTAGTGTGATTTTTAGAGGTGTTGAAGAGACTTGTTTTGTCATATTACCGGCGGTGGTTTTCTGTTTCCTTCTCATTTGGGTAATCTCTGTCACAGGGAAGGTTGGGCTGAAGGCTGTTGTTCAGATTCTTTTGTCCCATGGGGTGTTCCCTTGAGGTAGTACTCTCCCCCTTTTCCTATGAATGTGGCTTCCTGTGAACTGAATTGCAGTGACTGTTGTCACTCTTCTGCGTCTAGCCACTTAGTGAGTCTACCCGACTCCATACTGGTACTGTACAGAGTCCTGTGATGTGAATTATCTATGGTGTCTCAGCCACCTACCAGTGCCTGTTTCCATGGAGGTGGCAAAGAGTGCAATGGACCCCGTGAGAGTCCTTAGCTTTGGTGGTCTAATGGTCTATTTTTGTGCTGGCTGGACTCCTACAAGGAGGTGGCACTTTCCAGAAAGCATCAGCTATAGTAATGTGGAGACGGGCCACCAGTGAGTGGGACCCTAGAACTCCCATGATTATATGCCCTTTGTCTTCTGTCTATTCTGGGTGAATAGGGAAGGATCATCAGGTGGGGGTGGGGCTAAGTGTATCTGAGCTCAGACTCTCCTTGGGTGGGTCTTGCTGCCGCTGCTGTGGGAGATGAGGTGAAATTCCCAGGTCACTGGAGTTGTGTATGTAGGAGGATTACAGCTGCCTCTGCTGAGTCATGCAGGTTGTCAGGGAAGTGGGGGAAAGTCGGCATTCACAGGCCTCATCCAGGTCCCACACAAACAAAAGAGCCAGTCTCACTCCCACAATGCCCGCCACCCCCCACAACAGCACGAGTCTGTTCCCAGGCAGAGGATGAGACAGGCTTGAAAACTTGCCCAAGACTATCCACTTCCCAGCTGTGAGAGAGAAGGGTTTTAGTTCTCCCTGGCCTGTGAGGTCTGTAAGCCTCATTCGCACCCTCCCCTGAGTTCTGGCGAGGAGGCTTCTTCTTCACTTCAAATTGTTACAAAGTTCAGCTACAGAATTCCTCTCCCTGTGCAGTTTTACCCCCTGCTCCTCTGGCCACTCTCCTGATGGATCCCTGTGATGCCAGGCAGGAATGGACTGCTTGGGGACCCAGTGAGCTCCCAGGGCCTTTCTACTACTTCCTCTACCCCTATATGTCACTTGGCTTGGCTCTCTAACTTGACTTGGCTCCAGCTAAAGTCGGAAACTTCTCCCGCAAATGGACTTTCAGCTTCTCCAGTGAAGGTGTGTGGTTGGGAGAGGAGGGTCTCCTTTTCCCACTTCCGCAGTTGGGACACTGACAGAATTTGGGGTGTCTCTCAAGTTCTGCAGGAGCAGTCCACTTCCTTCAGAGGATCTGTGGGTCCTCTCGGGATTGATGGTTTGTTCTTGCAGTCAATTTGAAGCTAAAATTAACAATGCAAGCCTCCGTATGCTGCTCTCTCCAGAGCTGCAATCTAGTGCTGCCTCCCGCCTGCCATGATCCCATCTAAATAACATCTTTATGATTACACAACTAGTAAATTTTTTCTCTACCATAGCAGGCCACCACCCTTTGGGGTTTCATAAAGTGATAGGAGCTTATGGAAGATCTGTTCTTTCTTGCAGAAGAAATTATAATTGCTAAAATACAGTGAATCCCAAGAGATCTCTTAAAATTTACATCTTGCATTATAACCCCCATTCATGCTGTGGTCCCTGATAATCATGCAGGACAGACACATAAGTTAATGTCTTGACTTTTCCTTTCCATTAAAAAGAAAAAAAAAAGACGAGATTTATATGTCTTTTCAAAGTTAATACTCTTTTACAACTTAATCCCTCAGGAACAGTATATCAATATATATTTTCTGAAATACTTTTGTTAATTAACTGAGGTTAGAAATACAAGATTTTGCAGATGTAATGTTTAACTCAAAACAACAGAAATTTCATGAACAGGGATGACTCTAATTTCTTCTACAGGAAAAGTTGCATGTTAAAAGTTAGCTTACTGTAAATCATATGAAGATAATGAAGAATAAGCATTGTGAATTGGAAGAAGTTCTATGTTGCATAGGAATAACAGCAGAAATTAATGGAGTATTTAGATGTAACAGTTTTAAAGGCATAATCATTTCTTTATCACCAAGAAAGTAGCTAAGAAGAGTTGCTAATTCTAAGGAATATTTTGAGTAAATTGAAAAACATTCCAGGCAACATGGAAAATAAAAATGTCTCACACACATGCACTCCATTCTCTATTTATTTATGTATGTATTTATTTATTTATTATACTTTAAGTTCTAGGGTACATGTGCACAACGTGCAGGTTTGTTACATATATATACATTTTCCATGTTGGTGTGCTGCAACCATTAACTCGTCTTTTGCATTAGGTATTTCTCCTAATGCTATCCCTGCCCTCTTCCCTCACCCCAAAACAGGCCCTGGTGTGTGATGTTCCCCACCCTGTGTCCAAGTATGCTCATTGTTCAATGCCCACCTCTGAGTCGGAATATGGGGTGTTTAATTTTCTGTCCTTGTGATAGTTTGCTGAGAATGATGGTTTCCAGCTTCATCCATGTCCCTAAAAGGGACATGAACTCATCCTTTCTTATGGCTGCATAGTATTCCATGGTGTATATGTGCCAGATTTTCTTAATCCAGTATATCACTGATGGACATTTGGGTTGGTTCCAAGTCTTTGCTATTGTGAATAGTGCCGCAATAAATATATGTGTGCATGTAACTTTATAGTAGCATGATTTATAATCCTTTGGGTATATACCCAGTAAAGGGAGCGCTGGGTCAAATGGTATTTCTAGTTCCAGATCCTTGAGGAATTGCCACACTGTCTTCCACAATGGTAGAACTAGTTTACACTCTTACCAACAGTGTAAAAGTGTGCCTATTTCTCCACATCCTCTCCAGCATCTATTGTTTCCTGACTTTGTAATGATTGCCATTCTAACTGGTGTGAGATGGTATCTCATTGTGGTTTTGATTTGCATTTCTCTAATGGCCAGTGATGATGAGCATTTTTTCATGTGTCTGTTGGTTGCATAAATGTCTTCTTTTGAGAACTGTCTGTTCCTATCCTTTGTCCACTTTTTGATGGGTTTGTTTTTTTCTTGTAAATTTGTTTAAGTTCTTTGTAGATTCTGGATATTAGCCCTTTGTCAAATAGGTAGATTGCAAAAATTTTCTCCCATTCTGTAGGTTGCCTTTCACTCTGATGGTAGTTTCTTTAGCTGTGCAGCAGCTCTTTAGTTTAATTGGATCCCATTTGTCTATTTTGGCTTTTGTTGCCATTGCTTTTGGTGTTTTAGTCATGAAGTCCTTGCCCATGCCTATGTCCGGATTGTTATTGCCCGGGTTTTCTTCTAGGGTTTTTATGGTTTTAGGTCTGATTTAAGTCTTTAATCCATCTTGAATTAATTTTTTTACAAGGTGTAAGGAAGGGATAAAATTTCAGCTTTCTGCATATGGCTAGCCAGATAAGCTTTCTGCATATGGTGGATAAGCTTTTTGGTGCGCTGCTGGATTCAGATTGCCCATATTTTCTTGAGGATTTTTGTATCGATGTTCATCAGGGATGTTGGTCTAAAATTCCATTTTTTTGTGTGTTTCTGCCAGGCTTTGGTATCAGGATGATGCTAGACTCATAAAATGAGTTAGGGAGGATTCCTTATTTTTCTATTGATTGGAATAGTTTCAGAAGGAGTGGCATCAGCTCCTCATTGTACCTCTGGTAGAATTCGGCTATGAAACTGTCTGGTCCCAGATGTTTTCTTGTTGCTAGGCTATTAATTATTGCCTCAATTTCAGAACCTGTGATTGGTCTATTCAGAGATTCTACTTGTTCCTGGTTTAGTCTTGGGAGGGTGTATGTGTCCAGGAATTGATCCATTTCTTCTAGATTTTATAGTTTATTTGCATAGAGGTGTTTATTGTATTCTCTGAAGGTAGTTTGTATTTCTGTGGGATTGATGGTGATATCCCCTTTATCATTTTTTGTTACATCTATTTGATTCTTCTTTCTTTTCTTCTTTATTAGAATTGCTAGAAGTCTATCAATTTTTTTCATCTTTTCAACAAAACAGCTCCTGATTCATAGATTTTTTGAAGCGTTTTTTTGTGTCTCTATCTCCTTCAGTTCTGCTCTGATCTTAGTTATTTCTTGCCTTCTGCTAGCTTTTGAATATGCTTGCTCTTGTTTCTCTAGTTCTTTTCATTGTGATGTAAGGGTGTCAATTTTAGATCTTTCCAGCTTTCTCTTGTGGGCATTTAGTGCTATAAATTTCCCTTTACATAGTGCTTTAAATGTGTCCCAGAGATTCTGGTATATTGTGTCTTTCTTCCCATTGGTTTCAAAGAACATCTCTATTTCTGCGTTAATTTTGTTATTTACCCAGTAGTCATTCAGGAGCAAGTTGTTCAGTTTCCATGTAGTTTTGCAGTTTTGAGTGAGTTTCTTAGTCCTGAGTTCTAATTTGATTGCACTGTGGTCTGAGAGACAGTTTGTCATGATTTCTGTTCTTTTACATTTGCTCAGGAGTGCTTTACTTCCAACTATGTGGTCAATTTTGGCATAAGCGTGATGTGGTGCTGAGAAGAATGTATATTCTGTTGATTTGGGGTGGAAAGTTCTGTAAATGACTATTAGGTCTCCTTGGTGCAGAGCTGAGTTCAAGTCCTGGATATCCTTGCTAACTTTCTGCCTCGATGACCTGTCTAATGTTGACAGTGGGGTGTTAAATTCTCCCATTATTATTGTGTGGGAGTCTAAGTCTCTTTCTAGATCTCTAAGGACTTGCTTTATGAATCTGGGTGCTCACGTATTGGGTGCATATATATTTAGGATAGTTAGCTCTTCCTGATGAATTGATCCTTCTAGTATTATGTAATGGCCTTCTTTGTCTCTTTTGATCTTTGATGGTTTAAAGACTGTTTTATCAGAGACTAGGACTGCAACCCCTGCTTTTATTTGTTTGTTCGTTTCCATTTACTTGGTAGATCTTCCTCCATCCCTTTATTTTGAGCCTATCTGTGTCTTTGCATATAAGATGGGTCTCCTGAAGACAGTACACTGATAGGTTTTGACTCTTTAACCAATTTGCCAGTCTGTGTCTTTCAATTGGGGCATTTAGGCCATTTACATTTAAGGTTAACATTGTTATGTGTGAATTTGATCCTGTCATTATGATATTAGCTGGTTATTTTGCTCATTAGCTTGATGCAGTTTCATCCTAGCATCAGTGGTCCTTACAATTTGGCATGTTTTTGCAGTGACTGGTACCAGTTTTTCCTTTCCATGTTTACTGCTTCCTTCAGGAGCTCTTATAAGGCAGGCCTGGTGGTGCCAATATCTCACAGCATTTGCTTATCTGTGAAGGATTTTATTTCTCCTTCACTTATGAAGCTTAGTTTGGCTGGATATGAAATTCTGGGTTGAAAATTCTTTTCTTTAAGAATGTTGAATATTGGCCTCCACCTTCTTCTGGCTTGTAGAGTTTCTGCTGAGCTATCCACTGTTAGTCTGAAGGGCTTCCCTTTGTAGGTAACCCGACCTTTCTCTCCGGCTGCACTTAACATTTTTTCCTTTATTTCAACTTTGGTGAATCTGACAATTATGTGTCTTGTAGTTGCTCTTCTCGAGGAGTATCTTTGTGGCTTTCTCTGTATTTCCTGAATTTGAATGTTGGCCTGCCTGCCTTGCTATGTTGGGGAAGTTCTCCTGGATAATATCCTGAAGAGTGTTTTCCAACTTGGTTCCATTCTCCCCATCATCTCAGGTACACCAATAAGACGTATATTTGGTCTTTTCATATAGTCCCATATTTCTTGGAGGCCTTGTTTATTTCTTTTTATTCCTTTTTCTCTAAACTTCTCTTCTTGCTTCATTTCATTCATTTGATCTTCAGTCACTGATACTCTTTCTTCCACTTGATCAAATTGGCTACTGAAGCTTGTGCATGCATCATGTAGTTCTTGTGCCATGGTTTTCAGCTCCATCAGGTCATTTAAGGTCTTCTCTATGCTGTTTATTCTAGTTAGCCATTCGTCTAATCTTTTTTTCAAGGCTTTTAGTTTCTTTGCAATGGGTTCGAACATATTCCTTTAGCTTGGAGAAGTTTGTTATTACCAATGTTCTGAAACCTACTTCTGACAACTCGTCAAAGTCATTCTCCTTCTAGCTTTGTTCTGTTGTTGGTGAGGAGCTGTGATTCTTTGGAGGAGAAGAGGTGCTCTGGTGTTTAGAGTTTTCAGCTTTTCTGTTCTGGTTTCTCCCCATCTGTGTGGTTTTCTTTACATTTGGTCTTTGACGATGGTGACCTACAGATGGGGTTTTGATGTGGATGTCCTTTTTGTTGATGTTGATGCTATTCTTTTCTGTTTGTTAGTTTTCCTTCTAACAGTCAGAACCCTCAGCTGCGGTCTGTTGGAGTTTGCTGGAGGTCCACTCCAGACCCTGTTTGCCTGGGTATAACCAGTGGAGGCTGCAGAACAGCAAATATTGCAGAACTGAAAACGTTGCTGCCTGATCCTTCCTCTGGAAGCTTCATCTCAGAGGGGCACCGGGTGTATTACGTATCAGTTGGCCCCTACTGTGAGGTGTCTTAGTTAGGCTACTTGGGGTTCCAGGACCCACTTGAGGAGTCAGTCTGTCCATTCTCAGATCTCAAATTCCATGCTGGGAGAACCACTGCTCTCTTCAAAGCTGTCAGATAGGGATGTTTAAGTCTGCAGAAGTTGTCTGCTGCCTTTTGTTCAGCTATGTCCTGCCCCAAGAGGTGGAGTCTAGAGGCAGGAGGTCTTGTTGACCTGTGGTGGGCTCCACCCAGTTTGAGCTTTCTGGCCACTTTGTTTACCTAGTCAAGCCTCAGCAATGGTGGGTGCCCCTCCCCCAGCCTCGCTGCCACCTCACAGTTCAATCTTGGACTGCTGTGCTAGCAGTAAGCAAGGCTCTGTGGGTATGGGACCCCCTGAGCCAGCACAGGATATAATCTCCTGGTGTGCTGTTTGCTAAGACTGTGGGAAAAGTGCAGTATTAGGGCAGGGGTGCCAATTTTCCAGGTACCATCTGTCACAGCTTCCCTTGACTAGGAAAGGGAATTCCCCAACCCCTTGTGCTTCCTGGGTGAGGCTATGCTCCACCCTGCTACAGCTCACTCTCCATGGGCTGCACCCACTGTCCAACCTGTCCCAATTAGATGAACCCAGCACCTCAGTTGGAAATGCAGACATCACCAGTCTTCTGCTTCGCTCATGCTGGGAGCTGCAGAGCAGAGATGTTCCTATTCTTCCATCTTGGAATGATCCTACACACTCCATTTTCAATGAAATTAAGAGAAAGGGAAAATCTTCCAAATCCAAAATACACATAAAGCTCTCAGAAAGATATGAGAACTGGCAAAAGACATATGGAAAATGCCATTAGAAATGTCAAGGGACTTGAGCATGACAGATTTCCAAAGGTGGCAACTTTATTCTGACAATAAAGCCCAATACTCCTCTACTATAACTTTGGTGGGATATGCTGTGAGCAAGGCTGAGCTCAGACAGAGCTGAATCTAAGCACTGTTGAGAGCTTGGGGGTTACAGGCAGAGAGATGCCAGCAGCAGATCTCAGAATTCATTAGCAATTAATTACTTGTCGAAAATGAGGAGCCTACCTTGGAACAGAGCCCATGTTCCTTAATTGCAGTAGTCAGCAGGGGAATGGGTAAAACATGGCTGGCAGCAGAGATCCTTCTAGATATTGTTTGGTTTGGGGAAACAGATGAGTTCAACTGGCTCAGGGGAATACAGCAAAGTACCATATGTGAGAAGAGTCTGTAGCAACAGAACAGAGAACTTGTGATTACAATGTCTGGAAGTTACATTTTTCCCCTCAGCCAAAAGAATGTCCTGAAAAATGGTCTTCCAAGAAAATACAACTTTCCTACCATAAGAAATAAAAAAGAAACAACACAACACCAATAAAATATGAGTAAGTTTTTATGGAAGAAGACATAAAACATATCCTTGGACACAAAGCAGATGGAAATTGCTGCAAACATTCCACCGTGTGTGTGTGTGTGTGTGTGTGTGTGTGTGTGTGTATGATTAATATATATTAAAGTTTACCTACTATGAAGGAATAACAAAGCAGAAATATAAAACTAAGGGAAGAGATATTTTCATCTATTAAGTAAATGATGGCAGCTTAATTCTGAATCATCCTACTGGAAAACATACAAAGCAAGCCCTGAAAGATAAAAGAGATAGTTAAAAACCTGAAGTACATACTTCCTAAAGATAAATAATAAGAAAACTCACAAATTCCAAATTATATGTGAGCATGGCAATTGGCAATTGAGACTATGATGATGATACCTGTTGTTAAAAAAAAAAAAAAAAAGCCATGAAGGCATTGTGTCCAGAGTTGGTTACTTCTGGTGGGTTCGTGGTCTCGCTGACTTCAAGAATGGAGCTGTGGACCTTCACGGTGAGTGTTACAGCTCTTAAAGATGGCATGAACCCAAAGAAGGAACAGCAACAAGATTTATTGTGAAGAGCAAAAGAACAAAGCCTCCACAGCGTGGAAGGGGACCCAAGTGGGTTGCTTCTGCTGGCTGGGGTGGCCAGCTTTTATTCCCTTATTTGTCCCTGCCCATGTCCTGCTGATTGGTCCATTTTACAGAGTGCTGATTGGTCCATTTTACAGGGCACTGATTAGTCCATTTTACATGTGCTGATTGGTCCATTTTACAAACCTAGCTAGCCACAGAGCACTGATTGGTGCATTTTTACAGAGTGCTGATTGGTGCATTTAACAATCGTTTTGTAAGACAGAAAAGTTCTCCGAGTCCCCACCTGACCCAGAAGTCCAGCTGGCTTCACCTCTCAATCCCCCCTCTAAAGAGGACACCCCAACTGCTGTTGGGAATTGGGTAATGACCACTCTAGCTACTTCCTGCTGAATAGGGGTGAAGAAGGGGCCCTGCAGTGGTAGTGTCTTCCAGAGGGGAATGCTGTAGGCCAAACAAAGGGTCAGTGGGTTGGTCCAGGTGTCCTCTTTAGAAGTTATAGTTAAGCTCACTTGGGGTTCCATTTGTAAGACCATCTGTCTTACAATTGTCAGACTGCAGCTAAAGCCACATTCTTTTCATTGAAGGCCAGGGTTTGATCTAACAATATCATGACATCTCTCCAAGTGAGGTTGAGGGTTTACCCTAGACCCTGTAGGACATCTATGTACTATCAGGATCATCTGAAAACTTCCCCAGGTCTGCCTTGATCTCCTGTAAATCAGAGAGGGAGAAGGGGACATGTACCTGGGTTGGACCAAATTTCCCCTCCCCCCCACAGCTTGAAGGTGACATAACCGATAGCCCAGGGGTTTTTGTGGTCCCTTAGAGATATATTTGCTTATTTCCTTCTGGGTGGGGGAGATTAGAGGAGCCTTATCATTAATAAGAAGGGGAGCTGTAAGGAGGCTAGGATATGATGGTAAGTTGAGAGGTCCTCCTGTGGGGTGTAAATTGCAAACTTTGCATAGTTGTGGATTATCCTCCAATAAAAGAAAGCTTAGACATAAGGTATTTCACTCCATTTGCCTTCCCTCTTACAGAAAAGGTCAAGCTGCAGGATAGTATTGTAATTTATACTTCTCTCAGGTGGCCATTTTTTCCATCAGAGAAAGAATATTAGGGCCAGGCCATAGTGCAGAAAAAAAAATGAGCCACCTCTTTTTCAGGGTTTGTGGGTCAAATTGGTCACAATGGCTTAGGATGCATTTCAAGGGTGAGCCTGTTGATGCCTGAGTGTTTCCCATCTGAAAGACAAAACTGCTCACAGTTTTGGTTGTTTGTCTCCCCGCCACTGGCCCAAGAACCCACAATGATCCCTGGACCCTGCTGATTGGAATAGTTGTGCTCACTGAGCAGCAGCAGAAATGCTAGTTTTCCTCATAGACCACAAGGAGGACCAAGGAAAATGGAATTTAGTGGCCCCTATGACACATTCTAGAAAACCCATTAGAGTCCTAAGCATTTTCTCCTGTTAGTGTTGGGACCTTACCCCTGTCCTATAAAGATGATATGACCCAAAAATGGAGTGGAGGGCCACACCTTGAGGGAGGGAAGGGATCTCCAGGATTGGAAGACTGACATCTTTTGTCCCCACTTCTCATCATATGAATAGGAAGGATATCATTTCTGAGGCTCCCAATATCCTAGCTTCAGAAATAGCCCTTGTTAGGCCTGCTAGTCTGAGGAAGGATCCTAAAATTCCAGAGTCTCCTATCACCCCCGATGGGGCTTTGGGCAAAAATTATGTCTTTCTGATTGGTGAGCCTGGGTGCCTAAAGAAAGGAACAGAGTCCCAAAATTTATACTAGAAATCATTCATATGGGAGAAACTAGAAAAGCACCAGAGACAGGGAGTGGTTTTTAGAAGCAAGACTAGCCTAAGAGAAGAGAGGTAGAAGGAAATTTGTCTGACAAGCATTAGGACCCAGGAGGCAAGGGTCAAGTTAGATAGGATAGATGGGTGAGTCTTGCTTAGGCGAGGTGACTTTAAGAATTCCGTTCATGGCTACAAGGTCAACCAACTTTTTGTCAGAACCCTGGAGCTGAATGGCTTTCCTCTCTGTTGACACTCAGCTCAGCCCAGAAGTACAGGAAAAGTGTAAGCTGGTTCCAGGCAAACCAACACTCCCAACTCTGAAGAGTTGGGGACAGAGAGTTCTTTATCAGAAAGTCTGATACCCATGTCTTTAGTTCTGCAGCCACGCTAGTCACTTTTAACTGGCTGATAGGTGCCCGCTGTTTAGCCCCTGAATTCTAAGGAAAAGTAGGAGAAAATGGCAAGCAAAACGGATATAATGGTATGCACCACTTGGCAATATCACAGACAAGCCCCCAAGATGTGTCTGGAGTTGGTTCCTTCCAGTGGGTTCGTGGTCTCACTGAATTCAGGACTTCAAGAATGGAGCTGTGGACCTTTGTGGTGAGTGTTACAGCTCTTAAAGATGGCATGGACTGGAGAGGGAGCAGCAGCAAGATTTATTGTGAAGAGCAAAAGAATAAAGCTTCCACAGCATGGAAGGGGACTCAAGAGGGTTGCTACTGCTGGCTGGGGTGGCCAGCTTTTATTCCCTTATTTGTCCCTGCCCATGTCCTGTTGATTGGCCCATTTTACAGAGTGCTGACTGGTCCGTTTTACAGAGCACTGATTGGTCCATTTTACAGTGTGCTGATTGGTCCATTTTACAAACCTCTAGTTAGCCACAGAGTGCTGATTGGTGCATTTTTACAGAGTGCTTATTGGTGCATTTTGCAAATCCCTTGTAAGACAGAAATGTTCTCCAAGTCAGTACCTAACCCAGAAGTCCAGCTGGCTTCATCTCTCAGCATCTGGTGGTCTGGTGGTAGCAGATCCTGTACATGCCCTAAAAACGTCTGATAGCTCTCCTGCAAGACACTTTATTACAAAAAGGAAGGACTCTACGCAGGCTGTCTTGAACAGGGATTGCCTAAGCACTGGGAGAAGCAGAGTTTGCAGACAGGGAAAGGAGCAGGAGGGCAGAGGTGGAAGATCTAGGAAGCACCAGCAAGAAAAACCTTTGAAATATTAGTGTATCATTGTGGAAAACAGGACCCATCTCCTTGGTGAAAAAACTGGGAAAGTCCAGGGATGAAGGCAGAAGTCATCCAGAACCATGTTTATGGTTCCCAGAAATGTTGGGGGAATAATTTTATTTTAAAGAGGAAACTCAGTGTAGCCCTCTTTATAAGACAGTTAAACTAAAATCAGTTAATTATATTTTCCAAAATGAACACACTTTGACCTCTGAGATGCTCTGAGAGTCTCCTCTGAGAATCAGAGAAGACATGTTAACTAGGAAGCCATCCATCAGTGTGGAAGGATGGACTGCTGGAAATTTATTCTGGCCTGATCTTACATGCTGAGGTGAACTCCGGCAAGGCTGAGTATCCCTAATCTGAAAATCTGAAATCTGAAGTGCTCCAAAATCCAAAACTTTTGAGAGCTGACATTATGCTCAAAGAAAATGTTTACTACAGCATTTCAGTTTTAATTTTTATTTTTTTGGATTAGTGAAGCTCAACTGCTATAACTGCAAATATTCCAAAATCCAAAAAGAAGCTAAAATCCAAAACACTTCTAATCCCAAGCATTTTGCATAAGGGATACTCAATTTTAGTCCCAGAAAATCCAACTCATTCCAATATGAGTAACAACAAAAGAAATAAGGAAGCATCAATACAAAGTGACAGGAAGAAAAAACATGAGAAAGAAACAAAACTTTTCTATAAATGAGGAAGACTCACCAAAAAAATAAAATAAAAATCATCTCATCACAAAGCAGATGAACACGGTAGCCCTCTTAATGAAAGATCAAGCATGAAGGAAGATTATAGGGCAGAAATAAAAGAATTTGGTGAAACGATGCTCAAAGACCAGGGGATGATCTCTATAAAAATAGATGATAAAACAGGAAATGACACAATTTCAGAAAAATAAACACCAAAATCACTTCAGAAATGAAGAAAAATTATAAGGAACACAATGGGGAATAGATCCCATGAGAGTCCAGTAAGAAACTTGTGAAAAAAAAATGATAAAGAACAAAATAAAATGAAAATGAAGTCAGAGAAAGAATGAAAAAATTGAGAGAAAATAAAAAATATAGATCATAGATATAGACAATCCAATCTAACATAAGTAGAGAGTACTGAAAAGAAAATAAAAACAATGAATCTGAAATTTAAAAACATTCAAGAAAAAAATTATGAAATTAAAAAAAAGACTTGGTTCTTCATATTGAAATGACTCATTATCTGTAGAGGAAAATTAACCTAAAGGTCAACACTAATACATATGCTACAAAGGTAACAAATTTTAATGATAAAGAAATAATGTGTATGTCAGATACTTAAAGAGATCAAATCACTTAAGAAGAAAATCAATTTGGCACGAGGCTTTCACAGGAACATTCAATACTGGAAGACATTGAAGCTACACATTGATTGTTCAAGAAAACAAAGTATTATCCAACCTGCCCTTTAAGTAGAACAGCTATAAACAGTTGTGAAAAATAAGAATTAGAACACGTTGTTTACAAGAGTCTTGAGAAAACTAGTACAAGATGAACTTTAGCCAAGCAAGAGATGAGTAATAAAAACTTAGCAAAAAGATTTATGATTAATACCTTCAGAAAGTTTTATAATTAAACAGTAAAATACTCTGGTGGAAGAAACATCTGCGAATAAACCAGAGTTAGCTGATATTCTTCTGGTTTATGCCTTTGCATATAATGAGAGTGGGGAGCAAGTATGTAACACCTGCTGGGGAGGGGTCAGAAATTCTGCTACTAACTAGCCATGAAATGTTGCTGACATACTCACTGTCCTATGCTTTGGAATTTTTATCTTACGTGTGGACAAATTTAAAATCTGATATGCCAGAGAAATTAAAATTAAAGGGGCCGGGCGAAGTGGCTCCTGCTTGTAATCCCAGCACTTTGGGAGGCCGAGGTGGGTGGATCACGAGGTCAGGAGATCGAGACCATCCTGGCTAACACAGTGAAACCCCATCTCTACTAAAAAATACAAAAAACTAGCCGGGCGAGGTGGCGGGCACCTGTAGTCCCAGCTACTCGGGAGGCTGAGGCAGGAGAATGGCGTAAACCCAGGAGGCGGAGCTTACAGTGAGCTGAGATCCCACTGCACTCCAGCCTGGGCGACAGAGCGAGACTCTGCCTCAAAAAAAAAAAAAAAAAAAAGAAAAAGAAAAAGAAAAAGAAAAAGAAAAAAGAAAAAAAATTAAAGGTCAATTGCTTAGCTTTGGGCAAGAAAGACCATATATAGCAAAACAACAAATGGACCAGAAAACTACAAACTATAGTCCTTGTCCCATCTATAAGACTCAGAAGTGAAATGTTGGTCACTTTCTTTGTCTCTATTTTCTCATTGTAAATTGTGAGGAAATTGACAATAACATGGTCTTATTTTATGCTTTTATTTGTATATTATTTTGTTATTATTGTTGCCACAAAGGCTGAAATAACAAACTTTTGTTTATTCATTCAATATTTATTTAGCACCTACTATATGTCATGAACAGTTCTAGTGAATAATCAAAGACAAAATCTCTACTCTTATAGACTTTATATTTTAGTTGGGGCTAGGGAAAAGAAAATAAGCCATAAACATCATAAACAAACAAATTCCATAGTGTGTTACAAGTATTACAGAAACAAAGAAAGCAGATTAAAAAGGGCAAGGAATGCTGGGGAGATAATTTTTTTTTTTTTTTTTTTTTTGAGACAGAGTCTCGCTCTGTCGCCCAGGCTGGAGTGCAGTGGCCGGATCTCAGCTCACTGCAAGCTCCGCCTCCTGGGTTTAGGCCATTCTCCTGCCTCAGCCTCCCGAGTAGCTGGGACTACAGGCGCCCGCCACCTCGCCCAGCTAGTTTTTTATATTTTTTAGTAGAGACGGGATTTCACCATGTTAGCCAGGATGGTCTCGATCTCCTGACCTCGTGATCCGCCCGTCTCGGCCTCTCAAAGTGCTGGGATTACAGGCTTGAGCCACTGCGCCTGGCCAATAATTTTGTTTTTAAAAGGAAATTTAGTGTAGGCCTCATTATAAGACAGTTAAACAAAAATTAGTTAATCACATTTTCAAAAATGAAAACACTTTGACCTTTGAGATGTTCTAGAATAATTTTCAAATTATGTCTCCTTTATGAAAAATTGGACTATTTATTTGACATTATATTTTATCTGACAGAATTAAGTCAGGATTTTCGCCAAGTCTCTTATTTTACAATGCCAATACATTGATTCTGATTTTAAATATATTTGTTTCTTTTATATTTTCTCCTTAGATAAATTTTGTTATTATTTTTCTAACTGTTTGTGCTAAAACTTCTCTTGCTTTCTTTTCATTTTTCCTGTTTAATAGCAGCTTATAAAACTGTAGATTTCATTTGAGTAGTTTTGATCATATCTCATACATTTTTATAAAGAATGTACTAATTATTATTCTCTGTTTTATAATTGCAATTTAGTTTTTTATTATACCCAAGAGTTATTTAGGATAGAGCTTTATTTTTTAATTTCCAAGACTCTGTGTTTATTTTAGTTATTAATTTCTGGTTTGTTACATTGTGGTCAACAAAAAGATATTTGGACCATTTTGTATTTTGTTTCTATTAAATTTTTCTTCATCATCTCATATGTGGTAAATTTCAGTAAGTTATACCTAGAAACTTGAAAATGAAACATATTCCTGTCAGTAGGAAGCAGATTTGTATGTATGGATATATGACTACTGTTCGTATGACTATGCTTTTGTGAATTTTTTGCATATCTCCAATAGTTGGTGTGATATTTATTTTAAAAATGTGTCTCAATGTAGGTTCTGTTTTTGACTAGTATAAAGACAATTCTTTGCATGTTAATAAAAAATAATTTAGCACAGAAGTGGAAGACAAGTGGATATGAAATGTGAGTTAGCAGAACTCACACTCTCTCTCTCTCACACACACACACAAATAGACCAAAAAACACACAAACACACAAGAAAAATAACAACACTGGAAGGAGTAAAAACAGACTAAACACTAGAAAAGATAATAAAGGACAATGAGAGGAAATTTTTAATGGAATTTTTAAACATTTCTGAAGTAAATATATACTGTCAAACAAACACTAACATTCACATAATTTAAATTCCCTGAGGAAAGTAAAATCAGCTATACATACATGAAAGCCACTATCAAGTTAGGTATTCATGCATTCCGATTTAAAAAAGAAAAACCTGGGTTACACCTGTTTTTTTAGTGTCCTGTGCAGTTATTGTTCTATTCCCTATAAACAGTGTGTTTTTCTTGAAGACATATTACCAAATCACCCTAGGAATGAAGGGGAAAGTCACCTTGGCTTCAGATTTCTACATAGCAACATTCAGTATGAGTTTGCGTCCTTTGTAGGGACATGGATGCAGCTGGAAACCATCATTCTTAGCAAACTATCACAAGAAGAGAAAACCAAACACCGCATGTTCTCACTCATAGGTGGGAACTGAACAATGAGATCACTTGGACTCGGGAAGGGGAACATCACACACTGGGGCCTATCATGGGGAGGGGGGAGGAGGGAGGGATTGCATTGGGGAGTTATACATGATATAAACGTCATGCACATGTACCCTAGAACTTAAAGTATAATAAAAAAATAAAAAAATAAAATAAAATAAAAAAAGAAAGTGGTTGAGCAACATTTACAAGGTACCCAAGTTGTAAAGTTTGATATTTATATCCAGCCAAATTTTACCTCTGTTATAAACACTACAACGAAACAGTTTTGAATACACACTAACTCTGGTAACATTGCACTCGTGAGATTTTCCTGAAAAAGTTACTAAATATCTAATATTAGCCAATTAAATATGACTAGAGAAATTCAAAAAAAAAGACTAGGAATAAGGCTTTAAAATATTTAAGTGCAGAAGACCAAAAAAGGGTAGGACAAAGGTGGTGACAAATTATAATGTAACTTTTTATATAGAAATAATATGGTTTTTAACACTTTAGAAGAAGAAGGGGAAAAGTTGGGGCAGAATAAGGTTGCAGTTCGCATTTCCAGAACTAGAGACAACAAAATATCATTAAAAATAAACAAGCAACAAGAGTTTTAGCAAATTAATAAATCAATCAAGGAATAAGGGTATTAGTATATTTAAGAGAAAAAGCATATTTAAGGAAATGCATACTATTGATTAAAATTGAATCATGAAGAAGAGAAGAGAGGTAGAGAAAAATAGAAAACTTTCTAACTATAACAAGAATCACGAGAACATATGGACTCATGAAGGGGAATAACACACTGGGGGCTACTGTCGAGTGGAGGGCTCGGGGAGGAAGAGCATCAGGAAGAATAGCTAATGGATGCTGGTCTTAATACCTGGGTGATGGGTTGATCTGTGCAGCAAACCACCATGGCACACATTTACCTATGTAATAAACCTGCGCATCTTGTACAAGTACCCTGGAACTTAAAATAAAAGCTGAAGAAAAAAAAAATCACAAAAATGAAAAATAAATAAAAACAAACCATGAAGAAAAAAAAAAAACTTTACAAGCCATCTAAAGAGAAAATATCACATATGACAAAATTAAAACTCAACATATCTGTCATAGAATTAAATATAAATGAGTTTGACCTATTAATGAAAGAAATGAAAGAGAGACTGTAGTAGTAAAATTTTAATTCACTCTTCATTATACTACATATGAAATTAAAGAAAAAATAAATATAGAAGATGAATAATATAATTAATAAGATTAATCCGATGTATATAAGTTTTGGCTGCAGAAAATAGGGAATACATCATTTTTTTCAAATACCCATAGAACAGTAACATTCAATGACCACTGAGGAGATGAGAAGACTATAGAATATGATCATAAGGTAGGTCTGATTGATATGTACAAATTCTAGCCAGAGGAAAAAAAATTAATCCGTGGTTATACAATGTAACATACATAATTCTTGAATTGAATAAGATATTACCAGACCATGCCAAGATACAGAACCAAATAATTTAAAAACAAAAGAAAAAAATGGCACAGTGACAGACCCAACTGGTTCACATATTGCAATTATTAGACACTAACTTTAAACAACTATGCTTATATTTGAGTATATATGAAAAGTGAAGAATTTAGCATAGAATTAGAATATATTGGGAAAAATTTAATTAACATTATAGAAATTTAAAACACAATAACTAAGCATTTAATAGATGAATTTAAAATCAAATGAGACATAGCAGAAACTATGACTAATATAGCTATAAAATGGAAAATACATAAAAGATACATAATGAATGGAGAGTTTTGGGGGCCCCAGAAACTTCAGAGACAGAAAGAATAAAGAAAACTAGCCATGAGTTTTTCAAAACTGATGGGAGCCATTAGGTCAAAGTTTCAAGAAACTGTTCATACTTCCAAGCAGGGAAAAATAAGAAGAAAAAAAAGCAGGGGAAGAAAGAAAAACAAAATCATACTCTAGTCACATTCTCTGAGCCATGGAATAGGTAGTGTCTGGGAGGGAGTCTGAGTGAAATATCCCGGATGTTATTAATATTTTACATCTTAACCTAGGTGGTAGTTATACAGGTATTATCACCGTTTACAGTATGCATGTTACACTTCAATTTAAAAGTTTAAAGAATAGTTCTAAATTTTTGTCTCTTATTTAACAAGCTATCCCTCCCTTTACTGTGTTCTGGTCATAATGGACTTTATAGAGGAAGGCAAGATAAACAACACATTAGGAAAAACAGGACGTAACACCAGATATGAACTGAACAGTAAAATCCTGTCTCTTCTTACCGGGCATATTTCACTTTAAAAGAAAGACAGGAGGAGGCACGAGTGGGTATAGTGTTTGTTCCTGTTTTCATCCTTTGCTAGCAGAACTCCAAAGAGGAATGTCCAGAAAACCATATTAAACTAGGTTTAGAAAGCTCAAGACCATTGGCAAGATGGTAGATGCTGCTAGAATTCTGTCCCTGGCATGTTCGGGCAGCTTAAATCCCCTGGGAAAATTCCCTCACATAATTAGTATTAACCTACTACAGGATAGTACTGCTGCTCTAGTTCTGGAAGATGTACAGACAAATGACCTGGAAGCAGTCCTCCAGGCTCCTCATTACCTGTGCAGTATGTGCAACACACCTACGAGTTTCCAAACCCATTGGTGAGAGATTGTGAGCACTGCAGGAGCACTTCAAGGAGAGCAAGGAGAGATATCGTGGCATGACAAAGTGACTTGTGTGTGTGGGATTTACTATTCAGGGTATACACTTTTGTAGGGCATTCAATAGTCACTCCCCAAAGCCAGAAGTCATCAGTAGCATTAGTCATATCTCAGTTTTCACTAGCACAAAAATCAGAACCAAATTAGCCACTCCAGCAGCAATTAGTGAGTGTCGAAGGGGCAGGCAATAATCTGAAGCTTCCCTCTGCCTTTCCTCCTTATGGATAAAACAGTCCCTCTTAGATTTCTACATTCCAACATGCAAAGAGGGAGGTGGTCGGGATGAAACTGTAAGAGACTAAGCATTTATCTAAAAGGGCCTGAATAATCTTAAAAAGCAAAGTCAGCGCTAATAGAGAATTTAATTTTGAATAGAATTAATATTTTAAATACTTATAAACCTTAGTAAAATATAAGGAAGAGACACTATATGAACTGGCACATGAGAAAAATCAGGTCACCATAGGAAATAAAGATGCATGTGTTTTTAGCACATTAGAGCATAGGGCATCAATTTATGACAGTTAATGATCAATTTATGACATCAAAGAAACCAATTAAATAGCAGATACCATTTTATACCTTTTAAACTAACAAAAATCTAAAAAATGCTTATTCCAAATATTGGTAAAGTTATGGTAAAATTATTACACATATATACCAATGACAGGTTAAATTAGAACACAATTTGGCAAAAGAAAAGTTATATATTACAAGTAGATACATGACAATATGTCTTAAGAAAATATTTCATGAAAATCTACTGCAGTGTTATTTATGAAATAAAATGAATGAGAGCAATACAAATGGCCAAAATGAACAAATAATTAAATAAATTATGGTATATCAACTCTATGAAATATTAGACAGCCATTAAAAGTGTATAATTATAAAAAGTTGCATCGATATATAAAAAGTACTTAATGGAAAAAGAAAATAGATAAAAATAAAGTTATATATTATACTAAAGCTCATAAATATTTAAAAATTCTGTATTTTAATAAAGTCTAAAACAAAAATGGAAAAATAAAAATTGTTTAACCACAGAGGGTGAGAAGATACATTATAAATATAAAATAAGAGCCAATCATCATTATGAAAAATCAGACTCTGACTTCATGCCTGGGTCTCGCTCATTGGCTGTCCACTCTCCAAGATCAGCAGCCTAGAGGAGTTATGAATTCAGGGCTTGATTCTTGGCTTCTCTGCCCCACTAACCAGGGGACTTCAGGCAAGTTACTTAATCTCACTTTGCCCTAGTTTCCTCATCTATAAAATGAGATTATGGTAGTACTTACCTAATAGTGTGGTTGAGAAGCTTAGATAACTTCTTCTGTTAGAGCACTTAGAAAACAATCTCAGCAATCCATAAGCATTCTGAGAGTTAACTGTTCTTGTTTTCCTCTGTTGGATGATATGAGCAAGATATCACGGTTCCTAAACAAAGCATGCGGCAAATACTGAATCACTCTTGAATTGAATTAGCTTTATAATCTAATGAAAGAATGTGAGTGCATCTGTCTTTTTGTTTTGATTCCTTTTGTTTGTTTGCAGCATAGTTAATGTGTACAATCTTTTCTGTTGGTATTGAATGGGTAATTTTGGTAGCAGATAAATTAAGTTATTTAGAATAAGAATGTTCTTCTTAGCAGTGTCTTAAAGGCAAAACAAACATTGAGTCCATGCAGCTGCCTGATATTCAGACAAAATGTTTAAGTCTCTATATTTCCCACTTTTCAACATATGTTGTAGTAGTTGTCATCATGCAAACAGACTTGGTATGTTTCACCTCACTTTACATTAGTTACACTTGCCGAAGAGTTAGAATCAGTGGTCTCTGAATTTCCCACAGAAGCAATTAAGACCACAATCAGTTATTTCATGCTGGAACATAACATTTTATAGGTTCTTTTACTCTCTAGTCATCCAACGTGTGTACAAAATTAACAGGGGAACACAGTTAAAGTTTTCTGCTTTTCTAAGTTATTTTTTATAATGTACTCTTTACAAGTAAAAAACAAATACCCTAGAGAAAAATTATTTGAATGTAAAATAATCAAAATATATTCTAGTTTTTCTCTTCCCTCTAAATGTTCTTCTTTCTCCTCCCTTTACATCACCTCCACCTTTCCCTTGTTCTTTTGCCTTTTTTTTCTATTTCTGTCCTCTTTTAGACTCTGAGCACATGAATGGATATAAGCTGTCTGTCTATGTGGATTCTTCCATAGACAGTACGTGAGATGGGACTCCATCAATAAAGGCTTAGTAACACAACACCCCCTCTCAGTAGCTTTAAACAAAAATGTGTTTCTCATTCTCCCTCCTTATCCATCTTGAGATAGCTGTGGCTCTGCACCATGTCCCCCTCACCCTGGGAACCAGGCTAATACAGCCAACCATTGCCTGGAGTCAACACACCAGGAAGAAAGGCAAAAGCAAGTAACACACCAGCTCTTAAAACTTTATTCTAGAATTGACCCATATGGGCCAGGCATGGTGGATCACACCTGTAATCTCAGCACTTTCAGAGGCCAAGGTGAAAGAATCACTTGAGGCCAGGAGTTTAAGACCAGCCTGGGCAACATAGCCAGACTGTTTCTATAAAAAATAAAAAGAAGAATAAATTAGATGGGCATGGTGGTGCATGCCTGTAGTCCCAGCTACTCGGGAGGCTGAAGCAGAAAGATTGCTTAAGTCCAGGAGTTCTAGGTTTCAGTGGGCTATGATCACACCACTACACTCCAGTCTTACAACAGAGCAAGACCCTGTTTCTAAAAATAAGAAAGAAAGAGAGAGAGAGAAAGAGAAAGAGACAAAAGAGAAAGAGAGAGAAAGAGAAGTGACCCATATAACTTCTTATACTTCATTGACCAAAGCAAGTCACATGGCCACAATTAATTTCAATGGACTGGAGAGATCCATTCCACTGGATCTCAGAAACCAGAATGGCAAATATTTTTTAGACAGCATTACTGACTACTACAAAGAACAAACCAAAAAGTTAGAGCATGTGATCCACTACAGCTGATCATACGTATTAATACATACATACATATCAGTAACAAAAAGTTTGATCCTTCCTGGTACTATTGACCAAATATTTTAGGGTAATATTCATTTTTTTATTTGAAGTTAATTTTTTTCTATAATAGTCCCTTCTTTTATATTGTTTCATATTACATAATTTACTTTTATGAGATGAGAAATCTATAACTCCTTCAGATATATAAAAGATATGTATTTTTTCTCCTCATGGAAAAAGAGTTCAGTACCAAATTATGTTTGCTTGTTGGTCAGTTTGTTTGTACGGTGGGTTCATTGGTAGGTCGATTATATTTGACTTACGTATTTCCCAAAGCTTAGGAAACTATAAAATAAGAGGAGGTGTGATGAGAGAGATTCCCAAGACACCATAAACGTTTATCCAAAAAGAAACCTGAGTCCACCCCAAAGCAGAATTTAGAACTTTTATTACATGGCCATTTGGATTAAAATAATAAAAACTACCTTACCTGCTTGTTATGATTCATACTGTATTATAATTTTTCAGTAAGTAATAAAATTCTTGTGACCAGAGTTGAAAACCACTGAAATAGATTTTACATGCAGGTGGTTTCCTTCAATCGTCAGAATTTGAGCATGCTCATCTTTGTTTTCCTTCTGAGATGAAAGGAGAGTTTGACTCTACACATAAAGGAAATAGTTTTCTAACTGACAAATTATTAATTATTGGTTTATATTGTCTCTATTGGAGCATCTTAAACTGGAGAAATACAATTTAAGTGCTACCATTTATTTATTTCTACTTTTACCTCACTTTTACAACTTTCTCTATGCCTGTAAGAACACTCTTCCCCAAAGATCTCAAAATAAGTACTTGAATAAAACTAAAATCTAAGCATAGCTATAAAGAATGCATTTAATTTCAAGTGCTGCTATAAAGAATTTTACAAATGGCATGACAGGGTCCTTTTATTGTCCTCAATTTCATTACATAGCCTTCCTAACAGCTCTCCTGAGAGCAAAGCTAGTCTAGTGTCAATCCTTTTTATCAATTCACTCAGTTACAAAAGAAGAACATTATCCTGACATTATGGGTATTTTTCTACTTATTTGCAGTGTCCCCATTGTACTTTCTCTGAAATGTAGTGCTGAACACAGATGCAGTTTCTGAAGAACCTGCAAGTATTGTCAGCATTAATGATGTAAGTTCAAATTTTGTCCAAGTAAGCTAAAAGAAAACAATCCATTAGCTAAAATAAAATGTGTTCTGGAATCAGCACCAGTCCTCAGACAAGTTAGAAAGTGGTATTTCTTCCCTTCTTCTGAAAAAGTTTCTCAATGAAAGGCCCTTAGCAGGGCTTTTACTCATATGTCCGTCAAGGTTAATTTAATTAGGTATTAGACTATTTCTTCTTTTAAATCAGTATATTCCAAACTGGGGTTTTCAGATTTCACATATCCATAGATGACTTATAATCATTAGAAAATTTTTAATTTTGTACTTTTGTGATAATTATAATCTAAAAAAATTAGACAAAAAATGGTGGAAGAATTGCACAATCACAAGGCAAATGTTAATCTAGGAATGACAAATGCACAAAGCATTGGCCTTGGCCATCAGTCTTGTGCTCATCTTTCCAGCAAACAAATGCATCTTAACAAAACCCAATTATTTGTTATATTACCAAAATATTGTTTGGGAGAATCTCAAAGATATACAGAGGGAAATAAAGAAGACACAAAAGCATGAACTGCTTTATTTATATGAATTTGTGGAAGAAGCAAAATTAACCTCCAACTGTCAGAGGTGTTTAAACCAGAGTGCCTCTATCTTGAATACATGCTGGATAAAATAAGGTTGAGACCTACTAGGTTTCATTCCCAGGAGGTTAAGGCACTCTTAATCACAAGCTGAGATAGGTGGTCGGCACAGGATATGGATCATAGAGACCTTGCTGATCGAACAGCATGCGGTAAAGAAGCCAGCCAAATCCCACCAAAACCAATATGGCAACAAAAGTAACCTCTGGTCGTCCTCATTGCTCATTACAAGCTAATTATAATGCATTAGCATGCTAAAAGACACTCCCACCAGTGCCATGACAGTTCACCATTACCAAGACAATGTCAGGAAGTTACCTTATATGGTCAAAAAGGGGGAGAAAACCTCAGTTACAGGAATTGTCCAGCCTTTCCCAGAAAACTCATGAACAATGTATACCTTATTTAGCATATAATCAAGAAACAACTTTAAGTATCTTTAGTCCAGCAGCCTAGCGCTGCTGCTCTGATAATGAAGTAGCCATTCTTTTACTCCTTTACTTTACTTTATTATTATTATTATTTTTCTTTTTTTTATGAGAGGTAGTCTCGCTCTGTCGCCCAGGCTGGAGTGCAGTGGCCCGTGATATCGGCTCACTGCAACCTCCGCCTCCCGGGTACAAGCGGTTTTCCTGCCTAAGCCTCCTGCATAGCTGGGATTACAGTCTCAGCCACCACATCCAGCTAATTTTTTGTGTTTTTAGTAGAGATGGGCTTTCACCATGTTGGCCAGGATGGTCTCGATCTCTTGACTCTGTGATCCACCCGCCTCAGCCTCCCAAAATGCTAGGATTACAGGCGTGAGCCACTGTGACCGATCATTTTTTTTTTTTCCTGAAATGAAGTCTCACTCTGTTGCCCAGGCTGAGGTGCAGTGGCGCCATCTCGGTTTACTGCAACCTCCACCTCCCAAGTTCAAGCAACTCCCCTGGCTTAGCCTCCCGAGTAGCGGGGTCTACAGGCACACGCTGCCATGCCCGGCTAATTTCTTTTGTATTTCGGTAGAGATAGGGTTTCATTGTGTTTCCCAGGCTAATCTCGAACTCCTGAGCTCAGGCAAACCACCCACCTCTGCCTCCTAAAGTGCTAGGATTACAGGCATGAGCCATCATGCCCGGCCTATTCCTTTACTTTCTTAGTAAACTTGCTTTCACTTTACTGTATGGATTCGCTTCAAATCCTTTTTTGTGTGAGATCCACCCTTTTGGGGTCTGGATTTTGACCCATTTTCAGTAACAAAACTAGTGGTTACATCTGTGGCAAGGTGGATGGTGGACTGTGCTGACTGACAGAGGGAATGAGGAAGTCATCTGGGGTTTTATATAGGCGTGCCTCAGAGATATTGCAGGCTTAATTCCAGACAACCACAATTAAACAAATAAAGTGAATCACACAAATTGTTTGCTTTCTAAATGCATATAAAAGTTTAGTCAAGTAAGTGTGCAATAACATTATATCTAAAAAGTACATATTCTAATTTTAAAATACTAGCAATCATCTGAGCCTTCAGCCAGTTGTAATCTTTTTACCCATGGAAGGTCTTGTCTGTGTTAATGGCTGCTGACTCATAAGGGTGGTGGTCACTGAAGGTTAGAGCATCTATAGCAATTTCTGAAAATAATACACTGAGGTTTATGGCATCTATTGACTCTTCCTTTCAGAAAAGATTTCTCTGTAGCATGTGAAGCTATTTTACCCAGAGAAGAACTTGTTTCAAAATTGGAGTCAATCCTCTCAAACCCTATTGCTGCTTTATGAACTAAGTTAATGGAATACTCTAAATCCTTTGTTTTCATTTCAACAAGTTCACACATCTTCACCTGGAATAGATTCCATCTCAATAAACCACTTTTTTGCTTATCCATAAGAAGCAAGTTTTCATTCATTCAAGTTTGATAATGAGATTGCAGCAATTCAGTCATATCTTCACGCTCCACTTCTCACTCTGCTTCTCTCACTATTTCTACCACATTTGCAGTGATATCAACCATCGAAGTCTTGAACTCCTCAAAGTCATCTGTAAAGGTTAGAATTAACTCATTCCAAACTCCCGTGCTTGTGGGCATTTTGACCTCCTCTCATGAATCACTAATATTCTTAATGGCATGTAGAATGGTGAATACTTTCCAGAAGGTTTCAATTGACTTTTCCCAGATCCATCAGAGGAATCACCATCTATGGCAACTTATAGCCTTATGAAATGTATTTCTTAAATAATGAGACTTGAAGTCAAAATCACGTTTTGATTCATGGGCTACAGAATGGATGTTTTGTCAGCAGACATAAAAACAACATTAATCTTTTTGTACATCCAAATAAAGCCCTTAGAGTACCAGGTGCATTGTCAAAGAGCAGTAATATTATAAAATGATTTTTTTTTTCTGAGTAATCTGTCTCAACAGCGGGCTTAAAATATTTAGTAAACTATGCTTTAAACAGAAGTGCTGTCATCAAGACTTTATTGCTCCATTTATAGGGTGCAGGTAGAGTAGACTTGTAATTATTAAGGATCCTGCAATTTTTGGAATGGTAAATGAACATTGGCTTCAGCTTAGTCACCATCTAGCCCCTAAAAAGATTCAGCCTGTCTTTTGAAGCTTTGAAGCCAGGCATTGACTTCTCCTCTCTAGTTTTAAAAGTACTCAATGGCATCTTTTTCCAATAGAAGACTGTTTCGTTCACCTTGAAAATCTGTTCATCAATGATTTTAGCTAGATCTTCTGGATAACTTGTTGCAGTTCCTCCTACATTAGCACTTGCTGCTGCTTCACTTTGCACTTTTACGTTATGGAGATGGCTTCTTTCCTTAAACTGCATGAACCAACCTCTGCTAGCTTCAAACTTTTCTTCTGCAGCTTCCTCACTTCTATTAGCCTTCATAGAATTAAAGAGAGTTACAACCTTGCTCTAAATTAGGCTTTGGCTTAAGGAAATGTTGTCTCTGGTTTGATCATCTACCCAAACTACTCAAACTTTCTCCAAATCAGCAATGAGGCTGATTTGCTTTCTTATCATTTGTGTGTTCACTGGAGTAGCACTTTTAATTTCCTTTAAGAAATTTCCCCTTGAATTTATAACTTGACTAACTTTTTGACACAGGGCCTAGATTTCAACCTTTCTCAGTTTTCAACATGTCTTCCTCACTAAGCTTAAATATTTCTAGACTTTGATTTAAAGTGAAAGGCATGCAACTCTTCATTTTGCTTGAGCACTTAGAGGTCATTGTAAGATTTTTAGATGGCCTAATTTTAACATTGTGTCTCAGGAATAGAAAGGCCCTAAGAAGGAGAGAGATGGGAAAATGACCAGAGAGTCGAGCAGTCAGAATGCACACAGTATTTCTTAAGTTTGTCATCTTACATGTGCATGGTTGTAGCACCTCAAAACAATTACAATAGTAACATCGAAAATCACTGATCACAGATCACTATAAGAGATATTATAATAATGAAAAAGTTTTAAATATTGTAAGAATTACTAAAATGTAACATAGAGACAAAGTAAACACATGGTTTCAGAAAAATGGACCAATAGATTTGCTTGATGCAGGGTTGCCACAAACTTTCAGTTCATAAAGAACTTTATATCTGCTAAGTGCAGTAAAGTGAAGCAGAATAAAACAAGGTATACCTGTAAATATTTTGCATAGTGACCCATGAGGTTATTACTCAGGTGACTATAAATAGAAATTCGTGTATATAAAATTTATATAACTTTACACATGACTTATGTAATTGTATGTCTGTTGTCCTTCAATAAGACATTTTAAAATATGCATATTGTTAGTTTTAAGTAGTTTTAGTTTGTTATATTGTTTGTATATCTTTGTAAATAATTTGTTTCTTCCCTGTATTAGAACTATAAACGTGTGGCTAGGCACAGTGGCTCATGTGTGTAATCCCAAGGCTTTGGGAGACTGAGGCAGGAGGATCACCTGAGGCCAGGAGTTTAAGATAAGCCTGGACAACATAGCAAGATGCTGTCTCTTCCAAAAAACAAAACAAGAAACCACCAACAACGACTATAAACATAAAGAATGTATACCTATTGTTAAGTTTTGTACCCTTTTAAGTTATACTATAATTAAGAGACTTTACCTTAGCATTGGGACACATGAGAGAAATTTCCCTTTGGAGAGGGTTTGTACATATATAAATTTGAGATTTACTTCCTTGAACAACGACTAAGAATGAAGGACTTTAGTTTTAGATCCTATGCCAGTTTATAGACAAGTGGTTTGACCTTGAGCAAGTTATTTAATCTGTCTGAGCCTCAGGGTTTTTTTTTTTTTTCTAATGAAGAAAAACTTATTTATAGGGATTACCTAATTGTTAAGATTTTTATGTAAAACATATAAAGCACCCTCTACAGTAACCAGCAAAAGAGGTGTTCAACAAAAAAAATAACTTCTATACAATAATTAAATTAGAGATAGTAAAATTGATTAAAGGCTTAAAGTATAAAATTCATGGTTTCATCAAGGCTATTTCAAACCTACTTTTTAAAGGTTCGGAGGATCAATATCCCCTTAATCTAAGTTCCAGGCTGTGTTTCCAAGGACTGAAAAGGTAGAAGACTTCAATATGGGTGGGAAGTACTGTAATGCATTTCTTGTGGTTTAACTAGTATGACTTGCAGATATTCAGATGATACAAATGTAAAAATATGTTTTGAAGCTTTGTTCTAAGAGATAGGAATTCTCTACATTAGTGAGTAGAAAGACCTTAGCAATTAATGGCTAAATTTAATTTATATCTTGAATAATTATATTTCCTATTATTTTTCTTTTTGTGTTTCTATAATTATTTAGGAAACAAATACAGGAAACCAGAATTATGCTGGAAGAAACCAAAGATGATTATATAAGTCCTGACAAGAAAAGCTAATGAAGAGAGAATAGGTCACTAAGCACCTCAGATTACAGAGATCTTCACGAGGATTTGTTAGGTGCTGGATCATAGGCCATATGACATGATATAAAGACAGGACCTATAGTTACTAAAAGCAAGGAAGAATCTCAGTTATATTTACTAGTGAATTATGGTAATCCAACAAGGAGGAATCTACCAAACCCCATAAAGAGCTGATTGGACTGATTTGTGAGATATATTTTTTATACAATTGAAATAGACCTGATTTTCCTTATAATAACCAACTGTACGCCCTACTGCTCATTAGTATTTGGCAAATGCAGTGTGGTCCCTTTTTACATATCAGCATGATGCTAAAATATCATTAAATGTCTTATTCCTAGTTCCAAGCATTTTATTTTCAAAATTATCATGTGCCCAGATATGTAGGAAGTATAGATATTATTTTAAGGGTTTTTATTCATTTTTATTGAAATGTATGGAATGGCATAAACAAATCTTATTCATCGGAGGTACTTTTTTTATTATTATACTTTAAGTTCTAGGGTACATGTGCACAATGTGCAGGATTGTTACATACGTATACATGTGCCATGTTGGTGTGCTGCACCCATTAACTCGTCATTTACATTAGGTATATCTCATCAGAGGTACTTAATCACACCTTTACTTATACAGCTTTGCCAGTGCTTGGAATACATTTAATTTAGACTGCAAAATTGCTTCAAGATTTCTCCCAAACTGCTATAATTAAAGAATTTTATAATAAATAAATAAATAAATACAACTCCAAGATTAAACAAATAAATATACAAAGAATTTCTAATATTTTTCCCACATTCTAAACAACCATCTTCAGTGCCCCAAATACCCTTCTGCCCCTTCTCCCCTGGAAAATACTTATAAGCACATACAAATGTTTGCTTACATTTCAAGGATTTCACAAACCTCTTGAACTATAGATATGGATATAGGTTCATGTAGTCGAAGTCAGAAATCTTTGTTCTTGAATGTAGATTATAAGGAATTTCAAATCAAGAAATCATTCAACAATTTTATCATATATCTGCTACATGTAGGAACAGGGTCAAGCCCTGGTAATATTATATGGTGAAGACTCAATCCTTGATGTTTGATAAGTCAGATATTATCAATCAGCCAAAAAATAAAGTTCATCTGCAAATTTGCAGCTGTGCACCATAATTCCTGAAGAGTGGAAAAACTGGGCATGCAAATACCAAATATCTACACAAACTACTTGGTTTTTCCTTTTTTTTTTTTTTTAAGTGCTTTTCAAATACAGATTTGTATGGAAAATTTCCAATATATTGCATTTCAAATATTTATTTCATGGATTTTTACATTTATTTTATTAAATTTAAAATAAGACATGTAGATACACAGAAGTTTCTTGTGAGTAAACCTAATTTGGAAGGATTCAGCACTTTCTCTTCATATGTTAATGCTAGCACTCATTTCTATCAAGACGCCAATCCTTAGTGGACCCTGAAATTCTCATCAGCAAACATCATAAGCTTTGCCGCCTAATATCAATTGTCCCCACAAAATAAATACTTTTTTAAAAGAAGGAATGTAGGAATGAAAAATGCAAAGCAGCTAAAGTTTTTTACAAGTTGACAAAAGCATACTAATACATCCTAAGTGAAAAAAAAAAAAGAGAAATCCCAAAATTAAGCAACTCTATTATTAAAAGTTATGTTGTAATTTAAATAGGAAAACTACCCCTGCCAAGAAAACAAAGTCAATTTTTAATTTATTTAGTTAAGGATGAATAGAAGTGTACATGCAGTATTCTATTACTGGAGGGCGTTGGCAAGGGATCCCAATTAAGTAAGGTTTCTAAGATGAATAGAAGTAATTTATTTTTTAAAATAAAACAGTCTTGGTCCTTGTCCTCTCATTATTAATTTATTTGTACCTTATAGTTATAGGAGTAGCTTTATGATAAGAAAAGTGTGTTAAATTTTGTACTAGTTCCCTATAAATTATTTTCAGGATGATGATTTTATTCACTCAAAATTCATTATTCTCAAATCTATT
Source organism: Trachypithecus francoisi (assembly GCF_009764315.1). Taxonomy (NCBI): domain Eukaryota; kingdom Metazoa; phylum Chordata; class Mammalia; order Primates; family Cercopithecidae; genus Trachypithecus; species Trachypithecus francoisi. Next base: position 59,943,952 of record NW_022681455.1, read on the forward strand.
ATATCTTATATGAAATATTCACACATACATTTGTTCTGTATATTTTAATTTACATTTTGTTTTGTTTTTAAAAAAGGGTTAACATTATACAGAATTCCAATAATCAAATAATCAGATGCATCATTGCAATCTGGATACTGCATAGCCTAGCCTTGTTTTAAGGTACATTTTTTCCTGAAATTAGAAGAATCTTACAGAGGAAAAAAAACCCTTCATAAGAACAATGCCAAGAATATAATCTAAAGCAAATAAAAAATCAGAATATGGCAAGTTATAAGATTTAAGATAAGTATATGCCTCTGGTATGAAGCTTCCAGAGGAAAGATCAAGCAAAATTATTTGCTGTTCTGCAGCCTCTGCTGGTGATATCCAGGCAAACAGGGTCTGGAGTGGACCTCTAGCAAATTCCAACAGACCTGTAGCTGAGGGGTCTGACTGTTAGAAGGAAAACCAACAAACAGAAAGGAATAGCATCAACATCAACAAAAAAGACATCCACACAAAAACCTCATCTGCAGGTCACCAACATCAAAGACCAAAGGTAGATAAAACCACAAAGATGGGGAGAAATCAGAGCAGAAAAGCTGAAAATTCCAAAAAAACAGTGTCTCTTCTCCTCCAAAGGATTGCAGCTCCTCACCAGCAAGTGAACAAAACTGGATGGAGAATAAGTTGATGAGTTGACAGAAGTAGGCTTAAGAAGGTTGGTAATAAAAACTAATTTCTCCTAGCTAAAGGAGTATGTTCTAACCCATCACAAGGAAGCTAAAAACCTTGAGAAAAAAAAAAAAAAAAAAGGTTAGACAAATGGTTAACTAGAATAACTAGAATAAGCAGTGTAGAGAAGACCTTAAAGGACCTGATGGAGTTGTAAACAAAGGCACAAGAAATTCATGATGCATGCACAAGTTTCAATAGCCAATTCAATCAAGTGGAAGAAAGGATATCAGTGACTGAAGATCAAATTAATGAAATAAAGTGAGAAGACAAGATTAGAGAAAAAACGGTGAAAAGAAATGAATAAAGCCTCCAAGAAATATGGGATTTGTGAAAAGATCAAATATATGTTTGATTGGTGTACCAGAAAGTGACTGGGAGAATGGAACCAAGTGAGGTTATTATCCTGGAGAACTTCCTTAACCTAGCAAGGCAGGCCAACATTCAAATTCAGGAAATACAGAGAACACCACAAAGATACTCATCAAGAAGAGCAACCCCAAGACACATAATTTTCAGATTCACCAAGGCTGAAATGAAGGAAAAAGTGTTAAGGGCAACCAGAGAGAAAGGGCGGGTTACCCACAAAGGGAAGCCCATCAGACTGACAGCAGATCTCTTGGCAGAAACCCTACAAGCCAGAAAAGAAGGGGGGCAATATTCAACATTCTTAAAGAAAAGAAATTTCAATCCAGAGTCTCATGTCCGATGAAACTAAGCTTCATAAGTGAAGGAGAAATAAAATTCTTTATAGACAAGCAAATAGTGAGAGGTTTTTGTCACCACCAGGCCTGCCTTGCAAGAGCTCCTGAAGGAAGCACTAAACAAGGAAAGGAACAACCAGTGCCAGCCACTGCAAAAACATGCCAAATGGTAAAGACCATCAATGCTATGAAGAAACTGCATTGATTAACGGGCAAAATAACCAGCTAACATCATAATGACAAGATTAAATTCAAATACAACAATCTTAACCTTAAATGTAAAGGGACTAAATGCCCCAATTAAAAGACACAGACAGGCAAATTGGATAAAGAGTCAAGATCCATTGGCCTGCTATATTCAGGAGACCCATGTCACGTGCAAAGATGCACATAAGCTCAAAATAAAGGATGGAGGAAGATCTATCAAGCAAATGGAAAGAAAAAAAAAAGCAGGGGTTGTAATTCTAGTCTCTGATAAAAGAGACTTTAAACCAACAAAGATAAAAAAAGACAAAGAAGGACATTACATAATGGTGTAGGGATCAATTCAACAAGAAGAGCTAACTATCCTAAATATACATGCACCCAATACAAGAATACCCAGATTCATAAGGCAAGTCCTTAGAGACCTACAAAGAAACTTATACTCCCACATAATAATAATGGGAGACTTTAACACCCCACTGTCAATCTTAGACAGATCAAAGAGATAGAAGGTTAACAAGGATATCCAGGAATTGAACTCAACTCTGGACCAAGTGCACCTAATAGACATCTAAAGAACTCTCCACCCCAAATCATCAGAATATACATTCTTCTCAGCACCACATCACACTTATTCCAAAACTGATCACATAGTTGGAAGTAAAGCACTCCTCAGTAAATGTAAAAGAATGGAAATCACAACAAACTGTGTCTCAGACCACAGTGTAATCAAATTAGATCCCAGGATTAAGAAACTCACTCAAAACTGCTTAACAACATGGAAACTGAACAACCTGCTCCTGAATGACTACTGGGTAAATAATGAAATTAAGGCAGAAATAAAGATGTTCTTTGAAACCAATGAGAACAAAGACACAACATACCAAAATCTCTGGGACACATTTAAAGCAGTGTGTAGAGGGAAATTTACAGCATTATATATCCACAAGAGAAAGCGGGAAAGACTAAAATTAACACCCTAACATCAAAATTAAAAGAACAAGAGAAGCAAGAGCAAACAAATTCAAAAGCTAGCAGAGGCAAGAAATAACTAAGATCAGAGCAGAATTGAAGGAGGTAGAAACACAAAAAAATCCTTCAAAAAAACCAATGAATCCAGGAGCTGTTTTGTTTTTTTTTTTTAATCCTCCCTAACTCATTTAATGAGGTGAACATCATCCTGATACCAAAGCCTGGTAGAGACAAAACAAAAAAAGACAATTTTAGGCCAGTATCCCTGATGAACACTGAGTCGAAAATACTCAATAACACACTGGCAAGCTGTATCCAGCAGAACATCAAAAAGCTTATCCACTATGATCAAGTTGGCATCATCCCTGAGATGCAAAGCTGGTTCAACATATGCAAATCAATAAACATAATCCATCACATAAACAGAACCAATGACAAAAACCACATGATTATCTCAATAGATGCAGGAAAGGCCTTTGACAAAATTCAACACCGCTTCATGCTAAAACCTCTCAATAAACTAGGTATTGATGGAACATATCTCAAAATAATAAGAGCTATTTATGACAAACCCACAGCGAATACTATACTGGATGGGCAAAAGCTGGAACCATTCCCTTTGAAAACCAGCACAGGACAAGGATGCTCTCTCTCACCACTCCTATTCAACATAGTGTTGGAAGTTCTGGCTAGGGCAATCAGGCAAGAGAAAGAAATCAAGGGTGTTCTGTTAGGAAAAGAAGAAGTCAAATTGTCCCTGTTTGCAGATGACACGATTGTATAGTTAGAAAACCCCATTGTCTCAGCCCAAAATCTCCTTAAGCTGATAAGCAACTTCAGCAAAGTCTCAGGATACAAAATTAATGTGCAAAAATCACAAGCATTCTTACACACCAGTAACAGAGAGCCAAATCACGAATGAACTCCCACTCACAAAACCTTCAAAGAGAATAAAATACCTAGAAATCCAAGTTACAAGGGATGGAAAGGACCTCTTCAAGGAGAACTACAAACCACTGCTCAGTGAAATAAAAGAGGACACTAACAAATGGAAGAACATACCATGCTCACGGATAGGAAGAATCAATACTGTGAAAATGGCCATACTGCCCAAGGTAATTTATAGATTCAATGTCATCCCCATTAAGCTACTAATGACTTTCTTCACAGAATTGGAAAAAATTGCTTTAAAGTTCATATGGAACCAAAAAAGAGCCCCCATTGCCAAGACAATCCTAAGTCAAAAGAACAAAGCTGGAGGCATCACGCTACCTGACTTCAAACTATTCTACAAGGCTACAGTAACCAAAACAGTATGGTACTGGTACCTAAACAGAGATATAGACCAATGGAACAGAACAGAGCTCTCAGAAATGATATCACACATCTACAGCCATCTGATCTTTCACAAACCTGACAAAAATAAGAAATGGTGAAAGGATTCCCTATTTAATAAATGGTGCTGGGAAAATTATCTAGCCATAAGTAGAAAGCTGAAACTAGATCCTTTCCTTACTCCTTATAGGAAAATTAATTCAAGATGGATTAGAGATTTAAATGTTAGACTTAAACCATAAAAACCCTAGAAGAAAACCTAGGTAATACCATTCAGGACATAGGCATGGGCAAGGACTTCATGTCTAAAACACCAAAAGCAAGGGCAACAAAAGCCAAAACAGACAAATGGGATCTAATTAAACTAAAGAGCTTCTGCACAGCATAAGGAACTACCATCAGAATGGGAGAAAATTTTTGCAATCTACTCATCTGACAAAGGGTTAATATCCAGAAACCATAAAGAACTCAATCAAATTTACAAGAAAAAACCAAACAACCCCATCAAAAAGTGGGCAAAGGATATGAACAGACACTTCTCAAAAGAAGACATTCATACAGCCAACAGACACATGAAAAAATGCTCATCATCACTCACCATCAGAGAAATGCATATCAAAACCACAATGAGATACCATCTCACACCAGCTAGAAAGGCAATCATTAAAAAGTCAGGAAACAACAGGTGCTGGAGAGTATGTGGAGAAATAGGTATGCTTTTACACTGTTGGTGGGACTCTAAACTAGTTCAACTATTGTGGAAAACAATGTGGCAATTCCTCAAGGATCTAGAATTAGAAATACCATTTTACCCAGCCATCCCATTACTGCGGATATACCCAAATGATTATAAGTCATGCTGCTATAAAGGCACATGCACACGTATGCTTATTGCGGCACTATTCACAATAGCAAAGACTTGGAATCAACCCAAATGTCCATCAGTGACAGACTGGATTAAGAAAATGTGGCACATATACACCATGGAATACTATGCAGCCATAAAAAAGGATGAGTTCATGTCCTTTGTAGGGACATGGATGCAGCTGGAAACTATCATTCTCAGCAAGCTATTGCAAGAACAGAAAACCAAACACTGCATGTTCTCACTCATAGGTGGGAATTGAGCAATGAGATCACTTGGACACAGGAAGGGGAACATCACACACTGGGTCCTATTGTGGGGAGGGGGTAAGGAGGGAGGGATAGCATTAGGAGATATACCTAATGTAAATGATGAGTTAATGGGTGCAGCACACCAACATGGCCCATGTATACATATGTAACAAACCTGCACATTGTGCACATGTCCCCTAGAACTTAAAGTATAATAATAAAAAAACTATTTTGTCTGATAAGTATAACTACTCCTGTTCTTTTTTGGTTTCCATTTGTGTGGAATATCTTTCTCTATCCCTTTGTTTTTAGCCTATGTGTGTCTTTATAGGTGAAGTGTGTTTCTTATAGCAAGATTGCTGGGTCCTCTTTTTATATCCATTCCTTCACTCTATGTCTTTTGATTCTAGTGTTCAGTTCATTCACATTCAATGTTATTATTAAGTAAGGACTTACTCCTGCCATTTTGTTGTTTTCTGGGTTGTTTTGTGGTCTTTTTTTTTTTTTTTCCCTCCCTCCCTCCCTCCCTTCCTTCCTTCCTTTCTTCCTTTTAATAAAAGTGATTTTCTCTAGTGGTATGTTTTAATTTCTTTCTTTTTTTTTTGTATCTGTTGTAGGTTTCTTGTTTTGAGGTTATCATGAGATTTGCAAATAACATCTTATAGCCCATTGTTTTAAACTGATTACAACATAACACTAATTGCAACAAAAATAAACTAACAAAGAGAAAACTAATAAAAATTCTTCACTTAACTTCATCCTCCCCATTTTCTACCTTTTGTTGAATCTGTTTATATTGCATGATTCTCTCTATGCCTTAAAATGTTATTGTAGTTATTATTTTTGGTATGTTCTTCTTTTAGTCTCTCTACTGAATATATGAGTAGTTTACACACACCACAATTACGGTATCATAATATTTTGTATTTCTCTGTGAACTACTATCAATAAGTTTTGCATCTTCAGATGATTTCTTATTGCTCATTAACATCCTTTTATTTCAGACTGAAGAACTCCAATTAGCATTTCTTTTAGGACAGGTTCAGTGTTAATAAAATCCATCATCTTTTGTTTGTCTGGAAAATTATTTATTGCTCCCTCATGTTTGAAGGATATTTTCTCTGGATATACTATTTTAGGATAAAAGAATTTTTCTTCAGCACTTTAAATATGTCACGATTCTCTCTCCTGGCCTGTAAATTTTCCAGTGAGAAGTCTGCTGCCAAATATATAGGAGCTACTTTGTATGTTATTTGCTTCTTTTCTCTTGCTGCTTTTAGGATCATTTCCTTATCCTTGACATCTGGAATTTTGATTATTAAATGTCCTGCACAGTCTTAATGGGGTCAAACCTGCCTTGTATCCTGTAGCTTTCTTGTACTTAAATATTGATATCTTTCTCTAAATTGGGAAAGATTTCTGTTATTATCTCTTTAAGTAAAATTTTTAACCCTATCTCTCTTTCTACCTCATCTGTAAGGCCAACAACTGGTAGATTAGCCCTTTTGAGCCTATTTTCTAGGTTTTGTAGTTATCTTACATTCATGTTGAGCCTTTTTTCTTTTGCTCCTCTGTGTATTTTCAAATAGCCTGTCTTCAAGTTCACGGATTCTTTCTTCTGCTTGATCGATTCTGCTGATGAGAGTCCCTGATGCATTCTTCCATATGTCAATTAATTTTTTCAGCTCTAGCATATCTGCTTGATATTTTAAAAATTATTTCCATCTCTTTGTTAAATTTCTCTGATACAATTTTGAATTTCCCCACTAGGTTACCTTGAATTTTGTTGAGCTCCCTCAAAACAGCTATTTTGAATTCTCTGTCTGAAAGGTTATGTATCTTTGCCACTCCAGGATTGATTGTTGGTGCCTTATTTAGTTCATTTGGTGAGGTCATATTTTCCTGGATGATCTTGATGCTTGTTGATGTTCATGACATCTGGGTATTGAAGAGATGGGTATTTATTGTCATCTTTGCAGTCTGGGCTTGTTTGTACCCATCTTTCTTGGGAAGGCTTTCCAAGCATTCAAAAGAAATTGAGTGTTGTGATGTAAAGCTTTGGTTACTGCAGACATGTCTGTGTTAGGGGGCACCCCAGGCCCAGTAACATTGTGACTCTTGCAGACTACTAAAGGCTCCATCTTGGTGGTCTTGGGAGAGATCCAAGAGAATTCCTGGATTACCAGACATAGTCTCTTGTTTTCATCCCTTACTTTTCCCCAAACGAACAACCTTTTTCTCTATCCTAAACTGCCTGGACTAAGGAAGGGGTGACACAAACACCCTGGTGGCCGCCACCAATGGGACTGTGCTGGGTCAGTCCTGAAACCACCACAACACTGAGTTTTGCACACGGATTGTGGTGACTGCAGCCTGGCTGCCACTGATGTTCACTCAAGGTCCAAAAACTCTTCAGTCAATAGGTAGTTGTGGTAAATCCAGCTAGATTTGTGCCCTTCCCTTCAGGGCAGCAAGCTCCCTTCCCAAGCTCAGCTCAAGTCTAGAAATGCTGTTTGGGAGCCATGACCTGGAGTCAGCAACCTTAGGACTCTACTTAGTGCTCTGTTCCACTGGAGCTGATCTGGCATCCAACCTACAGGACAAAATACTTGCCACTCTTTGCTCCCCTTTCTACAGGCAGAGGAGTATCTTCCCAGGGTCACTACAACCCCAGGTTCATGGCAAGTTCTGCCTGGCTACCGCTGATGTTCATTCAAGGCCCAAGGGCTCTTCAGTCAGTTGAGTCAGTTGCTGCCAGGTCTTCAGAGAGTTGCTACCATGTCTGGGTCTCTCCCTTCAGGAAAGTGGGTTCCCTTCTGGCCTAGGGCAAGTCCAGAAATGCCATACATGGGCCAATGCCTGGCATCGAGGACCCTAAAAGCCTGTGTGGTCTATTGCATCGTGGCAGACCTGGTACCCAAGCTGCAGGGCAAAGTCCCCTTTAGTCTTTTCTCTCCTTTCCTTGAGCCGAAGGAGTCTCCCTGTAGCCACCACCGTTTGAAATGTGCTAGGTCATGCCTTAAGTCAGCATGGCACTGGATCTTACCCAAGGCCTGTGGCAAGTGCTGCCTGGCTATCATTGATATTTATTCAAGGCCCAAGCTCTCTTTAGTCAGCAAATGATGAATCTTGCAGGAAATGGGTTCTTCCCTTCAAGGAAGTGTGCTCCCTTCTGTCACAAGGTGTGTCTATAAACGTCATCTGGGAGCTAGAGCCTAGAACACATAGAACATAGTCCTCAGGACTCTCCCTGGTGCCCTATTCTACTGTAGGGCTGAGCTGGCACCCAAGTTGCAAGACAAGTCCTCTTTATTTCTCCCTGTCTCCTCCTCAATCAGAAGGAAGGAGTGTCTCCTTGGGCTTCATGAAGGAAGTGACCCTTTAAGATTTTCCTTTTAGTGTGAGTAGGACACTGACAGGGGGAGAATAACACACACCAAAAAATACATTGATGGAAACATGCAATGTATATTTAGGGAATGGTCAGCAGGCCTACCTCACTGTAGCAGAGTAGAGTTAGATTCAATACAACAGTATTTTGGGAAATGGATTAGAGCATAAAGAGACTAGAATTATTTATTCATAATCCAGAACAAGAACACTGAAAACGAATATGGCAATGGAATAGATGCCTCAAGTCATATCTAGAGACATTACAGAAGGAGAATTACAAAAATTGGTCACTAGTTAGTCATAGGCATGGATGATAAAGAATTAAAAATGAGGCCACAGTTTTGAACTTCGTGATCAGCAAAATTGTAGTATCATTAACAAAAATAAGAAACTCCAAATTTTGAAGGTCAAAGAGAATTTAAACATCACTTGTTTGAGAACTTTCTCTTCATTTGTGTGTTATTATGTGGTCCTGCAAGAGTTTAAAATACAGGGATTGGGCCGAGCATGGTGGCTCACGCCTGTAATCCTAGCACTTTGGGAGGCTGAGATGGGTCAATTGCCTGAGCTCAGGAGTTGGAGACCAGCCTGGGCAACATAGTGAAACCCCATCTCCACTAAAATACAAAAAAAAAAAAAAATCAGCCAGGCATGGTGGAGGGTGCCTGTAATCCCAGCTACACAGGAGGCTGAGCACGAGAACTGCTTGGACCCAGGAGGTGGAAATTGCAGTGAGCCGAGACTGTGCCACTGCACTCCAGCCTGAGCAACAAAGTGAAATTCTGTCTCAAAAAATAAAAATAAAAAAATAAGATACAGGGATTGGAGAAGGAATATTCAAATTGTAATCCTGTTTCTGCCATTTGGTAGTTGTGTCACCTTGGGCAAATTATATAAACTCTCTTGTTCAGCTCCATCATCTATAAAAATGAATAATAATAACCTTCACTACTTCAGAGGGCTGTAAAGTACATTGTCTGACACATCCTTGTCAAGTGCTCAATAAGTGTTACCTAGCATTATTATTACGATTTTAGCAAAAATTTATGATACAGTGATTGGCAGATACTTGAAAAATACATTCCCTAGATATGGACTATAAGGTGAGACTATACTACTGCACCCCAAAGTAAGTATTCCAGCTTTCAAAGGGACTACAGCCCAAACAATGAAAACTATGACAACCTTTAGTTGAGAAATTAGTCACATAGACAATCAGTCAAATGTTTAAAATGGCATATGGAGAATCAGAAGTTGAATCTAAGTGTACTTTAAATAAATACAAGAGATACAAAGGGTAAAGGAAAGCAATTTCACAGGTATGAGAAATAAGTATTCTTTTATCTCAGTAAATTCACATATTAACCCTTTAAATCCTGCTGCTGGAAGCTGCTTCTAATTGAATACACCTGTGGTTTTTCAGATTTTCAAGATTAACACTTCTATCTGAACCCTACATAACTTTTATACTCTTTGCTGGTGGTCTGCATCATACTACACACTAAAATGTTTTTCCATCAGTTTACTGTTCTCCAAGAATATAAACAATTTTTGTAATTGAGTATCATATTAGTAGTGCTACTGAAGGAGAAGTGGTGTTCTAGAGACTGTCATTCTACATTATCAAGGATGTTATATCATTAAAAATGAATTCATTGGTCTTTTTATTTTTGTTCATAATCAATGCCTTGGGAAATGGTCACATTTTCAAAGGCTGTGGAAGAGATAATCCTTTTTCGTGATAAATGTGCCACACATCTTAACAAATCCTGTGGCTGTGTGCTTTGTACTTATTCATCAGACCATGGAGATGTAGACACAACTCAGTTGTAATTTAGTACCAACAAAATTATTCTACTCTTTTGAAAATTTTTTTGAAATCAGTTCTCTCCTGATTTGTACACTTTTCATTAGCTTTGAAAATACCATATTGTGTTCACCAATATGAACATCTGGAATACTGCATGAGTGATGCATTTAGTTTCTTTTAAAAATAAAAATTTTTCAGATATACAAAAATTATTATAACTCTATACTTACGAAAACATAAGTAAAAGTGTAATGTTCAGTATAAGCATCCAGATGGACATGACTTTAACAACTTGGGACTTTGGCAGTGACTACCAATGGGTAGTTTCCTTTGAAAAATGATAATAAACACTCCATTTCCCCTTCATTAAGTAAAAAGTGGTTGAGTCAAAGTCACTTCTCATCAATTTCTACAACTTGATATTGAACTAAGCAAGAAAAAAATTAGAAATTTAAGACATTTGCTGTTTTTGAATTAGAATTATATAAGCTTCTACTTGAACTCTGGGAATTTGGTTTAAAAAAATCAGATAGGTAGTCAAAATGGATAATTCAGAAAAAAAAAATTCTTTTTTCCTCAATATTTTCACACCCATTACTCTTAGCTTTCATTTCCTCCCCCAAACTCTCCTGATTTGTAATCAGAAAAAGTAATTGGACAATAAAATATTATTGACAAAGATTTATGCATCTCTCTAGGCACTTACTGTGTTAAAAGCAGAATAGTCTCGGACAGAGTAGTATTTTATCTAAATAATTATTTCAGTTTAGTTTTTTTGAGTTTATAGAGAACATAAGTTTTTCCATGGATCAGATGAATATATCCAAGTCATGTAAAAATAAATTAAAATGGACTACATAATATTATCTGCAATTCATTAACGCTATAGGTTAAAAAAAGAAAAAGTTAAAAATTTCTAAAACCGCAAGTTGGCTATTATCACTAAAATGAACACTTTATTTGTGGGTCACACAGTCACCTTGTGAACTATAGATGAGGCACTGGCCTGAGAACTGAAAGGTCATCTGAATGTGTGTTATCTTGCTGAACATGATGATGTTTAAACTAGTTTCCACTGAATTGTAATCTGCTCCCAGCAAAAAATAAAATAAAATAAAATAAATGATGCTTTTTCTGTAGAAACAGGGCATCCATTTACACTGTGCTTTTTAGTTGAGGAGAGGGGAAGAGGTCAGTGGCCCATCATGTTTTAGTATGCCTGGGCATATGGGTAATATAATGGAGCTGTCAACATACATTGCTTAGGGAACATAGTGTGTGTTCATTTTCATGCCTTGTATGAGATAAAAATTCCTGTACTCTTCTAAGAAAAATATAAATTTCCCAGTGATTTTATAAATTCAACCATGAGATGATAAACTGTCTGAGCTCATTACAATACAAGGTCTATAAACATTTTTTAAATGTTTGTTTTGTAAGAGGATGAACAACACAAAGATGAAATAGCAATAACAAATTTTAGTACATGTAAAAATATTGTTTTATTTATTATTTTACATAATAAATACAAATACTGCTATTCTAGGTATTTAGTATCTGAAATTTACATATCTTTATGTCAGGGCCTCTGTCAATTAGGTTAACTGATTTCATTTGCCTTAATTGCTTCTATAATGTAACAGTCTCTTGATTAAGATTAAGATTTGGTCTTGACTATTAAGTGCTCTTAGACTGCTTAATTGAGCCTATATTTGCAGTATATATAAATGTAGTATATTTCCCTCTAATGCTTATGGTGACTTGAGCAATCCAAAGGACTTTAGAATCTGACTGGAAATCCCTACAGTATACTCACTGGTGTCGCATGGTATTAAATGTCTACAAACCTTATCTCCAGGGAGAGCAAGGGAGGTAGAGAAGATGAGTGGTAGCATTTGCTTATTTCTGTGGTATAAATACTCCCAACATGGATAATTTTATGCAGCTAACATTATGTCATGTAACCCAAAATTGAGAGAGAATAACATGCCAATGTGAGCTGATCCTGGCACCTCACTGACTTCTTATTTTGTAACCTCAATGCCTGATGGTAATGACATGCAGATGATCTTTGCAAGGGAGGACACTGAAAGCAGGATCTCATCTATTCTCTAACAGAAATATTAAAAAGTTAGTCAGGTGCAGTGGCTCACACCTGTAATCCCAGCACTTTGGGAGGCCAAGGTTAGTGAATCACTTGAGGTCACAAATTTGAGACCTGCCTGGCCAATATGGTGAAACATCTTCTCTACTAAAAATACAAAAATTAGCTGGGAGTCATGGCATGCGCCTGTAATTCCAGCTGTTCCAGAGGCTGAGGCAGGAGGACTGCTTGAACCCAAAAGGAGGAGGTTGTAGTGAGTTGAGATGGCACCACTGCACTCCAACCTGGGTGACAGAGCAAGACTCTGCCTCACAAAAAAAAAAGAAAAGAAATATTACAAAGTTGTTAATATGTTTCGTCTCCCAAGACAGAAAGTAAGAGATAAAAGAAATTCTATAGAACCCTTCATACATTTCTTTCTTTCATTATTGCCTTACAGTATCATAGTCTAGGAATGCTGGTGACACTTTAATTAAGCTCATTGTCCTCCAGATGAAGATAAGGTTGCTATTTGACCAATGGTAATAGGCCTCCCCTCACCACCAGCATCAGCATACAATATTGAATTTTCCAAAGGTTTTCTCGCATAGGAGTTACTCTTGGCCTCGTGAAAATCAAGAAAAAGCATTGTTAAAACTAGACAATTTGCCTAAAGCTTCAAGTCCAGATCTACCTGACTGAATATCTGGAGCTTTTGACTTTTATGTAGTTGAGAGACCTGCACTGGGGTCTATACTGCCCACACTGCTATCATTTTGACCTGGAATTTGATTTAACTCTGGCTTAAAATTGATTCCAGTATCACTAGATCCTAGCTATTTATGCTTTCTGATAAAGCATTAAGACTGTCCACCTTTGCAATAAATAAGTATATAGATATTACTTTTCCCCAAAAGGACTTATTGTCAGCAAGTGTTTTTTTCCTCCTGAAATTATTCAATTTGTTAAGAATGCCTCTACAAAAAAAGAATTATGGTAGTAAACACCTCGTGCTTGCATAGATATTAGTAACTTCTGTATTAAAAGTGCGATTATCTAACGCCATTATTTAATAGTATGTATTTTTCTTTGTTATCTCTTCTAAGAAAATTTAAATAAAATAAAATATCAGGAAACCAGTAAGTGATTGAACAAATGGGAGACAGACGATTTCTAGTGGATGTTCTAGAGTTCATTCAGATTAATAATCTCATTTCTAAGAAATTATTATTAGTATCATAATAATGATGATTCTGGTGTATGACAGAATCTTGATTTATCAAATAAGATTCTTACACTCAGAAATTACCAAAGCAGGTATATAATATTAAAACTTTAAGAAGTATTCTCAGCTCCACACATTGAAACAAAATGTTTTTTCTGGTTAATTATACGACAATCAGTAAATACTATCAACTAAAAATTTCCTGTCCTTAGGAACAGTAAAGTTTACATTTTTTTGGTAAATCATTTAGAACAGGCATGACAAATATGTGGCATGCCTGCAAGTACTCTCCTGTCTTACATCCATTGCAGGCATCACTACTCAATCAACTTCTTGCTGAGCTTAGATGTAATCTCAGAAAACAATTTTTCAGAAAGTGCTAGAGAGCTTCAGCCATTGATGAAAATTTAACTTGCTATTCCTAGTCTGGATTGTCATAATTCAATATTAAGAGTTTATGCAACATCCAGTCAGCTTCTGATCATTAAAGGATTTCTCTGAACATATTAAAGAAGGAAAAATTATATTACTAATCAGGGGATCTCTAGGTATTTTAGTTTTTAAAAAATAAAGTATGTCAATACTTAACACTACTTAATGCACACAGAAGTTATTTTTAAAATCTAATAATTAAATATCAGAAAATGTAAAAGAAAAAGACTAAAAATAGCACAGAAAGAAAAACTTGTCAATAGTGCTAGTAAAATAGAGGTAAAATATGTTAGAAGTGAGAGTTAAAAACTTAAGACATCTTTGTGTAAAATGCATTATGTTAACAAAATAAGCATTTTTTTGTAAAGATATTTTTCTGTATGTAGATTATGTAGAGATTATTTCTATATATAAAGATTATTTCTTCTATATGTAAAGATTTTTTAAAGATTTTTTTCTATATGTAAAGATTATTTTCTTACTAAATATGTGTATATTTTTTCATATACTGGCAAAGAAAAATGTAACTTTATTTTTTAATTTATATTATCAATTCTCAATAAACTAATGTTTTAAAATATTTTTTACCCATACAAAAAAAGGAATTGCAATTAGAAGCTATATCATTATCTTAATATTCTCTATTATATTAAAAGGCTTAAATAACTTCCCCAACTTTAATAATCATTTTACTTAAATGTCATCAGAATTTTTTGAATGAATTGTCCTTGGTTTTTGAAATTTACAGAAAATCTCCATTAGGTAGAATATTACATGGAATGCTCCCTCAATTAAGAGTCAGAAGATCTGGGTTCTAAACAAAGCTCTACCATAAACTACTTACATGAACAAGGAGAGACTAGTCCTCTGTAAAATGCATGGGTTTGGTTAGAAAATCTCTAAGACCCTTTCAAGTTCTAAAATGCAATTTCATTATACTTAAATAATCTATACATTTTCAGTATTTTATAACCATCAAAGAAAATTGACATTTTATTCTGTAGTATCTGTATGGACCTAGTTGTTTTGGGTTTTTTAAAATAAGATGTATTTTTATGTGGTGATGTATAAACAAAAAATTTTTTAATTGAAATGATTTAATGCTTTTTCAATTTTTTTAATTATTGAGGATCATAGTATAGTACTGTTGGACTAAAAGTCTGTAAAAATACACTTTAGGAACAGCATGTGTGAATCTGCTGAAATCATTAGCAAAATTGTTTGCATGTTTGTTCACATAGTGTTCGTTAAGTTATTAATAGGGCCCATGGCCCAGAAAAAGTCTAAATGCTATCTGGGTCAGACTGTCATGCTTTGAGGGTATAGTATCAAATCTATAGATCATCCTGACTTCAAGAATATACAGGTCAGTAGATTTAGATTCAGAACATATACCCCTGCAGTTAGCAGAAAAATGACCCTGAACACATGAACATCATCTGTCTAACAGAATAATTAGCCATTCTGAGCACTTCATTACTATTAGTGATCCACATGAATGGAACAATGGGACTTCCTGTTGATCAACAGGCATATAAAAATACACTATCTGATTTGGAATCCGGAAGGTAAGGATTTGAATTTTTACCCTATTGCTTGCTTGTTGTGTGATCATAGGCAAATTAATCTTTCTGAGTCTCAGTTATGTCTCTTGTAAAATGTAACGATACAAATTTTATCACCTGCTATTAATTTTTAATCTTCAAACATTTCTCAATTTGTACTCTACCCACCCATGCCCACCCACTCTTTGGTCACTATCATCTCTTGCCTCACTGCAGCCCTTTCATTGATCTCCCTGCTTCCACTGTGGCGTGTGGCTTCTCTCTAACCATTAGTGTACTGGCAAATAGCTTACACACAAAAAGTTAATAAAATGAAATTAAAATTAAAATCCTCATTTCTAGCATTTGCCAGTTTCAGCAATATAAATACTCCTGTTATGGCTACCCTTCTGGCCTGTATCAATGAGCTCCCTTGTACTTCAGCTTTTGGGTGCGTTCGGCCAGGGAAACATGAAGGGGAGATTGGAAAGCAAGAGGAAAGATATATATTTCTCTATCTGGCTCCCTCCCTGACTCTCTGTGTGCTTATATTCAAAAGTCACAGTTCCTATCCAGCAACCTTCCTCTGTAACTACACATGAGACACCTGGTAGGAAAAGATGACCACTGAAATGGAGCAAGTAATAAGAGTATGTGAAGGAATGATATATAAGGAGGTATACAAGTTTAAAGGAAACTAACAAAGGATGATGAAGCACCCTAAAGATAGCAATAGTGAGGACCCTTTACCCCCCTTGGTCTGGAAGCACAAAGAGAGAGAGCAGTTATATGTACATATCCCTAGATGTAGCTGTAGCTGTGACTGTAGGACGGGGGCCTATGAAGGCACTGCCAATCCGTAGCCAGGGAAGTGCAGTGCTAATGAAATAAATACCCCAACCCTACACTTTAGTAATTATTCTTTCACCATGTAATTCTTAAGGATATCATATTATAATGACATTACATAAGAAATGATAGGTATTCTTTAATAACAGAAAAGTGGTCACAGTATATTGTTAAATAAAATAAACCCTTCAAAAGGGTGACAGTGTTGGGTACAGGAATTTGACAAATATTCTTTAACTTTTTAAAAAATTGTCATTCCTCTCTCTTTTTCTTTGTTTTGCCAAAGTCTACTAAGTCCAAAGGAATTAAAGACCAATTATAATTATAGAAAGTAACTTTTTTAAATTTTCTAAGAAAATAGGCAGAAGCAGTGGCTCATGCCTGTTATCCTAGCACTGTGGAAAGCAAAGACAGGCAGATCGTTTGAGTACAGGAGTTTGAGACCAACCTGGGCAACATGGTGAAACCCCATCTCTACAAAAAATACAAAAATTAGCTGAGCATGGTGGTGCATAACTGTTGTCCCAGCTAGTCAAGAGGCTGAGGCAGGAGGTTCAGCTGAGTCTAGGAGGTTGAAGCTGTAGTAAGCCATGATTGTACCACTGTACACCAACCTGGGTGACAGAATGAGACTCTGTCTCACAAAAAAAAAAGAAAGAAAATATATAGAACAACTTTGTAAACTTAGGCAGAAGAAGAAAATGTATAAATCATATTTTTAAATGTTAATAAATTAGACTATATTCGAATTTAAAATTAGATACAAAATATATAGAGAGGGTTAAAAGACAAGTCACAATCTGGGAGAAAATGTAGGTAATGTATGTTATTGATAAAGTAACTAAAATGTATATAAAACTCACACAATCAAATAATGCAATACAAAATGAGATGCCATTCACAGTAACAGTTAAAATTATACTAAAAAGTAGCAAAAATTTTAAAAAGTGAAACTATTCCATTTAGCACAGATGTTAAAGTATACACTCTGGATACAAAGGGTCTGAGTTTGAATCCCAGTCATATCAATTACTAACTGAGTAACTTTGGTCAAACTATTTACTTTTTCTGTATCTTTATTTTTTCATCCGAAACAATATCAGATAATAAAAGCATTTGATTGGTAAAGTTTTTGTGATGGGGAAGGGAATTAATAATTTATGTAAAAATGCTCAGAAAAATCCCTAGCTCATAGAGC
Source organism: Trachypithecus francoisi (assembly GCF_009764315.1). Lineage (NCBI taxonomy): Eukaryota > Metazoa > Chordata > Mammalia > Primates > Cercopithecidae > Trachypithecus > Trachypithecus francoisi. The sequence goes on from NW_022681455.1 coordinate 59,961,534, forward strand.
CATATAAATGCTAGTTTTTAACTTTTCTATTATTTTTGTGAATGAACCTTCTTTTGGGGAACTCAAAAATTATTCTAAAAGGTATATGAAAGACTAAAAGTCTACAAATTCCTAAGCCAAATATGAAAAGAAAAAAAAAGAGTGAGAATTGTCCTCCTAAGTGCTAAAACATACTGCAAAGCAATTGTAATCAAAATATTATACAGCAGAAAAAAATACAAATGAGTCAATGAAAAAGTTGATGTGTAATTTTTCAAACACATAGGGAAATGAACAACTTAGGGGCATAAGGAACTACACAGTCATCAGTGTTCATGTGACCAAATTATGTGGTAAGGTTTCCAAAACCTTTAATCAGGGAACTCTTGTGTGAGAGTGTAGGGTTTCACCATAATCCCTAGTCTATAGAGAATGGTATAGGGCCCCTGGCCTGGATGCAACTATCAAGGAATTAAACTTTAGAGATACTCCCAAGCTTGTACTAAAACATGCCATCCTAGAGGAATACCAGCATACTTTTTCACACACATTGGGGCACTAAATCATCTATCTTCCTTCATATAATTCATGTAGATCAATATTTCTAAAATGAAGACAATTCTCCTGCCTGGTTTCTCTTATATAAAAAGAGAGATTAGTAGTTCTAAACAAAAGGACATATTCTATATGTGCAAATCTGCAAATCTGTAACCATTGTAGAATAAATCATTGATAGATTGCTCTTCCAATAGGTTGAACTACTATGGCAGCTATCCCCAAACATTCCTTCTCTATCACCAAAAAAAAAAAAGTAAAAATTCTCCTTTGTGGTGCCCTCAGTTTTTAGCTATGTTATAATGAAAATAGTTTGCCAAAATTTATTGAGGTCTCTGACATTACATGATAAACATAGCAATCCAAAGGGATCTGCTGCTAAATTTTATATATATATACATATATATATATCCCAAACTATAAGTCAGAAAGACTGCTGATGGAACCATGGCTGTTTCTCGCTTGTCTACAAGTAAAGGGCTCATGTTTACTGTAATTATGAACAGTGTCACCAGTAGAGCATAGATGCCTACAGAACAGTGGCACAGGTGAGCTCATGCACTCAGGGGATAGTGGTGAACATTATCCCCAGTTATTTATTCTCTCTGCCAAAGGGCATGAAGAGATACAAGATATGCAAGAAAATCAATGTACAGAAGTATGTTTCTAACAAGTCTCTGCCAGCTTGACAAACTGCCTTACCTTTTTTGGTGGGAAATAATGAAGAGTGATAAACCAAACAAGTTTCTCCACATACAGGGAATATCCCTGTTATTTAGCACTAAGTGGATAGGTATATATATTTATCATACAATCTCAGAAAAGCAAAATCTTGAGGAGTAATAGTTTTCTTAGTTAAGGCAAGCAATGGTAGAAAGGACAATCTTGTGTATTCGAATAAAATCAACCACCACAGATCCATGCCTGATGAGTAATTCACAATAGTGAATTAACTCATGGATTAAAGAACTAAAGAAAGTAAAGAAAAAGTGGTGTAACATTGTCTCCTGGTACACATCAAATATCTCTATGATCCTCCATATTGTGGAACCTCACATCTAATTAGCTATGGGTCATATGATCATCTCTGGCTAACCAAATGTGAACAGAAATAGCTTATGTTATTTCTAGGCCAAGATAGTAAAGGCTCTATGTCCTTCCTCTATTTATCTCTTCCTTTTTTGTAGTAGTTTCTAAGCTCTGTGTTCCAGATGGCACACTTACAAGATTGAGAACTGCCTCACCCACATCAGATCTTGTTTGAAGAAAATGTAAACTTTTACTGTACGAATTTACTAAGATACTGAAGTCTATTTGTTTCTGAAGCACAACATAATCTGTTCTTACTAATGCAATGGGTACATAGCCTTCTAACCTGTCCATGGGAAAGAAATTTATAACTATGAACCTGAAGACAGAAGCTATTAAAAGAGAGATTTGATTACATAAAATCTGTTACTGTTTTATGTCAAAAGTACTAAGAACAAAATTAAAAGATAAAACTGAGAAAAATATTTCATTCCTCTTGCTCTATCTCTGTATATATACACATATACTTGTGTGTATATATATATACATGCACACATATATGTAACATATATATGTAACAAAAAGTATTGTTCTCTTTAATATGTGAAGAATTCTAAATGACCAATAAAAATTACAAACAGGAATATAGGCAATGAAAATTAATAGATGTACCACAGATTGCATTTTATTGCCAATAACAGAGACCAAAATTAAGCAAATTAGAATTTCATCCTTTATGTGAAAGAAATCTGGAGATAAGAGATCTAGGATTGTTAAGGCATTTAGGTATTGATATGGCTTGTCTCTGTATCCCACTTACATTTCATGTTGAAATGTAATTTCCAGTGTTGGAGGTGAGGCCTTGTGGAAGGTGATTGGGCCATGTGGGTGGTTTCTAATGGTTTAGCACTATCCCCCTAATTCTGTCTTATGACAGAGTTCTCACAAGACTTGGTTGCTTACAAAAGTGTGTAGTACCTCCCCCTTCTCTCTCTTTCTCTCTCTCTCTGTCTCCTGCCAGCCATATGAAGATCATTCCTGCTTTCCCTTCCCCTTCTGCCACGACTGTAAGTTTCCTGAGGCCTCTCCAGAAGCAGAAGCCTGTACAGCCCACAGAACCAGCCAATTCAACCTTTTTTCTTTATAAATTACCCAGGCTCAGGTGTGTCTTTATAGCCGTGTGATAACTGACATAAAAGTATTATCATGGACCCAAGCTCTTTCTTTGTTTTTCGTTGTTAGTATGTGGCTTCCATTCACAAGGTCAATCAATGTTGATTCAATTTAGCTATTAAAGCTTAAACCATCTCATCTGCATTTCAAGTAACTGTACCAAGAATTTTCCAAAGCTTATACGTACATCTCATTGGCCATCTCTATATCCAGGGCTGCTGAAAAGTTTCCAATGTTATGTCAGTAATGAAGGAAAGAATAGACATGGTATAGGTAAATTTCCCTCTTTATCCAACCAAGCACTCATACCTTCTTTTCTTATAAAAAGAACACACACTTTCTCCTTCCTTAAACAAGTAGCCCCAATGTTATATTCAGTTGCAGCACCCAAACCAATATCCAGAACCTCTAGTCAACACTCAGTCTCTTCCATAGGGTCCTAAGGAGTTGTTTTATGGTCAGGCAACCTGTAGACTAAAATATGTTACCTATACTCAAGATTGACAAACAATGGTTATGAAGGAATAAGACACCCTGAAGGACACACACACACACACACACACACACACACACATCTTCTTAACAGAAAGAGTGAGAGTAGAGAAACATGGTAATCTCTGGTCCTGTCGGGCAGGAGTAAGAAAAGGTCCCAATCCTGGCATGAAGTGAGTGCCTAATTAGCCAGTGGGAAACTCCTAGTAATTCCTCTAAGAGGATCTCCTTGGTTCATTGTTCTCCATGGTCTCTGGTTCGTGGGGGACGGAGGAGGGCTCCTGGGAGTGCTTTCTTTCTGGTGCTTACACAACTTCCAGCCCATGTTGGTACTGACTGCCCAAACCACAGATTGTTTTAGAAAGTAAGACACTGGCTGTTGCAGGAAAAATTCATGGGTTTTCTGGCAAGACAGTTCTGTAAAAACATATTAGACTTCTTCTCTCTTAGCTTCTAATTGGTTCCAGTGTCTATCCATAAAGATTTTGACTTGTAATTTGTAAACGCTGTGCTTTGCCTCAGTGGGAACACATTGTCATTCATTCTTAATTTTAAGGCATTTTTGTGGTAAGTGCCTTGCAACAATTCAGACTGCCAAAAGTAAAGAAGATAAATGAAAAGTTTAGACAAATGATAAATATTGCTACAGCTAGGTAGTGGGTTCATGGAGGCTTTTTGAATTATCACCTCTACTAATGTATGTATTTAACATTTTTCATGATTAAAGGTTTTTTTTTTTTTTTTTAACAAAACAAAAATAAAGGAGAAATAAGATACTCATTCCTTCTCCTAAAAAACTAATGCAGGCTCAGGACCTACACAAGACCAGCTGAATAAAAATCTCTGGGAGAGCATTTTTAATAAGTGTTTCTTCTGAGTCTTCTGCACCCTAAAATTGAAAACTACTACATTAAAAAGGTAAGGGGAAACCATTTACAGTTTTATTCCTCATTTAACAGTGTGTCACACATATTTTATAGAACTCTAGAGTATTATAATTATCACTTTATTTCATTTGCCTCTTCTTTTTTCCGTAAGTTATTGGGGTACAGGTGGTATTTGGTTACATAAGTGGTTATTTGTGAGATTTTGGTGCACCCATCACCTGAGAAATATACACTGCACCACATTTGTAGTCATTTATCCCTTGTCCCCCTCCCACTCTTCCCCCCAAATCCCCAAAGTCTATTGTATCATTCTTATGCCTTTGCATCCTCATAGCTTTAGCATCTGTGTTCATCAGGGATATTGGTCTGTAGTTTTCTTTTTTTTGTTATGTCTTCCCTGGTTCTGATATGAGGGTGACACTGGCTTCAAAGAATGATTTAGGGAGGATTCCTCCTTTCTCTATCCTGTGGAATAGTGTCAATAAAAATGGTACCAATTCTTCTTTGAATGTCTGATAGAATTCAGCTGTGAATCTATCTGGTCCTGGCCTTCTATTTTTTGGCAATTTTATTATTAATGTTGCAATCTTGTAGCTTTTGTTATTAGTCTCTTCAGAGTTTCTCTATTTTCTTGGTTTCATCTAGGAGGGTGTTATATTTCTAGGAATTTATCCATCTCCTCTCAGTTTTCTGGTTTATGCATGTTCATGGTAGACTTGAATCATCTTTTGTATTTCTGCAGTATTGGTAGTAATGTCTCCCATTTCATTTCTAATTGAGCTTATTTGGATCTTCTTTCTTCTTTCTTTGTTAGTGTCACTAATGGCCTATCAATTTTATTTATCTTTTCAAAGAACCAGCATTATGCTTCATTTATCTGTGGTAATTTTTGTTGTTGCTGTTGTTTCTATTTCATTTAGTTCTGCTCTGATTTTTGTTATTTCTTTTCTTCTAGAGGCTTGGGCTTGGATTGTTCTTCTTTCTCCAGTTCCATGAGGTGTGACCTTACATTGTCTACTTGTGCTCTTGCAGACTTTTTGATGTAGGCATTTAATGCTATGAACTTTCCTCTTACCACCACTTTTGTTGTATCCCTGAGGTTTTGACAGGCTGTGTCACTATTATCATTCAGTTCAAAGAACTTTTTAATTTCCATCTTGATTTCACTGTGGACCCAATGATCATTCAAGAACAGGTTATTTAATTTTCATTTATCTGCAAGGTTTGAGGGTTCCTTTTCAAGTTGATTTCCAATTTTATTCCACTGTGGTCAGAGAGAGTACTTGATATAATTTTGATTTTCTTAAATTTACTGAGGCTTCTTTTGTGGCCTATCGTATGGTCTATCTTGAAGAATGTTCCATGTGCCTATGAATAGAATGTATATTCTGCAGCTGTTGGGTAGAATGCTCTGTAATTATCTGTTAAGTCCATTTGTTCTAGGGTATACTTTAAGTCCATTGTTTCCTCATAGACTTTCTGTCTTGATGAGCTATCTAATGCTGTCAGTGGAGCATTAAAGTTCCCCACTATTATTGTGTTGCCATCTATCTCATTTCTTAGGCCTAGTAGTAATTGTTTTCTAAATTTGGGTGCTCCAGTGTTAGGTGCATATATATTTAGAATTGTGATATTTTCCTGTTAGACTAGTCATTTTATCATTATATAAAGTCCCTCTTTGTCTTGTTTAATTGCTATTGCTTTAAAGTTTATTTTGTCTGATAAAAGAATAGCTCCTCTGGCTCACTTTTGGTGTCCATTTGCATGGGATATCTTTTTCCATCCCCTCCTACCTTAAGTTTATATGAGTCCTATGTGTTAGGTGAGTCTCAGGAGACAGCAGAAAGTTGATTGGTGAATTCTCATCCATTCTGCCATTCTGTTTCATTTTAGTAAAGCATTTAGGTCATTTACATTTAACATTAGTATTGAGATATGAGGTAATATTCTATTCATCATGCTATTTGTTGCCTGAATACCTTGTTTATTCTGTTGTGTTATTGTTTTATAGATCCTGTGAGATTTATTCTTTAAGGTACTATTTGTGTGTATTTTGAGAATTTTTTTCAAAATCTAGAGCTCCTCTTAGCAGTTCTTATAGTGCTGGCTTGGTAGAGGCAAATTCTCCCAGCATTTGTTTGTCTGGAAAAGATTGTATCTTTTCTTCATTTGTGAAGCTTAGTTTCACCGGATACTAAATCCTTAGCAGATAATCGTTTTGTTTGAGGGGGTTAAAAATAGGGCCCCAATCCCTTCTAGCTGGTAGGGTTTCTGTTCAGAAATCTGCGGTTAATCTGATAGGTTTTTCTTTATAGGTTTCCTGATGCTTTTGCCTCACAGCTCTTGATCCTTTCCTTTGTCTTGACTTTAGATAACCTAATGACTATGTGCCTAGGTGGTGACCTTATGATGAATTTCTCAGGTGTTCTTTGAGCTTCTTGTATTCAGATGTCTAGATTTCTAGCAAGACTGGGAAGTTTTCCTTGATTATTCTCTTATATATGTTATCCAAACTTTCAGATTTATCTTCTTGCTTGGGAGCACCAATTATTCTTAGGTTTGGATGTTTCACATAGTTCCAAACTTCTTGGAAGCTTTGTTCAATTTTTTTATTCTTTTTTATTTTGTTTGATGGATTGGGTTAATTTAAAAGCCTTGTCTTTGAGCTCTGAAGTTCTTTCTTCTGCTTGTTTGATTCTATTGCTGAGAATTTCCAGTGCATTTTGCATTTCTCCATGTCCTTGATTTCCAGACATTGTGTTTTTTTATTTATGCTATTTCACTCAATAATTTTCCTTTTATATCCTATATCATGTTTTTTTAATTTACTTAAGTTGAACTTCACTTTCTCTTGTGCCTCCTTCATTAGCATAATAATGAACTTTCTGAAATCCTTTTCTGTCAATTCAGTGATTTCCTCTTGGCTTAGATCCATTGCTGGTGAGCTGGTGTGATCTTTTGGGGGTGTCAAACAACCTTGTTTTGTCATATTACTAGAATTATTTTTCTCGTTTCTTCTCATTTGGGTAGACTAGGTCAGAGGGAAGAGCTAGGACTCAAGGCCTGCTGTTCAAATTCTTTCGTCCCATGGAGTGCTCCCTTGATCTGTTCTCCCTCTTCCCCTAAGGATGGAGCTTCCTGAGAGCCAAACTCCTGTGATTGTTTTTGCTCCTCTAGCCACCCAGCAGAGCTACCAGCCTCCGCGCTGGTACTGGAAATTGTCTGCAAAGAGTCCCATGATGTGATCCATCTTCAAATCTTGCAGCCATGGATACCAGCACCTGCTCCAGTGGAAGCAGCAGGGTAGTAAACTGGAATCCGTGAGGGTCCTTGGTTGTATTTTTGGTTTAGTATGCTGGTTTTGTGTTGGTTGGTCACTAGCCAGGAGGTGGTGCTTTCAAGAGCCCATCAGGTGTGGTACTATAGGGAGGATGCAAACTCACCCTAGGGTCATCATGCTATGTATTCAGAATTCTCAGGTGGTAGGAAAAGCCACAGACCTCCAAGAGATTATGTCCTTTGTCTTCAGCAAACAGGACGGGTGGAGAAAGACTACCAGGTGGAAACAGAGATAGGCATGTCTAAGCCCAGACTTTCCTTGGGCAGGGCTTGGTGCAGCTGCTGTGGGGGGGTGGGAGTGTAATTCCCAAGCTAATGGAGTTATATTCCCATGGCATTAAATTTTCAATAAAGTTCATTTCTGTTACATAAGGCCAAAGTTATATATTTATAAAATTAGTTCTTACCAAAAAAAAAAAAAAAAAAAAAAAAAAATCAACCCAGTAGGGTATGAAGATTCATAGCTTTTCAAAGTAGCAACTATTAAAGCTGATGGGGGCGGGCGCGGTGGCTCAAGCCTGTAATCCCAGCACTTTGGGAGGCCGAGACGGGCGGATCACGAGGTCAGGAGATCGAGACCATCCTGGCTAACACTGTGAAACCCCGTCTCTAATAAAAAATACAGAAAACTAGCTGGGCGAGGTGGCGGGCGCCTGTAGTCCAGCTACTCGGGAGGCTGAGGCAGGAGAATGGCGTGGACCCGGGAGGCGGAGCTTGCAGTGAGCTGAGATCCGGCCATTGCACTCCAGCCTGGGTGACAGAGCGAGACTCCGTCTCAAAAAAAAAAAAAAAAAAAAAAAAAAAAAGCTGATGGAATGTGACAGAAAAACTGCAGAAACACTTGTTTAGAAGGTCGACTATTCTTAAGACACAACTATTTTTACATTCAGAAAACTAAGGTATTAATTCTCATTATCTACATTTTTTTCCAAAACAATTTTAAAATAATCACATCAAATCAGCTATATCTAAGCAACCTTCTCTTTCTTCTTCTCATAACTCTAAATATTACCAAATAAAACTATATTTTTAGTTAACAGTGGCATTAAAGTATGATATTAACAGTGTGATAAACACAACCATGATTGTTTCAAATTTCTTCATGGCCATTTGGGCATGCCCAGTTTTACACCTTTAATAAAGCACACAATACATGTGCATTTCAATTAAAGAATTTAATATCTATTCCAACTTTATGTCTTGAGACAAAAAACAGAATAAAATTATGGAAAATATGATATGAAGTAGTTTGTTTTTAAATGATCAACTTTTTTCACAGATGATGTCAATAGGAAAGTAAATTCATTATATTGACTTAAATCATTATTTTTCCAGTGAAATCAGCTAAATTGAGTTATTTTGATATGGCCTTGAAATAAAATTTTCACACCAAAGCTTAAAAAACACTGCATTAATTTCTTTCTAATTTAAAGGAAATAATAAAAAAAATACATAAAACAAGCTTAGTTTGTATAAAATATATAAATATATGCTGTGTTATTTTGCTAGAGCTGCCACAACAAAGTATCACAAACTGGTTGGCCTCAACAACAGAGATATATTTTATCATAGTTGTGGAGGCTAGAAGTTCAAGATTAAAATATGTCAGCAGGTTTGGTTCCCTCTGAGTACTGTGAGGGAAAATCTGTTCCATGTCTCTCTCCTGACTTATGATAGTCTTCTGATAATTTTTGGCATTCCATAGCTTTAAGATTTATTACTCTGTTCTCTGCCTTTATTTAACATGTTGGTTTCCTTCTGTTTATATTTATGAGTACAAATTTCCTAGGGAAACCAGTTGTTTTAAATGAGACGCCACTCTAATGACCTCATTTTAACTTAATAACCTCATTTAACTTCATTGCCTCTGTAAAGGCCCTATTTTCAAGTAAGGTGCATTAGTCAGGGTTCCCTAGAGGGACAGAACTAATATATATATTATATGTGTGTTTGTGTCTGTATATAATATACTGTTATACTAATAATATATATATACTTTATATAGAGAGTATATTATAATGTGTGTGTGTGTGTGTGTGTGTGTGTGTGTGTATATGGGAGTTTATTAAGTATTAACTCACAGGTTCCCAAGGTCCCACAATAGGCAGTCTGTAAGTTGAGGAACAAGTAGAGCCAATCCTTGTCCCAGAATTGAAGAACTTAAAGTCTGATGTTCGAGGGCAGGAAGCATCCAGCATGGGACAAAGATGTAGGTTGGAAGGCTAGGCCAGTCTAGGTGTAGTCCTTTAACATTTTTCTTCCTGCTTTTTAAATTCTAGCCACATTGTCAGCTGATTAGATGGTGCCCACCCAGATTAAGGATGGGTCTTCCTTTCCCAGCTCACTGACTCAAACGTTAATCTCCTTTGGCAACACCCTTACAGACACACCCAGGAGCAATACTTTGCACCCTCCAACCTAACAAGTTGACACGCAGTATTAACCACCACAAGTCCACTCCTTGTCAACTTGAACCCATACACATCTCCTGAGATCATATGTAATCTTCAAATAAAGACAATAATAAGGTTATAATTATGCCTAACATAATAAAACTATCCTTTGGACAACCAGAAATGCATCAATCCCCAAATGAAATACTATTACCTAAAGTTAACAACACTTCAGTATTGATATGAAGTCAGTAAATCTTATGTCATATGATAAGGAAAAAAGAAAAGAAAATGAAGATATTTTCTTACTACAAGTTTTTAACAAAAGGAGGAAATACTCATGACAATTACAGTCCTCATTTTTGCAGCTGGTCACATGGTGATAGCTGGTATTTATGACCAACTTATTCTACTACCCATTCTGTATTGCCATTGCCTTCAGCAAGCACCTCAGCAGGTTGTGTTTTTTACTTGGTGGAATGACCCAAACCTTCATTCCTGAAGAGTCTGGGCCATTTGTAGTGCTGCCTGGATTGGGCTGTTGTAGTTTCCCATTGACCGTATTCACAAAGTATGGTTAATACTAAGAAACGCTCTAAAGGGTCTCCTGTATTCTATGTGTACTCTTCCTTACCTCCATTGTGGAGTGGTAGAATGATTTCATCTTGACAGTTTGGGTCAATCACCCCAGCCAACACTGTAACTCCCTTCTTAGCCTGTTGACTTAAAGGTAGGAGAAGCCCAAAGTGTCCAGGTGGCAATCTTAACCTCCAGTTTAATTGAATCATTGTGTCTCCTGGTGGCAGCATTCCTTCCTCTGGAACTAAGACCTCTAGGTGAGCAGAATGTAATGTCATGGAATCAGGAAGCAAAAATTTTGCTAGTGGTTCACTAGGGGTGATAGTGAGTGGTTCCACTTCCACCTCCACCTTTTGATTCCTGGACTCATGAATCCTGGCTATGGGAGAAACAATACCATATATTGGACACTGATTCAGAACATACACAGCCTTCTGGAGAACTTTGTCTCAGTCCTGTAAAGTTTTGTCACCTCATTGGTGTGTAATTGTGACTTCAAAAGAACATTACACCATTCTATCAATTCAGTATACTTCAAGATGATGGAGAACATGGTGAATTCCATAAACATGAGCCCACTGCCACACATCTTTAGCTGTAAAGTAAGTGCCTCTGTTAAAGGCAATGTTGTGTAATCAGCATGATGGTGGATAAGGCATTCCGTGAGTCCACAGATGGTAGTCTTGGCCGAAGCATTGCGTGCAGGATAGGCAAACCCATGTTTGGAGTAAGTGTCTATTCCAGTGAGGACAAACCTTTGCCCTTTCCATGGTGGAAGAGTCCCAATATAATCAACGTGCCACCAGGTCGCTGGCTGATCACCCTGAGGAATGGTGTCACGTTGAGGGCTCACTGTTGGTCTCTGCTGCTGGTAAATTGGGCACTCAGCAGTGGCCATAGCCAGGTCAGTCTTGGTGAGTGGAAGTCCACATTGCTGAGCCCATGTGTAACCTCCATCCCTGCCACCATGGTCACTTTGTCCATGGGCCCACTGGGCAATGACAGGGATAGCTGGGGAAACAGGCTGAGTGGTATCCACAGAACAGGTCATCTTATCCACTTGATAATTTAAATCCTCCTCTGCTGTGGTCACCTGTTGCTGAGCGTTCACATGGGATACAAATGTCTTCACATTGTTTGAACACTCAGAGAGGTCCATCCCCATACCTTTTCCCCAAATTTCTTTGTCACCAATTTTCTAATCATGGGTTCTTCTAAGTTCCTGGTCATCCAGCCAAACCATTGGCTACAGCCCATGAATCAGTATATAATCGCACATCTGGCCATTTCTCCTTCCATACAAAGTGCACAACTAGGTGCACTGCTCAAAGTTCTGCCCATTGGGAAGATTTTCCTTCACTGCTGTCCTTCAGGGATGTTCTAGAAAGGGGTTGTAGTGCCAAAGCTGTGCACTTTTGGGTGGTACTTGCATATTGTACAGAACCACCTGTGAACCAGGGCCTAGTCTTCTCTTCCTCTGTCAACTGATCACAGGGAATTCCCCATGAGGCCATTGGTGCAGGCTGGGGGAGAGAAGGCAGGGTGGCAGGAGTGGAGACCATGGGCATTTGAGCCACTTTCTCATGTAACTTACTTGTGCCTTCAGGACCTGCTCGAGCACAGTCACATATATGCCACTTCCATTTAATGATGGAATGCTGTAGTGCATGACCCACTTTATGACTAGATGGGTCAGAAAGCACCCAGTTCATGATAGGCAGTTCAGCTCACAAGGTGACTTAATGACCCATAGTCAAACTTTGAGTTTCCACCAAAGCCCAGTAACAGGCCAAGAGCTGTCTCTCAGAAAGACGGTAGTCATCTGCAGAAGATGACAGGGCCTTGATCCAAAATCCTATGGGCCTCCACTTTGATTTGCCTAGAGGAGCTTGCCAAAGGCCCCAAACAGCATCCTTATCTGTCACTGACATCTCAAGCACCATTGGATCGCTGGGGCATATGGCCCAAGTGGCAGAGCAGCTTGCACAGCAGCCTGGACCTGTTGCAGAGCCTTCTCCTGTTCTGGCCACCACTTAAAGCTGACAGCATTTCAGGTCACTCAATAAATGGGCTGGAGTAACACACCCAAATGAGGAATGTGTTGCCTCCAAAATCCAAATAGACCCACTAGGCATTGTGCCTCTTTCTTGATTGTAGAAAGGGCCAAATGCAGCAAATTATCCTTCACCTTAGAAAGAATATCTCAACAGGCCCCATGCCAGTGGATCCCTAGAAATTTTACTAAGGTAGAAAGTCCCTGAATTTTAGCCAGATTTATTTCCCATCCTCTGGCATGCAAATGTCTCACCAATAAATCCAGTGTGTTTGCTACTCCTTGCTCACTGGATCCAATCAGCATAATGTAATCAAAGTAACAAACCAGTGTGATATCTTACAGAAACAAAAAGTTATCAAGATCTCCCCAAATAAGATTATGACACAAAGCTCAAGAGTTGATATATCCCTGAGGTAGGCCAATAAAGGTATATTGCTGGCCTTACCAGCTGAAGGCAAATTGCTTCTGGTGGGCCTTATGGACAGGAATGGAGAAAAAGGCATTGGCAAGTCAATGGCTGCATACCAGGTACCAGGGGATGTGTTAATTTGCTCAAGCAATAAGACCACACCTGGGACAGCAGCTGCAATTGCAGTCATCATTTGATTAAGCTTACAATAATCCACTGTTATTCTTCGAGATCCATCTGTCTTTTGCACAGAGCAAATATTACAGTTGAATGGTGATGTAGTGAGAATCACCATCCCTGCATTTTTCAAATCCTTGATGGTGGCAGTAATCTCTCCAGTCCCTCCAGGGATGTGATATTGTTTTTGATTTACTATTTTTCTAGATAGATGCAGCTCTAATGGCTTTCATTTCACCTTTCCCACCATAATAATCCTTACCTTACCGGTTAGGGAGCCAATGTAAGGGTTCTGCCAGCTGCTAAGGATGTCTATGCCAATTATGCATTCTGGAACTGGGGAAATAACTACAGGATGAGTCTGAGGACCCACTGGACCCACTGTAAGTCTAACTGAGCTAAAACTCCATTAATTACCTGACCTCCATAAGCCCCTCCTTTAATTAGAGGACAACAATGATGTTTTGGGTCTCCTGGAATCAACATCAGCTCAGAACCAATATCCAGTAGTCCCCAAAATGTCTAATTATTTCCCTTTTCCCAATGCACACTTACACTGGTAAAAGGCTGGAGGTCTCCTTGTGGTGGGGGGGGCATGGGGAAATGGGAGAAAGGTTAACAGCATAAACTGTCAGTATTGTAGTGGGGTCCTTCCTCAAGAGGATACAGCCTCCTCTTCATTCAAGGGGTTCTGGGCCTACAAACTGGCTCAAGTCTGGAAATTAATTGAAGGGCCATGATTCTCTGTTTTGATAGTTCAAATTAGTTTTTTGTCCATTCGACCTAGCAGTTTTCTGCTTATATAAATTAAGCAGAAATGCAGTAGGCTTTCTATCAATTTTGCTTCTAGGAACACCATATTAATTAGCCGCTATACAAGTCAGACTATTCTGATTGCTGCTTTAACTTTTCTGTCCATTACAGTAGATATGCCCACCTTGCCTTTGATGGTTGAGTGCCTCCACTTGACCCCTGCCACCTCAGGATCCAATTATTCCCATTGTATTTAAATTTTGTAGTTGAGTGACTGTGGTTTCCACTGTTAGATCTGACACACAGAGGAGAGAAATTACAAGGCACTTCAAAGATGCAGGTGCTGCCCTCACAAATCTATTTTGCAAGGCATTGGTCAAGGGTATATCATCTGGACCCTCTCAGCTGGGGCGAGTATCCACTCATCCATAATTTTCTTTTATCACTTTGTCCATTGGACTTAGGAGCAACCAACCAGCTTTGTTATGTTCCTTGATTCTCCACATGTAGTCAAAGGTATTATGTATAGAGTCACTAATCCACTTCACCATCCCACTCTCTCTAAGCCTTTGGATCCCTTCCTCTACATTAAATCAAGGGAGACCAGCTCACTCACAGTGGGCCATCTTTTCATCCATATTTCAGTTAACCAAGCGAATAAACTATTAGAACCTGTTTAACTCCCCAAGATGCAACATTAAAAGCAGAGTCCCTACTTAATGGGCCCAGATCAATAAATTCAGCCTATCCAACTCTATGTTTCTTCCACCACTATCCCACACTCTTAATATCCATTCCCATGCCTGTTCCTCAGATTTCTGTTCATATAAATTAAAAAACTCAAGCAGGTCTTTTCGAGTGTGGCACACCCTCCTCATGGGTCACACTCTCCACCTCACCTCTAGGGGACCCCTGGGACTTCAGTCTAGTTATAAGTCTAGAAGCAAACAGGAATGTTGAGGGTGGCTCCTGAGGATAATCAACATTATCTTGCCTGACAACTGTCTCAGGGAGACCATCACTGTTGCCTCAGGCAGCACAGGGTTCATCTCCTCAGACAAAGGTGGAAAGGCTGATGGTAGCATGGGTCAGGGAGGGGATGTTGCCACTACTGGGGATGGGGAAGCTTTTTCTTCTGGCAAAAGTTTCATCAGAGTTTACAAACTCAGTGTTTCCAGCTTCATCAGTGTCCTCCCACACGTCCCCATTCCAAGTTGTAGGGTCCTGTTCTTTTCCAATCAATGTCCTCATTTTAATAGTAGATACCTGATGAGGCTGTGCATGCACCTTTTATTATAGGTCAGCAATTCTCATGAAAAGAGCTTGTGTCTGTTTTTTCACAATTTCAGCTCTTTCTCTACAGGAGATAAGACTCACTCAGGGCAATCTTAGCAGATTTGAGACTCCGTATCTACCTCTGAATCCAGTTAGAATCTCTGAGTTCATCATTTTCTTTTATCACTTTGTCCATTGAACTTAGGAGCAACCAACCAGCTTTGTTATGTTTCTTGATTCTCCATATGTAGTCAAAGGTATTATGCACAGAGTCATTAAACTCCTTGCCTCTCACAAGCAGTGAATCAGGAGTGTCAAATGCATTTATTTTGCATAACTCTGTAAACAATTCACACCAAGAACTATCAATGTTCTCCATACTATTAGAAGTAGAGTCCTTAGAATTTGGGGTCTAATTATATTAAGCAGCCAACTCCAGAAATCCCCAAACCAATGAAAGAACTCCATCTTTAATATTCTGTTCTTCCAGAACCACACCTGGTACCAAAATCTGTATAGTCAGAGTTCTCTAAAGGGATAGAACTAATGGAATATATATATATATATATATATATATATAAAGGGGAGTTTATTAAGTATTAGCTCATGTGATCACAATGTCCCACAATAGGCCATCTGCAAGCTGAGGAGAAACGAGAGCCAGTCCAAGTCCCAAAACTGAAGAACTTGGAGTCTGATCTTTGAAGGCAAGAAGGATCCAACACAGGAGAAAACTGTAGGCTGGGAAGCTAAGCCAGTCTAGTCTTTTCACATTTTTTTCTGCCTGCTTTTTATATTTTAGCCATGCTGGCTGCTGATTAGATTGTGTCCACCCAGATTAAATGTGGTTCTGCCTTTCCCAACTCACTGCCTCAAATGTTAATCTCCTTTGGCAACACCCTCACAGACACACCACTGATCAAATCTTTGCATCCTTCAGTCTAATCAAATTGGCAGTCAGTATTAGCCATCACATAAAGTAACATTCTGAAGTACTGAGAGTTAGAACATTAACATATCCCTTTTAGAGGAACACAATTCAACTGATAGCATATGCATATACTTATAAAATATTAAACATAGGCACACTATAAAAATTAGTCCCATAGAGTATATGATTTCCTCATGGACATATCTCCTGAGTTATTTAATCTATGAAAAATAAATACTGGAGAAAGAATAGCCACTGAGGAATCTGAACTCAGCTCCACACTTACTTACTCTATGATAGGGAAAAATTATAACTTCCTTGAACCTGTTTCCTTATTTTTAAAAATGAAGAGATTGGCATAGATAATTTCCAAGGTGCTATAAATATATATATTTCTAGGTTATTTTTTCAATTTAAAAACTAATGTATGGATGTGGTTTTATATAATAAGTCAAACATCATAAAAGGCTTTGTTATGAAATACAAGATGTTTCCCCATTCAAAATTCTTGAGAAGAGGCAGAGAAAGATGGTGGAACAGAATACTCCACCAATTATTTCCTTGGCAAGGACACCAACTTAACAACTCTCTACACAGGATAAAAACACCTTTATAAGAACCAAAAATCAGGTGAGCCCCATAGTACCTTGTTTTTCCTTTGTATCACTGAGGCACTGAAGAAATAGAAACAAAACAGTCTGGAATCACCAATGCCATCCAACTGCCATCTCTCCCACCCACCCCAGCCATAGTGGTGTGACGTGAAGAGTGTCTGTGATGTAAAGTGGTGTGATGAAGTGGTGTGATGTGAAGAGTGTCTGTGCAGAGTATGTGAAGAGGGTGATGTGAAGAGACACTCTGGGCACTGTGAGAGGCAGAACACAGCAATTGTGAGGCATTGGACTCAGTGCAGTCCTGTTAGAGCATAAAGAAAACCTAGACAAAACTCAGTTGACACCTGCCCATGAAGGGAACATTTAAACTATCCCTAGACAGAGGAAAATTGCTGATCCCGGCAGCCCAAACCTTGCCATGGAGGGATAAATTGCTCTGAGTCTCTAAGTAATCCTGAAATCACTCTAGGCCACAAAGACTGCAATTCGTAGGCAACTCCTAGTGCTGAACTGGACACAGAGATAGTAGACTTGGGGTGGGGGTGGGAGGAAGCATGTGACCTACTGAGACAGCAGCTGGGACAGCTAATAGCATACTGGCATCACCTCTCCCTTAACCCTTGGCTGCACAGCTTATGGCTCCAAAAGAGATCCCTTCCTTCTGCTTAAGGAGGGAAGAGGTAAAAATGGGGAGGACTTTGTCTTGCATCTCAGATACCATCTCAATCACAGCAGGATAGGGCACTGGTCAGAGCAATGAGGCCCCCATTGCAGGTCCTAGCTCCTGGATGACATTTCTTGACACACTTTGGGCCTGAAAGGAACTCGTTGCCTTAAAGGGAAGGCCCAGTCCTCCTGGCAGCATTCATTGCCTGCCAACTGAAGAGCCCTTTGGCCATGAATAACCAGCAGTGATACCCAGGTCAATGGCCTTGGGTGAACCTCTGAGATGTACTGTCTTCAGGTAGCAGCACAGCCACAGCGGAGTAGAGCACCAACCGGGTTTTTGGGGTCCTCAGTTCCAGGACTTGACTCTTGGATGGCATTTCTGAACCTGCTTTACATCACAGATGAGCCCACTGCCCTGAAATGGCGGGGGTGTTCACAGGCCAAGTAACATTTACCAGAAGCTGACTTAAGAGTTTATGGGCTCTAAAGGAACATCAGTGATAGTCTGGCAGTATTCTCTTTGGCCTATGGTGGCAGTGGCTACAGGACAAGGCATTTCTCCCTTTGGAAAGAGAAGGGAAGAGAGGAAGGACTGTATCTTGCATTTTGAGTGTCAGCTCAACTGCAGTATAGTAGAACACCAGGTAGATTTCCAAGATTTTTTACTGTAGTCCTTGACTCCCAGACAGCACTTCCAGAACCACTTCAGGCCTGATGTAACTCAGCACCTTGAATGGAAAGACACTGACCTGGCTGGCTTTGCCACTTATTGATTGCAGAGAAAGCCTCACGGCATTAAGCAAACATAGGCAGTGGACGGGGAGTGCTTATAGCAGGCCTTGGGTGAGACCCAGTGCTGTGGTGGCTTCAGGTATGATGTAGCATAGTCATAGTGGTAGTGACCACAACAGTACTTGTGTCACTCAACTCCCAGCTTTGTGTGCCTCAGAAGAGAGAGAGAGAAAGACTCTGTTTGTTTGAAAGAAAGGAAAAGAGGAGAACAAGAGTCTCTGCCTGGTAATTCAGAGAATTATCCTGGATCTTGTCCAAGACAATCAAGAAAGCACCTCCACAAGTCTGCAAGAACCACAGCATTACCGGGCTTGGAGTGGCCTCTAAAGCAGTTCTAGTTTAGATCACAATACCAAAGTCTGTTAAATATCTGGAAAATCTTTTCAAGAAGGACAGGTACCAATAATCTTAGATAGTGAAGACTATAACATATACAAAACACTTTAATACCCAGACACTAAAGAACATTTATTAGTATCAACACTATCCAGGAAAACATGACAGAGAAAAATTGAATAAGGCGCCGGGGACCAATCTTGGAGAAACAGATACAGGCAAGCTTTCAGCAAAAAACTCAAAATAGCTATGTTGAGGAAATCCAAAGAAACTCAAGACAAAACAGACAGGTAATTCAGAATTCCATCTGATAAATTTTTTAAATATTTAAATAATTAAGAAGAATAAAGCAGAAATTCTGGAGCTGAAAAATGCAAAGGGCATACTGAAGAATGCATCAGAGTCTTTTAATAGCAGAATTGATCAAGCAGAAGAAAGAACAAGTGAGCTTGAAGTCTCTTTAGAAATACACTGTCAGAGAAGAAAAAAGAAAAAACAATGAAGCACTAAGACATGACCTAGAAAATAGCCTTGAAAGAACAAATCTAAGTGCTATTGGCCTTGAAGAGGAAGTACAAAAAGAGATAGGGTAGAAAGTTTATTCAAATGGATAATAACAGAGAACTTCTCAAACCTGCAGAAAACTATCAATATCTAAGTAAAATAAGGTTATAGAATACCAAGCAGATTTAGTCCAAAGAGACTACCACAAGGCATTAAATAATCAGACTCCCGAAGATCAAGAATAAAAAAAAGATTCTTAAAGCAGCAAGAGAAAAGAAGTAAATAACATACAATGAAGCTGCAATACATCTGGCAGCAGACTTTTCGGTGGAAACTTTACAAGTCAGGAGAGGTTGGAATAACATATTTAAAAAGCTGAGGGAAAAAACTTTTATCCTAGAGTAGTACAGCGAGTGAAAATATTCTTCAAACATGAAAAAGAAATAAACACTTCCCCAGAAAAACAAAAGCTGAGGGATTTCACCAACACCAGACCTGTTCGTTCTGCAAGAAACGCTAATGAGAGCACTTCAATCAGAAAGAAAGGACATTAATGAGCAATAAACAATCAACTGAAGGAAAAACAATTCTCACTAGTAATAGTAAGTATACAGAAAAACACAGAGTATTATAATACTGTAACCATGGTGTGTAAACTACTTGATCTTTAGTAGAAAGACTAAATGATGAACATATCAAAAATAAGAACTAAAACAACTTTTCAATACATAAACAGTAAAATAAGATATAAATAGAAACAACATAAATTTAAAAAGCAAAGAAAAAAGGCATATAATTTTTATTAATTTTCTTTTTGCTTTTCTGTTTATGTAATCAGTGAAGTTTTATCAGGTTAAAATTATAAGTTATAAGATAGCACTCACAAGTCTCATGGTTATCTGAAACCAAAAAATATAAAATGAATACACAAAAATATAAAAAGCAAGAAATTAAATCATCTCACCAGAAAAATATCATCTTCACTAAAGGAAGTCAGAAATAAACAAAAGAAGGAAGAGAAGACCATGAAACAACCAGAAAACAAGTAACAAAATGGCAGGAGTAAGTTTGTATTTATCAATAGTAACATTAAATGCAAATGAACTACTCTCCAATCAAAAGACATAGACTGGCTGGAATGATGAAAAAACAAGACCCATTGATCTGTTGCTAATAAGAAAAAAACTTCACCTATGAAGACACACATAGATTGATAATAAAGAGATTGAAAAAGATATTCCATGCCAACAGATATGAAAATAAAAGATCAGGAGTCATTATACTTATATCAAACAAATAGATTTTAAGACAAAAACTATAAGAAGAGAAAAAGAATGTCACTATATAGTGATAAAGTGGTCAATTCAGCAAGAGGATATAATAACTTTAAATATATATGCACCCAACACTAAAACACCCAGATATATAAAGCAAATATTATTAGGGCTAAAGAGATAGGCCCCACTACAATAATAGCTGGAGACTTCAATACCCTACTTTTAGCACTGAACTAAACTTCCAGACAGAAAATCAACAAAGAAACATTAGACTTAATCTACACTATGAATCAACCAGATCTAATGGATACTTATAAAACATTTCATTCAACAGTTGTGGAATACATATTCTTTTCCTCAGCACATGGATGATGTTCAAGGATACACCATACATTAGGTCACAAAACAAGTCTTAAAACATTTTTAAAAACTGAAATAATATCAAGCATCTTCTTTGATCACAATGGACTAAAACTAGAAAACAGTAACTACAGAAATTTTAGAAACTATACAAATATGTTGAAATCAAACATTATGCTCCTGAATAACCAGTGGATCAATAAAGAAATTAAAAAGAAAATCAAAAAAGTATTGAAACAAGTGATAATGGAAACACGTCATACTGAAACCTATGGTATACAGCAAAAGTAATGCTAAAAGGGAAGTTTATAGCTATAAGTACCTACCTCTAAAAGAGGAAAAACTTGAAATGAATAATCTAATGATGCATCTTAAAGAACTAGAAAAGTGACAGCAAACTAAGCCAAAAATTAGTATAAAGAAAGAAATAATAAAGATTAGAACAGAAATATATGAAATTGAAATGAAGAAAACAATTCAAAAGCTCAGTGAAACAAAAGGGTGGTATTTAGAAAGGTTAAATAAAATTGACAAACCTTTAACCAGAGTAAGATAAAAGGAAAGAAGATCCAAATAAATAAAATCAGAAATAAAAAAGGAGATATTACAGCTGATACTGCAGATGTAATGACTTCCAGGTGTCAAAAAATTTTTTTAAATTAACAACTGTTACTGCAGAAATTCAAAGGATTATCAGTGGCTACTATGAGCAATTATATGCCAATAAATTGGAAAATCTAAAAGAAATGGAAAAATTTCTAAAGACACACAACCTCACCAAGACTGAACTAGGAGGAAATCTGAAACCCCTAAACAGACCAATAACAAGTAATGAAATAAAAGCCATAATAAAAAGCCTCCTAGAAAAAGAAGAAGAGAAAAAAAAAAAAAAGCCCAGGACATGATGGCTTAATTGGTGAATTCTACCAAACATTTAATGAAAAACTAATACCAATTAATATGGTTAGGCTTTATGTTCCAACCCAAATCTCATCTCTCATCATAATCCTCATAATCTCCATGTGTCAATGGAGAGACAGGTGGAGGTAGTTGAATCATGAGGATGATTTCCTCCATGATGTTCTCATGATAGTGAGTTCTCAACAGATCTGATGGTTTCATAAGGGGCTCTTACCCCTTCACTCAGCACTTCTCCTTCCTTTCACCTTGTGAAGAAGGTGCCTTGCTTCCCCTTTGCCTTCCACTATGATATTAAGTTTCCTCTGGCCTCCCCAGCCATGCTGAACTGTGAGTCAATTAAACCTCTTTCCTTCAGGAAATTACCCAAAGTTGGGCAGTTCTTTAAACCAGTATGAAAATTGACTAATACAGTAAATTGGTACAGAAGTAGTGGGGCACTACTATAAAAATATCCAAAAAGCGATTTTGGAACTGGGTAACAAGCAGATGCTGGAACAGTTTGGAGGGCTCAGAAGAAGACAAGAACACATGGCTGAGGTGGTCTCAGATGGAGAGAGGAACTTGTTGAGAACTAGAATAATGCTTTAGCAAAGAGATTGGTGGCATTTTGCCCTGCCCCAGAGATCTGTGGAACTTTGGACTTGAGACAGATGATTTAGGGTATCGGGTAGAAGAAATTTCTAAGCACAAAGCATTCAAGATTTAACTTGGGTGCTGTTAAAAGCATTCAGTTTTATGCACTCACAAATAGATGGTTTGGAATTGGAACTTACATGTGAAAGTGAAGCAGAGCATAAAAGTTTAAAATTTGCAGCCTGACGATGCAATAGAGAAGAAAAAAAACATTTTCTGGGGAGAAATTTAGGCTGGTGGCAGAAATTTGCATAAGTAGAGAGGAGTCAAATGTCAATCGCCAAGACAATGGGGAAAATTTCTTCAAAGCATGTCAGAGGTATGCACAATGGCCACACCCATCAAGTCCTGGAAGCCCAGAAGAAAAAATAGTTTAATGGACCAAGCCTTGTGCAGTCTCAGGACTTGGTGCTCTGCATCCCAGCCATGGCTAAAAGGGGCCAACTACAGCTCAGGCTGTTGCTTCAGAGGGAACATGCCCCAAGCCTTGCTGGCTTATACATGGTGTTAGGCCTTTCAGTGCACAGAAGTCAAGATCTGAGGGTTGAGAACCTCCAACTAGATTTCAGAAGATGCATGGAAAGGCCTGGATGTTCAGGCAGAGGTGTGCTGAGAGAGAGTCCTCATGGAGAACCTCTGCTAGGGTAGTGCAGAAGGGAAATGTGGGGTCAGAGCCCTCACACAGAGACCCCACTGAGCACTGCCTAATGAAGCTGTGAGAAGAAGGCCATCGTCCTCCAGACCCCAGAATGGTAGAGTCACTGACAGTTTGCACCATACACCTGGAAAAGCTGAGACACTCAATATCAGTGGGGGAAAGCAGCCAGGACTGGAGGCTGTATTCTGCAAATCTACAGGGGC
The DNA here is from genome assembly GCF_009764315.1 of Trachypithecus francoisi. NCBI lineage: Eukaryota > Metazoa > Chordata > Mammalia > Primates > Cercopithecidae > Trachypithecus > Trachypithecus francoisi. The sequence continues at coordinate 59,984,528 of NW_022681455.1, forward strand.
AGAGCTGCTCAAGACCATGGGAGCCCACCTCTTGCACCAGCATGACCTGGATGTGAGACATGGAGTTGAAGGAGATTATTTTGGAGCTTTAAGATTTGACTGCCCTGCTGGATTTTGGACTTGCCTGGGTCCTGTAGCCCTTTCATTTTGGCCAGTTTCCCCCATTTGGAATGGATGTACTTCCTCAATGCGTGTACCCCCATTGTGTCTGGGAAGTAACTAACTTGCTTTTGATTTTACAGGCTCATAGGTGGAAGAGAGTTGCCTTGTCTCAGATGAGACTTTGGACTTGGACTTTTGGGTTAATGCTGGAATTAATTAAGAATTTGGTGGACTGTTGGGAAGGCACTGATTGGTTTTGAAATGTAAAAAGGACATGAGATTTGGGAGGAGCCAGGGTGAAATGATATGGTTAGACTTTATGTCCCCACTCAAATCTCATCTTGAATTGTGATCCCCATAATCCCCACGTGTCAAGGGAGAAACCAGATGGAGGTAACTGAATAATGGGGCCATTTCCCCTATGCTGTTTTCATGATAGTGAGTGAGTTCTCACAAGATCTGATGGTTTTATAAGGGGCTCTTCCCCTTCACTCGCTCACCCTTCTCCTTCCTACCACCTTGTGAAGAAGGTGCCTTGCTTCCCCTTTGATTTCTGTCATGATATTAAGTTTCCTGAGGCCTCTCCAGCCATGCAGAACTGTGAGTCAATTAAACCTCTTTCCTTTATAAATTATGCAGTCTCAGGAAGTTCTTTATAGGAATATGAAAACAGACTAATACAGCAATCTACAGATGCAATGAAATCCTTAAGATAACAATGACATGCTTGACACGCAAAAAATTATAAACTTTATATAGAACCACAAGAGATCCAGAATAGCCATAGCCACCCTAAGCGAAAAGAACAAAACTAGAGGAATCACGTTACCTGACTTCAAATTATGCTACAGAGGTATGGTAACCAAAACCGTATGGTTCTGGCATAGAAACAGACACATAAACCAACGAAACAGAATAGAGAACCCAGAAACAAATCCACACACCTAAAGAGACCTCATTTTCGACAAAGGTGCCAAGAACATACACTAGGGAACAGTTTCTTCAATAAACAGTACTGAGAAAAGTGAATATCCACATGCAGAAGAATGAAACTACCCATCTCTCACCATACGCAAAAAAAAAAAAAAAAAAATCAAAATGAATTAAAGACTTTAAGGCCTCAAACTATGAAACTACTTCAAAAAACCACTGGGTAAAATCTCCAGGACATTGGTCTGGGAAAAAAAAGTTCTTGAGCAGTACCCCAAACGCACCAGCAACCAGAGCAAAAATGGACAAATTGGATCACATTACATTAAAAAGCTTCTGCACAGCAAAGAAAACAACCAGCAAAGTAAACAGACAACCCATAGAATGAGAGAAAATATTTGCAAACTATCCATATTACAAGGAATTAATAACCAGGATGTACAAGCAGCTCAAACAACTCTGTAGGAAAAATACAGTAATTCAATCAAAAAATAGGCAAAAGGTTTGACATTTCTCAAAAGAAGACATGCAAATGGCAAACAGGCATATGAAAAGGTGCTCAACATCATTTATCATCAGAAAAATGCAGATCAAAACTACAGTGAGATATCATCTTATCCCAGTTAAAATGGCTTATACCGAAAAGATAGGCAATAACAAATGCTGGTGAGGATGTAGAGAAAAGGGAACCTCCTCATACACTGTTGGCAGGGATGTACCACATGATTCAGCAATCCCACTGCTGGATATATACCCAAAAGAAAGGAAATCAGTATATCAAAAGATATCTGCACTCCCAACTTTGTTGCAACACTGTTCACAATAGCTAATATTTAGAAACAATCTAAGTCTTCATCAACAGATGAATGAATGACAAAAAGTAGTAAACACAATAGAGTACTATTCTACCATTAAAAAAATAAGATCCTGTTATTTGCAACAACATGGATGGAACAGAAGATGATTATGTTAAGCCGGACACAGAAAGACAAACATCGCATATTCTCACTTATTTGTGGGATCTAAAATTCAAAACAATTGAACTCATGGACATAGAGAGTAGAAGGATGGTTATCAAAGGCTGGGAAGGATAGGGCGAGGGCTTGAGGGAAGGTAGGAATGGTTAATGTGTAGAAAAATATAGTTATAAAGAATGAATAAGACCTACTATTTCATACCACAACAGGGTGACTATAATCAATAATAACTTAACTGTACATTTTAAAATAACTAAAAGAGTATAATTGGATTGTTTGCAATTCAAAGGATAAATGTTTGAGGGAATGGATACTCCATTTTCATGATATGATTATTTCACATTTCATGCCTATATCCAAATGTAACCACAAAACTTGAAAACTCTTAGCACCCCACAGTCACTATGAACAGTTTTATGGATCACTTCAAAAACATCAGCCAGGTGCAGTGGCTCATACCTGTAATCCCAGCACTGTGGGAAGCCTAGGCGGGTGGGTGGCTTGAGCCCAGGTGTTTTGAGACCAGCCTGGGCAACATGGCAAAACCCCATCTCTACAAAAAATACAAAAATTAGGCAGGTGTGGTGGTGCATGCCTGTAGTTTCAGCTACTTAGGAGGCTGAGGTGAGAGGATCACTTGAGCCCAGGAGGCAGAGCTTGCAGTGAGCTGCGCCACTGCACTCAAGCCTGGACAACAGAGCAAGACCTGTATCAAAAAAAAAAAAAAAAAAAGAACAAACAAAAAACCTTCTGTGTATATGTAGGTACATATAAGTACAGATTTCCTTTCCACAAATGATAGTATAGTAGTCACACTATTCTGAACCTTGCTTCTTTGAGTCTTTTTTGCAGCAGCAGAACAATTATCTATTGCATTTAAGTATGTTTAGACAAAAACATCCTTAGAATATTCTGGAATAGCTTACACCTATAATCTCAGCCTTTTAGGAGGCCAAGGCAAGAGGACTGCTTGAGGCTAAAAGTGCAAGGTCAACCTGAGCAACATAGCGACACCTAATCTCGACAAAATTCTTAAAAATAGTCTGGTGTGGTGGTATGTAGCTCTAGTCCTAGCTGCTTGGGAGGATGAGGCAGGGAAAATACCTTGAGCACAGGAGCTTGAGATTACAGTGAGTTATGATCACACCACTGCACTCCAACCTATGTGGCACAGTGAGAAGCTGTCTCTTATAAAAAAAAAAAGAAAAGAGAAGAATATTCTGGAACAGTTTTGTAAAAGGACAATAACTTTCCATGTTTCTTTAAAGGATTAAAAATTATGATCACCTTAATGTGTATTTTTATTTTAAAAAATGATGAAGAATATAATTTTGCTCCAAAGTCACAATAGATTGGCGATAATTAGTTTTGTGATAATAGTTTTGTAATAATTGACTTCAAAGAGTTATTTTAATTATAATAGTATATAAGAAAGGATTCCTCAGTGATATTTTTATACAAAAATTGATTCCCCCGTCATCCAAAAGGCAAAGGTGTTTAAGCCAGTAGACTTCAGTCAATAAACTAAAGCAAGAAACAGTCAAGCATGAGGTTGAGGTAGGATGTGAAACTGAAATAGCTTGGGAATAAAGACTTGGCTACCTGACTTAATGCAATCAGCTTAGAGAAGACTTAAGCTGAGGCCTAATCAGTAGGTGATATAAGCAGGGCTTTAGGGATAAGGAGAGTTGATTCCCCATGGACCTGATTGTTTAAAAAGACTTTTCTGGCCGGGCGCGGTGGCTCAAGCCTGTAATCCCAGCACTTTGGGAGGCCGAGACGGGCGGATCACGAGGTCAGGAGATCGAGACCATCCTGGCGAACATGGTGAAACCTCGTCTCTACTAAAAAATACAGAAAACTAGCCGGGCGAGGTTGGCGGGCGCCTGTAGTCCCAGCTACTCGGGAGGCTGAGGCGGGAGAATGGCGTAAACCCGGGAGGCGGAGCTTGCAGTGAGCTGAGATCCGGCCACTGCACTCCAGCCTGGGGGACAGAGCGAGACTCCGTCTCAAAAAAAAAAAAAGACTTTTCTAAATCCTCAAAGTCCTCCTCAGAAGTCTTTTACCTGTAGTGCTCCCACCCTGTCTGTTAAACAAAACCATGAGCTCTGGGATGGGGCATCTACTATCATGTCTGCTTATATAGTAGACATCTGGTTAATATATGTTGGTCACATTAATGAATAAAAGGAAAATGCTGGTATCTGCATACTTGACAGCAACTTTAATAAAGACGAACATTGTCTTCACTGTTAATGTTTAATACAATCTCATGCACTTGATTTTATGGGCCTTCTGGGACACAAAGGCCTAATATGTTGTTAACTCAGATGAACAGCTGCCTAAAGAAGGCTATTAGACCCATAATAAAGAATTTTCAGTGTGGTTTAGAGCTAAGAAACAGAGGTATAATGGGATTTTCCACTCAATATCTTTATTTTCAACAAATAAAATATATGTAATTATGATAGCATAGGAGTCTGGAGCAACCTGAACAGAAGCAGTAGTACATAGTATCTGATTTCATGGTTGGTATTAGGCCATATGTGTAATAAATATTAAGACTACCAACTCAGCAAAAATGGGTAAATTGCTTTTATTTTCCTATCTCTGCATATCACCTTCACTTCTAGCCCTCATGTTACATAACTGAAGGCTTTTTCTCCACTCTCCCTAGAGTTATTTCTAAATTCGGAGAGCCTATCTAATGTCATAAGTCATGACAATATACATATAATTATACATATATAATGATACGTGTGTGTATATATAATATATATATAATGTCTTTGCTGAGATGAGGGGCGAGTGATAGAGAATCTGTCTTTCTATCCCTTCCTCTCTCCACAGGGACATATGATGATGTGCCTATCAACCAACCTAGTCTTTCACAAGGAAACACAGACAAGGAAACACAGATTGCTACTGTGTCCCCAGTTTTGACAACTTATTTTGAATCTCAATCTGAGAATTGCCTTGTCAGTTCTCTGGTTCTGTTGTATCATTCCCCTTCTTGAGACAGGGAAATAATTTGGTCTAATATCTTGGACAAAAGAAAGGCTACTATAGCATTGGAGAAGAGCAGAAGAAGGAATGTTCATCAGTTAATATGTGAAAATAGGTCTCATTACCAATGGAAAACAGAATAAGCTTTATTTGGTTAACCTATTCAAAATTTTTTGCTATCATATCTTTGCTTCTGAGCAAACATCTTGAAACTCCTTAAAGTATCAGTGAAACATTTTTATAAAAGTTACAAACTTAAATAAATCATATACAAGTTCATCACTTAGAATTAACATACATATGTAGCATTGAAGATTTTCCCATGCATATGCATATACATGCAGATACGTATTTAATTGGTTTTTATAAAATTGAATCGTAGTGTATGTAATTATTTTGTAACCTGTTTTTGAAGCTAGTAATGATATCTAATATTTTGGAATCACCTTGATGAAGAAAATTGTAAGATCAATATGATATTACGTTCAATATCACAGGCTGTGTACACCCACCCTGTGATATTGTTCCTAAAATCCAGGAAGGGAGAGGACAGTATGACTTTCTATATAGTGGGAGGTGTACACCCACGCTGGGATTTTGTTCCTAATATCAAGGAGAGGAGAGTGTAATATTACTCCCAATATGGCAGGGGGTGTACATCCCCCCTGAGATATTGTTCTTGCCATTCAAAACAGGAGAGGATAACATTACTCCACACATTGAAGAAAGTGTAAACTCCCGTGTGATGTTGTTTCTAATATCCAGAAAGGGAGAAGAGGATGTTAATCCCCATATCGCAGGATGGGTACACTCACTCTGATATTTTTCCAAATATGCAGGGGAGAAAGAGGAAAATAGTATTCCCAATATTGCAAGAGTTGTACACCCCCGTGTGACATGGTCCTTAATAATATTGCAAGGCGGAGGGGAGGATATTACTACATATATCGCAGAAAGTGTACACCCCACAGGGATATTGTTGCCATGATCCTGGAGGGAACAGGATGATATTACTTTAAATATCACAGAGGGTGTACACGCCCCCAGTGATACTGTTTCTAATTTCAACGTGGGAGAGGAGGACATGATACCCAATATCGCAGGGAATAGAAACACTACTGTGATACTGTTCTTAATATTCAGGGAAGAAGAGGATATTACTGCCAATACATACTGGTGTACACATTCTGTACACTGAGGGTGCACACCCGTCTGTGAAATCGTTCTAATTTCTAGAGGGAGAGATGTTATTACTCACAATATCGTAAACAGATTGTGAGTCCACTGAAGATCATAATAGCCAGGGGAGGAGAGGGGGTGGCTCTTACTCCCCATGTTGCAGGGGGTGCCTCACCCCATGCGAGGTGGATCGTAAGAGCCAGGGAGGGAGAGGGGGTGGCTCTTACTCCCCATATCACGGGGGGTGCCTCACCCTCCTGCGTTCTGTGTGCATTATCACCATTCTCTTTTTTTCTGGTATCAGCGACAATTTCACAGGGTTTGTGTACACAGACTGCGATATGAAAACTAATAGCATCCTCTGCACCTCTGCAGATTAGGAACCATATCACACCATGGATGTACACTTTTTGTGAGATTTGGGGTAATGTCATCCTTGGTTTCCCTGAATATTTGGGGAAATATCACAGGGCAGGTGTCCACCCGCTACTCTGTTGGGGGGCACATCCTACGTTAGCTACTGGAAATTAGGAGGTATATCACAGCTGGGGTGTAGAGCCACTGTTATATCTCAAGTACTATCATACTCTCCCCCACGAGTTGTGAGGAGCAATATCACAGCAGGGGGGATGTATACCTTATGCCCTATTGAGAGTAATATCATCATCTCTTCCTTTAGATGATAGGAACAATATCACAGAGCGGGTATACACCCCGTGTATTTTGGAAGCAATGTCATTCACTCTTCTCGATTTTACGATTCATATCACATGCGGGGTGTACACCCTTGTCCATATTGGGAGTAATATCACCTCTCCCTATGTGGTTATTAAGGACAAAATCACAGGGTGATATACACATCCTCCATTATTGGGAGTAATGTCATCCACTCACCCCCTGGATATCAGGAACCACATCACAGAAGAGTTGTAAACCCCTTCAATATCATCAGCAAGATCATCATCCTCTTCGCACCTGGATATTAGGAACAATACCACGGGGGGTTGAGGGTGTACACCCACTGTGAGAGCCAGAGTAATGTCAGCCTTTTTCCCACTGAATATTAGGAACTATATCACAGGTGTGTGTGCACCTTCTGCGATAGTGGGAGTAATATCAGCCTCTATCCCTCTGCCTATTAGGAACAATATCCGGGGCGGGGGCGTTACACCCCCTGCGATATTGAAAGTAATATTATTCTCTTTTCTCTGTACCTTTGGAACTATATCACAGGGGTCTGTACACCTTCTGCGATACTGGGATCAATGCTATCCTCTCCCCTCCCCTGAATATCAAAAAGAATATCACAGCAGGGTGTACACCCCCTGCGATATGGCCAGTAATGTCATCGTCTCTACCTTTGGACACTAGGAACAACATCACAGAGGGTGGGTACACCCGCTACGATACTGGGCATAATGTTATCCTCTCTTCCCCTGGATATGAGGAACAATATCCCTGGTGGGGGGAGGTGGAGCACCTTAAGAACAGTATCACTGAGTGGGTGTACACCCGCTGCGATATTGGGTGTAGTATCATCCTCCCTTCCCTAGGATACTCAGAACAATATCACAGGAGGGCTGTACAGTCCCTGGGATGTTGGGAGTAATATCATCCTCTCCCCCTCTGGACATAAGGAACAATAACCCAGGGTGGGTGTACATTCCCTGCGATATTCAGCATAATGTCATCATCTCCCAACGTGGATATTGGGAATAATGTCACAGGGGGGTGTACACCTTCTTCCATATTGGGAGTAGTATCATCCTCTCCCCTCGGGATTGTAGGCAAAATATCGAAGGGGTTTTACAACTCGTGCCATATGGGCAGTAATATCATCCTCTCCCCACCTAGGTATTAGGAACTATATCACAGGCGACTGTACACTTCTCACGATATTGGGAGTAATATCATCCTCTCCCATCATGGATATAAGAACAATATTACAAGGGAGGTCCCCTTGCCCTGCGATATTGAGAGTAATATTATGCTCTCCCATTCGAGATGTTAGGAACAACATCACAGGAGGTGTGTACAACCCCTGCGATACTGGGGGTAATATCATCTTCTCCCCCTGAATGTAAGAAACAATATCACAGGAGGACGTACACCGCCTGTGATATTGGGAGTAACATTGTTTTCTCCCCCTCTGGATATTCGGAACAATATCACAGTGGGTGTGTACACACCCTGCGATATTGCCACTGGTATCATCCTCTCCCAGGATATAAGGAACAATGTCACAAGGGGGTGTACACCCCCTGCGATATTGAGGGTAATATCTTCCTCTCTCCCACTGGCTATTAGGAACAGTGTCACAGAAGGGGTGTACACCCCCTGCTATATTGAGACTAATATCATCCTCTCGCCTCCTGGATATTAGGAACAATATCACAGGGGTGGTGTACACTCCCGGCGACACTGGAAGAAATAGCATCCTCTCCAACTTTGGATGTTAGGGACAATATCACGGGGGAGGTCTGCACCCCCTGTGATATTGGGAGTCTTACCATCCCCTCCCACAAAGGATAGGACGAACAAGGTGACCAAAGGGATGTACAGCCACTGCGATATTTTCAATAATGTCATCCTCTACACCCTGGCTATTAGGAATAACATCATAGAGGGGTGTACCCTTTCTGTGATATTGCGAGTAATATCCTCTCCCCCACGGATATCAGAACAATTATATTAATTATTAGTATTAATAAATATAAGCACAATTAATAGTAATCATCGATAATAATTACAAAAAAGAGTAAAAGTTATACTGATTAAAATATTGACAATTACTATTGATATTTAACAGTAATATCACTATTAATAATAGAATAATCATATCAGTAATTCATGTTAATTAAATCAATAAGTAACATTGGTAATAAAATAATAATTAATATTAAGATTAATAACTAATATTGATAAACGACATGAATAGTAATAATTCAACCACATATAATTGTATATTTATAATATTTATTAAATATTAATAACATACTATTAATATTAGCATTGATAATTATTAAAACTGATGTTTGATAATTAATAATATTATTACGCCTAATACCTCAGGGGGTGTACACCTACCTGTGATATTGTTCCCAATATCCAGGGACAGAGAGCATGATATTAGTTGTAATATTGCAGTAGGTGTACACTCACCCTGTGACATTGATCTTAATATCCAGGGACTAGAGTATGACATGACTCTCAACAGAGCAATGAATGTACAGCCACCCGGTGATATTGCTCCTAATATTCACAAAAGAAGCCTATGATATTATGCATAATATCACAGGGAGTGTACACCCCTTCTGTGATATTGTTCCTAGTATCCGGAGGGGGAGAGGATGATAACAATTCCAGTATCGCAGGCTGTGTTCACCCACCCCGTGATATTGTTATTAATATCCTGGAAGGGAGAGGATGATATTAGTCCCCATAGAGCAGGAGGTGCACACCCACCCTGGGATATTGTTCCTAATATCCATGGAGGGGAGAGGCTCATATTACTCGCAATACGCTAGGAGGTGTACATCCACCCCGTGATATTGATCTTAATATTCAAAGTCCAAGATGTTGATATTACTCGAAATATCTCAGAAAGTGTAAGCCCCTGTGTGATACTATTCCTGATATTCAGAAGGGGAGAAGATGATATTACTCCCCATATCACAGGAGGTGAACACCCACTCTGTGATAGCTTTCCTAATATGCAGGGGGAGAGAGGATAACTTTATTCCCAATATTGCAGGTGTACACCCCCCCATCCCCGTGATATTGTCCTTAATATTCCAAGCCGGAGAAGATGATATTACTCCCAATATCGCAGAAAGTGTACACCCCCCAGTGAAAGTTCCCATGATCCAGGAGGGAAGAGGATATTACTTTCAAGATCGCAGCGGGTGTACACGCCCCCAGTGATACTGTTCCTAATTTCCACGTGGGAGAGGATGACATTACTCCCATATTGCAAGGGTCATAAACACTCCTTTGATATTGTTCCTAATATCCAGGGCGGGGGAGAGGATGATATTCCTCCCTATATTGCAGAGGGTGTACACCAGTCTTTGATATTGTTCACAATCTCTAGGGGGGGAGATGATAGTATTCACAAAATCGTAAACATGCTGTGTGTCCACCGTGGATCACAATATCCAGGGAGGGATATTACTCCCTTATCGCGGGGGTTGTCCACACCGCATGTCATATAGTTTCTTATATCCAGGAAGGAGAGGATGACATTGCTACCAATATCGAAGAAGTGTACAGGCCCCCTGTGATATGGTTCCAAACACCCACGTTGGGAGAGGATGATATTACTCTCAATGTCACAGGGGCTGTACACATCGCCTGTGATATTTTTCCTGCAATCCAGAATAAGAGAGAATGATATTACTCCCAACAGTGCAGGGGGTGTACCCCCCCACCATGTGATATTGTTCTCAATAGCTAAAGGAAGAGAAGATAACATTATTCTTTGTAGTGCAGGGGGTGTACATGCACCTGTGATATTGTTCCTAATATCCAGGGAGGGAGAGCACGATATTATCTCCCCAGTCTCACCGTGGGTGTACACCCACTTTGTGATATTGCTCCTAATATCCAGGGGGTAGAGTATGACATTACTCCCAATTTAACAGTGGGTGTACATCCACCCAGGGATATTGCTCCTAATATTCAGGGAAGGCGAAAGTGATATTACTCCCAGTATCACAGAGAGCATAAACCCTTCTGTGATATTGTTCCTAATATCCGGTGGGGGAGAGGATGACATTACGTTCAATATCACAGGCTACTGTTAATTAAACAGTATTGCCATTCATATTTGTATTAGTCCTTTTCACACTGCTATAAAGAAGTACCAGCGACTGGATAATTTATAAAGGAAAGAGGCTTAATTGACTCACAGTTCTGCATGGCTTAGAAGACCTCAGGAAACTTATAGTCATGGTGGAAGGGAAAGCAGGTACCTTCTTCATAAGTCAGCAGGGAAGAGAGCATGTTAAGGGGGAACTATCACACACATATAAAACCATCATATCTCCTGAGAACTCATTAACTATCATGAGAACACATGAGGGTAACCGCCCCCTGATTCAATCACCTCCGTCTCTCGACATGTGGGGATTACATGTCATTCCCTTAACACATGAGAATTAAAATTTGAGATGAGATTTTGGTGGGGACACAGAGCCAAACTATATCATTCCACTCCTGATCCCTCCAAAATCTCATGTTTTTCCACATTTCAAAGCCAATTATGCCTTCCCAACAGTCACACAAATAGTCTTATCTCATTCCACATTAACCCAAAAGTCCACAGTCCAAAATCTCATCTGAGACAAGGCAAGTCCCTCTGCCTATGAGCCTGTAAAATCAAAAACAAGTCAGTCACTTCTTAGATAAAATGAAGGTACAGGCTATGGGTAAATGCTCCTGTTCCAAATGGAAGACATTGGCCAAAACAAAGCAGCTACACGTCCCATGCAAGTCCAAAATCTAGCAGGACATTCATTAAATCTTAAAGCTCCAAAATGATCTCCTTTGACTCCATGTCTCACATTCGGGGCATGCTGATGCAAGCAGTGGGCTCCTACAGTCTTGGGCAGCTCTTTCATGGGCTTGCATTGAGTGCCTGTGGTTTTTCTAGGCATACGGTGCAAGCTGTTAGTGGATCTACCATTCTGGGGGCTGGAGAATGGTGACCCTCTTCTCACAGTTCCACGAGGCAGTGACCAGTGGGGAATCTGTGAGGGGGCTCCAACCTCACATTTCCTTTTTGTGTTGCCCCAGCAGAGGTTCTCCATGAGGGTCTGCCCCTGCAGCAAACTTCTGCCTGGACATCTAGGCATTTCCATACATCCTCTGAAATCTAGGTGGAGGTTCCCAAACCTCAATTCTTGACTTCTATGCACACGCAGGCCCAACACCACATGTAAGTCGCCAGGGCTCGGGGCTTGCACCCTCTGAAGCAATGGCCTGAGCACTACACTGGCCCCTTTTAGCCATGGCTGGGACACAGGGCACAAAGTTCCTAGAATGCCCACAGCAGGGGGGCCCTGGGCCAGATCCAGGGAAACATTTTTCCTTCCTAGGATTCCAGGCCTGTAATAGGAGGGGCTATTTCGAAGCTTTCTGTAATGCCCTGGAAACATTTTCCCCATTGTCTTGGCTATTAACATTTGACTAATTTCTGCAACTGAATTGAATTTCCTCCCAGAAAATAGGTTTTTATTTTCTACCTAATGGTCAGACTGCAAATTTTCCAAACCTGTATGCTTTGCTTCCTCTTGAACACTTTACCGCTTACAAATTTCTTCTGCCAGATACCCTAAATCACCTCTCTGAAGTTCGAAGTTTCACAGATCTCTAGGGCAGGGACAAAATGCTACCAGTCTCTTGGCTTAAGCATAGCAAGAGTTACTTTTGCTCCAGTTCTCAATAAGTTCCTCATCTCCATCTGAGACCACCTCAGCCTGGATTTCATCGTTCATATCACTATCAGCATTTTGGTCAAAACCATTCAACAAGTCTCTAGAAAGTTCCAAACTTTCCCACATTTTCCTGTCTTCTTCTGAGGCCTCCAAACTGTTCCAACCTCTGCCTGTTATCCAGTTCCAAAGTTATTTTCACATTTTTGGGCATCGTGATAGCAGTGCCCCACTCCCAGTATCAATTTACTGCATTAGTCCATTTTTACACGGCTATAAAAAATATCTGAGACTGGATAATTTATAAAGAAAGGAGGTTTAATTGACTCATAGTTCCACATGGCTAGGGAGGCCTCAGGAAACTTAAAATCACGCAGAAGGGGAGGCAGATACCTTCTTCACAAATCAGCAGCAAAGAGAGCGTGTGAATGAGGAGCTCTCAAACTCTTATGAAACCATCAGATCTCATAACTCATTCACTCTCAAGAGAATAGAATGGGGGAAACTGCCCACATGATCCAATCACCTCACTCCCTCCACATCTGGGGATTACACGTCCCTCTCTCAACATGTGGGAATGACAATTTGAGAAGATATTTGGGTTGGGACACACAGTCAAATCATATCAATATTTTTTCATACTAATATTAGTATTATTTCTAGATCATACCTCTAAAATACTGTCCTCATTTCAAACTCAGATTTCCATATCCTGGCCCCTCTTCCACATGATTGTTGACATGACATGGTAAATAATAAGTTTATTTTAAAATATCTTAACCCTGATTCTTAGTTCTCTCTCTTTCTCTTTTCAAACCTCCAAAGGCTACATACAACTTTTAAAGAAATCTAACACTTCAAGATGTGAAAAACACCTTGAAACTGAAACTGACAAAGCAAATTACATCCCTCTCCCAATTAAGATGTACGCAGACAGAAATGCTCGTATGTGTGATATATACATACAAACACAGCTGGGCTGGAACCCCACATGCAATGGCTTGACTTAAAATTATCTGAGCGCCAAACTTACATGGCTGTGCTACTCCATGAATATGCCAAAGCTTTTGTTAACATGCTCTTCTTGTTAAATAATTTAAATTTTCAGTACAAATATCTATTTAATTATAAATTTGTTTAAGAAATGAAGATGGAACTCTTTGAAGATGGGAAGAATAGCCAAAGACTGCATGCATAGAAAGCAATCTACTCTACTTCAAGCCATTTGTTATTCATATTGTCTTACTTTCTGGCAACCACCCTATGAAGCAGGTATAATTGACCTCAGTTTTACAGATGAATAACCTATATTTTAAGGGTTAAAATAGATCACACAGTGAGTAACAGAGGTAGAATATGATTTATCTTCTGCTGAGATTATCTATCCTAGTATTTAATTATGACACACTGTCCCTTTTGGGTTTAAGGGAATCTAAACGTTAGCAATTTTTCTATACTAAAGAAGTTAAAACTGAAAATAGCAGTACTTGGGTAAATCTTGATACTGCAAAGAAGACTAGCATAAGGAAGATTTAAAATCACTTTTGTACTGTAAAGTAATTATAAATGTGAAATAGCAATAAAAATATTAAATGAGACTTCTGTAATACTAAATTTCTATAAATGGCTCTATAATTTCTCACAACTATTTCCTGCATTTATATGAAGCCTGAAACTATCACTTAATTCTATATCCTACACATGACATTCAAAATTGTAATAGAAGATCTTAAAATATTTTAAATGATTAAGGACAAATATTCTACTACAAAGTTTTAGGTAGGCTAAAAAAAGAACTATGTGAAGTAATCTGGTGAAATAAAAGATAGCTGTAGAGATGAACTGTGATTAAATTTGAATTATGTATAAACAGATAAACAGTAAAAACTCATTTATTGTCATGAATTTTAGTCCCAGCTGAAGGTTATGTATAAACAACATGAGAAGAATGCATCTGGATCACACACCAATAGAAATAGCAAAATCAAATCTAATCATTTTGGTTCAAATCATCAGAGTTGAGTATTTCCATGAAGCATAGTAATGTTAGTCACCAGCTTTTAGAGAGTATCCTTATTATTATAAATATACTCCCATCCAGTTTACACCTCAGTGATTCTATCAACACCGAATGAGTGATTTAGATAATTAAAAAGATGGACTTTAGATTTTGTATAAAAACCTTCAAATTAGTACTCTTTCCTGAAATTGGCAATACATTTAAAAAATCAAGAATTCATGTATTTTAGCAATTTTGCTTTTATATTTTCTTAATATTTTTGAACCATTTTCCCCAATTTCTTATCCCTTTTTACAGAACACTTTTATTGCCAACTACCTTTACAGTAGCCTAATGACATTATCTTACCAATGCTATCTGTACAAAATATTAAATTTGAGGTATTCTTTGCAGTCTAGGCCTTGTATGGGTTTATTAAAAGGAACATTAATATTTAAAGGCACATTTTAGATTATTCAAATGTAAATATATTTTTAAATATGTACGAAGATATAACATAGCTCTCAGACCTAATATTGATTTTTGTGTATTCAAAAATAAAAAAAGTCATGTGTGACTTAAGCTGCAAAAAAGTGACCCATTTTGGTTCAAATTTCTTTCCTGTCTGACTCATGTCATACGGATTTGGAAGGGAATGACTACGCAGGGAGAAAGAGTATTGGAAATGTGCCAATTGAGTATTCTCTGTGGAGTCTTAGGGAAAAATGGTGACAGCGATAAAGGACAAACTGTTAAAGGACATTCTTATTTGCCTTAAACATGACTATATAAGGCAGTGGTTATGAGCTCTAGAATCAGACTTTCTGGACCTGAATACTGACTGTATCATTTATTATGTGTGTGACCTTGGGAAAGTTAACTACTTTCTCTGTGTTTCAGTTTACTCACTGGAAGAATTGTGATAATAATGACGTCCACATCATAAATTTGTTGTAAGAGCTAAGTTATCTATTAGAGGGGTTAGCATAGTCCCTTGCATATGTTAAGTGCACAATATATATATTCACATTTTAGAGGTTATCTTAATATATCTCAGAATAGTAAAATTGTAACCCACTTTTACTCATGGTGATAGGAGAAACCATTGCTTATTCGATGCCCTATTTCTCACCTCTGGAAAGGCCATCTCTTCCACTACAATTTTAATATCTGCAGAGGCTTTTGCTCTTTCGTTTACTGCTGTATCCTCAGGGCTTAGATTAGTGCCTGAACCATAATGTGCTGTCTGTGAATGTTGCAGGAATGAATCATTGGTCAACTTCCAGCTTCTCCTTGCCAGGAAACCTCTCCACAATATTTTGTAGTGGAGAAAATATTCCATCCATCATGGAAATACTCTACCGCATGACAGCATTCAATCTAATTATTCTTTTTTTCTTTAATCTGCTTCCTCCTGCTTCTAACTCTGTAATGGATGCCTGGGGTTGCTAGAGAATTCTAAAAATCCGTTTGATATCCCACTCAGGGTTTTCCAATTTGGGAAATCCCTTGTAAAGCAAAAGAATTTTTCTCTGCCAACCCTTGCCAAAACCTCCATACCTGGAGAATATGAAAATAATAGTAGCATTTAATATTTATTATTTACTGTGTATGTGGTAGTGAGTTAGCTATTTCATTTAGTCTTCCTATCTTTCAATGATATGGATCCTAGAAACTTTTTACAAACGAGAAGATTGAAATTTGGGGAGATTAATAATTCACTAGTAAGTCTCAAACTATTTTATTCAGGGTTCTCTAGAGAGACAGAACTAATAGAATAGATGTATATATGAAGGGGAGTTTATTAAAGAGTACTGAATTACATGATCACAAGGTGAATTCCCACAATAGGCCGTCTGCAAGCTGAGGAGCAAGGAAGCCAGTCCAAGTCCCAAAAACCTCAGAAGTAGGGAAGCTGGCAGTGCAGCTTTCAGTCTGTGGTCCAAGGCCGAGAGTCCCTGGCAAACCATTGGTGTAAATCTAGGAGTTCAAAAGCTGAAGAACCTGGAGTCTGATGTTTGAGGGCAGGAAGCATCCAGCACAGGATAAAGATGAAGGCTGGAAGACTCACCAAGTCTGCTTCTTTACATTTCTTCTGCCTGCTTTATTCTAGCCACTCTAGCAGTTGATTAGAATGTGCTCACCCAGACTGAGGGTGCGTCTGGCTCTCCCAGTTCACTGATTCAAATGTTCATCTCTTTTGGCAACAACCTCATAGACATACACATGAACAATATTTTGCATCCTTCAATCCAATCAAGTTGACACTCAATATTAACCATCACACAAGCTATAAGGGGCAAAACAGTTTTCACTACTCTAATATTAACATCAATGCTCATAAGAATGAACTAACCTTTACTTCTATCTGTGTAGTCAGTGTTCAGTACCAAAGCTATCAGGAGCTCATTTCACACATACCAGGATATGAAGGACTGGCAATAAGTTAACACCAGACTAACTCTGTCTGAATATGTTTTTGCTTAGAAGAATGTTACCTTGAACAAAAATATATTAAACCTAGTGAAAGAAATTTAATGGTGAATTTCAGACCCTATGCCAGGTAAATGGAGTAAATAATTTGGGACTAGAAACTTTCTAGAGTTAACAATCTTCATACAATTTTGATCTGAGTTTCACTTTCAAATTCATCCATATATGTACTTTCCCTTTTAACACCTATATCATAAATACATATTCTACTAATTAATGAATGAGTTCAATCATTCAACTCAAAGATTTTTAGAATGTCTACTCTATGGCAAACATTGTTTTACACTTGGAGGTGAATGACTTCAGAAAGTTTACAACTTATGGCAGGGAAAAGGCATGTACGTACATGATTAGAGTACAATAAGATAAACACTATATGAAAGATACTTATTACAAAAATGGGAATAAAATGTTCATTGAGAAAAACTTCACTGGAACAGTTACATTTAACTGTGATTGGGGACAGAGGGGAGGTAGTGCAGAATGGTGAAAGAAATGTACTAGCTGGAATAGCTTGTGTAGGGAATTCTAGATAGAGAAAAGATACACAAAGGCATCAAGGACTGAAAAAAAATCAACTTTCTGAGAGAATTAAGATTAATAGGCTATGAACCATCATGTTCTGATGACTTCGATGACTACAGTCACTATTAGTTCTGCTTCCTCTGAATTTGTGTCTTGAATGCTGGGACTACTCATCGGATGGTCCTCCTCACCTCTCTCAATTTTAGGTATTTATGAGTTACCTCATTTTCTCCAAGGCTTTAATTAGCTGCTACCAGAATCTGGTGGTGGCTTTTTGAGGCCTTCCAGTATATTGTCACATAGATGAGCCAGTCTCATCAAAATTAGACAATTCAGAAACATCGAATAAACCCCAGGTGAAAGGAAAGAGATCTTTGCAAATGTGAAAGGAACAAAAATTTGGAGGTGGGAGAAATTTCAAAAGTAACAACTAGTAAGAATTCGTGTTCTGCTTAATGAGGTTACAGATAATTATTCACAGAAGTATTTATACTTTTATAAGCGTGTTTTCTTGTAGCAGTTAGTATACAAACATATATTTCTTTGCTCCATCAGGCGCAAGAGCCTAAAAGAAATTATACCCCAGTAACAATGTGCATACCGTGAGCCCATGTGTCAGTTACAAATAGCTTTCTCCAAAGGAAGGAATCAGGGCTGGTTGGAGCAATGGCTGATTCTAGGATTACTAGGAGTTTCTGAGAAGTCGTGTGCCACTTTTAATTTGGAATCAGTACATTGTGGGTATTTTTGTGCTGCCACTGACTGTGGGATTTTGGGCAAGTCATTCTCACTTGTCTGAATCTCAATTCCCTGTGTCAGCTAGAACCTGAGCTTTGCTTGCCCTAAGATTCATGCAAATAGGAGTCCCAATGAAGGATCTGAAAGCCAGATCTAGCTATTAACTATTTATATGAGGAACTGTGGACTTTCCTGGGAAATAGTTTATTGAAAGGAAAGGTAGAATTCAGGCACGGAGGCCTAAAAACAATGTCCGAGGGTCTAACAGGGGAGAAAGGGAAAGAGAGCAATTGAACTAGCCCAATCTTCACCGATGTGTGCTTAGATCTGAGAAGACAGAGTAGGTATAGTTCTTTTGCTAAAATCTCTGAATCAAAGTACAGTCCAGGGATTCATGGATTAGCACAGTTAAGGAAGTGGAATCCTTTCCCCACATAAGTGGAAAGCACGGTATGTTTCATTTTGCATTAAGACCTCAGAGGTCTCAGCTATCTTTGCAGGCCCCAACAGCTCTAAGATATAGACAGAGCAGAGTAGTTTCCATCCAATGTGCCACAATGTGATTCCTGTGCAGTCTCTTATACCAGAGATGGAAGTTTCGGTGTTTTGAGTTCCACTGTGTTAACCCTCAGAAACAGGTTTGAAGAGGAGTAGGGTCTTTCCATAAGTTTGAGACAAATACAGAATGAATTAATTAGATTTTTTTTTTTTTTTTTTTTTTTTTTTTTTTTTGAGACGGAGTTTTTGCTCTAGTTGCCCAGGCTGAAGTGTAATGGCATGATCTCAGCTCTCCACAACCTCTGCCTCCTGGGTTCAAGTGATTCTCCTGCCTCAGCCTCCCGAGTAGTCGGGATTACAGGCATGTGCCACCATGCCCGACTAATTCTGTGTCTTAGTAAAAACTTTTATATTTTTAGGTTTCTCTATGTTGGTCAGGCTGGTCTCGAACTCCCGACCTCAGGTGATCTTCCCACCTCAGCCTCCCAAAGTGCTGAGATTACAGGCATGAGCCACTGTGCCCAGCCAATTAATTAGATTCTGATGTTCTATAATTGTAGATGGTGATAAACTCAGGGAAACAATATTTGTTATTATTATGCTTGAACAATGGAAGCTAAGAAACATGTAGAATAGGAATTTCTAAGTAATTATTAAAACTGATATTGCATAAAATTTGAAGTAGAACTCCAATTATCAGAAAAATTGGAGTTAACTCTTGTAGAGGAGTGACATACTCTATCTTAAGATCTCAGTGTTTGGCATCTCTCTCATTTCCTGAAAATACTTAAGAATATTCTGAATGAAATGAACATAAGTGCACCCCAGAATGAAGACTGAAAAAATATCTAACTGATTGAGGCTAAGATGCTACCTACCTTCATATAATTGTTGGCTCTAAGCCACTGAGAAGGCTTATTATAGAAACATTGTTGCTGATTCTCAAGACTGTGAGGAAATAAGAAAGAAAAAAAAAAAAATGAATCCTTAGAAGCAGCTGAAATGATAGCCTGGCTACTTGAAGAAGGTCCCACTGCTTTTCTATCCCAAAACCAATAGGAAAATATTAATATTCTGGACCTTGGGCCTTCTGCCAAGTCTCTATACCAAGTCTACTACATTAGCTATTTACATGTCAGTCACACATAGAAAAATTACTTGTCTGAAAATCCTTCACTGAATGATGAAGATTGAAAGGAATTCTAAGAGAAACAGGAAAAACAGGCAGACTCTACTGCGGGCAGCTTCCTACTTTATGTTACCCATACATCTCATCCCTTGCTAAAAGTGCCAGGAAATAAGGCATTGATACAGTTCAGTCTGAGAGGGAGAAGTTTTTGTTTGTTTGTTTGTTTGTTTATTTAAAAAGGGAGCAGGTTGAAAGAGAATGAGTGCTTTTCAACTGAATTGCAGATAGTCCCAAGGAAAGAAGAGATAAGACATCAAGCACTCCCAAGGCACTTCAAATGTAAGCCCAACAAAAGAAAAATGAATACAGAAATAAGTGATAAGATCTGGGTTTTTTAAAAAGTAAACTGTGACTGTGAAATACTTGTCAATCAGTGAGTGCCAGGGGCCCACAGATGACAAGGAAGCCCATTGGGCTAGAAAAAACTTTTGATTGTATTAAATTGGTGACCTGTGCATATAAATAGAGTGAACAAAATTACTCAGTTCTGTCATTTAAATCAGTCAAGGGTATCCTGAAATCAAATGAATTATTTCTTAGTATTCAGTAAAATAATTTAATGAATTCAATTTCCCATTGTCCATCTGATTGTGTGAAATTTCCCATAAACGGCCACTTAGAAGAGGAGTTTTGGGAAGCAAATTCATAGGTTAGGAAATCTAAAACAATTACATCTGTCATTATTCTAATTTGGATTCACTGATAAAACACACACCCCCACAGTTCAATTGGTGATGTGATACCATATCGGAGGGTGGTAGAAATAGTTTCAATCATCTCTATAGCTATAGTAACGTAGAGGATCATTTGTGAAAGTTTTTCCATAAAATGCATTCTTCGGCCTCACCCTTAATACTTAAATATTTTGCAAGTTGGATACGTATTGAAGAGCAAATCTTGTATTTGAGCATATCACATGAACAAATTCTTAAAGATAAGATAATACACCCTGTTCATATATATTTTATTTTTTCAAGAATTTTAAAGAAACAGTCAGTGTCTCCAGCTTTTATAAATCAACTCTTCCAAATGCATAAAAGTGTCCATTTAGGAAGCCTTGCACAGCCTTGCAAAGTTCAGTGGGGTTATTCTTTCTTTGGAGAGTTCATCTCTGCTCTAAGTTCAGAAGCTTACAAAAACCTTTCAGAAAACAATGAATAAATTCAATTTGAAGAATAAATGTATCATGGAAAATACAAATTAAGATATTCAGACTTTGGTTTTACAGTTAGGGAGAAATAAAAATGTATTTTTCATTTGTATTTCTAAAGGCTTTGGTTTAGTGAGATATTTTCCTTAAAGGCAATTAGCTAAGCAAGAAAATTACTTCATCTGACATGTATAAAGAATTATTGATTTGTCTAGTGCATAATTTTGAATTGTGCTCCATTTTAAAAATGAGCCTTTGTCCATCACCTCTACCAAGTCAATGAATGCAAATTATTTTCAGTGTTCTGGCAGCTTTTATCTTACAGTATTTGTTTACCAACAGGATTTTCTAGGAAATGGGCAACTTATGCTATTTACTGGTTTTGATTTGGTTTGAATTGCTTGACAGGACTGGTCTTGCGAACTTGCTCACTCCATTTAAGTGGAAGCGTGGCCTGATCACCCACGGCATGCCTTTATCGGCACTTTAGTTTTGGTTTTGACTTGGTTTGAATTGCTTGACAGGATTGGTCTTGGGAACTTGCCCACTCCATTTGAGTGGAAGCGTGGCCTGATCACCCACGGTGTGCCTGTACTGGCACTTTGGGTTTTGTTTTTGACTTGACTTGTATTGCTTGATACGTTGGTTTTGGTTTTGACCTGGCTTGGATTTCTGGATACTCTGATTTTGGTTTTGATTTTGGTTTGGTGTAAACTACAAAAGTGTGTGTGTGCCCTTTTTACTTGTTCTTTGTTTTGTGGTGTGCGTGTGGTGTGAGCGTGGTGTTTTGTCTAGAGGAAACACGGGTGAGGCACAAAGTAAGCCCACCCCATTAGGAACTATGTTGAAAAATTTCAAAAAAAGGATTTAAGGGAGACTATGGAGTACTATGACACCAGGAAAATGTAAAACTTTGTGTAAGATAGACTGACCAGCATTAGAGGTAGGTTGGCCATTAGAAGGAAGCCTGGATAGGTCCCTTGTTTCAAAGGTATAGCACAAGGTAACATGTAAGCCAGGGAACCCAGACCAGTTTCTGTACATAGACACTTGGTTATAGCTGGTTTTAGATCCCCCCACCCCCAACACACAGTGGTTGAGAGAACAGCAGCATAAGCGGCTGGCAGAGCAAGGAAAGACAAGCAGAGAGAGAGAAAGGAAAGAGACAGAGAGAGAAAGAGGCAAAGAGAGAGAAAGAGACAGACAAAGAGGGAGTCAAGAAGAGAGAGAGAGAAAGAAAGAGAGAGGCAGAGAGAGAGAAGAAGAGACAGAGGCAAAAGGAAAGTCAAAGAGAGACAAAGGCAAAGAGAGAAAGAGAGAAAGAGATATACAAGTAGTCAAAAAAAAGTGTACCCTATTCCTTTAAAAAACCAAGGTAAATTTAAAACCTGTAATTGATAATTGAAGGTATTTTCCGTAACCCTATAACATTCCAATACCTCTTTGTTGTCAGTGTAAACAAGGACGTATCCTGAAAGCACTGAGGCTTTCCTATCCAAAAACAAAAAAACAAAATCCTTAACCCAGTAACCCAAGGATGGCCCAAATGCATTCAATCTGTAGCGGCAATGGCTTTGCTAGCAACGACAACAACAAAAAACAGAAAAAATAATAAATAAATAAATCACTTTTAGAGGAAACCTCATTGTGATCACAACTCACCCGTTCAGAAGTATCCTAAGGGAAAAAAAAAAGGAAAAAAAGGTGGGGGAGGCGGAATTTACATAAAAAGAGTGCTATATGGTAAATTCTTGTCCTGAAATAAATTAACTGGTTGTTTAAAGAAAGAAATGTTTGTAATAAGTCAGAAAGTTAAGGCATGTCAAAAAAAATTGCCTGTAAAAGTCATGAAAGAAAAAAAAATAGGTTATAAAAAAATGTGTGTTAAAAAAAAGAATTTATGCAAAAAATGTTGTATAATTTAAAAGTAACTAGGCCTCCTGAATGTAAAACTACTGAGAAAAAAAAAAACCGTTTATGTGCAAGGTGTATAAGAAAAGCAAAATATACCTTTGGTAAAAGGATTATAAGGAGGCATAAGAATGTACATTTTTACCTACATTAAAAAGTTAAAAATTACTGTTTTGAAAGTTTAAGCAAGGTTTAAAACGTTAATTGTAAAGCATATTCTGTGTGTAAACATATTAGCTAAAGTTAAAGAAGTATCGTCCAGTTTTTCTGTGAACTGGACATTAAAGTAAAAGCATAACAGGTTTTTCTTAAAGCACCAACCTGCTCTTTAGCAAAAATTATAAAAGGTTAAAAAGAGTCTATAAAATCTTACCTTAAGGTCAAACATTAAAAATTAAATAAATATGTCTACAAGGTTTTATTAAAATTAGGTTTAACATTAATAACACACTAACATAAAGATAAAATTTAGCTTATCTGGTATAAAAAATCATACGAGAAGCACTGTTAAATGTAAAATGGTATTTGGCTTTCTTTGGTTTAAAAACTAATAAAAATAGGTGCTAAAGGAAATTTCTCAGTAAAAAGGCACTAAGGACTATAAAGTCCACTGCCAAGGTCCCCACATTTAAAACAAAAGCTCAATTTCTTAAAAATTATATACTTGGTTTATCTTTCACTTTCCTTTCTCTC
Organism: Trachypithecus francoisi; assembly: GCF_009764315.1. Lineage (NCBI taxonomy): Eukaryota > Metazoa > Chordata > Mammalia > Primates > Cercopithecidae > Trachypithecus > Trachypithecus francoisi. The sequence goes on from NW_022681455.1 coordinate 60,008,352, forward strand.
AAAGGAAAAAAAAAAAAACTGAAAGTCTTTTAGCACATGTACCACCCCTAGAATTTCCAATAAACCGGCACCAGCCTGAAGATCATGTTCTCATCAAAAGGTGGAAAGAAGAAAAACGTGAGCCAGCCTGGGAAGGACCCTACCTTGTGCTGCTAACCACCAAGACTGCTGTTCGTACAGCAAAAAAGGATGGACTCATCACACCCGAGTCAAGAAAGTGCCACCCCCTCCAGAGTTGTGGGCCATAGTCCCAGGGGAAAACCCTACAAAACTAAAGCTAAGAAAAATTTAACTTTTTTTTTTTTTTTTTTTTTTTTTTTGAGGCGGAGTCTCGCTCTGTCGCCCGGACTGGAGTGCAGTGGCCGGATCTCAGCTCACTGCAAGCTCCGCCTCCCGGGTTCACGCCATTCTCCTGCCTCAGCCTCCCGAGTAGCTGGGACTACAGGCGCCCGCCACCTGGCCCGGCTAGTTTTTTTGTATTTTTAGTAGAGACGGGGTTTCACTGTGTTAGCCAGGATGGTCTCGATCTCCTGACCTCGTGATCCACCCATCTCGGCCTCCCAAAGTGCTGGGATTACAGGCTTGAGCCACCGCACCCGGCCAACTCTTTTAATCTATTCTATTACTCTTTCTTCTTTCCTCATTCTATTGCTGACCATCTAGTCAATTTCGCCTCAAACTATTGCATTTAATGCTTGCTTTGTTATACCCTGTGAGGACTTGCCAAGTCAAAGACAGCTTTCTACTTCAGAAAAGTACTTCTGTCCCTCCTGACTCTCCTCAGACTAGACACTGGTAAACTACAACCATGTAATCCGGTGAGATTTCGATAAAGACCCTGGTGCCAACCAGGAGTGTTGCCCCCAATGTACATTCTTGGAATGATTTTTTCTAGGAATATAGTGACGAAAAGATATAATGCTTATCCACAGGGAGCTGTCAATGTAGTAATGGAGACACAAATGCAAATAAGTGATTTCCACTGAGTAAAACATGGGTGAATATAGAAACAACAGCTATTATTATGGGCTCTGTGTCAAGTACAGTAATCCTTTCAATGGCCATGGGAATTCAATGCTATTATTCCATTTCATGGAGAAAAATAAGAGAAGAATAGTAGTTTGTTTGCTGTGTCACACCTAGTCAATGAAGATTGTAGTTTGGGTCTGCAGGTTTTCAAAGGCCATGTTCAACACTGTCCTAGCTTTCCATAAGAACAAGTGCATCAGAATCATCATTAACAATTACAATTTATACAGCGAGTCTCTATTACTGGCATGCTACCTGCTTTCTTCACTAGATTAACGTAAAATCAAATGAAGACGTCTTAATTAAATACTTCTATACCAGGAATGCTGTGTTAATTATTATTTCATGACTTTTTAACATTTTCTTTGAGAGAAAACACTGCATTGTTTTAAATTTGCCAAAGATTTTTTGGGAAGGAATGTTCTATACATTGGTTGCATAGGTAGGTCATTGATTATGTGAACAAACTCAAAATGATGACATGCCCAAATACTTGTGTCTCTGAAATTCCAACATTTACCAATTCTTTTCTTTCTATTAGCTATTTTTTTAAATTTTTTTCTAATTTCAAAGTGCATATATTTCCACCTTGAGTATCCTATGAGACATTTCAAATGCTGGTGGAAATGACTGCCTTTAGGAGACACAAGGAAAGCACTGAGTAATCTACACAGAAAGTAGTTCTGAAATTGTTAGTGGAGCTATACATAAGTGGTCAGACTTAACAACTGTGTACTTTAATACATAAATACTTATGTTTTAAGATAAGCTATCTTGTGTATCTACATATTCACAAATGATTAAAAAACTTTAAATTCTGCACCAGAGCATATCTACCGTCATTAAACTGGAGTCACAGCCAGGCGCAGTGGCTCACGCCTGTAATCCCAGCACTTCAGGAGGCCGAGGTGCGTAGATCATTTGAGGTCAGGAGTTCAAGACCAGCCTGGCCAACATGGGGTAACCCAGTGTCTACTAAAAATACAAAAATTAGCCAGGTGGTAGTGGTGCACACCTGTAATCCCAGCTACTCAGGAAGCTGAGGCAGGAGAATTGCTTGAACCTGGGAGGCAGAGGTTGCAGTTAGCTGAAATCACGCCACTACACTCCAGTCTGGGTGAGAGAGACCCTGTCTCAAAAAACAAAACAAAACAAATGAAATGACAACAAAACTGGAGTCACATATGTGACTGTTGATTGAGATCAATCTCGGGGTATATCTGTGTAAGATGCACCACTGAGAGAAATCCTGGGTGTTTAGAATTAGTCACCTAAAGAAAGCAAGAAAGAGAACATCCAGATGAAGAAACCCTTCCACAAAGACAAGAAAGAATGTTAAAGCCACTCTGAAGTGTCAGGCCTCTGAACCCAAGCCTGCAGTATACATCCAGATGGCCTGAAGCAACTGAAGAATGACAAAAGAAGTGAAAATGACTGATTCCTGCCTTAACTAATGACATTACCTGGTAAAATTCCTTCTCCTGGCTCAGAAGCTCCTCGACTGAGCACCTTGTGACCCCTGCCTCTGCCCACAAGAGAACAACTCCCCTTGACTGTAATTTTCCACTACCTACCTGAATCCTGTAAAACTGCCACACCCCTAACTACCTTTGCTGACTCTTTTCAGACTTAGCCCACCTGCAGCCAGATGATTAAAAAGCTTTATTGCTCACACAAAGCCTGTTTGGTGGTCTCTTCACACAGACGCGCATGACATGAAGGAGTAAGATGGATACTTATCCACAATTTGGTTTAGATGGCAAGCCTGGTGATAGCACACATACACCAAGAGGTTATGAAGTGTTTTATCATATAATGAGGTTTTTCTGGGGGAGAGCAGGAAGATTCCAAGTAGTTCTGAAAATGACTGGAGAGACCTAGGAAAAGAGATTGGCATGGGGTTTTCCATTGTGATTAGGGGTGTGGCCATTTTTGCACATGGGTTAAACTTCTCTCTGGTGCCAATTGAGAGAGGAGCTGTAAGTTTGTGTCAGTTTTGCCAGATGTGGGGTAAAAGGGGAAGTGAAAAGGGTAAGTTTAAAAGCTGTTAGCAGACAAACATAAAAACTGGAGTCAGATCCTTTATAACAGATATATTTTCCACTTTACCCAAAAATGCCATCCATTTTACAATTTTAAAACAGCCTGCATTTCATCTGACGTATCACAGACTTAGAATGCTCATATTCTAGACCAATAACCCACAGTTTTGCATCTTTACCATTTGCTGCCAAAAGTCATGGGATTTTCCTATATTATCAATTAATGAGGAAAATTAGATATAACAAAATTCCCCCTGTGTAAGAAGAAATAGACAATAAATTACTAAAGTTTACTAGTTTAAGGATATAAAACAAGTAACTCGTTGGCTCTGAGAGCCGTGAGCACCAGTACATGCTTATAATGTATCTTTTCTTTACCTGTCCCTAAAACCATCCTGCTTAACTATAAGCATATTAACATGTAAGTATTAATACTTATTTTCCATTTTTCCTTACATATATAATTATGCTGTTATAATACTGCTATTTGTGCAGAGAAGTTTGTAATCTAAGATCTAGTGTGAAACACTTGAGCATGGCCACTGAAACGACTTCTCAGTAGGTTTGAAAACGGATATTTTTCCCTCTCGTGGTGTCATTGGAGTGCTGCTTAAAGAAAGGAAGTAAACTCAAATTGGTAATTCTCTTTTGGAATTATATATTTTCATTTTCTCTTTTTTAAAGGGTTGACATTCTTCCTAACGCTTACGGGGAAATCATAGCTGAAAGTGTAAATCAATTCATTGAAAACACATTCAATACATAGTCATATTTTGAAATTATATCAATTACCATATTGATGGCTTTGAGAAGTTACAACGTGCTAGCAGGCCTCGCTGGCTCTCCGCGCCTCCTCGGCCTCGGTGTCTGCTCTGGCCGCGCTCCAGGAGCCCTTCAGCCTGTTGCTGCCGGAGCCGGCTCCCTCTGCTGGCGAGGAGGTGTGAAGAGAGAGGCACTAGCGCGGTGCTCGCCCGCGGTCATCGGTTCCAGGTGAGCGCTGCCTCAGCAAGCCCCGCAGTGGGCGCGGCAGGCGCCTGCTGGGCTTGATCAGAGGCTGAATCCCGTGAGTGGACCAACACTTCCCTCTTCGCGGGATCGTTGGCCACCATAGCAGGTCTCCCTCTCTTTCTCGCTTCCCCTCTTTTCCTCTTGATTGTCTGGGACAAGCTCCCTCTGCGCTGCAGGAGCGCCCGGGCTAGGTGCGGCAAACTCTCTTGGTGAGTGCCAGTGATAGGTGAAGCCTGCTGTGCTTCTGGGTCCGGTGAGGACTTGGAGAACCTTTCTGTCTAGCTAAAGGATTGTAAATGCACCAATCAGCGCTCTGTGCCTGGCTAAAGGTTTGTAAATGCACTAATCAGTGCTGTGTCTTGCTAATCTGTTAGGGACTTGGAGAACTTTTCTGTCTAGCTAAAGAATTGTAAACGGACCAATCACCACTCTTTGTCTAGCTAAAGGTTTGTAAACGCACCAACCAGCACTTTGTCAAAACTGATCAGTCAGCATTCTGTAAAACGGACCAATCAGTTCTTTGTGAAATGGACCAATCAGCAGAATGTGGGTGAGGCCAGATAAGGGAATAAAAGCAGACCACCCAAGGCAGCAGGGGCAACCTGCTCAGGTCCCCTTCCACGCTGTGGAAGTGTTGTTCTTTTGATCTTTTTTTTTTTTTTTGAGAGGGAGTCTGGCTCTATTCCACAAGCTGGAGTGCAGTGGCCGGATATCAGCTCCCTGCAAGCTGCGCCTCGGGGTTTATGCCATTCTCCTTCCTCACCCTCCCAAATAGCTGGGACTACAGGTGTCCACCACCTGGCCCGACTAGTTTTTTGGGGTTTTTTTTGTATTTTTTAGTAGAGACAGGGTTTCACTGTGTTAGCCAGGATGGTCTCGATCTCCTGACCTCATGATCCGCCCGACTCCGCCTCTTTTGCTGTTTTTAATAAATTTTGCTGCTCCTTACTTTTTGGTCTGTGCGCCTTTAAGAGCTGTAACACTCACTGGGAAGGTCTGTAGCTTCACTCCTGAAGTCAGCTAGACCAGGAACCCACCAGAAGGAAGAAACTCAGGACACCTCTGAACATCAGAAGGAACAAACTCGGGGCACAACATCTTTAAGAACTGTAAAGGCTTCATTCTTGAAGTCAGCAAGACCAAGAATCCACCAATTCCGGACACAGCTTTAAATTTATAAAGAAAAATTTTTATTGGTATTATATTAGTTGTCATTCTAAGTAATTGCCAATATCAGAAAGATAATTGTAATTCATCTTTTATTGTGATTGCAACATTCCATGTACTTACATTTAAAATAATTAATGTTTATTGTTTCAGGAAAAAGTCTGTTGGGTTTTATAGGTGCCACAAATTATGTGATGTTATATCTAAGTATTTTGAATAATGGCTATTTTACGTGAAAGTAAATAACATAAATGAGTTTTGGGTTAGAAAATCCTTTTCCTGTATCTTTGAAAAGATTATCTTCTTTTTTACATTTGTATTATATAGGGAACTAGAAATATATGCGTTATTTTAAAAGCTTTACTTTTTGGACCCAAATATGAATTTAAGTAGAAGACAAATATGAAGATACATTAATTTAGGAAATATGTGCTCTGCCAAGAAGTTACATTGAGTTTAAGTTATTTAAGCCAGCAAATTGGCTTAACTCCAACATAAGAGGTAGGTGGAGCCTTTATCCCCAAGATGCCGAGATCTCTATCATTATATTTATTTATTTATTTCCTGAGATATAGTATTTAAAACACTTTGAGAAACAACTTTAAAGTTTCTATGCCAGAATAGCTATTATTTGGGTTTTTTTTTGTTTGTTTGTTTGTTTTTTGTTTTTTTTTTGAGTCGGAGTCTCACTCTGTCGCCCAGGCTGGAGTGCAGTGGCCGGATCTCAGCTCACTGCAAGCTCTGCCTCCCGGGTTCACGCCATTCTCCTGCCTCAGCCTCCCGAGTAGCTGGGACTACAGGCGCCCGCCACCTCGCCCGGCTAGTTTTTTGTATTTTCTTTTTTAGTAGAGACGGGGTTTCACTGTGTTAGCCAGGATGGTCTCGATCTCCTGACCTCGTGATCCGCCCGTCTCGGCCTCCCAAAGTGCTGGGATTACAGGCTTGAGCCACCGCGCCCGGCCTATTTGTTTTATTAATAAGTAGTTCGTTGTTTATTAGAGGAATTGATTCACAAAATGAATAATTTCATAAGGGTTAGACTTATAATGATGAAACTTAGCAGTTACAGACCGACATTTTAATTTTAATTTTTGTTATTTTTGCATAAACCTCCTATTTATAGAGAACTACAGATACCACAGTTTTCAGAAGCAATAGTTACATAATGGGGCTAGTTGAAAAATTAATGAAAAATGCTTTCTTATTAAAGTTTATTTTGCTGGTTCTACTAGACTATATTGCAAATTTCCTAACTTTATTTAAGGTTATTTAAAGCCTTGTAAAGGTGTCTATGATTACTAATTTTCCTTTCTGTGATTGGTGATGTGGCTTTCATGAGAATATACATTAATTATCAGTGCTGTACTTATTTTATGATCTATCATTAAATAAATTATAACATTCTGCCACTTCTTGATACTAAGAGAGCAGAAAATCTCAGTTTATGATAATAAGAAAAAGTAGAAAACCCAATGGAGTTAGTAAAGATTTGCCTTCAAAATACTTTTTCTCGGAAAACCACAGTTGTTGTTTGCAATTTTCAAGTACTTTCATATTCATTGTATTATTTGATCATAATTAAATCTTAATGGAGTAGATATTGCCATAATTAGACCAATTTTGCTAATAAGAAAACTGAAACTTAGATGAGTTAACTATCTTTTTGAACATATGGATTTAAATATTCATCATTTTAACGGATATTTATTGAAAACCCACCAATGCTGGGCATGCTCTGAGCACTAAGGATTAAGATGTAAACAAACATAAAGTCCCTGACCTAATGGAGTTTGCATTTTGGTAAGAAAGACAAACAGTAACCAAATGCGTAAATAAGCATATAGTGTCAAGTATTGCCAAAGAAAGTGAAAAAGAAGGCATCTGGGAAAGAAAATAGAGAATGATTGTGGGGAAGGTACTATCTTAAATAAAATGAATAAGAAAAACCTCATGGACAAAGTGGAATTTCAGCGAAGACATCTATTAGGTGTAGCAGTAAGCCATATAAAACAGCTGGGAGAAAAGCAATCCTGGCAAAAGGAAAAATAAAAGCAAAAGATTATGAATCAGAATCATGTTTAGCATGTTGTGGATGGATCCTGAAGGTCTTATAAGATATAGCAGTGGGTCTAGAGTTTATTCCAAATGACCCGGAAGGTCACTGGAAAAATTTTAGCAGTGAAAGCATGTCATGTTGTTTACGTTTTTAAAAGTTCACCCTGGTTGATTGGAAGGAGGCCAAAATCTAAATAGCATGGGTGTTGGCTGGGCGCGTAGCTCATGCTCCTAATCCCAGCACTTTGGGAGGCTGAGGGGGTGGATCATTTGAGGTCAGGAGTTCAAGACCAGCCTTGCCAACATGGTGAAATCCCGTCTCTACTAAAAGTACAAAAATTAGCCAGGCATTGTGGCGCGTGCCTGTAATCCCAGCTACTCGGGAGGCTGAGGCAGGAGAGCCACTTGATCCCGGGAGGCAGAGGTTGCAGTGATCCCAGATTGTGCCACTGTACTCCAGCCTGGGCGACAGAGTGAGACTCTGTCTCGAAAATGAATAAAAATAAAAATAAATCAATAGCATGGGCCCTAACAAATCAGAATGGGCAACTATACATACCTGTTACTTCCGTAGTAACACATAAACAGCTGAGTATTAGTTCACTTGTCACAGAGAGAGGGAATAATAGGTCATTCTAAATGCTGACTGAGTATTGACAGGAACTGATAGAAAGAGTGAAAATTAATGATAGTGGTCCTGTACTCTTTTTTTCTTATTTATTTATTTATTTATTGTTTGTTTGTTTGTTTGAGACGGAGTCTCGCTCTGTCGCCCAGGCTGGAGTGCAGTGGCCGGATCTCAGCTCACTGCAAGCTCCGCCTCTCGGGTTCACGCCATTCTCCTGCCTCAGCCTCCCAAGTAGCTGGGACTACAGGAGCCCGCTACCTCGCCCGGCTAGTTTTTTGTATTTTTAAGTAAAGACGGGGTTTCACCGTGTTAGCCAGGATGGTCTCGATCTCCTGACCTCGTGATCCGCCCGTCTCGGCCTCCCAAAGTGCTGGGATTACAGGCTTGAGCCACCGCGCCCGGCCTATTTATTTATTTTGAGACACAATCTCACTCTGCCACCCAGGCTGGAGTGCAGTAGTGCGATCTCAGCTCATTGCAACCTCCGCCTCCCAGGTTCAAGTGATTCTCCTGGCTTAGCCTCCTGTGTAGCTGGGATTAGACGTGTGCACCACCATGCCCGGCTAATTTTTGTATTTTTAGCAGAGACGGAGTTTTGCCGTGTTGGCCTGGCTGGTCTTGAACCACCTGACCTCAGATTCCCAAAGTGCTGGGATTACAGGTGTAAGCCACCATGTCTGGTCCTTCTGTGCTCTTTTCATTATCCAATTCTCCCTTATATTCATAAACAAAATGTTCTACTCACCAAATACCTGGATTTTAAAACTTATTTTTTTATACACTAATATTGGAGTTAATAAGACAATTACAAATTTCATTTGAAAACTGCTTTACTTACAGAAGGATGTGATACTTTTCCATATAAGAATTTATAGATAATATATTAACTATTTTTGTAAACAAATAACTGATGGCAGTCATAGAGGCTTTCCTCGGCTTAAAAGCAAAGAAAAAATTCAACTTTACAAATTTTTCTTGACAACATATTGCCAATGTATAATAAAAGTCTGAAAATTGTCTCTATGCCTTTAATGTTTTTCTCTTTTAATCAATTTCTAGCAATGCAGCTCAATGAAATAATCAAAGGTAGAGGATAAAAATAACCATAGTAATCATAACTCTAAAGTGGTAAAAACATAAACTGAAGAAAAGTAAAGAACAACAGGTAATTGAGTAAAATATATTATAGTGAGAGTATGGACTATTATATAGTCACCAGCATCTGTTGTTTCTTGACTTTAAAATCTGCTATTCTGACTGGTGTGAAATGGTATCTCATTGTGGTTTTGATTTGCGTTTCTCTAATGATCAATTATGTTGAGGGTTTTTTTCATATCTGTTGGCCACATAAATGTCTTTTTTTTTTTTTTTTTGGAAGCATCTGTTCACATCCTTTACCCACTTTTTAATGGTGTTGTTTGATTTTTTCTTGTAAATTTGTTTAATTTCCTTGTAGAATCTGGATATTAGACCTTTGTCAGATGGATAGATTGAAAAATTTTCTCCCATTCTGTAGGATGTCTGTTCACTCCAATGACGGTTTTTTGTTTTTTGGTTTTTTTCTGTGTAGAAGGTCTTTAGTTTAATCAGATCTCATTTGTCAATTTTTGTTTTTGTTGCAATTGCTTTTGACATTTTCATCATGAAATTTTTTCCCAGGCCTATGTCCTGAATGGTATTGCCTAGATTTTCTTTTAGGGCTTTTTATAGTTTTGGGTTTTACATTTAATTCTTTCATTCATCTTGAGTTAATATTTGTATAATGTGTAAGGAACAGGTCCAATTTCAATTTTCTGCATATGGCTAGCCAATTTTCCCAGCACCATTTATTAAATAGTGAATCCTTTCCCCATTGCTTGTTTTTGTCAGGTTTGTCAAAGACCAGATAGTTGTAGTGGTGCTGTCTTGTTTATGAGTTCTCTATTCTGTTCCATTGGACTATGTATCTGTTTTTGTACCAGTACCATGCTGTTTTGGTTACTGAAACAATAATTTTTAATAGTAAATATTATAAATTTTACTTTTAGCTTGAAAGCATGCCTAACACAGGTATACTTATGTAACAGATCTGCACATTCTGCACATACATCCCAGGACTTAAAGTAAAATTAAAAAAAAAAAAAAAAAAAACAGCATGCCTAATTTCACATATGATTTGCACAACTGCTTTTCCTTAAGCTCAGGTTTCTACTTATATGACTAGGGTGGAAGTAAAGTTTGATTTATGTCTCTTAAAATGCATTAATGTCTCTATCAGTTTAGAAATTAAGGTCTTAGGCTTTATGTCAATTGTTTTCAAATAGTATTTTTTAACTTATTTTAAGTTCAAGGGTACATGTGCAGGTTTGTTATATGAGTAAAGTCATGTCATAGGGGTTTGTTGTATAGATTATTTCATCACTGAGGCAGTAAAATCTAATACCCATTAGTTATTTTTCCTGGTGCTTTCCCTTCTTCTACCCTCCACTCTCCTGTTGGCCCCTGTGTCTTTTGTTCCCCTATTTGTGTCCATGTGTTCTCATTATTTGGCTTTTTAAACATTGTGTTGCTATGTGATTTAAACTTTTCCATTCAACTTTAGAAATAATATGTATTTTTTTAAAAAGGTCACATCTGATAAATGTAAATAAATGAATAAAAATGCAGAATAAAATGTAGATAAATTTCATACTTTTCTTTAAATCCAAAATCCATCAGTGTTTGCCAATTCTTAGTATATAATTCCAAATTAATTTGATAAATGAATGCACTTTTGCTTTTAACAGGTAAGTTTATTTCTGATAACTTTATTCTTTCATATTTCTGATGCTATAAAACACAGATCATCATAAAGTACCCAAATATCATAGTACAAATATCTTTATAATATAATAATTCTATACAGAGTTAATAAACAATGGACCAGCTACTGGGTCAATATAGCCTTAAAGGTATTTTTGAATATTTATTAAAAGCATGTTAGCTCAAAATGAATTATTGCTTTTAAGTATGTGAGTCTACTTATTCTGTTAAATAATTTTATAAAATATAAATTATTTGATAATTCTTAAAATTTCATATTGTGTATTTACATTTCTAAAGCTCCCAATATTTTGACATGCACCCTCAAGGGAACTTTGATGGAATCCAAAGACTTAAGGCACTGTATGTAGATGATATTTTGGAGAATAATAATGTTAAGAAAGCCTAATATGAATATATCTTCACCGGAATTATTTCAGATAAATACATTTTACTTTTAACATATTTTGCATGGTGAAGCCGTGCAAATAACTATACTTGTACATTTGTAAACAGTCCAGGTTTATTATAGGACTGTCGCAGAGGAAGACTGACATACAGCAGAAATTATGGGATATAACAGTATAGCAAAAAGTGCTCTATGGAGAGCAATGAAAAAAAAGAATAGAAAAAGACAGAAATCCCATGCGAAAGCAAGAAATCCCAATAAAACAGATTAACTTCTTTTCACTTTCTGTCTCACTTGAGGAATCAGGAAGGGTCTGTCAACTATGCAGTACAAGTTTTTAAGAAGCTATCAGCCTGTGGCCATGCAGGAACCAGGCCCATAGGGAGAGTCTGTGAAGGCAGGGCAGTCTCAAAGACTAGTTGGCAGCAGCTTCTTATATAGACCTAGTATTACTACTTTTCCTGTCTACCTGACTCATTTATTCCTGCCCACAACCCAACTTCTAGTAATGGAATCCTCCTTCTTGACCACGAGTGGGCATAGGACATGGTTTGAGCTAAGCATAGTCAGGGCGATTGTGTAACTTGAGCCAAATAGGGACAGTCTGATTCCTGTCCCTATGCAGCTGATAGGAAAACATGTTTTCCTCCTTTGAGTTAGATGTGCTGGAATGACTAGAGAGCTGCCGGTGGCTCTTTTTGCCTAGAGAATAACCCATCCAGTAAGGGAGAAGTAAGCCAATTATAGAGAAACAGAAAAGATTTAAAAAGCGAGAAACATGATGCACCAGTCCTAAATTCCTGACTCTCAAATTCTGTTTCTTTTGGTTCGTTTTTTTTCCTAAGCGATGTGTCCATGAACAAATATGAGCTGTTAATTGTTCCAAGACTTAACTATATGTGACCTTGAAGTGGGGACAGCAATTAGCAGAAAATTTAAGAAAGATTGTTTTGGTGTTATAAAACTTAATAGGTAAAAATGAGCTGACACTTAACAAATGAGAAGGGACACATGAAAAGCATTGTCCTCCTTGATTTGTCCCTGATGTTTCACAGTATAATATTCATTATCTGAATATTCAATTTTAACATTATCAAGTCAGTGCAAGTAAACCTATGTTTAATACTCTATTTATGTTCTACCTGGTTATATTTACAGTACTTGTCAACCTTTACCAAAATATATTGTGCATTGGACATAGCTCTGCTTAGAATAGTTCATTTTAACCCTGATATAAAGAGAGATTTTTTTGAATAGTCACATGAAAGTCCAAAAATACTCCTATATTTTGATTAGCAAAAGCAAGGTACAAAGAGCACACATTATTTTTAAGAACTACTGAGACGGATTCAGCAAAGATATTGTTACAGCTACTGTGGGAGAATGGATGAGGATATAAGGATGCCAATGACAGCTTGTGGTGTCTAGGTTGGCAATTCCTAATAATTACATCCTTGTGAGAAAGACAATTAGAAAGATTCATACATAAGTTGTAAGATGCAATGAGGAATGCATGTTAAAAACCTCAAAAAATGATTTAAAAATAAGTGCTACAATTTTTAGGGTATTATTGCAAAATCCACTATTTTATTACCAAAATGTCTAATTTACCCCATGAAAGGAGACACAATATCCTTATTAGTGGAAGCAAATGTGAAAGTAAAACAATCCTTTACCAGTAAGTTAGAGAAACTGTAACAAGTAGCTAAAAGGTAATAAATAAAATCACAACAATAAAGAAGGCATCATTGGAGAAAAAAAATCCCCAACATATTGTCTATTATTTTCCCTTTTTATACTGATCTTAGAACTCTTTCAGCTACAGTCCTTGGAGCCATATACCCTCTACACTTGTTCTAATTATATCTATCAAACGCAATGCATGTTTAATTGGATTTTAATAGGACTGTAGTTCCTTGTTTAGCAGCAAGTTTAACAGGAGAGTAATTTATTGCTGATAAGGTATGGGGTCTTCTGTTCCTCCTACTAAATAAGAATTGGAAATGCATTTGGAAACCACTGTCTTGGATGAAGTTCCTGTTCTGAAGCAAATTCCTATAAATAAAAGTGGGTGATTATTTTACCCATGTTCTGAATGAGTTGAGAACAGATATTAAAATGTTTAATAGCCCTGCCTATGAAAAATGTTGCTCAAAAAAGTGTTGCCTAAAATTTTCTTCAAGTTAATTAGATATTGGATGTACAATTTTCATGATATTATAATAACAGGTACATTTCCTGCTGGAGGGAAGTATAGACCAATAACAAATTAATTCTGTGAAAATGTGAACAAGTTAGCAGACCAAAAGTTGTAGTACTCATCAAAAGAAATAGCATTGACATGTAAAGAAAGCGTAGAATTTTAAAATAGTAGTTGCAAGGCAAATGAATCCATTACCATATAAAGTTTTTTCTATTATGTTCTAGAAGTTTCTTAGATATTATTTTTCATAAGAATATATTAAAAAGTATTTAACTATATCAATGCAGCATGATGCTTTGTGTGGCTAAAACTTATATCATGATCTCTGCTCACATACTTATCAATCTCAAGTGAGTTGGTTTCCATTTTGAAAGTGATGACAGAACAATGAGTAGGTATTAATCATTACATTGTAAGAACAGTCCTCTGAATGTTTAAATGGTACTTTGAGGTATATTTGGAAAAGCAGAGACACTTCAGGAAACAAAGGGTAACAAGGCTTCAATAGTAATGTGCCTTTATTATTACTAAACGTATATACCTTCCTCAACATATACTAATCAAGAATTATGACAGTCATCCTTTCAAAATTCAGGATAATGGAAGGTGACTAAAATGAAGGCATACTGAGGTGAGCTGATGAAATGAACTTTGAAAATTTCAGTAGAATCACAACAATATTGTATTTCTCTATTTGTTCTGAACATCGTTTCTCAGACTCTTTATTCCACAAAATATAGTAAGCTACTTTAAAAATACCTCATTAATTCTTACTTATCAACTTCTGTGCTTAATTGTATGGAGGGAGAGAACAATGGCAAATTCCGCTACGAAAACAAAATTCATTATATGGGTGCAGGTGCAGGCAAACTAAGGAAAATCAGGACTCTTAAAAAATCAATGAAGATATTTAAGACTATATTTCCTAGAACTCATGATAATAAAGCATCAGAATCAGTACACCACTGTCCAGTTAAGTTTTAATTAAAAGCATGGGAATGGATTTTCTATATATAAAAGCTGCCTACACCATTGCTCATTGAATTCTTCCATGATTCTTATTCCAGCAAAGCACGCATATCTGACATTCATCTTTTCTCATAGCTTCTACATCTAGGGCATGGCATGAACTAATTTCTCTGACCTACTGTAGCAAGAGTATAAATCGAGTAGCTACATAGTAGGATGCAAAGGGAAACAAATGACCCCTGACCTTAATTAGGCCAGATATTTCTTGCAGAGATAGAATATATACATAAAACATAACTCTACCAGAGAGCATATGAAAATGTCAGTTGAATTTAGATCTACCTTTAAGCTCTGCAGGAAACCGGTATCTAGCCAACTTCTGGATTCTTAATCTTTACACTGAAAAAGTTTCACTCTGTTACCATCCACTTTCAGATATTTATAAATTCCACACACTCCCAATATCTTCAATAAAGACTGTCTTTCCCCATCTGTTCACCAAACCATCCAGAGCTCATGTGTTCTATAGAAGTATGTATGACATGGTCAACATAAGCATGACGTTTTAAGTCAGGAGCTCTGGATTTTGGCTCTAGCTCTGCTAGTTGCTAGGTGTGTGATTTTGAATAAGTTATTCGGTATTTACTTGCTATCTATAACTGTAATATATGGATTATTATAATGGTACTTACCTTAATGTTGTATGAAATGAGGCAAAGTATCCAAGGCACTTAGCATACTTCCCAAATAATAAAATGTATGGATATTTTTGGTAGGTGGTAGTGCTCACATAGTCAGATCTCTAGAAGCTGTTGTTTAACTCAATCTGGTAACAGTGCACACTTAACATCTGCATTATAACTCTGGGCTTTCTTGGGCAGACCCATTACTGCTCAATTGCTGATTGTGCTTTGAAGTTGGCATAGCTTCATAAGAGAAAGTAAAGACAACAATACACTTATGATATTCAGCATTTTTATCTTAGAAATTTTTGTAAACATAGGATAACTGTACCGAAAGCAACAGTACAGATACATTTATTTAGGATTACGGCTGATATGAATTTGGTTTAGTATGCAATGTGTTCTATGGCCCAGCGATATTTAATGCAAGTAATTTTGTTAATTATTGATGATAAACTAGGATCATTAGACTTTTACTTTTGACTTTACTGATTAACATATAAAATTTCTATGAAAAACAGTATTTAACAAAATTCAGAAAATCACGTCAATGATTTTATGGTGTTTTGTTTGGCAATGATTTCTTGGCTATGACCCCAAAAGCACAGGTGGTAAAAGCAAAATGGACAAGTGAAAACACATTAAACTAAAAAACTTCTGCACAACTAAGAAAATCAGAGAATAAAATGTCAACTTATGGGATAAGAGAAACTATTTGCAAACCATATATCTGGGCAAGGGATTAATTTCCTAAAACTATAAGGAACTCCTACAACTCAATAACAGAAACAAAACAAAACAAAAACAAAGAACCCAATTTAAAGAAATGGGCAAAGCACTTGAATAGAAATTTCTTTGAAGAACACATACAAATGGCTAACAAGGTATATTAAAAAGTGCTGAATGTCACTAATTTTCAGAGAAATGCATATAAAAACTATAATGAGATATGACCACACACCTGTTAAGATGGCTATTATCAAAAAACAAATAAGTAAAAGATAAGTGTTTGCAAGGATGTGGCAAAACTGGAACTCATGTACATTTTTGGTGGGAATGCAAAATGAAGCAACCATCTAGAAAACATTATAGAGGTTCCTCAAAAAATTAAAAATGGGACTACCATATGACCCAACAACCCTATTTCTGGGTACATATAAAAAATAATTAAAATCAGGATCCTGAAGAGTTATCTGTACTCCCATGGTCATTGCAGCATTATTTATAATAGCCAATATGTGCAAAAAACCTAATGCCCATCAATGGATAAATGGATAGAGAAATGTGGTATGGCTGAGGCGGGTGGATCACCTGATGCCAGGAGTTTGAGACGAGCCTGCCCAACATGGCGAAACCCCGTTTCTACTAAACATACAAAAAATTAGCTAGACGTGGTGGTGGGCACCTGTAATCCCCGCTACTAGGGAGGCTGAGGCAGAAGAATTGCTTGAATCTGGGAGGTGGAGCTTGCAGTGAGCCGAGATCTTGCCATTGCACTCCAGCCTGGGTGACCAAAAAAAAAAAAAAAAATGTGGTATATACATCCAATGGAATATTATTCAGCCTTATAAAAGAAGAAAATCCTGCTTTCTGTGACATCATGGTTGAACCTGGAGGATATTACACAAAGTAGAAGAAACCAGTCAGAGAAGTACAAATATTGCATGATTCCATGTATATGAGATATCTAAAATAGTCAGACTCATGGAAGCAAAGAGTAGAATGGTGGTTGCCAGAGTCTGGGTAAAGAGAGAAATAGGAATTGTTCAATCAATATAAAGTTTCAGTTATGCCAGATTAATACATTCTGGACATCTGCTGTACAACGTAGTGCCTATAGTTAAAAATAGTGATTGCAGACCTAAAAAATTTAAGAGGGTAGATCTTATGTTAAGTTTTCTTGCCATAAAACAAAAACAAAAATGAAATCAAAGAGATGGAAACTTTTGGAGGAGGTGATGGATATGTTTATCATCTTAATTTTAGTGATGGTTTCATGACGGAACGAAATTCTAATTTCATCTAATTGTATACATTAAATATGTGCCTTTCTTTTGCATATCAATTATACCTCAATAAAGCTTTTGACTAAAAAAATGTTAATTTAAAATATGGATAATTGGGCACTTTAGTTTAGGGCTGATGAGGGTGTGCTCTGAAATAAAATGTCCTGAGTTTAAGTTATAATCTACAATTTACTCACTATAAAATCTTGGGGTAAATGGTTACTCTTTTTGGACCTCAGTTTACTCATTTTAAAAATGGAAATATTTACAGTACGTCTTTTATAGCATTCTTTTGTATTAACAGGAGATTGTGTTTTTGAAGCATTCAGCATCATGCTTGGTACATTATAAGTGCTCAATAACTTTGCTAATATCACTATCCGCAAGACAAGTAGATTCTGTGTGATGAGCACTGTGCAATGTGCAGGACAAGGAGAGAGTGTAGTAAGGATATATAAAACAGGAGAGACAACTTTGTCTAGGCAGTTAGTAAGGCAAAGAAACCTGAAGACGGGGCACCAGCAATCCAGATTGAAGGACTGACATGCACGAATCTTTGCACAAGACAGGAAAACAATAAAATATACCTGTTGTTTCAAACCGTGTATAAAGTTGAAATCATTAACCTTCGTGTAGCAGGAAGTAACTAAAGGGCATTAAGCATAGGCATTCCATACTTAGCTATGCATTACAAAAGAAAGCCTTCCTGCTGCGATGAAGAGAAAAGAAGTGAGAACAGGAACGATGAGACTTCTTAAGATGTTATTGCAATGATCTAATTATATGAGATTCACTGTTTACAATACTGTTAACCTTTGTATTAGTTTGTATTAAGATATGAAAAGTTAGCATAGAAAGAAATGAGTGAATTAGAGCAGAGATTTTCAATAATATCAACATTTCTTAGAGTTTTAAAATTATTATTATTAATTCAGTGTCTGGGATTTACACCAGCCTAATTGAATCAGGATCTCTGGAGATGGGACTCAGACAAGTATGTATTTTGTTAACCTCTCCATACTATTCTAATATTCAGGACAAATGAAAACTACTAGATAAATACTTAGAAGGAAGAATAGGTAAGACTTGATTGATTAAATGTGGAATTTAGAAAGAGGTAAGAATTAAAGATGAGTCCCAAGTTTCTAATTTTTTCTCAGGACAGGTGGTAGGAACATTTAATGAGAAAAAATGCTTGAGAGAGAGCTCATTTTTGGTGAAAAGATAGATTCGACTTGGTCATGCTGAGTTTCAGAACCATAGTATACATCCAAATGCAGAGGTAGGGTAGGCAATTGGGTATGAGATTTGGGGCTCAAAAAATATCTGGATTAGAGGTGTCAAACTAGGGAACATTACGCATAGATGGATGGTACCTGATATTTGGGGAGTGTATATAGACTACAGAAAATGTTAACGGTGAGAAGAATATCTTAGATTAAATCCTGAGGAATCCCAACACTGAATATTTGGATAGAGTGGGAGGAGCCTGGAAGGAACACTGAAAATGAATGTTGTGTGCTCAAAGCCAAGGGAACAGATTTCAGAAAAGAAGTTTGTGGTCAAATACGTTTACTTCTGGTAAGAGACACAGTAATACAAGTACTGAATGTGTCTACACGTTCATCTGGAAAAACCCAGGTCTAGTGCAGCTCAGCCTCTACTTAGCTCTAATCTATACTGAAACAGAGAAAAGTGCCTACAGGAATATTTTTTAAAATAAAAATTTAAAAAGAACAATCCTACCGAATTCCCCTTGGAAATTTTATTTCTTATGCTCTCACATTTTCTCTTCAGTTTCACATCTCTTCATCTTGTAGTCCTGCAGCCTTCATTTTCCACTTGTTATTCTTAACTGATAGAGTGATTCTTTTTTATTAAGAAAATAGAAGCAAACAGAAGACAGCTATTTTATCCTCCCAATTCTTTTTCTATTTCCTGTCTGCATCAGTACTCACAATCTTCTCTTTTCTTCTTGTTGCCATGGAGAAATGTCCTTATCCCTATCTTATGCCAGCCCCTCCAGTTTTAAGCCGAATCTCGTTTTATCATATACTACTGTTGACCAAAGTTCCCTCAATCCCTTCAGGAACATTTCTTCCTCTCTGTTGTACTCTCTCCTCCATCCCTTTAATGTTCTTCTATATTCAAATATGCAAACAAATCTTCTGCCTGAAAAAATCTCTTTTGACCTCCAACTGCCTTTATCTACCTCATCATTTCTTTTTCCTCTTTACTACAAAATATTTTTAAAGAGTTATTATTTCTTCTATATCTGCTTGTCCAAACTCCCATTTTATCTGTTTTTGGAATGCAAATGCAGAAGGTTGTGTTAATCCTATTGACCGATTTGTGACACACCATCAGCATTGATCCTTACAAAGGTCCTTTCTTGTATTTCTTCTGCTTCTTCCTCATCACCTTTCACCCGCACCTCTTTAACAACCCATTTGTGATTAAAATGTAATTTGAATGTATTTACATAAAACTTGGTGTCATTAATTGTGCATGCAGTTTTAGTCCATACACGCAGCATGTTTTGTAGACCACACTGTGTTTCTCAAATTTGCTATGTACGTCATTAACATTTATCCACATTGCTGTTATATATCCAAGCTTTAATTGAAATTGTTACTTGGAACTGCAGTGTTTCTTTTTTCTATTACATGTCATCCATGTTCCCCAGTGACGCACATCTAGATCCAGAGATTTCCTCATAAAGAAAACCAATGCTGAGAACTGGAACTTCATATGCCTTCGTTTTTGAACCTGCGTGAGAATTATTCTGCTCTGCTCTGGAGGTTTACTCAGGGAAAAGTCTTTACAACTAACTAACCAACAAATCAGTTAACAAACTTACTAAAGTACATCTATCGGCATACATACACATGCATACAAATTATAAGTACTCCGCTTGCTTTGGCAGCATGTGTAGGAATTATAAGTACTGCTAGATTTCTCTCCAAAATGACTGCACTTTACATTGTAAACGTTAGTGCAGTGCATGAGAGATTCTATGTTCCACACCCACGTTATTTTATGACTATTTTATTTAAAATATCTTTTGTCTGTTTTCCTTTTTAAATACTCTAGTTTCTTTATTTGCCTCTTCTATCTGCTTTTGGTGTTGGCCAATCTTTTATGGGTCTGAAATACATTTTACATTATTTTTTTCCTGTCACTGATTTTTTTCCTTTTTTATTATATTGTCGCTTTTTGCTTTATTCAGTGAGACTTGTCCTCCTCCCTTCACTGATACTATCTGTGTCAGGGTCACTAACACTTCATATGAAATCCAATATTGATATTTGTACTTATTTAAATTTCTTAGTTGCATAGGGCATGATTGTCCATGCCTACTTTTTTCCGGCACTTTCTGTACTCGACTTGCAGCACATTACTCTCCTAACTGTTTTCATATCCCACAGTTCTGAGTCTCCCTTTATGGTTACTCCTCCTTTGTTTATAACCTTTGTCTAAAGATTCAAATAACCCTAACCATTTTCCTTAATCCATATATTTTTGTTATTTATTTTCTCTTCCTTTGTTATCACACCTGTCTCATGGCTTTACATTCCATCTGTAGGCAGACAATTCCTCAGTTTATATCTCAGGGTCAGGCCTTTCCCCTGAGCACAAAATTTATGTATTACAGTTCCATTTTGACATTTCTACTTGCATATGATAGGTATTTCTAACTTAACAAGGCCACTGCAGAATTATGCCAAACTGATCTTGCCCTTTAGTCTTCCAGCTCAATTAACACTATTGTCATTAACATAGTTTATTGGGTTAAATTTTCAAGGGCTTTCTTGATTGTTGTCTTTCTTGCAGCCTAAACTTGTATTGCTTCAGGGACTTTTAAATACAGTGTTCTATCTCCACCATGAAAATGTAAACATAATGATGATGACGGCTTTGTTCCTGTAGTACAACACTCTTGACTCATTACTTGGAGCAGCATGTATAGATCGGGGCTTATACATATTTGTGAAAAGGCTACGTGTATAAAGATAGATGGAAAATGATAAGGGCAGGGGAGATCTGAATATGCATTAATGTTAACAGCAATAAAACAGGTGAGAGAGAGAGAGAGACGTTAGTGATCTAAGAGGGAATGATTCCTGCTGTGTATGGAGCTGTCCAGCAAAGCTGCAGATACCTCCACTGTGGATGTTAGGCACATACTTAGGCCAGGAACATGCCTGCTAGGCATTTACAATTTATTTGGTAAGTTTGGTGCCTAATATTCAGAGGCAGAAATTTGAAGATTATAGACAATGAAGGAGAACAATTTGTAAAATATATGTGTGTGTCATATATTTGTTGAGATATAAGACCTGTAGGATCTGAATTATATTATGTAAATTTTAATGCTTAATTTTGTGTTGTAAACAACCCCAAGTGATCTAGTTAATTCACACACACAAAAAATAAGCTTAGGAAACAATATATTGTGAAAAATAATGTATGGAGTTTAGAGTCATACATTTTACGTATAGATCCTGGCTCCCCTGACAACTGGCTGTATAACAAGACTCTGGCCTATTCATTAACCTCTGCCATCTAACATTCCATATCTGAATAAATGGACATAATGATGTCAAGATTGACTAGGAGGTTGATTGAGATGATATGTACAAATATTAATTTTTCCTCCTCTCTCTACCAATGCTTTACCTGTAATTGTTATTTATGGATATGACTATATATTGTCAAAAATAGTATCATTGAAAAATAATTCTTTGTGTAAAAAATGATAGCATCAGAAAACATTTGGAAATAATTTTAACGGAGTTTGGAGGGTTTTAGGTTTGAATGCCTCAGTGATTTTGAGGAGTCTATTCAGTAACAAGGCCAGATGCTATTTTGAAAAGGTATCTTCATGTCATGTGATACTGATTATTATTTGTTCTTATTCAAGTATTGTCATGTCAAGTGTGTACTCTTAATAGATAATGTTGGATTTGCTGTCAAGTATGCCTGCTCTCTTTTTTAAATCTCCTTTTTTATAGATGTCTATATAAAGTTAATAGCTTCAGCAAAGCATATTTGTTATGTAGATAGAGTTAGCAACATTAATGTCAATGGTAAATCCAAATATCTTTGTATTTTTTACACTAAATTAGATCATTTAAAATATGCATCACACTGTTAGATGTAGATGTTGATAATTTGCAAATAATTGTAAACAGTGTCTTAGGGTATTTTACATGGGCTTGTGATTCATATTGAAGGCCAAATTAAATGGGGGCTTTTGAACTTTCAATTTTAGTTTGTCTCAGCAAGGCAGTTAAGCATTCAGGAGATCCATGTAGGAAATTTCAGGGTCAAATGCATGGTTTACTATACTATGTTCACAAATTAGTAACTGTATGACTTTGCTCAGGTTACTCAAACATTCTGAATCTCAAATTTCCTCATCTTTAAAATAAATATAATAGCCCAATCCTTTCATGGGAGAATGAAGGGAGACAGTGTATCTAAACTATAGAGTGCAGCTAGCACTCAATGATTATTCAATAGAAGTCACTTTCGTTAGTAGTAGTATTTTATTAACAATTTACACTAACCTCTCTGTGAAATATTTACAGAAACTTACTCCTTTTAACCAGTCAGGTATGTACGATTCCCTGCAAAATACTCGCACTTAGCAACTTGTTTCTCATTGTTTACGTGACCGTTTCCTTCATGGTCTTTAGTTTTGTCAGCGCAGTCATTTTGTTTATTTGTGTTCCTCACACCCAGCAAGTAGCTTGGCACGGAATATTCCTGTATCCCATATTAGATGAATGAGTTGGATTACTTACTTTTATATAACATGTCATTATTTGAGAAAACTTACCTAAAAATTATATGAAAAAATGTTTATTAGGGCAGCAATTTAAATAGTTTTCTTATTATTTCTAAATACAAGAATCCTTGTACTTAATAAAATATTCCTGTATGTTAAACTATTGTATGGTTTATACCATATTAGGAAGCGGGTAAATACTGGAGTGATTAAAATTCAGTTTCTGATATAATTTGTATATGGACTAACGTGGAGAAAAATTGCAGACATGATATCACATCTCATAATGCATATCTATCGACTCTTCGTAATCCCCCTTCAAGTCAGTGAAAAGACTTGTAAGAATAAATCTCAGTAACCCTTTAAAAACTCATCAGAGTAATTAGATCATGTGGAAACTAAATATCCTATGACCATTTTCTAAAATTGAGCTTACCTTCTTTGTAGCAAAGACATAGAATACTATTCTTCAAGGTTTGTTTTTTCCCCTTATGATGCATGGTTAATTTCATTTTGAAAATTGATTAGACTACCTGATTGATTACAGTGATTGCTTTTCTTGTCTTGAACAAGGAGATAGCATTTGTAATTCTTATTAAAAGTTGATTAGTATTTTATACTGTTAGTCTTATTAAATGTTGAATAATAAATTTTAGAACCGAAACCCACATGGCCAGTTACTAAACATGAAGTAAATCACATCTTCAAATGGTATAAAAAATTCAAAGGCATAATCTTCAATTATGTTCCAGGTTTGTTTAACCTGGAAAAAAAAAATCTCACTAAAAGCAGTAGCTCGGTGATCTGAAAGGTTTTGTTGTTTTCTTTGTGGGTATGTTTATGATTTTAAGCTAGGAATGAATACAGCTTGCCTTGTCACTAATGCATTTAGAATTTGAATAACATAAAGCTGGACAGATATCCAATTGGTTTTATTTTCCTAAGGATTGGAGCTATGAATAAAGAACACCTTAAATTAAGATATATGTATGCCTTCTACGTAAAGACATAATTGACATACTCATACCCTTCTGATGCTTTGATTAACATATTCGACTGATTTTGAAATGGGTTCCCTAGTAAATGAAATCTAAATCGTCGAAACAGATGATATAGACTGCTACCTTCCTTGAAAAGACAGCTATTCCTTTCACCTGTTGAACATTTCTCAATAGAAACAAGATCTTGTATAGCTACTGAATGAAAGGGCACTAGATAGTGTGGCATGAAATAAAGAGTATTGTGACCTTGAGGAGGTGCTTATTTTGTGACATCTGTATTCAGAGAGATGAGGGCATTATTCCTTTCTGCTAGGCTTAGGGGGTATTGTTTTATGACCACCGGGGACCACAAACATTGCATGCCTTTAAATCTGATATAGGGGAAACAACTCCAAAATGTCTGCAAGGTACAATGGAGTCCGTGAGAATGTTCTGTTTAAGTTTTATGCAGTGTCTGCCTGCACCACCCACCATGAATCTCATGGCCCATTGTGCATAAAGTATTTCACTCTGTTGACAGCAGACAATTGAAATTAGTGGGAGTGACACACACATGTAGAGGAGTGCCGAGTAGTCAGAAAAAATGAGCAAAAGGGAAATGAGGTGACCTCATTGCAGCAGATGAACATGACTCAATCAGCAATGGGAATCAATGAGCTGAAAGGAAGTGGCAGGGAAAATCAATGATGAAATAATGCACTGACCGATGAACTTTGTCCTTTTTTGTATTGTCTGGCTATAGCAACTTAAATATTCAAGTGCATCACTTTCAGATCATTCTAGCCTTTCCATCCCAATTTATAATATATTCTCAGTCACCTCTGGCTCCCATACTACTATACACAAGGCCCTCTGCATAATCTAAAGCATCCATAGATGTTTCAAGTATCATTCCCTTCACCCCATGGGAAAGCAACTAGAGATAAGACTTCATCTGAGAACCTGACTATCCAAAATATGGCAAAGTGGAGATTAACATAAAAAGTTTATACCGGGTTTCCAGGGACTGCAAGTCAGTTTCAGCTTTGCCATTAAGTGGTTTCTTAGTGTCAGTTAAACTTTGAGTCTTAATTATAATGGACAGTACATGTAGACAGTTAAACAACTACAGGGTGTCAAACAACCTGCTTGAAATGCCATTACATGTAGCAGTAGTCCATCGAAGTTTCTAAGTTATACATTACCTGTGGTGAATTAAGCAGTGTTGTCATTGTGAGAGGGGGCATCATTTTGCTGCAAGGGCAAGTAAAGGTTGTGAAATTAATTAAGCATTTAATAACAAAGTTGGAGGGTTTATGATTGTAAATCTGAGGCAATGATGAACAACTCAGAAGAAAGAACAATACCACAAATTCCACTAATGACCATGAGGTTAAATTCTGAAAATCTTGAACTGTTCTACCCTACACTGTGTGGCCTTCCCCAGTGACAATCACTCTATTTTTCCTTCCTAATATAAATCATAGTTGCTTGCTATTTCCTAGGATACTTGTGAGACTACAGTAAGAAAAAATTTATAAAAGAAGCATCTTAAAATCTATAAATTTAGAAATAAAATGTAAGGTACTTACGATGGAAAAATAGAAACAATCTGTACATACAGAGTTAATAGTGAAAACAAACAGAGCTGTTCCATTTCCCCTCAGCCTAAAAATAAAATAAAACAAATTTGTGGGCACAACAATACTCTGTCACATTTTGAGATATTAGTTGAGTTGTTTTTCTCTCATTAACAGCAGGAGTAATCTTTTTCCTGATGGATAATGCTGTGGTCATTGATTAAATATTTCAGTCTGTATACATTTCTCTTTCTGTCCCTAAGTCTCCAGTCTGCTCTCTGAATTCTCTCTCCAAATATATTGTACAAACCTGGATGTCCTGACCATGACTCAGGTTTCTTTGCAACTTCCATCACATCTAACAAAGTGGCTCCTTTGAGATTAAATGCTTAAAATTTTTTTTGTTAATGTTCTTAATGAATTGCCTAATTTGCATTAAGTGTTTATCAATAACAATGTATCACATTTTGTATATACATTAAATATTTTAATCTTTACTGAATCCTGTGAGTTGATTTTTCAGTTTTATATTTAAGAGAGTCCGTATGTAGAGAAAGAAAGTAAATTGCCCTAGATTACATGGCTTCTAATTGAAAGGACCAGTCTTTCAACTTCTCTCCGCTTCTCTCTACTTCTTGCTGCTTCTTATAGAGTTCCCATGGGAATAATGATTCCTTTTGGTGAGGCTTTTCTGGGAGTCATTTCTTCTGCAGCCTGAGAAGCCTTCTGTTCAGTTTGAATGTCTTTCTTTAGAGAAGGGGACCCTCTCTTTTCATATCATTGATGGAGTTCAGTTTTTCCATTCGATTTCAGCTGTAGCTGGGTTATCTCAGAAGGAATTATTACAGAACTCAACATCTATTCTCTATTTTATCAGTTTTCAAACTTATCAAACTGCCGTGGGTTTTGTTTATCTGATGGCAGAATATGAATTTTTTTTCAAATACCATGTCACATAAAATGTGAACTTACAAAACATTGTAGCTCCTCAATTTGAAGTGGTGGAATGAAAGGTCATGAATCCTGCCCTCCAAACTTTAGAACTCAGGTCACTTTACCACTGGGTCCCAGCATTCTGCAAACTGCTCACCTGTGGGATTTGAAGGCTGATTTTTTGTTCTGTGAAATGTAATTATAAAAACGTTTAAGTTTTAACTCCTTTATACAAACTAGAGAACAAAATGGGGCCACTCAGAAGTCCAAACAAGGATTACTTTTCTTTTTTGATAAGTATACTTTGGTATGCACTTTATTAAACATATTTTGCTTCTATTTAGGGCATGCTGTCATACATACAAAGAGTATCAATTCTGGTTCTAGATACAATTTGGTTGAAATCTACTACTTAGTAAGTTCATGACCTTGGAAAAGCCCTTTAATTATATTATCAGGTTTTTTAATGTGAAAAACACTAGAACAAGTCATCTGTAAAATGCCCAGCACAGTTAGTGCCTGCACATAGAAGGTATGCATAGTGGTTGATCATGTTCGTTGTCCTAATAAAGTGTGTAAGAGATAGAATGCTATTTAGAAAAATAAACACATTACTCATCAAAAACAACTCTCAGTAGTATTAACTTGGCATGATTTGTATTCACTAACTTCTTAATTCAGTCAACATTTCTGAACGCTGATTATGGGACATGTAACAGAGAAACAATGTAAGCCAAGGCAGAAGGAAATTGTACCCTCCTGAAGAAAACAGTCGCACGAGAAGAAAGAGCCGTGGATCAAATAATCACACAAATAAAGGTGAAATTACAGTTATGGCAGTGCTATTAAGGTCAACAGAGATTGCTTGAGAAAATGACAGATCTGAAGAAGATGAGCAGAATTTAACTACTAAGGAGAAAAACAACTGTAGGTGGGATGAGATAAGACATGTTAAAGCAGGCGCAGAAGAAATAAAAATATAACACTTCAAGGTAATGAGCACTTGAGCAGGCAATCCAGTCAGGACAAAATAACAAGCAACGAAATAACTTGTACATCAGGAAATAGTAGCATCATGTAAGCAAAGTGATAGAAGACTAGGTTACATGGTGGCTGTTGCCTTAGGAAAGAATACAAGTAGTTATTAGTGCACAAGTATTTGAAATGTGTTGTTTTCTGGCTTGGTCTTAAAGGGGTAAGTGTGTAAACATGAAAGGATACCTGTCAGATGGAACTAAAAGGGATACTTAATAAAGAGACCTTGAGGATAGAACGGTGATGATTTCTGACCTGGGGTTGCTGAACAGAATTAGATAAAGCAATTGAAGAAAGGAACACCCCTGGGAGCAAACACATCAGAACTGGGAGTTGACAGAACAAAAGTACATGGCTAACTGGCACTACATTTTTTGGGAAATGAAGTACTATTAAGTCATGATTGCATGTATTCAATTTGGAACACTTCAAAACTGAGACAACCTACTATCTACCATATAATGTAATCCAGCTTGCCTTGCCAGGGGATTTGGCTATTTGTTGGACATGACAATTAAAAAATAATTGCTGTTTATAAAATGCTGTTGATTTCCCAATATATGTCCCATAAGCAAATTTTTCATTTGACCTTGAATTCAGTCCCATGTTGCTTAAATTCTTTCAATTCCAGTTTAGGTTATGTATACATAAGAACAGCCTACATTTTGAGATAGTCATTCACTATGGTGATCGCTCTCGTACAATACATGATTTGAGGATCCTTCTAGAGTATATGCATAAACAGTATTTTCATAGTCTACAGAGGTATGATTTACAAGGGTTCAATATTATGGGATCTGTGGAGAGCTACACTCAGTACATAAAGAGATTCATATGTATGTACTCTAATTCAACATAAGTGCTAGAAAGAGACGACTGACAGTCTCCTTGTGTTGCTGAAACTTTGCTGTCAACATCGAAATAGAATTTATCGGTTTGAATGACAATCACCAAAGGGGATCATAATCAATTATACAGATGAAAAATGAACCGTGTCAATCTTTTAGAAAAAAATATTTCTTTTTGAAGTGGGGCAGGAGAGACAAGGTTTCACTCTGTCAAACCAGGCTGGAGTGCAGTGGTGCAATCTCGGCTCACTGTAGCCTTGATTGCCTGTGCTCGAGCAACCTTCCTGTCTCAGCTCCCCAAGTAGCTGGGATGATAGGCATATGTCACCAGACCCAGCTAATTTTTCTATTTTTTTGTAGAGATGGGGTTTTGCCATGTTGCCCAGGCTGGTCTTGAACTCCTGGGCTCAAGCAATCCTCCTGCCTCGGCCTCCCAGAGTTCTGAGATTATAAGGGTGAGCCACCATGCCAGGCCCTCAAACTCATTTTAATTGGGTTTCAGTTATAAGTTTAGAGAGAATGACAAAACAATTTATGTCATATGTATATAAATCTCTGGGCATAGCTATAAACTGTATATAATTTCTAGTATAAATGTGTAAATGTCATTATTCCCTGTTCCACGTCTATGAAGTCATGGGAACTTGGGCAAGTCACAAAAACTTTTGTCTTGGTTGAACTTTTCTGCAAAAAGGAAACTTGGAGTAGACAAACTGTAGAATCCTTGTTGAATCAAAAATTCCAAAATTTCTAGAACTAATTGTTTTAAGTGATCCTGCCATTCCTCATTTGTAATGCAATGTATTGTTACTTGAAGGCCAAGTAATAGCAGTGTCAAGAGGATATATTGTCCATATCCCATCAAATAAAACTTAAATCGGGGTTTCTCTGTAGAATCACTGTAGGAATTAGGAAATAAAGAAGGTAAAACAGATATAGAGACCCATGTTTTCATATTCCCTATACTGTTGATCTTGGAAAAACCCTAGTAATAATTAACATTTTCTAACATGTATATGTGTGCTTATATGTCTGCATGTGTGTGTTTGTGGGGTGTGTGTAAGAGAGAGAGAGAGAAGCAAAGAAAGTAAGGGGAGATGATCTACTAAATGAAATAATATATTTGTAAAATTTTTGTTTTGTTTTGTTTTCTGGTTTTTTTTTTCTTTTTTTAATTATACTTTAAGTTCTAGGGTATATGTGCATAACGTGCAGCTTTGTTACATATGTATACTTGTGCCATGTGGATGTGCCGTACCCATCAACTTGTCAGCACCCATCAATTCATCATTTATATCAGGTATAACTCCCAATGCAATCCCTCTCCCCTCCCCCCTCCCCATGATAGGCCCCGATGTATGATGTTCCCCTTCTCGAGTCCAAGTGATCTCATTGTTCAGTTCCCACCTATGAGTGAGAACATGCGGTGTTTGGTTTTCTGTTCTTGTGATAGTTTGCTAAGAATGATGGTTTCCAGCTGCATCCATGTCCCTACAAAGGACGCAAACTCATCCTTTTTTATGGCTGCATAATATTCCATGGTGTATATGTGCCACATTTTCTTAATCCAGTGTGTCACAGATGGACATTGGGTTGATTCCAAGTCTTTGCTATTGTGAATAGTGCCGCAATAAACATATGTGTGCATGTGTCTTTATAGCAGCATGATTTATAATCCTTTGGGTATATACCCCGTATTGGGATGGCTGGGTCATATGGTACATCTAGTTCTAGATCCTTGAGGAATTGCCATACTGTTTTCCATAATGGTTGAACTAGTTTACAATCCCACCAACAGTGTAAAAGTGTTCCTATTCTCCACATCCTCTCCAGCACCTGTTGTTTCCTGACTTTTTAATGATTGCCATTCTAACTGGTGTGAGATGGTATCTCATTGTGGTTTTGATTTGCATTTCTCTGATGGCCAGTGATGACAAGCATTTTTTCATGTGTCTGTTGGCTGTATGAATGTCTTCTTTTGAGAAATGTCTGTTCATATCCTTTGCCCACTTTTTGATGGGGTTGTTTGTATTTTTCTTGTAAATTTGTTTGAGTTCTTTGTAGATTCTGGATATTAGCCCTTTGTCAGATGAGTAGATTGCAAAAATGTTCTCCCATTCTGTAGGTTGCCTGTTCACTCTGATGGTAGTTTCTTTTGCTGTGCAGAAGCTCTTTAGTTTAATGAGATCCCATTTGTCAATTTTGGCTTTTGCTGCCGTTGCTTTTGGTGTTTTAGACATGAAGTCCTTGCCCATGCCTATGTCCTCAACGTACTACCTAGGTTTTCTTCTAGGGCTTTTATGGTATTAGGTCTAACATTTAAGTCTCTAATCCATCTTGAATTAATTTTCGTATAAGGGGTAAGGAAAGGATCCAGTTTCAGCTTTCTACTTATGGCTAGCCAATTTTCCCAGCACCATTTATTAAATAGGAAATCCTTTCCCCATTTCTTGTTTCTCTCAGGTTTGTCAAAGATCAGATGGCTGTAGATGTGTGGTATTATTTCTGAGGAGTCTGTTCTGTTCCACTGGTCTATATCTCTGTTTTGGTACCAGTACCATGCTGTTTTTGGATACTGTAGCCTTGTAGTATAGTTTGAAGTCAGGTAGCATGATGCCTCCAGCTTTGTTCTTATGACATAGGATTGTCTTGGCAATGTGGGCTCTTTTTTGGTTCCATATGAACTTTAAAGCATTTTTTTCCAATTCTGTGAAGAAACTCATTGGTAGCTTGATGGGGATGGCATTGAATCTATAAATAACCTTGGGCAGTATGGCCATTTTAAAGATATTGATTCTTCCTATCGATGAGCATGGTATGTTCTTCCATTGTTAGTGTCCTCTTTGATTTCACTGAGCAGTGGTTTGTAGTTCTCCTTGAAGAGGTCCTTTACATCCCTTGTAAGTTGGATTCCTAGGTATTTTATTCTCTTTGAAGCAATTGTGAATGGAAGTTCATTCCTGATTTGGCTCTCTGTTTGTCTGTTACTGGTGTATAAGAATGCTTGTGATTTTTGCACATTAATTTTGTATCCTGAGACTTTACTGAAGTTGCTTATCAACTTAAGGAGATTTTGGGCTGAGACAATGGGGTTTTCTAAATATACAATCATGTCATCTGCAAACAGAAACAATTTGACTTCTTCTTTTCCTAACTGAATACCCTTGATTTCTTTCTCTTGTCTAATTGCCCTAGCCAGAACTTCCAACACTATGTTGAATAGGAGTGGTGAGAGAGGGCATCCCTGTCTTGTGCCAGTTTTCAAAGGGAATTTTTCCAGTTTTTGCCCATTCAGTATGATATTGGCTGTGGGTTTGTCATAAATAGCTCTTATTATTTTGAGATACATTCCATCAATACCGAATTTATTGAGCGTTTTTAGCATGAAGGGCTGTTGAATTTTGTCAAAAGCCTTTTCTGCATCTATTGAGATAATCATGTGGTTCTTGTCTTTGGTTCTGTTTATATGCTGGATTACGTTTATTGATTTGCGAATGTTGAACCAGCCTTGCATCCGGGGATGAAGCCCACTTGATCATGGTGGATAAGCTTTTTGATGTGCTGCTGAATCTGGTTTGCCAGTATTTTATTGAGGATTTTTGCATCGATGTTCATCAGGGATATGGGTCTAAAATTTTCTTTTTTTGTTGTGTCTCTGCCAGGCTTTGGTATCAGGATGATGTTGATCTCATAAAATGAGTTAGGAAGGATTCCCTCTTTTTCAATTGATTGGAATAGTTGCAGAAGGAATGGTACCAGCTCCTCCTTGTACCTCTGGTAGAATTCAGCTGTGAATCCATCTGGTCCTGGAATTTTTTTGGTTGATAGGCTATTAATTATTGCCTCAATTTCAGAGCCTGCTATTGGTCTATTTAGGGATTCAACTTCTTCCTGGTTTAGTCTTGGGAGAGTGTAAGTGTCCAGGAAATCATCCATTTCTTCTAGATTTTCTAGTTGATTTGCGTAGAGGTGTTTATAGTATTCTCTGATGGTAGTTTGTATTTCTGTGGGTTCCGTGGTGATATCCCCTTTATCATTTCTTATTGCGTCTATTTGATTCTTCTCTCTTTTCTTCTTTATTAGTCTTGCTAGGAGTCTGTCAATTTTATTGATCTTTTCAAAAAACCAACTTCTGGATTCATTGATTTTTTGGAGGGTTTTTTGTGTCTCTATCTCCTTCAGTTCTGCTCTGATCTTAGTTATTTCTTGCCTTCTGCTAGCTTTTGAATGTGTTTGCTCTTGCTTCTCCAGTTCTTTTAATTGTGATGTTAAAGTGTCAATTTTAGATCTTTCCAGCTTTCTCTTGTGGACATTTAGTTCTATAAATTTCCCTCTACACACTGCTTTAAATGTGTCCCAGAGATTCTGGTATGTTGTATCTTTGTTCTCATTGGTTTCAAAGAACATCTTTATTTCTGCCTTCATTTCGTTATGTACCCAGTAGTCATTCAGGAGCAGGTTGTTCAGTTTCCATGTAGTTGAGCAGTTTTGATTGAGTTTCTTAGTCCTGAGTTCCAGTTTGATTGCACTGTGGTCTGAAAGACAGTTTGTTATAATTTCTGTTCTTTTACATTTGCTGAGGAGTGCTTTACTTCCAATTATGTGGTCAATTTTGGAATAAGTGCGATGTGGTGCTGAGAAGAATGTATATTCTGTTGATTTGGGGTGGAGAGTTCTATAGATGTCTATTAGGTCCACTTGGTGCAGAGATGAGTTCAATTCCTGGATATCCTTGTTAACTTTCAGTCTCGTTGATCTGTCCAATGTTGACAGTGGGGTGTTGAAGTCTCCCATTATTATTGTATGGGAGTCTAAGTCTCTTTGTAAGTCTCTAAGGACTTCCTTTATGAATTTGGGTGCTCCTGTATTGGGTGCATATATATTTAAGATAGTTTCCTCTTCCTGTTGAGTTGATGTCTTTACCATTCTGTAATGGCCTTCTTTGTCTCTTTTGATCTTTGACGGTTTAAAGTCTATTTTATCAGAGACTAGGATTGCAACCCCTGCTTTTTTTTTGTTCTCCATTTGCTTGGTAGATCTTCCTCCATCCCTTATTTTGAGCCTATGTATGTCTCTGCATGTGAGATGGGTCTCCTGAATACAGCAGACTGATGGGTCTTGACTCTTTATCCAGTTTGCCAGTCTGTGTCTTTTAATTGGAGCATTTATTCCATTTACATTTAAGGTTAATATTGTTATTTGTGAACTTGATCCTGCCATTATGATATTAACTGGTTATTTTGCTCGTTAGTTGATGCAGTTTCTTCCTAGCCTCGATGGTCTTTACATTTTGGCATGTTTTTGCAATCGCTGGTACCGGTTGTTCCTTTCCATGTTTAGGGCTTCCTTCGGGGTCTCTTGTAAGGCAGGCCTGGTGATGACAAAATCTCCAAGCTTTTGCTTATCTGTAAAGGATTTTATTTCTCCTTCACTGATGAAACTTAGTTTGGCTGGATATGAAATTCTGGGTTGAAAATTCTTTTCTTTAAGAACGTTGAATATTGGCCCCCACTCTCTTCTGGCTTGTAGAGTTTCTGCCGAGAGGTCTGCTGTTAGTCTGATGGGCTTCCCTTTGTGGGTAACCCGACCTTTCTCTCTGGCTCCCCTTAAGATTTTTTCCTTCATTTCAACTTTGGTGAATCTGGCAATTACGTGTCTTGGAGTTGCTCTTCTCTAGGAGTATCTTTGTGGTGTTCTCTGTGTTTCCTGAATTTGAATGTTGGCCTGCCC
The DNA here is from genome assembly GCF_009764315.1 of Trachypithecus francoisi. Lineage (NCBI taxonomy): Eukaryota > Metazoa > Chordata > Mammalia > Primates > Cercopithecidae > Trachypithecus > Trachypithecus francoisi. The sequence continues at coordinate 60,042,232 of NW_022681455.1, forward strand.
TACTAGGTTGGGGAAGTTCTCCTGGATGATATCCTGAAGAGTGTTTTCCAACTTGGTTCCATTTTCCCCCTCACTTTCAGGCACCCCAATCAGACGTAGATTTGGTCTTTTTACATAATCCCATACTTCTTGCAGGCTTTGTTCATTTCTTTTTCTTCTTTTTTCTTTTGGTTTCTCTTCTTGCTTCATTTCATTCATTTGATCCTCAATCGCTGATACTCTTTCTTCCATTTGATCGAGTCGGTTACTGAAGCTTGTGGATTTGTCACGTATTTCTTGTGTCATGGTTTTCATCTCTGTCATTTCATTTATGACCTTCTCTGCATTAATTATTCTAGCTATCAATTCTTCCACTCTTTTTTCAAGATTTTTAGTTTCTTTGCGCTGGGTACGTAATTCCTCCTTTAGCTCTGAGAAGTTTGATGGACTGAAGCCTTCTTCTCTCATTTCCTCAAAGTCACTCTCTGACCAGCTTTGATCCTTTGCTGGCGATGAGCTGCGCTCCTTTGCAGGGGGAGATGCGCTGTTATTTCTTGAATTTCCAGCTTTTCTGCCCTGCTACTTCCCCATCTTCGTGGTTTTATCTGTCTCTGGTTTTGATGATGGTGACGTACTGATGGGGTTTTGGTATAGGTGTTTTTCCTGTTTGATAGTTTTCCTTCTAATAGTCAGGACCCTCAGCTGTAGGTGTGTTGGAGATTGCTTGAGGTCCACTCCAGACCCTGTTTGCCTGGGTATCAGCAGCAGAGGTTGCAGAAGATAGAATATTGCTGAACAGCGAGTGTACCTGTCTGATTCTTACTTTGGAAGCTTCCTCTCAGGGGTGTACTCCACCCTGTGAGGTGTGGGGTGTCAGACTGCCCCTAGTGGGGGATGTCTCCCAGTTAGGCTACTCAGGGGTCAGGGACCCACTTGAGCAGGCAGTCTGTCTGTTCTCAGATCTCAACCTCCATGTTGGGAGATCCACTGCTCTCTTCAAAGCTGTCAGACAGAGTCGTTCGCATCTGCACAGGCCTCTGCAGCTTCCCCTTTTGTTGTTTAGCTGTGCCCTGTCCCCAGAGGTGGAGTCTACAGAGACAGGCAGGTTTCCTTGGGCTGCTGTGAGCTCCACCCAGTTTGAGCTTCCCAGCAGCTTTGTTTACCTACTTAAGCCTCAGCAATGGCTGGCGCCCCTCCCCCAGCCTTGCTGCTGCTGTTTCGGTTAGATCGCAGACTGCTGTGCTAGCAATGAGGGAGGCTCTGTGGGCGTGGGACCCTCCCGGCCAGGTGTGGGTATAATCTCCTGGTGTGCCCATTTGCTTAAAGTGCAGAATTGGGGTGGGAATTACCCGATTTTCCAGGTGTTGTGTGTCTCAGTTCCTCTGGCTAGGAAAAGGGATTCCCTTCCCCCTTGTGATTCCCAGGTGAGGCGATGCCTCGCCCTGCTTCAGCTCTCGCTGGTCGGGCTGCAGCAGCTGACCAGCACCAATTGTCTGGCACTCCCCAGTGAGATGACCCCAGTACCTCAGTTGAAAATGCAGAAATCACCTGTCTTCTGTGTCGCTCGCGCTGGGAGTTGGAGACTGGAGCTGTTCCTATTCGGCCATCTTGCTCTTGTAAAATTTTTTATTGAGTTAATGATTATCTTCTTAAAAATTTTATTTTTCAGATGCAATGTTGGAATTAACATTTAGATAACACTTTACCCAATTGAAAATGAACATACAATTACATGCATTACACATGACATGCAAGTTGTTTATCTCTGACTTTTGTATAGTAAAATGTTTTCTGTAACTTGTATTTCATCTGTACATTCTTATTTATGAATGTAGATTTTTTTTTTGGTATTGATGCCTTTCTTTATTTCTTTTTTACCTAGCAATAAGCTGCATGTTCACATTTGATTGTCACTGACTACCTGACTAGCGTTCAAATGCCTACTATATAGCCAGCAGAGCATACAATTATTACAGTTTTTTGTCCGTTAATTGGCCAAAACTGCAACATCTGTCATTTTTGTGGGAATCAAATTTCAGCTTCAAAAGCAGCATGAACAGTCTGGCACAGCCACATCAGTATGACTTCTGTTTAATCTACTTGCTCATCCTCCCACTCTTCACTATCATCTTCCCTCCTTCGAAGCTCCCTTTCTTCACAAAGTTCTTTTTCACCTTATTAGAATCACTACTGAATCCCTTCTGGCTACTGATTCTGCAGTGTGCTGGCTTACCACTACAAAGTCATTCATAATTGCATCTAGAATTTTTGTATCCTTGAAGGTAAAATGCTCTACTAAATATCACATTGGCATCCTGAGAACTAAAATTTAACCAGTAATAAGTGGATCATTTAAAAAGAGGTGACAATAGGAACCGCACAGAACCTTTCTGGTGCCATGGGATTTTTTGCATTTCAGCCTCTGAAGATTCATTCTTGGCTACTCCTTCTGGAATTAAATCTGCCCAAATAGATGAGGTCTGAGGTGAAATAAAAATAAAGGTAAGATATTACAGAAGCATGAATCTAAAATGTCTTCCATGCTTGATAAAATCCCTTGAGAGAATTGTAATGTTAGTGCTATTTTTCTCCCCCTTTCTCTTATCAACTGAAAAGGCACTTTCACTTTCTGTTATTATAGTACCATACCCTCTAGTCACAATGACACAAATAACAAAAACAGCACCATGCCCTTTCTTTTGTCCCTATCCTTTGACAAAGTTCACAAATAAGCATACTTCCCAACTAAAAGAAAGCAGGAACAATTGCCTAGTTCTTCATTTCTGCTTTCTCTGACTTTGCACAGCAGCATGAGCAAAATTCACTATACTTTTGAGCAAAATATAGTACAAAAATGTTACTCTTTAGTATTAGAGAATGCATAAAGTTTTCCCAAATATAGAGGGGATAAACCCAGGGAAATACAAAGAAAAGGTAATTTTGGATTAGTGTAAATAGATCCCCCCCCCAAATTATTCCCTTAATTTGACTTAAGGGTTAAGACAATCTTTCTGAGATGTGTTTTCCCTGTTTACGTATTGGAGATTCTAAATATAAAAATAAGGTAAAATATGTAAAAGACTTTCTGCAATGTGTATACTATGAAACTTAGTTGTAAAGGTGAAGCTGGGGGACGTGAAATTCAGTACATAACATTAATGAATAAAAATAATAAAAGAACTGGTAGAATAATGGCATATTAACTTTTTCCTTATCAGCTCTTCATTGAGAATAACGGAAAAATCTAAAAAGTATCTTGTTGAAGACATCAGAGGTATACCAAAACATCCAGGGCTTGAAGAGCAAAAATCACAAAGAAAATAATTTTGAAACAGATTTTAATTATTCAATATTCCCCCCCTCCCAACAAGGCTCTCATCATTTTGAAAGGGATAATTAATAATCCAAGGAGAAAGTGGTGGCAATAGCTGATAAGCAGATACTAACTTTCCACAATGCTGTAGGTCAGGAAAACAAAATTCGAGTTTCTGGGCCACCAACTCAGTGAGAACTAATATGTTAAAGTGAAACAAAGCACTTTGAAATGAGCCCAGCATTTGAAGGCACTTTTTAAAGTCAAGACATTTATTGGTTTCTAAGTGGTACTGAAATGACAGGCTTAACACCGAGAGAGTGATGGCTAATAGGCTAGGAAGCAGAGGAGAGCTTTCAGGAGTTTTCTAGTGCTGAGTGGGAAAAAAAAAGTACACGAGAGCCGAGTATGTATTGGAAGTCTTGATAGCACAAACAACACACACACACACACACACACACACACACACACATGATCCTGCAGTGCTACAAATAAGAGTAAGAGTGGATTGGAAATAAACTAGCCATAATAAAATATCAAGTATGGAGTATAGCTGGGACCAAACTCAATCCCAAAATGAAATAAACTAATCTGCACAACATCTAACAACATGATATAACAATATTTTTTAAGAGACAGAGAACTGTATTTAGAGTCTCAATTTATTTTCATTTAAAATGACCAATAATACATATATTTCTAATTACTGGGATGCCAGAAGATAAAATCAAAGTAACAAAAAGTGAGAAAAGCAAACAAGCAAGCACATGGAATCTAACTAGGAAGTAATCTAAAAAGTAGTTATCAGATAAAAAGAAAAGAAAAGGATATGGTTTGGATTTGTGTCCCCATCCAAATCTCATGTCAGATTGTAGGAGGGGACAGGTGGGAGGTGATAGGATCATAGGGTTAGATTTCTCCCTTGCCCTTCTCATGATAGTGAGTGAGTTCTCATGAAGACTGATAGTTTAAAAGTGTGTGGCACTTTCTCCTTATCTCTCTCTCCTCCCATAGGGTAAGAAGAGGCTTGTTTCCCCTTTGCCTTCCACCATGATTGTAAGTTTACTGAGGCCTCCCAGCCATGCTTCTTTATAGCCTGTGGAACTGTGAGTCAATTGAATCTCTTTTCTTCATAAATCACCCAGTCTCAGTTCCTTATAGCAATGTGAGAACAGACTTACACAGATGACATGAAGGATATTTTCTCTTACTATAGATACACTAGAAGACTTAACCACAGATTAGACATAAAAGAAGAAGGGATCACTGAATTAGGAGAAAATATCTAGAAGAAAAATATTCGAATGTAGAGAATAAAGGTTGTAATGTAGTTACAAGAGCCTAATATGTATATTAAAAATGGTGAAAGTCTTTCATAAGTGTAACTGGAGACACAGAGGGCAGAAAAAAATACAAAGCAGAAACATTTTTAGAAGATCTAAAGGCCAAAAATTTTCTAGATCTAAAGAAAGTAGAAAAACCCAAATTTAAGGTGCTCTTCAAATGCAAGGTAAGATAAATACAAAGAAAGTCACTGCCAGAAGTATCAGAGTAAAAGTAAAACCAATGACAAAAGAAAACCCTAAAGTCATCAAGTGGGGAGCGAAAGACACATTACCTTCAAATGAGCAAAGGTTATTCTGACAGCTGAATTCACAGCAAAAATGACCGGATTCTGGAGGTAATAAAATAACATCATCAAAGTGCTGAAAGAAAATAACCATCGGGCTAGAATTCTAAAACTAATAAAATTTATCCTTCAAAATTAAAATGTAGTTAAAAAAATTAATAGATTGTATGTTAATCAGATATGAACCTGAAGAAAGAGATGTTTAGTGAGTTCTCCTGGGGAACTAATTGTAATCTAGGATATATACAAAAGAATTAAAAGCTATTAAAATGATCAGTATATTAGGAAACATAAATGAGAATTTGCTCTACTGAATGGCAGTAACATCTTGGCAAGTTTCAAATATGAGTAGAGTAAAAATATATGAAAACAGTGATACAACACGTGAAAGGAGATAAAAGAAACAGCTTTCTAAGCTTCTTATGTCATCCCAAAATTGGTAAAGGTCATATTTTATGTCTGTGTCAAATATAAATGAGATGAAACTTATAGTCTGTTGGGTAACCAATAAGCATGGAATTATATACATATATATATATATATATATATATATGTACACACACACACACACACACACCTATTAAGAAAACCAAGAATGATTCTTTTTAAAACATCACTTAAGGAGAGAGAAAAAGGACATAGAATAGGCAAGGCAAGTAGATTATGGATTTTAACTAAAATAAGTTAGTAAATATATCAAATATAAATTTTTAAATATTCCAGTTTAGGGAAGATTTTTATCAGCATATATATAGAGAGAGATTATTATTATTTGAGACAGAATTTCACTCTGTTACCCAGACTGGAGTGCGGTGGTGCCATCTCGGCTCACTGCAACCTCCGCCTCCTGGGATCAAGTGATTCTCCTGCCTCAGCCTCCTGAGCAGCTGGGATTACAGGCACCTGTCATCACACCTGGCTAATTTTTGTATTTTTAGTGCAGCTGGGGTTTCACCATGTTGGCCAGACTGATCTCAAACTCCTGACCTCAGGTGATCTCCCCAAATCAGTTTCTCACAGTGCTGGGATTACAGGCATGAGCCACCACATCTGGCTTTTATCAACTTATATTAAAACAAAGAATATTGATTATGTTTTTAAAACAGACATCTTAAAAAAGTAAGACTGGAGAAAATTAAAAAGTAGAAGTGTGAACAAGTCATACTACACATAAAACATCAAAAAATATCTTATAAAAATATCTCAATATCAAACAAATTAAATGTTAAGACAAATTTATTATAAGACATTATGAGATATACTTCATAGAGATACAAAGAACATTTCACTGAGTATAAATAGCAATTGTACTATAGCTCTGTAAACATACTGCTAAATATAAAAAGCAACACTTTATAGGATGAGGAGAAATAGAAAAATCAACAACAGCAAATGAGATTTAACACATTTTTATCAGTAACTTGGGGAAAATATATTAAGAATTCAGTAAGAATATAGAAGATAATTTTAAAAAGTAAAAGTTTTTATGGAATTGCCATTTTTAAAACACTGTGCACAGCAACTTCTTTTCATATTCATGTGAAACATATCTCCAAATAATCCTAGAACATATATAGGTTCTAGAACCTAAAGCCAATCTCATTAAATTTCAAAGAATAAAAAGCTTACAGATAATTGTCTCTACTCCTGAAAGCACATAGAAATGGGTAAGAAAATAACAAGAAAATCTCTAATTATTAGGAAAGTTAAGAACACATTTATAAATAATCCATGGATTGAAGAATCAATAACAATTAGAAATAGACAATATTTTAATTGAAAGATAATGAAAAAATGTTATATCAATACCTATGCAATGCTACAAATCAAGTGTTTAGAGGAAAATTTACATCCGTAAACAAATTTGTAAAAATGAATGGCTGAAAACTAATATATTGAGGAGTGTATTGATCTCAAAAACTAAAGGAATTAGAAAATATTAAATAACAAACAAAATAACAAAACGTAACAAATTATACTCATGTAAACAAATACTACCTGTTCCCCAAAAAACTATGGAAGTAAGTTTTAAAATAATAATCAGCTATAATACAAATGTAAAACAAGTATCGACAAAGCCCAAAGTGGTTTTTTTAAAAAAGAATGGAATTAATAAACCAATGGCAAATGCGATAAGATAGACAATGGCAGAAATTAATATCAGGAAAGAAAAAAGAAAAAGTATCACCATTATACGTTTTTAGGTATTAATCAGAAAGTTGTAGAATAGTATGAAAAATTATTTTCAAATGAAATGAATTTTAAATGAAATGACAATCTTTCTAGAAAACACCACAAAATCCGTTCAAAAGAACTATAATAGAAAACAGTTTTGAATTTATTAGCTTAATTATACACTTAATAATAAATATTTACCCACACCAAAAATAAAAAAACTAGACACAGAAAACTGTATCATTGAGTTCCACCAATTATTAAAGAAAGAAATAGCTAACACCAATTTACATAAACTCTTCTAGAAAATAGATAAGAAAAGGCTTTCCAACTTATAAAGAAACATTTAAAGCTTAATCCTTGAAATGAGAAAAGAATATAAAGATATTAGTATCACCCTAATTAACACTGTACTGAAGTACCTACAAAAAATAAAAAGCCACATAAATTTTATATATATATGTATGATCACTTACACCTTCATAACCAGAAAAAAGTGAGTCAAAGCACAGTTTAATAGTATTTCTTGAATCCATCAAAAAACCGGAGTAACAGTGCAAACAACTAACCTCAAATTCAGGATGGGACAGATACCTGAATAGAAACAGACTATTTATTTACTTGGAACACATGCTGCTGAATACCATATAAACTGATAAAAATATAAGCTTTTTTTTTTTAACAAAACTCACTCCAAATATAAAAACATAGGTTAAAAACAAAAGGATGTAAAAGAAATATACCATACAAACACTAACTCCGAGAACAGATGTAGTAATATTAGTATCAGAAAAAATAAATTTCAGAAAAATATATTATCAGGGA